>NC_140591.1:1624025967-1625383152 GCF_964204655.1 Triturus cristatus
AGCTCTGCTGACCTGGTTCTCTGGCTCTAAAGCAGCTCTGCTGACCTCGTTCTCTGGCTCTAAAGCAGCTCTGCTGACCTGGTTCTCTGGCTCTAAAGCAGCTCTGCAGACCTGGTTCTCTGGCTCTAAAGCAGCTCTGCTGACCTGGTTCTCTGGCTCTAGAGCAGCTCTGCTGACTTAGTTCTTATGCTACAGAGCAGCTCTGCTGATCTAGTTCTCTGGCTCTACAACAGCTCTGCATACCTGGTTCTCTGGCTCTAAAGCAGCTCTGCAGACCTGGTTCTCTGGCTCTAAAGCAGCTCTGCAGACCTGGTTCTCTGGCTGTAAAGCAGCTCTGCAGACCTGGTTCTCTGGCTCTAAAGCAGCTCTGCAGACCTGGTTCTCTGGCTCTAAAGCAGCTCCGTTGACCCGGTTCTATGGCTCTGAAGCAGTTCTGCTGACATGGTTCACTGGCTCTATAGAAGCTCTGCTGACCTGGTTTCTCTGGCTCTGCAGCAGCTCTGCTGACCTGGTTCTCTGGCTCTAGAGCAGCTCTGTTGACCTGGTTCTTAGGCTCTAGACCAGCTCTACTGACCTGGTTCTCTGGCTCTAAAGCAGCTCTGCTGACCTGGTTCTATGGCTCTAAAGCAGCTCTGCTGATTTGGTTCTCTGGCTCTAGAGTAGCTCTGCTGACCTGGTTCTCTGGCTCTAAAGCAGCTCTGCTGGCCTGGTTCTCTGGCTCTAAAGCAGCTCTGCTGACCTGGTTCTCTCCCTCTAAAGCAGCTCTGCTGACCTGGTTTCTCTGGCTCTACAGCAGCACTGCTGACCTGGTTCTCTGACTCTAGAGCATCTCTGCTGACCTAGTTCTTAGGCTCTAGAGCAGCTCTGCTGACCTGGTTTTCTGCACTCACGACGCACGCACCCGACTTCGCGAAAATATATTTAAAAATAATATAAGTTTCTTATAAGTACAAATATATTATTTTAATGAATATCTCACATAATCTCTTGCCTTAATATGTATATTAAAGACCCATACATATCATTTTGGAACATACATTTTTTTTGCGGGAGTCGCGCACCCAGCGCGCCCCAGCACGTATATGATGTCACGCGGGACCCGCAAGCATGCAAACATCTCGTACCGTAATGCGCATGTGTCGTGAATGCGCGGGAGCAGGAGTCGCAGACTGGTCGCCTACCAATCGCGCATATCACGTGATATTAAATGTATATGATGTAACTGAAAAACACGCAGCCGTCGCACACCATACACGGATCATTTATGACTTTTCTAAAATGGCGGCTAGAATGCGCGCACCCACCGTGATGTGTACACTTTGAGTGCGCGACTGCGAAAAAAATTGTTTTTGTTTTTTAAAGAAAATGATATAAATATATTAAAATAAAAAATGAAAACAAGAAAATTAAACAATATTTCAGTTTTAATTAAAAGTTTTTTGCAATTTTCAGAAAAATATATAATGTTATTTAATGAATAAAATATTTATAAATAAACAGTTAAAAAACTGTAGAAAATCAGTACAAAAAAAAATATAACTACTATCACACTTAAAAGTTAGCATTTAAAAAACCTTTGAAATTCACTGAAAAAAAACATAGGTTTCAGAGACGTTATAGCTAGAAATTAGCATTTAAAAAACCTTAGAAATTCACAGAAAAAACCATAGGTTTCAGGGGTGTTATAGTTAGCTGCCCATTTCACTCGTACAAAACCATAGAAATTCCTCCGTTATAGTTAGTTCTGCTAACTATAACTCACGCGCCCGCAATGCACTGCTGATGATGTCACATATTGCATCATTCATGACATGGTCAGCAACATCACTGATGACATCACTGATGACATCTCAAATGACATCACTGATGACATCATCCACTTGACAATCTGATACACCACATCATACACTAGTATAACCTTTCATCACTCACTGTAAAATACAGAGTACCATATTTGAAACCATTGACACACCAATACCAGTTACTACATACCCACTCACTGATTCCTAAGTCTACACACACAACTACCCATTCAACAACAGAATCATCTATACATGCAGTCATTAATTAATAGAACACTATCAAATGCACTTATACACATATATAGACATTGACACATCAGCAGTCATCTTAGTCGGTTATGCAGTCATCCTACTCACTCATGAAAAAAATGTATCGCACTTAAATTTACTCACTTACACAATTATCCAATGACACCTCATTTATTCAAACACATAGTAACTCATCGTTAATATGTTAAAAAAGCACCATTACAATTATACACTCATTCATATATTTACTCTCACAATCACTGACTCTTACACAAACTTATTTATATACACCAACTCTCACATACACTGCCTTTTATTTTTTTACTTTGTTGAAGATGTACAACTAAAACATATATTCGCTCACCAACACACAAATAAATACACTCAGTCACCCAAACAACTGTTTCCACATGCACTCTTAAACCCATACACCTAGTCAATCAACCATTCACACATCTATGCATAGTTACACACACCCCATCCAACCACACACAAACTCAGTGTCCCATACAAATACTCACCCAACTAATCAATAACTAATATACACACTCATGTAGTTAGTGACCAACTGAGGCAGCATGTTATACAACAACAGAGACAGTGCTGCACCCATTCACATAGTTTAGTTACTAATCCATGTATTAAGTGAGACACTTTTAATTACTCACTTAAAAAGACAGTCAGACAGCTACTAAATCCTCCATCCAGACAGTTATATATCCACTCAATCTTCAATACAGATTGGTATATATATAGTACATATTTAAATTTCAAACTAAACCACATTCAGTGGATGATGTCATCAGTGATGTCATCAGTGATGTCACTGACCATGTCATGAATGCTGCAATATGTGACATCATCAGCAGTGCATTGCGGGCGCGTGAGTTATAGTTAGCAGAACTAACTATAACGGAGGAATTTCTATGGTTTTGTACGAGTGAAATGGGCAGCTAACTATAACACCCCTGAAACCTATGGTTTTTTCTGTGAATTTCTAAGGTTTTTTAAATGCTAATTTCTAACTATAACGTCTCTGAAACCTATGTTTTTTTTCAGCGAATATATATATATATATATATATATATATATATATATGGGGAAACCACAGTCCTGAAACGATCGTAGTTTTGAGATCATATATATATATATTCAGTAGGTAGTTATAGTTAGGACCTCGTTTCAGTTCAAATAGCATTTGCAAATATCGTTGGCGCCGTTGGGTGAATCTTCGCGAAATTTTCAAAACTAGTGGTTCACTCAGGTCAGCTCCTGTCGTGAATGATTCGAGGTGATTCGTCGAGCGGGTGCCGAGAAAAAAGGGGGTCCTCAAAACGCATTTTCTCCATGTTAATTTCCATAGGGAACTTTAGACAAAGCTACAGCCCAAACTGCTGAACGGAATTGCACCAAATTTGGCAAAAAGGTGGCTCTTGGTTCAGAAAGCTGTCTTTTTGTTAAATTGTGTAAATCCGTTTAGTAGTTCCTGAGAAATAAAAGAAAAATACAATATCTGGTGACCGAGGAGGATTCTCGAACCCTCCCGATCACGAGCTTCATTTTGATTGGCTGTCAACACTCTGAACCAAGAAGTGTTGTCAGGCATCTTGTGACTCGATAAAACAGTCACATGAAAAAAGGATTAAAAAAACAAGAAAGGGGAGAGGAGCCTAGCGCGTAACCAAGATGGCCGCGTAGGCTCAAGGCTCCCGAGGGCCTCCGCAACCTCCCACATCTATCCTGAATTAATCCTGGTTTTTTTCGACGGGCTTTTGTTGATGAGCTTGAGCTGAGGTGCCATCCGTTCTCCAAATTCAAATCGGGCTCGGGGAACCGGAATGGTTGCGATCTGAAGTTTACGGCCTGCTCCTGCCTTGGTCCCGAACTCGAGTTGGTGAGGTGCCCGGGTACGAAGTGAACAACAGCGGCATGCAGGGCCTGGCCTGTCACGTACCCCGCACTTTCACTTTCGTTTTCGAACCTGTTTGCTGACGGCTGAGGGACCTTGATGTTCCAGAGGAGCGTGGATGGTGGAGTGTTTGGCCTGGATCTCGGACTCTACACAGGCTACAGTCCGGCTGTGGTCCCTTGAATTAGCTGTCTGGTCCCTACTCCTGTGCTGGCAGGTGCCGATCTCAGTGGTCACCGGACGATGGCGGCGAGGCTGGACGGAGATAAGCAGAAACCCAAGAATACCCGGCGGGGAGTTTACACCCAGGCTAATAACATGGACCGCTATGCGCAGACAAAGGGATCCCCTGGTGGGTCGCATAAATCGCCGGAAAGGTCCAAGGATGTCTCGGGCCTATCTGCTGACTTGACTTTGATAGACGTCATGGGCGCCATTGAGGAGATGAAGGCTGCAGTGGGTCAGCAGTTTGATACCCTGGCTCGTAAATTGGATGTGGTCCTGATCGATGTAAATCTGGTCAGGGCGGATCTGTCTAAAACGAATGAGCGGGTCAATGCTTTGAACCACACAGCGTCGAGCCTAACTGTGGACGTGGCCGCTCTGCAAACGGAGGTTCGTAGGTTAGGCCAGTGACCTAACTGACCGTCGACTTGAGGATTCCGAAAGCAGGGCCAGGCGGAACAATGTTCGTATAATTGAGGTACCGGAACGATCGGAGAACCCTGCTGCTGACCTTTTTGTGGAGGATCTGGTGGTCAACCATCTTGCACCCAAGGGGCTGAGCAAATTCTTTGCGGTGTAGCGGGCTCACAGAATTCCGGGTGGTGCGCCGAAAGTGGGTGCTCCCCCGCGGCCTATAAATGCCCGACTTTTTAACTTTCGGGACAGAGATGCTATCCTCCAGGCGTCGAGGGTGAATGGGCCGCTGAAGTTTGACAACTCTAACGTCAGCTTCTATCCAGACTTTACGCAAGCGGTCCAAAAACAACGACTGGGATTCTTGGGCGTCAAACGGCGCTTGAGGGACATGGAGCTGAAGTATGCGATGCTATTTCCGGCCAGGTTGCGGGTTGAGTTCGAGGATCGCTCGCACTTCTTCGACCGGCCGGAGGCGGTTGGAGACTGGTTGGATACCCTGCCTCGAAGTCGAGGTCGGGATGGTCAGACGGCGGAGAGTGGCGAGGGTTCGGCGGAACAGGACTAGAACTTTGGTTCCCGGTGATGGACTAGGCTGGTGACGTTTTGTACCTTAGCTCTATGGGACTCAAGTTTGGTGCAATATGCCCTTCAAATGCTCGGAGGTTGTGGAGAGCATATTGGGGCCCTTTCCTCCTTCAGGGGTTCTTTTTGTGGTTCAGTATATGTTAGGGCGACAGGCACACTGCAAGTTGGGGGGGCTGTTTGGACTCAAGCAGGGGTGCAGGGAGGGGGGAGTTGTGGTTTGGATATTGTGGGGGAGGGGGGGTGTTGGGGACTGTTTGTTTGTTTCACAAGGCAATGTGAGGTTAGCTGCTGATTTGTCCTGGTTGTGTTCTCCGGGATGTGGGCATCATGCACGGGAGCAGGGTGGGGGGTAAGGGTTTGAGAATACTTTCGTGGAATGTGAACGGACTGGGGGATAGGATCAAGCGCGGGGTGGTGTTGCAGTTTTTGAAATGGATGTCGCCCGACATTGTTTTCCTGCAGGAGACACATCTGATTGGGAACTCCTTCCATGCCCTGAATAGGCGGGGCTATCGCCTTGCTGTTCACTCTGGTTTCACTTCTGGCTCTAGGGGAGTGGGTATCTTGGTCAGGGCCTCTCTCCCGTTGGAGGTGGACGAGGTGCTCCACGATGATAGAGGGCGATATGCAGCATTGGTGGGGAGATGGGAGGGTAGAACTGTTTCGCTCGTTGCTGCCTATGTGCCACCGGGATTGCAGACGGCTACATTTGCTGATTTGGGGCGTTTGGTCCTGGGACTCCCTAGGGGGGTTCTGGTGTTAGGGGGTGATTTTAACGCTGTTGTATCCGGTATAGAGGACCGTCACCCCCTCAGGGATCTCCCTAGAGCCCAGGCCTGGCTGGGTGGCTTTCTAGATACTTTAGGACTTATAGATTGCTGGAGACTGATGCACCCGGGGCAGGCACAATACACCTTCCACTCGGGGGCCCACGGGAGTCTCTCGAGACTTGATTATATACTTATGCCGGCGTTCCAGGCTGGAATGATCGGGGAGGTGCGTCATTTAGCCCGAGGTATTTCTGACCATTCCCCTCTATTGTTGCAGATGGAGGTTGTTCCCGGGGCAGAGGAAAGAGTAGCGCCAATTAACCCCTGGTATTTACGTAACCCTAATATTCGCGCGGAACTGGTTAAGTCCATTGATCACTACTTCGACGATAATGTAGGGTCAGTGTCGTCTGCTGTCTCCCTATGGGAAGGTTATAAAACGGTGATCCGGGGGCATGCCTTGTCTCTTATTTCCCATGCTAGGAGGTGCGGGAGGGAAGAGGTGGTTCGTCTGGAAACTGACATAGCTGAGATGGAGGGGGATTTGGAGCGGGGTTTTACGGATGAGAAATTGCACGTTCTCAGCCTTAAACAGTCAGATTATAGAGCGCTGGTCACGGATGCTGCTAAAAGGATGAGTAGAGAGCAACAAGGACGACTGTATGATGTGGGAGATAAGGCTGGAAAGTTGATTGCTTGGTTGGACAAGAAGGAGAGAGCGAGTAGAGTGGTGCCGGTTGTGGAGAGAGTGGATGGCGTGTGTGTGACTGACCCGGTAGAAATTGTTAACTGCTTCGCGGATTACTTCCGTGGGGTATACTCTCCGGTCTCTGGGCGTTCGGAGGAGGACTCTCATCTGTTGCTTAGAGATATTGCATTGCCGTCCCTCTCGGAGGCTGATAGCCTATTGATGGAGGCGAAGTTGTCGCCGGATGAGATTGCTTTGGCCATTCGCTCGATCGCTTTTGGCAAGGCCATGGGTTCCAATGGTCTCCCCATAAGTTGCGTCCAGATAAGATAGCACCGTATCTCCGTGACATGTTCCTCGCTGCACGGGCGGCGGGCTCCCTCTCCCTTGACCAACGTCTCGCCACCATAGTTGTGATACATAAAGAGGGGAAGCCGCGAGACCGCTGTGCCTCCTACAGGCCTATCTCGTTGTTGAACGCGGAACCCAAAATTCCGGCTAAGGTATTGGCCAATCGTCTAGTTCGGGTCGTGGGCGACTTGATTCATCAGGACCAGTCCGGTTTTATACCTCATCGTAATACCGCCCTGAACCTGAGGCGGTTGCATGGCGTTCTTGCTAGAGCGGAGCTTATGCGTGAGCCGGCCATCTTGGCGTTTTTGGACGCTACCATGGCGTTCGATACTTTAGAGTGGCCGTATATTTGGGCTGCGTTAGCGAAATTCGGGTTTGGCCCTGAATTCATTGGGTGGGTAAAATTATTATACGCTGACCCATTGGCGCAGGTTGTGGTGAATGGTAGGGTGTCGGCTCCCCTCGCGCTGGGGAGAGGTACGCGACAGGGCTGTCCGTTGTCGCCCCTCCTCTTTGCACTTTCTTTAGAACCTCTCGCTGCCTGGTTGCGTTGGGAGCCGTCGTTGCGGGGCATTAGATGGACGCCGGAATTTGAGGACCGTGTCTCCCTTTATGCGGATGACATCCTTTTGTATCTCACCTCTCCTCGGAAGTCGCTAATTGTATTGGTGGACGTATTGAATTCCTTTGGTCGTAATTCTGGCATGGTTATCAACTGGGCCAAGTCATGTGTTTACGTCCTCTCGGGCGAGGCCCCCCTCCTGCCGCGGGGGTGCCCTATTCAGATTGCTACATTGGGGTTCAAATATTTGGGAATCTTCATATCACTGGACCCCGCGGTCCGCTATGAGCGAAACCTTCTCCCTCCACTCCAGCGATTGAAGGCCGACGTCGCGAGGTGGCGACGGCTTCCGCTCTCGCCGCTCGGACGGGCGGCATTGTTTAAAATGATGTCGCTGCCTCGCTTCTTGTACGCTTTACAAAATACGCTAGATGTCGTGCCGGCCCGTTACTTCCGCGAGGTGGAGGGTCTTCAGCGCCAACTGTTTTGGGACGGGCGACCGAGGATCGCTCTCGCCAAGTTGACACTTCCCTGGTATGATGGGGGTGTTGCCCTCCCCGATATTAAAAGATACTATTGGGCGTCTCAGTTGGCGGCGGTGAACCACGGGATATACGGTCCTGCTTTGAATCCGGCCTTCGAGATGTATAAGTTATTACTTCCGGGCGGGGATTACTATAGGGCACTGTATTCGGTGACTCCGGATGCCCGGTTGACAGGACCGACGCAAGTTGCGGTACGCGTGTGGCATGCGGCGAATGCTGCGATGGGGTGGAGGGATCGCTTGACTCGAGCGACGCCGTTGTATGCCTCCCAGCGCTTGGATTGTCTGTGGAAAACGAAAGGCTTTGAGAAATGGGATATGATTGGTATAAGTAAGGTGGGTGACCTCTGGGCGAAAGGGTCCTTCAAAACGTTTGAAATGCTCAAAACTGAATACAAATTAAATGATAGGGAGTACTTCCGATATGCACAGGTCTACCATGCGCTGTGTTCGGTTTTTCCAGATGTTGCTGCTATCCCAGAATATTCCCCGTAGGAAGATAGAGTGTTAGATGGCTATGTGCCCGACAGCACTATTTCTCTGATCTATAAAAAACTTATTAATGATCGTACGGACTTGCTGACCCATCTGCGGGAGGCGTGGACGGCCGACGGATTGGAACTGGACGATGAGGATTGGGTATCGGCGGTGGCCTCCCCGAAAGAGGTGGCGATCCCGGCCCGCCTTAGATTTGTGCAGCTGAAGATACTCCATAGAGTGTATGTCACAGGGCCTGGTTTGATACGTATGGGTTATTCGAGGGATGGAATGTGTAAGCGTGGCTGTGGCTTGTAGGGTACCTTTCTTCATATCCTATGGGAATGTTCGGAGGTCGTACGATTTTGGAACGGGGTACATACTGTAATGGAGGAGGTCACGCATGTCGCTTTGTTACCAGAGGCCAGGAGGTGTTTGCTGAATGTCTGGGAACCAAATGACTATAATGCGGCGCAGACGCAGTGGGTGACTTTGGGGTACATGGTGGCTAAGCGCAATATCGCACAGTTGTGGGGTTCCCCGAGGCCGCCTACGATTTCGGTATGGAAGGAGAATATGGATTGGTGTATGTTCAGGGAAAAGACGGTGTATGTGGCGAGAGGCAAGCCTGGGAGGTGGACTAAGGTGTGGGGTCCATGGAATTCCTACCGTGGAAATATCTGCGCTCCGCCTCTGCCGCGAGAGGTCGACGTCGCTTTGTCCCCCTAGCCGCACATTCTACGCAATTGTGTATGCTTTGTCCTCTTCTCCGCCGCCCCCCACTACCACCTCCTGTCAAGAGTTATTCCAGATAACGTGGGTCTTCCCCCGTCCTGGGGAGCGCACACTACTATTTCGGACTCTCATTGCCTTGTTTGTGTGTTATTGTTTGTTTTTAATAGAAAATATGAAACCGTCCTTTTTGATCGCCCTTGGACTGTGGCCGCGGCCTGTTATATGTGCTTACGAACTTTCGTGAGCCTTTGCTTCTGGCTCATTTGAATGTATGGCGTTGCCTTGCTGGCTCCCGAGCTTTCTAGCGGCTGGCCCTTGTGGTTGTAGGCCCTTGTTTGTACCTTTTTTAATGTGTAATAAAGGTTTCTTATAAAAAAAATAAAATAAAAAAAAAACAAGAAAAGGGGGCAGGGTAGAAACACCCTGACCCCCTAGGCTTGCTCAGGGGCTCCCACAGCAGGGACCCCCAGGGCCTCAAAAAGCATTTTTTTGTAAATGGCAGGATTCGCGCTGGGTGCCCGAATCCCGCCGAGAAAATAAAACAAAAACGAAGCGTGGTGTCCAGCACTTCGCTTTAATGAGTTCCCGGGAGGGGCTGGTCCCGGTGGCCATGTGCATAATATATGCGGCGGCCGTGCGGGCTCCTGCAGCTTCATTTTTAAATAAAAAAATTACCTGTCGGGGGCTTCTGCCCCCACCACACAGCCCCGGGGACCACAACCTCCCCGGGGTGATAATTATTAAATGCAGTAGAGCACTCGCCCCCCCTCCCGTAGCCCCTGGGACCACCACCTCCCCGGGGCTTGTTTTAAAATTATAGTGTGGGGGCTTATGCCCACTCACACTGCCCTGGGGACCACCACCTCCCCGGGGCACTAATTATTTAAATACAGGGGTCGGCTGTGGACCCCGGCCCCTGAGACCACCAGCTCTGCGGGGCTATTTTCACGTTGGGAGCCCTCCCCAGGTCCCCGGTCCTCAGGGCCGTGTCAGACAATCTCCCGGGGTGCCCGCACCTAGGGCATTGGAGTTTGCAATAGCAGGGCGGGAACACTGCTCCCGCCCTGCCATTGCATACTCTGCTTTGCTTCCATGAAGCGAAGCAGAATTGCTTTTGGACAAGGGGAGCTGCATGTCAGCAGCTCCCCTTGTCCAAAAGCAATGCCGGCTCCCGCAGGAGGCGGGGAGCTGGCAGGAACTGCAGGGGCATTAGGGCTCCCCTGCGGTCACCAAGTGAGGGCCGACCCTGGAGCAAAAGTGGCCCGGGAGGGGGGCCACTAGGCCCCCTCCCTGTTTTCATTCCTTTTTTAAAATAAGGCCGGGGATGGGGTCCCCGGGGCCATAATTGGCAACAGGAGGGGTGCCACACAGCCCCCTTCCAAAACTAATAATAAAAAAGCTGGGCAGGCCTCGGGGATGGGGTCCCCGAGGCCAAAGGAGGCCCATGGAAGTGGGGGCCACGCGGCCCCTCTTCAGTCAATTTTTTTTTTTTTTAAATAAACGAGGCCAGGCCCTGGGGGATGGGGTCCCAGGGGCCAAAAGTGGACCAGGGAAGGGGGGCCATGTGACCCCCCCCCCCTCCCGCAATAAAAGTGAGGCAAAGCCCTGAGGGATGGGGTCCCCTTCCCGTTTTTTCATTTTTTTTTTAAATAGGTCAGGCCCTGGGGGATGGGGTCCCCAGTGCCCACAAAATATTGAGAGGGGGGCCCATACAGCCCCCTTATAATAAAAAAAAAAGCAGAATCCGGCCTCTCGCCGGAGGCCCCGTCCCCTCCCTGCACCGCTATGCAAACGCGCCTCCTGGCACGTTCTGGATTGGGGGATTAAGTCCCCTTGAATCCTAAGGGTCCTTAGGGGCCATCTAACCCACCAGGTATCTCCAGTAAGCCCCACACAGTGGGATTGCTGAGAGGTGGTCTGAGGCCACGCCCCTTTTTACACCACTCTGCAAACGAGCCTCTTGATGCACTGCTGGTGGGACGATGAGGTACTCTTGTGTCCTGAGGACCTCAAGACTGAAGTGGAAGTCATCCCCTGAGCAGCAGTGCGCCAGTGATGTAAAAAGGGGGCGTGACCTCAGACCACTCTCAGCAATCCAGCTGTGTGGGGCTTACTGGGGGTAAAAGGAGGGCTAGTTGGCCCCCAGGGACCCTCAGGAGGCAAGGGGACTTCATCCCCTAACCAAGAGCACGCCAGGAGGAGCGTTTGCAGAGTGGTGGACAAAGGGGGTGTGGCCTGTGTCCACCTCTCAGCAATCCCACTGTGTGGTGCTTACTGGAGGTAACAGGTAGGCTAGTTGGCCCCTAACCAACCGCAGCAGCGAAGGGGACTTTAATCCCCATCGAAGAGCGCCCCAGGGAGCACGTTTGCAGACTGGTAAGCAAAGGGGGCATGGCCTGCTATGAGAACTTACCAATACTGATGTGTCGGACTTACTGGAGGTAATAGGAGGAGTAGTTGGCCCACAAGGTTGGCTTTGGGGGCCAACTACCCCTTCTGTTACCTCCAGTAAGTCCCACACAGTGGGGTTGCTATGAGGTCTTTGGAGGCCACGCCCCCCTTTCTCCACCACTCTGCAAACACGCCTCCTGGCACAAGACGGATTGGGGGGATGAAGTCCACTTTTCTCCTGAGGGACTTTGGGGGCCAGGAAGCCCTCCTGGTACCTCCTATAAGTCCTACGCAGCGGAATTCCTGAGCGGTGGTCGAAGGCCCAGCCCCCTTTCTCTACCTCTCTGCAAACGCAACTACGAGTTAAAAAAGCATTTGCAATGTAATAGGTTTCGCATTTGCGAGAGTTAAACCTATTGGCGTTGTAAATGTAAAAGTGTTTTATTAATGTTTCTTGGAGTGGAGTGGATGTAGTTTGTGTGTAGTGGAATTATGTAGTATGTTGTGCAGCGAAATTATGTGGATAGAAAGTATGTGTTATTTAGTGTGTAGAAATTATGTAGAGTGGGATTATGTGTTATGGAGAGTAATTGTGTGGTATGATAGTCTGTGTTGTGGAGTGGTAACCTCAGGTTTAGTCTTCCTCGTTTCCATAGAAGCTAAACTATAATGAGACAAATTTCAATGAGACAAAAAACAAGCATTGGCATAGCCCAATAGGTCTCGCCTTTGGGACCTTAGAAGTATTTAATTATGCAGCACAATATCCTTGTTGCAACATCAACTGTTGCATGCTAATGTCCCAAAGGCGAGACCTATTGGCTATGCCAATGCTTGTTAGAAACAGTCAGCCACACAGTATTAGGAGTTACATAAGCAACCTGGCCGTGACGTTCCTATTTGTCTCCAAAGTCCAGAGAAGTCTGCTCTCTGTTACTGTAACATCTCTATTCTCTACCTAGAATATTAAACACGTGAGAAGGCTTCCCTCATGCTGTCATCAACCCATGCATTCCACTTTATAGGGCAATTTCTTTTATTTTATGGTTGTTATAGTTTAATTTTTTAGCATTAATGCGTCTTTGCACCTCTTTCTTTTTATATTGTTATCCTATTGTACGTTGTTTGACGTCACCGACACTCTTAAAATAACACTTACTCCAGTGCAGCAATATATTACAGACGTCAACTTTGGGGTTACCAGGACACGGACCAGAGCCTTATTGGAACTTTGGAGTAAACAATGTTTTGGCTAGGGTCCAAAAAAGTTACTTTTTATGCCCAGAGTAAGTCCCATGCTCGACGGATAGTCTTTATTTTTGTTATTTTTTTAAATGCATGACTGTTGTGGTCAAAACAGGCGACAGCAACCTAACTTCTCCCCCCCCGTAACTGTTACACCTGGTAACAGGTTTGTTGCTGATAAGTCTCAATTGGACACATTGACTTTAACGGGATCACACAGTAAGGCAACTCCCGCTTTTATCAAATGATTAAGTTGTAGTTGAAAAAACTCCCCAAGCTTTGAACGTCCTTATCTCTGAAGTGCTACCTGCTGGGACAGAGCGGCTCAGCCACTGCCCTGGCCTTGCCTCGCTCTGGGAGGGGGTTGGTGAGACGCGGTACATCGATAGGATTGGGCAGAGGCAGGTAGGTTTGGAGCAGAGTCATTCGCATACGAGTCCTCCGCCTCAACCATAAGGGCCGGCCAGGCAGTTTCCGACGCTCCGGGGACCTGGGTCATTTCCAGCCCGCACTCGGAGCTTCGAGGCGCGCTGAGTGAGCTTCGCCCACCTTTCGCAGTTTGTAAATAAATATTGGCGGCCTGAGAGGAGGCGCCACAGCATTGGCACTGCACGCAAGTGCGCGAGGCACCAATGGTAGCCCAGCCGCTGTTCCAAAGAATTTCAGCAACGATGGACGGCAGGTTAGGGCCCACCCAAAACAGTCATGCTTTCTGTCCCTAGAGTATCGACAGGGAAGCTCAACATCCTGGGATTATGGGCAAATCACTTAATCTCACCGTGCTGAAAAAGAAAAAAATGAATGTGTCAGTCTGTAATGCAAGTGGTGCCCATGTAAAGCGCTCTGATACCTTCAGGTCAAATTTGCGCTATTGAAAACAACATTCAACCCTTTAAACATAATTTAACAAAGTTTCTATTTTAGGGCAGCAAGCTCACTTTTCACACCAGTAATGGAACTGACTAATTCAATGCGAAAAAATAAAAAGTATGAAAAATTGCAAGTTTACGTGACAGAGTAAAAACAGCCGTACTGAGGAAGCATCGTTAATTAAAGAGCTGCCTGGCTAATATGGATTGACTTAAAACAATACAAAATTTTGAATGGTGTTGCATTACGCGGAGCAACCAATTTCCTGAGGAAAAAGGTAAGTAAAGAAAATGATGCACTGTTATGTCGTAGAACAATGAGGATGCCAGTGGTATTTATTTCCCTACAAAGGAGAGCTGAATATGCTGGCAAAAATCAAACCCATTGTGTCGATAATAAGCAGTAGTAAAAAGGCTACGTTGTGCAGGATGAGAGTGGGGCTCGACTGTCATGTGCGGGGTTAAAGATTAGATGCGAGGGGCTCAAAGGGGTTTCAGTGACGCTTTTCTTGCGGGAGCGAGCTTTGAAACCATCTGTTTGCAAGTTAATTACAAACAGATGGTTTCAAAGCTCGCTCCCGCAAGGGAATCGATTTCTAAATGTCTCCTCCTAAGCAGCGCATGCGCACTGCGTAGGCGAGACTTAAAAAGGAACCACTGAGGAACACTTCTGTAGCTAGTCAGAGGTATGAGCTGGGCCACTGGAATTATGCGACTGTTTGGCAGCACAGACTTTTGCACAATTATAGATTTTCCGCATTTGCCACATAATCCACCATCTGCTGCATAATCTGCTGATTTGAACAAATAAAACCTTGTTTCTAGCTCAAATGGCTCAAACGTTACCAAAAATGCAGTGTCAAGTGTTACAGCGTGGTGGAAGGCCCTTTGTAAACCTAGAATGGTCACCTGTTAATTATTGCTATATGTGGGTATTAGATTGGTACTAATGGTGTACAAACCACTCTTGCTTCTTTCTGCGCCTCGCTTGCCTCTTTCTGCACAGCTGTTGCTTCTTTCTGCACCTCACTTGCTTCTTTCTGTACCCCTCTTGCCTTTCTGCACCCTTCTTCCCTCTTTCTGCACCTCTCCTGCCTGTTTCTGTACCTCTCTTGCCTCTTTCTACACCTCTCTTGCCTCTTTCTACACCTCTCTTCCTTCTTTCTGCACCCCTCTTGCCTTTGTGCACCTCTCTTCCTTCTTTCTGCATTTCTCTTGCCTCTTTCTGCACCCGTCTTGCCTCTTTCTGCACTTCTGTTGGTTCTTTTGCACTGCTGTTGCAAATTTCTGCACCTCTCTTGCAAATTTCTGCACCCCACTTCCTGCACCCCTCTTGCCTCTTTCTGCACCTCTGTTGCTTCCTTCTGAACCTCTTGCCTCTTTCTTCACCCTTCTTCTCTCTTTGTTCAACTCTCTTGCCTCTTTCTACACCTCTCTTCCCTCTTTCTGCACCTCTCCTGCCTGTTTCTGTACCTCTCTTGCCTCTTTCTACACCTCTCTTGCCTCTTTCTACACCTCTCTTCCTTCTTTCTGCACCCCTCTTGCCTTTGTGCACCTCTGTTCCTTCTTTCTGCACTTCTCTTGTCTCTTTCTGCACCCCTCTTTCCTCTTTCTGAACTTCTGTTGGTTCTTTTGCACTGCTCTTGCTTCTTTCTGCACCTCTCTTGCAAATTTCTGCACCCCTCTTGCCTCTTTTTGCACCTCTGTTGCTTCTTTCTGCACTTCTCTTACCTTTTTCGGCACCTCTGTTGCTTCTCTCTGCACTTCTCCTGCCTCTTTCTGTACCCCAGTTGCCTATTTCTGTACCTCTGTTGCTTCTTTCCGAACTTATCTAGCTTCTTTCTGCCCCTCTGTTGCTTCTTTCTGCACCTCTCTTGCCTCTTTCTTCACCCTTCTTCCATCTTCGTTCAACTCTCTTGCCTCTTTCTACACCTCTCTTCCCTCTTTCTGCACCCCTCTTGCCTTTGTGCACCTCTGTTCCTTCTTTCTGCACTTCTCTTTCCTCTTTCTGCACCCCTCTTTCCTCTTTCTGCACTTATGATGGTTCTTTTGCACTGCTCTTGCTTCTTTTTGCACCGCTCTTGCAAATTCTGCACCCCACTTCCTGCACCCCTCTTGCCTCTTTCTACACCTCTGTTGCTCCTTTCTACACCTCTGTTGCTCCTTTCTGCACCTCTTTTGCTCCTTTCTGCACTTCTCTTGCTCCTTTCTGCACCCGTGTTGTCTCTTTCTGCACTCGTCTTCCCTCTTTTCTGTACCTCTCTTGCTTCTTTCTGCACTTCTCTTGCTTCTTTCTGCACATCTCTTGCTTCTTTCTGTACTGCTCTTGCTTTCTGCACCCCTCTTGCCTTTTTCCGTACCCATTTTGCCTATTTGTGCACCTCTCCTGCCTCTTTCTGCACCTCTCTTGCCTTATTGTGCAGTTCTCTAGCCTCTTTCTGCTCCTCTGTTACTTCTTTCTGCACTTCTCTTGCCTCTTTCTGAACCCATCTTGCCTCTTTCGGCACCTCTGTTGCTTCTTTCTGCACTTCTCTTGCCTCTTTCTGGACCCCTCTTGCCTCTTTCTGCACCTCTGTTGGTTCTTTCTGCACTGCTCTTTCTTCTTTCTGCACCTGTGTTGCAAATTTCTACATCCCTCTTGCCAATTTCTGTACCCCTCTTCTAACTTTCTGCACCTCTCTTGCCTCTGTCTGCACACATATTCCCTCTTTCTGCACCTCTTTTTCTTCTTTCTGCACCTCTATTGCAAATTCCTGAATTCCTCTTGCCGCTTTCTGTACCCCTCTCGCCATTTTACTGCACCTCTCTTGTCTATTTCTGCAGTTCTCTTGCTTCCTTCTGCACCTCACTTGTCTCTTTCTGCACCTCTTTTGCCTCTTTCTGCACCTCTTTTGCTTCTTTCTGCACATCTCTTCTCTTTATGTACCTCTCTTGCTTCATTCTTCACTTCTCTTGCTTCTTTCTGCCCCTCTTGCTTCTTTCTGCACCCTTCTGCCCTTTTTTGCATCCCTCTTGCCTCTTTATGCAGTGCTCTTGCCATTTTCTGTACCTCTCTTGCCTCTTTCTTCACCCTTCTTCCATCTTCGTTCAACTCTCTTGCCTCTTTCTACACCTCTCTTCCCTCTTTCTGCACCCCTCTTGCCTTTGTGCACCTCTGTTCCTTCTTTCTGCACTTCTCTTGTCTCTTTCTGCACCCCTCTTTCCTCTTTCTGCACTTCTGTTGGTTCTTTTGCACTGCTCTTGCTTCTTTCTGCACCTCTCTTGCAAATTTCTGCACCCCACTTTCTGCACCCCTCTTGCCTCTTTTTGCACCTCTGTTGCTTCTTTCTGCACTTCTCTTACCTCTTTCGGCACCTCTGTTGCTTCTTTCTGCACTTCTCCTGCCTCTTTCTGTACCCCAGTTGCCTATTTCTGTACCTCTGTTGCTTCTTTCCAAACTTATCTAGCTTCTTTCTGTCCCTCTGTTGCTTCTTTCTGCACCTCTCTTGCCTCTTTCTTCACCCTTCTTCCATCTTCGTTCAACTCTCTTGCCTCTTTCTACACCTCTCTTCCCTCTTTCTGCACCCCTCTTGCCTTTGTGCACCTCTGTTCCTTCTTTCTGCACTTCTCTTTCCTCTTTCTGCACCCCTCTTTCTGCACTTCTGATGGTTCTTTTGCACTGCTCTTGCTTCTTTCTGCACCGCTCTTGCAAATTCTGCACCCCTCTTGCCTCTTTCTGCACCTCTGTTGCTTCTTTCTGCACCTCTGTTGCTCCTTTCTGCACCTCTGTTGCTCCTTTCTGCTCCTCTTTTGCTCCTTTCTGCACTTCTCTTACTCCTTTCTGCACCCGTGTTGTCTCTTTCTGCACTCGTCTTCCCTCTTTTCTGCACCTCTCTTGCTTCTTTCTGCACTTCTATTGCTTCTTTCTGCACATCTCTTGCTTCTGTCTGCACTGCTCTTGCTTTCTGCACCCCTCTTGCCTTTTTCCGTACCCATTTTGCCTATTTGTGCACCTCTCCTGCCTCTTTCTGCACCTCTCTTGCCTTATTGTGCAGTTCTCTTGCCTCTTTCTGCTCCTCTGTTGCTTCTTTCTGCACTTCTCTTGCCTCTTTCTGAACCCATCTTGCCTCTTTCTGCACCTCTGTTGCTTCTTTCTGCACTTCTCTTGCCTCTTTCTGGACCCCTCTTGCCTCTTTCTGCACCTCTGTTGGTTCTTTCTGCACTGCTCTTTCTTCTTTCTGCACTTGTGTTGCAAATTTTTCCATCCCTCTTGCCAATTTCTGTACCCCTCTTCTAACTTTCTGCACCTCTCTTGCCTCTGTCTGCACACATATTCCCTCTTTCTGCACCTCTTTTGCTTCTTTCTGCACCTCTATTGCAAATTCCTGTATTCCTCTTGCCGCTTTCTGTACCCCTCTTGCCATTTTACTGCACCTCTCGTCTATTTCTGCAGTTCTCTTGCTTCCTTCTGCACCTCACTTGTCTCTTTCTGCACCTCTTTTGCCTCTTTCTGCACCTCTTTTGCTTCTTTCTGCACATCTCTTCTCTTTATGTACCTCTCTTGCTTCATTCTTCACTTCTCTTGCTTCTTTCTGCCCCTCTTGCTTCTTTCTGCACCCTTCTGCCCTTTTTTGCATCCCTCTTGCCTCTTTATGCAGTGCTCTTGGCATTTTCTGCACCTCTCTTACCTCTTTCTGCACCTTTCTTCTTTCTGCATCTCTATTGTCTCTTTCTGCACCCCTGTTCCCTCTTTCTGCACCTTTCGTGCCTTTCTGCATCTCTCATGCCGATTTCTGTCTCCCTCTTCCTTCTTTCTGCACCTCTCTTGCCTCCTTCCGCACCCCTGTTCCCTCTTTCTGCACCTTTCGTGCCTGTTTCTGCACCTCTCTTGCCGATTTCTGTACCCCTCTTCCTGATTTCTGTACCCCTCTTACATCTTTCTGCACCTCTTTTGCTTCTTTCTGCACCTCTATTGCAAATTTCTGCATCCCTATTGCTGCATTCTGTACCCCTCTTGCCATTTTCTGCACCACTCTTGCCGATTTCTGCAGTTCTTGCCTCCTTCTGCACCTCACTTGCCTCTTTCTGTACCTCTCTTGCCTCTTTCTGCACCCCACTTGCCTCCTTCTGCACCTCTTCTTTCAGCACCTCTGTTGCTTCTTTCTGTACCCCACTTGCTTTTTCTGCATCCCTCTTGCCTCTTTCTGCATCCCTCTTCCTTCTTTCTGCACCTCTCTTGCCTCCTTCCGCACCCCTGTTCCTTCTTTCTACACCTTTCCTGCCTGTGTCTGTACCTCTCTAGCCAATATCTGTACCCCTCTTCCATCTTTCTGCACTTCTCTTGCTTCTGTCTGCACACCTATTTCTCTTTATGCACCTCTTTTGTGTCTTTCTGCACCTGTGTTGCAAATTTCTGCATCCCTCTTGCCGCTTTCTGTACCCCTCTTGCTATTTTCTGCACCTCTTGCCGATTTCAGCAGTTCTCTTGCCTCCTTCTGCACCTCACTTGCCTCTTTCTGCACCTCTTTTGCCTCTTCCTGCACCTGTTTTGCTTGTTTCTGCACCCTTCCTGCCTTTTTCTGTACCCCTCCTGCCTTTTTCTGTACCCCTCTTATCTCTTTGTGTACCTCTCCTACCTCATTCTGCTCCCCTCTTGCCTCTTTTTGCACCTCTGTTGGTTCTTTCTACACTGCCCTTGCTTCTTTTTGCTCCTTTTTTGCAAACTTCTCCACCCCTCTTGCCTTTCATCACCGCTCTTGCTTCTTTCTGAACTTCTTTTGCAAAAGTCTGTATCCCTCTTACCGCACCCCTGTTCCCTCTTTCTGCACCTCTCTTGCCTCTTTCGGCACCTCTGTTGCTTCTTTCTACACTTCTCTTGCCTCTTTTTGCACCCCTCTTGCCTCTTTTTGCACCCCTCTTGCTTCTTTTGGCACCCCTCTTGCCTCTTTCTATACCCCTTCTGCCTCTTTCTGTACCCCTTCTGCCTCTTTGTGCACCTCTCCTGCTTCCTTGTGCACCTCTCCTGCCTTACTTTACCGTTCTCTTACCTGTTTGTGCACCTCTTTTGCTTCTTTATGCACTTTTCTTGCATCTTTCTGTAGCCCTCTTGCCTCTTTCTGCACCTCTGTTGGTTCTTTCTGCACCTCTGTTGGTTCTTTCTGCACGGCTCTTGCTTCTTTCTGCACACCTGTTCCCTCTTTCTCCACCCCTTTTGCCTGTTTCTGCAACTCTCTTGCCTCTTTCTGCACCTCTTGCTTCTGTCTGCACTGCACGTGCCTCTTTCTGCACCTCTCTTGCTTATTTATGCACCTTTCCTCCCTTGTTTGCATCCCTCTTGCCTCTTTCTGCAGTTCTCTTGTGATTTTCTGTACCTCTCTTGCCTCTTTCTGTACCCCACTTGCCTCTTTCTGCACCCCTCTTTCTTCTTTCGGCACCTGTTGCCTCTTTCTGCACCCCACTTGCTTTTTTCTGCACCCCTCTTCCTTCTTTTTGCACCTCTTGCACCCCTGTTCCCTCTTTCTGCACCTTTCCTGCCTGTTTCTGAACCTCTTGTCTCTTTCTGTACCTCTGTTGCTTCTTTCTGTACTTCTCTTGTCCCCTTCTGCACCCTTCATGCCTCTTTCAGCACCTCTTTTGCTTCTTTCTGCACTTCTCTTCCTTCTTTCTGTACCCCTCCTGTCTTTTTCTGTACCCCTCTTGCCTCTTTGTGCACCTCTCCTATCTCTTTCTGCACCCCTCTTGCCTCTTTGTGCACCTCTGTTGGTTCTTTCTGCACTGTTCTTGCTTCTTTCTGCTCCTTTTATGCACATTTCTGCACCCCTCTTGCCTCTTTCAGCACCACTCTTCCCTATTTCTTCACCTCTCTTGCTTCTTTCTGCACCTCTTTTGCTTCTTTCTGCACTTTTCTAGTATCTCTCTGTACCTGTCCTGCCTCTTTCTGCACCTCTCTTGCCTTATTCTTCAGTTCTCTTGCCTCTTTCTGCACCTCTTTTGCTTCTTTCTGCACTTTTCTTGTATCTCTCTGTACCCTCTTCCTTCTTTTTGCACCTCTCTTGCCTGTTCCTGCTATTTTCTTGCCTCCTTCTGCACCTCACGTGCCTCCTTCAGCACTGCTCTTGCTTCATTCTGCGCCCATCTTCCCTTTTTCTGCACATCACTTTCCTCTTTCTGCCCTCTCTTGCCTTTTTAGGTCTCGGCTAGCGAAGGCTGCGCTTGCGCAGTCTCGCTCGCGAGATTTAATGACTTGGAGTAGGGGGCTTTAACCCGCCCCTCTTCTCTCCTCTTCTCCATTGGCTGGCCTCTGAAATGCTGGTCAGCCATTGGAGAAGAGGTTTGTTTTTCCAAACAAGCCCCGTCCTTTTGCGATTCGGGGGCGTGTTTTTTCGATTCTTTCGCTCGTCTGCCTCAGCCAATGGCAAGAGGAGAGAAAAAGAAAAACACTCCCCCCGAATCCGAAAACGCCAATTCGTTTCTCCGAGGCATTTCTGCTTCACCCCGGAGAAAGGCGGTGGTGTCCCTCAATGACTGGCAGCTGGGCTCGCTCGCCGTGACAGCACTAAGACTTGTTAGAAGCAGCAACCTTGAAAAGTAAAATATAGCTTTTCGTCCGATTTTCAAACCATGCCTCATGTCGAATAAGCAACTAAAATTGCAAAGACCACCCGTGAGCCTCCATGTTGGTGTTTCAGAAGCGCTCTCTCAACTTTACTTAGTGCCTATACGCGCGCTTCTCTGTCCTGCTCCATGGATCCGCCACAGATCAGCAGAGGTCTGTGTAGGAACTTCTTAAAGGGGCAGTGTCCGGGGAGTCTAGCACTATGCGTCAAAGGAGCGAGGCAAGGGGGGCAGACTCCTCCCAGCACTGCAGACCGGTAAGTGCCTGCGGTAAGTACGTCTGCCTGCCTGCCTTCATGGGACTCTCGGGAGGACACCCCAGCAGATGGAGAGGGGTATCTCGCCTCAAGGACATCAGGGCGTTCTCCTCTTTGACACAGGAGGGGGGGCTGTTTCATCATCACAAAAACTGCAGAGCGGGTGCCTTTTCCAACTCCAGCATATGCGGGACAATCCCAACACATTTTGGGGGAGGGGAGGTCTTCGCTAAGTCAGCTCATGGGGACGTTTTTAGTACTTCTCAATCTCAGGCCCCCGCCATTTTGATATGGGCATCAAACCGATAGCACCTGCAGGGACCTAGGGAGGGGCTGTGTGTTTATCTGGAGCAAAGAGATAGCCGAGCTGATGACGACGGTTACCCTTACCCCCCAGTGCAGGGTGGTGAGGGGTAGTGGGAAGAGAACTTTTATCGCACTGGTTTAGTGTTACCGTAAATCAACATTATGGGGTTGGGAGAGGAGCCCTTCGACCTTGCATCCCCCTGCACGAGGGGGGCTATGTGCGGCAGTAAACTCTGGGTGGAAGGGGGATGGGTGGTTTTTGCAGCCTCGTCAGCCTGCTGCACCCCCCATGCAGGTCAGAACATGGGCAGTGTGTTGTGGGGTGCAGCTTCCTTCCCCGGTGCACCAAAAAGGAGTGAGGAAAAGGGCGGGAGAGAGGGCGCTGCCTAATTTTGCTAGTGAGCCATCATTTTCAGGCCATTTAATTTTTACAAACTGCCTTGGCAGCTGACTGGTGCTGGTGTGTTTTTTCTCATCCTGGCAAAGACTCATTTTCTCTGATTCCCAAAATAGCTGTGAGGAGTGAGAGGTAAATATGGGGGAAGGGTAGGGGCAGGCTGTGGGAGCTCTCTGCTCACGTGCTGCCAACACAAGGCACACCATACGTTCCAGAAATGATGAGTTTTAAACTAAAGTATTCACCAAACCCATCACCGAAGAAAACAAAATCCTCACGCGTTCGCCCCCCACCTCCCTCCTTTGCGAGGTCTCATTATTGGGAAGCCTTTTTAAATTCTAATACATTAAAAATTAGTTGTTAGAAAAGGTAGATGGACCGGGAGGGTCGGCCGGGGTCAGGAGGAGAGGTCTCCGGGGAGAGCCGTCTCCAGCGATCGTACAGACAAGTAACTTCCCCCCCACAGACAGATATCACACACGGATAAGGTTCAGTGATCTTTATCGCCACTTATTTAAGGTACGGTAAAATGGTACAAGGAGGTCTGGACTCAGGGGTCCCCTCGATTAGAGTCTCGTAAGGTAGGGAAGGGGGTAGCGGGACAGTCTATTTACCAATCAGGTAATTCGGCTGAGCTGGTGATGAGCTCACAATCCTCGAGCTTGGTGGTTAGGTGGTATGGGCCGCGGCAGCGCCAGCAGGTCCCGGTGCGGATGGTCGATACAACGGGCCGCGGCAGCGCCAGCAGGTCCCCGGAAGATGAACGGTCCGCGGCAGCGCCAGCAGGTCCCGGTGAGGATGGTCGTTACAACGGGCCGCGGCAGCGCCAGCAGGTCCCAGGAAGATGAAGGTTGCAGAGGGCCGCGGCAGCGCCAGCAGGTCCCGGTGAGGATGGTCGGTACAACGGGCCGCGGCAGCGCCAGCAGGTCCCAGGAAGATGAAGGTTGCAGAAGGCCGCGGCAGCGCCAGCAGGCAGGACGATGGTTCACAAGAGCGGGCTACGGCAGCGCCAGTAGACCGTCAGGGTTGAGTTCACTCGGTGTCTCTCGACTCCAGGATACAACTCCCTTCCTGCTCCGGAGCTGTCTTAGTTATAGGGCTGGTGCCCTTTGATGTCCGGACCCTCGCACTTGGAGGTCGGAGGGTCCGGGATGAAGGTGTCCAGACACCCCGCAGGGGGTGGAGCCAGCGCCTGGGGGCTGCTGGAGGCGATCGGCACCTGGCGGGGGAAGAGCTCTTGACGCTTCGTTCTCCCATTGACCTGCCAAGTGGTCCGCTCACCTCCTGGGTGGATGGTGGTGCCGGGATGTCGGGGCCGGCCAGGCCCGGGGTTAGGGTCGAGGTGAGGCCACGCGGCCGCGTGGTGCAGGGCCCAAGATGGCGGCTTGACCTGGCCGGGGAAGCCGGTGGGGCTGGACCCCGTGATGAGTAGGGGTCCGAGGGCAGAGGGTCCGTCGGGAGACGGAGTACAGGGGCTTGTCACGGGGGTATGCCGGGTGGGCCGGAGCTCGGGCCCTGTCGTGCGGGGGGGGAGCCAGCCCTCTGTGTGGCCTGTCCAACATGCGTCCCCCCCAGCTGAAGGCGGGGAGAGTCACCCATCTCCTTGGGGACTCTCTTCGTCGAGGCGGAAAAAGCGGGACAGGCCGTCCGCGTTGGCGTGGTCTTGGCCTGGCCGGTGCTCCACAGTGAAGTCCATTCCCTGCAGGGAAATGGACCAGCGCAAGAGTTTTGGGTTCTCCCCCCGCATCTGCATCAGCCATTGCAGGGGTCGATGGTCGGTTTGTACCCGGAAGTGGGTACCGAAGAGATAGGGCCGGAGCTTTTTGAGGGCCCACACTACTGCAAATGCCTCCCTCTCGATTGTGCTCCAACGCTGTTCTCGGGCCAGGAGACGTCGACTGATGAAGGCCACCGGCTGGTCATGACCTTCGGGGTTCAGCTGAGAGAGGACGGCCCCGATGCCGTGGTCGGAGGCGTCGGTCTGTACTACAAATTCCCGACTGTAATCGGGGGCCTGGAGCACCGGGGCGGTGCACAGGGCGGCCTTCAGCTCCTCGAAGGCCGCTTGACAATCAGGAGTCCAGTGGACCCGCTTCGGTTGATTCTTGGATGTGAGTCCCGTGAGGGGCCCCACGATGCTGCCGTAGTCCTTCACGAACCGCCGGTAGTAGCCGGTGAGCCCCAAGAAGGCTCGGACCTCGGTCTGGGTGACGGGGGGCTGCCAGGACTGGATGGCAGCAATCTTAAGTTGTAGTGGGGCCACCAGCCCGCTTCCCACTTGGTGCCCCAGGTAGGTCACCGACCCTTGGCCAATTTGGCACTTGCCGGCTTTAATGGTGAGGCCGGCCCGCTGGAGGGCTTGGAGGACCTCTTGGAGGTGACGGAGGTGGTCGGACCAGTGGCGGCTGTATACAGCGATATCGTCCAGGTAGGCAGCGCTGAATTCTTCGAGCCCTGCTAAGACCTGGTTCACAAGACGTTGGAATGTGGCGGGGGCATTCTTCATGCCAAAGGGCATGACCTTAAATTGATAGTGGCCATCGGGGGTGGAGAAGGCTGACCGTTCCTGAGCCCTGGGTGTGAGGCCGATCTGCCAGTAGCCCGCCGTCAGGTCGAAGATACTAAGGTAGCGGGCGGCCCCCAGCCGGTCGATCAGCTCGTCTGCTCGGGGGATGGGATGAGCGTCGGTCCGGGTGACAGCGTTCAAGCCCCGGTAGTCGACGCAGAATCTCAGTTCAGGGGCGGTGCCGGGGGCGGCGGCCTTGGGAACTAATACAACCGGACTGGCCCAGGGACTGTCCGAGGGCTCGATGACCCCGATCGTGAGCATCTTGGCCACTTCCTCCTGTATGCAGGCCCGTACCCGATCTGGTACGCGGTAGGCCCGGTGCCGGACAGGGGGACTGTCCCCGGTGTCTACGTCGTGCAAACACCAAGGGGTGACCCCGGGGGTGAGTGAGAACAGGGCAGCGAACTGCAGCAGGAGGTCCCGGCAGTCCTGGCGTTGCTCCGAAGTGAGGGCGTTGGAGAGCCGGACCCCATCCACGGAGCCGTCCTTCTCCTGAGTCTTCAAGAGATCCGGGAGGGGCTCGGAGTCTTCTTCGGTACCACTGTCGGTCGCCATCAGGAGGCTTAGTTCGGAGCGCACAAAGTGTGGTTTGAGCCGGTTGGTGTGGAGGACCCGCAGGGGGTTCCGGGTGGACCCCATGTCGATGAGGTAAGTGACGGGGCTTTTACGCTCGACCACTTTGAAGGGCCCCGTCCACTTGTCTTGCAGGGCACATGGTTCGGTGGGGGACATCACCCATACTTGCTGCCCAGGCTCGAACTCAACGGAGGAGGCATTGTGATCATACCACCTTTTCATGTCCTCCTGACTGGCCTCGAGGTTCGCCTTGGCCATCTCCCTGAAGCGCCGGGTCTGGTTTCGTAGGGCCAGGAGGTATTTGAAGACGTCTGGAGGGGTCGTTAGGGGGGCCAACTCCCAGCCCTCCTTCACGAGGCTGAGGGGCCCTCGCACAGGGTGTCCGTATAGGAGTTCAAAGGGGCTGAAGCCGAGGGACTTCTGGGGTACTTCTCGGTAGGCGAAGAGGAGGCACGGGAGCAGTACATCCCACTGGCGACGGAGAGGCTCTTCCAATCCCCCAATCATCCCTTTGAGAGTGCGGTTAAACCGCTCCACTAGTCCGTTTCCTTGGGGGTGATAGGGGGTCGTGAATCTGTATGTGACCCCGCATTGTTGCCAGAGGGACTTCATGTACTTCGATATGAAGTTCGTACCTCGGTCGCTGACGACTTCTCGGGGGAAGCCTACCCGGGAGAAGATCCCCATCAGGGCCCGGCCAACCACTGGAGCGGTCACGGTCCGTAGGGGCACCGCCTCGGGATAGCGGGTGGCATGGTCCACTAGTACCAAGATGAACCTGTGTCCTTGTGCCGTGCGAGGGTCCAGCGGCCCCACAATGTCTATCCCCACCCTCTCGAACGGGGTGGTGACCACCGGGAAGGGTTGTAGAGGAGCCTTAAGCTTCCGGCCACTCTTCCCGCTTGCTTGGCATGTGGGGCACGATCGGCAGTGGTTCAGGACGTCATTCCTCATTTTTGGCCAGAAAAAGTGGGTCACCAGTCGACTGTACGTTTTATCTTGGCCCAGGTGCCCAGCCAGGGGGACATCGTGGGCTAGGTTGAGTAGAAAGTCTCGGAAGCGGAGCGGTACCACCAGAACTCGACTGGCCCCCAGCTCGGCGATTCTTTGCTCGCTGTAGAGCAGGTCGTTATCCCAGTAGACCCAGTGGGTTCCGGTGGTGTCCCCGGCGGCTTGGGTGCTGGCTTGTTGGCGAAGTCCCTCGAGGGAGGGACAGGTCTTTTGCTCCTGGCGGAACTGTTCTTGGGTGGGCCCCCCTTCTTGCCGCCACTGAGCCAGATCCGGAAGGTCCTGGGGTTGCGCGTTTTCTTCGGGGGCCGGGTCTGGGAGGTCGGCCTCGCCGTTGTCCTCTACGGGGGCAACCGGGGGCGGAGGTGCCGGCCATTCGGTTTCTTCTGATCGGGGGGCGGCCCGGCCGGCCAGGGATCGGGTGGTTATGCAGGCCCAGTCCGGGAGGCCCAGCATTCCCAAGTGCTCTCTTCTCTCGACGGTGGCCCACGGGGAACTCTCGAGGTCATTCCCCAGGAGGCAGTCCACGGGGGCATCGTCCCGGACCGTCACTTTCAGTAGGCCGGAGACCCCTCCCCATTCAAACGGGACGCAGGCCATCTTGCACATGCTTTCAGAGTTATCTGCCGAGCGGACGGGGCAGAGAATGTTCGGCAAGATCTGCTCGGGCTTCACCAGGTGACAGCGGACGGCCGTCACGCTGGCGCCGGTGTCGCGCAAGGCCTCAGCTCTCTGTCCATTAATGGTCACCCACTGACCGTATTTCCTGGTGTTGGCGGGTAGGGGAGCCCGCGGAACCATGTCTCTTCCCCCTAAGCATGCCAGGACCATGGCGGCCGGTTCCCACCCTTGCTGGTCCGGCTCACACTCCTCGGGACCCTCCAACGACTGCTCCTCCCCCAGGGCAGCGGCAGCTACCTGGCGGGGTTTGGGCGTTTGGTTCAGCGGGCAGTTCGGATCGTTGGCGTAGTGGCCTAGTCGCTGGCATCTGTGGCACGTGACGTTGGCTCGGTACCCAGGCCGCAACGGGGGGTTGCCCCGGCCGGCCGGCGGCGGGGTGCTGGCCACGGTTGTTGCTGGCAAGGCGTCTCTCCCCCGCCCCTGGCCTCCTCCTCCTCCCCGAGGACGGTGCTGGCCTTGGTTGCTTCTGTTCTGGTCGTGTGGCCCTCTCCGGCCCACTCGGGTGCTCTCCCACCGGTCAGCTTCGGCGGCGAGCTGCCGGGGGTCAGTCAGCTTACTGTCGAGTAGATGCTGCCGGAGCTCGACGAAGCAGTTGTTTGACAGGTGTTCCCATACCATGAGGTTGAAGAGCTGTTCGTAGGTGGTGACCTGACTTCCCTTGATCCAACCCTCGAAGGCCCGGCTGAAATAGTTCACGTATTCCACCCAAGTGGTACCTGGGATCCGGGTGCAATCCCTGAACCTCTGGCGGTACATCTCGGGCGTGAGGCCGTAGCGGGTGAGGAGGGCAGCCTTCATGTGGTCGTAGGACGACATTTGGTGATCGGGGAGCTGCAGCAGGGCATCGCGACCCTCGTTGATAAATCTCCCCCAAAGTCCGGCTCCCCAATCACTCCGGTCGATCCGGTGGGAGGTCATTGCGATCTCATAGGCCTTAAACCATTGTTGTATGTCGTCTTCTCGGACATACTCGCGGACCACATCCTTGGGGATGTGAACTTTTTTCTCAGTTGGTCCCGGGGTGTGTGGTCTTTCAGGCACCCCCAAGTCCTTATGCTGTTTGCGCAGTTCTATCTCTGCCAATTGGCGCTCGTGCTCGAGCGTTATCTTTTTCTCTTCCAGCTCTCTCTGTCTCTGTTTTTCTTCTCGCTCCTCTCGAATCCGCATATGCTCGAGGTTGAGTTTCTGTTCAGCTAACTTGAGCTCCCCATCCATCTTGAGTCGTGCCATCTCTAATTCGTGCAGTCTGACTCTGTCTCTTTCTCGTATCTCCTCCGGTGAGAGGCCCGTTCCCCGTTCCTCGGGAGTCGTGGCGTTCCCCTCTGGTGTGACGCTGTTTTGGTCTGGTGTGACGCTGCTTTGGTCGGAGGGTCTTGCGACCCCCGTTTCTGTCCACGACTCAAGGGCGTGCTTTAGGTCATCCTTGGTACTCAGGCCAGTGGTAGCAATGCCAAGTTCTATGCAAAATTGTCTCAGTTCGCGGTGGTTGTACTCCTCTAGTTTCTCCATTTGGAACTTCTCGGTGGAGCTGCTATCTTTGGTCGACATCGTGCTTTGTCGTGGGGTGAGCTACTCTCTGTACGATTACGCGTTGATTCGGATCGCGCCGCTGGCCACCAATGTTAGAAAAGGTAGATGGACCGGGAGGGTCGGCCGGGGTCAGGAGGAGAGGTCTCCGGGGAGAGCCGTCTCCAGCGATCGTACAGACAAGTAACTTCCCCCCCACAGACAGATATCACACACGGATAAGGTTCAGTGATCTTTATCGCCACTTATTTAAGGTACGGTAAAATGGTACAAGGAGGTCTGGACTCAGGGGTCCCCTCGATTAGAGTCTCGTAAGGTAGGGAAGGGGGTAGCGGGACAGTCTATTTACCAATCAGGTAATTCGGCTGAGCTGGTGATGAGCTCACAATCCTCGAGCTTGGTGGTTAGGTGGTATGGGCCGCGGCAGCGCCAGCAGGTCCCGGTGCGGATGGTCGATACAACGGGCCGCGGCAGCGCCAGCAGGTCCCCGGAAGATGAACGGTCCGCGGCAGCGCCAGCAGGTCCCGGTGAGGATGGTCGTTACAACGGGCCGCGGCAGCGCCAGCAGGTCCCAGGAAGATGAAGGTTGCAGAGGGCCGCGGCAGCGCCAGCAGGTCCCGGTGAGGATGGTCGGTACAACGGGCCGCGGCAGCGCCAGCAGGTCCCAGGAAGATGAAGGTTGCAGAAGGCCGCGGCAGCGCCAGCAGGCAGGACGATGGTTCACAAGAGCGGGCTACGGCAGCGCCAGTAGACCGTCAGGGTTGAGTTCACTCGGTGTCTCTCGACTCCAGGATACAACTCCCTTCCTGCTCCGGAGCTGTCTTAGTTATAGGGCTGGTGCCCTTTGATGTCCGGACCCTCGCACTTGGAGGTCGGAGGGTCCGGGATGAAGGTGTCCAGACACCCCGCAGGGGGTGGAGCCAGCGCCTGGGGGCTGCTGGAGGCGATCGGCACCTGGCGGGGGAAGAGCTCTTGACGCTTCGTTCTCCCATTGACCTGCCAAGTGGTCCGCTCACCTCCTGGGTGGATGGTGGTGCCGGGATGTCGGGGCCGGCCAGGCCCGGGGTTAGGGTCGAGGTGAGGCCACGCGGCCGCGTGGTGCAGGGCCCAAGATGGCGGCTTGACCTGGCCGGGGAAGCCGGTGGGGCTGGACCCCGTGATGAGTAGGGGTCCGAGGGCAGAGGGTCCGTCGGGAGACGGAGTACAGGGGCTTGTCACGGGGGTATGCCGGGTGGGCCGGAGCTCGGGCCCTGTCGTGCGGGGGGGGAGCCAGCCCTCTGTGTGGCCTGTCCAACATTAGTGAATGCATTTTTGTATATCGGTTTTTACGGTAATGTATTCCCTTTTTCTGAGGAACATTTCGGGCGATGATGCGAGCTCTTTCGTGTTTTGTTTACTATTATTTATGATCTTCGATTGCATGGTCGGTTTGATGAATTTAGTTTTGTTCTCACTTTTTTAGGCCTTGAGTTATCCCCGACGACGATTTGGGATTCACTCGCGGCGGTCTTGCAATCAGATTTGAGTTTGAGAACGGCACGCTTTTTTGTTGTTTACCATCAAGGCCGCGCCCAAGAGAAGAAAGAAATGACATTGATTAATATTGAAAATGGCAGTAAATGTTCATTCCAGGCTCTAAATATGTTTTGCATTTGATGAGGAAACGTAAAAAGTTCTGGTATGTGTTATATTTTGCATGGTGCACAGCCTTGACGTTTTCATTCAAGGGTTGAACTAAAACGTGGAGGCCTCTGTGTTGTATTCATTAATTCGTAGACTTTCTCAGCGGCAAATAACTATTCTAATTAAATAAACAAAAAAATCCACATAAGCTTTAAAAATCGTGTTTTACAATTTGTGAGAGTTTTAACATGCGTGAGTATGCGACAAACAAGACAACATTTTGAAGCAGGAGTAATTCTATCCATGTTACACATCTCCACGGTTCATACAACTAGGGTACTTGTTTCACGTAAAGACATGTAAGGCAATGTATTTCGCTTTCTTTTGTAGATAGCCCCGTTTGCAGCGCGTTTAAAGTGTGTTCTTGTTTTTGCAACTGAAAATCTGTCTTCACTTTTTAGATTATACAGCAATAATGTGTTTGGTGCTCACAGCGATTTCCTCGTGGAGGCTTAAATATGTTGGAATTTAAGGGAGGGGGCGAGTGTTTTGTAAGGGAGACAGACGTAAGCCTTGATTTCTTGTCTGTCCATTGCTCTGTTTTTTTAACGAATGGGAATTTGAGGCATTTTGTGTAGAAACGCGTTCTTTGCTGAGGACTGTACCCGGAGCCCCGTTCACACAGATCTTATGTACAGTAACGGGACACGTTTTATTTGACCTGTACACCTCAACGTTTCTAGACCCAATCTGCCCACATTGTCCGATGGTTCATTTGAATTACGCCAGCAGTTATTAAATAAATGGTCACACACTGCCCGCTTAGAAACTCCCATGTTCACAGTGACATTAAACAGTTGAACCGCACCAGTACCACCTGGTGAATGTATTTATTTTTTGATACAACTTTCCAGAAAGTAGAAGGTTTTAAATTGAAGTCGCTCTTTATGTTTTGTAAGACCTGGACAATTTCCAAAATCTGCGAAGTGATGGAGTTAACATCCTTGCTGGTATTCTATGACAGAAAGGCCGATTGACTGAGTCAAAGTCCTTCTCGGAGTCTAATTGCACCAGGGCCTCTGGTTCAGAACCTCATGTATATGAGCCAGCCCTGGACGCAATCTACAGGTGCTTTGTCGAGTCCCTGGCGCAGGTATGAAACCATTCTGGCCTGGCCTAATAAGCGAGTGTGCCACTTTCACCAGTGTGTCAGCGAGGGCCTATGCCACCATTTTGATTGATATGTCTCGCATTTGAGAGTGATTAAGCTATTGAAATTGTAAATAACAATGCTGTTTCTTTAAATGTTTTAAAAACAAAAACATAAACAAAAATAATGTCATGACAAATGCCAATAGCTCTAACTTTAACCTCCTCAGTGCCCATGACGAGATAGTCTCGTCATGGAGCACGGTTGCGCTGTGCCCATGACGAGACTATCTCGTCATGAACCCCACCCACTAGTGCAACGCCCGGCACAGGAGGGGGAAAGGGCGTGGCACTGAAGGGGTTAACAATGCCGAGACCATTGCATTGTAAATGCTTGTTCTGTATTTCCCTTGGTTCTTTCTGCGCTGCTCTTGCCTCTTTCTGCATCTCGTTTGCTATTTCTGCACTTCGCTCTCTTCTTTCTGGACTTCGCTCTCTTCTTTCTGTACCCCTCTTGCCTCTTTCTGCACCTCTGTTGCTTCTTTCTGCACTGCTCTTGCTTCTTTTTGCCCCTCTCTTGCCTCTTTCTGTACCCCTCTTCCTTCTTTCTGCAATTCTCTTACCTCTGGCTGCACCCCTGTTCATCTTTCTCTACCTCTTTTGTCTGTTTCTGCAACTCTCTTGCCTCTTTGTGCAGTTCTCTTGCCTCCTTCTGCACCTCTGTTGCTTCTTTCTGCAACCCTCTTGCCTCTTGCTGAACCACTCTTCCCTATTTCTTCACCTCTCTTTCTGCACTTCTCTTCTTTCTGCACTGCTCTTGCTTCTTTCTGCACCTCCCTTACAAATTTCATTTGTGTATCCCCCTAACCTCTTTCAGCACCCCGTTCCCGCTTTCTGCACCTTTTTTGGCTATTTCTGCATCTCTCTTGCCTCTTTTGGCACCTCAGTTGATTCTTTCTGCACTTCTATTGCCTCCTTTTGCACCCCTCTTACATCTTTCTGCACCTCTGTTGGTTATTTCTGCACTACTTTTGCTTCTTTCTGCACCTCTGTTGCATATTTAGACCTCTCTATACCCACATGCAAAAGAACATGGAAGCCACTACTCGACCCTCCACACCCCGAGCCCATGGCCCTGCTAATAGCCGACATGGACAGCTCAATAATAACCAGACGGCAACATAGCATCATCAGGCCATCTCCTCTCGGGTTGACCAGAACCCCCCCACCTCTGAAGAGACAGGGCAGCGTCTCACCCTGCTCGAAAGCCAGCTAGCAACTATAATCCAGGGCTTTAATGAAATTCTAACTAACCTCGCCACACTCCGAAAACCTCCCCAAAATCCCCACCATACTCCCACCTTCCCCAACTCCACACACCAAAGGCTTCCCAAGGCTACCCGCCCCAGTTGGATCTCAACCCCCCTCTCGAATCAGATACAGAGACCCAAAAGAACTAGAGGCTATGTCCTCGAGTGAAGCGGCAGATCTTGCCTCCTCCTACGACACCCCCTCTACTGCCACCCCTCAATCCAAGATTCAGGTGATCACCGGATTCAGTAGAAACCACTCCCCTCTGAAACCCCCAAGACCCCCAGCCTTCCTCTCTAACATCCCCATGGCCCCCTAAGGAAGAAACCCAAAAAAGTGGCACCCTCCACCAACTGCATGCTCATAAACTGCAGATCATGTCACAGAGCTAGCAGAATCCATCCTCGCCCATGAGATAGACATAGCCTTTATCACCGAGACTTGGCTAAATGACTGCTCACCACCAATCATGGACACTGTTGTGCCCCCAGGCTTTGCAATCATCAACAAAGATCGAAAAGACCAAAGAGGCGGGGGTATAGCAATCATTCAAAACAACAACATGTCCGTGATGGAAATAGACACCTTTAACTATAGCATCTTTGAATGCTTAACCGCCAACATTAACACAACCGACAACAAAACAATACACTGCCATTTCCTATACCATCCCCCTGGCAACACCACCACATTCACCGAACACTTGTCCGACCTGATTGCGCATTGTTCACTCTGAGACGCCAACAGCCTAATTCTGGGCGACCTCAACCTACACTGGAATGAAAAAAAACAACTTGCTAATCCAAAACCTGAACGAGCTGCTACACAGCAACAACCTTACCCAACACTGCTCAGATGAAATCCATAACAAAGGAGCAATTCTAGATGCCATTATCACCCAACGTCACAATCAATCACATCCTGCCCGTCGACTAGTCCCATCGCCACCTAATCCTATTCCACATCACCCAACCGATCACATATCAACCTCCCACCCAAGAACCCCCAAATGGATGAGAAATCTAACTCAGACACCATGGCCGACCTAGAGGAAAGGGTAAGCTTGCTCCTTCCTATCTCCATAGATGATCTCTCCGCAGCGGAACTCACCTCTCACTATAACACAACTATGATGTCCATCCTAGACCAATTAGACCCCCTGAAATAAAAAAAAAAACAGGAACATTCCTTCCAGATCCTGGTTCAACAAGGAAATCAGCGCCAAAAGAAGACAACTAAGAGCTACAGAACGACTATGGAGGAACAACCCCTCCACAAGCCTACACGAACAACTCAAAGCAGCCTGAAGCAAATACAAAAAACATATCAACAACGAAAAAAACACCTTTTTCTGCACTTCTCTGGACAAATAAAAAAACAGGCCCAAAGAACTGTAATATCATCAGGCAACAAACTTCCAAGCCCTCTGCAACCTCAGTTCAGGCCTCCAAAGACCTGTGCGCCAACTTCTTCAAAGACAAAATTACCAAGATTGAGCTCTCACTTGACATCAACCTCAATCCCTCCTGCAAAAGCACAGCCAAAGAGACCGTAGTCAGCACACGCAGGCACCCCACGAAAACCTGGAAATCCTTCAACCCCATCCCTGAAGCTGAGATTCTCAAACTGATCTCCACCTCCAAACTTGCATCTCACGTCCTAGATCCTATACCCACCCAATTGACCAACAAGCTGAAACTCTCCCTAGCCCTTTTCTGGTGCAAGATCATAAACAAATCCCTGAGAACCGGCGTCATACCAGACTGCCTCAAAGTCAGCTAAGTCACGCCACGACTGGAGAAACCAGGCCTTGGCACCAATGATCTGAACAACTTCAGACCCGTTTCCAATCTCCCCCTCTTATCCAAAATCCTCGATGCTCGTTCTCCTACACCTGACTCAGCACATGGACAGCATCAACCTTCTAGATCCCCACCAATCGGGCTTCAGAAAAGGCTGTAGCACCGAGACTGCGATCCTTAACGTCATGGACGACATCCACAAGTCTAGATACTGACCAATGCTGCCTACTCATTCTCCTGGACCTGTCGGCAGCCTTTGACACGGTTGATCACAAGTTACTCATCAAGGCTGTCCAAGAAAGGATAGGTGCAGATGAGGTGGTCCTACACTGGTTCTCCTCCTTCCCACACAACCGCTCCCAAAGGATTAAAATCAAAACCTTTACGACCGACCTACACCCCCTCAGCAGAGGTGTCCCCAAAGGCTCAGTGCTCTCCCTTCAACTGTTCAACATATACATGTAACCCCTCACCAACCTACCCAAAAAAACCAACATCCCCTTCCACCTTTATGGTGATGACACCCAGATCTATCTGGAAACCTCCTCCATTGATGACATTCAGAGACTAAATGACACTCTAAGAGAAGTCCAACACTGGCTATCAATAAACCACTTAAAACTCAACTAAGATAAAACAGAAATCCTCCTCATCTCCAACAAAGAAGAAAACCCTCAAATTGTAGAATGTCTAAAAGCAATCGATGCTCTCAACGGCAATCTCACTCTGGCTAACTCTGTAAAATCATTAGGAATCACCCTAGATCCAAAACTCAACATGGCCAAACACATTAAGCTCTCCGCAAAGAGTGCCTTCCTCAATCTGAAGATACTCAATAAAATCCTTCATCCCGCCCAAGGACCTCAAACAAGCCACTCAATCACTGGTGCTATCTAGACTCGACTATGGGAATGCAGTCCTCACCGGTACAGCAAAATCCCACCTAGCTCCCCTCAAAACAACTCTCAATGCAGCAGCCAGAATGGTCACTGAAGTTAAGAAATATGATCACATCTCACCTGCACTCACAGAACTAAAATGGCTCCTAGTCAAATTGTGTGACAGTTTCAGAACTGCCTGCCTCACGCACAAAGCTCTGCACACAGGGAAACCTGACTACCTGGTCTCCAAACTCCAGAAGGCCAGTCAGACAAGGAACCTCAGGAGCTCCAACACCCTACTACTCATCCCTATGAAAACTCGCAAACAAAAAACTGCTGCATGATCCTTCTCTTGAAACGCACCCAAAATCTGGAACTCCATCCCAGCTGATATCAGGACTATCCCTTCCTTTGTAAAATTCAAAATACTCCTAAAAGTCCTCTTCCTCAACCGTGTCTTCCCGAACTGATAGCGGCAGCGCCCAAGCCTGCACTCTGCAACACCCTGACACTGTGTCATTAAGACCTACCTCTTCCCTGCTCCTCGACCCCTTCCGCGTTCCCTCCTCCCTGAAAGAGGTTTAGCCCAAGACAATGTGCACTCATCGAGGTTATCTGAGGACTTCATTACCTCAATGTTGCACAGCACCGTGGGACTTCTGAACCAATATGTATACCTCTGCCTTACTGTGTGACTCTTGCATTAAAACTGTTTTAAAGCGCTCCGATACCTTCGGGTTTGGCCAGCGCTATATAAAACTCCTTAATAAAAAATAAATAAATATTTCTGCATCCCTCCTGCCTCTTCCTGTACCCCTCTTCCCTTTTTCTGCACCTCTTTTGCCTGTCTGCACACCTGTTCCTTCTTTCTGCACCCCTTTTGCCAGTTTTTGCGACTCTCGCCTCTTTCTGCAGTTCTCTTGCCTCCTTCTGCATTTCACTTGCCTCTTTCTGCACTTCTCTTACTTCTTTCTGCACCCTTCTTCCCTTTTTCTGCACATCTCTTGCCTCTTTCTGCACTCCTCTTGCCTCTTCCTGCACTCCTCTTGCCTCTTCCTGCACATCTCTTGGTTCTTTCTGCACTGCTCTTGTCTCTTACTGCACCCCTCTTGCCTATTTCTGTACCTTGTTTGCTTCTTTCTACACTTCCCTCTCCTCTTTCTGCACTCCTCTTGCCTCTTTCTGCACTCCTCTTGTCTCTTTCTGCACCTCTGTGGCTTCTTTCTGCACTGCTCTTGCTTCTTTCTGCTCCTCTCTTCCTTCAATTCTCTTGCCTCTGTCTGCTCACCGTTACCTCTTTCTGCACCTCTTTTGCCTGTTTCTGCAACTCTCTTGCCTTTCTGCAGTTCTCTTACCTCCTTCAGCACCTCACTTGCCTCTTTTTGCACTGCTCTTGCTACTTTCTGCACCCTTCTTCCCTTTTCCTGCACCTCTCTTGCCTCTTTCTGCACCTCTCTTGCTTCTTTCTGCACATCTCTTGGTTCTTTCTACACTGCTCTTGCCTCTTTCTGCACCCCTCTTGCCTCTTTCTGCACCTTGTTTGCTTCCTTCTGCACTTCTCTCTCCTCTTGGCATAGTTAGAAATTAGCATTTAAAAAACCTTAGAAATTCACTGAAAAAAACACAGGTTTCAGGGACATTATGGTTAGAAGTTTTCTTTTAAAAAACCTTTGAAATTCACTGAAAAAAACACTGATTTCAGGGACGTTATAGTTAGAAAGATTCATTTAAAAAAACCTTTGAAACTCACTGAAAAAAAACATACGTTTCGGGTACGTTATAGTTAGAAATTAGCATTTAAAAAACCTTAGAAATCCAGTGAAAAAACCACAAGTTTCAGGGACATTATAGTTAGTTGGACATTTCACTCGTACAAAACCAGAGAAATTTGGCCGTTATAGTTCAATTCAATTCAATCTTTCTTTATTCGGCATTTCAAAAAAAGCCATAAAAGATATTGTTACAAGAGCATATACATTATAAAATTCATCACATAAAAACAATAAGTTCATCACATTGATACAAAGAATTTAAAATCATCTCCTTCATTGACATGTGTGTTTGCTGCATTTCCCATGTGATTAGCCTAAGTGGCTATGCAAGAAGTGGCATATTTGAAAAGGTGTGATATGGTCATTTCACAGTTTTACCCTAAGTTGGATCTATGTCGCATAATGTACTGCAAGAGGTTCGAAACAATGTAGACCACCTCTTCCCCCTCGAGTAACTGTAAGTATAATAAAGCTGGGCGGCATGTGCGAAAGCCCCTACGCTTTAATAGGGGGATTAATAATTTCCTCCGTTGATGCGTGTAGTGTTTACAAAAAAGGATGGTATGAAGTGTAGACTGGGATGATGTCCCATCGCAGGGACATGGTGGCAATATTTTATCCCAGTTATTTTTAAACGGAAAAGTGACCAGGCGGTAAAAGAGGTTCAATCTAAACCTGACTAAAAGGAACTGTTCATAGGGAGCTATGTTGTATGTCAGGTAGGGCTGAATACCAAATGCCGACTGGACTAATAAACAGTGTCTAGTTGTTTGTTTCATAACCTCTAAGTTAAGTCTGAGCTCTTCGAGGTGGTTTAGGCAAAGTTTATAAAAAGCTTTTCTTGCTAATTGCTGAATCTTGGTCGGGTCTTTGTAGTAATTTTCTAGGCCAAGATCAGTAAAGAATTTTTTGATGTAGTCTAACCACCTGGATCTATGTGCGTTATCTAGGCTCATACAGTCTTGAACAATTTGCTGCGTAAGGACTGTGTGTTCAGATGTCCAAATCCTGTGCCATAATAACAGAGGCTGAATTCTCACCAAATCTGTGATATATGGGAGACCCAGTTCCAAATGACAGGGATAATTGGGGGCTGCCGTAGGTAGGGCTAGAAGATATTTCAAGAAGCCATTTTCGACCAATTGGATAGAAGTAGCCGCTACGTGACCCCATACACCTGCTCCGTATAGGGCCACTGAGAGGCATTTGGCTTTATAAATTTTGATCATCTCTGAGGGTGCTTTTTTCCCTATTTTCCTTGAAAAGTTTGTGAGTGCAGAAGTGGTTCTTGCAAATTGCAGTTTCCTCACTTCTACAGCCGGTTTCCAACTAAGTTTTTCGTCAATCATGACGCCGAGATAAGGATACTTATCCGTGGTTGATAATCTTTCGTCATTCAGGTAGATGGGCTTAGTTTTGTTCTTCCTTTTAACTCCAGCCTTCATGACGAAAGTTTTCCCGACGTTAATTTTAAGGTCAAGGTTGGCCATGAATGAACCATAACTGTTTAGGGCCTTCTGTAGCTCATTGGGAGTACGAGCTAATATCACAGCGTCGTCAGCATACAGAAGGGCTGGGACAGGGCGGTTTGCTACCATTGGGAGATCTTGGGTCCCTTTCAGCATCTCTCTTTCTAAGCCGTTTGTGTAGAGGGTAAATAGGAATGGGGCCAGGACACATCCCTGCCTCACGCCCTTCTCCACCCCGAACGGCGCTGTGAGCTCTCCCCCTATGCCAAACCTTACTCTAGCTGACGCGTCAGCATAGAGTTCCCTAATGTAAGTTACCGCGGTTTGTTCCAACCCTATATCTAATAGGATGGGCCAGAGTTTGGAATGGCTAACGCAGTCAAATGCAGCTGATAAGTCTACGTAGACCATATATAAAGCTCCAGCTTTGATGTTAACGTATTTATCAATTAGTAATGATAAATTTAGAGCTTGGTCTACGGTCCCCAATCCTTCACGAAACCCGTATTGTAAATCGGATAGAATGTTATTTTCCGCGACCCATTCCTGCAAGCGATCGAGTAGTATTCGGCCCATCATTTTTCCTGTGGAGTCCAGAAGGGAGATGGGACGGTAACAGGAGGGTAGGTTCCGATCTCCCTTCTTAAAGATAGGGACTAATATGGAACTCTTCCAGGACTCAGGGATACCGGTAGAGGTCAGTGCATTGAAGACCCTGGTCAGAAAAGGGATCCATAACTCGGGATACATTTTATAGAAGTCTATGGGGACACCGTCAGGGCCAGGGGCCTTGCCTTTTTTGCTTGCATTTAGTGCCCTTTGTACTTGGTCACAAGTGATGGTCATATCAATGGGAAAACTCGGGAACTGGTGCTTGAGAGAATCATTTCCTCCGAGGTCATTTATTATTGGGTTGGACTTAAAGATTTGTGAAAAGTGCTCTACCCATTGTCCTTCGTCTATAGCAACCTCAATGTTAGGGAGACTGCCCTTATCAGTTAAAAAGGGTGTTTTTACTATCTTCCAGAAGGTGATATTATTATTACTAAGACAGCTCTCGTGTAATTGGTCCCAGAGTTGTCGTCTTAGTTCCGATTTCCGTTCCTTAATGGCAATGTTATATGCTCTCCTTAAGCTAGATATTTCTGCCCTATCCCTGGGCGTTTTGTGTAAGGCGAGTTTTAGGTTGGTATGCGCGATGGTACACGAGTGATTAAACCAGCCCTGGCTGCTCTTCTTTGTGCTGTTCTTTTTTACCATTAGGGCATTTTTTATGGCTTGTATCACCAGCCCAAAGTTGGTAATAACGTCATCGTCGGGAGTGGTCATATCCAGACACTTCATTATAGGTAGGTAGGCTTCAGTGATTACAGTACTAGCTGTTTCTTCCGGATCGACTATGGCCCATTTTAGCGAGTATCCGTTTACTCTCGCTAGTTCTAAGTTATTCTGGGTAAGGACACTAGAGGTTTTTTTGGTGGGCCCTATCGAGGTTGAGAAGGTTATACTTAACGGATAGTGGTCACTTAAGACTACCTGGTGGGTTTCAAAGATCAAATCTTTAGATATCGGACCATTTGATTGTAAAATGAAATCTATCGTTGAATTGCAACCTCTACCGTGGAATGTTGGGGCCAACGTCATCTTTCCATTTGTTAGTTTTGATGCAATTCTCAGATCTAGGTTGAAGATTGTTTCATTTAGAAGACTACCTAAAAGTGAGTGGGAAAAATGTAAGATGGGATTATCGTCTTCATCGTTTAAACCACACAAATGGGTGTTTGGGGCAGCACAGATAATCTGGTTAAAATCGCCGCCCCATATGATGGTCACTTCTCGAGGTGATTTTTTTATTGTAGATGATATTATGGAGAAGATAGAATTAATTTTCCCCATTGCGTCCCGATCCGATAAGTTATTATAGAAATTAACCAAAAGGAAGTGGTCCCTGGAATTTGGTGTGATACTGAGAAGCTGAAAGTTGGAATCGAGCATTATCTGTTTGATATTTTCTAGCTTGACCAGATTTGATATAAAAATGGTTAAGCCTCCTTTGGCCCTGCCAGACTTAGAATGTTCAGCTGGTGAGAAATATGTTCTGTAACCTTCAAGATGGGCTTCTGTAGTTAACCATGTCTCCTGGAGGCATAAAATATTAAAATCTACTATAAAATCGGTCCAAATATCGTTCTCTAGTTTGGAGCGTAGACCCGCCACGTTCCAAAATAGGACTGCGATTTTTTGTGTATTACGATCCTGGACGGAAGTATTTTTAAAATGTGGAACAGGTGTCGGGGATACCAAGCTTGCTACTCTTGGCGCCACGGCGTTGTTTTGGGCTGTACGAGGTGACTCCTCGAAGGCTTGAACGGTACGGAATGATGATGGATGGGAAGGAAGGCTAGATGCTTGTCCCTTCCTTGTGCCGTAAAGAAAGCCCTGACTATGAGCCTCTGAAGGGAGTCAATCAACATCCTCGAGTCCTTCAAGGGACGAAAAACGATTTGATGTTGGGATGTTAAAATTAAAGGGTCTTAATCTATCCCGAGGAAAGCTATTGGGCTTGATCAGATTTCTAGCTAGAGACTGTGGGTAGAAATATGTCAGATCATAAGTTCTTATGGAGCTTTGGTTTTGGTTTTGTAGCCAACTAGTTATGTAAGAGGTTGCTCTGTGATCTCTAAAATTGACAATAATTACGTCACCTTGTATTTCCTTTGGCCGGGGGCCTACCCAGGTTAGTCTGCGAACATTCAGAATTTCCCCATTGATGTTAGGAGGCAGCGGCCTATACTGTCTCAGCCAGTGCATCACCTTGTTTTTCAAATCGTAGTAGCCCTCCCTTTTCCCTGGGTCCAGTGGCGGAACTCCTGTTAAAACTACGACGTAGGGAACTGCTTCTGGAGGTAGATGTATGTGATTGCAATTTAAACCCTGGTTATGTCTGATGGAAGTGTCAGCAGATACGATGTCTTGTTTCTGGTTTGAGTTAACAGATTTAGTATTGTCAATACTCTGATCTTGGACTGCGTCAGTGTTGCTCTCTCTGACTGGCCGCAAGTGGTTTTGAGTTTCTTGGATTGCTGGTTTTATATTTCTTTTTGCGATTATTTTGCTTTCGTTTGTTACTAAAGGTGAGATAAGATCAACAGGACTTTTTGTTTGCATAATTGTATGTGATGATAAGAATTCGAGTTGATCGCAGTTTGTTTGTGTCAGCTTTTCTAGTGAGTCTAGTTGTGTAGATAAACCCTTTATTCTTTCTAAGACAGGAAGAACAAGAGATCTGACTAAGATTTCTAATCGACCCATCAGTTCGTTAACAATTACATCATGGGTACAAGTGTTACCTTGGGAACCAGAATCGTTTGTATGTTTAGTGTTTAAAGAGTGAGTGGGTTCTTTTTGGTCTTTTTTGTTCGAGTTAACATTTTTTGAGCATCTCCTCCTTTTTTTTGGGGGGGGGGGGACAATAGTAGTGGTAGATCTTGTGGGCTTCGTCTGTTTGGAATTGGTAGCAGTAAACCTGAGGGGTGATGCAATTAACGATATGCAGTCAGAGGGAACATTGGGGTGGGATTTGGCAGCCAAAAGTGGCGAACGGGTATGGGAATGAGTTGGAGATGTAGACTCGAGAGTAGGTGAAAAAATCCTAGAATCGCTGGGGGTGTCGTGTACTACGGAGGGGACAGGAATTGTGGGGTTCGGAGACAGTGCTGATCGAATAGGTCCGAGAGAGGAGCGCTTATTTTGTGCGAGTTCAGCCGATAGGCGTCTCTCTACTATAGCGATCTCCTGCTCAAGGACTGAGGCGGCCCTAGTGATGAAGTTGTCTAGTGTGCCACGCACAGAGCCTCCCAGTGAGGTTCTACTCCTTGTGCTAAGTGTAGCCATGGTGGATGGTTTGGTTAGTCGACAATGGGCTGTGGTTATGTCAATGCTAATGCAGGTGATCCTAGAGAGTTGGTGAACAAATGCAACACGCTTAGGCTAGAATAGGCACAGTGTGACTAAACGTCCAAGTCAAAGTCTACCTTTCGTTGCTTGCTCCGGTCGTCAGAGGGGGGGCCCAGCCCAGCCTCTTCCTGCCCCTGACGGCCACAGACGGCCCACCCTTTGCCCAGGCTTAGCCCGCGCGCGGTCCCGCGTCGCGGGGGGCGGGATGGATTAAGTAGCGCCTCCGGGCGCGCAAGGTCCGTGGGGTTTCCTTCCGGGTTGCAAGGGGTTGCAAGGGGACCTGGGTGTTGAAGTCCCGCCGAACGCTCTCCCCTCACAGCGGTCGCGGTGACAGGCGACGGCGGGGGAGAGACGTAGGAGCCAAAAGAAGGGCAGTTGAAACAGGTAACTGGAATCAGGGCAAGCAGCGTCCACTGACTGGCAACATCCCCCGCTCTGCCGGGGGCGGGATGGATTAAGTAGCGCCTCCGGGCGCGCAAGGTCCGTGGGGATTCCTTCCGGGTTGCAAGGGGTTGCAAGGGGACCTGGGTGTTGAAGTCCCGCCGAACGCTCTCCCCTCACAGCGGTCGCGGTGACAGGCGACGGCGGGGGAGAGACGTAGGAGCCAAAAGAAGGGCAGTTGAAACAGGTAACTGGAATCAGGGCAAGCAGCGTCCACTGACTGGCAACATCCCCCGCTCTGCCGGGGGCGGGATGGATTAAGTAGCGCCTCCGGGCGCGCAAGGTCCGTGGGGTTTCCTTCCGGGTTGCAAGGGGTTGCAAGGGGACCTGGGTGTTGAAGTCCCGCCGAACGCTCTCCCCTCACAGCGGTCGCGGTGACAGGCGACGGCGGGGGAGAGACGTAGGAGCCAAAAGAAGGGCAGTTGAAACCGGTAACTGGAATCAGGGCAAGCAGCGTCCACTGACTGGCAACATCCCTAGTTGAGCTAACTATAACTCGCGCCCCCGCAATGCACTTCTGATGACGTCACATATTACATCACTCATGACATGGTCAGTGACTTCACTGATAATGTCACTGATGACATCTCAAATGACATTACTGATGACATCATCCATGTGATAATCTGATGCACTACCTCACACCTTTGTCGCCTAAGAAGCATCATTTTAAAACCCTCTGAGTGTCTTCGGACCTCATGGGCCTATGGGGTTCACGTTTGGTATGATGCCTGCAGCCTATGCTATGGCCCCATTTGCAACATTCCTTACGTTGCTTCCTATAACACTGCCATCGTATCTGACGCCGGCTTTAACTTCGGTACCATAACAGATGCGGCTGCCTCTCCATATCTTAGCATCATCATCCTTGATGCCATGTCAGCGCTCACCTCTGCTATCGATGGCAATGGCACCACAGTCAACACTGCTGGGGCTGCAAATGACACCGCCGGTGCCACAAAATACACCACTGGCACTGCAACAACCTCGCCAGATTGGGTCTTTGCCCAACAGCCATTGCCTCTAACGGACATGCCTTTTATGCAACACAGATCTAGAAGGGAGGCACAGCATCTCTTGGAAGAGGGATGCTATTTCTTCTATAATTGTGATCCACTTTAAGAACCAAATCAGGACACCAATGATGATGGTGACAGGCAGTCTGGCAGCATGGATGCAAACTTTATGACAATCAGGGACACAATTGGGCTTAATACTTCTCTTTAGTGAGAATTCTACTCCCCAACTTGCCTTCTGCCACCAGAGGTCATCTTTTACCATGCATTCATAAGGAAGGCTGCCAAAACCCTTGACCTACCACTGCCTTCAGCAGAGACCAAGGCTAAGCACCTCACTGAAGTATTACAACCAGCAGTGAATGAAGCTCTCCTGGCTCCCATCGTTGCAGAATGAAGGAAGCCCTCCACCTTTCCTGCGGTCAAGAGTGGTGGGCAGGAGAAACAGGCCAGTTCTTGGCAACCTGGCATTTCCCCTTTGCCAGCTATTCCTGTCATCAAATCCTCCTGCTCATCCAAATTATCTCCAGAAGCCTTCCCCACATCAGCGTTGGTCAGAGAGTCTAAGAAATGGGAACAAATTGCAAAGAAGTAATTCTTGACTGACAGTTTGACCCTCAAATACCTCAACGTGGCTTGCCTGATGGTGTGTTATACTTGTGCCCTATGAGATTTGGCACAACTGGTGATCCCAAACTTGCCTGACCACCTTCAACACCGCTGCACAGTATTGGTGAGAGGTGGGCATACCGCCACAAAAAAGCCATTAATTTGGGTCTGGATATGGCTGATTCAGGGGCATAAACCATAGACACGCCCTTATTCTTGTGTCGCCATGCATGGCTCATAAACTTGGGATTTTCACGAGATGTGCATCTTACCTTAATGGATCTCATGTTTGATAGGTCACGCTTTTTAAGTACAAAAGCAGATTTGGATCTTGATAGATTTAAGGAAATGAAGGTCACTGTGAGGTTGCTTTGCTTACCCACTCAGCAGCAGGGGGTTATCGTCAATAATGGACGTTTCGGGGTTTCTCCTCTCGAGTCAACCGGCAAGCACAAAGCTCCCAACAGCAGCAAACTAACCCGCTGTGCTGCCAGTATCAAAGACATGGCAAAGGTAGATGCCCTCCCTTCGCTCTCCCTCCCTTCTCGTTCTCAACCTCCTCTCCAGCCACCACAGGGATGTAGCCTTAGTTTCCTGTTGTCCGATCACAGGTTGCCAGTTGGAGGATAGGTATCCTCCTTCCCACCAGCCTAGAGGTGGAATTACTTCGGACCAATGGGTTTCGCAGATTGTGGAAAGGCGGTATATCCTACCCTTCCAGCATGCCCTTTTACCAATTCCCCCACTATCAAAGCTGAGTCCCCAGAGGTGGTTTTGCAACACCCGCGAGTCACAGCTTCTCTGCTGTTTGACTTGGGCTTTTTCATCGACAAGCCCAAATTTCACCCAACATTGTTATACACTACGTTGAAATGACATGGAATCCACTTCGTCAGAGGATTCAACATATTCAGACTATGATTCTGATGTTTCAGAATGCTTGGTCTGCATTTTGGTGGCAACTTGTGCACGCTGGCACTTGAGGGACCTCCAATGGTGCCCCCATAAGCAGTGATCCTGACATGGCAGAGTTCTGTGGTGTTCTAACACAGTCTTGAACTAAGATACAGGACCGGACGGGGCCAGCGCTGCTGAGTGGCAGCAGCAGGGAGCTGTACGCTTTAAAATACTGTCTGTTTGGCTGGCCGTCTTGGGACGGCCAGCCAGACATGCACAAGTTCTCTAACCCAGCTGTCTTAGACTGCTGGGTTAGGGAAAGTGCAGGACTCCAGTGCGCTTAGGAGTGCCAGGAGAGCCTGTTCTATCCAATCCTCCCATGCTTTCATGTTTCTGAAAGCAGCACCAGTATTGGGTATGGCTGTTTCCTGCATCAGGTGCTTTCTGGAAGACACCCAAGGGAGAAAGACGTGGAGCTGCAGAGGTAAGTGATTTTTTTGTTGCTGTGACCAGCCCCCCCATCTACCCCCGCCTACCCCCCTCGCTACAAGCCAGCCGTCACTGGATTCCTTGAGTGCTGAGTAAAATCCACTGCAACTGCACCCACGTCATCTTAATAGCGCTGGTCTGTCAAGAAGGGTGTGGTATGCAGTCATGATGCACCTCTCCCCGAACCCCCGCTCAGTTCAGTCTCCCTCGCAGGGTAGACCTCCTTTTGCAATTGCTATGGTAGGTATTGCGTCTCAACCTCCAGAGCCTAAACCTTCATGCCTGTAACTAGAATCCTTTTTCTGTAGCTGCTGAATTGTTAGATGTTATCCTAAGCACTCGCAGACACTCCATTGAAATGGTATATTCTGGGAGATGCAGTAAGTTTGTCAAATGGTTTCCAGAAAATTCTGTAGATCCTCTTAAGGCCCATTTATCGGAAATCTTACTCTTCGGCCTTACATTGGCCCAACAGGTGTGCCCACTAAAGACAGTAAAAGGCCTTGTCACTTTTCTCTATCACGCAGACCATCCATCCCTTTTCAAATCACGAGTATTTAGGAGGCTTCTGAAGGGCCTCATCAACATGTGCTCACCTGCCCTTTTCATAATGCCCCAGTGGGATCCTAATCGAATTAATACTTTTTTAATGTGTTCCCCGTTTGAACTTTTGCACAGCTGCGATAACTTACTTTTGTTATTTTTTTCCTGTAGCTATTACTTCGGCAAGACATATCAGTAAGTTGCAGTCGCTGAGCAGCCTACTTCACTACTTTCGCCCTTGACAACCTAGTGCTTAGAACAACGGCTGCCTCATATGAAAGGTCACCACCCGTCATGTGAAGCATGACGGGGTGACCTGCATTCTTTCGTCCTCCACATCCTACTACAGAGGAAGAGAGGCTTTATAGGCTGTATCCCAACCAAGCGAACAATCAGTTTTTAAATTAACCATACCAAAAAGTTATAAATGGTTTGCCAGTTTTTCATAGGCTAGACTGGTAAGATGAAGTACAAAGCAACCCAGAAGAGGATGTTGTCAAGATGGATCATCCGGTGCATTAGGATATACTACGCCTTGGATCGTAAAGAATGCCCCTAGGGCACCAGGGCTCACTCCACCAGAGTGAAATCTTCTACTTCAGCTTTGGTAAGGGGAGTTCCCATTGCAGAAATCTGCACAGCGTCAGTTTGGGCTACCCTCCACTCTTTCATAACGGGATGGTCTTTTTACACACACTGTCCTTCAGGGTTTCTTAGTTAAACCAACCATTCATCTGCACCCTGGTTGGGTACTGCTCAAGGAATCTATTCAAAAGGCCAGGAATCTGCAGGTAGAAATATCTATTAGAAGAAAAAGTTATTTACTTTTGGCAATAATCTATCTGGTGGATACTCTGTCTATGTGCAGATTCTTCACTGACCCTGTCTGTTCCCCATTTTCATAGCTGGTTACCAAGTTGGCCACCTTCATAATGTTCTCTTTCTAGAGATCATGCTGCACCTTTTCCAGCTCAGATTTGTAGGAAAGTGGGTTTCTGTTGCAGTTCTCACCCACGTTTTGCCTGACTCTAATGCATCTTTTTGTGTGCACTAGGTTCCTGCTAACCAGGTTCCCAGTGCCTGTGTTCGTTCCCAAAAATGTGCTTCCACGATTGGCTGATCTATGGCACACATATAAGTCCCTTGTGAAATGTGCCAGTGTTACCAAGAAGCTTGTGACCAGATAGGGTCTCTAAGGGCTGCAGCATGTGTTATGCAACCCTAAGAGACCCCTCACCAAACACATGCACACTGCCACTCCAGCCTGTGTGTTTTGGTGCAGATAAAAGTGAAGAGTCAACCTGGCACACATCCCAGTGTGCCAGGCCTACCAGCGCTTGAAGAAGCATAGGTGAGTCACCCCTACAGCAGGCCTTACAGCCCTAAGGCAGGGTGCACTATGCCTCATGTGAGGGCATAGTCTAAGTTCATTAGATATTAAAAGTGCACGATGAAGCCATACTGCGTACATGGGCTGGGAGCTAGTCACTATAAGCTCCACAGCTCCATGATGGCTTCACCGAATTCCACGATGTTTGCTACTAAACATCTCTTATTAATGAGCCCACACTGATTGCAGTGTACGATTCATTAATAAGTGAACTCAGAGGGCACCTCAAGAGGTGCCTCCTGGAAACCTACCTACCCACTAGTGTGTGTCTGACTAGGGTCTGCACAAGCCTGCCACCTCTAGGCATGTTTTAGACCCCCATAGATGGGAGCCTTTTGCTCTCATGGGTATGAAACAAAGCCTGCTCTGGGTGTTTATGTTTATGTTTATGCAATGGAGGTTCTTCACACCTACCCCCAAGCAGGAACAGCATTGAAAGGAAGTCAGTAAGGCTCAAAGGCTTCCAGTCCTTTGTTATGCTGACCAGGGCCTCTCCAGCTAGTGGACATGCCCGCCCTCATGACCAAACCCCACTTTTGGTGGCAAGGTCGGCAGGAAAATTAGTAAACTAGAGAGGTGTGTCCCCTCTCAGCCAGGACCTACCCTAAGCTAAAGTGACCCCCTCCTTTGACAATTGTGCATATTGTTTTGGAGGATTCTAGGCAATAGGGTTAGAGATATGCCCCCTCCCCAGAGGGAGTGGACATACAAATGGTGTAGGCACCCTAGGGTTAAGTAGCCTATTGGCTACTACCTTCTAAACCCAGTAACACCCCTAAGTTGAGATTTTAGGGGCACCCCAGGTCCTTAATCCTCATTTCATGATGACCTATGAAGGAAGTGGACAACCCTGAGCTATTCAGCAGAAGAAGACTGAAGACACCCACTGAATTGGTCCCAGCCCTACCGCCTTTCTGCAGCCCTCGTAGATCCTGCAACCCAGCAACCTCCAAAAGGACTGTTACCTTCAAAAAAGACCAGAACTCCCAAGAACAGCAGCCCTGTTTAACGAGGAAAATCCAAGAAAAACCTCTGTGACCTGCAGAACTGCAAAACCCTGCTTACGAATCCACCACTGCACTCAACGACTCTGGTCCAAGTGGCCCACCAGTCCCAGCGAGGTTCCCTAGTGATCCAGAGCCAGAGTCCATCGTTTGCTGACCCCTTCTGGACTCCACGATTTCGCCTGCAGCCTCAACACAAAGGCCCCCCTAACCGCGACTGGCTTCAGTAAGGCTTTTCAAACGTCAAAAGACACCCCTGCACGCGCAGACCTTGGAGAGCCCAACTGATGGTGTTCCTCCAACATCTGAACTTAACTCCACAGCCACTAGTTTCCATCGCCCAGCTTGCTGGTCCAAGCCTGCATCCTTTGTTTGAAACCGTCGTCACCCATTGATTTTATTGGGCGCTCGATGCCGTGTTGGATCTCTGCACCTGCCCGCCCCTGTGCTGCTGAGAGTGTATGTTTGATGCTGCCTCGTGACCCCCACTCCAGTGCTTGTCTCAAAACCCGGAGGTTGACCTCCGACTCTGCTTTACTTCCTGTATGTTGCACAAATTTGAGTGCCCCCAGTCTCTATTGGTTAACATTGGGCACCAACTCCGAATTTAACCTCTGCATCCGGCCGCCCCAGTGCTGCTGGTGGTGCAGTCTTGATGCTCACTTGAACCGTCTCCAGCGCTGACCTAAAATGTAGAAGACTGCGTTTGTACGTAAAGTAATTTACCTGTGAAATTGCATTCTTGTTTTCCTCCCATAGGACTACATTGCTCAATTGAAATATTGCACGAAGTGTACATTTTTCTGCATTGCAAAGGATTGCTATTTCTGAAACTGTGTCTACCTTGCTGAACTAAAGTCTTGCCTTAAGTATTCATTTTCTGTATTTAAAAGTATTGCCAATTTGAAAACTGTACTTACCTGCAACTACGTTTTTTTGGTTCTAGTAATAAAGTTACAAAGTAATATTTTTACAAACAATGGTCTCGGATTTAGTCATTGTGTGTGTGATACCATTTCTTGCCTGTGTGTGATCAACACATCCTTAGCACAGCCCTCTAAGTCTAACTGCTTCCCTACACTAGCACAGGACAGAACAATTAATATTATGTCCTTTAGCCTCTGGCGATCCACTGGACTCTGTGCACACTATACCTTACTTTGGTATAGAATATACAGAGCCAGCTTCCTACAGTATTCCCATCAAATTCGACTCAAAGGCGCTTGAAGGATGGATAGGGAAACTGTAGGCAGGGTGCTTGGGTGGGTAGGGGGTGCTTTATGGATCCAGTGGCATCCCAATGGCATGGCTTCCTGTGCCGAAGTGGAGCCTGCGCCCCCTATCGGTGAGGAGAGATATTGAAACGTTTCTGGATTCAGTCTGATGCCTGGGTAATTCAAAAGGTGAGAAATCTGCAGGTAGAAAGAGTATCCACCAAAAAGATAGTCACTGAAGGTTAGTAACTTTTTCTTTTTCTCTACATTTCATGTTTGTACATCAGATTTTTCATCCCAGTTTTCTATCATTAAAATTTTTAGCCAGGCTCCTGAAACCCACTAGCTGTCAACATGAAGTGGTATTGCCATACCTGCTTCATGTTTTTAAAGGTATGCTCTACAATTTTTTTATATAAAGGTACAACTCGCAATTCTTACTGCTTATAGAAAATGTTCTTCACAAACTTCTTTAAGAGCGTCTCAAAGGGAATACAAGAGACAACAGTTTTTCAGCCAAATAGGAGACCCTTCCCGTTTTGGAAATATGGTCTTCTCATGCTCATGAGCCCTGCTTCTGAGCCCGCTCACAAAGGTTACCTACATCATCTCTGTTTTAAGCTGCATTCCTTGTAGCTAGCAACTCTGCATTCATCATTAGCAGATTTAAGGTTTATGTTTCCAAGCACCGTATGCAGTGTTCCTTAGGAACTGTGGTCTTGGGGCACACCTCAATTTTCTCCAAATCTCTGATTTCCATGTCTTTATTTACTTTCTTTCAGAATCAGGCTTCCCTGGCTGAAAGGTCTCGCCATGCACTAAATGGCAGGCGAGTACTATCTTTTTTTTTTTTTAGACCGAACCGAAGATGTGAGGAAAACTGAGCATTTCTTTAGCTGTTGTTCCTCACAGTCAGGTTTCGCAATTTAAAAAAGTCTGTCTCTAGTCTGATAGTCTCTTGTATCTTATTGAGCAGCCTCATGCATTATTCTTTCCTTACTCTTTCCACTGCTTTTAGTGGGGATGGGCTTGCTATTTTAGTCTGTACTTATCAGAGGGCATATCCTGAAAGAGAGGACTAGATTACTTAACTTTAATCCTAGTTCTCTCTTTCACAGGAATCTCTATTTAAATCATAAGCAACCGTCGGTCACCGTTAGAGGAATGACAATGGATGTTGATGGTTCCTGTAACGGTATCCTGTGTCACATTTAAAAAAGACCTGGAGCAACTGCCATCGAGGCGGAGAGCCTCGTGGTGAATGATTGGGATTTTTCCTTAAAGCTACAAAGTCAAGTTTCCAGGTTTACATAGTTGCAGCCTATGGCAACATAGGCCTATTTTTTCTTTTCATTTCACAAAAAAAAGGTTTGTGAACGAGTTTATTTTTCTTGTCACCTGGTTCATTTGATGATATTTAACTTTTAAATTGGATGTTTGTTAAGAAAACAAATTAAACTGGCCAGTATCGCCTTTAATAGATAGTGAAATTGTATTATGGTGGAAGATTTTGATTATCTAGTGAAAAACAGAACGCACTAACAAAAAATATCTTTTCATAAGTGATTAACATGCTGCACACATATGAGACAGTTCAGTGCCTAGATTTTAATGAACATTCTCTGAAGGAGAACTACAGATAAGTAACTACTAATTTCTTGTCTTCAGAGAATTCATAGCAAGATCTAGCCCCTATTTTTGCGAATATTTTCAGGAATATTTATTGCTGTTCTGCCACCAGGTCCTTCTTTCAGACTGATTTGCTAAGCCCTCAGCACTCATTATTATGCATGCATGTAATGCTATTTTCAGCATCTGATCACGCATAACCTCTGCATCTGCTGCTTGGGGAATAGTGATCCGGTGTACACCCCTGTTCTGTGCCGTATTATCCATCTGAGACTCCCTGGACCTGCCTGGCGTGAGTGCACTGTAAGAGTGCACAGAGAGATGTTTGATTTCATCACCATGAAGAAGTGGCAGGAGGGAAGAGCACGTTCGCTGCTGCCAGAAACTGTACCGCACACCCATTCCGCCAGGGAGTAATTGAGGCATCCCCCACCCATGGATTTGTGTGTTCTCTTGTAGATGTCACCCTCACTGGCCATACATTTCTGTAGGAAAAATGGATTAGATCCCATTACAGCCGAGGTCTTCATGGCTGTTCAAGATCAGCAGGTTGAAGGTCAAATTGTAGATTGCTATTAAAGAGCCACTGCGCAGACTTTCACTCTTTTAGGCAGTGAAAGTCTTCTAGTCTCTCAAGATTAGGGTGCTCTTTCAATCCTACTCCTCAGCTTGGATCCTCCTCTCCCTCATGAAACAGGGAGGTAGAAAGAACATTCGCCATTGCCTGAACCAAGGCAAACAAGTGCCAGTGACTTCCCCTTGAGTCACTGCAAAATGAAGAGACAACCACGATGTTTTTGGCGCCTGCTTGATACCCACTTTTGCTTTTCAAAAACAAAAATCCAAAGCAGGAGTTTTTTCTACAAATAAGTAAAAACCGTGGCCCTAATTTGCCTGGGATTTGTTTCCTATGCTTGAGGACTATAGTTAATTTTACCTGTCCGGCAGTGCTTAATTTGAGCTGGTGGTTTCCGGTGCTCGGCACCAGCACTTAATTGTCAACACCGGGGGCACTCATGACAGCTGCCACATGGTGGTGGTGTTTGTATAATTTAGAGATGGGCAGAACAGCAATGGTTTACTAATTCGGTATACATTAAGAACAACTAATACCTGCTGCCCAAGCTTTTATAGCTTTGGGGGCCTGGAATAATTGGAATTGTCACACTTGCAGCAGGGTGCTGGTCAGTAGTTGTGTAGGTTCTGTCATTGGCAATGTTGGCAGTGTCAATGGGTGGCACAAGCTGTGGAGGCCTCCTGACTACAGCCCTGGCACTTATTTTTTTTACAAACTAAGCACTGCTGTCCGGGTCTGCCATTACTCCTGCGGCAGACCTGTGCATTGAAAATTCGCAATAGACTAACCTATCTAAGTAGAAAGGCCTACTAAAATGCATTAAAGTTACGACCATGTGACCGACAGGCCGCAGCCTTTGACTGACTAATACTTCATCAGTAGTTTCCCACTCAGAGAAGGGTGTCGGAACCACAGGTTTGGCAGAGGATGAGAACTGCCAGTTTACCACAGTTGTCATCCTTCCAAACTAGGTGACCCTGTAGTTGTCTTGTAATATGTAAATGTGTGTGTTAGAACAAAAATGATTCCAATCCTCATCAATCATTTGGTCTTCCATCAAGTGCTCAAATACCATCCCTGTGAATAATCCCTGTCTGAACTTGCCTGCTGCATGGGTGAGGAGGTCCAGCCTCTCAAGGTGGTTGCCATTGCAGTTGTGATGTCGTGATATGTTCACATTAACTCATAAATAGGTATAGTGCCTTTCCTTTTCCCTTAGCTTCTCCTTTAGTGCTTTTCTCATTCACTTTCTTCACTCTTTTGCCTTCTTTACCTTTAAAATTTGTACTGCCTTCTTTCGTTCTCTAAGTTGCTATCTTTTCTTTCAGGGAGGTGTGTTTTTGTGGCTACAGCAAGGAACATCATGTGAAAGAGGCCCAGATAGTCACTTCAGGTGTAAAAAAAAATTGGGACCCAAAGAACCACATACAGGAGATGCCGACCGATTCCTTTGGTTACTTTACCATTAAAGATGCCGGCAAAGGTCGAAGAAAGGTTAGTGATGCTCAAAGACTTACACAGCTTGTGTCCTCTCTTTCAGGCAGCTTTGTAAATAGATCCTCCTCCTCTTTGATTATATATATTAAAAGCTGACAGTTTCTCACTCTAAGATTGATTAAAGTTGGTTTAATAGAGTTCTATTAAATACGACTAACTTCATGTATTGTAATGTAAGATGCTGTCTTGCCTTGCAGCTTGGAACATATTTTTACAATTTATTAGATGCCAGAAATCTCATTTGCAATGGATCATTTTCTTGCCTTGGATCTCACATTTCCTCTTTAGGGACACAAAAGTACCACTTTGTGTCATGCTCTAATTTCTTTAATATTCTGCACCTACATTCATGTTAGCCAGTGTTTGCTCCTAGAGCGGCCATTAAACTGGAATAGAATTTCTAAGAATGTGACTAAAACCCTTCTATAAGGTTGTTTAGGTCAGTCATTTGTGATCTTTCAGAGCCATTCCGTATGCATTACCGCCATCTTACCTCTTATAGAGTTGATTCTTCACATTTAATCCAGCTCAAACCTTTCTTCACGCTCTGTTCGCATGAACCCTGACGGGCCTTTGCTGCCACAAACTTGGAGTCATTTTCAGGGTGACAGTCTTTTGAAAAGCGAGAATGTGAAGAAGAAAATGTTAGTTTAAAAAACTGGGTACTCAACCAAACTCAGGGTTTCCATTCTCTATTTAGAGTCCACAGTAAATAAACACAGTGGACCCCAAGCAGTCAATGCTAACAAATAGTAAAAGTCAAAAGATAATTGAATTGCAAAAACATATATTCAGTAAAGCAGATGTCACAGTGAGTGCCAGTGATAAGCTTACTTGGTGCTCTCATATATGTGATTTACACTTGTGATTTGGTGATTGTAAGAAATTGTGTTATTGGTTGATGGGTTGGAAGCCCATTCAGGCAACACCCACAATCCTTGTCAGGGTGAACCACAAAAGACTCTAAATTACCCTGAGCTTAACCCTCTGGGAGCTTGGAACAAACCAGTCAGGCTTAACTTGAAAGCTATGTGTAAAGAATGTATGCAGCACGCAAATAGCGATAAAGTGAAAACAGAACACACGAAAAATCCCAAACCAATTTAGAAGAATAAAGTACATTTTAATAAATAGAATATCAGAACAACAAAAATTCAGTAGAATTGGAGATATGCAGTTTTAAGGTTTTTAGTGAAAATAGCATCTGAAAGAACAAAGCGGCACTCCCTGTCATCTGGTCCCTCTCACCTGGGGAAAGTCACAAGTTCAGGCAGACCGCGATAGAGCGTAGGTCAGATACAGGAACCTGGTTAGTCTTGCTTAAAAGTTACTTTATAAATCTGGCATAAAGAGCTCTGTTCGCGTTGGAGGTAGCCAAGAGGAGTGGGCCTTCAGTGGTGTACTGTGAAGAGCAGGTCATGTGTTATGGATGGTTTTTGCTGCAGCACAAATAGCCGGCTTAGCGTCAGCGACAGTCGTTGCCGTAGATCAAAGTACAGCTTTGACATTACCGTTCATTGTGGTCGATGTGAATAGCAGGGTTCACCGGAGCTTTGAATTAGTGGTCATTGCAGGCAGCAGAGTCTTGGCGCAAACTGGCCGGTTTGCGGTTGAAAGGAACACAAATGTCAGGGGTTTTACCTTTTATTTGGGCGTAGTACAGTCTACTGCCAGCCAACAGTACAGGACCTGGGGAAGCACCTCTGGGGGGTCTGGGACTCACCCCAACACAGGTCAGCAGGTCCAGGCAGGTTCCAGTTGCAGGTAGGCCTCTGACGTTTGTTGCGTCCCTGTAGTTCACACAGGTGGTCAACCAACTGACCCTTGGATTTACTCTGGTTAGCCTAGAATTAAGCCAAGCAGGCTCAGTATTCCTTGTCAGACAGCAAGGCAGTCCTTCAAGTATATGGGCAGTCCTCTGGCAGCAGGGTAGTCCTTCTTCTGTAACTCCCACAGGTCTAGGAGTGTTCTGATGAGTGGCCCTGGAGGTCCAGTATTTACACCTGGTGCCAGCCTTTGTGTGTGGGAGGGCTCCCTGTCCTACCCCCTCATCTGGTTCTGCAAAGTCCAGCTTATTTCCCCGTCACTCCTACAACCTATTTGGGGGTGCAAAAGGCAGGGCAGGCCTGGTGACAGCTTCCTTTTGCTTGTGCAGGAGGCAAAGCCCTTTGAAGTTTAAATGGGGCTGGGTACATCCCTTCTTTAGTCATCCTGCCAAGATGGCCCATGCTGTCCAAACCTAATCCCCCTTTGTGTTACTGTCTGGAAGCAATACGGAAACCCCAATAGCGGAGCCATTGACAGCCATGTAGCCCAGGACACTGGCAAAGGCACACATGGTTGGGACAGGAAAATGTTAAATTTCTAAAAGTGGCATTTTCTGAAATGTATCTTAAAATCAGTCTTCACCATTAAAGAGGATTTAAAATTATAGTTCATTTGAGTGTAAACACCATATCTCTATCAGCTCCCAACCTAAAGTTATCACATATTAAATGTAATAAGGTGTTAGTCAATGGGAGAAAAACGATTTTGAGTCTTTCCTCTGTCAGGACAAAGTAAAACATGTCCCACTTTTAAGATACAAAGCACCCTGCCCTAATAGCCCTTGGGGCCTACCTTAGGGGAAGGATTATATGTATTAAAAGGTAAGGTTTATTGTGCAAGGTCAAAATGGCAAAACTGCACTACAGGCAGCAGTGGCAGGCCCTAGTCATGTTTTACAAGGCTGCTTTAATGGGTGGCACAGTGAGTACTGCAGGCTCGCTAGTAGCATTTAATTTACAGGTCCTCGCTACATGTAGCATCAAGCAATAGGGACTTGCAAGTGAATTATATGTGCCAACTAGGTGTAGACTAATTTTGTCAAGTTTTAAGGAGATAGCACCAGCACTTTAGTTCACTGGTTTGCAGTGTCAAAGTGTACAAAAGCCAACAAAAATTAATTCAGCAAAACTGGAGGGGTGAAAGCAAAAGGTTTGTGGGAAATGCCACGCCAAGGATGATAGATGTAACAGTGATTTGAGTGGAAATCAAATTGCCAAGAAAAGCATGGCCCGTTTAGGTAAAAGTACACAACGATTAGGGTCAAATTTCCCTTGAGGTCTGATGATTATCACGCATTCCTAAAGGTATCGAAATGTCATTGACTACATCACGGACTCCAGTCATTGTGTACTTTTACTTAAATAGGCCTCGCTAATCTTGTAAATTTGATACACACTTGATCACCTTTATTACAGGTGTGCGTCACACAGAAGAGAGCACTAAGCATGTTTTTGCTGGCACCCACTGTGCTGTTATCTGCTTTTTTGTATATGTTTTTTGTAATGAAATTGCTGTTTGATTTTTATTATTTGTCAGCATTGTCTACTTAGGGATCACTGTGTTTAGTTCCTATACAATTACCCAAGGTCTCTGGTGATTCTCTGATTTTCCTTATTACTTTATACCATCTATTTAGAGTCGGCAACAGTGATGCATCCGATTGTGGAGCCTAGGCTGGGTTTGCAAATGGAAACTTAACTTATGGCCTAACTTAAATTGGACTGTCAGTAAATGGATGTCAGACTGTCCACGCTATTAAGGGTGGACATTGTGATATAATTCTTTTCCTCTTCTCGATTGTCAGGAAAAGCTCTATGGTCCCAAACTTCAAATCGGAATAATGACCCTCAATGACATTTTTGAAGAAACCCCAGTGCATCAGGGCCATTCAGTTTTTGTTTCTAAACAATCAGACTCCCATTTTGGGAGCTTATTTTTGAAAACATAACAGTTTGCTGTGCGAGCACGTTGAAAATGGTACCTGCACAGCAAAGCCTCACTGCCTTTAACAAACCTGCTGTGGTGGTGACTTTGCTAAAGGCATTGAAATCCAGGGGCATCGCTTAGCCAATGAACTTCGGGGGGTGTGAATCTCAAATTCCCCAACTAAAGAAGCATTAGGGTGGAGGGGTGAGGTGACAAACATTTGGGAAGGATAGTTTCCATGAGGAACAGGGTCGGTACTGATTTACCTTACGTGGGCCTCTGTCTAAAGTGGCACAGTCGGTGAAAAAGGATGGCTTGGAATACTAACCTGAGTGATTGCCACTAATTAGACTATTTTGGGTGTTTGATTGCTAGCAGTATGCCTGGAAACCTGTGACTGGTGCAACATTTCAAGCCTACTACTGCCAAGGGTTGTGAATTCCACAAAGTAGTAAGCTTGCACCTATTCAAGGAGTATGTCCATGGGTGCAGACTTACAATTTTTTTGGTAAACCTGTCACTATATATATTCAAGTTTCTACTCCAAAAAGTGAACAAGTTAAAAGCTTTCAGTGAAATGAGAACAACAAGAAAAAGTAACACAGCCATTGGAGACTGGACTCGGCCCCCAGACCCAACTACCAAGCCAAGAATACATTGGGGGGGGGGACATGCCCAAACACTTCCCCTAAAGCTGCCCGACATGGTCCTAGTAGTTCTCTCTTGGATCTCTTGACTACGGTCACATTCAACACAACATTCCGGAGTCCCTGCCCTGGGATCACTTATTTTAAACGTATTTTCACATCATACACTATTCTTCGTCTCTGCTGTGAGAAGCCTTGATGGTTGAGTTGCCAAATAGGTACATGTAGGCAGGGCTCTATGTTTGCAGTCCTGGTCTTCTGCAAATCATTTTATCAAATGGCTGACGACCCATGTGCTCCGCCTGAGTTGCAAATAGAAGTGGGTGCACCAGCAAAATAATAAGGCGATCCAAGCCCGAGCCAAATGTCTGGCTTGGCTCTACAAGTCTGTGCTCGAGGTAATCCATGAAAAAGTTAGGCATGTAAATGGTGCAACAAACTACGGATCAGATTTACAAACATTTTGCACTGGGTTTTCACCACAAAAGTAATGCTGCTTTGTGTTATACTGCTTCAACTGGGACATTCTATTGGTGGTACATGGGCATTCCCATGCAACCACATATGGTTTTTGACACAAAAAACCATCTATTGACAATAGTAGACAGGGTTTTCCACCACTTTGAAGCAGGTGTAAAAAAGAGGAATGCTTTTATTTCTCCTAATGCTTTCTACTTTGCATCTGTTTTTGCACTGTACAGCGCACATCTGAAGAGTCAAATATCTTAAAGATAGCCTAAGATTAGTATTTTTTACTGGAAGGGTACACTTTCCAGTACAAAACCTATGCTAGTCATGATGCAGATACCTCTGCACTAGAGTTGCTCTATGATGCAAAATTGTGTGTGTGGTGCTAAGCAGCCTGATTGTGTGCCAGTGCTAGGGAGGGAACAGAATAGTGCCATACTTTAGTACATATGGGGTTTTCTTGCTCTTTCACTCTCACGTGAGGCAGCACAGAAACTGTGGTTATGTGGCACATTCATAAACCTGGGCTAAAATGTAAAATATGATAGTCTTATCGAGATTCGAAAAAGTGTATTTCTTCAACATGTGGAAGCGTTGCATGTACTGCATAGAAAGACATTTATTAAGATTGATAGTTTATAAATATGAACTTAAAAACATTGCCCCTAACGACAACGCCATTAACAGATGTCATGTCAGATGTCATGTAAACCCTGCCTGCCGCCCCATCAAATCTTCTGAAATTCCTTCCGCCAGACAATTGTTGCCCGTCTTGTTGATATTCTATTCTACTACCTCCTTCCTATGTGCCACCCAAGATGGCCCCTTTGTTTGTTTTCACATGAGCCTACGCACATCAACCTTAATTGAAAATTACTGAGAACTATCTTACCCTATTAGTTAGCTAAAACAGAAAAGGGACTTCTCACCTTCTTTATATAGTAGCTCCACTACTGCTTCCAATAGGGCAGCCATCTTGGAAGAGGTCTCCACCCTATGTCCTCATCTGTATCTTGCTCTAATTCCACCACTGTTTTTATTTTCTCGTGCCTGTCTGTTCCTTTCGCCGCTGCTGCCCCTGCGGACCCTCCCCCCTGGAATTCCCCCGCTCCTGCCTCCCAGCCTCAACTCCCTCCCACCTCCCCTGCTTAATGGCGGACCGCGCAGCGAATGAGCACAGCGGGTGCGCCGCCGGCTCTCCAAAGGCAAGCCGTCTGCGCCCGATCGTGGCCAGCGTCAGGAACCCTGGACCTCCCTAACCCATCGCTATGAAACCACCACCCTCCTCGCACTCAACCCTGGAAGACTTAGAGAATGCCAACAGGCCTCGCCGAACACGACCCATGGCCAGTTCTCCTGCCTCCACTGCCGCCGGAAGCTCACCGCCACCCCAGCCTCCAACATCGCCAACGCCATCACCGGCGACACCCTAAACTGCATCCTCCTCAACGTACGCTCCGTACACAAACACGCCATGGAAATCTGAAATCTACTCAATTCTCTATCGCCCGACATCGCCTTCTTCACAGAGACCTGGACCAATGCTTCCTCTGCCCCCTACATCAGCACCGCCATCCCAGACAGATACAAGATCCAGAGGAAAGACCGCACCAACCACCCAGGAAGGGGCCTCGCTATCGCCCACAAGAGCACCCTCCACCTCACCACCTCCAGCGAAACCTTCCCCTCCGCTGAACACCTGCACTTCCAGATCCAGACCACCCCTAAATCCACACTCCGAGGAAACCTCGTCTACAGACCCCCCAGCCCCCGAACACCCTTCGCCACCACCATCACCAACTTCATCGCACCCCACGCCATCGCCTCAACAAACTACATACTCATTGGAGACCTGAACTTCCACCTTGACAACCCCAGCGACCCCCAACTCCACTATCCTTCGTGACAACCTTGCCAGCAGCGGACTTAAACAACTCGTCAACACAGTGACCCACAGAGCAGGACACACCCTCGACCCCATCTTCACGGCAGGAAACAGCATCCAATTCAGCCACACAACGCAGCCGCCATGGACCGGCCACACTGCGTACACTTCGCCATCAACAAACCCAAGGCACCCAAACCAGCCCACCATGAAGGAACTGAAGCAAGGTTACTGACGAGCAACCTAACTCCACCCTCAACCGAGACAAGCACACCTGGGCACCCGACGCAAATGACTCAGCCAGAGAACTCCACACCTGGATCTCCGACTGCACAGACGAGCTCGCCCCGCTACGCAATTCTGACAGACAACGCCCCAGGCAAGCCGCCTGGTTCACCACCACTCTCCCAAGAAGCCAGACGCACCTGCAGACGCCTGGAGAAGAACTGGAGAAACACCAAGACAACCGAAAACCACACCACTTACAAGGACGCCATGACGGACTACCACAACCAGATCAGAGCCACCAAGAGGAATTCCACCCACAACATAATCCTGGCGAACTCCACCAACTCCAAGGAACTTTTCAGTGTCATTCAAGAATTCACCAACCCATGCAGCGAAGCCACAGACATCACCCCATCCCAAGACCTCTGCGACAAGCTTGGAACCTATTTCCACCTTAAGATCAAAAACCTCTACAACAACTTCATCGACCATCCACCAGGTGTCACAGATGGCCCCTCTGCCCCGGGAACACCAGCCAGCCCACCATCTCCAACTGGACACTGATCACGGCCGAAGACACCACCTCGACCATGAAAAGCATCCACTTGGGGGCCCCCACCAACCCCTGCCCCCCTCAAATCTACCACAGAGCCGCGGCTGCCATCGCACCTGAACTACAAAGCACCATCAACACCACCTTCAAAACAGGCACCTTCCCAGGCAACTGGAAGCGCCCAGAAGTCAGACCTCTGCTCAAAAAGCCCACAGCTGACTCCACCGACCTTAAGAACTATCGGCCCATCTCGCTCCTCCCCTTCGCAGCCAAAGTTGCAGAGAAAACAGTCAACAGGAAACTGACACGATTCATTGAAGAGAACGCAGTCCTCGACCCGTCCCAATCCGGATTCTGAAGCAACCACAGCACAGAGACCGCCCTACTCGCCGCCAGAGATGACATCTGCACCCTCCTGGACCAAAGCCACTCTGCAGCCCTCATCCTACTCAACCTATCAGCGGCCTTCGACACCGTCTGCCACCGCACACTAGTCACCAGACTTCACGATGCAGGCATACAAGGAACAGCCCTGGACGTGATCCGATCATCGGAAGAAGCCAAAGGATCAGACTCCCACTCTTCCTCTCCGACCCCACGAAAATCACCTGCAGAGTCCCACAGGGTTGATCCCTGAGCCCCACCCTCTTCAACATCTACATGGCCCCCATCGCAGCCATTGTCCGACAACACGGCCTCAACATCGTATCCTACGCCGACGACACCCAGCTCATCCTCTCCCTCGCCAAAGACCCCGCCACTGCAAAACTCAACTTCCAGAAAAGAAATGCAAGACGTCGCAGTCTGGATGACCAACAGCTGCCTGAAGCTCAATACCGAGAAGACAGAAGTCCTCGTCCTCGGTACCAGCCCTTCTACATGGGACAGCACCTGGTGGCAGACCGCCCTCGGAAGCCCACCTACCCCCGCAGACCATGCCAAGAACCTCGGCATCGTACTCAACTCATCACTCTCCATGAACCAACAGGTCAACGCCGTCACCTCCAGCTGCTTCAACACCCTCCGCATCCTCCGCAGGACTTTCAAGTGGATCCCCCCTGAGTCAAGGAAGACAGTCACCCACGCACTCATCACCAGCAGACTGGACTATGGTAACCCACTCTACGCCGGCATCAACAAGTCCCTACTCCACAAACTCCAGACAATACAGAACACCTCCACCAGACTCGCCCTCGGCATCCCCCAACACAAACACATCAGTCAACACCTACAAAGTTTCCACTGGCTCCCCGTGGAGAAAAGAGTCACTTTCAAAATCCTCACTCACGCCTACAAATGCCTACACTGCAACCGACCCAAATTCTTCAATGACAGAATCAACTTCCACGTACCCAAAAGAAACCTCAGATCTTCCAACCTCGTACTGGCCGAAACCCCACGCATTCACAAAGCCAGAGCAGGCGGAAAATCCTTCTCTCACATTGCAGCCAAGACCTGGAACGAGCTACCGGCAGACATCAGACGTGCCCCCTCCCTGAACACCTTCAGGAAGACCCTCAAGACCTGGCTCTTCGGCTAAACAGATCTGCTGACCCCTCTCCTCCCCCCGCCACCCCTGCCCCCCACAGCGCCTTGAGACCCTCACGGGTGAGTAGCGTGCTTACAATTCCCTGATTGATTGATTGATTGATATCCTCTTGCTTTACATGACTTCTTCAATCAGCATGGAATCCTCCCGATTCAACAAAATGAACGCCCTATTGTCCCCTGCAGGAAGCAATTCCATCCAAATAAACTACCCTCCTAACCGATCCTAAAACGCCTTTAAAAATATCAATCTAAATAAAGAAACTCTTATCACAGACACTTACTTCTGCTACAACAAGGGCATTATATTGCATGACCTCATCTTCACAACCAATCGGCGTGCACAGTGGAGGGAAGTGCTTTCTTCTCTACTCGGTACCACCACCAAAGAAATACCACTCAGCCAGAAACTCCCTATCGCACCCTTTCCTTTGTACAGTGCGGAAACCACCATCTCCTTCTAGAACAATGGCACCATGCTCATTCAATCTTCAGAATGCAACCTGGAACTATTCTTCAATCTCTTTTCCTACATCAAGAACAAACTGGACTCGGCCACTGCTCCGCCCTTCCGCTCGCAACTCCCCCCGACTCTTCCACATGCAACATCATGACCTCTCACATTCCCCAATGCCCCTCTTCCCAACTCTCTCTCCTGGCAAACTCCAACTCATCCATGGTTTTAATTGCAGTACATAATGGCCCTTACTCAACTGATATTGCTCATAATACCTTATAACAAAAACATTCCTCCAACACTCCCTCCCATCTTCTAAGGAACTCGGTAACAACTCTCCCATCCCCCAGAATAGTACATGCTCCAGTCCCTATCAAACAGCCTCCACCAACGATCCGAAAGTGGACTCTACCTACAACTGCCCCCCAATCAGTCTGACTTGACTAGTTCTCCATATCTAAGTGCTTCCAATAGTCACAAGCGTTTTACGAGCCGCAACACTTATTCTACGCTTAAGGCTATAAAATCAGAATTACTGCTGATTAGGGCTGACCTCCTTAAACTAGGACATAGCACCTCCAACATGGAACATACTATGTCCTTACAGTCGACTTACCTCCGAATCACATCATCCCTATGCCCAATTGCCACTGTGGTTCCTGCCCTGAAAATACTTGGGTCCCACAAACACAGATGGGAGTCACAAGCTGAATCTTGACCACTACTCCCGACACAATAGACTAGTCAGACAACTATCAAATAATGATATTGTCTCCCTCCTCGCCACTTATAACCATGTGTCGACTGTCCAAGTGATACATGATGATAAAATTGAGTCTATTCTCATCCAGGGGATACTCCTCAATAGTCCTAATCTATGAATAATCCCCGCCCATGTGCGGGATCCCAGAGCATATAGAAAATGTATATATGTGTGTGTATATATATGTGTATATATATATATATATATATATATATATATATATTCACAAAAAAAACCATAGGTTTCAGGCACGTTATAGTTAGGAATTAACATTTAAAAAACCTCAGAAATTCACTGAAAAAACCATAGGTTTCAGGGGTGTTATAGTTAGCTGGACTTTTCACTTGTACAAAACCATTGAAATTCCCCGGTTATAGTTAGTTCAGCTAACTATAACTCGCGCGCCCGCAATGCACTGCTGATGACGTCACATATTACATCACTCATGACATGGTCAGTGACATCACTCATGACATCACTGATGACATCTCAAATGACATCACTGATGACATCACTGATGACATCATCCAGTGAATGTGTGTTTTTCTGAAAATTAAATATGTTTTATATATGTATATCTCAAGGTCGATGGAAGAATAAATGGGTATATAAGTGTCTAAATGGATGATTTGTTTTTGAAAAATTGATTGTGTAACTGACTGATTAAGTGTATCATAGTGAATACATGGCTTAGTGAGTAATGTTTAAATATGTAAATATCTGTATCAGTCTCTCACTTTGTGTATAAGTGGCTGCATGGGTTGGTGAGTAGCTACATGGGTGTCTATATAGGTTATTAGTTGGTTTTTTGAGTATCAGTCTGAGTGTCTGCATGGTTCGGTGGGGGGTATTACGTAGTGCATAGGTGCATGAATGAGTGACTCACTGTTTGTATGTGTTGAACACAGCATGTGTGCAGGACTGTATGGGTGGATGAGTGTGTGTATGGGTGTGTTAGTGAGTGAATGACTGTCTCAATAGTGTCTTTATGAGTAACTACATATGTTTTAAACTAGTATATGTGACTATTGGTGTATATATGTGAGTATATGTGAGAGTGAGAGATTGAAAGAGTTCCTGTATGAATAAGTATGTGTTTCTATAAGTGATTGTTTAAAAGACTAAGTATGTGTAAGTTTCCGTAGAAGTAAGTATGGTGGTGTGTGTATAACTGTATATGCAAGTAAATGTATGTTTGATTCTTTATTAGCATGAGTGACTATGTGTGTGAGTAACTCTATGGATGAGTGGCATTGTGTAACAGGATGTATAGGTGTATGAGTACATATGATGAGTGAGTACATGTATGAGTGACTGTATAGGACTGTTGGTGAATGAGTGGATGTGTATGTGGATCTTAGAATTACTGAAGAGGTTGTTGTAACTGGTATTGGTATGTCCATTGTTTTGAAAATTTTAGTCTCTATTTTTGAATGTGTGTATCAAAGGTTATATTAGGGTGAGAGGAGGTCTGCCACTCTATCACAAGGATGATGTCATCAGTGATGTCATCAGTGATGTCATTTGAGATGTCATCATTGATGTCATGAGTGATGTCACTGACCATGTCATGAGTGATGTAATATGTGACGTCATCAGCAGTGCATTGCGGGCGCGCGAGTTATAGTTAGCTGAACTAACTATAACGGGGGAATTTCAATGGTTTTGTACAAGTGAAAAGTCCAGCTAACTATAACACCCCTGAAACCTATGGTTTTTTCAGTGAATTTCTGAGGTTTTTTAAATGCTAATTCCTAACTATAACGTGCCTGAAACCTATGGTTTTTTCAGTGAATTTGCAAGGTTTTTTAAATGCTAATTTCTAACTATGCCTACAGAGATAGGACATGTGAAGAAAGAAGAAAAAATGCACAGAAAGAAACAAAAGAAGTGCAGAAAGAAGCAACAGAAGTCCTCAAATACGAAGATAAGTGCAGGAAGAAGGATAACGTGCAGAAAGAACAAAAAGAAGAGCAGAAAGAAGCCTTGTTGCAAAATCATCCTGTACCCTCAACTTTTTCAGACGGATACTGGTGGTAACTGAGTCTGACTAACCAGTCCTAGAGCCAGTGCTATGTTAAAAGACACTTAGAATACAGTGAAAACACCTACATACACTAGGGAACATTATGCGTTGGGGTCCCCCTGTGATTAGCATGACCTCCTCTGTAAGCCCCTAGTGTATAATAGGGCATGGGGATTAAAACTACCTCTTAAAACAGGCCACAGGGCGTTTTTGCACACGTTAACTCAGGCCCCGTCCCCTCCCTTCACCACTGTGTAAACACGCCCTGTGTCCATTTTTAGTTGGGAGATTAAGTTCATTTGAATCCTGAGGGTCCCTAGGGTCCAACTAGCCCACTAGGTACCTCCAGTAAGTGCCACAGAGCTGCGTTGCAGAGAGGTGTAAAAAGTGGCACGGCCTGGACCACCTCTCTGCAATGCAGCTCAGTGGCGCTTACTGGAAGCACTTGGTGGGCTAGTTAGCCCCCAGGGGCCCTCAGTATTGAAGGGAAATTATATCCCCAATTTAAAACATGCCATAGTGCGTGTTTGCACACGTCACCTCAGGCCCCGTCCCCTCCCTTCACCACTGTGTAAACGCGCCCTGTGGCTGTTCTAAGTTGAGAGATTAAGTCCCCCTGAATCCTAAGGGTCCTAGGGTCAAACTAGACCACTAGGTACCTCCAGTAAGCGCCACAGAGCTGCGTTGCAGAGAGGTGTAAAAAGGGGCTTGGCCTCAGAACACCTGGCTGCAGCGCAGCTCCCTGGCGCATACTGGAGATGCCTGTTGGGGGCGCGTTTGCAGAGTGCTGCACGGAGGGGGCATGGCCTCCGGCACGATGCCAGTCTTTTATTTATTTTAGTTTTTTAAGAAGGGGGGCTGTTTGGTTCCCCTTCTTATTCTAATTTATTGGCCCTGATGACCCCATCCCCCAGGGCCAGTCTCCTAATTATATTTTTTTGACCCCAATCCCCAGGGCCGGCCACTGTTTTTTATTATTTTTAAAAAATATATATTTATAGACACACCTAGGACATGCTGGACAAACCGTACGTACCTATCACCATGACGATTTGCGTGATATTCATTAAAAGGCGACTATGCATGCAATGAATCCACGTGGAATGTATTTACACCACTAGTGAAGCTCTGACATGTCTGATGCCCTACCGTGCCTAATCCTGGTAGACACCCTTGTCGTTTATTTATACAAACATGGGTAGCTATTGACGGGCACATTTAATACACATGCACACCAAGCCATTCAAAGGGGATTCGACAAAAATTCGACCAAAACTATGCAAGAAACCCCCCTCACAGTTAATAAAACACACATCCACTGCCGGATGTGTAATACTTTTTATTTTACTCTCTGGAAAGGGGACGAACATCACTTGAGAGTCACAGCGTGCTCCTGACAGAGCCCAATGCTGTGTTACACCCACCATTGCCTGCCGAGTGCCACACACCTCTGTGTTGTATTCCACTAGCTAGTGCATATGCTATGACACTCTCTAGCCCATGTGCACTGTAACACCACCCCGTGAATATGTCATGCCACACTTGTCTTCGCACGGGTTATATTGCCCCATCTAACGTGCCTTTCTCGATGCCTATGTTATAACGCACAGTGCTATGCCATACATATTATAATCTGGGATCCATATCTTTGTCACAGTGCATATGCAACGTTACACTCCCCAGCACATATTTTATATTACAACTTTAGAGACTAGTTAGGTTACACAACACTGCCCTGTGCATATTACACTCCAAGGCGCATATCGCATAGCACGCGCTAGTGCCTGTGCTATCTCGCGCTCTCCAATGAATCTGTCATTGCGCACAATGTATTGCATATTATATTTCACGCCCGGTTCATCTTATATCACACTTTTTGGTGCATAGTTTATACCATAAACTATATCTAGTTTTCATTTTCAATCGTGCTCTCAGGACTATGTTCTATATAACACTGTGTTCACCTACCCTTTTCACGGGCATTACATTTTGCGATAGGGGGTGGAGGGTCAGGGGGTGTTTCTGCCAAGTGAGCCCGGAGTCACAGTCACAAACGTCCTCTTCTTCCTGAATAAAAGTGAGATTATGCTGCATACTTGTTCATATTTTAAGTAGTTCGCACAGACACAATGTTTTAAAAACAATAAAGTTCCTAATACCCGCCTTCTCTGAACAGTTAGCTTGCTGCCCCATCCCCTTCCTCCCTATCCTCTGTTGTGTGAATCCATGGACTAGCCTCCTCCCTCCTGCCATGCATGGTCTGATGTGCTGCCACTGCCCTCAATTTAGTATGATGTACCAGTCCACTCCTCCTGCCCTCCATTGCCCAATTCTATGCCCCATCATTGACCTCCTGCTTAAACTCTGTGCTTAGCTTGCTGCCCCTATTCTCCTTCCCCCTGCCCTCCGATGTCTTTGTGCATGCCCCTGCTCCATCCTTTTTGCCCACCATGTCCCATGGACCTGCCACTCCTATCTACTCTGAGTGTTCTGTTGAGCTGCCACTCCCCTCCCACCTGCCTAGCATTGTCAGATGACTGTAACCTGTCCCTGCCACCTCCACCCTGCCTGTCCACATGCAATGCCCCTATCCTCTTCCTCCTGTCCTACATGGTCCATTGTACTGCCACACCCTTCTGCCCTCCCTGGTCTGTTGTGCTGCAACTGCTCCTCCTGCCTGCCCCGTGTGGTCTGTTGTGAGGTCCCTTCCCCTGAACTTTCTTGTCTGTGCACAGGTCCTGACCCTCCCTTCTATCCTCCATTGTCCTTTGTGCATGCCCCTCCACCCTCCTTCTTGCCCATCATAGCCATTGTGCTGCCACTAACCCTCCCACTTGCCATGCATGGTCTTCTGTGCTGCCATGGCCCCTCCCACCTTCCCTGTGTGGTCAGTTAGCTGCCCCTGACCCCCTCCCACCTTCCCTCCATGGTCTGTGTGTATGCCATCACAGTCTCACTGTTGCTCTTCATGGTGTGTCTTGCTTCTAGTGCCCATCCTGCCTGACCTCCATGGCTATCTTGCTGCTCCTGCCCTGCCCCCTTGCCCCCAGCCCTACTCCCTCCCTCCTGGCTTGTCTGTTCCATTGTAATGCCCCTGATCCGTCCCTCCTGCCCTTTATGGTCTGTTATGCTGCAGCTTTCTCTCCTGTCTGTCCATTATGGTCAGCTAGCTACCATTGCCTCTTGCCCCACTGTTCTCTGTTGTCCATGTGCATGGTCCTGTCCCCTCCCTCTTGCTTTCTATGGATTGTTGTGCTGCACTCCCGTCCTGCATGCCCTGTGTGGTGTATTGTGCTGCTGCAAACCCTGATGCCTGCCCTGCAGGGTCAGTTTGGTGCACCTCTCCATGTCCCTCCTGTCCTCTGTTATCCAAGTCCATGTCCCTATCCCATTTCCTTCCATGATCCAATGTACCATACTTGCGAACATTTTGAACTTGGTAAGAGGGAGATTTTGAAAAAAAACTGGGGTATTGATTTTCCCCTTTGGGTTACATTGAAAAAGAGGATATTGTAGACAGGAGACAGATCAAATAAAGCCCATTTGAGCTTAAAAACATTGGACGTTTCCTGGCTGAATCGGGTCTGTTCGCATGTATGGTTGTACTACCATTGCCTCTTCCTTCTGCCCACAATGGTCTATTACATTGCCACAGCCTTGAAGGAGGGTAGATTTTGTATCACAGGGGGCCCCTGGCCCGTTCTGTCCACACCTGAAGTATGAGACCCTTGTCCTTGCCCTGCCAGCTGCATTTGTAGGCCGTATTAAATTGACCAGCGGGTCCTGTGTTGCTATATAATTATCCTGAGACATCCTTACCACTCAGCCAGCATAAAACCCCTGTGTAGGCCCTTCTGTTCAATATGTAGGCCTCTTTGTTAAATTGACCATAGCTCTGCAATTTTAGTGTATAGCAGTCTGAAGGCAGGTCTGCGAGGCCTTCTGATCCAAACTAGTAGCCCCCACCCTACCCGAGTGCTCCGTGCTCGGTATCAAAGTTCAACATCCCCCTGAAGCTGTCGACATACAGTAGGCTGCATCCTGGACTGGTACTTGCTTCCTGGGCAGGTTTCCCGCTTTTAAGGAAGTGGCAACCGCAGAGCGTCAAGTTAGGAGAACTGAGGAGATTTTATACATGAATATATTGAATTCCCGTACAATACCCATTATTTTCTGCTTGCTCTATGGAACTTACGATAAGCGATTGGCCTGAGAGACTGACCTTTTCACCCAGTCCATTGTCAGCATTAAGTGGGTAAATGACGAAATGTCTGGTAAAATCTGCAGACGGAGCTTTTTGGTAGCATACGTAGGTAGATGTAGCGTGCAAAGGAGCCCACAAAATGATATAAAAAGGGAGCACCCACAGATATCGACGGACTACCTCGCCGTCTGTATGTAGGTTAACAGGCAGTGCAGGTTTTCCCCAAGAGCTGGGAGCTCTTGTCTTCCTTTGCTTAAAATGTCTTGCTCTGCTTTGCTATTTTTCTTATTCTATTTTACCTATATGAAATGTCATGTTATGTTTAACCATTGTTCTCTTTACTTTTGCATTTAAAAGATTTTGTATTGTAATTGCAGGAATGCTTGCTCTAAGAGTAAACGTGAGTGTTCCTAGGTAACATTTTCCTTGGTGTAACTTGTTTCTCATGATGCATTTATAGATGTGTTTTCTCTCTCTCTCTGTCAGTACATTAATTGAGATACAGAGAATATTATGACAGCTGTATGATTATCTGGATTCTGTATTTTGTACTTTATGTCTCTATTCTGCGGTTTCTTTGAAGTTGCATCTTCTCATTAAACTGCCATTGTATTCTGCCTCCAATTCCATGTCTCATATGTCTGTTTTCTTCATTTTTGGAGCAAGCGTTCCTAGGCACCCCGGCTCAAATTAAGGTGCCCCTTTTGTCCCTGACTCACTCTCCTGCTCAGTTCTGTGGTGGCTCCCGGGGATCTGGGGACCGCCCCTAGCTTCCTTGACCCGTAATAGATCTTCCCTCCAACAGCCTCTCTTGCAAGTCCTGTATTGTTGGTTTGTTACCCCTGCCCCCCTTTCCACTGCCCTCCATAGTCTGTTGTGCTTCCACGGCCCTTCCTGCCTGCTCAGTGTGGTTAAATTGTTGCCTTTGCACCCTCCTACCTGCCTTCAATTTTCAGAGTCCGTGCCCCTGGCCTCTGCCTCTCAACAGTATCCTAATGAACAACTAGATTGCTAACATTCTATATTTATTACAAAAGTGTGGAACGCCTGACATCATCTTGATGTAATCAAAACTGTAATACCTAGAGCATTTCCTTTAGAAATTACATATATGAGAGGGTTTTATTGGCATCAAAATTATGGTTAGTGCTCTAAAAGACTAAAATAAGGACATATTTTCTGAGTTTTCAAATAGCGACAAAGCACTTTTAAATTATTTGTTATCTTTATGTTTTTTTATCCAGTTGACCACTTGATTAAATGTTGCACTTAGGGGAGAGGATGTGGTGTTACTTCCAGAACTGCAGACTTTGCAACTGGGGAACCAGGTTGAAGTTTCTGCTTCAGCTCGACATTCTGTGATTCTGGTCAAATCACTTAGTCTCCCCATGTCTACAACCAAAATGAATTTGTTCTTGTGTGATGTAACCAATGCTCATGTAAAGCACTCCAATACCTGACAAGTCTGCACTATATAACACTGCAAAAACACAAAATAATAAGTGTTTTGCACACTTCTGTCATTGGGCTATATTTGGGCTACATCTGGTTGATTTTGGGCTACATTTGGGCTCTTTTGTCTCCGGTGGCCATCTTGGGAGATTTATTTGTTATGAAGTTTCCTAATTTCCTCATGTACTGCAGTCTCCTCAGTAGGAAATGCTTTCAGTTTTTTACTTTGATTCCATCATGAAGGTATTCAGATATGTCACACATTTGCCATAAATTCTGAATGTTAGCACTCTAGTTGCTCATTAGATCACTGTAGTAAAACTACTGCACCATGAAAGTCTGCTCCTGGTATTAAAAGTGCATGTTTCAGTCTGCATGTCAGAATTTTTTAATGAAATAGAAGAGGATTTGAGAAGTCACCCAAAATGTGCCCTCATTTTCTTTCTTCGGCATTAATCATAATTTCTATGGCAAAATGAACCTCCTCATTGTGTTCCTTTTTAAATTAAATGTTTTAAGTGTTACCAGTTTATACCAATCAAGATGGCTTCAGGTGTGCCATACTTTTGTCATAATGAAGACAGTAAGCGCTCTAGTTGTTTTTAAGAACATTCTGGGACATTCTGTCATTGGGCTATACTTGGGCTACATCTGGGTGATATTTGGGCTACATTTGGGCTCTTTTGTCTCTGGTGGCCATCTTGGGAGACTTATTTGTTATGAAGTTTCCTAATTTCCTCATTTACTGCAGTCTCCTCAGTAGGAAATACTTTCAGTTTTTTACTTTGATTCCATCAAGAAGGCATTCAGATGTGTCACACATTTGCCATAAATTCAGAATGTTAGCACTCTTTTTGCTCATTAGATCACTGTAGTAAAGCTACTGCTCACCAAGGAAAACTGCTGCTGGTATTGAAAGTGCATGTTTCAGTCTGCATGTCAGAATTTTTTAATGAAATAGAAGAGGATTTGAGAAGTCACTCAAAATGTGCCCTAATTTTTCTTTCTGCAGCACTAGTCATACTTTTTATGGAAAAATGAACCCCCTCATTTTGTTCCTTTTTAAATTAAATGTTTTAAGAGTTACCACTTTAATCCAAGCAAGATGGCTTCAGGTGTGCCATACGTTTATCATAAGTAGGACTGTTAGCGCTCTAGTAGTTCTTTGGAACACTCTGGGAAGCTGCAGTAGAACACAAAGGAATCAACTGACAGTCTCTGCCCTTGTTGGATGTACATGTTTTACTGAGAATGTCAGACTTCATTCTCACATGACTGAGAAAGATAATGTGAATTTACAGAAAATAAGCTCTCAGTTTAGCCTATAGATCACCTTCCAAACCTCTGTGGTAAAAGCATGAGAAAATATTTTTCTCTCAATCATGATATCCCAGCAGAAGGCTTTATCACATGGTGAAATCACCTTAGAACATACCACAATTCCTAAAATGAGTATGGTACCATCAACAAATGATTTATAATGTAACTAAAGTCTTAAAACCTTCTATTAACTGCAATGCTTTTTAATGAGGTGCTATCATGTATATTGGTCCCAAGATGGCTGCCAACACTTCTTGGATGAAGTGCTGACAGCCAATCAGATCTCAGGATGAGATGTGTGGTTAGGCTCCACCCACATATATATATGCTTTTAAATGCTATTTTCTCAGGAAATACTGAACAGATTTACACCAGACCTGCAAAAGGCACTTCCTTGACCTTATGGCTACCTCTCTGCCAAATTTCAAGTAATTCTGTTCAGCCGTTCGGGCTGTAGCTGTGTCTAAAGGTCCTATGGAAAAATGCATGGGGAAAACGCGTTTTGGGACCCCCCTTTTTTCTCGGCCCCTGCTTGACGAATCCCCCCGAGACTTTCAGGGTAGGAGCGGAGCGGAGCGCCCCACCTATTTTGCGAGGATTCGTCGACCAGCGCCAAAGTTATTCCAAATAGAATGTTGCGGATTTCCTATGGAAACAGGGTCCTAACTATAACTACCTACTGGCGACCGCCAGTAGGTAATATATATATATATATATATATAAAAATTCACTGAAAAAACCATAGGTTTCACACATGTTATAGTTAGCTGGACATTTTACTGATAAAAAACCAATGAAATTCCCCCGTTATAGTTACTGTAGGCAAATATAACTCACGCGACCGCAATCCTCTGCTGATGCTAATACTGTATTTAGACACTTATTTGCCCATGTCTTCTTCCATTAAATTTTAGCTATACATATATTACAAATATTTTTTTTTCATAAAGACACATATGTCATCAGCAGAGGATTACGGTCGCGTGAGTTATAGTTGCCTACAGTAACTATAACGGGGGAATTTCATTGGTTTTTTATCAGTAAAATGTCCAGCTAACTATAACATGTGTGAAACCTATGGTTTTTTCAGTGAATTTTTACGGTTTTTTAAATGCTAAGTTACTTTACGCCATTTGTGGCGTGCGCGCCCACTTAACGCAGTTCGTTCCATGCGCGCACGGTGCGCTTCGCGCACCGTGCGCGCACAGTGAGCACGCGGTGCGCTTCGCGCACCGCGTGCCCACATTACGCTAGATGGGCCATGAACGCACGATGCGCTTCGCCGTGCGCACATGGAGGACATATGATGAGCAAACTCTTAAATCTGCTTTTCATTTATTTTTTTTATTTTTTTTTACCGTACGCTTACCGTAAGCTTACGGTACGCGTACCCCGTGATTTTTTTTAAAATCAATAAATGTTTTTTTTGTACTTTTCTGTCCTTCTTTGACCCCCTTACAAATGTTAGGGGGTCTGTAACTCTCCTCATTGCCCCCTTTCCTTGTTTTCTCTATTTTTTTTCTGAGTGAAACACACAAAATGGCGGCCGCCGCTTCCTGGTTTCGGCCGATTCGAATGTTTACTAAGATCTATGGGCCAATCAGAATCTCCTTCGCGCACGCCATGTTTCTTCCGTACGCTTACCGTAAGCTTACCGTACGCGTACCCCGTGATTTTTTAAAAAAATCAATAAATGTTTGTTTTGTACTTTACAGTCCTTCTTTGACCCCCTCACAAATGTAAGGGGGTCTGTAACTCTCCTCATTGCCCCCTTTTCTTGTTTTCACTCTTTTTTTTTCAGAGTGAAACACAGAAAATGGCGGCCGCCGCTTCCTGGTTTCGGCCGATTCGAATGTTTACTAAGATCTAAGAGCCAATCAGAATCGCGCTCGCGCACGCCACCGTACGCTTACCGTAAGCGTACGGTAAGCGTACCGTAAGCGGGCTCAGATATATATATTGAATTAAAGGCTATTTTCTCAGAATCTACTGAACAGATTTACACCAAACCTACAAAAGGCACTTCCTTGACCTAGGGACTACCTCTCTGCCAAATTTTGAGTAATTCTGTTCAGCCGTTCGGGCTGTAGCTCGTTCTAAAGGTCCTATGGAAAAATGCATGGGAAAAACGCGTTTTGGGACCCCCCTTTTATCTCAGCCCCCGCTTGACGGATCCCCCCGAGACTTTCAGGGTAGGAGCGGAGCGTAGCGCCCCACCTATTTTGAGAAATTCGCGAGGATTCGTCGACCGGCGCCAAAGTTATTCAAAATAGAATGTTGAGGTTTTCCTATGGAAACGTGGTCCTAACTATAACTACCTACTGGCGACCGCCAGTAGGTAATATATATATTCCCCTTTGATGATCCCTCTCACGGATATATATATATATATATATACAAATGTGAAAACATATACATGCAGCCTAAAATGTTTCAAACATGACAAAAATGCTGAAATTACATAGTACCCCTAACCCATAAGGAAAAAAGGAAGCACTAAACAATTGTCATACAATAATGCTTTATTGCCATAAAGCAAACTTGTAATTGCAGGCATTTGCCTGTAGACTGCAGCAGAGTACTAAGAAACAGAGAAAAACGGACACCTCGCCTTTAAGGCATTAGAGTAGGGGTACCGTGCCTTTAAGACCTGCAGGTGACCCCTTGCTCCCATGATGCACCACCGGTGGCAGTTAGGTCAGTTCTTTTTTCCGGCTCCTTCTATGAGGATCCTGGAGCTTGCGCTCTTCAGTTTTTTGACTGAAAGTGATTTATTTGATATTTTCTCAGAAAACTCGACATTTTCTGACTCCTTAAGGCTTATTCTACTGGTTGTTTGGTCTATCACTAATTTTTTCCAGTCAGAATGCCTGCCTTATTCAGGAAATGCCCTTCCTGTGGCAATAAAATGGCACTGACAGATCCACACATTTCCAGGCGGACTCTGCGTGACAGAGAGCGCATACAACTTCATGCCCAGCTGGAGAAGGACAGAAGCCATCATGGAGGTGTCCATGGAGTCTTCAAACCCCCTTCTTCAAGAAAACACAGAAAACGGCGACATACCACCTCTCCTCAAAGTCCACAAAGAAGAAGGTAACAGGAGATTCGCCGTCGACGTTGCCGTCGAAGAGGCCCAGACCATCTTCAGCGTCGAGGGACGAATCACCATCTCGACGTCGAAATTCTACGCCGCATGCAAGTAAGTCGGCGTTGAGGCACAGCACTTTGGGCTCGAAGGCTGTGGGTCCTAACAGACCTGAAAAGTCTCAGTCGACGTCGAGGCTTCTGTCGACGTCGAGACACTCTCCGTCACCCTCGAGGGGGTCGGCGTCGAGAGTCACGACGGCGAACATCTCGCCGCAAATGGGCTTGTCGACGTCGAGCGCTTCGTCAAAGTCCCAACACTCGACGTCAAGAAGGTTGACTCGGCGCCATGGGAGATCGACGTCGAGATCACCAGGTCGACGGCGGAAGTTGACGTCGAGATCGTGCGATCGACGTCGAGATCACCATGCCGACGGCGAAAGTCGACGTCGAGGTCTCCACATCGCCGTAGGCGATTGACGTCGAGACCACCGTCGAGAGCGGGACGGCGTTCCCATAGCAGATCCCCTCGACCGACGCAAATGGTGACGCAGACTTCATCGACGTCGAGACATTCGACGTCGAGGAACAAAAGTGCAGCGGCCACAGTGGAGATGTCATCTGGGGACCAGTCATCATCCCCAGGACTGCATATTGTGCAAATTTCACCGGAGAAATCTCCTAAAGCTGAAGAGAAGTACGGTCTGTCGCCTCGCTGGCTGTAAGGTGTTGGGACAGGTGACTGTAGGAGTCCGGGCTCAGACTACTCTCGCACTTACTCGCCTTCTAGGATCTCTCCTCAGAGAAGCAAGTCTCCCCACAGAAGACCAAGATCGCCTTCCACGGACCGATCACGGTCCAGGGGTCGTCAGTCTCCCCCCCAGGAGGCCAAGATCACCTTCTAGGCACCGATCCAGGTCCAGGGGTCGTCGCAGCTCTCATCACGACCGTCCCCATAAGAGAAGACACACGAGATCGCCCACATGGTCTTCCTCCACGAGGTCCTTGGTCCGGGACTATTCTCCGACCTTCTCCTCGACTCCTCCATCGTGGGTGTCTCCCATCGATGACATCGCGACCTTCTCAGATGTCCTGGGTAGGGGTGTGCTGAAAATGAACATCACTTTGCATGAATAAAATGAAGACAGAGCTGGATACTGTCAAGGCTGTAGGTCTGGAGAAGTGCAAAGAATACCGCAAGCGCTTTCGCCAGGGCGACAAACGTTCCTTCCAGCAAAGGGTTCAAACCCCTCAATGGTCCTCCCAGAACCAGCAGAGGCCCCAATTCCAGCAGAGGGGTTGTGGCAGAGGAAGAGGGAACACCAAGCAGCAACAGTCCACCACTAAGCAGCCTTCCAAACAGTGAGGCATTGCTTCCTCCGCAACCGTTCGCCACTCCGGTAGGAGGGAGTATCGTTTTTCACCTGGAAGAGTGGGAAACCATAACAAGAGACAAATGGGTGCTGAATATTGTGCAGCATGGTTACTTGCTAAGGTTCAAGTCTCCCCCTCCGCAAGTGCCCCCGCAATTGAAGCGCCTTCCTCAACTTCAAAGTCTGCTTTTACAGGACAAAGTATCTATCCTCCTATCCAAGAGGGCCATAGAGGAAGTCCCACCTCTCCAAAGAAATCGGGGGGTATACTCCCGCTACTTCCTAGTCCAAAAGCGAGGAGTAGCCAAAGAGTACAGATCTATCCTCGATCTGCGCCTCCTGAACAGGTTTATCAGAAAGGAAAAATTCAGAATGCTAGCCCTGCATCAAATCTTTCCACACCTTCACCAGGGAGACTGGATGTGTGCCATCGACCTGCAGGACGCCTACTTCCACATTCCTGTCTCAGTGAAACATTGCAAATTCCTCAGGTTTCAGGTCTCTCGTCACCACTACCAGTATAGAGTGCTTCCGTTCGGCCTCAAATCCGCCCCACGGACATTCTCCAAGTGCATGGTGGTGGTGGCTGCCTTCCTCCGCAGTCGGAAGATCTTCGTCTATCCTTACCTAGACAACTGGCTCCTGAAAGGCTCCACACGTGTGCTACTCCAGAGCCATCTCTCATACTGGCTCAACCTGCTGTAATCCTTGGGGTTGCAAGTCAACTACAAGAAGTCGGTCCTCAACCCCACTCAACGGATACACTATCTGGGTGCCTCCTTGGACTCCGCAGAGGCAAGTGTGTGTCCTTCTGAGGAGATGTTGTCATCAATGCTTCTCAAGTGCTACACACTTCTCGACATTGCACTTCCCACAGCTAGGCAAGTGTCTTCACTACTGGGGTCGATGGCCTCGTGCATCTACATTGTACCCGATGCACACCTTCAAATGCGGCCTCTACAACAGGCACTGGAAGATCAATGGTCTCAGAGGTCAGGTCGCTGGGAAGATCGTGTCTCTCTCCACCAAGCTGCCAGGGACTCCATCAGATGGTGGATGAAACGTTCTCACCTGCTGCAAGCGGTCCCTTTTCATCAGACGCCTCCAACACAGACAATGGTCACAGATGCCTCCATGCAAGGGTGGGGTGCTCATATGGGCCAGCTTCAGGTACAAGGTCTCTGGTCCGACACTGAAACAAGTTATCACATCAACTTCTTGGAGCTACGGGCGGTCCATCTGACGCTCAAATCCCTGTATCTGTCTCTTCATTCCAGCCACATTCAGATTCAGACAGACAACACACCAACTATGTTCTATCTGAACAAGCAAGGAGGCACCAGGTCACGAGTCCTGTCTCTGGAAGCCCAATCCATTTGTCAGTGGCTGCTGGCGAGAGGTCTCTCAATCGTCGCAGTCCACCTTCCAGGAACCCTGAGCGTGCAGGCAGGCGGCCTCAGCAGAGACTTTGTAGAAGCGCACGACTGGGTGCTCAACGAAGACGTCGCTCAGGAGGTCTTCCGGCAATGGGGCGTGCCGGACATCGATCTGTTCGCAGACGCGGCAAACACGAAATGCCCCGTCTTCGCGTCCAGATTCCCACAGCAGGGATCACAGGGGAATGCATTTTTGATCAGCTGGTCGCAGACATTGCTGTACGCTTTTCCTCCGCTCCCTCTAATCCCGGCGGTCATACAGAAGTTTTACAGGACCTACACCAGAATGATCCTGATAGCGCCGGAGTGGCCACGCCAGTGGTGGTACCCGGATCTCCTCCAACTGTCAGAGGTTCCACACCGGAGGCTGCCCTGCTGCTCGAACTTACTGACCAAGAACAAGGGGAGAGTGTTCCATCCCAACCTCCCCTCCCTCCGGTTGACTGCATGGCTCCTGAAGTCATCCAGTACGGACATCTAGACCTTTCGGCTGATTGTATGAACATACTTAGAGAAGCGAAGATGCCCTCCACTAGAAAGTCTTATGCTTTCAAGTGGAAGGGATTTTACCTTTGGTGTAGGGACAACGCTCTTGATCCGACTCAAGGTCAAGAGCAAGCGATTCTTACATACTTACTGCACTTTGCAAGGTCAGGCCTGAAGTACCCCTCCATCAGGGTCTACTTAGCTGCTATCACAGCTTATAGAAAGTCTCCTACCCAGACCTCATTATTTCAACTGCCTGTGGTCAAAGATTTCCTAGAGAGGCTTAAGAAAGTGTTTCCACCAGTGAGGTCCCCTTCGCCTCCCTGGGAGCTTAACATTGTCCTCACCAAATTGATGGGTGCTCCTTTCGAGCCTTTTCATAAGGCATCTTTGCAGCATTTGACCTGGAAGGCTGCTTTCTTAGTAGCCATCACTTCAGCCCGCAGGGTAAGTGAGATTCAGGCCCTATGCTGCAAGGAGCCTTACACGATTTTCCACGCCAATAGAGTGGTGCTGCGGACTCATCCGAGTTTCCTGCCAAGGTGGTCTCGGATTTTCACATCAATCTGATTATCACGTTGCCCACTTTATTTCCTCTGCCAACCACTCCCCCGGAGAGAGCTTTACATTCTCTAGACCTCCGGAGGGTATTAAAGTTTTACCTTGATAAAACCCTTTCACTTAGGAAGTCTGACCGGCTCTTTGTCAATTATGGTTCAACAAATACCCGGCTGGCTGCTTCCAAAAGATCTATTTCTAGCTGGATTGTCTCTTGTATAGCCTTGTCTTACCAACTAGCCAACAAGGTTCTGCAGGGCAGACCACGAGCACACTCTAACAGATGGAAAGCTTCTACTACAGCTCTCCTTCGCAACGTTCCTATACCTGAGATTTGCAAGGCGGCTACATCGCGCTCGATACATACCTTTACATGCCATTACTGCCTAGATTCAGATGGACAGGCCGATGCCCAGGTGGGGCAGGCCTCTTTGAGGAATTTGTTTCCATAACTGCTGTTTGAATGTGATGTTACTTCATGTTCTATATGCTCTGTTGCTCGTCCGCGAGACTTTGGGTATGGGCTTGCTACTCTATTCATAGATTATGACTATTGATGAGTATCCCCTGGATGAGAAAGATTAGTTACTTACCTGTAATCCTAGTTCTCATCCAGGGGTATACTCATCAAAGTCATAAGCGACCCACCCATCTCCCCGGACGAGCATTCTCTTCAAGTTATTGTTTATTGATTGCAGATCAACTTAGGTGCATATGCACCGTCAAAAAGAACTGACCTAACTGCCACCTGTGGTGCATCATGGGAACAAGGGGTCTCCTACAGGTCTTAAAGCCACGGTACCCCTACTCTAATGCCTTAAAGGCAAGGTGTCAGTTTTTCTCTATTTCTTAGTACTCTGCTGCAGCCTACAGGCAAATGCCTGCAATTCCAAGTTTGCTTTATGGCAATAAAGCATTATTGTATGACAATTGTTTAGTGCTTCCTTTTTTCCTTATGGGTACTACAATGCAACCTATGTAATTTCAGCATTTTTGACATGTTTGAAACATTTTAGGCTGCATGTATATGTTTTCACATATGCATATATATATGTATATATATGTATTTTCTATATGCTCCGGGATCCCGCACATGGGCGGGGATTATTCATAGATTATGACTTTGATGAGTATACCCCTGGATGAGAACTATGATTACAGGTAAGTAACTAATACTTATCATTCATCCTCCTAGGTAGTCCCACACCAGTCCTAGACACATTATTAACATAAACCTCAAACAAGTTCCCATCTCACACACTTCTACTACTACTAGCACCAAAACATTCCTTAAATGCTTGTAACTCAATTGCCGCTCAGCTGTGAAACACGCTGTAGAGATAGCTGACTTTATAATTAATCTTGACCTTGACATCCTTATACTCATTCAAAACTTGTCTGAATGAATCCTCATCCCCAATTCTGGACATACTAGTCCCAAACAGTTATGATATCAACAGACTAGACCGATCAGGCTGCTCGGGGGGGTGAATTAGCCTGTATACACAAGTCCTCGCTATCCATGAACAAACACATTCTGTATCACAGCCCTCCTGCGAATACCTTAGGATCAACTTCAAAACAAATTAAAATTCTATGTGCTCTCTTCACACATCTTAACACCATCCTGGCGATAACCACATATTCATCGAACAGATCATGGCGATCATCTCCTCCAATTATGAAGAGCGTAACAGCCACATTTTCCTTGGCGACTTCCCATTTATTGGAACAATTCCAGTGACCCTCTGGTGAACAGTTTTAAATCCTTCCCCCATAACCTCAACCTTATCCAAGCCTGCAACAGCCCAACCCATAATAAAGGTGCCATTTTAGATTTAAACATCACAAAAGAAAACACCATTATATAAAATCCATCCTAACTTGCGACTTGCCTGACCACCATTACATCACCTTCTTCATACCTGAAAGATTAGTTACCTCTAGGGACCAACCTATGCAAGCCGAACAATAGGTCAGAGACACCCCTAACATCAGCCCACTTATGATGTCTGCTATCACAACCTGCTCCCTCCCTCCTACATGCATGATGATCATAACCTCGCTGATCGCTACACCAACTTCATATCAAACATCATGGATTTCATTGCCCCCAAGCAACTTGAGAGAGTTCCAGCCAAAAGATCCAACCCGTGGTTCAGCTGCAGCCTTAACGAGGAACACCCATGCCTCATACTTGCTGAAAGAGCTTTGAGACACACACAGTCTCAGTCTAACCTCAAACTTCTACGACAAACGTGGAGCGCCTACAATAGGCACATTAGAAACTCCAAAGCAGCATTCTTTCATAACCAACTTAATACGGCAGTCAATCACCCAAAAGAACTGTTTGAATTTGTCAAGAACTAAATGATCTGGAAAAGCAATGCCCCAGCCTCTGACAGCAAAATTCTACCTAACTGCCAAACATTTGCCTTCCTTGCTGAGAAAATCATGCTAATCCTCACCAAGATACAGAACGCCTTGGAACTCTTACTATGCATACCCCCAGACACCTTTTACCTCATGTTCATGAAGAATGCCCGACTACCTCTCCGCATCAACCTAAAACCAATTCTGCCTGGCCCAACTTTAAAACCTTTGAGGAAAACAACATCTCGAAACTTCTAATTTCTCTGAAGTACTCCAACCACTTAAATGATCCCCTTCCATCCAAACACCTCGATGGGTACATTCACCTTCAACCTCCCCTTTTGGACTAAGATTTTCAATGCCTCACCCAAGGCTCCTTACCTGACTGCCTTAAAACTGGTCAAGTTACTTCTATCTTGAAAAAACCCTAACTCCGACCAGTCTGAACCCAACAACTACTTCCCCAACTTTGGCCAAACTATTAGAAAAACGTGTGCACCTACAGCTTCGCAATCACATTGAGCGATTCCAGCTACTCGGCCGAGGTCAGTCTGGTTGCAGACCAGGTCATAGCACCGAAACCGCCCATGTCCACATTGTTGACAATGCTCTATGCTCACCCTATCAGAATGAATCCTGCTTACTAATACTACTGGACCTGTCAGCGAAATTCGACACTGTCAATCATGAAACCCTTCTGAACCTATTAGTGCTCAGGATGGGTCTCTCCAGTAGTGTAACGGTTCGCCTCATTTCTTCCCAACAGATGTCAACAGATTCTAATCAACCACACTCTTTCCGATCAGTCACCAGTTACGATAGGCATCCCCCAAAGCTCCACTCTTTCCGCCAACACTGTTCAACCTGTACATGGAGCCCCTGACCGAAATCCTCAAGCTCTCACATGTCCTACCACATGTATGCAGATGATACTCCGCTCTACATGAAAATCTCTTCTCCCGATCACATCAGCATCCTAATAACACCTTGACTAAAACTCAGCATTGACTGAGTATTAACTATCCCAAACTTAACACCCTCAAACAGAATTCCTTCTGATCTCGCTGCACAGGATTGCATCTAGCATCAAAGACTGGCTCCCACATCTTACTGCCTTGAATTGTACCCCACATATCATTGACTGCTAAATCCCTAGGAATAATCGTGGACAATGCCCTCTCCATGCAAAATCACATCAGAGCCACCACCAGAGGAGCTAACCACCAACTTCATGCATTAAGGAAACTAAAACCTTTCTTTTCCACCACAGACCTCAAAGCAGCGGTCTAAGCACTTGTGATATCTAAACTAGACTATGGTAGTGATGCAGCGGTAATTTCACTGTAATTCCTGAATGCAAAACCTCATTACCTCTAATTCACCGCTGTAAAGGTACTGGACCCTTGCCACTGTATATTACCTTCAGGAGACTTTACATAAACATGAAAAATCAAAAATGCATTTAATGTTTAAGCCAATAAAGGGAGTTGGTGGGTATTTTAAAGGGTTTTATTTTCTTAGTTAGAAGTGAAGTTGAAAACAAGAAAAATTAATACAGAACATATTATAGGTTGCATACAAAGCACTCCATAAAGAAGGGAATAAGGCATCAAATGTCAGTCAGAATTCTTTAAAGAGTTCAGGAAATATAATTCAAGAATGAGTTATGCAAGGCTAATCATTAATTAATAATTGGCAAAAATCTCCCATAAAGAGAAATACATGCATAAGACAAATATTTTCAAAACTAATTAATTAGTCAAAGCACGAACTTAAAAGTTTTAGCATCTAATATCTAAACCTGTTCTGTCCAGCTTCACTCTCTGCCCTGGTCTGATCCTCTGTGTCTCTGCTACACAAGGAGTAAGACAGCCCCTCCTTCACAGACCATCAGAGGAATGTGATCTGCCTTGCCAAAAATATGACATGCAAGGACTCTCTGAAAAAATATGAGCAAAAGGCCTCCATCTCTCTCTGTCTCTCCTCGGACGCTATCTCCACCCAGGCTGCACCCGTGACGTTTCACGTACCTAACCCATATGATGTCTGGCCTCATCTGCTGCCTCTCCTCTCTCCTCCTCCTAAATCAGCCAAGAAGCAAAGCACACTCCCCCAAAGAGGTCATTATTTATACTCTCTTTCTTGGCAGACTACATTAATAATTGTTGCAGTTTTCAGTAAAGCTTGCACTGATTGGTTACCATAGATGACACGAGGGTCTCACCATCCTGTTCTCATTGCAAATCCGGTTTTAACAAAAGACGCGTTAATGATAAATATAATCATATATTTCAGCAACATTTACTAGGAAAAATGTTTCAGTCCAGTTTCCTGCATCCTGTGACATCGCACGCAGGATAAGCACATTCCACAAACACTGGTACATTGGCAGAATAGCAAGAATTTACAGTTCACAGTGGCCTTGAACTAGGTCTTCACTCGAGGCAAGCTGGTATAATCTGCGCATGCTCTCAAATTCAGCACCATTCACAGCCTTGCTGGATTCACAGGCAGCCATTTTATCTTAGACCCAAAAATAAAACAAAAACAATATTAATTTACAAAATAGAACCCATTCTGTTTACCTCCCCCATACTAATACCTTGTATTGTTTTTCCTAGCAAAAGCTATTAGTTGAAAACAGCTTTTCTATTATTTGTGCACAACATGCAAAAATTTGCAATGTACTACATGGCATTAAACATGCACAAGTGCAAATTTCAAAGCGCACACAGTTAATACACACTCATTCTCTAATGCAAAAAGCGTTAGCCTTCGTGTAGGGATGGTGCATGGTTAATTAACACACATTAGAAAAAGATGTGTTATGAACTGTATATACATGATCTAAATATGCAACAAAGCCAAGACAGGAATAGGGAGTGTAATTTATAAGGGAAAGGAGCTGAGAAGAGAGAACACACATTCTATTTTATCTTCAAAGCTAAAGAGGAGTTTTCTCTGCATTGCAAAAACACATGTTAATTCAGCACAAGCATTTCAGACTGAAAGCATTGGCCAGGTCTCATTTCATGTCTTTCATTTTGAATGCACCAAAGTGCACCTTTTAAAAAGCATTTGACTAGGCCTCATTTCATAATCTCATGTGCCATGTGTTTTCCACTTGCACCAAAATCTGCGTCATTTTAAATGCAGTCTGTTTGAGGCACAAAAATAAAGCAATGCCTGACTCCAGATGAAATCTGAGCTACATCAGTAGTGCCTCCATAGTGGGCCTCTTGAAAAGCTAGCTTGCACCGCTGAAGGCTTACTTGAATGTGGCTGCATAGCTCATCACTGGCTCAAAAACAAAAACTCATATCACCATGACCTCCAGACAGTGAAATGGCTTCTCCATGAGGCTAGGATCTATCTTTCAATTGCCTGTATTACCCACAAAGTGCTGCACCTCAACATCCTTTTTATCTGGCCCAGAAACTGGTCCTATCTGGCTGAAACAGATCTTCTAGAAGCACAATCTCCCTTCGCTTAAGCCACAAAAATTAAACAAAAAGAAAATCTACAATAAATCTTTTTCCGGAATTGCCCCTACAATCTGTAACTCTCTTCTTCCGTACATCAGGTGCAATCCTTCCACTTCCATCTTCAGGGAATGAAGTAAAAAATTCTACTGTCCAACAGATTCATCTCACATTGAGATCATACCTCCCTGTCCTCATTAGCGACGTCTACATGCCTGTGTAACGCTCTATTTTATCACGCCTCCATCCATACTTTGTTTTTGCAGAATTTTACATAGCGCGAATTTGACCCGAATCCAATCGGGAATCAGAGCGCTTTACATAGCACCAGTTACGTTACATGTGGACACACATTCATTTTTTTGTTAGGCACGGGGAGATTAAGTGATTTGCCCAGAATCACAGGATGTTTAGCGTCGTTACTGAGACTCGAACCCAGTTCCCCCAGGTCCGAGGTCGAGCGCCCTAACTGTTAGGCCAACTCCTCTCCCCTAAGAGAGATTCAAGTTGTTTTTCCGTTTCCTAACCTCCTACACACCACCTTGACACCTATTGGACTCCTCTCACACCAGTATTTAGAAATGACTTTGTGTTCCTGTCTGTGTTCCTTTTACTTACTTATGTAACTTTACCAATTTTATGTATGTACTTTTATGTATATCCGTTATCGTTGTAGCATAACTACCTTTGTTAATATTGTAAAGTGCTCTGTCACCCAAAAGGACAGTGTTTGCGCTATTAAAACTCTGATAATAAATAAATAAAATAAAATAATTGTGACCTAGATTCTTATAATAGTTGGGGCAACATTATAGTCTATGAAATCAAAGATAATAGGAGCTTGTAGAACACACATACTTAACTCGGGTATTTTAAAAGTGCTCTCATATTTCAGGTCAATCTTACTGATCAGCATGGAGACCAAAATATATGCTAAAATACTTACCATGCGCCTTGCCCATTTGATCACAAGACTAGTCCACACAACTCAGGCAGCCTTCATTAAGGGTAGACCAGTATGCGATAAAGCCATTCCAGCTATTTTAAATATCCGCACCTTATCCAACTTTTCAGGCTACTTGTTGAATTGGACAAAGCAGAAGTCTTACTGTTAAATATATATTGCCGCCCTTCCTGTTTGGGGACCTCTGACTTTTTGTGGCAAGCCAAATTTATCAAGTATTTGGGTAAAGATCTTTCCAATTCTATCAACTTGGTCACCCAAACATATGGGGAAGAATTGAAACCATTAAAATGATGGTGTGCCCATTAGAAACTTTTTTTTGCTAGTATGCTTCCTGGCCGCCAGGATTTCTTTTCGTCTATTGATCGTATTTCCTCTTATTTCCTGTGGTCAGGGAAGAAAGACAAAATCAGCCTTAAACAGCTAAGGATTAATCTCAGAAGGAGGGGGTGCAGTCTACCGAATTGGTTTAACACCCAAATTACCTTTTTGGCTGCTAAGGGCACTCGATGTTTTGGGCTAGACCCACTTACAGTTCCAGCCTTCCAGCATTGAACAATATATCACCTTCCCGTTTCCTCAATAGAAAACTCGACAATGTCCCAGCATTCTTTTGTGCCTTCCAGTAAGATTTTGAAAGATACTGTTGCAGCTCTACTAACACTATACAGATCCCTCTCTTCTAAGATTAATAAGTCTAACTCTGTTTCCTTATGAACTAACAACAAGCTTCAGATTACAGATTCAGCCAGGTTTGACTGGTACTTACTAACAAAGCTATTTCCATCATAGAGGCTCTTTTTGAAAATACTGAACCCGTAACCTTTGCTACACTCCATGCGAAACATAACCTTACTAACTGATTTTTATGACTTCTTAAAGACCATAGTAAATGTTTACAAACTAGGGCCCCTATTAAACACATCTCTTTTCACCTCACTTAGAAATATATAAGCTGGAGGGCACATAGCATCTAAGATGTATTAAATTCAGGGCAACACCCCCCCTTACAGCCCTCTGCTTTGTAGACCAAATGGTCATCTTATCCTGCAAGCAAAGGCAAACCTGGTGTACCACAAGAGGGTTGTACCAAAATCTGCCTTCACCTATTTCAAAATAAACTATTCCTTCATTATCCCAAACAAAGTACTTTGCAGCTCATTTCCTTTACTAGACCCTGACCAGACTTTTTAAACGCACTAGATTCTGGCAACTGCTGGTCATGCAGTGCAACACATGGTGACCTGGAAAACATCTTTTTCATCGGCCTCTCTGTCCTCTTACTAGAGTGACATCACTTCTCAATTCAGTAAAATATTCAACACTCCCATCTCCCTGCACCTTCCAACGATCATACTCGGCACCTTTGCATCCCCTATACAAAATTGTCGTTACTGACTTGGACCTGGGTCTTCTTGACTTGCTAATCACCATCGCACTAAAGGTATTTCTCCTGGACTGGAAGTTGACAAACAATGTATCATACCACAGACGGTGGGCATTGGTCACCTATTTAAGGAGTTTGCGCCCAGCCCAAGCGAAATGTAGTGGCTACCCCACCACATCACAGCTGGTAAGGGAAACAGTAGATGCCTTTATACGGTTGTATGACATTACCACACGTTCATTCACCACACACGTTTTTAATACGCAGATGTTACAATACATACCAAGCATTCACATTCACTCACATTTGAAATGGCTTCACCACGCAATCCACTTCCATGCATACTTTTACCATGCTTACTGGTAGATAAAATCCAGTCACAGTGTAACACTGCGACCTACTGTTCAAAAGTTACACATTAATTCTTAATACGTTATTGTTAACAATGTACATTAGAAAATACATTTACGTTTGCTAATATTTTACCATTTTATATTTTTGGTGGGCAGACCCCCCTCAAGCTCACCTTTTTTTAATTACCCTTTAAAATATATAAACTACTTATCACATGCTTTGTTAAGACTTGCATGGTAAAGACTTGCTTGATAAAAGTAATTACGATATAAAAAATGTATTGCAATTGCTTTTTGTTGTGAAAGTTTTGTGGTAAAGGCTGTTCCCCATATGGGTCATCAGGCTGGTTGGCTCCTCTGAACAAAGTTGCTGACCTATACGTCACTACTGGATTATTTAGGTCAGACCCTCCTTGCGCTGCCCACCTTGATATACCCACAGCCACTTCCTCGATCTCATGCGATTACAAGCTACCAATTATGTTGGTTATGAGACCTTGTGTGGATAAGTTGTCTTTTCACTAAATATGTCGGATTGCTCAGATTATATCTTCCCTGATGGGCAATGTTTGGCAACTGTACTGTTCCATACAGTGTGCTATTTATGCTTAAGTTTGTTTGTTTTACTGTAATCCTTTGTAAACTCAATAAAACATGTAGATAAAAAAGTGCTCTCATATGTAATAAAGAAAATGGTGGCTCTGACAAATAAAATGTTTGTCTAAGATTTCACAATTTGGACAAGCAGGAAAGCTGGTATTGATTACAGGTTTTTCATTTTGAAATTAAGCGACCAGGGCCTGCTCTACAAATAGGAGGCAGAATCCCTGTTTGTGCCTTACATACTTTTAAACAGGTGCACCGGACGCAAACAGGGAAAGTGATGATGAAAACACACTACCCTCAGAGCAGCTGTGAACTTGTGCTGCCCCTGGGGACTGCTCATTCAGTGAAATATCCAGTTGCTGCTTCAAAGCCGCTTCATATTTCTCTGTGCAGGCAGCCTCTCACCTGCACCTTGAACAAGCATTTGCAATGTAATAGGTCACGCATTTACGCAAATTTGAGCTATTGACACTGCAAATAACAAAGCCTTTTATTTTTGTTTTCGTTTTTAAAACATAAGTAAAAGGCATTGTCATTTACAATGCCAATAGCTTAAACCTGCGTAAATGTGAGACCTATTGCATTGCAAATGCTCATTCTCTCTAGGTCTGGTCCAAAGCCTGATAGTAAAATAAGTCCCAGTCCTTAAAACTGCATGGATGGTGAGCCCCAACTACAAGCATCTGTTCAAGTTAAGCACTGCCAATGAGTGTCTTGCTGTGTGACATTTTTCCTGATCACAAGTACGCATCTGCCTCAAAAGGTTTACACTACAGTGCTAGGGCTTGCGAGTCCACACTTTACTTTGCTAATGCTTTTTTTCTCTATTCTTTATCCTTTTGTCTTATTTAGTTATCCTTTTGTGCTTACAATGGATTTTTAGGTTACAGTAAGTCAAAGCCAATAGAAACTTTTCTTTGTGCCAGTAATAAATATAACTGCCTGGTAACATGCACCATACTGCTCTATAAAACATTATATGCACGTTTTTTTTTTTAAGATTATTTATTTTTGCCACTCGTGGCTGCAAGGCAGAGGTAGTGGTATGTCTGTTTTGGGTGTAGTCTCTCTTACAAGACTACTGGCTTTTCAGGACATTCACACATGGTATTCATACTTCCATGCAAGGGCTTTTAATCAGTGGGCTTCTACCATCGGTTTGTTAAACTGTTATTCATATTTTGTTCCACCCACAATACCATACATGTTGTCCTTCTTTAAAGTTGCTTTTATAAAGTATTTTATGTGACACCACAGTAACATTGTAGCTGCTTCTGAATTCAGTGTTTCGTAAGATGATCGTTTCTTCTCGTCTCCTAATAATAATAAAATTTATCGAACAACAGAAACCATCACTTATAAAATGCAGTTTTCTTTTTGTTTTTTTTTGTTTAAAATTGTCATGGTAGGAATATGGTTACCACATTTAGGCAGCAGCATGTTTTCTATTTTTATTTTTCTGGCAAATTTTTGCATTTAATTTTTTTAAAATAGATATCACAACAAGACTTTGCTTGCCCATTGTTTTACTTATTATATTTTTTTATGTGAGAAAGAACTAATGCAACACTTTCCCACGGCTAGGACGATTGGCTTTGCCAATGCTTGTGTTTGACTGTAATATGAGCTTCGAACAGTTGCCTTTTGCCGGTTTTCCCTTCAGCTCTCTTTCGCCTGCCACGTTCCACAAAAAATAAAAAAACGCGCTGCTTGAGCTCGCACAGGCTGTTCACAGCCTAGTGCTTTCAAATAGATGTTGTTTGTAATTACTACAAGCGATTGTTTTGTGTTTGGCAGAAAACCAGCATTGTTACGCAGTGTCTCCTTTTGGTTGGACATATTACCAGTCTAGGAGACAGCTCTTTGTCATTTACCGCACTCTGTTTTCCACGCTGCTGGTGACCTCACACGCAATCGCTCCGTTCTGCAGTGCGCTGCAAAGTCTCTCCCACTTGCAGCGCGCACAGAGCCGAAGTCCGGCTGCAGGGCTGAAACCTACACCGCCATGCAAGAGTTTTGGGGACACTCGCACACCCTGTTTAGGAACTGGACTACTTTGTTTATGGAATACTCCGGGGTGTAATTAGAAAGTAACTGCAAAGCTGCCGGATCATAACACATTTCTACAGGAACAAAAACAGTAGCGAGGGTTGGAAAGTGAGGCCTCTTGCTGGAAAACTGCAAAGGAAACTGTTGCCAGATAAATACAGCTTAAAGAAAAAAAAATGCGGTCCAGAGCGAGAAAGTGGTAGTACAGTAACATTAGTCAGAAAGAAGGGAGAAAAGAAAGAAGCATTTGAAACAAGATTGCAGAACTCAAACGGAAAGAGTCGCATTAAACCATCGTGGTAAATGAGCAGCGATGAAGTAAAATCTGTCGCCATTGTGAAAAAATTAGTGCTTACCGACTAATTGTAGGAGAGAGTGTAACGCCGCAAGCAAAACATCCAGTCGGGATGGGCCGTCCAAAAAGGGGACAGGGCGGTCGCCAAAAAGCCTCACTTTCAATCGGAGGCCAGCATTTACCATAAAGGATGACGCCGGCCAATAGAAAGGATGGGCGGAGCTTCCACTCCACTTCCGAAATCGCCTCGATTACAATAGATCTCGCAGAGCGAGCAGCGCATGCGCTGTAACACTAGGGGAGACCTAAAATTGGAGAGAGATTCCCTCGCAGACAGGTGCAGTGAGTGACTGCACCTGTGTGCAACAGAATGTTGGGGGGGAGGTCCATGGAACCTCCAGAGGTCTCCCCTCAAGGGGCGCACTGACCGTGTATATCTTAAGGGCATCATTGCTTCTGTGCCCGCAATTATTCTTTTCGCATCTGTAATACGGCACAAATGCAGAGGGAAAGTTACTCCACCATTTACATGGGACTGTGCCCTATTGTAAATGACGGAACGCCCACTCACAATGGCGCTGGTGGTACATGTGCGCCAGCCCTATCAATATTAGAGAGGGGCCTCACAAACGTCTGCGGCCCCTCCTGTGATATCAAAGTGCCCCGGGGACACACAAAGCGGGTGCACATACCAATTGCGCACCTGGGCCGAGATATATATCACTGTCCAGTTCTATCAAATGTCCTCTTTTGGCTTTTGTTCTTGGTGCATGACAAGCACAACTGACGGACATAGCAGGCCCAACTCATGGCCCCAAGATTCAACTACCAAACCAAGAGTGCATTCGTTTTGTGTTGGGGGAGGAGGGGTAGCCCACCCCCTCCGCCCGAAGATTTGCCTCCTGAGATTTCTGCATCAATCAATATGGTGGCTGCACTGACCGGGTAAACCTGTGTTCAGCAATTTCCTCCTTTGCAAAAATGCTGGGCTACCCCGATGGGACCAGGTCCTTCTTGGTCCAGAGCGCTGTTTAGGGATGGGGACGCCTGAAATCCAACCCCCCCAACCCCTCCACTGCCACCCAAAGCTTTGCCTCCAAAGACTTCTGCATCTCTAAATATGGCGGCTGCACTGACCTAGTTAACCTGTGTTCAGCACATCAAACCTTGACAAAATCCCTCTGGATTTTGATTTCCTACAACAGAACAGAGCTTGGAGTGTGATCAGTAAACAGGCCCTGGAGTTGCAAATGGGAGACACATGCAAGAGCAATTTAAAAATTTGACCACGAGTCCGGCGGGCTGGGAATCCCGGTCTTACCACTCTACTTCAAAGTGACGCAGTTAAGATATCTAGTAGAATGGAGCTGCCTGGAATCTGAAAAGCCCTAGCTCTTCCAGGATAAGGCGGTGGCAGGCACCGATCTCTGGAAGATCCTGTTTCTTCCCAAAGCACACAGATCCAGGAGTCTGTACATGTGCCTGGTAACTCGGGCAACCCTACATGCCTGGGACAGCACCTGTACCATGCTGGGCCTGACCACTTACCCGTCACCACTGTCCCCTCTCTGCGAGAACTCAAACTTCACGCCTGGATTGATGGCCTCGGAGTTTGCCGCCTGGAGAGAGTCCGGATGCCGCTCCATGGGCCACTTCTCTGATGTGGAGGGCCTGCTTTCTTTTCCCTAGTTGCGGGAAATCTTTGGGATCCCGGAGGCAGAATGCTTCCATTACCTTCAACTGAGGCATTAGATCATGCACTCCTCCAACTGCGCCAAGGCGCAGCGCCACCTGACGCAGTTTGAAAGGTGGCTCCTAGCTAAATCATCTGACAAAGGCATGATCGCAGAACTATACGCGCTCCTTCTCCAGACTCAGATTCACACATTCCACGCAGGGCGCGCAAGATGAGAAGAGGAACTGGAGAACATTGCCTATCACGCTCGTCACACGGCTCACAACACGGCTCACAACACGTCCCTCACAGAGACACTGACGAAGATAACCTCACATTGGTACTACACGCCGGTTAGAATACACAAAATCAAACCCTCACACAGCGGCAGGTGCTGGCAGGGCTGCGGGGATAAAGGGACCTTAACACACATTCTGTGGGAGTGCCAATACATCCAGCACTACTGGACACGGGTCCTCGACGATATAGATAGGCACCTAGACACGCAGCTTCCACGCTTTCCAGCCTATATATTGCTGGGTCTTCCGAACCCTTTGACCTATCCCTTGAAGTCCATCCACGGCAGACAGATCGGCATGGTGCTGGGCGCGGCGGCTTAGGCCATACTCGCTCATTGGGGAACAACGAACACCCACACAAACTGGTTACATAAGATATGGCACATGTTAGGCATGGAACAGATATCTATGTCGCTTGCAGGGAAGGGGAGGGATTTCAGGAGGTATGGGAACCATATGTGTCTTTACTGTCACAGGAGTTCAGTGAGATGACCGGCCCAAAATATCTCAGGCTCCTGCGCCTTACTGAGGCCCCCAAACCGGGTCAACATGAGGCATAAGGACAATAACCAATTACCTATGGTAGTGCAAGTCATGTCTCTGGGTGAGTGTGGACGTGGAGGGGTGAGTTTTCTTGGAGGGGCAGGGTTTTCGGGGTGGAGTTTTCTTTTCCTCCTTTTCTTGGGCTTGTAACGCACCACTTGCAGTAAACTAAGTGTGACTAGCTAACCGGGAGTCTTCTCCCTAAACGTTCTTTTGCTGCTGTATCTGTTTGCCCTTTTTACAAAATGCTAATAAAAGAGTTAAATCATAAAAATGTGACCACAATGTCTGTCCTTTGTTCACTGCTTAATCATGGCACTCCAATTAGATTGCCGCGTGTTAAGGTACATTCTTTTACTTTCGGTTACTTTTCCTTCTTGCCTTTGCAGTATGTACGTGCTTCTAATAATACCCCTTCCAACATTCTATATGAAATGATGACCAAGCAGTGGAAGCTCAGCATTCCCAACCTTGTCATATCAGTCTATGGCGGAACTAAGGACTTTATTGTAACATCAACACTGAAGACGCTTTTCACAATGGGACTTATCAGTGGAGCACAGAGCACAGGTGAGGGACATATGAGCACAGTCACAGAAGCAGATGCAACCGGTTAAACTTTCTAACATTTTTTCTCTTTAATTTTCTCAAATTTCTATGGATATGTTTAAGTCTGCAGTGATGGAGATCAGAACATTTCCTAACAAATGTATTTGCATTTGTTTTAGTTTTGCTTACCGTTTGATGGTGGCAGATAACCTTTTCAGAATTGTTCTACAGAGGAAAATATTTTTTAGGTATTGGCTACTAACAGCCTTAGCAAGCTTTAATGTTTGTATGAAATTACATATACTCAGAGTAGGCTTTGTGTCTATCTCACTTGCCTACTCTGATGGAATTACGTTCCACCCTGTTCTTGTGTACCTGTCCATGGAACGTCAGACCTTCCTTTGCAGTTCATGGGGGCACTGTTCTCTTTATCTTTCTCTTTCTGTCCTCACCCTCGCCTCTTTCTCTTTCACCTCCTATTTCCCACCAGGAGCCATCCTACTCTAGCACTCCGACACCCCCTTGTTTTTCCTGAGGTAAACTGGGGCCCTGCTGCTTGTTTTTGGGTCTGGCCTAGACAACTTTAGCTTATTTCAGAAAAATAAAAATACATATGTGTATGCATACATAGAGGTCTTCAGTGATCTTCTTCCATATGTCTGGTCGGTTCTGCTGCCATTCACATTTTGCTTCTGCCCGCCACAGTATACAAGCATGGGCTGAGGGTCAGCCCACTTTAATCATTAGTTCTGCTCAGTCTGAGTGCTGGTATTTCACCTCTGCACATGTGCATTTCCACCTGCTAAGTAGTTCACTTAAGTGCCACCGCTTCTAAGCCAATGTCTCCTGTTATTTGTGGTTTTTTTTCAAGTTGCTGCTTACTGTTAATGCTGTGCTTATACGAATCAAGTCAAGTTTATTTTGATACGGAAGACCGACGGAGGTCCATATAATTATATACTACAGGTGAGACAAAAAATGCATTTCCTTCAATAAATAGTTTTCCTTAGTACAAAGCTGTCTCCTTAGAATACATTATCATACATACTATACAAAATGCAGAGAAGAATAAAACAGCAAAGTGCAATAAACAAATAACAAGGAGGGACGGAATATTCCTAAAAAGCAAAAGTAAAAATATTACAACACATATACTCCAGGATGAGAGAAAATAAAAACATTACAACCTAAGAAATAACAATAACATTTCCTAATAGATAGCCAAAAAGGTTTTGACAAATCGATAAATCTTATTACAAACCATTTCATTGGGTGGGGACAAATTAAATAAGCTGGCTCGTGGGAGGAATGAATGTTAAATTTGAGGTATGATGGTCATAGGAAGATGCACCTAGCATTTTGCAACTCCGAACACACAAATAGCACATGAATTAAGATCTTGAACTTGTAAACAGCACATTTCACAGATTCTCTCTTTTCATTATTGTATCCCAAATACCAGTAATTTCTTTAAAGGGCAACAAATAAAGTCTCCGCACAATCTTCAGCCTTCTGATCCCTTGAGGTAGGTTTCAAGTTAGATAGGACTGTGGTTTTTTCCCCAAAGCACTCCCACAAACTACTTTGTTAAATGACTTGGGCTGGCTTAAAACATTATCCCTAGCCAAGCTAATGGAGGACACAGACTTCTTTAAAAACAGCTACAATGCAGACTTTTGCATGGGGGAGTGTAACAAGGTGGGGGCGACAGGGGCAGAAGACGAAGATATCACGGTCTGGTGGACTGCGACCCCACTCTCTCCCCCTCTTATTTCTCCACAACAGGATAAGTGGGACTCTCCGACCTCACCGTTGCTGGAATCGACAGAGGAATTCCAGGAAGGCGCCTTTAACTGGGGAATACCTTATGGCGGTACTCTGCCCCCTGATGATGTCTTCGAAAGTGGCCCAATAAGGAGAGGATGCAGGACGAATCCGGGGATGTCATCACCGGAGAGGAGAAGGAGGCGAAGAACGAAGACGCCGAGGGGCCCGGAGGGAAAAGACCGCTGGAGAAGAGAGGGAGCCCGAGGAGAGAACCATTAGAAGCCCTGCAAGTGCCGTGAGGCCAACGGTACCACGCTTCGCCCAGCCACGCTCCAGGAGGAGTATGGCTATCGCAGGTACAGGAGCGGTTCGCGGGTTGGAGAGGGAGGAGGGAGAGTCCAGCGATGTAAAGCCATCTCCTACCTTACTATTCCTGCTTGCACCCTTCCTTGAGCACTCGCATGTATTTTCTTAGATGTGCGTCACGGTTTGCGGTTTATCCTCACACCCGTGCCCTAGAACTCCTTAAATACAACTCCTTACACGTAGTATTGTTTTCTTTTATCTCTGCCGAGTCACCTGTACCACCGATACACCGCCTACCATCCGGGAGGATGAAGAGCTCATTGAAGACCGGTAGAAGACGGATGACCAGCCGCAAGACAGACTCTGCTACCTATGCCCCTTAGAAATGTACCTTTAGGAGCAGATGTGTACTTGGGAAAATAAAACCCTACTTAACACGACCAGGCGTCCGATCTCTTATTGTTACCCCGCAACAAGGGGTGGAGAATGCGGGCATAACTACACAGCCCATCAGTAATCCCATGATGGACGCGCTCATCCAGCACCTCATCAAAGGCCAGGAGAAGCTCGAATGGGCTATTGAGCGTCAGATCACATCGGCCCAGGCCGATAGGGGCGTATTTAAGAGCACCATTTCTGCCCAGATGGAGAGGCTACAGAAGTACATGACAGAACCAGCTACTCCTCCTCAAAGAAAACCCCGTAGTACTCTTCACCGGCCCCCGGGCATTTCTCTTCAAAAGTATGTGCCTGGGGAGGACCCTGACGCATTCTTGTTGAACTTTGAATGCGCCGTTCGGGCCTGCGTTTGGCCAGAGGAGAAGTGGCCTTTCTTCTTGGCACACCTGCTGACCGGGGAAGCCCAATCAGCATATCAAGTGGCCAACGCCACGAGAGGAACACCCTATCAAGAAATAAAAGAGGTTATTCTGGACCATCTCGGTCTGGACGCTGAGGCATACTGAAAAGAGATAGGCGTACCAGGGGAAAACCCCAAGACACTGTTTTTCCGGCTCAAAATGGCGGCCGACAAATGGTTGAAACCCTCCACAAGCACCAAAGAGGAAATAATGAACCGGATATACCTGGAACAATTTTATGAATCACTCCCTTATAGCACGCAGAGATGGCTGAAACAGCATCCACACGTCAGCCCGGAACAAGCCATTGAAATGGCCGCAACGTATTTGCGAGCCCAGCCACGTAACCCAGTGTGGGACACTGAGAAACCAAGTTGATCAAACCCCCAGAAATATGAAATAAGCATTGGCATAGCCAATAGGTCTCACCTTTGGGACCTTATAAGTGTTTAGTTATCCAGCACAATATCCTTGGTGCAACAACATCTACTTGTTTAGCCATGCAACACTTGAAGGTCCCAAAGGCGAGACCTATTGGCTATGCCAATGCTTGTTGTGTTTGATGTAATGCCTTAAGTGGCCATGGGTACGTATGCCTAGACATGAATATCAACTGGAAAGGCACAAACCAGAAATCTCATTCCTTACAAGTTCGTCCATAGTAGTCCAATTGATCATACAAGAATACTACTTCAAGAATGAGTTTTATCCAATTAAGTTTCTTAAATCATTTGCTCAAAGAATGTATGACTAGCTTAACAGACAAATTGTTTCACTCTTAAGCAAAGAACTTCACCAAGCCTACAACCAATACCAAGTAGTAAAGGGATTATGTCTGCACTGGTTGTTGAATCCAGTACTGTGGCCAGACAGAAACCCCAATCAAGGCGAAACTGGCCTTGGATTTTAGTACAAGGAGGACCTGGTATGGCAGCTCAGGCTGGACTGTTCCTACTGAAGTATGGTGAAGACTGATTTGCATATGGCTTGGTCCAAACTGCAGTGGCATGGTGAGCAAAATATGTGTTGAAATGCCACAGAGTGATTGGCATTGTTTAGCCTTAGTGCAAGCATTTATCCCATCACATTGTGATCACTCCCACACACTGGCAGTACTCTACTCACAGTAGTGCACTCAGACATGTTTAGTATGGCCAGTACAGAGAATAGCGACAGATACTGACCAATGACTCCCAAGGCAAAGCAGATGGCCTCACCCTTCACCTGCCAACCACCATCAGAAGTGCCAGCCTCGGTTAGATAATATCACAATTCTGAATCTTGACCAGGAACAGTAGCAACTTTTTTGACACCATCTGGCAAGTAAGATGTGTATTTATGGAGACTCTTCATAAATGTTATTGCACTAAGACAATAAACCTCCTTCCCATTAGGCATTTAATCAGTTAATTCTATTTGCTTGAAATTGAATGGGAAGTGTTGACAAAGTGCACGCAGATAACACAGAAGAGTTAATTATTAATGGAAAGTCTGACCGTTTGCTTGATACACATTGGTCAGTAGAAATTGCCAATCTACCTTGGTGTAAAAATTGATAGTGCTCTATCCATGGTCACTTAGATGTCCTCTCTAGCTTCCTTTGTGGGTTTTTTCCCACCGTAAAATCCTGAGGAAACTGATTCAGTTTGTGACAGAGGATGGACAAAGAACAGCTGTCACCACGATAATTGGATCTAGACTGGACCGCACCAACTCGTTACCTTGTCTACCATCCACTCTATTAAAGAAACTTTAAGAGCTTCAAAATTGGGCTGCGTGGGTGATCTTGAACTCCCAGATTCGTACATGTTTGTCTGCTATCTCAAAGCTTCCACTGGCTTCACAGCAACCAGAGGATTCAGCTTCAACTTCAGGGAATAGCTCCTTCTTTCATCCAACTCTTAGATAAATCACCGGTCGCACCATATGATCCTGCCTTGGTAAACTGTTGCTGTTCTTAATTTCTTTTTAAAGCCAGAGTCGGAGTGGCAGCCTCTCTGTTCTAGCCCAGTGACTCTGGAATCTCCTGAATGGAATCCGAGTTGAAGCCAACTTAATGTATTTCAGTCTTATGCTAAAAACGTGGCTTTTTCACCAAGCTTTATTTTTCTAATCTTTAGTTTTACTGCCAAGAAACTGTTTGGTGAATGTGCACTCTACAAATGTTAGTAACAAAGCAGATTAAAGAGCTTTAGTCAAAACTATTGGCCTCAGTAGTGCAGAACAATAAACGTGTCTCAGTCAACTGGCCACACATTCAACAGGGATTGTTACAACCAATTAAACCACAAAAGGCAGCAATGCAGACATTTCACAAATTATTCAGAAAAAAACACCTAATCCAATGCAGTATATGAAGAAAAGGAACTTGCACATCAGGTTATTAATCGCAGCAAGTTCCTGTGATTAAATATTTCACTGCGTTCACCAAAACGGAGATCTACGTTAAACATTAGAGTGGTGCTTTTCAAAATTGCCTAATTTTTGCTTTGCTTAGTACAAGCGGATGACAACGGATTATCGAAAGCATCAAATCACAAACAGCAATACCAATGGTTGTGCAAATTATTCATTAGCGGTTTAATGTAGGTTTTCTGGAAAGCCTCCTCACAGACGCAGTGGAAGCATGACATCATTGAACTACCATTGCAGCCCTGGGCTTTTCTTTAATTGGAAAGTTCCAGCAAGCCAAACTGTTCAATATGAATGAGCTCACTGAATCAATTTCTTAAGTATGTTCTTAAAGTGATTCTTACAGGACTGTCCTTGTGTGTTTCACACAAGCCATACATGAATACATCCTCCGGTCAGTGAGTGAACCATCAGGTAGCTAAAATCTAATGCGCTCTGGAGAGAATACAGAGAGAATGCAGATCAGCATCTGGAAGGGCAGTTGATGACAGATGCATGCCCAGCAGTCTCTGATGATCAGCCCCATGGACTTCCCACCGGGCACAATTCCTGCCTTATAGACACCAGCCAAGAAGAGGAGCTGAGATGCTGAAAGCACAACCCAGAGCAGTGAGTTGGCGTGGTCACCACCAGATGGGTGTGAAGTAGGCTTCCAGTGCAGTGGCTCAGAGCAGTCATTTTCCCTCAGCCAAATGGTCGTTTGTGCTGGCTATGCTGCTCCTCATTTTTGGGTCTGACTCAACGCTGCAGTCTACATGACATATTGCTACACATTCTTTAAAACACACAGTGCGTTTTGGCCATGTGGGCATTTCTCTCACCTCCTGCTATTGGATGTTTGATGTAGCATTCAGCCCACTTGATAGAGCTTCTATTGGAATGCATGAGAAACTATTTAAAGTGTGATAAGCATAACGAATCGTTATACTGTTTATCACGTTTAATTATTTATCTCATACATGCATTCTTTATAGAAAACAAACCTATTACTTCAGTATTGGAGCCTTTCATAGATTCACATGCCTGAATCATTCCCCGTCGTCGAGACGGGAGTCTCCGGTACATAAAAAAGCATTGCTTAGTATCATAGCAAACTGAAAAAAAAGGCCTAGGCCCATCTTCCTTTGCAACCCATAACCTTTTGTTATGTAAAAAAGGACTAAACTTGTCCCTGAACCAATCAGAGCCTCTCACCCTCTAGAACACTCCTGAGAGAACCTTCTGCCCTCAGATTTTCTACCGCACGTTGTGCTAGGGAGTCTCCTTTGAGCTCTGCTCAAATTCTACAGTTGGTTCTAGATTAAGGAGATTTTTTTTTTTCAACTGAAATTTCTACATCATCTTGGAGAATGGCTGATAAGGAAAAGAAAGGCTTGTTTAGGGCCTGTGCCACCTGTTCAAAGAAGAGATTATATACTGACGATCCTCATAAAGACTGTATATACTGCCTTTACCCACACCACCAGGCGAAGGAGTGTAAGGTATGACGCACCTTTTCTAATAAGACTCTGAGGGATCGTGAAGGCAGACTGTTAATTTGGCTCCAAAAACTTAAAACCAGGAAGGACGTCGTGTCTAGTGACAGTGATGAGGCGTCAACTGTTTCAAGGAGATCTCAGAAGAGAAGCAGATCTCCTCAGGCTCATACCTCAGGGGAGAAACCTGAGAAGGCTCTAAATAAGACCACTTCTGGGTCTTCAGAGCGCAGTCCCTCAAAATCTCCTAAAACTAAAGAAAAGGAGAGCAAGGGTCATGCTTCAGGGGTGAAACAGTCAAAGAAAACAAGTTATGAGCCTTCAAAATCACCCCTTAAAATTAAACATACGCTTAAGAAGCCAGCGTCTACTTCACCTGAGGAGAAATTAGAAAAATCTACATCGTCGACGGGATCGTCGACGAAGAAAGTAGCGTCGTCAACGAAGAAGAGTGAAGTAAAAGTCATTATTGAACCTATACTCGACGACAATGACGACGACCACAACTACATCGTCGACGGCACCGTCGACGACGGTGACAACTGCATCGTCGACGGCGGCAACGACGACGATGTCTACAGCGTCAACGACGGCATCGACGACGACAGTGTCGTCGGCGGTTACTATGGCAATCTCGTCGACGGGCTCGTCGACGAGGGAAAAAACCCCAGAAAAGCGGGATTTTGCCAGGAAAAGAAGGATTACCCCGGATATTACGTCTCCTAGTAAAGTAACGCCTCTGGTTCCATCCCATTTATTGGAGGAGGAGGATTCGCAGGAGGATGATAATGAGGGTCCGTTTGGCTATGCAAGTAGCCCTTCTCAGTTACATGTTAAATGTCAGGAGGATGACTGGGAGGATGAGTATGGGGGTTATCAGGACCGCCCCCGACAACATGATCAGGAAGAGAGGGTGAGTGTTCAGGCTTCTCTTCTGACGGATTTGCAGTTCATGTTGGATGATTACAAGAGGAGGCATACTTTGCCTCAGTCTACCCAAAGGATGCCAGTGGCTCCGGCGCACTTTGTTCCATGTACACCAGTGCGAAGGCAGGAGGTACCGGTTCCGGGTCCAATATCACCTTTGCCACAGCCGGTTCTGGACACATCTGAGGATGAAGAGCAGGAGGAAGGGGAGATAACAGATCCTAGTAAGGAATGGGATGAGTATTTGATTCCGTCCCCTTCATCTCCGTCACCGAGACCTGTGGATTCCCCTCCGGAGGACATTGGAGGGTTACATAATCTGATGGAAAGAGCCGCGCAGAGATTTGCGCTCAATATGTCATCAGATAAAGCAGAATGCTTTTTATATGATTTCAAAGAACTGTTTTGCAAGACGGTTAGATCTCTTCCAATTGTGAGTCATCTATGGGAGGAAGGTCTCAAAGTTATGGAGACGCCGGCAATGGTTACTCCAGTGCTTGCTAGGCTGGACAAAAAATACAAAGCGCCTTCCGATGCTCCGGCTTGTTTATTAGGTCACCCAAACCGGACTCGGTTATAAATCAAGCGGCGCCGCAAAAATCGAGGAATCCGTCTACTCCAATTTAGACGCCACCGGACAGAGAGGGTAGGCGCTTGGATAATGCAGGGAAAAGGTTTTCGTCCATGTCTGCTCTTCTTCTGGTCAAGGCAGCAAATGCCCTAGCCATCCTGGGCAGGTATGATAGGCAGATGTGGTGCGACCTATCACCATACATTGATAGCATACCTGAAGCGGACAGACAAGAGGCCAGGAAAATCCTCCAGGAAGGTGAAAGGACTTCGGCTGAAGTCATAGATTGTGCAATGGACATTGCGACCACGGCCTTCAGATGTTTTACGCAGACAAGGATGGTTGAGAGCAACATCTTTTAGGCCTGAAGTCCAGAATAAGATCTTGGATCTTCCGTTCAATGGGGAAGATCTGTTTGGAAAGCATGTGGATCAGGCCTTACAGAGTATCAAGGATACGGAAACAGCGAAATCTCTGGGAACATTACAGTATAGAAAAGTTCCTTTTCGTGGCTCACGAGGTAGGGGCCAACCTTCTTATAGAGGAGGTTATCAACAAGGCCGCTATTCTTCCTACTCCACATCATCTCAACCATATCGTCAACAATATTCACAGAGACAGACAGGAGGTTTCACAAAATCTACTCCTAGAGGTCGAGGAGGTCGCCAAGGGAAAGACACCACCCGAAGACAATGACATTCTAGTGACACTTACTCCTCATATGTCGCATATTCCCCTGGGTGGAAGAATTTCCTATCATCATCAAAATTGGCAGCAGATAACGACGGACCAATTGGTCCTCCACATAATACAATTCGGTCATACTCTAGAGTTTCTGGAAATCCCCCCTTGTTCACCTCCAAGATTTCAAGAGGTCAAGTATTTACACCAGATGCGTCAAGAAATTCGGACAATGCTCCGAAAGGGAGCAATAGAACCGGTACCGAATTCCCAGAAAGGAAGGGGATTTTATTCCCTGTTTTTTCTGATCAAGAAAGACATTCTTCAATGGCGCCCCATTTTGGATCTCAGATCCCTAAATACTTACCTCAAGGATCAGACCTTCAGAATGATCTCCCTCCAGGATATTCTGCTGCTGTTAAACCCAGGGGATTATATGACCAAATTGGACTTACGGGATGCGTATTTCCATATCCCAATCCATCCTTCACACAGGCAGTACCTTCGGTTTATGGTGGCCGAAGATCATTACCAATTCAAGGTGCTTCCTTTTGGTCTGAAATCGGCCCGAGGATTTTTACAAAATGCCTGGCTCCAGTGGCAGTGGTTCTAAGGAGACAGAAACACCAAGTGTTTCCTTACCTCGACGACTGGCTAGTCAAGGCTTCATCGAAAGCATCAGCCCAGTTGTCAACAGAGGCTTGCATAGAACTATTTGCCAGATTAGGCCTCACTCTTAACGAGGAGAAGTCAACTCTGCAACCGTCAAGAAATATAACCTTCTTGGGAGCAATTCTGGATACAGAGGTAAACCGAGCGTTCCCCTCCGAGGAGAGACAGCGGGGAATAATATCTCTATCCTAGGCGTTTATAAAAAGAAGGTCTCTTTCAGTACGCAAGTACAAGTCATTGCTGGGAACGATGTCATCTTGCATTCCCCTCGTACCTTGCTGCAGGCTACGGATGCGTCCGTTACAAGAGCATTTGGATCTTCAGTGGCATCAAGCGACAGGATCCTTCGAGGATATAATCAAAGTGACGCCGATCATGATCCACGCGGCGACATGGTGGACCCGAAAACGAAACATCTCGCAGGGTCTTTCTTTCCTGACTCAGCCAGCTCCATTGGTGATTACGACAGATGCGTCCTTAGAAGGATGGGGAGCATTCCTTCAGGATCTGCAGGTCAGCGGTCGTTGGAAAGCGGACGAGCAGCAATTGCATATCAACCTTTTGGAGCTCAGAGCCGTCCGCTTAGCATTGTTGGCGTTCCTGCCAAGGATTCAAGGTGCAGCCGTGTTGGTAAGAACAGACAACACAACAGCAATGCACTATTTGAACAAACAGGGAGGAACAAGATCACTCTCCCTGTCTCGGGAAGTCCAGTGGATATGGGAATGGGCTCTACGACACGGAAGTATTCATTAAAGTGGAACATCTTCCAGGGGACCAGAACACCAAAGCGGATACTCTAAGCAGACTAAAGTCTGTCTGTCACGATTGGGAAATCGACAATGGGATTTTGAACAACATCTTCCAGAAATGGGGAACTCCAACAGTAGATCTTTTTGCGACAAGGGAGAACAGAAAATGCCGGTTCTTTGCAAGCTGGCTTCCCCAACGGGGATCTTGGGGGAATGCGTTTTTGATGGCATGGTCAGGCATCTTTGCCTACGCCTTTCCTCCAATTCTCCTCCTGCCGCGGGTTCTTATGAAGATCAAGAAAGAACCATGCAGGTTAATCCTGATCGCTCCGTGGTGGCCCAGACAGCATTGGTTTGCGGAGCTTCTTCTACTGTCAGAGGTGCGCCCGATTTGCCTGCAGCCGATACCGTCTCTGCTGACAATGTTCCAGGGGGAAGTTCTGCATCCGGATCCGAAATCTCTGCATTTAGCAGCCTGGCTCCTGAATACTGTGAATTTCAGCATCTGAATATCTCTACAGAGTGCAGGGAGATTCTATCTAGAGCCAGAGCGGATAGTACAAACAAGACATATCGGATGAAGTGGAAAAGGTTCTGTTTATGGTGCAAAAGGTCAAACATTCATCCGCTGCTTTCAGAAGCTCACGAGATTATTCCATACTTCTTGCTTTTGGCTAAGTCAAGTTTGGCTCATGCATCTATAAAGGTACACCTAGCTGCAATTTCACGCTTTAGAAGAACGGCCTCTGGTCCATCTCTGTGGTCTTCTAGAATCATCAAACGATTTATGAAAGGTCTGTTCCGAGTTTTCCCTCCAATAAAACCTCCACCACCTCTCTGGCAATTGAACGTCGTTCTTTCCCAGTTGATGAAACAGCCCTTTGAGCCAATTCACAGGGCGGAGCTGAAATTTCTTTCCTGGAAAGTTGCGCTTCTCATTGCGCTCACTTCAGCCAGGAGAGTGGGGGAGATTCAGGCTCTCACGGTCCAAGAGCCTTTCTTGCAGTTCAAAGAGGACAGGATAATACTCAGGACTAATCCAAAATTCATCCTTCAGGTTCCAACTGACTTTCATTTGAACGAACCTTTAATTCTCAAAAGATTTTTTCCACAACCATCCACAGCGGCGGAAAGAGCTCTCCACTCGCTGGATGTCCGCATTTCCACAAGTCTTAACAGCTTTTTGTTGCCTACAGCAGCTGGCCGACCTTTGAATGCACGAGTCCGTGAACATTCTACAAGAGCAGTCTCCACCTCTACTGCTCTATTCGGAGTACCGATCCAGGATATCTGCAGGGCGGCAACCTGGACGAGTACACACACCTTCACCAGGCATTACTGCTTGGATGCAGCCACAGGGAGAGATGTGGGGGTAGGAGAAGCGGTGCTGAGGAACCTTATCCAGTAACGGTGAGCCTTCTTTACCATCCCTCCTTCCTTTATTATGTGCTTTGGCACATTTTATTGTTGTTTATTGTATTACCATTTGCAAAGTATTTTTGATATGTGGAATTTGGTTTACAGATACCATTTTCTCACGCTATATATGTTTCCTGGATTCACGTTCTGGGTAACAAAAAATTTGCATTTATTTACTGCTCGCTATTCTGATTCAGGCATGTGAATCTATGAAAGGCTCCAATACTGGAGTAAGAAAACAAGTTACTTACCTGTAACTGTAGTTCTCCAGTATTGGACCTTTAATAGATTCACATGCAACCCACCCTCCTCCCCTGAGAAGCTCACCTCGGATTTAGCACAAACAGTGTTATTGCACAAGTGCACGAAAATCTGAGGGCAGAAGGTTCTCTCAGGAGTGTTCTAGAGGGTGATTGGTTCAGGGACAAGTTTAGTCCTTTTTTACATAACGAAGGTTATGGGTTGCAAAGGAAAATGGGCCTAGGCCTTTTTTTCAGTTTGCTATGATACTAAGCAATGCTTTTTTATGTACCGGAGACTCCCGTCTCAACGACGGGGAATGATTCAGACATGTGAATCTATGAAAGGTCCAATACTGGAGAACGACAGTTACAGGTAAGTAACTTGTTTTCTTTCTGCTACTTCATTGGGAAAGCCAATAAAGCTTAGTTTAATGTGCTAAACAAGCAAAATGTGTGCATGCAACACACCCAAACAGCATTTGTGAATGCCTGTCTTTGCATGCCATGGGCTTTGCCAACGTCTGTTTGAGTTCTATCCTTACACTTAAGTCCACGGATATGTGTTAAACATATTTATAAATAGCTCCTAAATATGAAAACATCCAGTGAGTCAGGTGTAAGTGGAATGCAGATGTGGTTGTGAAAGTGCCGTTTTTGCCCCACAACCTGTGCGCCCATATCCACCGGGAGTAACGAGGTGGTGAAGAGTTCTGACTCATTTCCCATGTATAATGCACTACAAGCCATAGTTCAATTTTTTTTAAAGAAAATGTGCGAGGCAAATTGTGGTTCACTGATACAGTATGGGTGCCTGTCCTACCTTTTTGAAAGGTGCACTCTTTGCATGTTGACCCAGTTTGTAGACATCACAATTGCTAAAGAACTGCATCATGCACAAGCCGAGTTTATCTACACTTTGATACGCCATTGCTTTTTGGGTGTTTCCAACAACGTCAGTCGTAACATCTTGGTAAAACAAAAAAAAATCGCATCTAGGGAGTCATTTTGCAGCCATTTAAAAGGTCACCGGCCTGGACAATCTCCAAGAAGCAGTCAATTTGCATTAAGCCATGGTTGCAGTATGCAGAGCAACAGTGCCTACACCTGGCGAAACTCTGGGTTTCCCTGCCACAAAACCAGTGAGCGGTCTGCAGTACCACTAACAATGACAGTTTTCTGAAGCGAGGTGCCCCGCCCAAGGCCTCGTATTTAACCAATGCGGCACCCTCTAGCGGGGAGAAGCCTCAACATATGAGAATGGGTCAATAATAGACTTAGATAAACTCTGAAGAAATGCAAATACAAAGTCCCGTTTTGAAATCCAGACCAATGTTCCAGACGGTTCTCTGTAGCATCAGGCAGAGACAGGGCAGGAGCAGATCGGTGTACATAAGATAACATGCCTGTCCAGCTTTGAAATTTCGATTGGCAGGTTAAATATATTGGAGGGTGTGTGCCTACCTACCTTGTAGGACCAGCATGTTATTTTGGGAATTGGGAAAGCAGGGCATGGATGCAAAAATCATTGTGGCATGTAATGTTAAGCAACCATTACATTCATGCTATTCAAATGCGCATACACCCTGGGCACTGCTAGGGGACAGCGCAAATGGTCAAATGGTTATGCTAACACTGATGTCTAAAGCGCTGTATTGCCATCAGTGGCCTGCACGCGCGCACACAGAGTAGCTTCACATGACTCACAGTGAAAATAGACTAATTATTCCGCTTACTCCATGAGGCTGCCCAACACCTAACGCCAAACCCTGGTCCAAATCGCACACGGTAGCGCATGGTCGTCATCGTTTCTATCTTTAATTCCCTGATGATTTTAAACAGCGACTCACACCTGGTAGAGTCTCTAAAACAGCAACTTTTGACCTCGGACCACAAACACCTACTGTGAACTCATCTTGCTCCCGGAGACCGGTGGCAGAGTGCCAACAGGGCCATCGTAAGCACGTCCATTTTAACACAAGCGCGCGCCTCGCACAAAAAGTAAAAAAAAAAAAATGTCGGCCGTAGTGAAAGCGAGCAGCGATAATTGCTCACACATGGCGCCAAAGCTCGCTCCCGCAAGGGAATCGCCAAACGTGCACGCTTTGCCATTGAAAGCAATGCAACGCGTGCATGTTTTTGCCTGCAAAGCTGTGTCAATTACAAAAGGTATTTTTCCTACGCAACGCATGCGCGCTGCATAGGCGAGACCTAAAAAACAACGCCCTCTCTTGGACCCAACAAAAACCAGACCAACCACATCAGATGTACCCTCCTTTAAAGGAGCCCACAGTGCTTTGAGTGTGGTGACTGGGGTCACATCGCCCGTCCGTGTCCCAAGCGGAAACCAGCGGAGGAATCCATGGAAGTAGGGTACCTCCCTAAGTCCATCCTATACACTGTCGAGATGGGGACTATTTTCTATGTAAGTGTACAGGTGAATGGGAAGAAGGTAAAAGCACTCTTAGACTCAGGCTGCAGACAGTCAGTGATACAATAAACACATGTAAGGCCTTTTCAATATATTCCCGATACACTGGTACACATTAGGTGTGTACACAGGGATGTGAAACCTTACCCTCTTGCTTCTGTGACCCTGTTACCAACCCACGGCGCTCCTTGTACTGTCCGGGTTGGGGTGTTTGATGGGTTACCCGAAGAACTCATACTAGGGACTGACAACCCTGACTTTCTGCTGCTTGTCCAGCGTACCATACACCCTGAAGGGCAAAAACAAAAGGGAATGGGAGACACCGGCCCAACACTCCCCGCCCTCACCACGCAGGAACCCTAGTTATTGGACAGGAGCTTCCAGTTTGCACAGGCTAATGACGCTACACTGTTTAATTCCTGGGAAGCAGCACATTTAGATCACCCGTGTTTCCCCATTTTCTTATAAAATATGGGTGTTTGAATCGAAGAGGCAATACAGATGTTCTCCCTCAGCTACTGGTTCCCAGGTCGTTTCGGGAACAGATACTTTTCTTTTCTCATTCACACCTTATTGCGGGGCATTTCGGCGCAGAAAAAACAACCCAAAACGTCTTAAGACATTTCTTTTGGCCTGGGGTGTAGAAGGACATAAAGGACTATTGCCACACTTGTGAGATATGCCAGAAGAACAATACCCAGCGACCACCTGCAGTACCCTTAGAGCCACTTCCTCTGATAGGTAGCTTCTTTGAGCGGATAGGGATGGACATAATCGACCCTCTACCCAAGACACAAAAGGGGAACCAATACGCTTTGTTAATAGTGGACTATGCCACCCGGTTCCCGGAGGCCTTTCCCCTCCGAGCCCCAACCACTAAAGCCATTGCTGACCGACTTCTAGAGCTGTTTACAAGGGTAGGGTTCCCGAAGGAAATCCTCACGACCAGGGGACCCCCTTTGTGTCACGTCTGATGAGGGAGGTGTGCCGTACCCTGGACCTCCGCCACATAAAAACTTCGGTTTATCACCCCCAGACAGACGGCCCCGTGGAGAGCTATAACAGGACGCTGAAGATCACCATGAAGAAAATGCTAGCCACTGAGGGCAAAGACTGGGACCGCCTTCTTCCCCTGGCCCTCTATGTTATCAGGGCCCAAGTCCAAAGCAGCATGAGATGCTCATCTTTCGAAATGCTATATGGCCGACAGCCCAGGTTGCTGTTGGAGGTAACCAAAGAAGCATGGGAACGAGAGGTCGACGAAGAGAACAAGGGGGTACTGGAGTATACACAACAGCTAAAATCCAAGATCTGGAAGCTAAGGGATCTGGCCTATTTCAATCTCGAGAAGAGTAGAGAGAAGCAAAAAAACTGTGGAAAGAAGTGGAGAAGGTTATTCATCGGTGACTGGGTCTTGGTAATGCTTCCCGCTTCCTCAAAAAAATTCCAGTCTGAATGGCAAGGTCCATTCAAGGTGGTAGGGGTCATAGGAAAAACGACTTATCAAGTCCAGGTAAAACCTAACGGGAAGCAATCTTACCACATAAACCTCCTAAAGAAGTGACTGGGGCCCTTACCTAAAACAGCACACCTTACCCTACCTACCGATTCGACAAGTACGTGTACCCTTGACCAGCTTGTAGTTAATGAAGAGCTAACGGAAGAAGAACGAGCCTCCCTTCGCAACACTCTTGCCCCGTTTGCATCCCTTTTTTCGGATATTCCGGGTAAGACTACTCTGGCCGGACATCGTATACTGACGCCAGCAAAGGTCATCACCAATTGTTATGGTGCCCAAACCTAATGGCTCAACTCGTTTTTGCATGGATTTTAGGGCACTAAACGGCATCTCTTCCTTTGACGCATATCCCATTCCACGAATCGATGAGCTAATCGAAAAGCTGGGAGAAGCAAAATACATAACAACGCTGGACTTAACGAAGGGCTACTGGCAGGTGCCTCTGTGCGAGGAAGACCGAAAGAAGATCACGTTTGCTGCTGCCGAAGGTCTTTACGAGTTCAACGTGCTCCCCTTCGGCCACCACGGAGCCCCTGCCACATTTCAGCGACTAATGAATACGGTTTTGCAAAATCATCTCTCCTTTTGTTAAGCCTACCTTGATGTCATCGTGATCTTCAGCAGGACCTGGAAGGAACACCTAGCTCATCTTCGGACGGTCCTTCAGGCATTGGAACAGGCGGATTTACACATGAACTCCAAAAAATCCAGAGCCGCCTATCAAAAGGTGAAATACCTTGGTTACGTTCTGGGCCATGGCATGATAGCACCACAGACAGAAAAAGTAAGAGCCATAGCGGAGACCCCTTTTCCCACCAACAAAAGGGACCTACGCGCTTTTTTGGGACTGTTGGGATACTACCGGTGCTTTATTCTACAGTTTTCTGAGGTGGCCTCCCCTTTAACAGATGCCCTTCGTAAGGATGTCCGACCCCAACACTTACTACAACCAACTAAACAGATGGTGGAGGCATTCCAAACCCTAAAGAATATCATCACGACAAGTCCTGTGTTAGCATCCCCAGACTTCAATAAAACCTTCATACTCCACACTGACGCTTCCGACTATGGGTTAGGGGCCGTGTTATCCCAGCAGTCAGAGGAGGGGGTGGAACATCCCATGTTGTACATAAGCAGAAAACTATTCCTTAGGGAGACTAAATATCCAACAATAGAAAAAGAGTGCTTAGCTATAAAATGGGCAATAGATAAACTCCCGTATTATCTAGAGGGCCGACCATTCAATCTGTATTCGGACCATGCCCCCCTGCAGTGGATGTGTAGAAACAAGTCACAGAACCCCAGAGTACTTCTCTGGTTTCTATCCCTACAACCGTTTTCATTTGAAATACGATACCGAAAAGATAAAGACAATGGGAGCGCTGACTATTTATCTAGGATCTTTCCTCTCCCCAAATGGGAGAATCCTAGGGGCGAGATGTGTAACAATGTGGGGGCGGCAGGGGCAGAAGACGAAGATATCATGGACTGGTGGACTGCGACCCTACTCTCCCCCCTCCTATTTCTCCACAACAGGATGAGTGGGACTCTCCGACCTCCCCATTGCTGGAATCGACAGAGGAATTCCAGGGAGGCTCCTTTAACTGGGGAATCCCTTATGAAGGGACTCCGCCCTCTGATGACGTCTTCGAAAGTAGCCCAATAAGGAGAGGATGCAGGACGAATTCGGGGTGTGTCATCACCGGAGAGGAGAAGGAGGCGAAGAACTAAGACGCCAAGCTGCCCGGAGGGAAAAGACCGCTGGAGAAGAGAGGGAGGCCAAGGAGAGAACAATTAGAAGCCCTGCAAGTGCTGGGAGGCCAGCAGTACCACGCTTCGCCCAGCCACGCTCCAGGAGGAACGTGGCTATCGCAGGTACGGGAGCGGTTCGTGGGTTGGAGAGGAAGGAGGGAGAGTCCCGCAAAGTAAAGCCGTCTCCTACCTTACTATGCCTGCTTGCACCCTTCCCTGAGCACTCGCACTCACTTATTTTCTTAGATGTGCGTCATGGTTTACGGTGTCCCCTCACACCCGTGCCCTAGAACTCCTTAAATGAAACCCCTTACACGTAGTATTGTTTTCTTTTATCTCTGCCAAATTACCTGCACCACTGATACACCACCTACCATCCCGGGAGGAGGAAGAGCCCATTGAAGACCGGTAGAAGACGGATGACCAGCTGCAAGACGGACTCGGCTCCCTATGCCCCTGAGAAATTTTCCTTTAGGAGCTGACGTGTACTTGGGAACCCTCCTTAACACAACCAGACGTCCGATCTCATACTGTTACCCCGCAACAGGGAGTCAACATTTCAGCTAAGCCCAAATGAGTCATTTGCTCGCTCAAAGGACCTACAAAATGTCGACTGTTCTTTCAGTTTAAAAATGTCCGCTCTCAGGGCAGCCCTAAGTGTACTCACTTCCCTCAATAGGAGGGAATTGTCCCGCCTCAAAACCGCTGCCTGGGAGGGGATATGTGCAGAGACTAAGCCGAATTCAAGACGTAATGCATGGGGTGCGATATAGCGTTTAAGCTACAGATTTGACACAAGATGTTCCTTCGGCCTTATTGAAAGAGAGCCAATTGTTCATTTCCAGCACCTCTGCAGCATAGGACAAAGAAGCAGGAATTTTGACCCTGAACATTGATGAAACATGACCAAAGTGTCGACTCCCACAGATTCTATAGAATCTGTACAGTGCACTAGCCTGGGAAAAAGCCCTGCTTGCACAGAGTTTAATGTGTTCTATGTCCCACCCGGTTTTAAAAAAAACATTTTCAAGCTCTACATAGAAATAGACCAGTTCCAGTTTTTCAGACCCCAGCCTCCACTGAAAGCACCTCTTTATCCTAAGCCCTTTCTTACGAAAGACCAAGATCTTACTTTTGGCAATGTTGATTTTCAAGAAGTTGGCTTCTGCATATTTGGTCAAGGATTCCTAATGACGTTGCAACCCAATAGGCGTTAAATCGAAAATAGTCATATCATCAGCATATAATAGGGAACCAACAGACATTGTACCAATTCTGGGGACGTACCCCCTCACCGAATTTAGGACGCAGGGAAGATCAGATATGTATAAAAGAAATCAAAAGAGGGGCCAGCAGGCAGACCTGCTTCAGCCCGTTATGTGTTCTAATCCTACAAGATAATCCCTGCGATCCTCCCATCAAGACGTGACACCAGGTGTCAGAGTGTAATTTCATAATGAGACCCAAAATGTGATGTGCGACTCCGAGTCGAAGGAGCTTTCTCCACAGTGTTTGGCGGTCCACTTTATCAAACACTGTGGAGAAATCAATAAATGCAGTATGGACTGGCATGCCCCGTAAAAAGATGTATTTCTCTACGATAGTCTGGAGGACCGCAGTGTTATCCAGAGTGCTGTTCTTCTTTCTGACACCGGCTTGTACTGGAGGTATAATATTCTGGTCATGGGCCCATTGTTGCGAATGACAGAGGATGCTCTTAGCAAATAATTTTCCCAAGGCATCCAGCTGAGTAATCTGTTTAAAGCTGGATGGAGAGCTTTTGGGACCCTTCTTGTACAATGGGACTACAACACTCCCCTTCCAAGAAAGGGGAATTTTCCCAGTTTGAAAGCAATTATCGAAAACAGCGGGCAAGAAGGGCTCCACAGACAACAGCCTCCTTTTTAATTAAAACAACCCCCACTAAATCATCCCCTGAAAAAGGACCATATTCTCAAAAAGAGGATTCATCCACTTCAATCATCACTGGAACGACTGGTCTATTGTTCATATATAATGGGGAGATATAATCAATCCAGTCCTTCTCTGGGATCGGAATAAACAGTGCCTTTTGCCTTGAGTCGCAGTATTCCGCTATCAGGCAAGAGTACTTTCTGGAGTCTTTCGCCCTTGCGGCTTCTCTCTCAAGCCCATCCACTTAGAATTGCAATCGCTTTCCTCTTTCAATAAGTTTGTGGTGGCTTCTTACTCGTTTAAGGCGATTAATTTTGTGCTGGCAACCCCAGGAAAACTGCAAATGCTGTTTTCGAATTAATCCATTTATTTCTTGATTTAATATTTTCAAAGAGAATGGGCCCTATTTAGGCATACAAGTGCCAACAGGGCTAGAGCTTAAATTAAAAATCTCTTCCATTTGGGGCTCAGAACACTGAATGGTATTGTCGGGAACACAACCTGACTGCCCTGCATAAGCCCTCTGAATTGACAAACTGACAACGGTCATATTTTTTGATGTCCAAAAAGAACAACCATTTGCTCTATTAAAAAGCGCCATACCCAGGCCAGAGTCCCCCGGATCCAATGCCGGTGAATTAAAAGCCACTGTCATGCCCACCATGCTATGGTCACTCAGTGCCGACAGGGGAACGAAGAAATTTTCACAAATCCTGAACATTTGGTAAGAGACAACCACATGGTCTAAAAGACTCTGGGTAGAGGGAGGAATGAAACCTAGGGAGAGCTGCTTCACTTGCAGACACTCTCCCATTTAAAATAATCAAATCCATACTTCTAAGGGTCTCGAGAAGGTAGAACCCTCTTTTATCCGTTCTTATATTTTCTGGTAATAAGATCTCCAGTATATGCCAAATTTCATCTTTACCGTGGTTAGCCTAAATCTTGGAGGCAGAGTTAAACACTATGGCATTTAAGTCTCCCACGATTATTACTAGGGGACACTCTTCCCTAATAGCTATATCATAAATGATTGAAAAAAATACACTCACCAAGTCGTCAAAGTATCTTCCAGGTGGAATATACAGATTTGCCAAAAGGAAGAAAGAAGAACAACCATTATCTCCCAAACATGCCAACTTCAAGCATATGCAAATATTAGAGGATGACAGAATACCATCTGGTTCTAATTAATCGAATTCTTAAGCAGAATAGACCCCCCCCCCACTAGCATGTCCCTTTTCAGAGCGCTTAACATATCTAGGGGAGAACTTATAATACCCATTACAGTCCAACTCTTTACAGGACCAGGTTTCTTATAAACACATAATCAGGGGTTTAAAGTTTTCAAAAAATTCAGTTTTGAGTCGTCCTGACCCGAGCCAGATGTGTTCCATAACAGTAGTAAACCCCCCAGGCTACCTCAAAGGATCACTCCTTTCCACTGGAAGGCAGGCATTATTCAAGGCTCTCGCGACCCATCTCCACTGGGACAAGTCATCATCTGTGTCCGAAACCCGATAATCAGCTGCCGAACCCTTCACTATATTTATTAGTCGTCCCCTTTGGCCCAAAGAGACCACAAAATCTTTAGGATTACCTGGTAAATACTCGGAGTCGGGACTCATCGCATCGGACACCCCTGATTTAGTGACTCTTAGACCATTCGGGCGCTGAGTTATGGGACGCATAGGGGGAGCTTCCTCATATTCAAAAACAAGTGTAATATCAATCCATCGCTTGAGGAAGTGCTCACAGATCTGCATGACCAAATTAGCAACAATAGGGGTGCAGAAAGTGATTATACAATAGAGAAAAGTATTGAATGAGTGAATCTTCACATTTGAGATGTCCCTTCTAGTTATCAACTTTAAGGCCTCGATCTCAGAGGAGAGGCTGAAAATGAATCCTCTATTTATCTGAAAGGATTCGTTATCAAATAACCAAGTGAAGTCCAGAACGGGGAATGAAACATTCTGCAACACACTGGTTTTCTTTATGGCGTCCCTCGACAGAATCCATAAGGGGAACCTATCCCTGTAGCTAGAATCATGTGCCCCATAATTAGGCTGAATATTCGAGTTCGGGACGAGAACGTTGGGGGAACCGCCCTCCAGGTTTCTATTGGACAATAGATTGGACCTTGTATAAACTCCATTGGGCCCACCCTGAGTGGCACTAGGCACTTTAACCCACCCCTCTAAGTTTCTGGCCACCCTAACCCCGACCGGGGCAAGGAAACCCCACGTCCCATTCCCATTTCCCCTCCCGGGGGCCCAGCCAACTCGTTAAGCAAGGGAGTTGAACTTCTTGGGAGGACTAGGGCGTCAAATTTAAAAAAGAAGCTGCCGCTCCAAAGCCCCCAGTCCTACCTACCAACCTCGTGTGGTGAGGGGGCCACCATAGGAACCCCCCCTTTGGATGGAGAGATAAATACCCCCTCCTCCCTCATTATCTGTGTCTCACACTGCCTGTCAAAGATCCGTGGAAAATGCAACCTTGTCACTTTTCGTTTGTGAAATTGGCTAATCTTTTTATATTTCCTTTATTTAATCTCACCCCGCTTTGATTTCTTGTGGGGTTGCCCCCCCTTCCCTGCCTTCAACCCACCTGCCCCAGACAAGTTAGAGTACTGGCGTGAGAAGAAGAGGGAGTTGAGACCTCCCCCTCCCCAACCGTGAAACAAATACCAAGGGTTTTCCATCTTCTCCAATGCCCCTTTTTAAAAAGCTTTTTTAAACAAAGGGAAAGTTTTAAATGTAGGCTTTCCTGGGGTGTGGGGGACCTGTTTCTACATCCCCCCCCAAAAATGTTTAAACAAGGCTCTTACTTTTCGAGGTTACACACAGGTTCTGAAGGAGACAGCAGATAGAGGTATACCCGCTTGAACAGAAGCATCTCTCAGCCCTCCGAGGGGGAGGGGTGTGGGCAGATAGTAATGGTATGTTGTTCGCAGATAATTCCGTAATGGAGTGTATTGTAAGTATAGAATTAGCGGGCAAAACATATTTACATTCTGCATTTCAAACAAAATTACAGACATCATTTCCAGTATATGATTAGAGCTTAATACAGATTACTATAATAGAGAGAAAAGGGAATATAATATCTTTTCAATACAAAAGAGGTATTCGAAGGGGAAACCATCCCTGCCATTTCCAATCTTAGGGTGTGTACAAGGCAAGTATACATCATGAACAGATTCCAAAGAAGAGACAATCAGTTGGCTTGAGCTACAATATAAGGGGGGCATAGAGAGACGCCTAGGAGAAGAACGTAAGAATAAATAATTATTTTCATTAGATATGTTCGTTGGAAATCACCCTTAGGGGAATGATAAGAAGGGCCTCCCAACCCCTTTTAGAGCTTCAATATCGATGTCTGGGAGTGTATAATCCTCCCCAGACCGTAATTCTTTACATATCCTCACCCTCCCAGCCATACTGGGTTCATTTCCCAAGGGTTCTTCTAGACCACCATCCTGACTTAATCCCTTACAGATGTCCCCCCGGGCAGGTGTAATGGCAGGAGTACAGAGACATTCTTGGATCTGTTTAGGGAGATATGGGGGTGGTTTTGAAGAGCAACGCGAGCATCTGTAGCCATATTCAAGGAAAAAGAAGTGTCAGAAGGTTACCGAGCTAGGCCATCCTGGTTGCCCTCATTCGTCTGAGACCAGTCCCCAACAGAGATACAAGAACCCCCCTGAGATTCAACATAGTCCAAGGAAGAGGGCGTTACTAGCTGAGGGGTAGGGGCCAGTCCATTGGGGAGCACTGTTGTGATCTCAGGTGCAATCCGGGATATCTTTCGAAAGAAACCGGTGATAACTGGATGGTATTTATAGTTAAGTTGCTGTAATTGTTTAGTCTCACTGTGCGATCTCCTTGCTTTGTAGGGTTATCTTGGTGAAGAGAAAATCACATACCCTGAGCGTAATTTTCTTGAGGTCCTTGCACTCCTTAAGTTTTTATAACACAACTCTAAAAGTAAGCAGTGGATCCAAGGTGTTTTTATGACCGGACAAAGTAAACAAAGTGGTTGCGAGGACGTTTCTTTCAGGCACTTTGATTCTGATTCGAGGGCTGGCCGGAAATTACAACAGGAGAATGAAGCTATGGCTGGGTGGAGGGCTGGGTAAAAGACTGCAGAAAGGCCGGGCAAATTTTCCAAGAATACAGCAGGAGCAGTAGCAAAGGGACACCAAAGATGTGAACTCCAAGTATATAGAGAGCGGCGGCTACTTCTGATTGTGCTGTACTTTAATAATCAGGACTAAATCGGGACTGAACCAGCTTGGGAAACACCTGCAGTAGCACCTGCTAATCAGGCTTCCCCTTTCGCCTCACTCCTGGGCCAGCTCCACGACCACACTGCTGAACCTCCGCCCCTTAACTGCTGTGCCATGTAGCAATATTCTATCCAGTTGGCTCACACAATCACTTTTGTGATGGGGTCTCTTGGGGGCCCTTACAAGCTCCTGGGGGCTTTTGCAATTAGACGGCGGGCCCTACAAGTCTCTGGCGTCTCTCCTGCTCAATCTCTACTGTGAGCCTCACCACAGCTCCAGGCTATAATTACCTCCACCTCCACTGCGCTCAAGCACTGGGAGCACCCAGTAGAGCAAGGCCTTCACTCACCTCAGTGCTGCTTGGGAAAGAACTTAGGGCAGGCGGTTGTGTGCTCAGGGCCGGTTTCAGCAGCAGAGGCACTAGAGACCTTACCAACATTTTGGTCTCTGCGTGTCCTCCGTGACACCCTCCTGCAGTGACGCCGCTCGCCTCCAATGAGTCTCGGCACGTAGGCCTGGCCCAGAGTGTGGGAGGCACAACAGTCCCGCAACACTCCCTGCTAGACGACACTGTGACCACCAACCGCGGGAAGCTCTTCATGCCCCGTTGCCCTGCGGCACCCTATGTGCTTCAACTTAGCCTTCAGCCCCTGGCCTAAGCGGCCAGAGCAGGTGCCGGAATCAGGACTGAGCGTTGCACCTTGCCTTCTCCTCCAGTGGCAGCTCATGTCCTCCGAAGCGCCATGAGATGCCCCCTCTCAAAGATTGACTCAATGCACTGGCTTTGCTTATACTTTTTTGACTTTGCCATTGTACTTTTTTGTGCATGGCCCTGAAGCTTTCATCACGCTGTTAGCAGCGGCTCGCTCACAATCTCTTGTTGGCTTTGCCTTTATTTCTTTTTATATGAAGCCAGATAGCTGCTGACATGTTGTTCGCTTCAGATCTCTAGTTGGCTTTGCTGGGGTATTTTTGGAATTGCCAGTGATTGATTTGTTTTTTAATGTGAGGCCCGGCAGCTTCCGAACCGCTGCTATGGGCTGCTCATATTAAATCTCTTGCACTCTCTCTTTTGCCCTCCACCAGGCACACAAGATGTCTGTTCATGATGAAGAAACTGTTTTGGCCATGTTTCGACAAACAATAGCTATTGCTATAGTGCAGTTGTGTTCCTTTGATTTAAAATTACATGCCTATTGTCGTTATGTGTTCCAATTGCAGCAAAGGATGTTTTTAGTTGGGAGTTGACCTGACATTTTTAGTTTTTTTTACTCTTTAAATGTTAAAATTATGTTCGAGGCATATGAGCTGCAGATTGTACACTTAGCATAGATCGCCATCTGGTGTTGGGCCCGGATGTTTGCAGTTTGTTTTTCTTCTTGGACAGTCTTTGGAAGTCACGAGTTTGGTGACTCCTCCTTCGGTCCGTACTGCGCATGGGCTTCGGCTCCATCCTCAGATTGTTTTTTTCCGCCATCGGGCTCGGATGTGATACTTCGTGCTCCGGCTTCGAACTTCTACGGTTCCAGCCTCGACGGAAAATCCTCGTATCTTCGAGTTTCTTCATCATCATCTTCATCTCTCGAAGCGGCACTTTTCTCCATCCCGTACATCGGCACCGGCCTTCGGGCCCTCCTCGACTCCGGTCCCGGCCGATGGAAAGGACTCCGTTCAAAAAGTGCCCAAAATGTGGGTCTAAATTTCCCCACACCGACCTCCATCAGGTGTGTAATCTTTGCCTCTCTCCAGAACACGAGGCCAGAGACTGCCCCGCCTGTAAGTCTTTTCGATCGAAGAAAACCATCCGGGATCGAAAAGCTCGACGCACCATGGCGCACTCATCGTCTGCAGCTCCACCGGACATCTTCGGAGACGGCGCCGAAGCTTCGGGGCAAACACACACCGAGCAGGAAGAAGACGTCGTCAGCGCTTCCGAAGCCGACGACTCCGACGTGGAGGACATCACACCGGCGCAGCGGGCCGTGAGTACTGTGCCCCCTCCCACCCCCGCGCCCAAAACCAAAGAGACTCAGGTTACTCCCTCGCCTGCCGGCCTGGGCAAAACCAAGACCAAAGCTTCGATCACCCCACCTTCGGGCTCGGTGTCGAAGCATCCAAAGTCTCACGGCAGCTCGGGATCGAGCCAGCCGACGCCCGGTGCCGAAAAATAGCATCCGGCACCGAAGAAAGCAATATCCAGCTCGACTCCGAAGCCACCGGTGCCGAAGCCTGGACTCTCGGTGCCGACCAAACACAAACATAAATCTGTCGGCACCGACGCTCCGACGCCGAAAACTCCTTCGACGCCGAAAAAACAGGAGGCCCCAAAAAAGCATGGCGCACACAAACCATCGAAGCCCTCGGCTCCGAAATCACCGGTGCCGACGGACGATTCGACGCCACTGGCTCTGTTTACACCAGACCCTCTACAAAAGACTCTGTCCAAAGATCCAAAGACTGGACTATTGACTTTAATCATCAAGAAAAGACGCCTTGATACTCCGGCTCCTCCTCCACCACCCAAAAGGAAGGACTCTGCTACTTCACCCCTCAGAGTGCCCTTCCCACTACCGCCTCCCCTACCTCCTCCACCACCTCCACCCCCTCCCCCTCCCAGGTCTCCGCCACCTCCACCTCACTACGATCCGGCCCCATCCCCAGATCCGGATGACGGGGACCCGGACAATTACCCGGCGGACGCCCCAATGGATCCCACTCCACCAGGGACCCCAGACCCATGGGAGGATTACAATAACCCTGATATACCAGACATACCTCAGGACGACCTATACCCATCCAGGCCGTCTCCTCCAGAGGACTCCTTAGGGTTTCATCATTTAGTGCAGAGAGCAGCACACTACCATGGGGTGGACATGCACAGTGAACCAGTGGAAGAAGACTTCCTACTGGATACATTTGACATACAAGACAAATCCACTTCTATTTTACCCATGCTTAAGGGTGTCACCAAGCACGCTACAGAGGTGTTCAAAGACCCTGTCAGGGCCAGAGTACTGAACCCTAGAATAGAGAAGAAGTACAAAGCGGCACCCACAGACCCTGCATACATTAAGGGCCCTGCTCCCCTAGATTCCCTAGTTGTCTCCACAGCTAGAAAGCGGGCTAACTCCCAATCCTCAGGAGAAGCCCCACCGCCAGACAAGGAATCTAAACTTCTGGACGCGTCTGGTAAACGCACCGCCTCCCAAGCTGCAAACATGTGGCGCATTGCAAACACACAAGCACTGCTTGCGCGATATGACAGAGCACACTATGACGAACTAGAGGCTCTTATGCAGCACCTTCCAGAAAAACACAAGCGCAAGGCTCATGACCTGATACAGGAGGGTAAACTAATTACAAACACCTCCATTAAGTGTGCCCTCGATGCAGCCGACACTGCTTCTAGAGCCATAAATACAAGTGTCCTGCTTCGTCGCCATGCCTGGCTCAGGATCTCAGGGTTCAAGCCTGAAGTCCAGGCGTCCATACTCAATCACCCCTTTGACCAGCAAACTCTCTTTGGGCCAAAGGTAGACGAAGCGTTGGAAAAGATGAAAAAGGACTCAGACACAGCAAAGTCTATGGGGGCACTCCAAACACAAGCCTCTAAACGTTCCTTTCGACGCTCGTCCTTTCGTGGCACAGGCAGAGGCTCCTCCACCGATAACGCCTCTACCTCCTACAAGTCCCCTCCTCAAAATACCTTTTCAAAGGGCAATCAAAGGGGCGGTTACAGAGGCAACAACAATAAGGGCAGGGGCAAAACCAACAACACCCGTTCTGCCACCCCACCCACACAATGACTCCCCTCCGCTCCCCCCAGACCATCCCACTCCGGTCGGGGGCAGACTACAAGACTTTATCCACACATGGGAGTCCATAACATCGGACAAATGGGTGACCCAAATCATTCGGTCAGGGTACTGTCTCGAACTAACATCTACCCCACCCAATATCCCACCAAGGCACCGTCCAATGTCTCAAGAACATTCCACACTGCTCAAACAAGAGGTACTCTCACTCCTCCAAAAACACGCTATAGAGCAGGTCCCCGTCAATCAACAAAATCTAGGGGTCTACTCCCTATATTTCTTAATACCAAAGAAAGACGGGACCCTCAGACCCATTCTCGACCTCCGGCCTCTAAATGCCTACATACATTCAGACCATTTTCACATGGTCACCCTACAGCAAGTCCTCCCACTCCTCTGCCAGGGAGACTTTCTCACAACCTTGGATCTGAAAGACGCATACTTTCACATTCCAATACACCCCTCTCACAGGAAATACCTCAGGTTCGTGGTGGACGGGCAACATTACCAATTCACGGTTCTCCCCTTCGGGGTCACCACCGCACCACGGGTGTTTACCAAATGCCTAGCAGTAGTAGCAGCACACCTCAGACGTCAACACATTCACGTCTTCCCTTACCTAGACGACTGGCTGATAAAAGCCGCGTCCTACGACCAATGTGTGCAACATACAAACAGCACCATCCAACTGCTCCACCAGCTAGGCTTCACGGTGAACTACCAAAAGTCCCACCTCATACCATCTCACACAAAGCAATATCTCGGGGCCACTATAGACACCTCCAAGGGTATTGCCTATCCAAACTCAGCCAGAATCACAAGCATTCAAGCCTTACGCAAAACATTCCTTCCTCAACACTCTCTTCCAGCAAGAGTGTTTATGAAGCTCATAGGAATGATGGCGTCTTGCATCTTCATAGTGCCCCATGCAAGACTCCACATGCGTCCACTTCAAGAGTGCCTAGCACAACAGTGGAACCAGGCCCAGGGGCAGCTGACGGATCTGGTGTTGGTGGACGGCCGCACACATCACTCTCTGCAGTGGTGGAACACCACAAACCTTTCCAAAGGGCGGCCGTTCCTGGACCCGGTTCCTCAGGTGACTCTAACAGCGGACGCATCGCTCTCCGGCTGGGGAGCGCACCTCCTACACCTCACCATGCAAGGTCTATGGACGCCACAGCAAAAATCGCTCCACATCAACCATCTGGAGCTCTTGGCGATCTTTCTAGCCCTAAAATCTTTCCAAAAACAGATTTCGGGCAAAGCAGTCCTCATTCGTACAGACAATATGACTGCAATGTATTATATCCAAAAACAGGGGGGGACACACTCTCCCCAGCTCTCCCGCTTAGCCCAGAGCATATGGAGATGGGCAATTCCTCAAAACATCTTTCTCCTGGCACAGCACGTTCCAGGCGTACAAAACACCATGGCAGATCTGCTCAGCAGACAAACACAACAACTACACGAATGGGAACTGCATCCACAAGTTCTTCACCCATTCTTCCAACAGTGGGGGCATCCTCAGATAGACCTCTTCGCCACCCACGAAAACAAAAAATGCCCAAGCTTCGCCGCCAGATACCCACACCCATTGTCCAAGGGCAATGCGATATGGATGAACTGGTCAGGCAGATTTGCATACGCCTTTCCACCTCTCCCACTAATTCCATTAGTGGTCAGGAAGCTACAACAGCACTCCCTCACACTCATTCTGGTAGCTCCGACGTGGGCCAGGCAGCCGTGGTACACCACGCTACTACAACTGTCAGTGGTACCACATCAAAAACTGCATCTATCCCCATGCCTCCTAACCCAGAACCATGGAGAAATCAGGCACCCGGACCCAGCTCAGCTCAGCCTGGCGATCTGGCTCCTGAAATCCTAGAATTCGGATACCTTAACCTTCCCCCTGATTGCATGAACATCATCATGGAAGCCAGACGTCCTACCACTAGAGCATGCTATGCCGCAAAGTGGAAAAGATTTGTAATTTACTGCCGTAACAATACAATCAACCCTCTAGATGCATCCATACAGCACATCATATGCTATCTGCTCCATCTTCACAGGTGTAACCTGGCATATTCATCCATACGCCTACACCTAGCAGCGATCGCTGCTTATCTACAAAACAGACAGCATTTATCACTCTTCAGAGTGCCCGCTATTAAAGCCTTCATGGAAGGCCTTAAACGCGTAATTCCTCCCAGGGCACCACCTTCCCCTGTATGGAATCTAAATTTAGTTCTTACACGACTAATGGGTCCGCCCTTCGAACCAATGCACAAATGTGAGCTACAGTTTCTCACCTGGAAAACAGCTTTCCTTGTAGCTATCACTTCCCTTAGAAGGGTTGGTGAAATACAAGCGTTCACCATACAGGAACCCTACATACAAATGCATCACAGCAAGGTCATACTTCGCACAAATCCGAAGTTTCTGCCCAAAGTCATTTCCCCCTTCCACCTCAATCAATCAGTGGAATTACCTGTCTTCTTTTCGCAACCCCAATCTGTTGCAGAAAGGGCCTTACACACACTTGATGTGAAAAGGGCGTTGCTATACTACATACAAAGAACGCAACCCTTCAGGAAGACTAAACAATTGTTCGTTTCCTTCTCTCCACCACATAAAGGCAACCCCATTTCTAAATCAGGGATAGCTAGGTGGATTGTAAAATGCATACAAATTTGCTATCAAAAGGCAAAGAGAACATTATCTGTTCCTCCTAAAGCCCACTCTACAAGAAAGTTAGGGGCTTCTATGGCTTTTCTAGGGAATATACCCTTAGATGACATCTGCAAAGCAGCCACATGGTCTACACCGCACACCTTCACAAAACACTACTGTGTAGATGTGCATTCCAAGCAGCAAGCTAGGGTGGGCCAGGCTGTACTAAAGACACTTTTTCAAACAGCTGCAACGGATACCGGTGGTCGCCGCTAAGGTTGGGTACTGCTATATAATCTATGCTAAGTGTACAATCTGCAGCTCATATGCCTCGAACGGAATATGCTACTTACCAGTATGCATCTGTTCTTGGCATGTAGAGCTGCAGAGTTGTACACGCCCACCCGCCTCCCCGGCTACCTGTATCCGTTCCAGTACATCTTATTTAGATACAACACATGGGTTTCTCACTGTTATTACTACGCTCCATCATTTCCCTGTTGGCGAAAAACAATCTGAGGATGGAGCCGAAGCCCATGCGCAGTACGGACCGAAGGAGGAGTCACCAAACTCGTGACTTCCAAAGACTGTCCAAGAAGAAAAACAAACTGCAAACATCCGGGCCCAACACCAGATGGCGATCTATGCTAAGTGTACAACTCTGCAGCTCTACATGCCAAGAACAGATGCATACTGGTAAGTAGCATATTCCTTCTGGAGTGATTTAGCTTTTGGTGGAGAGGCTACTGTGTTTCAGCAGTGAAAGAGTACCCTCTCTGCCAAACTGAAGGTCCATCCACCCGCCTCATTCAGAGGTAGGCAGTCCTTCAGTATGCCAGCAATAGAGACTTCTCTGCAGCTGATATACTACTCTGGTGATCTGATGGAGCAAGGGCTGTCGGAGATTTGGCTATTTGACAACCCGCCTAATTTAGAGTGGATGGTCAGATGGCCAGTTTTCACTATCCGACACCTCAAGATAAAACCTGACTGTAAGGGGCAGTGAAAACTGACGAATGGCCCCCATAACATTGGAGGAATCTACCATGGTGTGCGGGTTACTAGTTTTTCTATGTTTTAAAACGAAATCCTGGGAAACAAGTTAAGAACAGCTGCTGTAGTGTGTCTTAAAAATAAAATGTGAGCTGTAGATCACATGCTTTGCATACTCCTGCCATGTAGTGTTGGGTCCGGATGTTTGCAGGTTGTTTTTCTTCGAAGAAGTCTTTCCAATCACAAGGTAGGTGACTCCTCCTTTTGGTGATAGTGCGCATGGGCATTGACTCCATTGTTAGCTTGTTTTTTTCCGCCATCGGGTTCAGACGTGTATCGCTGCGCTCCTCTTTGAAACCGTTGCTTCGGGTTCCCCTCGGTGCGTAATTCACTCTACTCGCGTCGGTATTGTTTTTAAACGCATATCCCACTTCTCCACATATCGTATTCGCCGAGGAAAACATCTACTTCGAGATCTTGGAAAGGCCGTCTGGCCTTATCGCGTTGGTCCACTTCACAGTCAATGGAACTGACTCCATTTGAATTCTGCCCTTGGTGTCGCGCCAAGTATATGTGCACCGACTTGCACGAAGTCTGCAACTTGTGCTTGTCTCAGGAGCACAACGAAGAAAACTGCGACACGTGTAAATCGTTCCGATCAAACAAAACACTCAGTGATCGTCAGGCTCAACGTCGCGAGATGCAAAGCCAAAATGTCGAATACACACTGGACATCTTCGGCGAAGAATCCGAGCAAGAATTAGATGCACAGGGGGCCAAGGAAGAACAAGAGGAACTTGTCTCCATCCCAGAATCGGACTCTGAGTTGGAAGGAGACTTGCCGCAAGGTCAACGTACCGCAAGTACCGAATGCCCCTTAACCCAAAATCCAACTCAGCCAAAACAAAAGGCTTCGGTGCCACCCCTGCTTTCGGGCCATGGTCGGCACCGACAAGATGTTTCAAACACCCCACCCTTGGGCTCGGCACCAAAACACTTCTCAAAGCCTCCCGGCTCTGGATCAAGTCGACCAAAGACTGGCACCGAGCCGAAGCATTCAGGCTCGAAATCAAAATCTGCTTCGGAGCCAAAATCATTGATGCCAAAGACGAAGCCTCCTTTGGCACCGAAACCTTCGGCGTCAAAAACTGATTCCTCCCCGGCACTGAAATCCTATGCACCAAAACCTAAAACTGTACCTCTGAAGCAGCAGGGTCCAGATTTTGACGCACCAAATCTGATCCAAAACAAAAGGAACTCTACATAAATCCTGATACAGGACGTGTTACTACTAAGTCATCTCGGAAACGTAAGCCTGAGTCAAAAGAAGAATCTTTCTTTGTTCCTTTCAAGAGGAAGAATGTGGATACTAACCCTCCTCCTCCTCCTATTTTACCACATTCCCCCTACAGCAACCTCTCCACCTTTGCGTCATTTATTGATCACACCAACTACCTCGACACCACCACCTCCTGATGATGGGGATATGGGGGACAATTTTGTACGTATAGACCCTGGAAAGTCTGTCACACAGATTCACCTACAGATAACAACCCAGATCTTTACCCTGAAAAGCCTTCTCCTCCTGACGACAATGTAGGACATCTAGTGTTACTCACTAGATCTGCAGAATATCATGGGGTGCAGTTACACAAGGAATCTTTAGAGGAAGATTTCCTATTTGAAATGCTCAGTACCACAAATACAGCTAGTCACTTTCTGCCTATGCTTAAGGGCATGATGAGACATGCTGACGACATTTACAAAGATCCAATGCGGGGCCGCATTCTCACCCCCAAAATTGATAAAAAATATAAGGCTGCTCCTTCTGGTCCAGTCTTTATTAAAGGTCAGGCACCACTAGATCCTTTGGTAGTCTCTAATGCCCGTAAAAGGGCCAATTCACAGACCCCATGTAATGATCCCCCTCCAGACAAGGAGTCAAAACTATAAGAGGCCTGTGCTAAACGAGTAGCTTCCCAAGCAGCAAACCATTGGCGCATTGCCAACACCCAGGCCCTACTAGCCAGATATGATAGGGCACACTGGGACAAAATGGAGCAGTTGTTGCAACACCTCCCAGATGAATACAAAGCAAAAGCCCAAGATCTAGTCCAGGAAGGAAAGCTCATCTCCAGTTCCTCAATAAGATGCGCTTTAGATGCTGCAGACACCGCAGCTATGGAGGTCAACACTAGTGTGTTACTAAGAAGACGTGCATGGTTAAGGATTTCTGGTTTCAAACCAGAAGTGCAACAGTCTATTTTAAATACTCCTTTTGACAAGGAGCATCTCATCGGCCCTGAAGTAGATAAATCATTAGAAAAAAATGAAAAAAGACACAGAGGTAGCAGGTCTATGGGAGCTCTACAGTCTCCTTCTAATCGTGGCTCCTTTTGTCGTTCCTTCTACCGTTGGGGGTCCAAAACCATGTCCTCAGACAATACTGCCACCTCTTACAAAGGAAACAACCAATCTTCTCTACAAGAGGTTTCTTTACCGGATGGTATAGAGATAACAACAAAGGTCAAGACAAAGGTTCCGCACCCCAACAAGCAGTGACTTGGCCACACTTCCCCCTGATCATTTAACACCTTTCGGGGACGTCTTCTACAATTCCTCCCCATTTGGCAATCTATCACCACAGACAAATGGGTGTTCGGAATTATCCAATATGGTTATTGCCTGGATCTTACGAACATTCCTCCAAACATACCACCATGTTCTCACAAAATGTCGCCAGAACATTTACATCTACTTCAGCAAGAAGTACAGTCTCTCCTCTTCAAAGGAGCCATAGAACCTGTGCCGTTACAACATCAAGGGACAGGTGTGTACTCCCTGTATTTCCAAACAGGACGAAACCTCAACATACTTTCAGAGCACTTCCACATGGTGACACTGCAACAAATCCTCCTGCTTCTAAAGCAGTGCAATTTTATCTCTACTCTGTCATTAAAAGACACATATTTCCAATTCATCCCGCTCATCACAAATATCTCAGATTCATGATAGCGGGTCATCATTACCAATTCAAGGTACTACCTTTTGGAGTCACCACTGCTCCCAGGGTATTTACCAAATGCCTGACAGTAGTCGCAGCACATCTCAGGAGACAACACATCCATGTCTTCCCATACCTGGATGACTGGCTCATCAAAGCCAGCACTTACCAAATGTGTCTTCAACACACTCAAACCACTATTCATTTAGGGGCATATGCATCAACCAAACTAATACCGATTCCTTAATAGCGAAAAATAAGGAATCGCCATTAAGGAATCGGTAATTGGCATGCATCAACAGATTCGGTGAAATTTAGCGATTCCTTAAAAATCGCTAAATTTACCGATTCCTTAATAGCGGGGCACACAAACGGCCTCACTAGCAAATAGCGAGTTCGGTAATACCGATTTGGCTAATAGCGAGTTCGGTAATACCGAATTAGCTATTACCGAATCGGTAATAGCGAAATCGCAAATTGCCCCGTCGCTCCGGGAACAGGCTGATGACATCACCAACCAGGAAATCCTGCTGGCCCACCCACATAGCCTCGACAGAGGAGCAAACAGGAGCTGGAAAGAAGGACAGGCTGTGCAGAGTGAGGCCACACAGATCCTGCCATTCACATCACACATCCATCATGTCGCAGGAAGTGCCATCCAGCGCAGAATCTGCACGCAAGCGCAAGAAGAAGTTTTCGGACAGGGAGCTGGAGTACCTCATCGAGGGAGTGTCCAGCAAACACGACCGCCTCTTTGGCAAGCTGTCCCTCAAGGTGCCTGAGACCGAGAAGCGGCGCATCTGGCAGCGCATCCGTGAGAGGGTCAATGCGGTTGGCGTCACTAGCCGCAGCATTGACGACCTTAAAAAACGCTGGTATGACCTGCGGAAGCGCGCAAAAGAGAGGATTGCTGAGAGGCTCCGGGAGGCAAGAAGGACTGGAGGCGGAACAACCACTGCACCATCCAACACAGCCCTGGAGGACCTTGTGGAAGGGACCATAGAGCGGGAAGCCGTCGTGGGGGTGATCCAGATGGACACGTCCGGCGCAGCCACAAGTGCCCAAGGTAAGATGCATGCCTGTGCCACACCCAGCATAGCGTAAATCCATACCCATGCCCCCAGCCCAATCTCACTGTGTCAGCAGCTCTGGCACAGACAGCTCCACACATGACACTACTGCATCTTGGGAGTTGTAGTCTAGTCAGCCCAGAGTGCAGGTACAGGCGTAAATCCTCTGAGCACACACCACATATTTTGTACATGGCTGTAGACTGTTCATTTGTTGGACCACAGAGGGACATTAATGGGTACAACACTATGTAGGTGTAATCATCCCACTAATCATGCACTGTTTCACACACAGATGCATCACCTGGGGACTCTGACGACAGCGACCAGCTGATCATTTCGGAGACACCCGTGGAGTCAGACCAGGAGACTGCGCAGGATGCGCACGCACCGCCAACACCTGCCACCCCACCAGCACCACCTCCACCAGCGCCACAATCAACGGCACCAGCACCAGTGCCACAAGCCAAGGCACCAGCACCTGCGCCACATGCAACGGCACCAGCAAGACAGCCTGCAGCTAGTACAGCCACAATACCGCAGAGGCACAGGCACCAAGTTGCGCCCTTGCAGGAGATGGCAACCCCCCCCCCGCAATTGGCACCCACGCAGCGCACATCCACACCACCTGCTGCACCACCTGGAGGCTCAAGACACGCACGGCGTCACAGGGCCCGTCGCAGTTCCGTCTCCTCAGCAGACCAGGATGTCCCAACAACCTCTGCAATCGAGGAGAGGATGCTGCGTACACAGAACCTGCAGGGAAGACATGTGGCTAGCATCAGCTGCAATATCGTGCGCCTAGCGAGGGAGATGCGCGCCATGACTGCAGCAGTCACCGACATGGGCTCCGCGGTCAGGGACATGGGCACGGCGGTCAGGGACCAGACCACTGCGGTTGCTGATGGCAATGCTCAGCTCAGGGAGGAGGTACGTGAGCTCACCCGTGCCATCAGGGAGGGCCATGAGTCCCAGAGGAGGAGTAACCGGCAGCTAATGTCGCGTTCTGCCGCCGCTACCAAGGCCATACAACGGCACAGCAACTGCACCGCTGTGTTGGCACGCCGCACAGTCTCCCTGGAGGTGGACCTTGGGCACTTCTGCGGGGATGTGGCCAAGTCACTGGGACACATCACCACTGCTGTGGAACAACTTCAGAGCAGCACATGCAGTGCTGCAGCATTGGGAGGGGATGACACCAGTGAGGCTGCCTCCAGTGTCAGCAGCGTGTCACTGGCAGAGGCCAGCACCAGGCGCCGAAGTTCGCGTGCCTCCACGGGGACAGGCCGTGGTGAGGCTTTGGATGCACCTGAGCGGAGGCTTGGTGTACGTGGCAAGCGCCACTAGAAATTTGGACATGCTGCAGGTCCATGGTGGAGCAACCATGGCCATCCAATTATTATGTTTGCACAGGCCTGACTTTAAGGAACCTTTTATTTACATTTATGCAATCGGAGCATGATTCACAATGCTAGTTCTGTTGCACAATCCTCAGTGCTACTGTGCATTAAACAGTTGCACCCAACACCAACTTGTAATGTCTCATTTTACCCAGGGTCAAAAATGATTTTGCATTATGTCTGTCCGCCTCCTATGGCCCTCTGCTGTGTTTGGGATGTGTGCCGGTCGTCGTTGGGCGGGTGGTTGGTCAGCCTGGGGGTCGTCATCCCTGTCCACCTCCATGGGTATCCCCCTTCTGGTGGCAATGTTGTGCAGCATTGCACATACAGCAATTATTCGACAGCATGTGTCTGGTTGGTATAGCATGGCGCCGCCAGTCTTGTGGAGGATACGGAAGCGGCTCTTGAGAATCCCAAAAGTCCGCTCTATCACATTCCTCGTGCTGATGTGTGCAGCGTTGTAGCGATGTTCCTGCGGGTTGCTGGATTTAGGTATGGGGTGAGTATGTATTCCCGCAGGGCGTAAGCACTGTCACCTAGAAGATAGAAGCAGAGACTTAGCATTGGTGATGTACATACATGTGTGGTGTTGGTGTGGGGAAGCGTAGTTCTACGTACCTAACAGGAGTCCCTCTCCAAATTCTCCATTGAGTAGTCGCCTGTGCATTCCACTGTTGCGGAAGATGTATGAGTCGTGTGTGCTCCCTGGGAATTGTGCCACTGGGTCCGTTATGATGTTGTTGGCATCGCACACAACCTGCACGTTGATCGAGTGGTATGACTTGCGGTTCCTGAAAAGGTACTCATTTGCTGACGGAGGACATATGGGGATATGCGTGCAGTCAATGCATCCAATCACATGTGGAAATTGTGCCACCTGGTAGAATGCCTGTTTGGTGCGGTCCAACTGCTGTGGGGTTGTGGGGAAGCTGATGTGTGTGTGTAGCATTGTCAGCATGGCATCTAGGAATTTCTTGAAGAAGCGTGACAGTGCGCTTTGCGAAACACCTCCGGCAACCGCAATTACCCCCTGGAAACTCCCTGAGGCCAGTAGGTGCAGGCTGCATAGGACCTGAACGTGCGCAGGGATAGCATTTGTCCTGTGTGTCTGGTGCTGCAGTAATGGTTCCAGGTCTGCAATCAGGCGCATGATCATAGCGCGATTGAGGCGATACTTCTGGTACACCTCGTCCTTATTCTGGCCGAGCAAGGTTATGCGCAGTCTGAACACTCGCTCCTGGACCCTTCTCCTGCGCTGTCCTGCTGCATTGATCCGCATCCTCCTTGCAAGCACGTAGAGGGCAGCCATTTTGTGGGAGCCAACAGGGTCTCCTGGGCCACATTTAAGGGTTTAGTGATTGCCTCAATCATTTGCACATGTAGGAAGATTTTTTTTTTTAAATAATTTTTTTTTTTTTTTTTTGTGACTTTACCTCCAGGTTTTGATTCCCCTTATTTAGCTCTGGCAAAATAGCGATTTTTGGGATTTTCGTTATTAGCGAGTTTTGTTGCATTGGGGTGCGATTCGTTATTTGCTATTGGCAATTTCCGGGAGCTAATAGTGATTTCGGTAATTGCGATTTCGGTATTTAGCGATTCGGTAAATTAGCATTTTGGGTATTAGCGATTCGGTATGTTCGAGGTTATTTATTTAGCGATTCGTTATTTGCTCGGGTTTTGGGTTGATGCATTGGGATTGGGTATTTTTCACACAATACCGGGAGCTATTAACGAATCGGTATTTTACCGACTGGATTTTGGCTTGATGCATAAGGGTGTTACTTCTCCAACTAGGATTTATAGTAAATGTGTTGAAGTCTCATCTGCAGCCTTCCCACATACAAACTTATCTGGGAGCCACAATAGACGCTCACAAAGCTCTAGCATCTCCCAATACAGCCAGGATTCACAATATTGAGTCCCTTCTCACTCATTTTCAGCCCAACCAAGCATTGCCAGCAAAAGTATTCATGCAACTGCTAGGGATGGTGGCATCTTGCATTGTAATTGTTCCCCATGCAGGACTTCACATGCGTAGTTCGCACAGACAACATGACAGCTATGTATTATATATAAAACAGGAGGGGGCACAATCTCTCCAACTGTCACGGCTAGCACAAGCCATTGGGGAATGGCCCATACATCACAAAATGTATCTCTTAGCAGAACATCTTCCAGGAGTAAACAATCAGATTGCAGACCTTCTGAGACGACAGAGACAGCAAATCCACGAGTGGGAACTTCATCCCCAGGTTTCTCTTCCCTACTTTCAGGAATGGGTGATTTCCACACACAGACCTGTTCGCCACAGCTCAAAATGCCAAAGCTTCGCCTCCAGGTTCCCACGCCCGCTCTCCAAAGACAATGCCCCATGGATGAACTGGTCGCAGATATTTGCTTACGCTTTTCCGCCTCTCCCACTCATTCCACTGGTAGTTTGGAAGCTGAGACCAACATTCCTCAAACTGATTCTCATAGCTCCCACATGGGCACGCCAACCTTGGTTCACCACCCTGTTAGAGCTCTCAGTAGTTCTACACCAAAATCTGCATCTCAACTCCAGTCTCCTCACTCAGAACCATGGAGAAATCAGGTATCCAAATCCCAAAGAACTCAACCTGGCGATTTCGCTTAGGAGGTCAGAGTTTGGTTATTTACAATTACCACCCGACTGTATGAACATCCTAAAAGAGGCTAGGTGACCTACTACCAGGGCATGTTATGAGGCAAAATGGAAACGATTTGCTATCTATTGTACCAATAACAATATCAATCCCCTTGATGCCTCAGTGCAAAACATCATCTGTTACCTCTTACACTTACAGCAATCTGGACTAGCCTACACATCCATTCGCTTGCATTTTGCAGCAGTAGCTGCATATTTACAAAACAGACAACAATTATCTCCATTCAGAGTACCAGTGATTAAGGCCTTTATGGAAGGACCAGAAAGAGTGATACTGCTAAGGGTTCCACCTGCACCAGTATGGAACTTATACATAGTCCTTACAAGGCTGATGGGTTCGCCTTTTGAACCAATGCACAGGTGTGGATTACAATTCCTCTCTTGGAAGGTTACTTTTCTTATCGCAATCACTTCCTTAAGGAGAGTTGGTGAATTCCAGGCACTAACTATACAAGAACCTTTCTTTCAATTTCATAAAGACAAAGTGGTTCTTCAAACCAATCCCAATTTTTTACCTAAAGTGGTTTATGCTTTTCACATCAATCAATCAGTTGAGTTACCTGTGTTCTTTCCTCAACCTGATTCTGTAGCAGAATGAGCTCTACACACATACGATGTTAGAAGAGCTATACTTTATTATGTGGAAAGAACAAAAGATTTTTGCAACACAAAACAGCTCTTTGTTGCTTTTTCGCCACCACAAAAAGGCAATCCCATATCTAAATCAGGTATTGCAAGATGGATTGTCAAATGTATTCAAACATGTTATGTGAAAGCGAAAAGAACCTTGACAATTCTCCCTTGGGCACATTCAACCTGCAAAATAGGGGATGCTATGGTCTTCTTACGAATATTCCCTTAGCAGACATCTGTAAGGCTGCAACATGGTCTACACCACACACATACGCCAAACATTATTGTGTAGATGTGTTAGCGAGGCAGCAAGCTAATTTAGGCCAGGCTGTACTAATACCTGTTGCAGTTCTTCTTACATACATACGCATGGACATCTCTATTCTACCTTTACTAACTCCATTGTCACCCTCTGTGGGAAACCAATCTAACAATGGAGTCGATGCCCATGCGCACTATCACCGAAAGGAGGAGTCACCTACCTTGTGACTGGAAAGACTTCTTCTAAGAAAAACAACTTGCAAACATCCGGACCCAACACTAGATGGCAGGAGTATGCAAAGCATGTGAATCTGCAGCTCTACATGCCAAGAACAGATGCTTACTGGGTAAGACCTTTTTTTTATAGATTATAAATACTTTCCATCAGGAAGGAAACAAGACATGGATGTTCAACCTATAGGAGAACAGGCAGAATTATCCAGCAGCGTCTCAAGACCCTCACAGGTGAAGCAGCCGCGCTCTGCAAATCCTGATTGATTCAATATATTTCACCGGTATCTCGAGAAACATTTCTCTTTGAGGGCATACCTCACACACAAAATCAAGCGAGTTACCGGCAAGGGACTGTTTAGAGAAGAAATTGCCCATGAGCAAGACATTTTCTTCTCAAGCTAATTTCCAGTATTAAAAAAGCATATGAACTTTCATGTTACCCAAAATGACAAAAAATTCACTTACCATGAAATTCAAGGAATTAAACAAGAGTGCACCAGCATAACAAACATTTTGTAGAGGTCAAGTATCAGGTGTGCTATCATACATCTGCCCATTTCACTAGTTTCTCAGAATCCCAAAAACCCACTAACTACGAAGAGTGGAGGAGCCCATACCGGTCTAAGGGATGGATTAAATGTGCCAAAGGACTGGATTCCAAAGCCTTGATTTCCATCTAATAGAGCTTACTGGTGGCTCTTATGGCCTTGTTACAGACTACAGTTCAGGTCACATGTAAAGAACATGGGGCACTGTAATGTTAAATCTTAAGAACGTACTGACTTTCAATACTACGCAGAGAGGAGGTAATGAAACAGTTGTGCATCGTAGGATCTTCATTACAAAACAAGAAAATCTTTATTGCATTTTTATATTTTGTCATTCTCTGTTACTGCTTGATAGCCTGACAGTTACTGCTTGATAACCCTAAACTTTAGACTTATTCCCGACTGCGTGCATGGACACTGGAACTGTTTGTTTTGATGTAATTGTCCAAAGGTTTATAATTATGGAGTACTTAAGTGCATGTGTCAATATAATTAGCAATACTCTTTGGAAGAATATTCAAGGCAAGATTTTTCCATCAGACTCTAAAGTACCCATTTCAAGGCTGCTTCGCAGCATCTGAGGTGCAAAAAGGATTAAAACCAGTGTTAACATGAGAAAAATGAATCCTGATAGACTTGAAAGCTGTCTCTTATGTGATGTGGGGAGTCCCTATCCACTATGCATTGTTGAGGCAATTGCCTTCGAGAGCCAGCTCTTTTTTCTGATTGGTAGGAATGATCTAAGAACACTTGAGAGGCTTTACACTTCTACTCATCGTTTTTAGCACTCTATTGTCAAGTTAAATGTATTTTTCCCTGTTTCTGGCAGGATTTTTTTGTCAGAAATACTTTCTATTTTTTCCAAATTTCTAACCTATAGAAAGAAGAGGAAAGTGTTAGACCTATTCAACGTGTGTGTAGTTTGCTTCCATTCCTACCATTCTGTTAAAGACTAGCACATGTACAAGAAAATATCAAAACAAACTTTGCACAACCAGGAAGGAATAGGATTGTGACTCATGTAGCAAGATGTGGGCATAAGACCTGAGGAAAAGAAAGAAAAAGTGGGAAAAACCTCTTCCCTACCTGCCTTTGTGAAGCAGCCTCTTTCTGAGAAAGAACCCTCCTGAGAGGCATTTAGGGAGAGCACATCCAACTGTAGTTTAGACATCAATCTAGAGTGAAGTAATGACATCGCTGTTGAGGTCTTCAGCCCTGACATGCTTGCCGTTGAGAGCTCGCTCTATATCAATACCGTCTAATCAACATTATTGGATGCATTCCAAGTTTATAACATTGAGATATTTATTCTAAGACAACAGTGACCAGAACACCACCTCTGTTGGTATTTTCAAGATTCAGAATGACTACTTTGCCTTGACTTGCCCACGACAGGGACATCTTCCCTATTGAGTCATTCTTTGCATTCAACATCAACTATCCCTTCTTCACTAAGAATGGTGTTCAGGCCCACTTCCATGTCATCATTAAGGACGTTATACTGAACACGTCTCCACCAACATCGCTTATGCCTACTAGAAGTGTATTTTCAGCGTATACTGGTATACCTGAACAGACAAAAATACATAGATCTCATTCAAAACCACTTTATACAGATTCTGACGACTCTTGTTAATCATACTTATCAACCTCTCCAGTTGCTTCACCATTCTGTGTACCTCAGGTTGACAACTTAACATTCCTGAAAGTTCTTGCAAGTGGACCGTCTAAGCTTAACGTACAAATGACAACTCCTCAACCAATGGTATTAGTCTTTCTTGAGACATTACAACCGAGAGCAACTCTGTAACAGCTTTTACCATTAGTTAAAGGACTTTTAGATTTGACTGAAAAAAGTTACTAACACCAGCAACAGTAATGGCTCCAACAGCATGTCTCATGAAAAAAATATAGGCATCCTCAACAGGATCCTGAGATTATAAAAACAGATTTGAATCCGGAATCTGTCATTGCCATAATTTTGAGGTGTAGAAATGCACCAGCACTGGAGGCAACAGCCCGTCCAAAAAGGGTATGTAATGTTATGTTATGTTAAGAAGTTTGTAAAGCGCTCAACTCACCCTAGGGCATCTCGGCGCTACCTGACAGACTAACATCCTGAGCAGGGGGAAAAACAGAGAAACCGGGGTAAATAGTTTAAAACAAGAAAGCTTTAAACTTTTTCCTAAAAAGTTCATACTTAGGAATTAAACGCAGAGTCTGGGGAAGCTGATTCCAGTATTTTGGAGCCAGATATGAGAAGGCTCTGCCTCCAGTCCGATTAAGACGGAAACGTGGAACCTGGAGAAGGATCTGTAAACTAGATCTAAGACTCCTTGATGGACAATATTTAAAAAGTTTGTTTTGTAGGTAGAGAGGACCTCTGTTGTTCAAGGCGTTGTAGGTGAGACAACAGATTTTGAAGAAAGATCTCTTCTTCACAGTTAGCCAATGCAATTCTCTGAGCAGTGGCAGAGAGGGGGAACCTGCTGGTTGATTTAAAATCATTCTGGCTGCTGTATTCTGTACCACCTGCAACTTTGCTAGTTGGGTCTCACCTACTTCTGCCATTAGTGCATTACCGTAATCCAGCCTACTTGTTACTAAAGCTTGCACTAAGGTCCGGCGATAACAGGTAAGTATATATGGAAGGATTTTTCTCAGAAGATGGAGACTGTAATAGCATGAGGAGGAAGTGGTCGCAATATGGTCTTTCATGGACAACAGCCGATCAATCTTTATGCCCAAATTTTTAACTGAAAGTTTGGGGATGGGGGCGGAGCCCAATTGGGCAGGCCACCAATCATCGGACCAGACATCAGTAGCTTTCCCCAATAGCATAATTTCTGACTTGTCTGGATTCAGCTGTAAATAGTTGGCCGTCATCCAGTCATGGATCTTCTTCATGCCATTAGCAAAACTGACTTTCTCGCTCTCTAAGTTTTCGCCAACAGTGAACATAAGCTGCGTGTCATCTGCATAAGAGATGATCTCGAAGCCTAATTGTTCAGCTGTCCTCACCAGAGGAGTCATGTAAATATTGAAGAGGGTAGGACTCAGGCAGGAGCCCTGAGGAACACCCCTCTTCAGAGGTATTTTCGGCGAGGAATAGGCACCCAGAATGACAGTTTGGGTTCTATCCACCAAAAACTGTTTTAGCCATTCCAGGGCAGTCCCTCTGATACCACCAGCGGCTAATCTCTCCGTCAGCTTTACATGCGAGATGATATCGAAAGCTGCGGAGAGATCAAGGAGAATCAGTATCACTGAGCCCCCCGCATCTACTGTTCGTCTGAGTGAATCCGTTACTGCCAATACGGCTGTTTCCGTGCTAAATCCTTTGCGGAAACCCGATTGTGAGGGGGCCAGAATATCATTTTGTTCCACATAAGAGCAAAGTTGTCTATGTATGATGCTTTCCAGCAATTTTCCGAGAAGTGGTAGCAGGGAAATAGGCCGGTAGTTGGCAAGAATAGACGGATCCGCTGAAGGTTTTTTCAATATGGGGCGAACATATGCTTCTTTCCACACCGTGGGAATAGTACCCGTTGTTAAAGAGCAGTAGAAAATATCTCTAATTGCTGGGGCACAGCTTGTGGCTAAGAGGGCCATAGTCTTTGGAGGACATAGATCGTTTGGGGACCCCGATTTTGCTTTGGAGAGGCCTATTATAACTTCTTCAGTGGTGATCAAATCAAAGTGCTCCAGATGGCCATTTGCAGTCTGGGCTCCGTCACTCATTGTTGGCATTAAAGACGGGATTGTAAAAGATTCCGGAGGGAAACTGTTATACATTTTTGCTATCTTGTCCTAAAAGAAGGATGCCAAGGAAATACAGAGATCCTGAGATTCTATCATTGGCTGAGAGCATGCTCTAGGGGATGCAAAATCTTTTACTATAGAAAACCGCTTTCGAGGAGTTATTGGCTTGTTCAATCTGCGTAATGATGGAGCGTCTCGCTGCTTTTAAGTGTAGATGATAGGTAGCCAAAGACTGTCTATACAAGAGTCTGAGTTGATGTTCCTTATTTGCCCGCCAAGTTCTCTCCGGGCGCCTACAATTGGCTTTTTCCATCCTGAGCTCTTCTGTATACCAAGGCATCGAGATTCGTCGTGTGATCGAACTCCGTTTACTAGGTATAATTACATCAAAGGCAGATTGAAGAGCAAAGTTAAAAGCTTCCCATTTTTTGGAGGCATCCGTTAGGTTAATTCCCACAGCCGGAGAGTAGACTTTATTAAAGGTTTCTAGGGTAAGATTCCGCCAGACCCTATATTGTTCCCCTGTTTTCCTTTTTGGTAATTCCCCTTTTTTCCCCCCGTCTGATTAAAGGTAAAAGAAATCATAGAGTGGTCCGTCCATGTCAGAGGATCAGGGGGGTCACAACTCAGCTGGTCATAGTTAGTGAACACAAGGTCTAAAAGATGGCCAGCTCGATGCGTTGGGCCTACCACTCGTTGAGTGAGGCCTATTGACTTTAACGAGGCAAAAAGATTCTCAACCTCTAGTTTAGAGGTATTTCCCCCATGAAAATTAAAGTCCCCTAGTAGAAGAAATGTATCTGCTGCTAGGGCGTGTAACGCTATATATTCCACCAGGAGCTCGGAAAAATTGGCTTTGGGTCCTGGGGGTCTGTACAGCAAGGTGCCGTGCCAGCAGTCAGTGGGAGATACAGTGACCTTAAAAATACCTAATTCCAGCCGTTCATTTTTTTCTGTGAACACCCAGTTTACCCTAAGGTGATTCTGAAAGGCAATGCCAATACCCCCACCTGTTTTTCCTTCCCTATTCAAGAATATAAATTGATAGTTGTCCGGGATCGCCAGATTTATCATGGAAAGATTAGAAGGGTTTAGCCAAGTTTCTGTAAACTGGAACTGCTGCCGCTCAACTAAGGAATGCCAGTGCTTCATCCCTCATAAGCAGCTATAATAGAGAAATATGAGACAGTATGAAAGCTATGACCTGCTGAAACATCGGGGACAAGTGTTCCTGGAAATGATTAACGATGGCTTCCTCTTGTCCGACTAGGTAATAAACTCTGCAGTACACTCAGTAAACTGGCAGCAAAGGGATACTGCTATGGAGTGTCCCAAAAGCGATAATCTTGGCTTTGTTTGAACACCGTGAAACCAGAGGACCAACTAAGAATCATGAACCTTCTTTTCTTGGGATCTGCCTTATTCGGCCAGCATACCGAAGAGGAAATGCTTAAAATTAGAAATAAATTGAACACCTTGAAGTTGATGGGCATAGAAGAATGCAAACAAACCTACAGGCAGCAATGCAAACCCAAGGAGAGGAAGTACTTGTAACGGAGATGGCCTTACCAGCCACAGTATCAACAGCAGCAAGGCCAGAGACAGTCATATAAGTGAAAGTACTCAGTGAAAAAGTTCACTCCACCAAAGACACCTAAAAACAGAGGAAGTGCTTCTTAAAACCAAATGCCCTTCTTTGGACCACCCATTGTTAATAATGGTTTATTTTGGTGCTTTTTTTTAATTTTCGCATCCTCTGTAATTCTTTTTGTTAAATTAATATTACTAACTGTAGATATGCCCTTTAATTCCAATATCAAAACATCTGAATAGGTATCAATATGCAAACTAACTTAACTGTGCAGTACAATACATGATATCTTAGATCAAGGCATATAGTTTTATGCATCATACACATTAACTGAATATAAACATTATGTGCTCTGTATGCTATGTGAACATTCAGTGCTCAAAAATCTTGCAGGCTGCGCTGAAAGTGATCACAACTGTCTATGGAGAAACTTTGAAAAGGATAAACAATTTATTTTTGTTTCAGTTACAGAATAATGTTTCCAAAAGGACCAAAAACTTCAAAAGTTTAGAAACAGTAGATATTTCCTCATTTCCTAAATTGTGAGTACCCATATTAGCATGAGAATTATAGGTAATTTTTCAAAATGACTTCTTTTTTACACATTCTTTCATTTGGAAGGCAGACATGCATCGAAAGTCAATAGGTAATAACAGTAGCTTTACAATTCTGTGTTACCCTAAGTCTCCTGATAAAAATTGGTACCGCACTTTTGTGGGTAGGCCTAGTGGCCACATCAGGAAACGGCCCAAAATGCAATGTGGACACACTTTATTTTTACAGTGAAAACTGACTCTTTTTCCTAAGTGCCTAGCTGTAGATTTTGAACCCTAGCTCTGCCGGCAACTATGGAAACCTGGCAAACCTATACATTTTTGAAATCTAGACACCCAGGGGAATCCAGGATGGGGTGACTTGACTGGCTCCCACCAGGTTCTGTTAGCTAGAATTCCTTGCAAACCTAAAAATTGGTAAAAAAAACCAACAAATTTCCCTCACATTTCTGTGGTGGAAAGTTCTGGAATCTGCGTGGATTCTCAAAATTCCACCTACCCCGCATTCCCCAAAGTCTTCCAAGAAAAATCGTACCTCACTTGTCTGGGTAGGCCTAGTGCCTGTGACAGGAAATGGCCCAAAACGCAATGTGGACACACCACATTTTCACCGTGAAAACTGACCCTTTTCTTGCAAAGTGCCAAGCTGTAGACTTTGAACCCTAGCTTTGCCGGCACCTAGGGAAACCTTGCAAACCTATACATTTTTTAAAACTAAACACCCAGGGGAATCCAGGATGGGTTGACTTGACTGGCTCCCACCGGGTTCTGTTACCCAGAATCCCTTGCAAACCTAAAAATTTGTCAAAAAAAACACATTTCTGTGGTGGAAAGTTCTGGAATTTGTGTGGATCCTCAAAATTCCACCCACCCCGCGTTCCTCAAAGTCTTCCGAGAAAAATGGTCCCTCACTTGTGTGGGTAGGCCTAATGCCCGCGACAGGAAACGGCCCAAAACGCAATGTGGACACACCACATTTTCACTGTGAAAACGGGCCCTTTTTTTGCAAAGTGCCAAGCTGTAGATTTTGAACCCTAGCTCTGCCGGCACCTAGGGAAACCTAGCAAACCTATACATTTTTGAAAACTAGACACCCAGGAAAATCCAGGATGGCATGACTTGATTGGCTCCCACAAGGTTCTGTTACCCAGAATCCCTTGCAAACCTACAAATGTGTCCAAAAAACCACATTTCCCTCACATTTCTGTGGTGGAAAGTTATGGAATCTGCGTGGATCCACAAATTTCCTCCCACCCAGCGTTCTCGAAGGTCTCCCGATAAAAATGGTACCTCACTCGTGTGGGTGGGTCAAGTACCCGTGACAGGCAAGGGCCCAAAACCTATTGAGGCAACATCAAAATTACCTATTGCAAAACAACCTGGTTTTGCAAGGGGGGTCCCATGAGTTTTTGGCCCCACGCTCGGCGGCCATCTAGGGAAACCTACCAAACCCACACATGTCTGAAAACTAGACACCCGGGGAGTCAAGCGAGGTATGGCTTGCGTGGGTCCCCCAACATTTTCCTACCCAGAATCCTCAGCAAACCTCAAATTTAGCTGAAGAATTCACTTTTTTCTCAAATTTATGTGTGGGAAAGTTCTGGAATCTGCGTGGATCCACAAATTTCCTACCACACACCGTTCCCCCCAGGTCTCCCGAGAAAAATAGTAGGTCTCTTGTGTGGGTAGGCATAGTGGCTGCAACAGGAAATGGCCGAAATTGTACTGTGGAGACTTCAAAATTACCTAGAACAAAACTACCTGGTTTTAGGGGCGGGGGTCACGTGGGGTTTTGGCCAGGGCTCGCTGCCACCTATGGAAATCTACCAAACCCACACATTTCTGAAAACTAGCCACCCTGGGGAGTCCAATGAGGTATGGCTTGCGTGGATCCCCCAACATTTCCCTACCCAGAATGCCCTGCAAACCTCAAATTTAGCAGAAAAAAACAAATTTTCCACATCTTTTTGGGTAGAATCACCGTGTCAGCACAAATGTCATACCCCACAGCTTTCCCCTTAGTCTCCCGTGTAAAATGATACCTCACTTTTGTGAGTGGGGCAAGGGCCTGTGACTGGGAAGAGCCCAAAACATAGGGTTTAAGGGTATAGCACCGAGCATTCGGAGCGCTATATTTTAAAAAAATACGTTTTTAGCCAATTCTGCATTGGGCACCCACGCAAGTGAGGTATCATTTTACCTGGGACACTAAGGAGAACGCTGTGGGGTAGGACATTTGTGCCGGCACAGTGCTTCCACCCAACAATATGTGGAAAATGTGGGTTTTTTCAGTTAAATTTGAGGTTTGCAGGGCTTTCTGGGTTGGGAAACATTGGTGGATCCACGCAAGCCATACCTCATTGGACTCCCCAGGGTGTCTAGTTCTCAGACATGTTTGGGTTTGGTAAGTTTTCCTAGATGGTGGCGAGCCCAGGTCAAAACCCCAGGTCCCCCCCCCCCCTCCAAACCAGGTAGTTTTGTTATAGGTAATTTTGAAGTCTCCACAGTACGATTTTGGCCATTTCCTGTTGCCGCCACTATGCCTACCCACACAAGTGAGGTACCGTTTGTATCGGGAGAACTGGGGTAACGCTGGGTGGTTGGAAATTTGTGGATCCACGCAGATTCCAGAACTTTCCCACACAGAAATTTGAGAACAAAAGTGAATTTTTCAGCTAAATTTGAGGTTTGCAGGGGATTCTGGGTAGGAAAATGTTGGGGATCCACACAAGCCATACCTCGCTGGACTCCCCCGGGTGTCTAGTTTTCAGAAATGTGTGGGTTTGGTAGGTTTCCCTAGATGTCTGCCTAGCCCGGGCCAAAAACTCATGGTACCCCCCTTGCAAAACCAGGTTATTTTGCAATAGGTAATTTTGATGTCACCTCAGTACGTTTTGGGCCCTACCCTGTTGCCGGTACTTGACCCACCCACATGAATGAGGTACCATTTTTATCGGAAGACCTGGGGGAACGCTGGGTGGGAGGAAATTTGTGGATCCACGCAGAATCCAGAACTTTCCCAAACAGAAATTGAGAAAAAAGTGCATTTTTCAGCTAAATTTGAGGTTTAAAGGGGATTCTGGGTAGGAAAATGTTGGGGGACCCACGTAAGCTATACCTCGCTGGACTTCCCCGGGTGTCTAGTTTTCAGAAATGTGTGGGTTAGGTAGGTTTCCCTAGATGGCTGCTGAGCCCAGGGCCAAAATCTCATGGCCCTCCCCCCCACAAAACCAGGTTGTTTTGCGATAGGTAATTTTGATGTTGCCTCAATAGGTTTTGGGCCCTTGCCTGTCACAGGTACTTGACCTACCCACGTAAGTGAGGTACCATTTTTCTCGGGAGACCTGGGGGGAATGCAGGGTGGTAGGAAAATTGTGTTTTTTCTGATAAAAGATTATTACGACACAGTAATGCAAGGAAAATGAGTGACTATAGTCACATTTTGAGGTTTGCATTGCGTGAGTAAAAAACATTTTGGGATCCATGAGAGGCACACCACCCAGCACTCCCCATTTTTTTTTCTACTTTTCAGAAATATCTAAAGTTGGTAAATTTTCCCTAGAGACAGACTACACCTTAGCACAGAAAGACAAATGAGATAAATATGACTGCCTATCCACCTGTTCCTCAAGTACACACACATACTGGTTGGATTTGGCACGAGGGTGAGTGAAGGTTCAGAGCATAAAATTCTATTAACAATAGATTTCACAAAAAGGAAATGCACTGTTAATATTTAAAAAGATTAAAAAACGGAGCCAATGAATCGCAGCTCGTGAGCTGTAAAGCCACAGCAAGGCACCAACCTCTTTACAGACCATTCACACACCTTTCATACATTACACACAAGGCAATTCACACCGCCAGCCGCGAGCCCAGCACATTACAACATTCACATCAACAGACAGCACCATTCAAGGGCCCATCACTATAATGCGCCCACATGACTGACACAGGAATCACACCGGCTGGTGGTTGACATAGTGTCTTCAGTGGCGTTTGACTAGCAGAGTGTGTAATGACCAGCAGCAAGTCACTACTCACACACTGCCAGCCATTTGCCAGCCCATGCACACCTCCAGCCAAGCACCACCCCACCCACACTGCCAGCCAAGCGCCAGCCCATGCACACTGCCAGCCAAGCGCCAGCCCACGCGCACCGCCAGCCAAGCCAGTACACTATTAGGCTCACGGTGGCTTCCAAAAACTCTTTTCAGTGTGATACAATCTGAAACATGTGGGCTCACACAGCCCAGGATTAGAAGTACAATCGGTACAGTGTATGCAACTCTCCTTCCGCATAGCTGTTCGCAAGCAGACTCTACATCTCTTACAGGGATTGTTTTTGTTGGGCTTGGGAGGAATGTGATCAGGAAAGTGGCGATCTTTCAATCTAGCCACATCCTCCACCACTCCAACTCTAGGAACACTTGCCTGTTACACAACAACACGGCTGCCTATCACAGACTCCTGAAACTGAACAAAAGTCATCTTTGCCGCAGGGGAACACTCCTTGAACACAACAAAAGCATTGAAAGTTGCTAAATTGAAGAGATGGATGGCTAACTTCTTATACCAAATGTAAGCCTTACGAACAGCACTGTAAGGTTCCAATCTCTGATCTACTCTATCGACACCACCCATGTGCTTATTGTAGTCTACAATGCACACAGGTTTGCGCACTTCTGCAACCTGACCCAAAGAGTCACAGGTGAAGTACTCTCATCATGAATGGTATTCAGCATGCACACATCCCTCCTGTCCACAAATTTCACAGCTAGCAGTTCCTCAGTAACCAAGGCACTGCACTGTACCCTCTGAAGCTTTTTGCAAACAAGCTCTTTTGGGTAACCTTTACAGTTAGAGCGGATTGTGCCACAAGCAAAAGTGTCCACTTTGAACAATTCCTTAAACAATTGTACAGCAGTGTAGAAGTTATCAAGGTACAAATGGTGGCCTCTGTTAAACAGCCCTCTAGCAAGATCCCACACAATTTTCAACTCCAAAAGTGGACAGACAACCATGGGGGTCAATAGTGGAATCCGTACCAGTGTACTCTCAGACAACATATACATCTTAATTCCATAATGTGCGCTCTTGCTAGGAGTGTACTGCCTAAAGACAAAACGGCCCTTGAACAGGACCAAAGACTCATCAACAGCTTTTTATTTCCCTGGAGTATAGATCTCTGAAAGTCGATCTACAAAGTGATCAAGAACAGGCGGAATCTTAAAAAGACAGTCACAGTCGGGGTAATCTCGTGGCAACGCCAAAACATTAACAACAAAATGAAGCATCCGAAGCAAAAGTAAATACCAATCACGACTCAAAATTGCAGAAAATATGGTGTTTGCCATCAAGGTACTGGTAGACCAATATGAAGCCATGGACGGCTTCCTTATCAAGCCCATCAAAAAGTAAAACCCAAAAACTTCATCTCATTCAGATTTGTGGGAGTCCACTGGGTTGCTCTAGAGCGGGCCTAAGTCTGGCACTGCTGTCCCTCAAAAACTGTCCAGAATACAAATTAGTCTGCTCAACAATCTCAGCCAAAAATACGTCATCCATAAACAACTGAAAAAACTGTACAGGCAAAAAAAAATCGAAATTCACTCTACACCCTGCATCCCACTAAAGGCAGGCAACCCCGGCTGCACCATGTTTGGTTCAACCCAGAGTCCAGCACTTCCAGTAGGAAGCCTTGCAGCCTCAGGCTACAATACCGATGTCTCTTGCTGCACCATCGGCACATCAGTGTCCTCCTCTAAAACAGGCACTTCATCCGCACTGAGAGTATCTTCATCCTCACTAAGAGTAGCTTCATCATCAGATGATTCCTCGTGGACAGAAAACTCACTGCCAGAATCTTGCGTTCCCTTCTCTCCCTCAGACGCACTGTCAGTCGCATAATCCTGCTCAGAGGAAGATTCAAAAAGCATACCAACCACCTGCTAAGCAGTAATTCTACGGCTAGCCATAATGCTTATGTAACGCCCTGAACGTCTCAGGATCGTTTAACAGACACGACAATGAGGACGCAACCACTTGTGAAGGGTTAGTTCTTTTAATGAAGGCAAATAAAATACAAAGAACAAACAAAAGTTATAGTCACTGGAATCCTCCAGGCTAAGTACGTTACCAGCCCACAGCTCGGATGGTCCTAACCGTCCTCTGCATATACGCCGATCCCGGCGTATGCCAACAGAGGGCAGAAATGAAATGGCCGACAATGCCAATCGGTAGGCTGTGAGGGGCACGAAGAGTGTTGGGGAGAATCGAGGAGTCAGGGAAACACCCAGCCGGGGTCTCTACCTGAAGGGAGCAGCCGCTCAACCTCTTACTCAGACTGCACCGGGACGCGGAGTCACCTCCTGGTGATGCGTCACCGATACCCCAATCACAAGCAAGAAGACTGAACCGAGAGCAGCCGCTCGATCGATCCTGTGGACTTCCGAGTCTGTAACGCGGCAAACACCTCCTGGTGTGCGTTACAGCTGGCAGTCCCTGTGTCTCTGGTCGGGCTGGGAGTTACGACTCCAACCAGCAAAAGCGCCACTGCGCTTGGACTCAGCCGAGTCAAAAAGCGAAGCTCAATGGTTGACCGGTAGAGCTTCCGGGTCCTTCACAGGTGACGATGGGGCAAGACACGGCCCAGGGAGTAACGACTCGACCTACCTCCGTTCTTGCCTTACTGGAGCACCACTCCGGAACACTGCTCTTCACGAAGCAGGTACGTCGGTGTAAACACAATATCCGACAGCCTTGTACCTCCCGGTTCCTCCCTTTATAGGGCGTGTTTTCCTTGAGTTATGTAACAGCTCTCCTGTTTACATAAGGGCGTGTTTCCCTTGAGTTATGTAACAGCTCTCCTGTTTACATAAGGGCGTGTTTCCCTTGAGTTATGTAACAGCTCTCCTGTTTACATAAGGGCGTGTTTCCCTTGAGTTATGTAACAGCTCTCCTGTTTACATAAGGGCGTGTTTCCCTTGTATGACAGGAATTCTTGACAGTACATCCTCCCTCTCAGCGGCTCCCCACGGGTCCAGCGCTGGCAGGAAAACGCCGATGGAACAAGGAGACCAAGCGCGGAGCATGAAGCCCTTCAGCCGGTTCCCATGAATGCTCCTCCGGGCCATAGCCTTTCCACGCAACCAGGTACCACAGCTTCCCCCTGCGCCATTTGGACGCCCGTATGGCCGACACTTCATACTCCACCTCCGACTCCACGCATACCGGCCTAGGTGTCCCAGACGGCTTGGAGGGTGCTGGTTTGAGCAATGATACATGAAAGACAGGGTGTATCCGCAATGACTGGGGCAAGCACACCTTCACGTTCACGGGACCCATACACTTGGTAATTCGATAGGGGCCCATGTACTTGGGATGGAACACACTGTTCTTTCGAAACCTCATGTTTCTTGTGGATATCCAGACGTAGTCTCCAGTGCGGTACAGTGGCCCGGGCCTTCTCTTCCTATCTGCCGCAGCCTTGTATCTTCTCTTGGCCTCTATTAGGACAGCCCTTGAGCGCATCAACGTGTCTTTTATGTGTGCCACCCTGTCCGCTGTGGCGGGAATCCTGTCCTCTCTGAACGGATGTAGAAATGGCAAGAACCTGGGATGTTGGCCATAGTTGCTATAGAACGGAGATGACTGTGTGGAGCTGTGAGTGGCGTTGTTATAGGCTATCTCTGCAACCCATAGCAAGTCGACCCATTCTTCCCTGCCCTGGTCCACAAAACATCGCAGATACTGTTTGAGCGTTTGGTTCAGGCGCTCGGTTTGGCCGTCCGTTTGAGGGTGGTAGCTGGTGGACAGGGCGGTCTTAACATGCAGCGCAGTGCACCAAGTCTTCCAGAATTGCGCGGTAAACTGCGACCCCCGGTCCGACACGATCACCCCAGGTAATCCATGCAGTCGTACCACATTCTTTAGGAGTAGTGACGCCAATTCCCCGGCCGTAAGGACTCTCTTGCAGGGGATGAAGTGCCCCATTTTCGTCAAGTAATCCACCACCACCAGTATTGCCGTCATCCCCTGGTCTACCGGTAGGCCCACCACGAAGTCCAGTGATATGCTATCCCATGGTCTATCCGGGGTCGGAAGTGGATGTAAGAGCCCTTGGGTTCGGCCATGGTCGGCCTTCATGGTAGCACACGTAGGACACTCCTGTCCCCACCTCCTGACATCCACTCTCATGGTTGGCCACCAGAAATGCCGTCCCATGCTAGCCACCGTTTTTTCAAAGCCCAAATGACCTGCGCATGGAGAGTCATGGCACCAGATGAATGCTTGTTTCCTTAGCCTAGGCGTGGGTATCAATAGGCACCTGCCCTTCAGGGGTATCCCGTCCTTCAGCTGCCATTCTCTGTGACTGAGGAGCCACCTCCGCCATGCGAATGACCTGATCCCTCTCTTTATTCCCCTCAGGAAAGTATCCGGTTGGATAACCCCCAATACCATCCTCGGGGAAATGATGGAACGCTCGGTTGCAGGCAATGGTTCCTTAACTGCAGATTGACGGGACAGGGCGTCCGCCTTCCGGTTTTCAGTCCCCGGCCGATATGTGATGCGGAAGTTGAACCCCGCAAAGAAGATCATCCACCGCAGCTGCCTGGGAGAAAGGTGTCTAGTGGCCGTCATGAACTGTAGGTTCCGATGGTCCGTGTACACCGATACCACATGTCTTGCCCCCATCAACCAATGCCTCCATTCGGTGAAGGCGTCCTTGATTGCGAGAAGCTCCTTCTCCGCAATATGGTAGTTGCGTTCGGCGTCGTTGAGTTTGCGGGACATGTACGCAACGAGATGAAGCACCCCTGTGTCGTGGTTGCGTTGGGACAAGATAGCCCCCAGCGCCACATCCGACGCGTCCGCTTCCACCACGTAGGGGAGATCCGGATCGGGGTGAGCCAACACCGGCGCCTTACCAAAGGCGCTTTTCAGGGCCTCAAAGGCTTTGTTCGCTTCAGGGGACCAGACAAACTCCTTGGACTTCCTCAGTAGCTGTGTGATTGGGGCCACCACTCCTGAAAATCCATCTATAAACCGCCTGTAAAAGTTGGCGAAGCCAATGAAACTTTGGACGTCCTTCACGCTTTGGGGCACCGGCCATTCTTTCACCGCCTTGATCTTTCGTTCTGCCATCTCCTGTCCCTCTGGACTCAGCATCACTCCGAGGAATTCCACGGATGTGACGTGGAAGTCACACTTGCCGAGTTTACAAAACAGCATGTTTTCCCTCAGCTTTTGGAGCACAGCTTTGACGTGGTGTACGTGCTCCTCCACACTGGACGAATAGATGAGGATGTCGTCGATATATACGACCACGTAGATATCCAACTCCTCTCTGAATACCTCATTCAAAAAGTACTGAAAGGCTGCCGGGGCGTTGCACAGACCGAACGGCATGACGAGGTACTCAAAAAGGCCGAACCTGGTCTTAAAGGCGGTCTTCCACTCGTCTCCGTCCCTCATGCGCACCAGATGGTATGCCCCTTTCAAATCCAACTTGGTGTAGATACGAGCTTTCTTGACCTGTTCCAGAAGTACACTGATGAGAGGCAAGGGGTACCGATTTTTTATGGTTATCGCATTCAATGCCCTAAAGTCCACACAGGCTCTCAGCTCCCCATTAGCCTTCGGGATGAAGAAGAGTGGCGAGGCGGCCGGAGACTTGGACGGGCGGATGAATCCTAGCCTGAGGAGTTTATCCAGGTACCCCCGGAGATGCACGTTTTCAGGCTCCGTCAGGGCATACAGCCTGCCGCTGGGAACGCTGGCCCCTGGCACCAGGTCGATCTGGCAGTCAAACTGTCTATGTGGTGGTAGCACTTCCGCCTTCACCTCATCAAATACATCCTCAAAACTGTGATAAGCCTGGGGGAGAGCCACATCTTTTTCTGCCGCTGTAGCCACCGTCTGACTCCCGCTCTCATCTGCGTCAAGGGATTCCGTTCTTATTCCACAATGCAGGATGCAATACGGTGACGTCATTTCGATGCGATGTGTTGGCCAATCCACAAAGGGGTTGTGTTTCTGTAGCCACGGCAATCCCAATATGACGCCATATTGGGGCGCTCGGATGATGTTAAAATCGATTTGTTCCAAATGGTTCCTCCCATATCTCATCGGAAGGACCCCCGTGTGCTGTCCGATGGGCCCCGTCACCAATCGCCTTCCGTCTACCGCATAGACGTCTTCGGGTACTGCTTTGGGAAGAAGCACTAGCCCTAGCCTGCATGCCTCGTTGTGGTCCATAAACATGCCAGTGGCCCCTGAATCCACCATGGCCACAACGGGTATCCACTGGTCATGCACTCCCACGTGCACCGTGATAAACAGGTGTCGTTGTCCCTTAGTGACCGAGTTGGAAAGTGAAGGGATGGATGAGTGACTCCGAGATGCCCCTTCTCTGGTCTTGGAGTCCTCTAGTTTTCCGCCGGTATGTCCACCACGGCTGTTACCGACCGGTTGGCCCGATAACGTGACGTCTTCGGTTTGGCAGGGCATTCACGTACGTAGTGGCCTTTTTTGCCACAATATAGGCACAATCCTTGTTTACGGCGTGACTCTTTCTCCGTGGCTGTGAGGCTCGCTCATATTGCGCTGATGTCCATGGGTTCTCCCTTGGATGCGGTGGAAGTTTCAGGACTTCCCACCGTCACATAGTATGGAAGGGATTTTCCTTTTCTCCCATGATCCCCCTTTCTTTCACTTAGCCTATGTTCCAGCCGTAATACCAGGTTGATAAGGCCCTCACATGTCTTGGGTTGAGGGTCAATATGAGCCACGGCGTCCTTGAGCTCATCGCACAGCCCTTGATGGAAGAGCGCCGTCTGTTTAGCAACAGGCCACTTGGTTTCCGCAACCAGCCTTCGGAACGCGTTGAGATACTGCACCAGGTCGTTGGATCCCTGTCTCAACTCAAGCATTTCACGGTCCGCCGTGTACGAGTCAGCCCTTCTGTCGAATACCTTCAGGAATTCCTCGCGAAAAGCACCCCAATCACATAAGAGGGGGTCGTCCCTGCTCACCAGAGGTACGGCCCATTGTGCCGCGTTTCCAGCCAAATAGGATATAAGGAAAGCCACACGAGCCTGACTCGTGGGGAACGCCTTTGGTTTGCACGATAAATGTAGCGCCACTTGTGTGAGGAATACCTGCACTGTGTTAGGATCCCCACTGTACCTCTCTGGTGTTGCCAAGGGGATGGCTACCGGCATTTCCACTACTACCGCAGGGGTCTGGTTCGTGAGGGAGGTGCTGGGCGTGAGCGGGTCCAATTGGATAGCATCCAGTCTGGCATTTACATCGGCTGTTTCTTGCCTAGAGGCAGCCACTTCAACTTGCATGGCCGCTAAAGCAGCCAGCACATCATCAAGTGTTGCCATGTCTGTTATCGACCGGGAGACAGTTAGTGGTATTAAGGTCGGATATTTTGTAACGCCCTGAACGTCTCAGGATCGTTTAACAGACACGACAATGAGGACGCAACCACTTGTGAAGGGTTAGTTCTTTTAATGAAGGCAAATAAAATACAAAGAACAAACAAAAGTTATAGTCACTGGAATCCTCCAGGCTAAGTACGTTACCAGCCCACAGCTCGGATGGTCCTAACCGTCCTCTGCATATACGCCGATCCCGGCGTATGCCAACAGAGGGCAGAAATGAAATGGCCGACAATGCCAATCGGTAGGCTGTGAGGGGCACGAAGAGTGTTGGGGAGAATCGAGGAGTCAGGGAAACACCCAGCCGGGGTCTCTACCTGAAGGGAGCAGCCGCTCAACCTCTTCCTCAGACTGCACCGGGACGCGGAGTCACCTCCTGGTGATGCGTCACCGATACCCCAATCACAAGCAAGAAGACTGAACCGAGAGCAGCCGCTCGATCGATCCTGTGGACTTCCGAGTCTGTAACGCGGCAAACACCTCCTGGTGTGCGTTACAGCTGGCAGTCCCTGTGTCTCTGGTCGGGCTGGGAGTTACGACTCCAACCAGCAAAAGCGCCACTGCGCTTGGACTCAGCCGAGTCAAAAAGCGAAGCTCAATGGTTGACCGGTAGAGCTTCCGGGTCCTTCACAGGTGACGATGGGGCAAGACACGGCCCAGGGAGTAACGACTCGACCTACCTCCGTTCTTGCCTTACTGGAGCACCACTCCGGAACACTGCTCTTCACGAAGCAGGTACGTCGGTGTAAACACAATATCCGACAGCCTTGTACCTCCCGGTTCCTCCCTTTATAGGGCGTGTTTTCCTTGAGTTATGTAACAGCTCTCCTGTTTACATAAGGGCGTGTTTCCCTTGAGTTATGTAACAGCTCTCCTGTTTACATAAGGGCGTGTTTCCCTTGAGTTATGTAACAGCTCTCCTGTTTACATAAGGGCGTGTTTCCCTTGAGTTATGTAACAGCTCTCCTGTTTACATAAGGGCGTGTTTCCCTTGTATGACCGGAATTCTTGACAGCTTACTAATAAAGGTAACTTGTCAAAAAAAGTCAACAACAATAAATCCTTTGTAAAATAAGTAATAAACAAATTGTGGCTTTATCACAAAGACCTATATACTCAAACACTATACCACTCCCTAGCCAGAAGCAGCTAGACTCACCACCACCTACTCTGCACAGACACAGTAAGGACCAACAGTATCCCACTAAAAAAAGAAAAGAAAATTACACATAAGACAACGCAAAACACATCGCAAAGTATTTCATGCTCAAAACACTAACTAAATATGCTGCTATTATGACACCACGTACAAAAAATTAATTTATCCATAACATTAATACTCATTTGGAGTAAACACAACAAAAATGTTTTTCTCACCCAAAAAATGCAACTACGCAAAACTGCAGATCAACCACTGCCAGGGGGGGCAGAAACGGCCCAAATGAATGCTCTCCAAAGGGGGGGACCCTTGCATAAGGGGCCGCTCCCCAATAACCTATTGCTCCCCAAAGGGGAGCGACCCTTGCCCAAGGGGCCGCTGCCCATCAACACAAAAAATCCCTGGTGTCTAATGGCTTCTGCCCCCCTTGGGTGGCGAATACTTTAGTGCGGCCTTTGTCTTTAGAGGCTGATGTGATAGCAGGACACTTCTTGTACACATTCTATCATGAAAGATTCCATCTCCTGCCAATATTGTTGTAAATTTGTTTTGGAGTGTCTTGCTTTTATGACTGCTGCTGTTTCCCAGAACACTAGATTGTGTCCATTTGAAACCGTTCTGTATTAAGTTATCCTCTTTTTTTCTTTCTCTCCTTCTTTCTTTACTTCCTTTCGCTTTCATTCTTTCATTATTCCCTTCTTTCATTCTTACATCTTTCACTTATTTCCTTCATTCTTCTTTCTTTGTTTGTTTGTTTCTTTCCTTCTTTCTCTCTCCTTCCTAATTTTTATTTCTTATTTTCCCATCTTTCTTTCTTTCTTTTTATCACACCTTCTGTCATTCTTGTCTTCCTTCATTCACTATTTCATTTTCTCCTACTCTTTTTAATGTTTTCTCTTTCCTCTTTCTTTCTCTTTTCTTTTCCTGTTCCTTTTCTTTCCTTATCTTTTTTTCGTTCTTTCTTAACGTCTGTCTGTTCTTGCCTTGCATTTCCTTTACTTTATTTCCTTCTGTCTTTCTTTCCGGCTCGTTCCTTCTCTCGTTCCTTTTTTCTTTCTTTTTTTCTTTCCCACTTTTCCACTTTCTCTCTTTTTTCTTTCTTCTTTCCTTCCTTCACTCTTTCTTTGTTTCTCTTTCGTTCTTTGTTTCTCTTTCCTTATTTCTTTGCCATGCTTTATTTATCGGTGCCTCCTTTCATTCCTTCTTTCCATTTTCCTTCAGTTTTCTTCTCCCTCTCGGTCTTTCTCTTTGCAGCTTTCTTGCTTCCCTACTTGTTTTCTTTCTCTTTCCTTTCCTCCTTCCTTCCTTGAGGGTTGAGCCAATGCCAGACATATTGACTTTCTAGGTGCCAAGACCTTTGGATTTTACTAAAATAATGTGTAAAACATAGTTACTTATAGGCGTTTCTGATGGATTTCATCCATTAGTAAGTGTTTAGTGTCATTCACATTTTCCTCCACTCACTCCAGCATGCACTAAGGGGCAGTGTTTCAGCACAGTTCAGCCATTGGCTGATTTCACTACGAGCCTGTGATAGGCTAAGTCTACAAGATACAGTTTTGCAGAAACAAGTAAACCATTGAGATGTAGTGCTGGGGTTTGAAGCACAGATAGATTTTATTGAATCCTGCTATATATGAGGCTCCAGTGTCAAATAAAACAAACAATTGCACTTTTTTATCATAACTATTACAGACCACGACCATTGTCAGTTCTGATGATGAACGGTCTTTTTAAATACATTATATGTTTTTTAGATGCATAATGGAGCCTTCAACATTACACTGAATGTATTCATCCAGTGAAAAGCATTGATTTTTTTTTTTTATTATTTGTTTATTAAAGGCTTGCTATACCATACAAAGATGTCATGCGCGAGCCAGCAGCGTCGCGCCATGGAATTCAGGACAAGCAATTTTGGAGTACATAAACATGTTGAACAGATATATGAAACGTAAATAACAACTATCGCCTGTAAAGACAAACAAAACCCCCTTCCCCCCCTCCCCCTCCGGCACTACAACAATATGACTCACATAACGGAAGCAGTTTGACTTCTGATAAGCACACATGTAAACATGACACAATAACCTGAGGCTAATTGCATTAGACATCCTTAGCATATAGAAATGAGAATGCATGACATCTTACAAATCAGGGTGACTCAATAAATATAATGTAAATGGGGCCCAGAAGTCCTTGGGTCGCGATGATTCAGGTAGCTCTTCAGCATAGATCTCCAATTGTTCCCACAGTAGGCCAAATCACGGATCCACTTTTGAACGGTGGGCAATACCTTTGCGCCCAAACATTGCGCCACAGCACGCTTGGCCATTAGTGTTGCCACAGCAACCAAACTCCCGTTGCAGGGTTTCAAAGAGGTCGCATTACTCAGACATACATCCCACCCGTTCCAGCACAACATCCGTTAACACACTCTCAACTTTGGACCAAAACACAGCTATCCCCATACAGAGCCAAGAGAGTTGTAGAAAATTGGCATCCGCCTGCCTGCATCGCAAACAACAAGCTGTATCACGCAGTCCAAATTTCCGTAATCGCACAGGGGTATAATAAAGCTGGTGTAAAAATGTTAAGTGTATGATGCGTAGGTTGCAGTTAGCTGTAAGGCACACAGTCAATTTACAACAAAAGTGCCAATGGTCTACGGACAACGCGTTACCTAGCGCTTCATTCCATTTAACGTATGAGGGATGTGCCTCTGACTCCCGCTCACAAAGTGATGCGGCGTATAATTTAGTAATCAGTTCCTTACGATCCTGTCCCGTGAGCACCGCCTGCAGCGCTCGCAGTGTCTGAGGCTCAGTGGGGTAATTAGGATATATATCCCTGACGGCTTGTCGAACCCTCACGTACGTGAAGCGCATCATAGCACCGTGTGTCCGACCCGCTTGCACGTCCGGCAGCGAACGAAACTGGCCTTGTTTATACAAGTCCCCCAGTTGCGTGACCCCAACTGTTTGCATTGTGCTCCGCACAGAGCGTTCTTGCGCCACCGATATGCCAGGATGCGCCGCAATTGGTAATTTGGGGCCATAAAGGTAGGGTAGCTTCGCTCGTCTAGCCAGTGTCTGCCAGGCCCAGGTGGTGCACTGCACCGGATTAATTTCTGTCCGGGGGCCTCCACTCCCACCCGAGAGAGCAGCTGCTTCCAGCGGTAGCGGGAGTATTGCGTCCGCCTCAGTCCCCGTATGAGGGAGAAAACATTGTGGGAAGAACCAGTAATGTGCAAATTGCGTCTGTGTGCATAGGTAATAAAGGCTCATAACTGGTGCCTCGAAGCCGCCGCGTTCAAAAGGTTGTACCAGAGAGTTCAGCTGCAGCGAGGTTTGTTGCCCCTCCCCAAACAAATGATAGTAGGGCCGTCTGTAATGCCTTAAAGGCAGAAATGTTCAGGTGGATAGGAATATTCACGAATAAATATAATAATTTTGGCAAAATTACCATTTTGATCACTGCAATGCGGTCCGCCAATGAGAGGGAAAGGCGAGCCCACCGCTCCGCCTTTTCAGTGAGATGTGTGATGGTGCGTCCGGAATTCATGGATATTACCTGTGCAGGGTCTCTGTGTAACCAAATCCCCAGATATTTCACCGGGTCCTGGGTCCAGGACAGAGGAAAGTCCATTTCGAACTCTACAGTACCAGCCGTCAAGGGGAATACCGTCGACTTGGCCCAGTTTATCCCTAATTTCTGGAAAACAAACTGGGCCCCTGAAAATAGGATACAACCCTGACAGGGAAAATACTTATTTGGAAAACAAACACCGGGCACAGTGTAGTTTACTGTAGAAGGGCATGTAAACTTAAGACATATATACACATTACATAGTCATAAATACCATGACAACTATTTTTAGATAGCTGTCATGGTATTTGTGACTATGTAATGTGTATATATGTCTTGAGTTTACATGCCCTTCTACAGTAAACTACACTGTGCCCGGTGTTTCTTGTTTTCCAAACCAGTTTATCCCTAAGCCAGAGATGCCTTAAATTTAACATATTCGTGCAGCAATTCAGGTAGGTAGGTTGCATGCTCACGGACATATAACAGCATGTCATCCGCATAATGTGAGACAAGTGGCCGTTGTCAGATGCGCAAAATCAAAAATGTATAGCAGGGACACATTATGGATATAGAAACCCCCCCAACTCCCACCCTCCCTCGCCCCACCCCCCTAAGATCGCACTAAGTCCGCATAGTCTTGTCCACAGCCTAGATGTGAAATCGAAACATCCTAGCATGATAACATGCACAGCCCATCCCCCCCCCCCCGGCTCCCCCTACCCCCGTCCTTACAGGTCAAGAAACTAGCCCGACAAATAAGTCTCCGCTACCACTGGCGGCTACAACCATAGGCCACGATAGTCCACCCATCGTTTCCATATTTTAGAATGCTTGCGTGGGCATCCCCTGGCTACAAAGATAGGTTGCTCCAACCCCATGCAAAAATCCAACCCATTCTTCCATACAGTCACCGAGGGGGCCCGCGCCGCCTTCCACTCTTTAGCAATGTCTTGCTTCGCCAGTGAGAAGCCTAATAGCATGAGATGCTTTTTATAGACATTGCCACCTATCCCCTCCATGACATGAAGCAGGGCCAACTGAGGTGTACGAGGAAGCTCCCATCCCAGGACCTCAAAAAGGCATGCAAATACCCCTCTCCAAAAGCGATCTAGGGATGAACACCGCCAGACCATGTGTATGAACTTGCCCTCCTCCCGGCCACAGCAAAGACACTCTGGGGAAGCGATCAGCCCTGCCCGCCACAGCCGCGCCCTAGTAAAGTAGACCCTGTGGAGATATTTAAACTGGACCAGGCGGAGTCGCATCGCTATGGCCGCACCCCTCGGAGCTGCCAAGGCCTCCGTCCAGTCCTCCTCCTCCAGACTGCCCACATCCTCCTCCCAGTCCCCCCGGAGCTTTAGAAGTGTGGGGGAGCAGTGAGTGACCAGGGATTGATAGATTTGGGAAATCTTCTTTTCTTGTAAGTCACCCATAAAGACTTTCGCTTCCAGTGGACTAAATTCAGGGATGGACTCCAGACCCTGCAGACTGGGGGTCAGGGCATGACGAAACTGGAGGTATCAATAAAATTGTGTCTGTGGAATAAGGAATTCCTTCTGGAGGTCCCGGAATGGCTTGAGTGTCGTGCCCCTCAGGACATCTCCCAGGGTTGAGATACCAATGTCGTCCCATCCCCGAAAACCCTACAGGGCCGCCAATTGGGGCAGGCGCCCATTATTCCACAGAGGTGTCTCTCGAGTCAGGGCATTCCACCAACCCATACGCCGCAGCGCCTGTCTCCAAATCGAGAACACCACCTGCGTCGCTCCTGGCAACGTACTCCGCAGCTGCGCCGAGTACAAAAGTGTGTGTAGTGAGTGGCATCCCATGAGTTGACGTTCCAGTGCATATGCTGGGTCTCCCCTGTCGCCGTACCACCACTCATTAAGGACCAGCAAGTGCGAGGCCTGGTAATATGAGCGAATATCCGAGGACGCGAGACCTCCACAATAGGTGGACAGGAAGCATGTACGCAGAGCTACGCGCACCTTTCCCCCTTCCCACAAGAATTGCCCAAGCACAGAATTCACCAGCCGGAACCATCTAGACGGAATCGGGTACGGGTGATTCTGTAGCTGGTAGAGGAGCCGGGGAAGCGCCACCATCTTGAATATTGCCGATCTACCGAACAATGTCAGGGGCATACGGGACCAGCACTTAAGGTCTGCACGAACCTGCTCCCACACCAGAGCCAGATTTAGCTCCCAGGCGATTGCCGGTACGTCCAAGAGAAATCCCCCCAGATATTTCAGGCCCCCTGCTGCTAACTGTACCAAGCATGCCCATGTGCCCATTCTCATCCGATCCCCCAGAGCCCACAATGTGGATTTGCGGGGATTTATATACAGACCCGACGTCTCCCTAAAGATCTGCATGATACACAGAAGCCGTGGCCCCGTCCTGTCAACTGCTGTAAGAAAGAAGAGGACATCGTCTGCATAAAGCGCGACCCTATCGGAGAGACCCGGGGCCCACTCGAAACCCCATACCTGTGCATCCATGCGCACCCACGCCGCCAGGGGCTCCATGGCTAGGGCGAATAGATATGGAGACAGAGGGCATCCCTGACGTGTGCCCCTTTTAATAGAAAAAGTGGAGATCGCGCCCGCTACCCGTACCGACGACGTCAGATCCGTGTATAGGAGCTTTATATAAGAAAGGAAGTGTGGGCCCAGATTAAGTCAGCTTAACAATGCAAATAAATACCCCCAGTTCAGGGAGCCAAAAGCCCTATCCATATCCGCCAAAAGAAGTGCCACCGGTTCCCCGGTCTGCCGAATAGCTGCTACCACCACATGTGCCCTCCTAATGTTGTGTCTGGTCGCCCTCTGGGGCATAAACCCCGCCTGATCAGTGTGTACCAGCTTAGTAATATGGGGTAAAAGGCGATTGGCTAGTGCCTTTGCTAGAATTTTGGTCTCCACGTTTGAGAGAAATGGGGTGGTATGAGGCGTGTTGCACTGGGGTGTGACCAGGCTTATGGAACACCACCACCACCTCCGCATGCCTCCCAATCAGGGGGGAGCAGGCCCTTTTTCCGGGCCTCCTCCACCACCGCCCGATAATGTCTGGCCAGCTGTATAATATAGCGTCAGAAGAATTCACTTGGAAACCCATTGGGTCCAGGTGCTTTCCCGGTATTGAGCTCTCCCAAGGCCGCTCCCAGCTCCTCATCTGCCAAAGGGAGCTCCAACTGATCCCGTACCTGGTTCGACACCGCCTTGGGCGGTATGTCTGTTATAAACTTGTCAATGGTGGACACTGACAGACATTCCTGGGGGGCATAAAGATCCGCATAGTAGGTAGCGAAACTCTCCACTCTGGCAAGAGGGTCTGTAATCGGTATTCCCGCCGAGTCCAGAATCCCCGGGAGGGCCTGGGAGTGGAAAGTGCCCTGACAGTCGATGCAGCATCTTGCTAGACTTGTCTCCCCATTGTTATATCCTGCTGTGCGTCGCCAGCCAAACACTCAATCAGGAACGTGAGAGAGGATGTGGTCCGTCGGCTAAACTGCCGACTTTTGTGCTGGAAACCAGGGTTCGAGCCTCGGGTTCGCGTCCACATCCTGTGATTCTGAGCAAATCACTTAATCTCCCGTGCCTGAATGTGTAATGTGTAATGTAAATACGGTGCTCGTGTAAAGCGCTCCAATACCTTTGGGTCGAGTTTGCGCTATATATATATGCAAAAAAAAAAGTGAAATGGCACAGAACAGTGGTTTGACCTTCTTGACTTGTGTAGATCACTACCATAGCCAGGGACCTCTGCCTATGCAATTTCTATGATGTCAACCTCAAAACAAAAATACAAAAGCAAGTATATACCACACAAATTATGAAATTATTTATTGAATTCACAAACCATTTAATACCAATTAAAACCAGATACATTTTTATTTTAATCGGAAGGTTGAAGCTTTTCAAAATGTAGTTTTATTTCTAAAATATGCAGCAAAATGCATAACTTACTTTTTTGCTCCTAATACATACTTACTTTTTGTGGGTGCATACAAGTGATGCTTCAGTTGAGGCCACCAATTGTCCACACTAGATTCTGTTTGCTCTAGTTGTTGTGCTCCCTCTATTCGAAATAAGGATACCAACTTAATTTGTTGCTTCCAATTTCACATTTCTTCAGTGTTTTTTTAAACTTTCAATTTTCATGTATTTGTATTTTTAAATCTGCTTTGTATTTTTTAATTTGTTAAACAATCACAGAGCCCCTGAGTAAGCGTCTTGCTCCCTGAGGGGTTCACGGACCACAGATTAAGAACAACTGGCATAAAATGAGAAGCTGTAGCCTGGTCCAAAGAGCGACATGAACCCAAAAAAGGTTCTCTGTGGTGTATTTCTTCCCCCTCAGTTGTCATTGTAATTCAGTTCTTTGATTCAAATACCTGGTTGTTGGCAGCGATGAGCCAATTAGAGACCGCAGGACTCACAATGAGATCGTTTTTAAAATGTCAGGTTAAGGCAATGCTGACCAGCTATAAAAGACAGACTCCCTTTTCAGAGTGAGAGGCCAGAGGAGGAGGAGTTATTGTCATCCTTCCCGATTTCTGACAGAGGAGGAAGGAGATGATACTAGCAGTCAGAAGACAAATTACAACACCTGCCCAGAGGAAGAAGAACTGCAGATAAATGTGCATTGTGCAGCAGGACTCGCATGTGAACATGGAACTTCTTGTGAAATTGCGCAGAGACCGGGCCGCTGGCTCAGACCTGCCACCATGTCGCCACCTGCCAGGGCTCACGGATCGGATTGTGACCTGAGGCAACTACTTTAGGTGTGGCTGTGGAAAAGGGCATGTGTGGGTAAGCTGGGCAGTTTTCCCTGATCAAGCCAGCATAGCAGCTCCTTATTGACACCCATAGTGTGATTGAGTACCATCATTTCCATCAGTTGACCTTTCATTGGCCTTACCTTATCCTGGTATCCTCCTAATTTGTTTGTGGTACTGAATTGACCAGAATGATAAAAGGCTGTTCTCTCTTTTCCTTTTGTTTATATCCTAGCAACACATCACTGGATGAAAAAAGTCAGGCTTGGAAGTAAGTCTCAATACGAAGAATTCTGGAATTGTTTTGTTGCATTTTGGAACTTGTGAACTAATTCTGACCCAGTATAACTAATACATACTCTTGGTCTGAAGCTTCACAGACTGATGTTCCCTAAAACTTGCGCACAATTAAAACAAACTACTGCCATTGCTGTGTTATCTTTGGGGGCCACTGGATTGTAACCCTGTAGATAGCAATGGCTGTTTGTAAGAGAGCAAGTTATCAAAACCTACAGACCAGGGTGTCCTAGTTCTGAATCATAAATATTAGCCTTAAATCAGCTGGTTTTGTTATCATTTTCATGCTCTTGTCTCCTCAGGGGCTTGGATCATAACTGAAGGTATCAACACTAATGTGGTGAAACACATTGGAAAGGCAGTGAGAGACTTCTATGTGGAGCACAGCAGTAGTGATCTGGATTGTAAGATTTTATCTATTGGCATTGCTGCTTGGGGGATTGTATGCAACAAGGACGTCCTGATCAACAAAGCGGTGAGCATAACTTTGTGAAATGTAAAATTGAAGGAATTTGTTTAAAATATGCTGCCCAGGCATTGGACTTCAGTCTTTGTAATACGACAAGACCTATAAAACGATCAGTCTCAGGCCATGAGGCATCTACTCGTCCACTCTCGGGGGAGCGATTGTTCTGGCCTGTTGGCCTCGTCTGGCGAGAGAGTTCGAGCTGACAAAGAATAGGTGTTTTATTCCAGTGAATGAGAAAATAATAAGTGTTCTGCTCAAGAATGAGCTATAAACATGCTTTTAAATCTTGTTTTTATCTTGTCATGTTTGCTGTGCATTTAAAGACAAGGTCAAATGTCAGCTTATGTCTCATAACAAATTACTGCTTATTTTATCCTGGAGATTGGTGTTTACTTTTCCTTGTCTGACTGCAAAGTTAGAGGGTATTGTAAAGTGAACTATCGGACAATCACGCTGGGCACACTACATTTAAATAGTTTGTAAATGAAATGTACAAATATTTCAAAATATATTTCAGTATTTAGGAACGCACTTTTTGTAATTTTGAAGTGAGATGGAAACAAAGATTTTAGTAGGATCAAAACAAATTAAAATACTTTACTTGGTGATGTGCAAATGATAAATAGTTTCTGACACCTAATTTCCACATGTTATTCTATTGTTTTACATCAGTAAAACTGCATGTGAGTGGGAAAGTTTGTGGCGTTTTGGTTTAAAATGTCTGCGCTCTCACATCAGGCTTTAGTAATAGATTTATTGAAAATAAGAGTTTTGAAATATGAAGTGAGAAACATTCCTGCCACCCACCCTGATGAAAAAGCTATTACTGTACTAAGAGTCAAGTCAGGGTTCATGTGTACCCTATGTGTAGGCTAGATTTCGATTATACGTGGAGTAAAAGTTTAGTCTTGCATAGAAAAAGCTTTTTATACAGCAGCCATGTTGAACTCACATATTTGAATGTGCTCTTGTGTGTGATAATGAAGATTAAGGCAACTCTGGGAAATAAAATATTTGCTTAGGATCCCACAGTGTGAGACAAATTTATGGGCTAAGCGCATTACAGTTAAGCTGAGTAGATTATTAAAATCACTAGACCTGCAGGTCTGGTAACATTTATCTTTAAAAAATTTTTTTTTAATAATATGTGTTTATTGGTTTGAAATAACATGTAAATCACAAATCTTTTCTTTGCATACATTTCAGCACAGTTACATCATTCGTATATATAAAGGAATCAATAGTAAATCAGCCACTTCCCCCTACATCACCTCCATTATTCTTTCTCATCTCCATTTCTTTGGTAGGTGAGGTACACAGTTCCCCCCGGTATATGTTCAATTTTTAATCCCACTTGAACACTTCTTTTTCTGCTATCATACAATTTATCTAATTTTTGATAAACACATTTTTGTGTTTTTTTTGATTGACAAAATAAAGAACATACACCAGCCTTACAGTCCAACACCGTAAAATTCCAGGACTTAGAAGAGGAAAGCAGCACCACGAGATTTACAAGCAATAGTAAAAAACATAGGAGTTTAAAACTGGACGTTCCCTTTATGACTACTCCACCTCCCCCAACCATTTCCCCAAAACCCTGCGGTACTTCCTAGGACACCCACGAGCCTCGTACATGACCTTCTCCTGCGTGGCACACCAATCCACCCCAGTTCTCCAGCGTCCAACGCACGGAGGTTCGGAGAGCTTCCAGGAGGCTGCAATGTCTCTTTTTTCAACCACCATTGCTGTTGTGTAAAACTATTTTTCTTTCCGTGACCCATCCAGCCCATCAGTGATACCCAGGAGCGCAAGCTTTGGGTCATGGGGGGCCTCCCACCCCAAAACCTTGGAGAGTTCCTCCTCAATCTCCCCCCAGAACCGCTCCAAGCGGGGACATACCCATAACACATGGAAAAAATATGCGGGGTCGTGACCACACATGGCACAATCAGAGGTTGGGCTAAGTCCAGCCCGGTGAAGGCTCATCGGGGTGAGATATGCAGCATGTAAATAGTATATTTGCACTAAGCACAATCTAGCAGAGGCCGTGACCGTCCTAAAAAGCCATAAGGGCGTCGCGCCAGTCCTCCTCGTCTAAGGTGCCTACCCAACCCTCCCATTGAGCCCGTAGTCGGCCCAAGGAAGTGGGGGCATTATTGATCAGTGTACGGTAGATGCGGGAGATGTCGTCCCTCCCCAGGTCGCCGAACATTATCTGGGCCTCAGGTGGACTGTGGGCAGTAAGGCGCGTGCCAAACGCAAGGTGGGTGTGAAGGGCGTGGCGTAACTGCAAATACCTATAGAATTGTGACCGGTGTAAGGAATACCTGCTTTGAAGGTCATCGAAGGTCCGCATGTGATTTCCCCACCCATGCATCGCCTAGCTGCGAAATGCCTATCAAATCCCAGGCTCTAAACCCCTGTAATGCGTTGACTTCTTTGAGCCAGGTCCCTTGCGACAAGAGTGTGTATTGGGTTAACGTGTGTGTCCATGTGGTATGTCGCAGTGCAGCCCGCCAGGCCAGCAGCACAGAGCGTGTCACCTCTGGCAAGCGGGAGGGAATAGGGACCCCATATAGGATAGCCTGGATCTTGGCGAAGCCCAACTCTCCGACCTCGAGCCTGTATGTTGGATCCGAGCAACCCCCATTGAACCAATCATGTATGGAGAGAAGCCGTGCGGCCAAATAATATAAATAGAGGTGGGTCATCCCCAGTCCCCCATCGAATGAGGGGATCCTACACACGTTGAGTGCCAACCGGGCCCTACCTTTTCCCCATAAAAACTTACTGGCTATGCTAGCCAGTTCACGCAACCAGGCTCTGGGAAAGCCGATGGTTGTATTTCGTAATACATAGAGGAAACGGGGGAGCACCATCATTTTAAATAGGGCGACCCTCCCCATGGGATTCAGGGGCAATGACTGCCACTTCTGGAGGTCTGCCTTAACCTGCTTCACCAGGGGGCCATGTTGAGGGCCCAGCTGAGCTCAGGGAGCAAGGTCATCCATATCCCCAAATATTTGAAGGATTGACGGCGAAGAGGAATATTGGAATGCCAGTCGAAACATTCGCGGGACAGGTGTAGGGGAACCAAGGCTGACTTATCCGGGTTAAGCCTGAGGCCCGTTCAAAGAGGTGTAGAATACGGAGGCAATGAGGGCCTGATCCGGCGTGATCTGCCAAATAGATATGCACGTCATCTGCATAGAGTGCAATTTTGTCTGGTTCGGTGTTGGGCCACTCCCATCCCCGCATACTCTAGCACGACCGCATCATGGACGCCAGGGGCTCCATTACCAAGGCGGAAAGCAGGGGGGGTAGGGGACAACCCTGTTTCGTTCCTCTAAGAACCGGGAAGGGCTCTTATCTAATTTTTGAGGCCTGAGTTGTTATACTATCACATTCATGGCCTTGGGAATGTTATTCTAGTGGGGGTGGGACAATCTATCAGGTGACATCACACCAAAAGTGACAGGTGGTTACACCTTCTTAATATCACTTTTTGTTTTTATGTGCCCCTTACATATGCTCAGCTTCCCTTGACTCTGACCCTGGTCAGACACTTCGCACTGATCATGTAATTTCCTGACCATGTCCAACCTTTTCTGTCACACCCCTTCCTAATATACCCATCCCTCCTAAATAGCATAATTTTCGGGTATCTACACAACTCTCCCAATGTATCTGTTTCAGGGTAAGGTGAGAGAGTTAGTAAGTGATGAGCCTTATCATTAGAGTCACTCAGGTCTTGCAACTGATACAATCCGTATTTTAATCATCCATTAAAATAGTTAGGCATTATAGTGATCCAGCTGAGGATGCAGAATTCATTCTGAAAAGAGATCTGTTTTCCACAGTTGTGCCCACTTTTGTTTCAGGAGTTGTAAACAATTCTCTATTGGCAAATTACTCCTAACATTTTGTGCGAAGATAAAAAATGCATATCTTTATAATAGACTAGAAAATCATGTTTTGGAATAAGAACTTCAGATAATGAAGAAAAGAAAAACCTGGAGGAGGCATATCTTTAAATATTTTTTAAACAAAACTAGGGTCCAGTTGTCTAATGTGAGCAAAACTTATTGAGTAGGAGTAGAGCAGAGTCACCCATGTGCACACAGGCAGAAAGTCATCTCCAAAAGTCCAGTATCATTAAATCAGTTAAATGGTAATGTTTCAATGGGATCTCATGCATGTCAACCTTCTGTGCTCACATGAGTAATCAGAAGCGAGACTAAAATTAGTGTTTACACATGATCCCACTTAACTACCAAAACATTTCCTAATAGAAATAAGCAGTAATGGGATGCCAGAAGAAAAGGCTGGAAAAACTAAGATGTCACCAGGGACACTCATGTGGAAACAATAACAAATATAGGAAAAAGGAGAAAACAAGCTCCAAATAATAAAAAAAAAAAGTTCTAGACAGAGGAAAGAAGTCATAGGCAATTAGTCTATAAATACAACCGGTACATTGCGGTGACGGGGAAACAAACAGTTTGAAACAGCTTGTCACCAGAACAGCCTAGCGTGGTTGGGGAGGACTAGCCCAAATCTCCTGAGGGAGACTTCATAGTCCTACTGATTGTTGAACCATCAGCAGAGTGGTGATTAGTCACGTTAGCAACCTTTTTTTTTTTTTTTTTTTTTTCTTTTTTTTGAAACCGTTTATTACATGTTAAAAAAGGTTACAAGTATGGGCCTACAACCATCCGGCCGGCCGCTAGAGTGGCAGAAGCATATGACATACCTACAGTAAGAGTCTCTTGGCGGTGCAGATCGGTAAATCGGGAGATATCAATAGCGCAGGCCACATAACTCCAAGCCCACAATACGGTTTCCTTTTTTCAAAACAGAACAACACAAAAAACCACACCCGCAAGGCAACCCGCCATCCAAAGTGACGGCACGTGCTCCTTAAGTGGGGGATCCCAACCAGCAGCCAAACTCGGAAGAGGGGAATTGGAATAGATCAGGGACTGGGGAACCACATGCCCGTGGCTGGGGGAGGGGGTCGGCTAGGGGAATGGAGCTGGTGAGGCGTCCGGCAGCAGTGGCGGCTCACAAATACCCCCGCGATAGGCGTTCCAGGGGCCCCAGATTTTCACCCACGCCCCAGGCTTACCCCTCGCCACATACACTACCTTTTCACGAAACATACACCAATCCATATGTTCTTTCCAGGCCAACACCGCTGGGGGCCTCTGGGATCCCCACAATTGAGCAATGTCGCGCTTAGCTATCATGTATCCCAGAGTCACCCACCGCGTCTGCGGGACCGAATAGTCATTTGGTTCCCACACATTCAGCAAGCATCTCCTCGCTTCAGGCAACAGCGCAACACGCGTCACCACACGCAGGACCTCATGCACACCACGCCAGAATCGCTCCACCTGTGGGCATTCCCACAGAATATGCATTAAAGTTGCCAAGGCACCACAGCCACGCTTACACAATCCGTCACCAACAAAGCCCATACGTAGAAGCCTTGGCCCCGTCACGTAAACCCGGTGGAGGATCTTAAGCTGGACGAAGCGAAGGCGAGCCGGGATGGCCACCTCCTTCGGAGAGGCCACCGCGGAAATCCAGTCCTCGTCGTCCAGTTCCAGCCCGTCGGCAACCCAGGCCTCGCGGAGACTAGTCAGCAGGCACGATCTGTCGTTGATCAGTTTTTTATATATAAGGGAGATCGTGCTGTCTGGGACATGGCCATCCAGCACTCTGTCCTCCAGGGGGGAACACTCCGGAATGGACGCGACATCAGGGAAGACGGAGCCCAGCGCGTGGCGGACTTGTAAGTACCGAAAGTACTCACTGCCTTGCAGCTGAAATTCCGTCCGCAGCGTCTCAAAAGTTTTGAATCCACCCCTTGTCCAGAGGTCTCCCACTGTGCTGATTCCGATCGTGTCCCACTTCTCGAAGCCCTTCGATGTCCACAGGGAGCCCAACCTCTCAGACGCATATAGCGGTGTCGCCCGGGTCAAACGGTCCTTCCACCCCATAGCTGCATTAGCCGCGTGCCAGACACGCACCATGACACGCGTCGGTCCCGTCAGACGGGAGTCGGGCGCGCCAGAGTAGAGCGCTCGATTGTAGTCGCCACCGGGCAGGAGCATCTTGTCCATTTCAAATGCCGGGTTCAGGGCGGGCCCGTAAAGGCCATGATTAATCGCAGCTAGCTGGGAGGCCCAGTAATACCGTTTAATGTCCGGGAGGGCAACCCCCCCATCGTACCACGGGAGCGTCAATTTAGCCAGAGCAATACGCGGCCTCCCGTCCCAGAACAGGCGCCGCTGCAGGCTCTCCACCTCACGGAAATAGCGCGCCGGAACCAAGTCCATAGTGTTCTGAAGCGCATACAGAAAGCGCGGCAAGGACATCATCTTAAACAAGGCCGCTCGGCCAAGCGGCGAAAGCGGAAGACGCCGCCAGCGCGCAACGTCCTCCCGCAAGCGCTGGAGGGGGGGTAGCAAGTTCCGCTCGTAGCGGGCCTCCGGGTCTAGAGTAATATATATACCCAGGTACCGGAACCCCTGGGAGGCAATCTGGATCGGGCAGTCCCGTGGTAGGGCCGGAGCCTCCCCGGAGAGCACATACACGCAGGATTTCGCCCAGTTGATGACAAGGCCTGAGTTACGACCGAAGGAGCGCAAAACATCAACCAGGACAATCAGCGAGTTACGCGGGGAGGCGAGATACAAAAGGATATCATCGGCGTAGAGGGACACGCGGTCCTCATGCTCGGGGGTCCAGCGGAGACCACGGATAGAGGGGTGCCACCGCAGCCACTCCGCCAAGGGCTCCAAGGCCAATGCAAACAGGAGCGGTGACAAGGGGCAACCCTGACGCGTGCCCCGCCCCAGCGCGAAGGGGGCCGAGACTCGCCCATTCACCACCACCTGCGCCAATGGGCCCGAGTACAACAATTTGACCCAGCTAATGAATCCCGGTCCAAATCCAAATTTCGCCAGCATCGCCCAGATGTATGGCCATTCAAGCGTGTCAAACGCCATGGTAGCGTCTAAGGACGCCAAGATGGCCGGCTCCCGCACAAACGGGACACGCGCGAGCACCCCATGCAAGCGTCGCAGATTAAGAGCCGTGTTGCGATGGGGTATAAAGCCAGATTGGTCTTGGTGGACCAAATCGCCCACCACGCCAACCAGCCGGTTGGCCAGTACCTTGGCGAGGATTTTGGGCTCCGCGTTCAAGAGCGAGATAGGCCTATAGGATGTAACCCGCTCACGGGGTCTCCCCTCCTTGTGGATCACCACGATTGTGGCCAGACGCTGGTCCGGCGGGAGGGAACCCTGCGAGTGGGCCGCCAGGAACATGGCGCGCAGGTGGGGCGCCAGTACATCCGGTCGCAGCTTGTAAAGCTCGATGGGGATACCATTGGGGCCCATGGCCTTGCCGGATGCGACCGAGCGAATAGCCAGGGCAATTTCGTCCGAGGTGGGAGGAGCGTCCAGCAAATCCCTGTCCTCCACCGTAAGGGAGGGCAGCGCGATGTCCCGAAGCAGGGCATGGGAATCTTCCTCCGAGCAGGGAGAAACCGGGGAGTACACCTCGCGGAAGTAATCCGTGAAGCAGGAGACAATGGCTTCCGGCTCGGTGACAGGCACACCATCCATCCCCTCAATCAAAGGAACCACACGACTCGCTCTCTCCCTCCTGTCCAACCACGCAATCAATTTACCAGCCTTATCACCCACATCATACAGTCGCCCCTGTTGCTCTCTACTGAGGCCCCTGGCCGCCTCCGTGACGAGGGCCCTATAGGCCGCCTGCTTGAGGTGCAGAACATGCAACTTGGCGTCTGTTACCCCGCTCCCCAGGTCACCCTCTAGTTCCGCAATTTCGGCCTCCACCCGGGTTACCTCCTCCCGCTCGCGCCTCCGGGCATGGGAGATAAAGGAGAGGGCCTCCCCTCTGAGAACTACCTTAAAAGCCTCCCACAGGGAGATGGCCGAAGGGACAGACCCCACATTCTCATCAAAGTATTGCTGTAAGGATTTGATCAAGTCGGCACGAATAGTGGGGTCACGCAAGTACCAAGCATTGATTGGAGCCACCCTGCCCTCCCCCCTAGGGAAGACATCGAAATGTAACAGTACTGGGGAGTGATCTGAAATGCCCCGCGCCAGATGGCACACCTCTCCCACCCTCCCAGCATAGGCCGCCGGGACAAGGATGTAATCAAGCCGCGAGAGGCTACCATGGGCACCCGAGTGGAAGGTGTATTGCCGCTGTGCGGGATGCTTTAGTCGCCAGCAATCCACCAGGCCCAGTGTATCTAAAAGGCCGGACAGCCAGGCCTGTGCCCGGGGGAGGTCCCTAGGGGGATGGCGATCCATAGACCCAGAAACTACCGCATTAAAGTCCCCCCCAACCACCAGCAGGCCACCCGGGAGGTCCAGGAGGAGGCGCCCCAAGTCCGCAAATGTAGTAGATTGTAACCCAGGCGGGACGTACACTGATATAAAAACAAACACTCTACCCTCCATTCTACCCACCAGAACAGTGTAGCGTCCCCTCTCATCATGGCGCACCTCATCAATCTCCAACGGGAGCGAGTTCTTAATCATGATACCCACCCCCCGCGAGCCCGAGGTGAAGCCCGAGTGGGCCACCAAACGATAGCCTCGCCGATTCATGGCATGAAAGGAGTTACCTATAAGGTGTGTCTCCTGCAGGAAGATAACATCTGGTGAGATACGTTTCAGGTACTGCAGGACCACACCACGCTTAATCCTGTCCTCCAGGCCGTTAACATTCCATGACAACACAGTCAAATCCCTACCCCCCATCATACGTAGAAGCAATCAGTCGTCCCCCACAGAGCATCTCGAGAGCAACAATACAGTAAAGGGCTTGCCTTGCGGTGCAAACAAACAACACACCCCCCCCACCCCCCCATCCCAACAGAACTCCCCCCTCCCTGCACCCCTGCATGAGCCCAGACAGCCCCCCCAAAGTGCAGTGTGCCTGTCGCCCCATAGATGAAAAACTAACTAGTCCCCCAGAGGAGGAGGGAAGCCCCCAACAGACCCCACACGACCTCCATCGGAGGGGAACATAAACGATCAGTAAATGGTAAAGGAATGTTGTCCAGAGCAAGGCCTATTCTTCACCCCTCAGTTCTGATCCGGCGGGCCCTCCCCGCCAACCGCACCCCCCCCACCCCCTCGGCCCCGATCTCCAGGCAGAGTGTCCAACCAGTCCCCAGCCGCCTCGGGTCGGTCAAAAAAGTGCGTGCTCCCATCCACCTCCACCCTTAGCTTAGCTGGAAAAAGCATTGAGTACTTAAGGTTCAGGTCCCGTAGGCGACGTTTAACTCCGAGAAAACTCAATCTCTGTTTTTGGACCACCGGAGTAAAGTCTGGGTAGAAATGCACATCCATGTTATCAAGCTTGACCGGTCCCTGTTGCCTGGAGGTCTGCAGGATAGCGTCTCTGTCCCGAAAATTAAAAATCCGGGCAATGAGAGGCCGCGGCGGGGCACCGGCCTTAGGTCTGCCCCCAGGGACCCGGTGAGCACGTTCCACCGCAAAAAGCTTACTCAGCCCCCGGGGCTGGAGATGGGTAAGGATCAATTCTTCCACAAAAAGATCTGCCGCCTCCGCCTCTCGTCCCTCCGGCACTCCCACAATGCGAACGTTATTCCTCCGGGCCCGACCCTCGGAATCCTCCAGTCGCCGGTCCATCAGGGCGCTCGCCTGGCCAAGCCGGCGCACCTCCTTTTGTCGTGAGGCTCGTTGTGGTGTGGGCCAGGGAATCGACCCGGTCGTTGGTTTTGGACAAGTCAGCCCTCACAAGGCTAACATCCACCAGGACCGAGTCTATCTTTTGCGCTAGGGTGTCGAAGCGCTGGTCCACCGAGGCCTTCATCTCTGCGATGGCGCCCATGACGTCCCGGAGGGTCAGATCCACCGGTTGAGCAGATGCCTCCGTCGGGCCCGCCGGGGATGTGCGCGATGTCTCCGGAGATCCCTTCTGGAGGGTGTAGCGGTCCATACTGTTGGATTGAGGCGCCGGGCCGCGGCGGGTCGTCTTCACCTTCGCCCGGTCGCCATCTTGTTTGGTGGACATGCCTGCTCTCCCACCGTCGTGCCAATCTCCTCGAAAGGGCCGATAAACCAGTTCACGGGTTCCGGGGGGGGGGAGGGCGACCACTGGGCCGCAGGACGACTCACGGCCGGCGGGTCCGCCGGGCACCTGGACAAGGCCACACCACCGCACCCCGCTCCGCAACCCTACCTCGCTTGAGGGCAAGGAGAGCGCAAAAGCGAAAGTGAAAGCACGGGATACGCGAGTCGCCCAGCCCTGCCCGCCGCTGTTGTTCGCTTTGTCCCCGGATCGCCCCACTACTCCAATCCGGGGGGCCAGCGCGGAGAAGGCCGCAACCTTCAATCGGTGCTCCCACCGGTGTCCGGGGTCCGATCCGAAAACGAAAAACGGATGGCGCCTCAGCTCGGGTTCACCGATGCAGTCCCCTCAACAAGGACAGGATATAGCCAGGATTAATTCAGGAGGTCGTGGTGGTCCTCGGGAGCCTCGCACCTACGCGGCCATCTTGGTTACGCGCTAGGCTCCTCCCCCCACGTTAGCAACCTTGGATATATTCCACCAATGACCACCAGCCACTCTGATCAGATTTCCACAAACATTTTCAACAAGAGCAGTCTTGCCAAACTTTCTTTCCCCTTTCTTAACATCAGCAGGTTTTCTTATACGAACCAAACCATCTTTTACAAGAACCATCTCATTGACATTTTTCCTTTCACCAAACCAAAGCGCTACTAAAGACACCATCCTTAAGCCACCTGGCCATCCACTGAAGACAGAATTAAATAGAGGCTTTTCTACCCCTCAACAACTCAGAAGGGGAGACGTTAGTAGATGAATGTGTGGTGGTCCTGTAGTCCTGACTGCAGCTGAAACTGCACAGTTATTACTAAGTACCCAGAATATGCTACCACTCTTCTCATGTGGTCCATAAGACCATTGGTATGAGGGTGTTAGATGGAACGTTTGGGATGCCTTATCAAACTGGTCAAAAGGGAACCCTCTAGATTAGAGCTCACAAACTGAACTCCATTGTCAAAGACAAGCGTTTGGCAAAAACCTTACCTAAGGAACACATTCTTCATGAAGTCAATAGGAGTCATGGAAAGAGGTTCACTGACAAATCTTACTTGGATCACTTAGAGTAGTAGTCAACCATGACCAAAATAAACCGAGACTAGTGTGTAAATAGCTATAGGGATCCATGAAATGAATGCCAATTTACCTCCCATGTACTGCACATAAGTCAATATGTGCCAAAGGAGGAGAGGTTGTATTTAAACACTTATCATTGCTTGAACATATCACATAACCCTTCACCACCTCTTCAGTATATTTATTCCATATGAGGCCACCAAACGAAGCTTGTAACCTATGTCTAGTGAAGGTTGCTCCCAAATGCCGTTCATGAGCCTTTTTAGGTTTAAAGCATTTTTATTGAGACAAAACAAAACATGGGGGAGGGGGATAGGAGGTTAGGGTTACATACAATACAGTAAAAGAAAAAGGTGCAACTCAGGAGGGTTGGCGAAGGGTAGTTCAGTGGTCCAGAGGAAAAGCACAGTAAATGAAAGGGAAAAAATGCAATCTGTTGAATCCCTGCGTGCATATCCAACACCCCAAATCTGAGCAACTCAACAAAGCACAATCCAACCCCCCCATCCCCCATCCCCCCAGTAAAGGAAAAAGGAAAGAAACAATACCCCAACTCCCCCGTCCAATGGCTCCGCACTAGGTTTATCCGCCCCAAAAAAGCCCGCACCCCCCCCCCCCCGAGGATCCCGTCTCACATTTAGTCTAGTCCGCCGGGATCACCGGTGGCGTCAGCCTAAGAAGCCTAAGATACCTCGGGCAGGTGAGCTCCCGGAATTCGGTGGACAGCAGCGCTAGGAAGGGTTGCCACAGCTCTTCAAATTGGTCTATCTCCCCCGCCACCGTAAGCGACAACTTCTCCATTCCCAGCACATGCCAGAGCCTATGCAACCAACCCGTATTGGAGGGAACAGTGGTGGTGCGCCAGTGGATAAGGATGTTCTGGGCCGCAGACCCCAGCGCAATCGCGATCTGCCTACCCCTGCGGGACTTCAGTGGGTACATTAGGTCATTGGGGAGGCCCAGCAAGACATACGCCGGAAAGCGCGGCAGCTCTATCTCAAAGTGCTTATCCACCTCGTCCAAAACTTCCTTCCAGTAAGCGGTCAGCACGGGGCAATCCCAGAGAATGTGTGAGAGGGTACCCTCCTGCCCGCAGCCCCGCCAGCACCCCTTGTCAGTGTGTCTATGCATTTCATACAGTCTCTCCGGGGTGTAGTACCAATAAGTGGACACCTTAGTAAAGGTCTCCGTAAGGCCCGTATGATATGCAGAGTGCCGCGCCCGATACGCAATTTTGTCCCATTCCTTGTGGCTGAGTGTCCTACCCAATTCTCTGTGCCAGCGCTCCCTCCCTGGGTTATAATAGTGAAACGGCGGGGGTTGTAGGTGCTTGTACAAATCGGTAATTAGCTTAGCATCAGAGGTCCGGGTAACCAACCACCTCTCATACGGTGTAATTTGACGAGCAGCGGTGTCACGCACCTGGGGCTGGAGGGCCCAATGCCGAACCTGCATGTAGCGCAATCTGTCCAGCTCCGTCAGGCCAAATCCCGCCGAAGTTGCTGAAAAGGAATCACGCCCTCCGGTCCATAGATCTGGAAGAGCACCCTGCAGCCCGCATGCACCCAATGGGAAAAAGCTCCCGGCTCCATCCCTGGGGAGAAGTCCGGGTTACCCACTATGGGTGTGAACGGCGAAGGGAAGGTGGTAAGGCCCCGAACCTCGCAGACTGCATCCCACACCCTCAGGGGGACCCGCGTAACAAAAGAGGCGTAAAGGTTAGGGGGGCGATGCGCGCGGCGCAAGAATGGAATCTCTTGTAAGGTGTGGCCCGCCACTGCCTGGTCTTGAAAAAGCCAGTGTTTGTCGGACTCCCACCTGCTCCACTCCACCAGATATCGCAGCTGCGCCGCCTGAAAGTACTTACGGAGGTCCGGGATACCGAGACCCCCTGCCTCCGGAGCAAGCGTGGAGAGGACCCTCTTCATCTGCGGCTTGCGGCCCTGCCAGACAAAGCGGGAGATGTCAGCCTGCGTTTGTCGTATCCAGCCCACCGGGGGCTGGAGAGGTAGGGCCCGAAAAAGATACAGTATCTGGGGCAACACCGTCATCTTAACCGCCGCGATTCGCCCCAGCCAGGACAGTAGGCCCTTGCTCCAGCGGCCAAGCTCCTCCTTGATCTTCCTGCTGAGGGAGGTATAATTGGCCGCAACCATCTCCGGTAATGTGGGCGCCAGCAGAATCCCCAGGTATGGCACCGTGGACGAGGACCACTGCATAGGGAAGAGTCGCTGAAGGTCCCTCCTGGTATCCGCAACCAGGGACACATCTAACGCCACCGACTTGCTCATATTCATTTTGAAGCCGGCCACACGTGCAAAGGTGTCCAGTTCCTGGATGCAAGCAGGCAGCGACCTCCTAGGGTCGTCCAAGGTCAACAGGACATCGTCCGCATAGAGGCTAACCGTGTGGACATACTGGCCCATCTGGACCCCAATAGCATCCGGGTTGTTGCGAATCCTCTGAGCAAACGGCTCCATGTAGAGGGCAAACAGAAGCGGCGAGAGGGGGCAGCCCTGCCTCGTGCCGCGTTCGATAGCAAATCCACCGGAGCTACACCCATTGACCCGCACCGACGCTGAAGGATGCTTATAACAGTTGAATACCATGGTGCGGAACTTATCACCGATTCCCAGTTTCCTGAGAACCAGCTCGAGATACGGCCAATGAACTCTGTCGAAGGCCTTCTCCGCATCAACGGACAGCAGCATCCGCTCCCCCGGGATCCGCGAGGCCTTCTCCAGAACATGCGTCACCCGCTTGGTATTGTCAACCGTCTGTCTGCCGGGTACAAAGCCAGCCTGGTCCGCCTCCACCAGTCCGGGGAGGTGCGGGCCCAGCCTGGACGCTAGAATCCCCGTATACAACTTGAGGTCGACATTTAAAAGCGAAATGGGTCGATACGAACCGCAGAAGGCCCGGTCTTTCCCAGGTTTCGGGATTACCGAGACCGTCGCACTCAGGAGATCCGGTGGGATGGCTCCCGGTTCGGAGAAGGAATTAAATAGCCGAGCAAGGACAGGGGCCACAGCCGTGCAAAAAGCCTTATAAAACAGAGACGTGTACCCGTCTGGGCCCGGGGCCTTACCATGCTTCAGCCGCGCTATAGCGGAAATTACTTCCTCAACATGGATATCCCGCTCCAGATGGTCCGCCTGAGCAGGATCCAGCACCGGAAGGGCCACTGACTCCATATAGTCTTCGGCGTCCCGCGGCGAGGAGGGCTCCTCAGCATACAGCGCCTCGTAGAAGCTGCGGAAGGATTCCGCTACCTCTGCGTCCCCAGAAACGACCACCCCGTCCGTACCCACCAGTTCCCTCACGACGCTACGCTGCCGCGTGACCCGGAGCCGGTGTGCCAGGAGCTTACCACATTTGTCCCCCCCAGTGTAGAAGGCATGCTTCAAGCGCAAGGCGGCATACTCCGCCCTATCAAGATCCAGTGCCGACAGGAGTTTCCTCGCAGCCTTCAACTGCCTCCACACCCTTGGAGCCCCCGTACGGCGGTGGACCTGCTCAAGCTCCCGGACCTGAACGGTCAGCTCGTCCCTTTTCCGTTGCCGCTCCCTATTTTCGGCTGAGGAGATGGAAATAAATTCCCCCCGGAGGACTGCCTTCAATGCCGCCCACTGTGTCGCTTGTGAAGTGTCGGTGTTGCTATTGTGAGTTAAGTAATCCTGTATGACCTCCCCAATGCGTTTCACTACAGACTGTTTGTGTAAAAGGGTATCTCGAAGGCGCCACACCCCCCTAGAGGGAGAGGCCGCCGGCCACTTGAAAACGCCGGCGACTGGTGCATGGTCAGACAGGGTCAGGACCCCAATGTCCGCCGCTTTGGCGGCGGCGCGCATCGGTCCACTCACCAGAAGATAGTCCAGCCGTGAGTAGGTTCGGTGTGCGTGTGAAAAGTAAGAGTAGTCCCTATCAGTGGGGTGCATGGAGCGCCAAAGGTCGTGTAAGTCCATTTCCGCAATCCGGGCCTTCACAGCCTGGGACAGTTCCCCCGTCTGCGGGGAGCGCTGCGCCGACCTGTCCATCACAGAATCGAAGACAATATTAAGGTCTCCCCCCAAGATGACATGGCGGTCGGGAGAAGCAGTGACGTCCACCAACACGGAGTCCAAGAAACGCTCTTGGTGGTCATTTGGGCTATAAACGGAGCCGACCGTGAACGCTATGCCTCCTAAGCGCATGCGATACGCAAGAAGCCTCCCCTTCTGTTCAGCATACTTATACAAAACCTCCCCCCTAAAGGAGCTCGCTAGAAGAATGGCTACCCCCGCAGTCTTGTTCGCTGCCGAGGAGAAGAACTGGGTGGGGAACTTAGCAGAGCGCAGCCTATGGCAATCCCGGGACAATAAGTGGGTCTCCTGCAAGAGGCAAATGTCCGCCTGCGTCCCCTCCAGCAAAGATAAGATCGCTCTGCGCTTCACAGGGTTATTCAGACCCTTAACATTAAGGGTCACTACCTTTAGGGCCGACATTCCTCCCGGGGATCAGGAACGCTGTGCAATGGGCAAGGGATCAGCGGGTGGGGCGCGCGGGGCAGTTGCGCGGGACAAGCCAAAACAGACCAAGCGTGGGCACGGACGACATCGGACGGGACTTCCCCAACCCCAGAACAACCCCTACACCCACCCAAAACACAACCATGGCAACTAGCCAAATGCAAACTTAAACACCCCATTGTCCCAGTCAAGCCCCAAAACGGGCAAGTCCGTAGAAAAAAGCAAAGTGGACGTTCAGCCACTCACCTCCATCCGCTCCCTCCCGACCCCCCCGCCCCATACCCAGCATTAAAGAAGCTGAGAGCATCTCCCCCCGGAGTGAGTGTTAGGCCGTCATGGCCACGCCGGTGGAGCCGGCCGAGTCCCTGGCCGCCGCCCTCAAAGCGTCGGCCATGTCCGCCCTGATAGTAGGGGAATCAGGACGCCCTGCGCTGGCCGCCGGTTGTCTCCTCGTCGACCTCCGCCGGCTCCGTCTCTCTGAGCGCCTCCACGACGGTGTAGCCCCTTCCTCCTCCGCCGCCGTAAGCCCCAGGACCCCACAAATGTCCTGCAAGGAGCGTAGCTGATGCAGCACCCCATTCCACCGGAAGATCAGGCGGAAGGGATGTCCCCAAGAGTACGGCGTCTCGTGTTCGAGCAGAAAGTCAGTGGCAATCCTGAAGGACCTGCGTTTCTGCAGCGTGATGGCGGATGGGTCCTGATAATGCGCTACAGGCCGCTCCCGGAAAGTCAGGGGCTGTTTCCTGCAGGCCTCAGTCATGATGCGTTCCTTCAGCGGGAAGTCGGGCAGGAAAGCCAAAATGTCCGATGGGGGTGCCGATGACTGGCGCTGCCGGCCAACCCTGTGTGCCCTATCAATGCGAATAGGGAAGTCCGCAGCTTCCCCCAGGATCTCCCGGAACAGGTCTTGCAGATAGCCCACCAAGTCGGTCCCTTCGTCCGTGGACGGCACACCACGCACTCGGATGTTGTTCCTCCGTGACCTGTTCTCAAGGTCCTCAGAGTGGGCCTGGAGCTCAACACACTGCTCCCGGAGGCGGAGAACGTCCTGTTGAAGATGGACTATCTCCTCGTCCCGGCGTTGGGCCGCCGTCTCCACCGTCTCAACTCGCTCGCCAAGGCCCTCCACTTCCCTACGCACTTCCCGGACCTCGCTGGCCACGTCCCGCTTCAGCGTCTGGAAGTCCTCTTTGAGGGAGCTAAACAGTTCTTCCATAAAGGACCTCGTGACCGGTGGCTCCCCCCCAGTCACATCCGCCGAGGCCCGGGAAGACCCCGGCGAGGGCTGTGTTCTGTCCCGCAGTTGCTGGGCCCTGCCAAGCATGTCCAGCAGGGTGCGGTCCCCCTTCCTCGAACCGCCTCTTCCAGTCATCGCAAACGCTGCAGTCGATGAGTGGGCACAGGTCCAGCCGCCTCAGGAATGCCCAGCCGCTGGCAAGCGCTCGACGTGGGGATCCCCCTGCAAGCAGAGTCGCTGCGTCACAGGCGACAAGATGGCGGTTCAGTCCGGGCACCGCCAGCCGCGGGCGCCCATCCGAGACAGCAATTGAAAGCTATAATAGGGGGCTCCTCATCAGCACGTCCCTCAGAGAGTTAGCCCGGCAGCGGTGGCGGGCACATACATCCGCCAGCAAGGGCTCCGGTGGAGGACAACAACACCGATCCCTCGGGGACAAAATGGCGGCAGGGCGGGGAAGGGCAGAACGGCCAGGCCCGGCGACACCACCGGGGCCCCCTAGAAACACAGCAATCTGAGAAGTTCCACAGCCGGTTTCACTCTGTCACACACAAGGGCCCAGATGGTCCGACCCCAACAGTGAGTCCGCCGTACTTCGGCCAAGGGACCGGGGCCCACACAGTGCGGGGCGTCGCCGACACAAGTCTGAGCGCCAAAGCACACGTCCAAAGTCCTCCGCGCCGCCGGGTCCCAGCCCGCAAAGCTCCTTTATCCTCCGTCGAGCGACGGGTCAGACTTCCTCCAGATCGTCAGCTTTCAGCACCAGGCCCAGCCGAGGCGCCCGGACAGCACTCCGATTCGCTCCGCCTCCCAGGCTCTCCGTCGCTCCTCGAACTTCGATCGGACTTTTGGGGTACTTTCCCCGAGGCGATCAGGGCCAAAGCGACATCAACGTGCGCGCCAGGTGCTCCGCCGCACTCCTCTCACACGCTGAGCATCAGCGGGGGGAGAAAAGCGTAAGAAAAGGGCTCGAGCTTAGTCGGGCCGGAGGAGCTGCGGGAGGAAGCGTCCGCTCACCCCGCCATCTTGGCCACGCTCCCCATGAGCCTTTTTGGCAACAGTGTAAGACTAGATGGTGGAATCAACTTGCCTAGTTTTTTTTTTAACAACATATTTTATTGATTTTATTAAACGAACAACCAGCACAGTTATCCAGAGATTATGGTGCAAGTACATCCCCCAGTGTACACATTGTGCTGATTTACCGCCCCCAACCCCTAGTCTACAAACATCAGACTCCCACACCCACCCCACCCACCCCGTGTCAACACGTAGTCCCATCCGTTTCCGGAATGGCATCATTACTATTATCCTAATATGTTTGTACACAGTCACCCCACACCTTGTATTTATCTCTCCTGTCTCAACAGGCGTTCTATGGGATCCCCTGAATCGTCTGAAGTAAGTTGTGGCAGGTCCACACCCCTGTATATGGCCCATTTTCCCCATATCTTCCCATGTTTCCGGGGGCAGCCACGTGCCACAAAGACCGCAATCTCCGCCATCATACATTGGTCCATGGCTTTCTTCCACTTGCCTAGGCGGGGCGGGGAGGTCCCCTTCCAGCTCTGCGCTATATCCCGCTTCGCCAACACGAGCCCCAGAAACAGTAAGTGTCGTTTATATCTGTTCCCCCCCGATGTCCTCGGTGCTATGTAGGAGTGTGAGTCTTGGCTCGAGTGGGAGCTCCCAGGCCAGAACGTTCCCCAAACACCCAAGGACCTTGCGCCAATAGGGTTGTATCGCTACGCAGAGCCATACTGTATGGAAGAACGTGCCTTCGGTCGCGCCACAACGTAAACATATCGGGGACTGAATCATCCCCATTTTCCACAATCGCGTTCTAGTGTAGTAGACCCTGTGTAGGTATTTATATTGGATCAGGCGATATCTAGTGGAAACTGCTGTATAGCGGGGGCTCGCCAGTGCCTCCGCCCAATCATCATCTGTAAGGTCAGGGAGATCGGCCTGCTATCGCTCACGTGTCTTATGGAGATTGTGTTGCGCGCGTGTTGTAAGGGTTTGATAGATTTGTCGGATCTTATGAGGGCCGAGGTCCCCCGTCAAAAGGCGACTCTCTAGGGGGTGATATTCTGGTAGGGACGTCAGTGAACGCACCGCCGGCATCAACGCATGTCGAAGCTGTAAGTATCGGTAGAACTGGGATTTGTGTAGGTCAAATTCGGTTTGTAGTTGTTGGAAGGATTTAATTGTGGGCCCTCGCATAACATCCCCCAGCGTGGAGATTCCTATTGTATCCCACTCCTGGAATCCCTCCAGGGCCGCCACCGGCCGGATGAAAGCGCCGCGCCATAGAGGTGTGATCCCGGTAAGTTTCCCCCACCAGCCCATCATACGCACCACGCGCCGCCAGATCTGAATCACCGCATGCCGGAGGATGACCGGCTACTGAAGAGGAGTCGTATAGTAAGTGTAGCAGCCGCATGTGAGGGAGAGTTAAACGCTCCACCGCATACGCCGGATCTTGGAGCGACCCATACCACCAGTCGTTGACCACTAGCAGCTGGGATGCCCAGTAATAGGCGCGCATATCCGCCGCTGCTATTCCCCCGCAGTACGTAGATTGTACACAGGTCGCCAGGGCCACCCGCACGGCGCCCCCTTGCCAGAGGAACCTGTTCAGCAGGGCGTTTACTTGCGTGAACCACGTCTGCGGGATCGGGTATGGGTAATTCTGGAGGCGATAAAGCATGCGGGGCAGTGAAATCATCTTAAAGATCGCCGATCGGCCATAGACGGAGAGGGGTAGTTGCGACCATATCGTTGTGTCGTCCCACACCGCCGGGAGAAGAGGGGCTATATTCCGAGCCCACGCCGTATCTTGATCTCGGGTCACGTAGACCCCGAGGTATTTAAACCCGTCGGTAGTGACAGTCACCTGGTTTGCCCAAGCCATGTGTCCTAGGTCCCCGCACACCGGGAATAAAATAGATTTAGAAGGATTAGCGCACAGACCAGACGTCTCACCGAAGATGCGGAGGATCTGAAGGACCCTAGGCCCCGAGACCCGTGGGTCAGCCATGTAAAATAGTACGTCATCCGCGTACAGGGCGATTTTGTCTGTGTAGTCCGGAGTCCATGACAACCCACGCATCACTGCGTCCCTCCTCACCCATTTGGCTAGTGGCTCTATAGCAAGCGCAAATAACAGTGGGGATAGTGGGCATCCTTGTCGGGTGCCACGAAGGAGCGGGAACGAGGCCGACCGATGACCGGCCACCCGGACCAACGCCGTGAGACCCGTATATAGGAGCTTGATATACGTCCGGAATCGGGGACCAAAGTTTACTGCCTCGAGGAGGCGGAAAAGGTATTCCCAACTAAGGGAGTCGAACGCCTTGTTTATATCGGCCAGCAGTACCGCGACCGGGCAGCCTAGCTTATGGGCTTCTGCTATCGCATTATGCAACCGTCGGATATTATGCCTCGTTGCCCAATGCGGCATAAAGCCTGATTGGTCCGGGTGGATCAGCTCTAGTATGTATGTTCGTAGACGATCGGCCAAGACCTTTCCCTATAGTTTAGGTTCAAAATTCAATAATGATATGGGACGATACGACCCCGGATACTCAGGGGGTCTGCCCGGCTTCAGAAATACGACTATTTCGGCATGTCGCCAATCAGGTGGTAGCAGTTGAGTCTCCTCGGCCTCTTGTACAACCTGGAGCAGATAGGGGCCTAGCGTCGGCATAAGGGGCCGCAGAAAGTCTCCCGGGAATCCGTTCGGTCCGTGGGCCCGACCCGGGCGGGTAGCCATCAGCGCCGCGCGGAGCTCGTCTAACGTGATGGGCTCCTCCAGTTTATCCCGTGCCTCATCAGACAGTTGGCGAGGAGGGATGTCCCGAAAGAAGGCGTCGATTAAAGGCGGGGCGATCACTTCCTGTGCCGCGTATAAATCTGAGTAGAATGTGGCAAACACTTGTGCGACCGCCGCAGGGGCAGAATGGGGCGTTCCGTCTGGGGACCGTATCATCGGGACTTGTGTCAGAGCTGTCCGAGCTTGGCACAACCGATGCAGCATTTGGCTCGATTTATCCCCCCACTGATAGATACGATGTTGCATCGCCAGCCAGGCCTCTTTCGCGCTGTTAGTTTGCAATGAGTGTAACCGTCGCTGGGTAGCGAGCATGTTGCGCCGAACCGCGCCCCCCCCCCCCCCCCCGCACGCACCTGCTGCTGTAGTTGCGCCTGACTGTCTTCTAACGCCTTTATCTGTTGGAGGGCCTTAGTTTTCGCCGCCGCTCGGAATCTTATATCGGCCCCACGAAGCACCGGCTTCCATGCCTCCCACAGCACCACAGCCGATTGAACCGTACCTACATTGTGCTCAAAGTAGTCGGTGAGAGTGTCCGTCACTAGTTTTTGGTGGTACCGGTCTTTTAGGGACCAAGGGGAGAGCCTCCAGCGAAAATCAGGTTTATGTGTGTTGAGGGCCAACGTGAACTGTACTGGGGAATGATCTGAGAGACCTCTGGAGAGAATCGCTTATGAATGGATCCGGGAAGCATGTGTGCACGGCAGAAAGACATAGTCGAGGCGAGCCATTGTGGGGTGGACGTGGGACACATATGTGTACCCATCTTCTCCGGGATGGAGAGCTCGCCAAACATCTACCCAACCCAGGGCCTGGGCTAGTGTAAATAGTTTGGTGTGTGTAGGTGACGGAGCTCCCTCCCCGGCGCGCCATCTATCGCCGGCTGCCATCGTCTCATTCCAGTCACCACCCAGAATCGTCAATCCCGGGGGGAGCTCGCCCCATACCCTAGTTATGGTGTCTACAAACGACTGACTCATGGGCGGGGGTGCATATACGCTTCCGATGGTAATTTGCTCTCCATATAGCGTCCCTGTTAAAAACGTGTATCTGCCCGCTGTGTCCACCCACGTTTTGGTCACCTGCAGCGGGACACGTCTGTGTATGAGAATCGCCGTGCCCCGCGTGCCCCGTGTGAAGCCTGAGTGATAAACTGTGGCGAACCCGAATCTAGCGAGGCATATGGCCTTGTTGCCCATGAGGTGTGTCTCCTGTAAAAGAAGGATGTCAGCGGAATGGCGTTTGGCCGAATGTAGTATAGCCCCTCGTTTTATCTTGTCCAGTAGCCCCCGGACGTTCCAGATAAGAAAGGTGAGATCCACCAGGGGTCTACTTGGCTGTGTATGTGCCATCTACTCTACGTGGGATCCCAAGTGAAGTGGCTAGGATATCCTGTGTACGTTGCGACAGCGGAACTAACGTGTGACACCCCCAACAAAAAAGAAAACTGGTGCAATGAACCACCCAACCACCCGCCCCGCCCCCCTCCCCCATACAGCCGAAATGTCGGTGCATCTGTCGCGGTGTATACCCGGGTCATGTCCCAATCACATAAACTCACTGTATACCACCAATGAATCCCCAAAACCCCAAACCCCCAAAACAGTGTTTAACTAACCGTGGGGTGCGGTGAGTGCCAACCCACGTCGAGATTTAAGTATCTACTGACCTCCCCTAGCATTTAAAGCGCCCAATACCAGAACAATACAGATACAATCAGTCCATACAGGATACACTTAGCTGGTGCTTGGTATGTCATCCGTCAGCGGCTGAGTTCGAGCTCTCCAGCTCCCGGTCGTCCGGTGGCGGGAACGATCAGTTCTGGACGGGCCCGCAGTTTTGCTCCTGGCTGAGCCTTGTGAGGAGTCTGAGTCCATCGGGACCGGGGAGTGCGGTCTAAGCGTTCGGTGTTCGTCAGTCCATGCAAAGACCGCCTCCGGCGACGTGAAGAATAGGGTCTTGTCCTGGAAGATCACTCTAAGGCGTGCAGGGAACAGCAGGGCATAGGAGATATTCAGGGATCGAAGCTTCCGTTTAGCCTCAGTGAATGACCGTCTTTGGCGTTGAACTATATTTGTATAGTCCGGGAAGATCATTATGGGTGTGGATTCAAAGACCATCCGCTCTTTGTGAAGTCTGGCATACTTTAGGATAGCAGCCCTGTCCGCATAGTTGAGCATCCGGGCGATCACCGCACGCGGCCTTTCGCCCGGCGGGGGCTTCTGCATCAGGGCCCTGTGCGACCGCTCTACAACAAAGCACGTGGATCGGATATCCGATGGCAGGATCGATGACAGCCAGGTGGTGAGGAAAGCGTCCATGGAGGGGCCCTCGCATCCTTCCGGGAAACCCACCAGGCGCAGGTTGTTTCTGCGTGGCGCCATTCGGCATCTTCGATCCGCGCCGCCATTTCATTGGTAATCGTTGAGAGCTTCTCCACCTTCTTCTGTAGCGTCGAGATATGGTCCTCCGTTGTAGAAACCCTTGTCTCCGCCTCCGTGATTCTATCGACAGCTTTCCGCAGATCTTGGCGGAGGAAAGAGACCTCGGATCCCACTGTGCCCAGCTGTGTCTCTACTGCGCCAATCTTGGCCTCAAGGGCAGTGCGGGATTGCGTTATTGCTTCTAAGAGGGTCGCTGTGTCCGTCGACATCCTGGTGTCTTTGCTACAGGTTTGCGCGGTGTACTGGTCTATGGTGGGTTGTTGTTTCGCCGCCGGGACCGTCTTCCCCATGGTCTAAACGCTGAGGGCGTCACCAGGCACACCCTGTCGTCCGGCTCTAATCCGTTCCAGCCGGCGCCGCACGGCGCCCCGCTCTCACGGTCCTTGCTCGCTTCTTCAGTGTGCTGGCCGGTCTACAGTCACCTTCACCGGCCCCGCACATCGCAGCTCCCCAACTGACACCGACTATGGATGACCTACGCGCCTTCCGGGCAGCCGCACCGGGCCGCCGAGACACCCAGGCCACCCCAGCCTCCACACCCAGCCTGCCGTGATGCCGCGACTGATGTTTGCTGCTGCTCCCAGGGCAGAACTTGGCGCCTCGGCTCCCTTAAATGGCCCAACGCTGGAGGGTCGTTCCCCCGCCCACAGCAGGGCGCTGCCTCACCGGGCAGAATCTGTCCCGCCCTTGAGTGGGCGCTGTCCGAAATCCTCAAAGGGCCACCACGTATCTGGGCTTGGATTGCCCTGGGCGCCGTCTCTGACCCCCGGGGGGGGCAGCCCAGCGCTCACCGCAAAAGGCGCAGGCTCCCTGTCGCCAGGCTTCCAGCAGGGCAGCGCGTATCCCGGTCTCCGGCGCCGGCTCTCACTAATGGCGGCAGAGGCACTCGATCGCTAGACCCACCGGGCTCTGTACATGATTTCCAGGTCCTCCGTGAGCCCCCGCGGGCCGGTCAGCAGCCCCCTTCAGGCCGACCGGGACTCCGGCTCAGTGGGCCGCCCGACCGCCAGCACCAGCGCCCACCGCCATGTTGGATTGGGAGAGGGGAGAAGGGGCGACCACACCGGGCCCCGGCAGCGGCCGCTTCAGCCCCTCCGCCGCGAATCACTTGCCGCGAAACTCCCGTCCTGTCAGCGCGCCACCAGGCCCCCAGCGCCGGCCCCGCCTCCGGCTGCAGCAGTCGCACGGGCACCGGGCGCCGCCACGGCCTCCTCAGGCACCCGGGCCCCGCCGCTGATCTCCTCTGCGTCACCCGTTTCCAGCAATGTTGATTTCCCGGTGGCAGCCGAGGGTATTCCGCCGTCCCCGTAACCTACTTTTAAACGCAATGGAGGGATATAAATGCAGGATGTTTGCTCGACGTGGCCCGGCACCACGGAGCCCTACACGGCTGCGACCGCCATGTTCGGCGTCCAAGCCACGCCCCCCAACTTGCCTAGTTTAACAACCAAACCATCCTCCCCAGGTAGATAATTAGCCACATTGGCAAAATACTCCAGTCAGTCATAGGTTTTCACTGTCATCGGCAGATGCTCACCTCCACTCTGTTTTGGAAGATGCACACACATTTTCAATTTCCTCTGGAGCATTTAGGCAACTTTCAAGATCCTCATCATCATAGCTGTCTTCAATATCATATGACCCCTTGTAACACTTGGCAGGAAATCTGGGCAGAATGTCTGCTCTTTCATTTCTGCCACCTGGAATGTGGATAACATCAAACTGCTACTGAAGAAATGTGGTTGAGAGTCTAGCAGTCTTAAGAATACTGCTCCTCACACTATCCCCACTAGAATGTAAACCAAAGGCTTATAGTCCATTTGTAGTACAACATGTTTACCCCACTCATAGCTGTGGAACTTCTCTATTGGCCAGTAACATGCCAAAAGCTCTTTTTCAATGACCAAATAGTGAATTTCAATGTCCTTGAACACCTTAGATGTAAATCCAATGTTGAATTCTTCACCACCTTTTTTCTGAGTAAGGATGGCTCCCACCCATAATTGCTAGCATCTTCTGTCAAACAACAAGGAAGAGAGGGATCGAAATGTTTCAAAAATTCCACACTCACAAAGTTGGATGTGATCTATTGAAAAGCACTCTGGCATTCTTCATCCCATGCAAAAGCTACATTGTTTGAAGAGATTGCTGATGGGTCTTACTCTGGATGCATAATCAGTAATAAAGCATGAGTAGAACTCACTCAAACCAAGAAATGCGTTAACACCTGTTCTGTCAACGTGTGGTGCTGCATCAAGTACGGTTCAAAAGTCCAGGTTTGAGTTGAATATCAACATGAGATATGACGTGACCCAAATATTCCCCACTATACCTCAAAAATTCACACTTCTCACCCTTCAGAACTTAACTATGTTGCTTGAAAATATTCAATACCGTTTCTAAAATGTCATGAGTTCTGTGCTTAGCAGCAAAAACAAGGACATCGTCCTGAAACACAGCAACTTCTTTAACGCCTCTGGTCATTTTGAACATTATTAGCTGAAATACATAGGCCGCAGATGCCAAACCAAAAGGCATGCAACAATAATGGAATGTGCCAACAGGTGATACAAAAGCTATTAAATGCTTAGACCCAAGGTAAAGCTCAATCTGGTGTTAAGCTGAAGCCCGGTCAAGCTTGGTTAACCATTGGTCACCAGTTGCCAAAGCCAGCAGTTCTGTAATCTTGGGTAAAGGATGAGAACATATCCACATTTCTTTCTTGAGACTCCTGAGGCCAATAGATACTCTCAAGTCACCATTGCATTTGTGATCTATAACAAGGAGTGAGAACCAAAGAGAGGACTCCACCAGCACAGTGCCACAGTGATGCCCCTGTCACATAAACTCAGTAACTCTTTCTGTAAGCCCTCTTGGAAACTGAAAGGTGCCCCTTTCAACCTGTGCTTAACTGATATGAAACCTCCTTTCATCTAGATCCTGCGTTTAAAACAGTTAATACTGTCCAGATCACTCAAACATACAGCTGGAACCTTCTGTGCCCAGTCTAGGGCTACATCATGACTCTTCACAACTAAAACTTGTTTGTTGGTTCCAGGTTTCACCACCATTCCAAACAAACCTTGGTGAAACTACCCTAGGATGTTGAGACCCTTCATAGCAACATAATTGTTAACCTCTGTGTGTCTTCTTTTAAATTCAACAGTGTCCTGAATGTATCTCTTCAGTTCGATTTTTTTTTTTTTTAATTCTTTTTATTAAACATATTCAACATAGAGGTACAGTTCCAATCAGATCAATTACAGGGAACACAGAAATACCAAGGTGTATAAACATAGGAGGATGATGATTGGAAGTCATGGTGAGGGGGGACTGCCACATTCGGGGTCATCTGGTGGGGTGCACATGTAGCCACGGTATGCATTCCAGGGAGTCCAGATCCTAGACCACTTTCAGGGACAGCCCCTAGCCTCGTAAACTGTCTTTTCCCGCAGCATACATCAGTCGAGGTCTGTCTCCCAATCTACGACCCTTGGAGCATGTGCTGCCCCCCAGAGTTGAGCTATGTTTCTTTTGGCAATCATGCAGCCCAATGTGACCCATTGTATAGCATGCGAGTTGAGGTCAGTAGGTTCCCAGATATTAAGGAGGCATCTGGGGGCCTCAGGCCTTACAGTAATTTCCAGTGCCTGGCTCATAATAGTATGAATATCTCGCCAGTAAGCCTGTATTGGGTCGCAGTGCCATATTATGTGTATGAACGTGCCTAGCTGGGTGCATCCCCTTCTGCAATACCCATCCGCTGGACCACCCATGTGTATCAGTTGGGGGCCCGTGATGTAGACTCTATGTAATATTTTTAGTTGTACAAGACGGAGACGCGCCGGGATGGAACAGTTTTGGGGAAGAAAACTGCAGTCTACCAATTTTCATTGTCCAACTCGATACCGTCCCTCACCCATTTCTCTCGCAGAGGCAACAATGGGTCATCTATATTGTTAATCAGTTTCCTATATGTTAGGGAGATGGCTGTCTCGGGTAGATAACCATCTAGCAGTCTGTCCTCCAGTGGTGAATAGTCAGGTGGGGAGGTGTCACGGGGTAGAGCTGTTTGCAACGCGTGGCGTACTTGTAAGTAGCGAAAACGCTCTGATTCCGCCATGGTGTATTGACGTTGAAGGGAGTCAAAAGACGTAACACCATTTTTGTCCCACAAGTCTCTGATGTGCGACATGCCAATTAGGTCCCATTTATCAAAGCCCTGCGAGTTGCCCAGGTCCCCGAGCCTCTGGGAGTCCCACAGGGGCGTGGACAGGGTCAGTTTGTTGGTCCAGCCCAGCGATGCAGTCGCCGTGTGCCAGATATGGACAGAATGCTTGGTGGGGCCAGTGAGGGGGTATCTGTTGGGCTTAGAGTAAAGGGCCCTTGTAAAGGAACCGTTTGGAAGGAGCAGTCTGTCCATACTGAACCCGGGGTCGTCAGGCCGCCCATAGTTGCTGTGGTTTATTGCCGTTAGGTGTGAGGCCCAGTAGTATTCCTTGATATCAGGCAATCCAATCCCCCCATCGAACCAGTTGAGGGTGAGTTTTTTTCAGAGAGATACAAGGCCTCCCATTCCAGAGAAGGTCTTGTTGAAGTCCCTCTATTTGTTTAAAGTAAGAATTTGGTATTGGGTCTGCCGAATTCTGGAGGACATAGAGAAAGTGGGGTAGGGACATCATTTTAAAAAGGGCCTCTTTGCCCAATAAGGAGAGGGGGAATGATTTCCAATTTGCGATATCTTGGTTTAGTCGTTGTATCGGGGGAGCGGGGTTTCGGGTGAAACAGAGACTTTTGTCCAGCAAAATAAAAATACCCAGGTATTTAAAGCCATCTGAAACTATTAGTTTGGGACAATTTCGAGGTATTGGGGGGGCCTTTCCACTCAGGACGTAGAGTAAAGATTTCTGCCAGTTGATGCCAAACCCGGAGTATCTACCAAAAACGGAAAGGATGTCAAATAACGCGATAAGGGATCTTTTAGGGGATGCGAGGTATAGCAGTATAACGTCCGCGTACAGGGATATCCGGTCTTCCCAGTCAGTCGACCACCGTAGCCCACGGATGATTACATCCCTGCGAATCCAGGCTGCAAGGGGCTCAAGAGCTAAGGCGAACAGTAGAGGGGAGAGGGGGCACCCCTGACGGGTCCCTCGGCTAAGTAGAAAGGAGTCAGATTTCCTGTTATTCACAGTTACCTGAGCCATTGGAGAGCTGTACAGTAGTTGTACCCATTGACTAAAGCCCGGCCCAAATCCTAATTTCGTGAGTACTGCGAAGAGATAAGGCCATTCAAGTGTGTCGAAGGCCATAGTGGCATCTAGGGAGACCACAACGGCATCCTCGCGCATGGTCGGCGCCCTGCCCAAGACCCCATGCAGCCTGCGCAGGTTAAGGGCGGTATTTCGCCGAGGCATAAACCCCGATTGGTCAGGGTGCACCAGGCCACCTATAACCTTGATCAGTCTGTTAGCGAGCACCTTAGCTAATATTTTGGGCTCAGCATTCAACAATGAGATAGGCCTATAGGAGGCACAGTCAGTTTTAGGTTTCCCTTCCTTATGAATCGTGACAATGGTCACGATTCGCTGGTCAGGGGGAAGCGATCCCTGTTCTAGACTAGTCTCGAACATAGATTTCAGATGTGGTGCTAGTCTGTCCGGGCGGAGCTTGTAGAGTTCGATCGGGATGCCATTGGGACCCAGCGCTTTGCCTGGGCGGAGTGTTCTGATTGCGGTTGCAATCTCGTCAGCAATAAGGGGGTTATCCATGAAAGCGCGGTCACTGTCGGATAGTACCGACAGAGAAATGTCACGTAGAAGTTCAGAGGAGTCCGCTTCGGTGTATGGCGCAATGGAGCGGTAAACTGTACGGAAGTGCGCTGCGAAGTGCTCAACTATACCTTGAGGATCCACAATAGCGGATCCTCCAGAGCTCCTCAGTTCGGGAACTAGTCGGCTAGCGCGCTCCTTTTTGTCTAGCCAGGCGATTAATTTCCCGGCTTTATCACCCCAGTCATAAATTCGTCCCAGTCTGCACCGTCCTAGAATCTTGGCACGGTCGGTGACCAGGGCTCGGTATTCCTCCTGTCGGAGTTGCAGAGCATGGAGAGTCTCTGGCGAGGGGTCAGGGTCAAGATCGTTCTCAAGACGATAGACGTCTTGTTCTATGTCAGAGACCGCTGCCAGCTTGTCTTTTTTGGACCCCGCTATTAAGGAGAGGGCTTCGCCCCGTACCACTGCTTTGAAAGCTTCCCACAGTGTCTGTGGGGAGTCGACCGAGTGTTCATTATAAGCCCTCCAGCCATCCTCAAGTCCCATCGCCTCCAAAAAACTAGAGAAAGAGTGAGTGATAGGCATCAGCGTACGTGGGGGGTATCTGTCCAGTGTACCTGATACTACTGAGTTGAAGTCTCCCCCCATCACTATTCCGGCAATGCCAACAGCACAGCACTGAGATCGGAGAATGTGGCGGCCTGCAACCCTGGGGGTGCGTAGACGGACATGAAGGTGATGGTTATTCCCTCCCATGTGCCCGTGACACCCACATATCTACCTCGGTCGTCTACGTGAGTGGAAGCAGGTGAGAAAGGGAATGATTTCTTTTGCATGATGCCCACCCCTCTAGAATTAGAGGCAAACCCTGCATGAGTGATCATGGAATAGCCCCATCTGTGCATAGCTTTACATGTGTGGCCAATGAGGTGAGTCTCCTGAAGTAACACAATATCCGGTGAAAGCCTACGAACCTGTTGCAATACTATACTGCGTTTTATTTTGTCCCCCTACCCGTTCACATTCCAGCTTAAGATTCTAACTTCCTTGCTACGTCTTACCCCCATTGATACGTGTGTGGAGTGTGGTATTGATACCCATTAAAAATAGGAACTGTACCATCGTCATAGCATCAAATTCAACAAACAAAGAACAAACCAACTGTTAGACCTGGCACCTTGGCGTGAGTCTCACTTCCACTTTTTGCTGATGTGCCTCAGATGTTTTGTGGGTGTTGGCCGCTCAGAGCACTGTGCCACTGCCAATCAGTGCCACAGTGCAAGTGCTCCCTTAAGAAAAGTGTAAACATTAATTGGTGTCCATTTTTGGCTTTTTCGGTTTACTATCAGCCACTAGTAAAGTGCACCAGGAGTGCCAGGGCTTGTAAATACGAATGCTGCTGGTGGGCTCGCAGCACTGGTTGTGCCACCCACAGAAGCGGCCTAGTAAAATCTGTCTAAGGTCTGCCACTGCAGAGCCTGCGTGCAGTCTGGTACTGTCGCGCTGACTGCGCAAGTGCCCCCACTTGTCAGTCCCTAAACCTTCCCTTAACTACATATTAGTCACCCCTCTGGTAGGCCCAAGGGCAGGGTGCATTGTAGGCATAAGGTAGGACATGCCCTGATGTGTGTGGCATGTCTTAATAGTGAATTACAGCCATTTTCGTTTTTCACTATTGAAGGCTACCTGCTCTCCATAGGCCAGAATGGGCTGCTGGAATTACTACACGCTGTAATCCCAGTGGACTCATAGAGCATGGTAGAAAGTCAAGTTTAGTATGCCTGAACTCAGAATAATAAAATACTTCTTTTAGTAAAGTTTATTTTAATATCCTGTGTTTGTAACTACTACTTTTAGAAAGTTAGTATTTACTGACCTGGCCATTTCAGTCTGCCTCTGCTTTGTGTGTGTGAGTTCTGCCTAGTTACAGTGGGGAGCAGGGCTGGGGAATTCCAGGAGACAGGTTAGCTGCCAGGTGGTGGGTAGAGAGATTACACCAGGATGGGTGGGAGGAGTACACCTTGACTCTGAATAGACCTGTGCTCTGCCACCACAATGCCGGCTCCGCCCCCTGTGGAGCGGCTGATGTCTCTGCCCTGCTGCTGAAAGGAAAGAGCAGAGTCACCACAACAAAGTGCTCCAAAACCAGACTGCACCAGGCCCAGGCCCCCTGGCCACAAAGAACAAAAGAATTACTGTATAAAAGAAGGAGCCTTGCTCCTAAGAAATCAGATCCTGTTTGCGCCAAGAATAAACTCTGCCTGAAGAGAAGGACCTGGGAAAGCTACATGGAGGAGTACTGTCTCTAAGCCTGAGAGACTGGCCTGTGGTGGGTGCCTTGCTGCTGGAAGGAGAGGAAAAGACTGAAGAGGAAACTTTTATTCAACTTGTGCTTACCAAAAAATCTCCAAGGGCTTGCTTGTGAACTTGCCCCCTGAACTGCGCCCCAGGAACAGTGGGCGCTACCTTTCCCCTGGAAGAAGAGAAGCTGCTGGAGGCGATTCTGCAAACGCTGACCCCAGAGAACCTGTGTGCCTCTCCTCTCTCTGAGCACCGCGACTTCTGCCACCGGGGCTGCTGTGAGCCCAGCAAAGGCCTGCCTACCTGGCCCGAGCACCGCAAGCAACTGCCCCCCGAGCCGTAGCTCGCAAAGTAAGGAAGAGACTGACAAGGCTCCAAGCGCCGAGCCTCTGTGACCCCTGGCCGTGGAGATCCCTGTAAGGACCTGCGACGCACTGTTCGCCATCTGAGTGAAGCCGACCGCGCTGCAAACGCGCTAGAAATCACCCCCGAGCTGCCCCTCCTACTTCCAACCTCGTTGCCTGCCTGGGAACGTCCTGAAGCGCCCCATGAAGCATCGCCGCCCACGGACCACGAGGGACGACAACGCGACGTGGGACACTCCTCTGTGGACTCCTGAGGCAGCCTCGAACATTATCCCCAAAGAAGCAGGTACTGTGTGTGAAAGCGCCCCTGTACAAAGCTTCCTTCGCTTTCTACAGACTTTGTACGGTGCCAGCGTCGCCCTACGTTACTCACCGTGAAGTGTGAGCTCTGCTACGGTCCGTACCGTTGCAAATATACTAGCGGCGCTCACGCGGGAAGCGTGAGGTTCAGCAAGAGGCGTACCGGACTTGTACGACGCGTACCTACGAGGGTACGGTCCGTACGGCTTCAGTCCGGCGTACGCGTTCTCACGCGAGAAGCGTGAGAAACGGCACAGCGCGCCTAAAACCTCGTACAAAGCACCCTGAAGGCGCTACAAAGCACACAGACCCCAAGAGAAGCCTAATTTAACCTGAGAAGTGCCCTTTTAAGAACTGTGGACTTTGTGAAAAGCATTGCAAGTAACTGGAACCTCATTTGGAGTAAGAGAACTGTATTTTTGAAAGCCTGCTTAAAGAATCCTTTTATATAAAGACCTTTATTTTTACATAAATACAGCCTTGTGTCTCTGTGTGGTGGGTTGGTGATTGTTGTGTGGGACATCGGGAATGCTTAACCTTATGCCCTCTGGAATCTAGCCTGACTGCTGGCGCCACGTTACCTAGAGGGTGAGCAGGGGTTATTTTTAAAGAGGTAATCCTTCGCCCTGACTTAGATGAAAAGGGTCCCTGCTTGTCGCAAGTGCATACCTGCGCCAACCAGAGACCCCGGATTCTAACACCAACAAAAAGACCCTTACCCAACAACCCCCCGCCCTGCTCCCCTGCCCTTTGGGTTCAAAAGTGCCCATTAACAACTTGCAGAGTGCCTGTCGCCCTAGAAAATTCAAAGAAAGAAGGAAAGAACGATCCAGAGGGGTAAAGCAGGGAGCTCCGTGCCCATGCCCTAATCTACATCAATGTCACACCTTAATTACACACTTGGCATATGTCCAACAATAAATCAGTAGTCCCGTTTTTAGGTTTGGAGCCGTGGATCCCACCGCCCACTCCCCCCCTCCCGCCCTCCACCCCCGAAGCCGCACAGAAACCTGTCCTCGTCGAGGCTCCCCTTCAGGTCGGCTCGTTGTCGTCAGGGCCACCGGCTCTCCCTGCCACAGGGTTTTTAGTGCCTCGATACTCAATCCAATCAGCAACGTCTTCGGGCCGATCGAAAAACCAAGCTCTCCCCTCCGCCTCAACCCGGAGGCGGGCCGGGAACAGCATCGAATACTTTAGACCCTTGTCTCTCAGGACGCGATTGATAGACAAAAATAGTCTTTGTTGTTTCTGTACCCTTTGTGTGAAGTCTGGGAAGAAAGAGATATCCGCGTTTTCATAACTGAGGGGGGTGCCGGGCCTGGAATTTTGAAGGATCACATCTCGGTCTCGATAGTTGAGGACACGGTCCAACAGAGGCCGCGGGGGAGTGCCGGGCTTGGGTCGGCCGACCGGGACCCGGTGGGCCCGCTTTTTCACAAAGAATTTACTGAGTCCCTTGGGTCGTAGGTGCTTGAGGATAAGGTCCTCGACAAATAGGTCAGGAGTCTGTCCCTCTGATTTCTCCGGGACACCTATGATGCGGAGTTTGTTGCGGCGAAGACGGCCCTCATAGTCATCCAACTTGAGGTCCGTGCGGTTCCGGGAGTCCTGCAGGTCGTGGACCTCCCTCTGCAGCTGCGCCACGTCACTCACCAGGCCAGCAGTCGTGATTTCCACCTGCTTCACCTTTTCATTAAGTTTCCCCAGGTTGGTCCTGATAAGGTTGACGTCAATAGCCACTGAGTCCAAAGAGGTCTTAACCCCTGTTATTGCCTCCATGACATCTTTAAGAGAGAGTTCCTGCTCCTCAGGTCCAGGTCCTCCCCGCTCGCCCTCCTCCTGCTGGTGCCCTCGCTGCAGGTCCTTAGAGATCGTATACCTGTCGAGTTTATTTGTTTGGACCGACTTCGCTGGCTGGGCGCGAGGTGTTAACCGATTCCAGGTAGGAAACAGGGGGGGGGGGGGCGAGCAGACAAAGTGATACACACAGCTCTCCAATCGGTGCGTCGGGGTCAGCACGAGGGCAGTTCCACCCGCGGCCCACACAGTCAAAGCACCGCTTCCCAGGCGCTAGACGGCGACTCGCGCTGAGTACGATGGGGGGCCACACTCGAGAAGGCGTCCCAGCGGAACCACTGCCTCCTCCTGATGGGCAGTCACGGGCAGTTCCACACCAGGGCCCGTAGAGCCACTACGTTCAGCTGCAATCCACTGCGGCAGACCAAGGCACCTGGCGTCGCCCACCTTTATTCCAGTACAGTGCGCCCCCGACACCTGGCAGTCCCCACGACACACAACGCTATGGGAGCGAGAAAGTCCCCACCATAGGCCGCCAGCAGCAAGGGTATGTCACCTGTTGGTTCGCCTCAGTTCAGTTGCACCGTGTCGTGGTATCGCACCCGCTGCATCACTGCAGGTCCAGGATACTCTCCATACGCCTTGCGGCGCAGTCTCCGCTCAAACAGGGTCCCGACAGCTCCGTCGGTCACTCGGATCCGGGCTCATCAGCTGTCCCTCAAAGAGGTGGGTCGCTCCGTGGTCTGCCACAAAACACCGCTACTAGATCAGGCACCAAGCGAGGTTCCCACTGCTAGAGCCGCGCCGCTGCCATTTTGAGAACCGCGGCCGGCGCGCTCAGCATGGGTCGTAGCGAGGGTCACCCACAACTCCCTCCGATCCACCGCGGGACCGCCAGTATCGCCAGCCACACCGGAGCGGTCCAGGTCCTCAGGGTAACGTCAGCAGCAGCAGGGGGGGGGGGGGGGTTCAGCCGCCGCACAGGCTGCGGCGTCAGCGGTGAAAGGGGAGGAGCGGCCCGGATCTTCACGGCAGCCGCAGCCGCCACCACAGGTCCCGGCTGCCGAGACGCGAGCAGGCCGCGATCTTGAGGAGGCCCTCACTCCCTCGGTTCCGGTCATCCAAACGCCGGGCCAAGGCGGACGGGCTCCGCCAGTGATACGACACTCAGAATCGCGTCTGGGTGTTGCGGATCGATAAACAGGATAGTTAGGGGCTAAGTTGGGCGACGGCGCTCACACGCTACCCGGCCATTTCCAGTCCCTGCTTGGCCACGCCCCCTTCAGTTCGATTTTAGCCCCTCATATGATACCTGGGAACGATCAGGTGGAAACAGATGTCTCACAGGTCATTAGGGCGCTACATAAATCAACATAACATAATATGCCTGTTGGACCTGTTAGTCTTAAGGTTATCTCCCCCCCCCCCCCATTTTTTTGACTGTCTTTTTTACATTAAGGTGCCAATTCAGATCCTGTAAAACCCGGGTACGAATTGTCGTATGGAGCGTATTCTCCGTCCGACTCGTACCCGGGTAAAACACCTTACAAACCCGCAAGTACGATTCGTACAGAAATTCCATTTCTGTACGAGTCGTACAAAACACCGACCGGCTAAAAAATACCCACAATTCCGATCCGGGACATCGCGTACGTGACGACCGGACGGAGTCAGGCAGCGTTTTACGGACCAGCAAGTACGATCCGTGCCTACGTCACTCCGCACAGCTCATATTTTACGGCAGCCAAAAACTCCCGGGAAATTGAGGACGACGCAAACCAGGAGCACCGGTACGCGACGGACAGCCATGGACCCTATCATACGTGTCATCCCGGCCCTCATAGCCTACGACCTTGTAAACAGAAACCTACGCAGACGCCGCAGAAGGTCAGAAACAACACCCAGGGGCACAGGGGGGGGACGAAGGGCAGGAAACATACCCCCCACCCAACAAAAAACACATATATCCTGCACATAAATTACCTCCATGGTCTGGTCACTTCAGGGGGCGTGTCCACCAATCCCACGTACCGCCACAATGAAAGTGGACGTGGACGCGTACCCGTCACCACTACAATGGTTGGACGGCCCGTACCCACGCCCCCCAGAGTGTGGGTACGGTCCGTACCACCATTGTAGTGGTGATGTAGGGGTACGTGTGTACGGACCGTACCCACGCCCCCCAGAGCGTGTGTACAGTACATACATGCGTACCCCTACATCACCACTACAATGGTGGTACGGCCCGTACCCACGCCCCCCAGAGCGTGGGTACGGTCCGTACCACCATTGTAGTGGTGATGTAGGAGTACGCGTGGTACGGACCGTACCCAAGCCCCCCAGAGCGTGGGTACGGTCCGTACCACCAATGTAGTGGTGATGTAGGGGTACGTGTGTACGGACCGTACCCACGCCCCCCAGAGCGTGTGTACAGTACGTACATGCGTACCCCTACATCACCACTACAATGGTGGTACGGCCCGTACCCACGCCCCCCAGAGCGTGGGTACAGTACGTACATGCGTACCCCTACATCACCACTACAATGGTGGTACGGCCCGTACCCACGCCCCCAGAGCGTGGGTACGGTCGGTACCACCATTGTAGTGGTAATGTAGGAGTACGCGTGGTATGAACCGTACCCACGCCCCCCAGAGCGTGGGTACGGTCCGTACCACCAATGTAGTGGTGATGTAGGGGTACGCGTGTACGGACCGTACCCACGCCCCCCAGAGCGTGGGTACGGTCCGTACACGTGTACCCCTACATCACCACTACAATGGTGGTACGGCCCGTACCCACGCCCCCCAGAGCGTGGGTACGGTCCGTACCACCATTGTAGTGGTGATGTAGGAGTACACGTGGTACGGACCGTACCCACGCCCCCCAGAGCGTGGGTACGGTCCGTACCACCAATGTAGTGGGGATGTAGGGGTACGCGTGTACAGACCGTGCCCACGCCCCCCAGAACGTGGCTACGGTCCGTACACGTGTACCCCTACATCACCACTACAATGGTGGTACGGCCCGTACCCATGCCCCCCAGAGTGTAGGTACGGTCCGTACCACCACCATTGTAGTGGTGATGTAGGAGTACGCGTGGTACGGACCGTACCCACGCCCCCCAGAGAGTGGGTACGGTCCGTACCACCATTGTAGTGGTGATGTAGGGGTACGCGTGTACGGACCCTACCCACGCCCCCCAGAGCTTGGGTACGGTCCGTACACGCGTACCCCTATGGCACCAGTACATCATGGATAAAAGTCGTACACACACCACAAATGTCTGACCAAGGCCTGGACCAGCATATTAGCAGTAGATTTAGGTGGGGGTGTATGCCCAGGATGGCAGTGTACTGCACCAAGGGGGTGGGTGGGTGGCTGCAGAGGACTCCCAGCAGTGGACAGAGACATGTGAGTGGGTGCCCATCACTCCCAGCAGTGGACAGAGACATGGGGGTGGGTGCAGAGGACTCCCAGCAGTGGACAGAGACATGTGAGGGGTGGGTGCAGAGGACTCACAGCAGTGGACAGAGACATGGGGGTGGGTGCCCATCACACCCAGCAGTGGACAGAGACATGTGAGGGGTGGGTGCAGAGGACTCCCAGCAGTGTACAGAGACATGTGAGGGGTGGGTGCCTATCACTCCCAGCAGTGGACAGAGACATGGGGGGGGGCTATCACTCCCAGCAGTGGACAGAGACATGGGGGTGGGTGCCCATCACTCCCAGTAGTGGACAGAGACATGGGGGTGGGTGCCCATCACTCCCAGCAGTGGACAGAGACATGTGAGGGGTGGGTGCCTATCACTCCCAGCAGTGGACAGAGACATGGGGGGGGGCCTATCACTCCCAGCAGTGGACAGAGACATGGGGGTGGGTGCCTATCACTCCCAGCAGTGAACAGAGACATGGGGGTGGGTGCAGAGGACTCCCAGCAGTGGACAGAGACATGTGAGGGGTGGGTGCCTATCACTCCCAGCAGTGGACAGAGACATGTGAGTGGGTGCCCATCACTCCCAGCAGTGGACAGAGACATGTGAGTGGGTGCCCATCACTCCCAGCAGTGGACAGAGACATGGGGGTGGGTGCAGAGGACTCCCAGCAGTGGACAGAGACATGGGGGTGGGTGCCTATCACTCCCAGTAGTGGACAGAGACATGGGGGTGTGTACCTCATTATCCGATGACAAAAACTCCATGGGTGTATGTACGCATTCCCTAAATTTGGACTATGTGGATAGTGCCATAAGCACACATCACTGACAGCAGTGTCCCACTCCCATGAGGATGGATGTTATTCCCCCACTGCATGACACACCACATGTGGGTGTGAGGACAAATGACCCATGCATACCCACCCCTGGCGGATGCAGCACAATACACACACAGAGATCATGCCACAAGACTGTATAGTCATGTCAATGCCCAATACACTAAGAGAGCCAAAGGGAACACACACTGTCACGCATATCCAAGAACTGATAGGGATGTACAGGTGCTGGGACAGCCACCAACATGTTGTCTCTCATGGAAGGAATAGTGTGGAGTTCCCACAGATACAATGCCCACAATTGTGAGTCAGGTGCCCAAATACCCTGCAGAACAAGTACCATATGTGTGCTAGGCTGGGTTTACACACATGCATTGTGCGGAAAAGTGACAATTTCTCCATGAAGGCATGGCAACATACTCAATACACAAGTACAGTGAGTAGCAAGGTTGGCACAGATGATGCAGCCGGAGACATTGATGAGCAGGCATGGCCATAGTTGAAGGGATCCGTCACCAACAAAGTAAATGTAGACACAGGTCAGCACAACAATTGTGCAACTCCCTACAGGGAAGATGTCAGGTGCCACAGAGGAAGGAACACTCCTTGGGACAATGTCTCCAAACACCAAGAGCATACACGACGAAAGTTTACTTTCAGAGACCTTGTGATGGCACGCAGATACCAGGGTCCACCCCATGAGCAGCAGACTACAACATTTCCCAGACACCTAACACATGATCACCACCCCAATACATGGAGCATCAGCACCAACATCAATACCTGAAAAACTATAGTGGTCAAATGAAAAAGAAAATACTTTATTCAGCATGAAAAAAAGAGTATGAAAATGTCAATATGTACATTGGCCATAGGCCAGTCCATTGGCGTAGTCCTGGGGGGGGGGACACATGTGAGCGCATCTCCCCTAGCTTGCCTGCACATACTAAACCTCTGGTTCAGTGACGGGGGGGCATCATGTGGGGAAGGACCAGGCACCGCAGGGACAGGAGGGGGAAGGGTAGGTGCAGGGACGGACGATTCCACCACAGGGGGTGGGGCAGCGCCAAAGGTGGAGGTCAGCATGGCGCTGCACATGTCCGCAAGTTCCTCCAGCGTCTCCCCTGCACCCGAAGGAACCACAGGCCCCAAGGAGGGGGGGGGGGGGGGTTGGAGGGATGGTTTGCAGCGCTACTGGGGGAGGTGGTGGACAGGGATGGGGACTCAACTACCCTACACGTGGAGTGCCTCGCCCGTTTGCATGCTGGTTAAGCAGTGGGGCTGAGGCCCAGCACAGTCAAGTAGGCCTCCTTCTCGGACCGTGGGGCAGGGGAGCCGAGGGGAGTCACATCGGAGGGACTGGGGAGTGAGGCATGCGGACTTGGACTCTGGCTGTGTGTCTGCCTGTGTGCCCTAGACCCAGTGGGTGTGCCTTCTTCCCCCGGAGTGTGGGTGACAGTAGGTGTGCGCTTGACCTTCCCTGGTGGTGTGCTGCCTGTGTCTGGTGGGGTGCGTGCCGGGGAATGTCTGCGTGTGCTTGGGACAGGCATGGGAGTGGGAAGTGTGGATGGTGCTGGGGTAGGGGGGACGCAGCGCTGCAGGAGACTCACTGCTGCTGTCAGTGACGAGTCCATGGACCTCAGCAACATGCGTTGGTCAGACATCGCTGATGACATGCCCTCCATGTACGACACCATTTGGGTCAGCAGTCTGATGTGGCCATGGAGGACAGTCAGGATCGATGTCTGCCCAACTTGCAACTGCCGCTGAATGTCCACAGACTCGGCAGTGAGGGCAGCAGGGGAGACAGGGGCAGGGGGTGCAGTGCCTAGCACGAAGGAGACACGTTGTTGCCTAGCACGGACAGAAGGGACCTGAGTAAGTTGGAGGGCGGTGATGGGAATGGAGGGGGCGGTGACAGTTGGAGTGCTGCTGCCAGCTGTTGGAGCAGCCTCCGCCCCCTCAGGGAGCTCAGCTTCGGACCCGTCAGCGTCGTAGTCAGTGTTGGTACTGGACAGGTCCTCCGCCTGACTCCCCTCGCCCTCCGTGCCACTTGATTCCGCCGACTCCTCATCAGTGGTGGCACCGGTGCCCGATCCCTCCTCATGGTCCGTGCCGGTGTCTCCCTCGGTGTCCCCCGACGATGCTGTGTGCAAGGTGAAGAGACATGAAATAATCAGTCACCTGTGTACATCTGACACATGAGTCCAAACAAAATAGGTCACAGTGCATATCAGGAAATGCATCATGAGTAACATCTAGAATACTCTGCACATAAGTAAGCACTGCACTCCCCATTTGGTCCACCCACCATGCCACTGGAAAAATAATGACATCATGACACAACAGCAAATAACTCGATATCCAATTATACTGAGAAGCTAGTGTCTGGGAACAGTGGAGCATAGACAGACTATGAAGGCATGCCACCTCTTCTTCAATGGAAAGAAACAGTGTTGGTGCAGCCAAGGCCAAATAACAGACGCCAATGCTGAAGGTGTCCCCACACTCAGAGACCTGTGAGTACTTTTGAAACCCTAAAGAAATACATCGTGATCCCTTGGGAATCACAACACTTTACACAATAGAAATGTTTGGAATGTGTGAATGTCCCACTTTTGGAACAGAACACAAATGTACTTGGATAACAGAAGTCACACAAGGATGTGCACAAATAACTACATTTACACAGTCCTTGCATGAGCTGACAGCCTAATGCAAATAAGCCACTGTTAAGAAGAAATGTGGTATCAGGAAGGACATATACATGGCACCACGGTGGTCTGGATGACTTGACACCCGTAAGTTGGTATCAGCAACAACCGAGGACTAACCCAAATGCAACCACCTTGTGTGAACATGTATATGTATAATCTCAAATCAATTTTGTGTACAGAACTGTGCCTCCGTGTGAAATGTGCCTGCGTGTCCACCAACAGTGTAATGGCGGTTTGTTGTGCACTTCCTTTGGAGACATCAGTCATGCAGGCACATTATTGTCCTTCAGATCCAAAAATCAAGGTCAAACATTAAAACATTGGGACATGTTGACAAGTGTAGCGAGTGCCAAGGCACAAGACATCTTGACTAACAACTTGAATCATGCCACCTGTCACATGGTCATCCGTACCATTATGACACAGTTGGCAACACATCTGACCCACTACCCGTCATGTGTAGTGGCACACATGTCCAGGCACAGGACAATGCATTAGCTAATGGCCCTACAATTGTGTTGGAATAAGGAGCACCTGCACTGAGGAGACACCCACATGGGAACCAAGAATGTCCACAAAGATGTCAGCACACACAGACCAAACTACGTAGCATCAGGAGCACACACCGGTGCAAAAAAGGTATGCGCAGGAAACATGTATTTTCACTTTTGACATATGCTGCAAAGCACAAACATTACACCCTGCACAACATGCCTGGGTCACTGCCCGTTGAGTGTCTGTCCAGACAAATATCACACACAGGTCAGACCTGGCAAGGAGACAATAAGGTTTGGACATGTAGGCCTTTCCTGCACAAAGACCCCCTACCTGAGACAATGTGATTGAGACAGAGCAAGTAGTTACACCTCTTAATCGGGGTTCACCAATATGTGCATCAAGAAATCCTATATGTACTCAACATCAGCTCGTGAGGCTGACCACACATATTTCTGACAAACAACCATCAACAGATAGTTGTACATAGCCACACAGGCACTGCCCAGTGTGAGGATGCACAAGCCTAATGGGGTCACCTTGGACAGTGGACACATGTAGCACAATTTACGTGAAGAAAAATGAGGCCATGAAACAATGCCACAGAGGCCAACCTATGCTGAACACACAGAGAATGGGCACAGTGTTTGATGCCACACATGATTCCTAGGAAAAGGTGTCTCAGGGGACTGTAGTGGGCACACTGCTCCATGGTCCTGGAATGATCTGGATCAAACCCAGATCTGTTGACTGGGTGTGAGTGTTTGATTGGTTCTGATGCTCCGTCCATCACCACCCCCTTTTGTACCGCTTTGTTCGCCATAAGTTGGCAGGGTATGCTCAGACGTTGAGTCCCTTGCTCACTTTGCCACTGGATTCAAGCAAGCCTGGCTGAAGACGGCTGAAATGCCAGAAAACGGTCCTAGGAAGCTTGTTTCCGGTCCAGGGAAAGCATGGCTTGGCAGTTCGGGCTGGACTGTTCCCATGAGGCACAGGGTCAGACTGATTTGCATATGGCCATGTCTCAACTGGGGTGGCAGAGTGGGCTAAAGAACGGTGATGGATCAAACCCAGATCTGTTGACTGGGTGTGAGTGTTTGATTGGTTCTGATGCTCCGTCCATCACCACCCCCTTTTGTACCGCTTTGTTCGCCATAAGTTGGCAGGGTATGCTCAGACGTTGAGTCCCTTGCTCACTTTGCCACTGGATTCAAGCAAGCCTGGCTGAAGACGGCTGAAATGCCAGAAACCGGTCCTAGGAAGCTTGTTTCCGGTCCAGGGAAGGCATGGCTTGGCAGTTCGGGCTGAACTGTTCCCATGAGGCACAGGGTCAGACTGATTTGCATATGGCCATGTCTGAACTGGGGTGGCAGAGTGGGCTAAAGAACGGTGATGGATCAAACCCAGATCTGTTGACTGGGTGTGAGTGTTTGATTGGTTCTGATGCTCCGTCCATCACCACCCCCTTTTGTACGGCTTGGTTCGCCATAAGTTGGCAGGGTATGCTCAGACGTTGAGTCCCTTGCTCACTTTGCCACTGGATTCAAGCAAGCCTGGCTGAAGACGGCTGAAATGCCAGAAACCGGTCCTAGGAAGCTTGTTTCCGGTCCAGGGAAGGCATGGCTTGGCAGTTCGGACTGGACTGTGCCCATGAGGCACAGGGTCAGACTGATTTGCATATGGCCATTGTTGGAAGGCGGACCTCGGGGGAGTCGGAGAGACCACCCAGGGGGGCCCCCACACTGTACGAAGTAGCCGAGCGCTGCTGAGAAGCCTCCTAGGAGAGGTCCTTCTCCTATACCGTACTAGCACAGTAACACCACCACACAGGACTCGAGGATGTTTATCATGACGAGCAATTCTTTATCAGCATTTAGGAAGTTACGGTTATCGATATATACAAGGGGGGATCGAGGGATCCGCAAGAGTCTCAAAGTCTTTGGTAGGGACGGGGTAGCGGGACAGTCTTTAGTAGCAGCGGGGTACGAGGGTACCTTAGGCCCAGTTCTTGATCCTCAAGCTGGAGGGACTCTGGGTCTCGGAGTGGTCGAGCCGCGACGGCGTCAGCAGGGCTCTGGCGATCAGTTCGTGGAGCTTGAGCCGCGACTACGTCAGCAGGGCTCTTAAGGTGTTTCAGTTCAGATCGAGCCGCGACGACGTCAGCAGGGCTCTGGGGGAGGTTCCAGCGAGGTTGGGCCGTGACAGCATCAGCAGGGCCCCGATGTTCCGTGAGGTTCCTTGTCTCAATAAGGTGGAGCTGCGACGCAGTCAGCAGGGCTCGTGGTATGGTGTCAAGCAAGAGTTCTTCTCCGTAGGGTCAGCCGCGATTCCATCAGCAGGGCTCTTGACTCCGGGATACAACTACTGTCCCATTGCGGGGTTGCCCCAGATATAGGTCTGGAGCCCTTTGATGTCCGGACCCTTGTGCCTGGGGGGCGGAGAGGCCGGGCTGGGAGAGGCCAGACGCCCAGCGGGAGAGGCGCCAGGCCCGGGGAGGCCGGAGGACGATCGCACCTAGGTGTTGAGGGACGGTGGGGGTCCCATCGAAACTCTCCTCCTCCGGGAGTGGTGAAGTGGCCATGAGGTGCCCCCTGGCCAGATCTTGGTGCCTCGATGTCGGGGCTTCGCTGGGGCCGAGGCCGGAGGGAGCCGGGCTGCGTGGGCTGGTGCGTGGAGCAAGCATGGGGGGGGGGGACCCCGAAGGGATGAGGGGTCCCTGTGCGGCCTGGAAAAGGGGGCCGCTGAGGCGGGTGTAGGAAAACGGGTACAATACAAAGGGGGCCTCGAAGGGAGGAGGGGTCCCTGGTGGCCTGAAAGGGCGGCCCGTGTAGGCCGGTGCGGGGGACGAGCACAATCCACGAGGGTTAAGACCACGCCACGAGGCCGGGTCCAACAGGCGTCCCCCCCAGCCGAAGGCAGGGAGAGTCACCCATTTCCTTGGGGGTTCTCCTCGTCGAGGCGGAAGAAGCGGGACAGGCCGTTGGCGTTGGCGTGGTCATTGCCGGGCCGGTGTTCAACAGAGAAGTCCATCCCTTGCAGCGAGATGGACCATCGCAGCAGCTTGGGGTTCTCGCCCCTCATTTGCATTAACCACCGCAAGGGCCAGTGGTCGGTCTGGACCCGGAAGTGGGTGCCGAAGAGATAGGGCCGGAGCTTTTTGAGGGCCCACACTACAGCGAAGGCCTCCCGCTCGATGGTGCTCCACCGCTGCTCCCGGGGCAGCAGCCGTCGGCTGATGAAGGCCACGGGTCTGTCGAGTCCCTCCGAATCTACCTGGGACAGGACGGCCCCAATTCCATATTCGGAGGCGTCCGTCTGCACCACGAACTCCTTGCTGTAGTCAGGGGCCTGTAGCACGGGGGCAGTGCACATCGCCGTTTTGAGAGTCTCGAAGGCGTCTGGCAGCAGCGGGTCCAGTGTACCTTCTTGGGCTGCTTTTTTGACGTGAGCTCTGTGAGGGGGCCGACAATGCTCCCATAGTCTCTGATGAATCGCCGGTAGTACCCGGTGAGGCCCAGGAAGGCCCGGACAGCTGTCTGGGTAGTGGGGGGTTCCCACGCCTGGATGGCATCAACTTTCGGTTGGAGGGGAGCCACCTGACCGCTCCCCACTTGATGGCCCAGATAGGTCACCGATCCTTGGCCTATCTGGTATTTGCTGGCCTTGATCGTGAGCCCGGCCCTTTGGAGGGCGGCCAGGACTGCTTTGAATTGTCCCAGGTGCTCAGCCCAGTGGCTGCTGTATACGGCAATGTCATCTAAATAAGCCGCGCTGAAGGCCTCTAGCCCGGCCAGGACCTTATTCACTAGTCTCTGGAAGGTGGCCGGGGCGTTCTTCATGCCGAAGGGCATCACCCGAAAGTGGTAGTGCCCATCAGGGGTGGAGAAAGCGGATCTCTCTTGGGCACCGGGGGTGAGCTGGATCTGCCAGTACCCGGCGGTGAGGTCAAAAGTGCTCAGGTAGCGGGCTGCCCCTAAGCGGTCGATGAGCTCGTCGGCCCGGGTAAGAGGATGGGCATCGGTCTTGGTAACAGCGTTCAGGGCCCGGTAGTCCATACAAAATCGTAGCTCCGGGGGGGGGTGCCTGGTGCGGCGGCCTTTGGCACCAGGACGACGGGACTGGCCCACGAGCTGTCGGAGGGCTCGATGACCCCGAGGGCCAGCATCTTCGCCACCTCAGCCTGGATGCAGGCCCGCTCCCGGTCGGGTACTCTGTAGGCTCTGTGTCGCACGGGGGGACTGTTCCCAGTGTCGACGTCGTGGACACACCATGGAGTCACCCCCGGAGTGAGGGAGAAGAGGGCCGTAAAGGGCTGCAACAGTTGCTATGCTGTTCCGGGGTCAGGGAGGAGGCGAGTTGGACGCCTTCGATGGTCCCGTCGTGGTCGCTGGTCCGCAGGAGGTCGGGCAGGGGCTCGGAGTCGCCTTCGCACCCGTCGTCGGTCGCTAGCAGTAGGCTTAGTTCGGTCCGTGCAAAGTGGGGTTTGAGCCGGTTAGCGTGTAGAACACGGAGGGGGTTCCGGGGAGACTCCATGTCGATCAGGTAGGTGACAGGGCTCTTCTTTTCCACCACCTTGAAGGGCCCGGTCCATTTGTCCTGGAGGGCGCAGGGGTCAACCGGTGCCATGACCCAGACTTGCTGGCCCGGCTCAAACTCGATGGTAGAGGCGTTTTGATCGTACCATCTTTTCATGTCCTCTTGGCTAGCCTCGAGGTTGGCTTCGGCCAGGGCTCGGAACCTTCGTGTCTGGTTTCGTAGGGTCAGGAGGTATCTGTAGACGTCGGGAGGGGCATCTCGGGGCTTCGTCTCCCAGCCCTCCTTGACCAGGCTGAGGGGTCCTTGGACTGGATGCCCGTAACCCAATTCGAAAGGGCTGAATCCCAGGGACTTCTGCGGGACCTCTCGATAGGCGAACAGGAGGCACGGCAGCAGGACATCCCATCTCCGCCGTAGGGGTTCTTCCAGGCCCTTGATCATGCCTTTTAAGGTTCTGTTGAACCGCTCGACCAGTCTGTTCCCCTGAGGGGGGTATGGGGTGGTGAACTTGTCATGACCCCGCACTGCTGCCACAGGGACCGCATGTATTTAGAGATGAAGTTCGTACCTCGGTCGCTCACCACTTCTCGGGGGAACCCCACTCTCGAGAAGATCCCCATTAAGGCCCGGCCCACTACGGGGGCTGTCACAGTTCGAAGCGGGATGGCCTCAGGGTACCTGGTTGCGTGGTCTACGAGGACCAGGATGAAGCGGTGACCCAGGGCGGTCCGGGGGTCCAGGGGCCCTACGATGTCTATTCCGACCCGTTCGAACGGGGTGTTGACTGCTGGGAAGGGCTGGAGAGGGGCTTTGACCCATACCCCCGTCTTGCCGCTGGCTTGGCAGGTCTGGCAGGACCGGCAGTGGTTGTCCACGTCCCTCCGCATCCGGGGCCAGTAGAAGTGGGTCACCAGGCGGCTGTAGGTTTTGTCCTGCCCCAGGTGCCCGGCGAGGGGCACATCATGTGCCAGGTTAAGGAGGAACTCCCGGAATCGGAGGGGGACCACCAGCACTCGACTGGCCCCCAGTTCTGCAATCTTCTGCTCGCTGTACAGTAGTCCTTCGGCCCAATAGACCCAGTGGGTTCCGGTCTGGTCACCGTTGGCCTGCGAGGCCGCTTGCTGCCGGACTCCTTCAAGGGAGGGGCAGGTCTTCTGTTCCTGCAAGAACTGTTCTCTGGTGGGGCCCCCGTCGTGGCGCTATTGGGCAAGCTCCGGGAGTGTGCCGAGAGAGGCGATCTCGTCCGGGGGGGGGGCACCGTGGATCTGGCATCGGTGTCCGCTTCTTCCTCGCTGGAGGCAGGTGGTGGCACAGGCCCCTCGGGCTCGACGGTGTCGGCGGCCATGGACGAACGGGGGGCCTGGGCGGCCATGGACCGGGTGGTGGCGCAGGCCCATTCGGGTAGTCCTAGCATTCGGAGATGCTCTCGCCGCTCCACTTGAGCCCAGGGGGAACTCTCGAGGTCGTTCCCCAGGAGGCAGTCCACCGGAGCGTCGTCGCGGACAGTCACCTTCAGCATGCCCGTCCCCCCTCCCCATTCGATGGGAATCTGGGCCATCTGGCACATGCTCTCGCTGTTGTCGGCCGTCCGGACGGGGCATAGCAAATTCGGCAGGATCTGTTCGGGGGCCACCAGGTGGCAGCGGACAGCAGTGACACTGGCTCCGGTGTCACGGAGGGTTTCGGCCTGTCGTCCATTGATAGTGACCCACTGTTGGTACTTCTGGGTGTTGCTCGGGATGGGTGTTCGGGGCACCATTTCTCGCCTGCCCAGGCAGACCCTGGACATGGCTGCCGGCTCCCACTCAGTGGACCCCCCGTCGAGGGGTTCTTCCTCTTCCTCCCCATCTCCCAGGGCGGCAGCCGCTAGTTGTCAGGGCGGGGGCCCGCTGGTCCCACTTCGTCGGTTCCGGGGGCAGGCAGGGTCGCTGGCATAGTGTTCTGTTTGTTGGCAGCCATAGCAGGTTATCGTGGGCCGGGGTCCGGTTTTGGCTGGCGTCGTCCCTCTTCGGGCTATGTTCGGGGAGGTGTGTTGCTGAGGCGGCCCCCGAGGCGGACTCCGGGGCGGCCCGGCTGGGATGTCCCGATTCCTGTTCGACCCTCCTCCCCCGCCGCGCTGGCGGGGGGGTCCGGTGGGGTTTCGCTGGTACTCCCCCATCGAGCTCCGGCGGACTCGGGTGTTGACCCATCGATCGGCCTCGGCGGCGAGCTTCCGCGGCTCGGTCAGCTTGCTGTCGAGGAGGTGTTGTCTTAGCTCCACGAAGCAGTTGTCGGAGAGGTGTTCCCAAATAATGAGGTCGACCAGCTGCCCGTAGGTGGTGACCTTGCTCCCCTTGATCCAACCTTCTAGGGCCCTGCTGAAAAAGTCAACATACTCTACCCACGTGGTACCGGGGATTTTCTTGCAGTCTCTGAAACGCTGGCGGTACATTTCCGCAGTTAGTCCATAGCGGGTGAGCAGGGCCTCCTTCATATGGTCGTACGAGGTCATCACCTCTTCCGGGAGCTGGAGTAGGGTGTCTCGGCCCTCGCTAAGGAACCGACCCCATAGGCCGGCACCCCAATCCTTCCGGGGTACCCGATGGGAGGTCATGGCCACCTCGTACGCCTTAAACCACTGCTGGATGTCGTCGTTTTTATAGTACTCCTTGACGACATCTTTGGGAATATGGACCTTGGTTTCGGTGGGCGGCAGAGCGTCTCTATTGCTGGGGGTGCCGGTCTACCCCTTCTGGGCCTTGAGCTCGAGTTCTTTGAGGCCCCGCTCGTGTTCGAGGGTCAGCCTTTTCTCCTCCAGCTCTCGATGCCGCTTCTTCTCCTCTATCTCCTCTTGTAGCCGTAGCTGTTCAATGGCCAATTTCTTTTCGGCCAGCAGGAGTTCGCCGTCCAGCCGAAGTCGTGCGAGCTCTAGCTCATGGGTCCGGACCTTCTCCCGCTCTCGTATTTCTTCCGCGGAGAGGCCGGTTTCCAGGCTGTTTCTCCCTCCGTTCGCTGGGGTCGGTGCTGGTGGCGTGGCTGCATTCAGGGGCAGGGGACCTTCACTCTGGGAGGGACCCGCCTCGGACTCTATCCAGGTTCTCAGGGCTTTCTGCATCTCTTCCTTGGTACCTAGGCCGGTGGTCGCAATGCCCTTGTCCTTGCAGAACTGTTTTAGCTCTTTGTGCGTGTACTCTTCCAATCGTTCTGGTTGGAACTCCATGGTCGCGGTGGTTTCCTGGTTGCTCATGGTCTCTGTTCGTCTGGATGGATAGCGAGTGGGTTACTTGCTTGTACGATCTGCGTTCGGCTCGGATCCCGTCGCTGGCCACCAAATGTTGGAAGGCGGACCTCGGGGGAGTCGGAGAGACCACCCAGGGGGGCCCCCACACTGTACGAAGTAGCCGAGCGCTGCTGAGAAGCCTCCTAGGAGAGGTCCTTCTCCTATACCGTACTAGCACAGTAACACCACCACACAGGACTCGAGGATGTTTATCAAGACCAGCAATTCTTTATCAGCATTTAGGAAGTTACGGTTATCGATATATACAAGAGGGGATCGAGGGATCCGCAAGAGTCTCAAAGTCTTTGGTAGGGACGGGGTAGCGGGACAGTCTTTAGTAGCAGCGGGGTACGAGGGTACCTTAGGCCCAGTTCTTGATCCTCAAGCTGGAGGGACTCTGGGTCTCGGAGTGGTCGAGCCGCGACGGCATCAGCAGGGTTCTGGCGATCAGTTCGTGGAGCTTGAGCCGCGACTAGGTCAGCAGGGCTCTTTAGGTGTTTCAGTTCAGCTCGAGCCGCGACGACGTCAGCAGGGCTCTGGGGGAGGTTCCAGCGAGGTTGGGCCGCGACAGCGTCAGCAGGGCCCCGATGTTCCGTGAGGTTCCTTGTCTCAATAAGGTGGAGCCGCGACGCAGTCAGCAGGGCTCGTGGTATGGTGTCAAGCAAGAGTTCTTCTCCGTAGGGTCAGCCGCGATTCCATCAGCAGGGCTCTTGACTCCGGGATACAACTACTGTCCCATTGCGGGGTTGCCCCAGATATAGGTCTGGAGCCCTTTGATGTCCGGACCCTTGCGCCTGGGGGGGCGGAGAGGCCGGGCTGGGAGAGGCCAGACGCCCAGTGGGATAGGCGCCAGGCCCGGGGAGGCCGGAGGACGATCGCACCTAGGTGTTGAGGGACGGTGGGGGTCCCATCGAAACTCTCCTCCTCCGGGAGTGGTGAAGTGGCCATGCGGTGCCCCCTGGCCAGATCTTGGTGCCTCGATGTCGTGGCTTCGCTGGGGCCGAGGCCGGAGGGAGCCGGGCTGCGTGGGCTGGTGCGTGGAGCAAGCATGGCGGGGGGACCCCGAAGGGATGAGGGGTCCCTGTGCAGCCTGGAAAAGGGGGCCGCTGAGGCGGGTGTAGGAAAACGGGTACAATCCAAAGGGGGCCTCGAAGGGAGGAGGGGTCCCTGGTGGCCTGAAAGGGCGGCCCGTGTAGGCCGGTGCGGGGGACAAGCACAATCCACGAGGGTTAAGACCACGCCACGAGGCCGTGTCCAACAGCCATGTCTGAACTGGGGTGGCAGAGTGGGCTAAAGAAAGGTGATGGATCAAACCCAGATCTGTTGACTGGGTCTGAGTGTTTGATTGGTTCTGATGCTCCGTCCATCACCACCCCCTTTTGTCCCGCTTTGTTCGCCATAAGTTGGCAGGGTATGCTCAGACATTGAGTCCCTTGCTCACTTTGCCACTGGATTCAAGCAAGCCTGGCTGAAGACGGCTGAAATGCCAGAAACCGGTCCTAGGAAGCTTGTTTCCGGTCCAGAGAAGGCATGGCTTGGCAGTTCGGGCTGGACTGTTCCCATGAGGCACAGGGTCAGACTGATTTGCATATGGCCATGTCTGAACTGGGGTGGCAGAGTGGGCTAAAGAAGGGTGATGGATCAAACCCAGATCTGTTGACTGGGTGTGAGTGTTTGACTGGTTCTGATGCTCCGTCCATCACCACCCCCTTTTGTACCGCTTTGTTCGCCATAAGTTGGCAGGGTATGCTCAGACGTTGAGTCCCTTGCTCACTTTGCCACTGGATTCAAGCAAGCCTGGCTGAAGACGGCTGAAATGCCAGAAACCGGTCCTAGGAAGCTTGTTTCCGGTCCAGGGAAGGCATGGCTTGGCAGTTCGGGCTGGACTGTTCCCATGAGGCACAGGGTCAGACTGATTTGCATATGGCCATGTCTGAACTGGGGTGGCAGAGTGGGCTAAAGAACGGTGATGGATCAAACCCAGATCTGTTGACTGGGTGTGAGTGTTTGATTGGTTCTGATGCTCCGTCCATCACCACCCCCTTTTGTACCGCTTTGTTCGCCATAAGTTGGCAGGGTATGCTCAGACGTTGAGTCCCTTGCTCACTTTGCCACTGGATTCAAGCAAGCCTGGCTGAAGACGGCTGAAATGCCAGAAACCGGTCCTAGGAAGCTTGTTTCCGGTCCAGGGAAGGCATGGCTTGGCAGTTCGGGCTGGACTGTTCCCATGAGGCACAGGGTTAGACTGATTTGCATATGGCCATGTCTGAACTGGGGTGGCAGAGTGGGCTAAAGAACGGTGATGGATCAAACCCAGATCTGTTGACTGGGTGTGAGTGTTTGATTGGTTCTGATGCTCCGTCCATCACCACCCCCTTTTGTACCGCTTTGTTCGCCATAAGTTGGCAGGGTATGCTCAGACGTTGAGTCCCTTGCTCACTTTGCCACTGGATTCAAGCAAGCCTGGCTGAAGACGGCTGAAATGCCAGAAACCGGTCCTAGGAAGCTTGTTTCCGGTCCAGGGAAGGCATGGCTTGGCAGTTCGGGCTGGACTGTTCCCATGAGGCACAGGGTCAGACTGATTTGCATATGGCCATGTCTGAACTGGGGTGGCAGAGTGGGCTAAAGAACGGTGATGGATCAAACCCAGATCTGTTGACTGGGTGTGAGTGTTTGATTGGTTCTGATGCTCCGTCCATCACCACCCCCTTTTGTACCGCTTTGTTCGCCATAAGTTGGCAGGGTATGCTCAGACGTTGAGTCCCTTGCTCACTTTGCCACTGGATTCAAGCAAGCCTGGCTGAAGACGGCTGAAATGCCAGAAACCGGTCCTAGGAAGATTGTTTCCGGTCCAGGAAAGGCATGGCTTGGCAGTTCGGGCTGGACTGTTCCCATGAGGCACAGGGTCAGACTGATTTGCACATGGCCTTGTCTGAACTGGGGTGGCAGAGTGGGCTAAAGAACGGTGATGGATCAAACCCAGATCTGTTGACTTGGTGTGAGTGTTTGATTGGTTCTGATGCTCCGTCCATCACCACCCCCTTTTGTACCGCTTTGTTCGCCATAAGTTGGCAGGGTATGCTCAGACGTTGAGTCCCTTGCTCACTTTGCCACTGGATTCAAGCAAGCCTGGCTGAAGACGGCTGAAATGCCAGAAACTGGTCCTAGGAAGCTTGTTTCCGGTCCAGGGAAGGCATGGCTTGGCAGTTCGGGCTGGACTTTTCCCATGAGGCACAGGGTCAGACTGATTTGCATATGGCCATGTCTGAACTGGGGTGGCAGAGTGGGCTAAAGAACGGTGATGGATCAAACCCAGATCTGTTGACTGGGTGTGAGTGTTTGATTGGTTCTGATGCTCCGTCCATCACCACCCCCTTTTGTACCGCTTTGTTCGCCATAAGTTGGCAGGGTATGCTCAGACATTGAGTCCCTTGCTGACTTTGCCACTGGATTCAAGCAAGCCTGGCTGAAGACGGCTGAAATGCCAAAAACCGGTCCTAGGAAGCTTGTTTCCGGTCCAGGGAAGGCATGGCTTGGCAGTTCGGGCTGGACTGTTCCCATGAGGCACAGGGTCAGACTGATTTGCATATGGCCCTGTCTGAACTGGGGTGGCAGAGTGGGCTAAAGAACGGTGATGGATCAAACCCAGATCTGTTGACTTGGTGTGAGTGTTTGATTGGTTCTGATGCTCCGTCCATCACCACCCCCTTTTGTACAGCTTTGTTCGCCATAAGTTGGCAGGGTATGCTCAGACGTTGAGTCCCTTGCTCACTTTGCCACTGGATTCAAGCAAGCCTGGCTGAAGATGGCTGAAATGCCAGAAACCGGTCCTAGGAAGCTTGTTTCCGGTCCAGGGAAGGCATGGCTTGGCAGTTCGGGCTGGACTGTTCCCATGAGGCACAGGGTCAGACTGATTTGCATATGGCCTTGTCTGAACTGGGGTGGCAGAGTGGGCTAAAGAACGGTGATGGATCAAACCCAGATCTGTTGACTGGGTGTGAGTGTTTGATTGGTTCTGATGCTCCGTCCATCACCACCCCCTTTTGTACCGCTTTGTTCGCCATAAGTTGGCAGGGTATGCTCAGACGTTGAGTGCACATCATGTCTGAGGCCACTACATCTGTCTTGCATGCTGCAAGTCTGTTCATTTGAAACCTCACACTCCTATGTTGAGACTCAGAACAGTGGCAACAATTATGGACCCCAAAATGAGTGAACAGGACAGGGCACAGGCAAGGTACCAACACATGTCACAGACCTACCCCCCCCCCCCGATGCTGAAAGCACTGTGCACCTTGATTAACTTGCAGCCTAGATGACCATGTGCAATAGTGATTACACACAGACCAGGGAACACATGTCAAGGAGGGGAAGGGAGGAAGAAAAGCACCGGTTGACTTTGGGGAACAGGATATGCACTGCACAAATAAACCCTGGCAGTGTATCCATGCGACTGAGCACTTCCAAAAGCTGCTGACACACACCAAACACACATGTACCTACCCCCTTCCTGCTGCTGTTTCTCCTGTAACCGCCTATCCAACTCAGGGAAGACCACCACCAGGACACGCTACATTTGGTGGGTCAGTCGCCGGCACCCGCCGTGTTTTCGGGGTGGTGAGTCCCCCAGCAGGACCCGGGCGATCCTCCTGGTCCAGCACCGGATGTCCTGCCAGCGTTTCCTCACTTGTGGCAGGTGCCGTCTGCGACTCTCAACCGTATTTACGGCCCTGACAGCCCTTTTCCAAATCTTCTCCTTGTGGGAGGCGGTCACCTGTTAGGATGAGAATGTGAGAAGTTGGCCTGATATGTAGTGCTCACTATTCTAGTGATCACTGTGTATCATTCCAAACAACCCTTATTGATGATTGGTTGTAAGTCAACCTTATAGACCAGCTATCCTAGTAGCGTGGATACGAGCAGTCTTACGCTAAACTCTAGAGGGCGTGTTAAGCCAGCTGTTTACCATCACATATACCCCTTGAACACCAAGTGAAAGGACACCACACAAGTTGTTATGAAAATAAAGGATATTTATTTATAACAAGACTACCCTGGCTCTTTATGAGTCAGGGAGCTAAGCACAATACAAAACTCTTAGGAAAATACTTCTGGTTGCACAATTTACACAAATGCCCGAGGGCACGAAACCATTACACTGCAAGTGGAAGGGGAGAAGTTAGAAAGTCTAAAGTTACTGATTCCGGAGTGATCCGATCAGTGGGACTAAACGAAAAAGGAACTGGACACTTGTAAAGCGAACCTGCGATGGAGCACCAAAATGCTCGAGTTACCTAGCCCAGAGGCTGCGACTGTGGAAGGTTCGGCAAGATGTCGGAAGTCCTCGTTGTAGTCTCAGGAGCCTGAAAGAAGAGTTGCTGGCAGGCGACCAGTGTCGATGTTCAGCGAGATCCAAGCCTGGATCGGTGATGAAGGAAACCTGAAAGCAGAGGGGACTCAGTTCTCAACCGCTAGCCAGCGATCGTGTGGGCACCAGGAGGGTACCGGCTGAAGTCACCTCGACCAGGTGAGTGGATGACGTCGGACTCGGCTGTTCCTCGGACCAGGAGGCGCGGCGGCGACCAGGAGGGAGGGCGAGCTGTCCCACGCAGGTGTCTGCTGTCGATGAGGCTGGGCCCAGGAATGGGGCAGCGGATCTTGGCAGTGGCAACCCATGCGGTGGAGTCAAGATGGCGTCTGGAGTGGACCAGGAGGGTCCGAGGTACTCCTCTGTTGAAGGGGAGCAAGAGCCAGTCTGGAGCAACCAGACTAGTGATGAAACAAACGTGGTGCGTCGTGAAGAGGGCCACAAGCCGGTCGGCAAGTGGTCGAACAACGCGGTGAACAGCAAGGAGCGGAAGGGCCCCCACGCAGATCTCGTGGATGCTGGGGAGGCGGACTTCGGTGCTGGAGCTGCTCAGGGTTGTGGCTTCTCAAACCCTAGGTGCACTCACTCGAGGGTCCCTCGGTGGGCGTGCTAGGTAAGCGTCGTGCAGGTTCTGAAGATGGCCGGTCCCGCAGGTCTCGTCACACCTACGGCTCTCAGCTGGGCTGATGAGGTAGGTAAAAGGTCAGAGATGGCAGGGAACTCGGGTCTCGTCGAGCTGGGCAGTCTTGATCCTTAGGAGAGACTTACAGCAAACCGCAAGCGCTTAGGTGGTGCCTGCTGGTGCAGGGTGGCTACTCCTTAGCCACAAGGGAGAGTCTTCAGAAATAGTCAAGAGTTCCTTTCGTGGAAAGTAGTTCAAGATTCAGAATTATCCAATTTGGGAAGGGGACTCGCTCCTACCTTTATTCTAAGAAAAAGGGGCTGGCCCGTGACTAGGTTCTACCTATGGGTGGAGCCAGGAGGGGGGTAGTTACACCCCTATCCTTTGTCCGGCTTCGCCCCAGCTCAGGGGCTGGTGTGCCCCCGAAACTGGTTTGAGCCGGGCTATGCACAGTGAGCACCGGGGTGCCACTGGCAATCACCTTCCTTTCAGCCCTGCCTACCTGGGATACACAAACCCTGTCTGGGATGGTGCTAACACCGCCCTCGACAGGAAACCCTTTGTCCAAGCTCCCCTCGCTGGAAGGTCTCCCAGCAGCAGGAGGTCAGACTTGTGTCTGGTGGCAGCATCCATTTTGTGATGCTGAGGCTTGAGTCAACTTTAACCGGGGTTCAAGGTTACTTCCATGTCGTGCCCCTCTAAAAGGGGGGAATGCTAACCCCGTCGCCAGAACTGGCGAGGGGTCCGTATTCCAATTCGTATGACACCTTACTCGACATGTGTAGGTGATGCGATGCCAAAGTTAGCAAATAACCGCGAGGATTATAATGCATTTAAAAGTAGTTGGCCCGCGTCACCATGGAACGGCTATTAGGACTTGGTTCCGCAAGCCGTCGACGGGCTCAGCTCGCGCCAGAGCACCGTCCCACATGATTCCCTGCACTCTGCCTTCAGGATTGATAAGGCCTGCCATAGGAGTGACTGATAGGAATCCATGTGTCCATTTTAGGGTTAGGTGTAGGAATACTACACCTACAGCAACGGGTGATTACACCACGTTGCCCCAGCTGTCGTGCAGCCAGTTGTGTCAGATTTGGGCGGCCATTCCAGGGGTGGCATAATACATGCTGCAGCCCCTGGTAGGCCCTGGGTACACCGATGCCCTGGATACCTGTGGTATGCTGAGACAGGGACTGACAAGGCGGCCCAGTTCCAATTGGTGGATGCACCTAATGTACATGTGTGTTAATTTCGAGAGAGAACAGCTAGGCTGTGGGTCTGATTGGCAGGCCCACAGCCGGGGAAAGTCGTAAACCAATGAAGCAAAAGCAAAAAATCTGGGTGATCATAGGATTGCAGACCCTACTCTCCTACAGAGAAAGTGACACTACATCACTACACCTGCACCATGTCACAGAGACACACATTTGCACATCTTTGATTTGGTGAACAGGGCATAGTATGCTGCCAACTAATATCACCTTTGTCATAGTGACATTCGCCTCTGTGTAAGCCCCAATGCACTACATGGCATTGAAAGTACACAGGTGGCATGAGGGTTTCGACACACTCCCTGATCATGGCACACACTGTGCATCACAAACAACACCAGGCTGATGGACAGCACCTCCAAGCAGTCACATGCCCCAGGCCACTGACGCAACCTTAGCAGTGTACACAGACACACACAGGCACAGACCAATCACCTGCCATTGGCAACAGCGAATACAAACCTCACTCTGCACATGTGCCACTTTCCCGGGGGGTGTCACAGGCATGGGGCTAGCTCAGCACGTCAGACACACAGCACAGCTTACTTCTCACATCAGATGGGTAGAGCTGTTGCCTCCTCCATGCAGCTGTGGTGCAACACTCCACATAGACACTCACCTACATGACAAGAAACATTCACACACATCAATGTCCAGGGGGCGTACACATCATTTGGACACTCTCACCACAGCTCCACTTAACTCACACACATCTGTGGATACAGTCACCTGTCACACCGGGGGGAGCACTGATTCACCTCAGGACTATAGAACAAGAATGCACAAGAGGATTAGCCACGCTGAATGTGCCATGCACCATGCAGTGAATGTCACAGTAAGCAAAATGCAAGTGAGGAGTGCACACATGAACCACATCATGCTCTGCATGAGAGACATGAGCCATTCCCCCCCTGGGACACACTCTGTAAAACATAGCATGTCTGTCACACCTGAACACAGTGCCAGAAGTGACAGTCACAAAAAAACGGGCACAGTCAAAGCTAGTGGAGTCAGCACTCACTTGCTCCCCTGGGCTCCAATACAGGCTGGGGTACTGTGGGAGGATCACGTCCAGCAAGGCCTCATTCTCCTCCTGGGTGAAAGGCTGGGCCCTCTCCACAGACCTGGACATGGTGCCAGAGGAAGCAATGACAGCAGCAGTGTTCAAGAATCAGAGGTTGTGCAGGCAAGTGCCCTCACATGGGTTCTGCCTGACTTATATCTGCCTTGCTGGCCTATTTCATTTACAGGAGTACAGAGTGATTGGTCAGACTCATTTGCATGCTACGTTTCCTCCAATCCCCTTAAACATACACCAGTGACAGCATTAGCATTTTTCAAATTTGCAGCAGCATCTCAAGTCAACAACCACTTTGCACCAATGTATAATGTGGCCAACTGCTTTTTCCAGCCCACATGATGGAAAAATGTGAACTTGAAACTCGGTATCCATGACAACCAGCATGCATTTAGGCCATAATACTTGTCCCTCATGTGTCCCCATTGCAATTTTCAAATCCCCACACAGGTACGGTGCGTTTCACACCCCTAGGGCACCACTACTATAGTGGTACGACCCGTACACGCGCGTGTAGGGGTCGTATCCCTAGAGTGGTGTTGGCGTAGGTGTACACCATAGTGGTACGGCCCTTACACAAGCGTTTAGGGGTCGTATCCCTAGAGTGGTGTTGGTGTAGGTGTACTCCATAGTGGTACGGCCCGTACACGCGCGTATAGGGGTAGTATTCCTATAGTGGTGTTGGCGTAGGTGTACGCCATAGTTGTGCGGCCCAGACACACGCGTGTACGGGCCGTATCCCTAGAGTGGTGTTGGTGTAGGTGTACGCCATAGTGGTACGGCCCGTACACGTGCGTGTAGGGGTCGTATCCCTATAGTGGTGTTGGCGTAGGTGTACGCCATAGTGATACGGCCCGGACACACGCGTGTACGGGCCGTACCACTATGGCGTACACCTACGCCAACACCACTATAGGGATAGGAACAGTGTGTAGACGTACGTGTACACACTGGTCGTACACGTACATCCGTACGGTCCGTACACACACGCGTACTCCTACACAACCCCAATATAGTGATAAACGGTGCTTACACTGGTGATATGAGGCGCAGAGGCAAGAAATGGAGGTGTCAGACTCGCACAAGGCTGTACATCGAGTCATTGTCAGTGCAGTCCTTCATGTGCAGGGCCTAGGTGTGTCAGGCAGTGATGTGGCACATGTCTCCTCATGTTGTGGCACAATCGATGCGCGATGCGTGATGACCTGTGTACACATGTCATGTGTGATGGGGCACTACATGGCACACTTCCCCTTCACACTTTGCACATGTGTGCATGTAGTACAAACGTGTCAAGCACTGCATCACTGGGATGGCACAGTCACCAACACCCGCAACTGTCCCCTGATGCCAGGTACACGGATAATCACACCTGACATGTAAGTAACAGCGTGCCACGATGTGACTATGTCATGTGTGTGTCATGTGTTCCCATGAGCCTGCAGTTGGTGTTCTGTCAGCTGCATCTGCTGTTGCTGCATCCAACATGTGTGTGTGTAGGTGTGCATGGCACACAATTACGCACACCATGCCACATGTGGAATCCCACGTGACATGTGTCTGCATGCATCGAACATGGTATTGCGACCTGAGGACATCTCTGCGTTGTCTCGATGTCTGTGTTATCAGCATTTGACATGTACCCCTTCATAGAAAGGTGTGTGATCTGCCCTTTTTAAATGACATGTGACCTGTGCGTCTAGCTTCCCGCCAGCTGTCTGTATGAGATTACATCCTTCAAATGCAGATATGTGGATGTCTGTCACTCCTGTAATGTGTCTGGCTGTTCACTTACACTGGCACACAGCTCGTTTCATGGCATGTCACATCGACCTTGCAAATAAACTATTGTTGCTGGCACTTCGTAGGAGTATCACCTTGCTGGCATACGTGTGCTGGATGTATTGCACAGACCAGACTCTGTATTTAGCAGATGTGTATTAGCTGTTGAACATGTGCTCAGTTCATTGACATTGGTGTTGTGATGTACTCACTCTTCGTTATTCCTTCCAAATCTCTGCAGGGCACCGCCTCTCCCCCGACCAATGCCAGACCTGGGTGCCATGCGTGAACATGACTACATCCGAAGATACCGCTTCTCGCAAGAGTTGATTGAGTGCTTGACCACCCGGCTGGAACCACACCTCCAACCGCGACACAGGTATCCGACTGCTCTGACCCCCAAGATGAAGGTGATGACAGCCCTACATATTTTTGCCACCGGTACCTTTCAATTCACCATAGCTGATGTCGGTGGCATGTCCCAGACAATGTTCAGCCGTGTCCTGCATGATGTTTTAGAAGCCATGTTGGAGCACCTGGATGAATTCATCCATTTTCCCACTCGTGAGCAGTTGACAGGTGTCAAGGGTGAGTTCTATGCCCTGGGAGGGATGCCTCATGTAATTGGGGCCATTGATGGGACACATGTGGCTTTGGTACCACCACAGGCACAGGAGGTAGCCTTTCGGAACCGCAAACATTATCACTCTATTAATGCCCTTGTGGTGTGTCTACCTAACATGTTGATTTCCCATGTCTGTGCCCGTTTTCCAGGGTCAGCACACGATGCCTACATCATGAGGCATAGCAGGGTGCCAGAAATGATGCTGCGGCTGCACGACGAACGAGCATGTCTTGTTGGTGGGTATACTCTGTTTGTCCTCTGTTTAGCGGTATCTTTGTATCTTACGGCATCTCCTGACCCACTTCTTCACATGATGTTTCCATGTAGGGGACTCTGGCTATCCCAACATGCTATGGCTGATGACGCCTCTCCGCAATCCCAGAACAGCCGCAGAACACCGTTACAACGACGCCCATGGGCAGACCAGGCGCGTGATAGAGAGGACGTTTGGACTCCAGAAGAGCCGATTCCGGTGCCTCCACAAGACCGGCGGGTCCCTCCCATATGCCCCGGTGAAGGTCTGCAAAATCTTCCTTGAGTGCTGCATGCTGCACAACATGGCAGTGGAGAAGGCAGTGCCACTCATCCTGGATCCTGATGAGCAGGAACATCCACCCGTGAAGACGCTCTAGAAAATAGAATGAAAAAATGCCGGAATCACACCAAAAATAGTTTGGAAGGAGGTCACGAGGCCTGAGCCCACAAGTTTATAAAAATGAGCCAGGCCGGTTGTGGACGTGGCATTGAAAATTGTTTGGATCAAAGCTCCAAAATGCAGGGGGAGGTCAGTATTCAAAAGCGCCTGTACCTCAGTGCGCGTATTTGCTACGTGAAGGACAAATGTTTCTCGGGAGGAAGTCAATGGCACCTCCTTTTGGGACAATAGAGCTCTTATTCTGCTCATCTTGTTGAACTCTGCTTTCAAGGTCGGAATCGAAGGCCAGATGGAAACATCCAGCCGCCCATGCGGGGGAGGAAATAGAACATTATTGCAGCAGACTACTCTCTGCGATACAGTTACTATATATGGGATTCCCACTAACATCCCGCAGCAAGCTTCATTATTCAAAATCAAATAACTACCGTTTGCAAGCAGCGTGAAAGATGGTGTAATCACTGGCACTGGGATACCTTTGAGGACGCAGGCCAAATTCGGGGCGTGTACATTGCAAGCACCGTGCAACTGAATGTGCCTACATACTACAGAATGATCAGGTGTCGTGGTACATTCCTCACCTTTCAGATAAACCTCAGTACCGTCTCTTGTACATCTATACGTAAAAGGTAGGGACCAAACCTCCTGTATGAAAGCAGGACCCAGCTGTTCATATCTACCCAGAGCATAGTGTTTCATACAGGACGTAAACTTAAAAAGCGCGAAAGGGAGAGTGATCAACCCATGTACTAACCACACGGCCGAATTCAATTCCGCCACAGAGAAAGGTAACGGCTCCAACTTTTCAATATGTAACAAGGAATATGTAGCATCTTTCATGGACATGAACTGCTGTTTTTCAGTAAGGTTAAAGGGAAGAAATAATGATGTTGTATTCAGATAGTCCCAGGGGACCTTTCCTGCCTTTAACGTTTGTAATGTCCATGCAAACTGCATAACAGAACGCAACTGGTTTTGACCATGATACAATACAGACATATCATCATGTACAATATCAACAATTGAAGAAACAATATTATCCAATGTATAAATTATGTAGGAAAGAGTGTTAATGCTGTTATCAATAACTGCTAATACCTTTTCCATATTCGCTTGATCAATAGCTCTCAATCTGGAAGCCGCCTCAATTTGCGACAATTTCCATACTTCGTTGTAAATAGCATACGCCCACCTTTTGGATCTGCCACCCACAGGACCTTTAACAAAATCATTCAAATCTATTTTGTCATGTAATCTTGATAAATGAACTTTGACAGATGCCAAGGTGGAATGTCGCAGCCAGGACTGACATGATTTCCCTACAGAGTAGGTAGTTACTGTATGAGATGACTCAAGTTCAAGTTCAAGTTCATAAAGCTTTATTCGGAGCTTGACAAAAAGTCCATAAAAGCACACCATACATTATAAAACATCAATAATATACAAAAACAAAAAATAAGTCATAAAAACTTCATCTATACTGCTGAAACAGACAAGTAGTTAAAAATACAACAGAATGACAATTTAAAAAATAATGCTAGGCCTTGCCTTGATAGCTTGGAGAAGAAATGTAGCAATAAAAAAGCAGACATCAGGTGGGGGGTTAAATATCAGTTTCATGGTGTCTTTAACAGTCCTAACACCAAATATCTTAAAAACAGGTTTTAAAAAAGCAATGCGGAAATTACCATAGAGTGGGCAGAACAATAAAAAATGCATAGTGCTTTGAGCTGTAGTGCCATCACAAGGGCAAGGTCCAATCGGGTGTTTTTTGATATTGGGAAACGCCACTAAATGGTGAACAATCCCAAAACGCAGTCTAGTTAGAACGAACCTGTGGGAGGGTCTAGATACAAAGCTCAAGTATGGTTGATAGCCTAACAACTCACAACAGCTGCCATAGAGCATACAGGTGGATAAGTTGCTACTGGCCTTCATACGTCGCTCGTACTTTAGGAGCATAAAAACAGTTTTCAGTTCACTTTTGGTCAAACTATTGGCAGCATAACAATCCTCAAATAGGTTAAGACCATAGATTTCCTTATAACTGCTCATGACAAAATTTACCCAAGGGATCTTTAAATGATTGTCAAGGGACAAACAGTCCTTGATAATGGCTCTATTCAAGGAGGTCTCCTCCTTAGCCCAGATAGCACGCCACAGCAGAAGGGGTCTATGGGCAACAGAATCCGAAAGATAGTGTATTCCGAATTCCCTATGCACCAAATCCGTTGATGCTGTGATGGGCAAGCAGAGTAGTCTTTTTAGAAACAAATTTTCCTCCACTTGTAGACTCCCAGTCAGTACATACCCCCAGACACCTGCTCCATAAAGGGCGATTGAGAGACACCTCATCTGGTAGATTTTCAACATATCTCCAATCCGCCTGTCCCCGATTTTGGAAGCGAACGTAAACACCCCGTGGGCACATTTCGCCATTCTTGCCCTAACATGGGTGACTTCACTGGACCAGCTACCTGTCTTGGAGACAGTGATACCTAGATAGTTAAAAGTGTCAACCGTCTGAACCCTATGCCCTTCGATAAAAAAGGGATGCGGTTTTTTACGACCCTTGCCACATTCCATAACAAATGTCTTTGATTTATTAATCACCAGCTTCCTTTCCCCAATGAACAGGGAAAACCTGTCCATGAGGCGTTGAAGGCCGACGGGGGTCCTGGAAAGAAGGACGGCATCGTCCGCATAAAGTAAGACTGGGACGTGGAAGTAAAGTATATTTGGAGCATCTGCCACCACAGTCCTTAAAACAGAGTCAACCTCATTGATAAAAAGTGTGAAAAGCAGGGGAGCGAGCACACACCCCTGTCTAATTCCACGCTTAACAGTAAACTTTGGGGTACATTCCCCCCCTGGGCCATATCGGACGCTAGAACTAAGATTGGCATAGAGTCTGGCCAAAAAGTAAACAATACCCTCCGGTGCCCCCATTTCAAGTAGTTTCTCCCATAGTATCTTATGATTAACCATATCGAAGGCACTACTTAAATCTGCAAAGCAGAGGAAAAGGGAACCTTTCTTGGCCAGGGTGTATTTCCCTATAAGTAGTTCTAGGTTGAGACACTGTTCTACTGTGCCTCGACCCTTCCTAAATCCATATTGGGAATTAGCCAAGATGTTATTTGTTTCGGTCCATTCTTCTAATCTAACAAGAAGTACCCGACTCATAATTTTCACGGAGGAATCTAGGAGGGAGATTGGGCGATAGTTCTTAGCATCCCTCTTCTCCCCCTTTTTATAGATAGGGATTATAATAGATTCCTTCCATGTAGGCGGGGCACCGTAACAAACAGCTGCATTAAATACTTTGGTCAGTAACGGGCCCCAAATCTCTGGTTCTTTTTTATAGACGTCAACCGGCACCCCGTCTGGCCCCTGGGCCTTCCCTCCTTTGCTTGCGATGATACATTTCTGGACCTCGGTAGGGGAGATGTCTAAGGGAATAAGTGGCCAGTCCCCTCCTCCTACGTCCAAGGGTTTAGCTGAATCAAAGATCAAAGAAAAGTGAGAGACCCAACTTTCCGCACTAACGTTTGCCGACAGAACAGGTGTCTCCTCGTTCTTTACGAAAGGACTGTTGACTGTTGCCCAAAATAAAGAAGAATCAGAGGTTTCGGCGGCCTGGTCTAGCTTGTCCCATGCCTCTCGCCTTAGTTCTGCCTTTCTTTCGGAAACTGCTGCCCGATAAATAGCCCTAAGCTGCCTAATCAGGGTTTTGTCCCTTTGTTTAGCTGCCAGTGCCTCTTTGAGGCTCTTAAGGGCGGCAGTACTGGCATGGTCGAACCACCCCCTTTGCCGGCTTAGGTTGCCCTTGAGTTGCTTGGTGAGTTTAGCTTCAATGCTAAGATTAATGTTTATAAATTTATACAAAATTACATCAGTCAGCTCTTTACTCACTAGAATAGCAACAATTTCATTTAAACAATTTTCAATAATGGAATTAGACAAAAGGTCAGCCTTATCTCCCTTCCACCTGATTCTAATTCCATTGGGTCGATGTGGTTCAATGTTGTCAACTATACATGGTTTAGGGCCTTGATTGGCCTTCCAAAGCACCGTCTCCATGGTCAGGCAGTTATGATCATTGATTAAGTTATCAACTACCGAAGGGGCTGTACACCATGGATTGAGGCTAGAAGAGGTGCAAATAAAGTCAATAACAGTACTAGCGTTTCTACCCGTAAAAGTGGGGAGGATTTCACCAGAAGCGCCCCTCCCATTTCCCATAATCTCCATATCGTATGTCATCAGGATTTTATTTAATGAGTCACCATATGGGTTATGAGGGAAATGGGGGACTCCCTCACTCACCCCGACAATTTACGAAGCCACAGACCCTATGAGCAGAAGATGGGCAAGCAGAAGTGTTAAAATCCCCCAACCAGATAAAATCAAAAGCAATATCATTTCCCGTTACAATATTTGCCAAAGCGGCCTCCAAGGCATACACTACCTGTTGCCTAGTATTATCAAATACATTGTTATAAAAATTAATTAAAAGGATATTTCTATCCTGCTCCTTACAAAGCCATAGAATCTGGGAATGGGCCCCAATCAAGACATGTTTCTTTACAGTAAGTGGAACATCAACAGAAATCAATGTCAGAAGGCCACCCTTGGCTCTTCCCGAATTTGAAGCCACAGCCGGTAATTGATAAGAAACAAAACCATTATAGTTAATGGGGTCCAGACTCCAGGTTTCCTGAAATCATATTATGTTAAAAAGATTGATAAAATCAAACCAACCTAAACATTCATCCTTATGTAGTAGTCCCGCAACATTCCAACAAGCAATAAAACACGAGCCAGAATTAGCTGGTTGGGTAATGATATTCGGTGTGGTCCAATCCCCACCAGCAATAACTGGTCTATCGTGTTCGTGAACCGCTACAGAGTCTAAATGGCTAACACCGGTACCAGTGATAGTAATAGGCTCCACACTAATTAATACCCCTGGGACCGTACTAGAACTCCTCTTTCCCATAAGAACGTCCTCGATCCCTGCATCAACTGGGTGGGGCTCCAGTCAATCATTACAATCAAGCCCACTCAATGGCTGGAATCTGTTATACATAGGGATAACAGGGGCGGCACACAAGTTCTGGACTCTAGGCCTACGCCGGTGGTGCTCATCATCAGGTTGGGTAGCAAGGTCTCTATAGAAGTACCCAAGGGGCCGCAAAGAAATACCTTGACCACTAGCAGGGAGAGATGCGGCTTTGATTAGTACTGTAGAGGTAAGTTGAGGGTTTCGAAAATTAATGACTATACAGTCACCTTCACAAGTCTTACGTGATTTGCCAACCCAGTTAGTTCTCCTAGTACTTAGTATATCCCTTGATAGGGCTACAGGGAAGCCACACTGTCGGTGAAGCCAGTCCACGGTCTTATTCTTTAATGACGAGTGGGATTCTCCATATTCAGGGTTACCGCCATGCCTCTTAACAGGGGGGACGTTGGTCAGGACGGCTACAAAGGGAGCACAGGTCGGTGGCAGGTCCGGCTGAGGGCTACCATGGCTGTAAATATTTACGTCATGGCCCATCGGTTTCCCTGAAACTATATTAGAGGGTGGTTTAGTGGAGTCCGGCCGCTGAGGTGGTGTATTGGGGACTACAGATGAAGTTCCATGAACATTCCCGGAACTGCGGTTAGAGTTTGCCGTCAACAAAACTGAATTAGATGCGATTAAAGGTATCTCAACAGGCCCCTGGATATTAGCGCAAGTATTCGTTCCGGGTCTAGCCTTAAGAAATGAGTCCAAGATGCCTCCCAATCTGGCTACTTCATCGGTAATTGTAGTAAGTTTAGTCAGAAGGGGTTTAACCAATAGGTCAAGCTTGGCATCTATAACATTTATTAGGAAATCCAGTTGCACTTCATCAAGAGTGACCTTAGTTCCATCCAATAGCACTGGTTGGGCTTGTTGATTTTTGAGCAGTAGGGGGTCGTTTTTCTTTACATGACGATTCCCTCCTCACTTAGGCTGGGTGGTTTTGCTGTTGTTCCTACATGTGCGTGTTAATCTTTGACGTCTAGGGGCAGTCAGGCTGGGGGTTGGTGAATCAGGTATAACCACTTGGCCAGATTGCAAGTCGTTAGAAAGCTCAGGGGTACCACTATCCAAACTCAAAGTATCCGATGGAGCACCCTCAATTGTACAGTCCGTGAGATCTAAGGATGTACTGACAACCTGATTGATACAAGGCTGAGGGGCCAAACGATTGGACGGGGGGGAGTTCGTACTTTGTGACCCCAGCCGTCCTAAGGACTTCCTGCGTTCTTGGTTGATTTTGTCAACCATCTTGACCAGATAGTTATCCATGGTTGTGGTCATGGCTGCTGGCTTAGCTTTAGGCATGATGGCTAAGACCGGAACCAAAACCCCACTACAGATCTATCTGGTACAAACAACAGACTAAAAGCTTTCACTGACTATAACAGCCTATCCCAGATAGATTAGCACGTGCAACCACCACACGCCTTGATAATTAGTCCAATGATCAGTGGTAGCTAGTCAGAACCACCCACAGAAAAATAACATTGTAAAATTAAACAATAAACCAGACTGCGGCCCCCTCCTACCCCCTCCTGTCCTGGACTGTCTCAGACTGTCCGCCCTTTGTCCGGGGTTCGTCCTGGGCGTCCCGCGGCGCGTCCCGCGCTGAGGCACCCAATAATATTAATAAGAGAAGAGGGCCAATGGGCGTGGAGGCGGTCCGCGGCTCAGGTGCGGGCAGTCAGGCAGGTATGCACGGGCTCCTGGGAACCGTAGTCCGTTCCACGGCCTCTCACCCCCTTGGTATCAATGGTGTCTCCAACAAGCAGCTTCACCCGATGTGTCAGGGCTCCGAGTATCAAATGCCCCAGCAGCGAAGCGGGACCCGCGCCAGCGGGTTCCGCAAGCAGTTTTCAATGATTGTGGGCGTGGAGGCGGTCCGCGGCTCAGGTGCGGGCAGTCAGGCAGGTATGCACGGGCTCCTGGGAACCGTAGTCCGTTCCACAGCCTCTCACCCCCTTGGTATCAATGGTGTCTCCAACAAGCAGCTTCACCCGATGTGTCAGGGCTCCGAGTATCAAATGCCCCAGCAGCGAAGCGGGACCCGCGCCAGCGGGTTCCGCGAGCAGTTTTCAATGATTGTGGGCGTGGAGGCGGTCCGCGGCTCAGGTGCGGGCAGTCAGGCAGGTATGCACGGGCTCCTGGGAACCGTAGTCCGTTCCACGGCCTCTCACCCCCTTGGTATCAATGGTGTCTCCAACAAGCAGCTTCACCCGATGTGTCAGGGCTCCGAGTATCAAATGCCCCAGCAGCGAAGCGGGACCCGCGCCAGCGGGTTCCGCGAGCAGTTTTCAATGATTGTGGGCGTGGAGGCGGTCCGCGGCTCAGGTGCGGGCAGTCAGGCAGGTATGCACGGGCTCCTGGGAACCGTAGTCCGTTCCACGGCCTCTCACCCCCTTGGTATCAATGGTGTCTCCAACAAGCAGCTTCACCCGATGTGTCAGGGCTCCGAGTATCAAATGCCCTAGCAGCGATGACTCAAACCGAGGGTCTACGCGTTGCTGAGTATACCCCGGTTTCAGACCTAGAAAACGACGTTGACAGGTATTTGAACTGCTTTGCCAAATCAACCATCCGTCACTACTAAATTTCGAAATATTGAAAGATGTATTAGACACCAATGACTGCAAAGCAGGAAGGGACAGATCTGTGTGGTTATCCCAATTTGGGTAAGCGCCCAGATCTGGAACAGAAGGGGAATTTAGTTTTTTAGAAGTGGCCAATCCGAAACAGGTGGTCTGGAAAATGGTTGAATTTAAAAACAACATATGATTTGGTACAAGACAGGCACGATGTAAAGCTTCAGTTCCCTGAACCTGCCATGGTTTGGAACCCCAAACCGATTTAAGATCAATAGTAGCCTTCCACAGATCATAACCCTTGATTGACAACTCATCCATAAAGGACTTAGAATAGAGTAGTTTGGTGTGTGTCAGTCTAACCTTCGAGGCAGACTCAGGCATAACTTTAAAATAAAAGGATGCCGGGTCGGAAACACTGAAATCAGTAAAATAAGTATACTTATCAACTAATGTAGGTGAACTGCCGAAAGAGGGGGTGGGACAGTGTTCCCATTGGGTAAAATTTACAAAATTACGAAAAGTGTTTGCTTTATGCAGGAAGTGATTGCCATAATGCTGAAAACAATACTGTTCCGCATAGTTAGCCGCATTCTCATACAAATCTTCTGCATCAAAAGCGGCATAATATTTCAAATCAGAAAACAGTGCTTCAATGGCATGAACATCCCAATCATCAGAACGAATGTTCTGCTTAACCACATCACCCATAGAAACACAAAATACATTAGGTACATTGATGACCTCTGTAGGACCATGAATTTGGAATTTAACAGCATCCCACGCAATTCCATCCAAAACGGGCCAGGCAGTAATATTCACAAAAGTCTGGTCCCTTTTCATGATGTGGGACGATGAGTGGGGGGCCAAAGTTCCATTGATAAGTCTAATTGTAGATCTTTCTTTAAGATAGTGGCCATCCACCAGACGGAAAAACACTATTACAAATCCAATGGACATAAACAAAAAAATACTGAAAAGCAACAGCCAGATGTATGTCCAAGGGGTAACCAAACAATGTCTTTTAAACCAACTAGCAAAAACAGCAATGTTCGAAGGGGGAGTGGAGGGCAATGAGTTAGTGTCAAAGGAGAAACGGGACTGTTCAACCGCCGTAGATTGTAAAACAGGCGAGTGACCATTTGTAGGATAAGCATACTCAGTCTCTTCGGGCAGACCACCAGCCGGTGGTATTAACAAGGGATCAGTAACTGACTGCATCTCGATGGCAACATCAGACAAGGTGTTAGAAGCAGGAACCAACATTGAATTTCTTTGCATCGTCTGGCATGAAACTGCTGGAGTCAGACTAAGAAGTATCGGCCACTCGCTGAAGTTTGACATTGTCAATAGAGATGTACCTGTTTTCTTTTCGACCAGGAAGTGGAGGTAAAATGACTGTTCTTGTACCCTGCACTCCAAGCACTGGAACCGGTGCACGATAAGAGGGGCCGAACTCCTTCTTGTTCTCCACCTTCTCACGGACCAGGTCTCCAACTCGGGGTAGCCAGCCGACTACCGGAATCTGAACCTCAGCTTTAGACGTGGAGGGCAAGTTTTCCTTCGAAAGAGTGTCTCTGGCTTCTTGTAGAGTCTGCAAAACAGCACAGTGATCATCTACGTCAAAGGGTGCGGTCGACGCCGCCATGTCTAGACCATCAAGGTCTGGAACAAACATTCTGATTCCGAAGAGCATCATGTACGGGGTCCGCCCACCCAGAGACCTTCTAGGGAGATTATTAAGTGCACGTTGGACGTTATACAAATGGGCTAGCCAGTTCCGGCCTGTGCCTAAAACACGTGCTGTCAAAGATTGCTTTAAGTCACGGTTCATTCGCTCCACCACACTATTACCCTCAGGTCGGTAGGGGGACGAAAATTTGACTAGGACCCCCAAATTTCTCATAGCCTCCTTGTAAGCCTTAGAGGCGAACGCAGGGCCCTGATCAGAATGGAAGGTACCACACGCAAAAGTTCCCACAAAGACACGCAAATCCCTGATGACAGTCCGCGAGTCAGCACTCCTTTGTGGCCATACCCAGAGAAAACGTGTGCACGAATCCACTGCAACCAAGATATACTTGTACGCAGTATCAGAAGAAAAAGGACCGCAGTGATCTAAATAAACACAACCAAATGGCTTATTTGATATGTACAACTGTGTTTGTGGTGGGCGCGCAACAGTGGAAGGTTTAATCTGTTGGCAAATGTCACAATCAAGAACATAAGCGCGCGCTTGTTTATATAAACCAAACCACCAGTAACGTTGTTGTAATAGAGATATAGTAGCGGACACGCCGGCGTGGGCTGACGCCAACCCCTCGTGCGCTGCTAGTATCAGAGCTGGTCTGCAGTCCGCGTTGGGAATAATTCTGTCACCAACGTCGTTAATCCTCACTAACGGGACGTTATCAGGACTTAAGTGATAAAAATAACGAGAAGGAAAACCCTTCGGGTAATCACTTCCCTTCTCTGTAGCAGCAATAGCTGCCAAGATGTCATCATCAATCTTACTTTTGGATCTTGTAACTGCTGCCACTAAGTATCTAGCCACTGCGGTTTTTGCTGCCTCGTCAGCCAAGCTGTTACCGACAGCATGGACACCAAGTCGTTGGTGACCAAGAGTGTGAATAACATTCACGAGAGGGAGACGGTCTTTAAAGTCTGCCACTCGAACCCAAAGCAGTTTATGCTTAATTGTGCTACCTTTGGTATCTCGATAATCGTTTTGAGACCAGAAGTGTAAGTTGTCATTGTAGGACTGGACACAATAAAAGGAGTCACTTACTATAAGAGTCGTGACTCGGGGATCAGCAAACTCCAGTGCAAGCACCAGAGCCCGAAGCTCCGCCAATTGCGCGGTACAATCACCCAATGACTGCGTATGCACTGCATCAGATTGGAATTCACCAATTTACGAATGTACCCACGACAATTGCGCAAGCCGCAGAATAGGCGTGCTTTGATCCAATCGCGGGCTGCGCCGAGCCGTCAGTGTATATGACACAATGGTATTCTTCGAGCGGGCGCAAAGACAGAGGAGCTGGATGAACGAATTCATACTGCAAGTACTCCTGAGTCTGTAATGAGGCATCAAAGATATAAGTGACATCTGGTGATGTCAGAGTTGTGGTCCATTGTATCCACCGTGGATGCAAAGCTTTAGAATTTGGTACACATGCTTTAGTCACTGCCTCTAGGGCAGGATACGGTGTTACAACCAGAATTTGTTTTCCATGCGACAGTGCGCGTTCCTTAAGGATCGCCATCTGTACTGCCGTCAGAACTTTCTCGACCGTGGAAAAACGTAATTCAGCAGAGGTGTACAAGTGTGATTTATACGCAATGGGGACTGTATCGCCCTCATTGAACGTCAAATACGTGAAACCCACGGCGCCTGGTACTATTCTTATTACCAGGTTAGTGCGGTTATCACGCGTCAGCAAGTATTGTGAAGCAAGAAGATCAGCCTGTAAAGACTGTAAAATAGCAGAGTGTTCTAGCTGCCAGCTAGACTTCGAAAAAGAAGGTTGTACCAAGGCGTAAAGCGGCTTGATACGCTGGGCATAATCAGGAATATACGTACGTCCGAAATTCAGAAAGCCCAGCAGAGATTGTAATTTTTTCAGCGTTGTAGGAGCGCGCAAGCATGCGCACTTCTCCAGAAAGTGGGAAGCTAATCCCTTACCTTCATTGTTGAGCTCGTAGCCCAAAAACAACACTGTATATTCCGCGATGTGAGACTTTGCAAAATTAAATTTGTAGCCATAGTCCGCAAAACTCCCAATAATATTGTCGACTCGAGACAGATGTGGCATCAGCTCATCATCCGTGAGATAGATATCGTCAACATAGGAGTATGCGTCGGGGTCTATTCTCTCTAAGAGAGAGACCACGCGAGCGGAAAAGACGCCAGGGCTGTTTTTGTAGCCTATGGCTAATCTCGTAAACTGTTTTTGTTTGCCGCCCGAAGTAAACGCCGTCCACTGGCTACTCAGTGTGGACAGGTTATGGCTAAAAAAGCCATTGGAGATGTCAAGTGTCGTTTTAAATCTCTTCCGCACGAGACTGTCGACAAGAGCCGAGCTGTGTGTATTTTGTACCACGCAGGTCCGGCAATGCGAATTTAGGTGCTGGTAATCCAAAACTAAACGGTCCGATCCGTCAGGCTTCGTTACAGTGAATAAAGGGTTATTCATAGGGGACACACAAGTTTCAATAACACCCTGATATTCCAATTGTTCAAGGATCGCCGCGACGTGCGGTCTAGCTTCACGACGCATGGGATATTGGGGTTGAGGCTGGGGCATAGACCGCAATGGAATCTCATGGCAGGGGACAACCGGTCCCATCCCACCTGAGTACGATACACCGCCGGCGCAAGCGCCAGCGCCCACTCCTCAGCGTACACTTCAGCCTGGTCCTTAGGCACTGTGTGCGCAAAGGACGGGAGGATTACCTCCTCCCCTCTAGGAGCTTCTAAAATGAAAGCTGGGGGCCAATCCGCCTCCGCCAGGAGGATATCATAGGTGGTAGTCAGATTATCCCAAAAAATCCCCTTTATTGTACGTTGTATGTCACCCTCAATTAGTAAGACTATTTTGTAAAGTCTGTCAGGGGGAGCCACTCTGGTGTCAGCTGTTTCAACAGTAACCAATATATCAGTTGCTGTCGCCGCCAGAAATGGACGCAGAGCTTGACGGACTATGGTAATTTCCGATGCGCTGTCCAGGAGCGTCAGCGCCCATGTCCGGTTCCGAAGCTGTGTCCGCACTATCTGAGGCATACCTTGCCGTCAGAGCAGCCACTTTCTTCTTCTGAAACGGGGGTCTTTGTCGTGCAAATTCGTCCTGCTTGACTTTACCCTCAGTCTGCCGGGGCTGGTCACGTGTTTGTGGAGCACCCCGACCTTTGCCACCGCCTCCGCCACCGGACTGTGAAGCCGATGTTTCCTGTGAAGAACGAGGAGAACGTTGTTCAGAAACCTGAAATCTATCAGGAGACTTAATAGTAGCACGATCTCGCAGATCATAAGTGCGTTCACTACCTGACTGAACGGGAGAGGCAGGCCGAGAGCCCTGTTTCTGCTGCTGCTTTCCCTGTTGTTTTGACCGCCAATTCTGTTTCTGAAAGTTTGGACGGTCATCCTTACCAGAGGCTTCCGCCTTACCCTGCTGCTTAATATCGGGAGTTTTGATCACAGGCTTAACTCCTAAAGAGCTACGACCCAAATCTCTGTACGCAGACGAGATTATTTTCGCAAATTCCCGCGGCTTATCCTCATCAGCAACTTTCTTCAGTTCATTACGAACTTGGAACTGCATAGCATCACCCTTAAGGTTACACATTATCATGGTAGCCACCAGGTCAAACTGTCCGAGGAGCCGCATTCCTAATTCTATCGCAGACTCCGCACCGTGGTTATCTTGAACACGTTTAATAACGGAGGGCAGCACCGACATAGACAGAGTGCCAAAGCACTGCGAGTACGTCGCTGCAAAGACCTTGCCCCAGTTTACACAATCATCAATGTCGGGGACCAAGTCTTTAGGCAAACTAATGGTAAGAATCCTGTGTTTTTCCACAGGAGTAGTATTCGGGTAAACCGCTTCTATTTGGTCAAATTTTTCAGCAAGCCAAAAGGGGAAATCATCCCGCGTTTGGGGGCGCTTGCCCATAACAGAATTAACCATAACAGGACTAATGACCACCGCGTGATGGTCAGTAGGCTGTCCCGCAACAGCAGGTGCCCCCGCCTGCATATTGCGCGACACGTACTGCACCAACGCCCTATATACTGTAATAGGGCGGTGTGTAGTACACGCAACTCAGCCACCGTCACCGTGAGGTAACGGGGATGAGGCGTAAATCCGGCTAGTACCGGCCAAGTGGCCCCTGCAATCGATAAAGGGCCCATTCTCGGCGGTATAACCACATGGGGAAGGGCGCCATTAAACCAAATAAGATGCTGCCAAGCAGATATTGGTATTTCCTGTGTCCTATACGGTGTATAGTTCGCTGGCACGGCAGTGGCAGTGTAAGAATGAAAGGTATTATCGTCCTCACTCACTGCCGGAATCGTCACCCAAGAGTAGAACAACTCATAAGGATGAGCCGCATCGGCTCCTACCACAAAGATGACGTTCATACCAGTGTCCGGCACCCCATACTGCGTCAAATGACGTTTCAGAGCTGCACGGCTATGCACCGCAATATCTACCGCCATAAAGACAAGCTACACTTGAAGTAATCAGTAGCACAAGGGTTCATTAACCTTTTTAATGATCAAGCTTGAAGAAACCTATATCAAAAGAAATAGGTAGGTTTAAATCCGTCAGACTTGTTATCCGGAAACAAGAATGAGGGTGTTGTGGACTAATATAAGCACTACTAAGGCGTTTCAACTCATAGACCAAACGTTAGGTGCGCCATGTTGCAGGGATTCTGCTTATACACAGAACTATGCGTAGAACCCCAGGACCTCAGTGAATAGTGGTGTACCAGAAACTCACCTCAGAACCCAGAACCCAGTATCCGGCTAGCATAAGTGTCCCATTCGTTATCCGAGATTTGGCTCGGCGGTCCCAATGAAAAGACAACCCAGAACAAGCGACTCAGTATACTCTCAGGAATGGTGGGAATCGGAAACACCTATTCGTATATTATTCTCACATCAGTCCACAACAAGAATAAACGGAGACACGGTGAAAATAAAAAGAGTTTATTTTTATAGACCACGTGTCCTCAGATGCAGTACTTTGGCTAATACAAGCAGACAAATGATTATAATTAAAACCATCAGCATCGTTACAATACCATAGAATATAAAAGGAGTGATCATGTTATAATGACAGTGGATACTACCACCTTCCCTTTACTAAGAAGCTAATATTATTATTATGCTAATAGAAGGTCTCTTAGGCTTGAATAGGGGACCCCATACCTCAAAGATCAGCTTAGTGAAATCACATCACAGGAGCATCAGGAGTCTTCTCGCAGGAAGGCTCGTCTTCGGTCTGAATATTAAACATGATGTCTGCAATATTAAAAGCACCAACTTTCAGGTATTCGCAGCTGCCTGTGTGTTATGGCTAAATAGTGGGTCGATCAACCTAGAGTGGAAAACATGCATTGTCTAACAACCCAGACTGTTTGTCACACCATGTACAGACCAAGGTCGCTGCGCAGAGCTCTGGATGGTAACAACAGATTGCTCTTGTGTGAGGCAAAGCGCGAGTCAGCAGTTTGTTTAAACAATAACATGTAGACGCAGTGTCGTGTGCAAAAGCCGCAAGATGGCTTTCTAACATCTAACGTGGTTATGCTAACTTAACAATGTATGTACGTATTAAGGGAGTCCTTACTACAAGACATTGCCAGTTCCATTATTCCTGAATGCATGAGATCCATTGATGAATGGCTGTACATGAGCCACCTGAGGCTGGACTTGTACAGGACTGAGGTGATCATCTGAGGATTGTCCCCTTACAGCTGGGTCAAGTGCTTTTGTCCCACCCGCAAGAGCCCTGCACAAGCACCCAGTGGCCACACACACAAGATGGTTTGCATCATGTATTGCTCGCACACATTTGCCATGTTAGTCCACAGCATCTGTGCCTCAGACTGCAACGCCCTCTGCATTATGCACATGATCCACAGATAGATCCACTCCAAGGAAAGACAGACCATCCCCATGTCCACGACAACATCCGTGTCAAATACTGCCCTGCCCTCTACGGAGCACGTACGTCCAAACTCCCGGGGAACTTGTCCACATCCAGGGTGCATCTGCACACCTCAACTTCAACATCCTGCGCCCCAGACACATCACCGTCCACCATAGATAGCTGCAATGGATCACTGTCTGCTACAGGATGACCTCCACACTCCCCACCCACACTCAGAAGGCAGTCCACAACCCCGACACAAAACCAACCTTGTACGTCTTGTCATCCGAGACCCCGTTGGGCCATCTCCGTGCATCCGACCTTGCCCTGGCCACCATTCTTCACATCCACCGTACTCCAGCATGCAGGACATAGTTCTCCCACCTGCCCACACATACCTGGGACTCCCTCCCCGGGAACCTCCACATGAGCCATGACCTCTACGCCTTAATGATAATCTTCAAAATAGGTCTGTCCGCACAGTATTGCAAGCCCCCCCTCAGCAGCTTGTGGCCATCACAGGTGAGTGTTGTGCTCCATGCCTGCATTGAATGATACTTTGTGACCCATGTGTGTCCTGTACCAGACTCAGATCCCAGGGTATGGATGGCTGGAGTTAGTTCAACACTCAGGCATAGTTTGACATTTACACACACATATGTTGTGGAATTAAGCAACATGACAGCAACGTCTCATGAACCAAATAATATTTTTATTTGCGGTGGGGTACGTGTTTTGGTAGGTGAAATTAGGTGCTCTACCGGGGGAATAGAATCCAAAGTTCACAGGGGGAGATGGTATCCTTGGCATTGGAAGTCATCAGAGTCCAGAGCACAGTGTTGGTCATCATTTGTCAGACTGTGACCAGCAAGTCCATGTGGCAGAGAATGTCATTGGATGAGGTGCTGCTGTTGTGCCAGAGGGCCAGGTGCCAGGCCAGGTGACCTGGGAGATGTTGATGGTCCGCTGACTCTCACGGTCTTTTCCGTGGCGACCCACCTTCCTCCGGGGACCCTCAGATGCAGGCCTTGACGATGTTTGGGACGCTCCGTCAGATGAATCCTCCTCCTCCTCCTCCCTCCCTGTGGCTGGTGCTGGTCTGCGCCTGCTGTCACAGGGAGGGTTGCCCATGTTGTCGGCAATCCGACGGAGTGAATGGCTCATGTCCCTTTGCACCGCCAGGAGCTCAGCCTGTCTTGCCTCCATCCGTCCTTGGTGTTGTTGTTGACTGGCATGTTGCTCGGCCTGCATGTTCTTGATCTCGTTGAGGGTCCCCTGCATCTCTGTGAGTCTTGACACTACCTGGCTGATGACCCTGGTGTCACGCCGGTATGTGTCCAGGATGTGGCGTATGTGGGACATACCGGTTCCCTCAGCTGGCTGGTCAGGTTCGCACCTCCGCCTGCCTCCACTCCCACCACCCCTGCCCACTTGAGCCTGGCCTGCCGTTGTGGGCACATCGGGTCTATGGGACCCCTGAGGGATGGCATTTGTGGGGTTGCCTGCCTCCTCCTGGGTGCCCGGAGAACCTTGTCCCTCCTGGTCAGACTGGCTCTGTTGTTCAGGGCTCCTGGGTGTCTCCTGGGATGTGGCAGGAATGGGGGTGGTGGTTGGCACATATGTACCTGACGCAGGTGCTGCAGGGGCTTGGGCACCAGAGGGGCCAGGTTGGTCGGGGTCATCCACGGAGTGGTGAGAGTCGTCGCTGCCAGTGGGGTCATCTTCACGCCGAGCCGGGGACTGTGATTGTTCCCCCCCAGTGTTGGGGGGAGATCCATGACGTTGCCCTGTGTGTGAGAGAGAGACAATGTTAATGGTGTTTCATGCAACATCCATGTTTCATACATATTCAAGTTGTCACAGTTCCTCCAGGTAGTTGGATGTGCGCATTCCTCTCAATGTCCACTTGGGGATGGGTATGTTGCGGGGGACAGATTGAGATGTTCTCCTGAGTGTTTGACCTGTATAATTTTGGCTAGGATGCTTATTTGGCTATGGATTGGTCTTGTGTCACATGTCCAGTGTGAGAGTGTGTAAATCCGATGCCTGCCCCGGGGGTGTGTGCTTGTGTATGGGGGGTGTGTGTGACCGGGCCTGATGTTGGGTGTAGTGTGAGTTGGCATTGGGTCTCCCAGGTGATGTGTCTGTCCCCTCATGGTGAATGCTGGCATGACAGTGAGTGTGAGTTCCTGTGCTAGTTACCTGTGCTTGTGGAGTTGGTGTTTGAGTGTACAGTGGTCCCAGGAAGGCCTTGTGCTGCATACAGCAGGGCCAAGTGTCAGCTACCTTGTCAGTACTTTGCCAGTCCCTGTGCATTGTGCTTGGGTATGTACCTATGCCATATGGGCTGAGGGCATTGGTGTCTGCTTCTCATTTTCACAATGTGTTGTGTGAGGCCCACCCTCCCAGCCTCCCGGACATCCAGTCTTGGGTTTGTGATTGGTGTAGCCTGGGACATGGCATTGCCTTGATTTGTGAATGGTGCATGGAGACGTTGGTGGCATGAGCGTGGTTTTTGAGTGTGGTTGTGTGCGGTTAGTGCGTGGGGGAAGTTGCGTGCATTTGGTGTATTTGTGGTGTGGACCCCATTGCCCCCATGTTACGTAAGTTGTTGTGTACTCACCAGGCTCTGCGACTTCTTCAACTCCGTGTACTCTCACCGGCGGAAGCAGGGCCATCACCTTCTCCTCCCAGGGATGGTAGTGTACGGGTCTGCAGGGCAGCCCACCTCCAGTGATGTTACTCTGGGCGTATTCCTCATTCATTTTCCTCTTGACTGCCCTGCGCAGATCGTACCACCTGGCTTGGCATTCATGCCTGGTCCTTCGGATGGGCGCAACAGCATTCACCTTATCGATGATCCTCTGCCACCGGCTGGTTTTTTGGGCTATGCTGGTCTGTCTGACCAATGTTCCAAAGAGCTGTGGCTCGACTCTGATGACTTCGTTGACAAGGAGCTCCAGCTCCGCCCTTGTGAACTTTGGATTCTTGTCTGTGGGCATAGTGTGGGGTGTGGATGGTTGTGGGTGTGAATGTGACGGTGTGTGTGTGAATGTGAGTGGGGGTGTTTGTGAAGGAGGTTGTGTGATGGTGTGTGAGTTAAGGTGTAGTTAAGGTGTAAGTAAGGTGCAGTTGTTTGTGTGTGGGGTCTGGCAGCAGTGGGTCTGTTGCAAAGGCTCATGGGTTGTGTGTGTGGGCCCTTTTTATTGGTCAATTTTTGGGTGTGGCTGTGTTTGAATTTTGGTGGGTGTGTTATAAGAGGTGGTTGTGATTTTGGGCCTCTGTTTGCCTGTTTGGATGTGCCAGGTCAGTCTTTGAGATGTATTTTGTCATGTAGACGTGTTTTGTGGTGTTGTGCGACTCGAATTGACCCTCCTTTTGCTGTTTTACAGTGTCCTGGTTCAGTACGAGTCTTTTTCGCGTAGGTACGGTCCCTACATACGCGATGCTGGGTGAGGTTGCTGGGGTACGGGGTTGGGGTGCTGCGCGTACATGCGGTGGGGGTACGGCGCGTACAGGTGCGGGCCTGGGGCGGTGGGGGTACGGTGCGTACAGGTGCGGGCCAGGAGTACCCGCGTACATGCGGGGGTACGGCGCGTACAGGTGCGGGCCAGGAGTACCCACGTACATGGGGGGGTACGGCACATACATGTGGGGGTACGGCGCGTGCAGGTGCGGGCCTGGGGTACCCGCGTACATGGGGGGGTACGGCACGTACATGCGGGGGTACGGCGCGTACAGGTGCGGGCCTGGGGTACCCGCGTACATGGGGGGGTGCGGCGCGTACATGCGGGTGTACGGCGCCTACTGGTGCGGGCCTGGGGTACCCGCATACATGGGGGTACGGCGCGTACATGCGGGGGTACGGCGCGTACTCGGTGGGGGGGGGGTACGGCGCATACAGGTGCGGGCCTGGGGTGCAGTGCGGACAGGGGGGTGTACGGTGCTGACATATTGGGGGGTGAGGGGGCTGTACGGCTTGTACACGGGCACAAGTTTACCCGTGTACATGTGTGCTAATGCGCTGGCTCTGTACGGGGCCTTTTACTTGCGGTTGTGTATTCGGACGGGCGGTACGAATTGTACTTGCGCGCTCGGACTTGTGTTTTACGATTTGCACTTAAAAATGTCCGGCTCCCTCTCGTACACTTTTCCCGTCGTTATTCGTACGTAAAAATTTCCGATTCACTCTCGTAGACATTTCCCGACGCTATTCGTAGGTATTTTTCACGTACGAATCGTACTTGGCCGTTTGTACGGTACTTGTACGATTCGTACGTAAAAAAATACGGATACGAGTCGTACGCAAATTTTTTTTACAGGATCGGAATTGGCACCTAAATGTCCATTGTTGTAATATTGAACTCTAATCGGATCAGTGAACGCCTGGACTTATGGGGTAGCTTGAAAACTTTTCTATACCCCATTGTGTATAGACCGTCCAGTTTTTTAGTCAGCAGACCAGGGAAGACAAGGTGGCCATAGCCGAGGGTTGGCATTAGCTTGGCTTGCATGACTCGTCGGATCCCCTCCGTCGAGTGACTTACAAGCTTGTGGTGTAGTTTGCACAAACCATATGTTAGTTTAGCTGCTTTTGCCTCCAATGCTTTAACCTGCAGGACAGGTCTGCCGGTGTCTGTAAATTGTACTCCTAGATAGGTGTACTTGTTGGTCGTGCTTATCTTTAGGGGACCCAGCTGCCATGCCAGTGTTTGTTTGCCATATGGGCTGAGGGCATTGGTGTCTGCTTCTCATTTTCACAGTGTGTTGTGTGAGGCCCACCCTCCCAGCCTCCCGGACATCCAGTCTTGGGTTTGTGGTTGGTGTAGCCTGGGACATGGCATTGCCTTGATTTGTGAATGGTGGATGGAGACGTTGGTGGCATGAGCGTGGTTTTTGAGTGTGGTTGTGTGCGGTGAGTGCTTGGGGGAAGTTGCGTGCATTTGGTGTATTTGTGGTGTGGACCCCATTGCCCCCATGTTACGTAAGTTGTTTGTGTACTCACCAGGCTCTGCGACTCCTTCAACTCCGTGTACTCCCACCGGCGGAAGCAGGGCCATCACCTTCTCCCAGGGATGGTAGTGTACGGGTCTTCGGGGCAGCCCACCTCCAGTGATGTTACTCTGGGCGTATTCCTCATTCATTTTCCTCTTGACTGCCCTGCGCAGATCGTACCACCTGGCTTGGCATTCATGCCTGGTCCTTCGGATGGGCGCAACAGCATTCACCTTATCGACAAACCTCTGCCACCGGCTGGTTTTTTGGGCTATGCTGGTCTGTCTGACCAATGTTCCAAACAGCTGTGGCTCGACTCTGATGACTTCGTTGACAAAGAGCTCCAGCTCCGCCATTGTGAACTTTGGATTCTTGTCTGTGGGCATAGTGTGGGGTGTGGATGGTTGTGGGTGTGAATGTGACGGTGTGTGTGTGAATGTGAGTGGGGGTGTTTGTGAAGGAGGTTGTGTGAAGGTGTGTGAGTTAAGGTGTAGTTAAGGTGTAAGTAAGGTGCAGTTGTTTGTGTGTGGGGTCTGGCAGCAGTGGGTCTGTTGCAAAGGCTCATGGGTTGTGTGTGTGGGCCCTTTTTATTGGTCAATTTTTGGGTGTGGCTGTGTTTGAATTTTGGTGGGTGTGTTATAAGAGGTGGTTGTGATTTTGGGCCTCTGTTTGCCTGTTTGGATGTGCCAGGTCAGTCTTTGAGATGTATTTTGTCATGTAGGCGTGTTTTGTGGTGTTGTGCGAGTCGAATTGACCCTCCTTTTGCTGTTTTACAGTGTCCTGGTTCTGTACGAGTCTTTTTCGCGTAGGTACGGTCCCTACATACGCGATGCTGGGTTAGGGTGCTGGGGTACGGGGTTGCGGTGCTGTGTGTACATGTGGTGGGGGTACGGCGCGTACAGGTGCGGGCCTGGGGGCGGTGGGGATACGGCGCGTACAGGTGCGGGCCAGGAGTACCCACGTACATGGGGGGTACGGCGCGTACATGCGGTGGTACGGCGCGTGCAGGTGCGGGCCTGGGGTACCCGCGTACATGGGGGGGTATGGTGCGTACATGCGGGGGTACGGCGCGTACAGGTGCGGGCCTGGGGTACCCGCGTACATGGGGGGGGTACGGCGCGTACATGCGGTGTACGGCGCCTACAGGTGCGCTCCTGGGGTACCCGCGTACATGGGGGGGTACGGCGCGTACATGCGGGGGTACGGCGCGTACAGGTGCGGGCCTGGGGTACCCGCGTACATGGGGGGGGTACGGCGTGAACATGCGGGGGTACGGCGCGTACTCGGGGGGAGGGGGGGGGTACGGCATGTACAGGTGCGGGCCTGGGGTACAGTGCAGACAGGGGGGTGTACGGTGCTGACATATTGGGGGGTGAGGGGGCTGTACGGCTCGTACAAGGGCACAAGTTTACACGTGTACATGTGTGCTACTGCGTTGGCTCCGTACGGGGCCTTTTACATGCGGTTGTGTATTCGGACGGGCGGTACGAATTGTACTTGCGCGCTCGAACTTGTGTTTTACGATTTGCACGGAAAAATGTCCGGCTCCCTCTCGTACACTTTTCCCGTCGTTATTCGGACGTAAAAATATCCGATTCACTCTCGTAGACATTTCCCGACGCTATTCGTAGGTATTTTTCACGTACGAATCGTACTTGGCCGTTTGTACGGTACTTGTATGATTCGTACGTAAAAAAATACGGATACGAGTCGTAAGCAAATTTTTTTTACAGGATCGGAATTGGCACCTAAATGTCCATTGTTGTAATATTGAACTCTAATCGGATCAGTGAACGCCTGGACGTATGGGGTAGCTTGAAAACTTTTCTATACCCCATTGTGTATAGACCGTCCAATTTTTTAGTCAGCAGACCAGGGAGACAAGGTGGCCATAGTCGAGTGTTGGCATTAGCTTGGCTTGCATGACTCGTCGGATCCCCTCCGTCGAGTGACTTACAAGCTTGTGGTGTAGTTTGCACAAACCATATGTTAGTTTAGCTGCTTTTGCCTCCAATGCTTTAACCTGCAGGACAGGTCTGCCGGTGTCTGTAAATTGTACTCCTAGATAGGTGTACTTGTTGGTCGTGCTTATCTTTAGGGGACCCAGCTGCCATGCCAGTGTTTGTTTTTTTGGCTTGTGACCAAATATCAGCACTTTGGTCTTAGATGCATTGGCTACAAGCTTGTTTTCCATGTTGTAGTTATATAGCGTCTCTAATGCCCTTTTCATACCAATTCTTGCGTAGTCCAACAGGACGAGATCATCTGCATACTCCATGATTGGCAGTCTGAGGTGGCCCAATTTTGGGGGAAAGATGTTTGTTTTTAACAGTGCTTCTCCCAGATCAGCAGTGTATAAATTAAACAGGGTGGGGGCGATCATGCAGCCCTGTTTTAACCCCCTGTTTGTGAAGATCCTAGCAGTTGCGCATATGCTAGTGAGCTGTACTCGCACCCACGTGCCGGTATAGAGTGATAGAATAGCCGCAAGCAGTTTCCGTGGTATGCCCCACTTAGCCAATTTTGCCCACAGAATGTTTTGATCGACTCCATCAAAGGTGGCGCTATAGTCCACAAAGCATGCATATAGTGGTGGGGAGACGGGTCCAGTTGCCTTCGTTGACAAATATGAAAGTGCAATGGCATTATCCATATTCGACGAGTTCGGCCGAAAGCCAGTCTGGTAATGCGGAATTACTTGTTTTTTCGTGATCCATGTCTCTAGTTCTTTCAAGAACCTTCTTGCAAATGCCTTTCCTTCCACGTCCAGTAGTTCAATCAATCTATAATTCCCTGGATCTGATGCATCCCCCTTTTTGTAAATGGGATGTAGGATGGAACATTTCCATGAGTCCAGAACAACAGAAAAATTGTAACAATGATTGAATAAGGTTTGAATGTGGGGTGCCCAGTATTCATGATCTTCCTTAAAGATATGCCCAGGCAACCCGTTTGGCCCTGGCGCACCATCCTTCCTGATGTCCTGGAGGATGGTTAATATTTCCCTTTCTGTTTGATGTGGATCCACCGCTTTGCTCTCCTCATGTTGGTGGTCTTCTACCTTGGCCATGCTATGGATAGACTTTTCCTTCCTATGCATTGATTCTGCCAAACGGCAGCTCTTTTTGCTCTGTATGAAGATTTGATTGTCCATGTAGTTAAATTTCCCCAATTGTGTGTGTTTATTATTATGAGTAAATTGCTTCCTGGAGTTAATGCATTGAATAGCGAGATCATGATTTCTGCCCAGCTGGTCTGTGGGCCATTTATGCATGTGTTGTGCTTCCATTTGATATACTTTGTCGGACTTATAGGCCCCCATTTGATACGTTTAATTGAGGCTGTTTCATTATCTAGACTGAGCATGTTACCTACAGCTAGATATTCCTCATGCTGTTAATGTTTACCAAAGCAGAGATTGGTTGATGATCGCTTCCGGGAGTGGATAGTACCTTATACTCTACGCATCTCCTCAACAAATTCTTACTCAGGAAAATATAGTCAAGCGTGGAGATATTTTTAAATGTAGGTTATGGGGTCGTTGTCAGCTGGCATACGTTATTCGCGGATCCCAGGTTGAATTCATTAATGCAGGCTTCCATAAGCTTGCGACTGCGGTCCTCGTAATTTTGTTCCAGGGCACATAAGTCTCTGATGTTAAAGTCCCCAGTAATGATGCATTCATGTCCAGGGTTCTCGTGGAGGTATGCTCTAACTGTCCTAATGATCCTTCTGATGTTTGTTTTTATCCTTTTTTTTTGGGTTGACATATAGGTTAATTACTCCAAGTTTGAACGGAGTGCCCTCTACTCTAAGCCCATTTATTGTTATAATCTGGTGCATATGTGAGCCAATCCTCGAATTGTAGTTGCAGATTAAATTTAGCAAATACCGAGATCCCTCCGCTTGGTCTTCCGAAGATGTTTTTTTTGCTTGCCATTGTATGGAAGGCCTGGTAGCCTTTAATGTAGTTGGCTGTTTCCATCCAAGTTTCCTGCAAGCATAAAATGTCTCCAGACATCAGTAGTTTCATGGCTTCATTATTGGTCATGATCGACTTAAACCATGCCACATTCCAGCTAATTAGCCTAAACTTAGTGTTTAATGTCTCCATTTTAGTGCCTCTATGGTTGTCTATTTTAAACCTCCCTGCTGGGCCACATTTATATAAACCATACGAGTTTGGTGTTTCCCTTGTACTAGGAGTTTCCCCAATCCTTGAAATGCAATGCAACGGAAAGCCATGCCCAAGTCATTCTTGTGGCCCCGGACTGGGCTAGAAGAGTTTGGTATCCCAAGCTAGTCAGTATGAGCATGGATCCCCCGATCCGACTGCCTCTTCGGGAGGATCTTCTGTCGCAGCAGCAGGGGACGATCCTCCACCCGAACCTGTCCAGCCTCCACCTACATGCATGGAGATTGAGCAGCGACAGTTGATTCCATTTGACTTGCCTCCTGAAGTCTGTGATGTAATTCTGGCAGCCAGGCGTCCCTCCACTAAATCGCTATACGCCTGCAGGTGGAACAAATTTGTGGCATGGTGCACAGCAAAGGCTGTGGACCCCCTTTCTGTCCCTCTTTCAGAGGTCCTTTTGTTCCTTCTTTCTCTGGACCGGCAGGGCTCTGCTCTGGGCACTATCAAGGGCTACTTTTCTGCAATCTCGGCCTTTCTCAGGCTCCCTGATTAGCCCCCTCTTTTCAAGTTCCCTGTAGTTAATAGATTTCTCAAAGGCATTACTCACCTTTTCCATCCTATTCCGTTTGTGATGCCACAGTGGGACTTGAATCTGTTTCTTACTTATTTGATGTGCGCTCCCTTTAAGCCGATTCACAACTGTCCTCTTCGTTTACTAACTTTGAAGACTGCTTTCCTGGTTGCCAACACCTCCGCTAGGCGCGTGAGTGAGCTCCAGGCTCTTTCCTGTAAGCCTCCTTTCTGTCTGTTCATTCGGACAAAGTTGTGCTTCGCACTCGTCCTTCCTTCTTGCCAAAAGTTGTCACTGCTTTTCACATTGGGCAAACTATCACCTTGCCCACTTTCTTTCCGCCTCCACACCCTTCCAGAGAGGAAGAGAGGCTCCACCATCTGGACCCAAAACCTGCGTTTTCATTTTACTTAAATCGCACACAACAGTTCCGGGTGGATGACCAGCTCTTTGTTGGCTACGTGGGCACCAAAAAAGGCCAGGCTGTACACAAGAGGACTATCTCCCGCTGGGTCGTCTTGTGTATCAAAGCCTGTTATTCTCTGGCTAAAAAGGAACCTCTGGTGGGGTTGCGTGCCCATTCTACCAGGGCGACAGCAGCTACCACTGCATTGGGACGTGGTGTCCCCCTGCAAGACATCTGTCAGGCTGCCACGTGGGCCTTGCCTTGCACTAAGCATTATTGCCTTGACAGTCAAGTCCGGAGAGACGGCTTCTTTGACTGTTCTGTTCTCCGTGACTTTCTGGTGTGATCTTTGTTCGCAGACCCACCACCGGGGTTGGTATTGCTGGAGTGTCTATTTCAAGGTAAGGAATCTATCACTAACGTGTCTCTTTCAGATGCAGAAGTTTCTTACTTGTGTAACGATATATCTGTAAGAGTCTTTAGTTAGTGATAGATTCTTTACCGCCCCACCCATCCTCCCCGTTCTGTGAACTGATTTCTAGGGTTAAGGTCATCCCTTTCATGGCCCTAGTTTCAATGCACCAGTGGTCAGAATCTTGCATGTCTCTGCGTTCCTGGCATGGAAAGTCGTGTAGAGAGCTGACGTCAGAGCGCATGGGCGCGTCTAAGTAGCTCCAGCGACTTCATCTCGGTGACTACGACGCCAGCGACGTACGTGGAGCCGTACGACGACGCCTACCGACGCGCAGTGATACTGCCATGAAAAACTTTCCAGATCCAGTCTGACGCCTGGGGATATTCTAAGGTAAGGAATCGATCACTAACTAATGTCTTTTACAGATATATTGTTACACAAGTAAGTAACTTGTGCTTTGGTTTGAGACATTAGCAACTACACACAGGTCATCACAATCACTTGATGAGATTTTTAAAGATCCAGTCAGAGCATGCATCTTCATGCCGAGAGTGTACAAAAAATATAAGGCCTTTCCTACAGACCCCAATTTTATCAAGGGACAAGTGCCAGTAGATTCCCCAGTCGTATCCAGTGCTTGTAAGAGAGCAAATTGTCAAATATCAGGGGATGCATCTCCACCAGATAAAGAGTCCAAACTAATTGATGCTTCTGGCAAAAGCATAGCCGCTCAGGTAGCAAATCAATGGCGCAATTTAAATACCGAAGGCCTTTTAGCCAGATATGACAGAGCACACTGGGACGAATTGGAGCAATTGCTCCAATATCTCCTAGATGAGAATAAGGCTAAAGCACAGGACTTAGTAAATGAGGGTAAGCTCATTTCAAATTCCTCAATTCGTTGTGCTCTGGATGCTGCAGACACCGCAGCTAGAGAGATTAACACCAGCATCCTGCTCAGGAGACACGCTTGGTTAAGGATTCCATGTTTTAAACCTGAGGTCCAACAATCCATTCTTAACACACCATTTGATTAGCAACACCTATTTGGCCCTAACGTTGACCAGGCGTTAGGAAAGATGAAAAAGGACACTGAAGTTGCTAAATCTATGGGAGCACTTTTGACCGCATCCAACAGAGGTTCCTTTCGTCGCTTCTCATACAGAGTAGGATCAAAAACAACATCCCCAGATCAAAATACCTCGGCTTAGAAGGTAACAACCAGTCCTCCCCTTCCAGAGGTTTTTTCCGAGGAGGTTATAGAGAACAACTCCAAGGGTAGGGGTAAGGGTAACACACCCTGTAACTCTCCTTCCCTAAACAGTGACTTGCCCACGCTTCCCCCTGATTATACCACACCTGTTGGGGGAAGACTTCAGCAATTCCTCTCCATTTGGCAGTCTATAACATCAGACAAATGGGTGCTTGGAATTATCCAACATGGTTATTGCCTGGAGCTTACCAGCAATCCCCCAAACATTTCACCTCACTCTCACAAGTTATCTCCAGAACACATACACTTGCTAAAAACAAGAGGTCCAGTCCCTTTTACTAAAAGGAGCAATAGAGCCAGTTCCAATACAGTACCAGGGCTCAGGGGTTTAAGACCTATTCTAGATCTGAGAGAGCTAAACCATTACATACTGTCAGAGGTATTTCACATGATGACACTTCAACAGACACTCCCACTTTTACAAACAGCAGAGTTTGTCTACTCTAGATTTAAAAGAAGCATATTTTCATGTTCCAAATCAACCAGCTCATCGCAAATAACTGAGATTTGTGATAGCAGGCAAGCACTAACACTTTAAGGTACTTCCCTTCGGAGTGACTACAGCGCCCAGAGTTTTTTCCAAATTCCTGGCAATAGTCGCTGCTCACCTCAGAAGACAACAAATTCACGTCTTCCCCTACCAGACGACTGGTTCATCAAAGCCAGCACTCACCAAAACTGTCTGCAGCACACACAGATCACAATAGATCTGCTTCATCAACTGGGCTTTACCATCAATGCATAAAAAAGTCTCACCTGCATCCTTCACAGATGCAGTCTTATCTTGGAGCCACTCTAGACACAGTCAAGGCTCTAGCCTCTCCCAATGTAGCCAGAATACACAATATTCAGGCTGCAATTCAACAGTTTCAGCCAAATCAAGCATTACCAGCCAGAGTGTTCATGCAACTACTGGGAATTATGACGTAACAATTGTACTCCATGCAAGGCCTCACAAAACTTATCAGCAGGCTGGCTTTTCATCAACTCTGTACCACAGATCGTGCTCACAGCAGACACATCTCTAACAGGTTGTGGGGGCTCATCTCAAAGATTACACAATACAAGGCATGTGGACCAACAAGCACAACACTTTCCACATCAATTATCTAGAGCTCTTAGCTGTCTTCCTAGCACTAAAAGCTTTTCAAACTCATCTCACAGCCCAATCTGTCCTAGTCCGGATGGACATCATGACAGCATTGTATTATGTGCAGAAGCAAGTGGGGACACACTCTCTCCAACTTCAAGCCATTTAGAATTGGGCGATTCATCACATGATATATCTTCTGGCAGAACAGTTCCCAGGAGTAAACAATCAAATTGCCGGTCTCCGCAGCAGACGAAGGCAACAAATTCACGAGTGGGAACTTTACTCCCAAGTTCTCCTTGCGTACAACAGTGGGGATTTCTACAAATAGACCTATTCGCCACAGCCGAAAACGCAAAATGCCCAAACTTCACCTCCATGTACCCACACCTGCAATCATAGGGCAATGCCCTATGGATGAATTGGTCAGGGATATTTGCCTATGCTTTTCCGCCTCTCCCGCTCATTCCATGGGTGGTTCGGAAGCTCAGGCAAACATCTCTCACACTAATTCTTGTAGCTGCCACATGGGCTTGTCAACCATGGTACACCACCCTGTTGGAGCTGTCACTAGTTCCACCTCAAAAACTACACCTGAACTCCAGTCTCCTCACACAGAACCATGGAGAAATCAGAAATCCAAATCCCAAAGAACTGAATTTAGCGATCTGGCTTCGAAAGTCATCGAGTTTGGTTACTTACATTTACCACCAGACTGTATGAATATTCTAAAAGAAGCAAGAAAGCCTAACACCAGAATTTACTGTGCTGCAAAATGGAAAAGATTTGCTGTTTATTGCAACAACAACAAAATCAATAATTTAGATGCTTCTATACAAAGCATTATTTGTTATTTGTTACATTTACAAGGAACAGGATTGGCTTACATGTCTATTTGTTTGCACCTAGCAGCTGTAGCTGCGTACTTAAAAAATAGGCAACATCTGTCACTATTCAGAGTTTCAGTAATCAAGGCCTTTATGGAAGTTTTAAAAAGGGTAATACCACCAAGGATTCCTCCTGCCCCAGTGTGGAATCTAAACATTGTCCTCACAAGGCTCATGGGTCCCCCTTTTGAACCAATACACAAATGCCCTTCACAGTTCCTCTTTTTTTAATTTTATTTAAAAAAAACTTTTTATTGGGCTTGAATAGCAAACATGATAAGCAGGTTACATAAAACATGCACATTTACATAGCATACAATCTTATATTTAAATACACAATAAATAGAAGAAATTCATATTCTACTTTAAATGGTAAACATGATAAGCAAAGCACACAAAAAAGATTAAACTTGCATAATATCAGATCTCCTATAGCTGAATATTTGACTTGTCTGGGTTTAAATATAGGATCAAATCATCGGCAAACAGCCTAATTTTTGCCATTCCTGCTAGGGAAGCTCGAATTAATACATTGAAGCGGATCTTTATCGCCAGTGGCTCAATAAAAAGAGCGAATAATAGGGGGGAGAGAGGGCACCCTGCCTACAACCCCGCATTATTGCCACTTCACCCACGAGTTAATAATTATTTTTGCAATTGCCCCCTTATAAATTCCTTCTAACATCTCAATCAGGTGGCATGGAAAACCAAACTTCCCTAAGATAAAGAAAAGGGCCTGCCAGTCCACCAAATCAAATACCTTTTCTGCGTCCATCATTGCAATGGCCGCACTATCCTTCCTGGCAGAGAAGTAGTCGATGGCCTGAATCAGATAAAAGGTATTTGCAGCCATCGAACTTCCAGGCAGAAACCCTGTTTGGTCCATGTGTATAACCTGTTTCACACAGCCCAAGATCCTATTTGCCTAGATTTTCATAAAAAGCTTATGGTCTACATTTAGTAGACTTATTGGGCGATAGGAGCTTGGGTCTTTTGAACGTATATCCTTCTTTAAAATAGAGATCACAACTGATTCCTTAAATCTATCTGAGACCGACAATCCATCCATAATTTGATTGTACAGGGATGCCAAAAAAGGGGAAAGTTTGTCTAAAAACAATTTATAAACTTCAATAGGGATCCCACCGTTACCACTTGCCTTAGTATTCGCCATTTTTTTTTTTTTTTACAATTTCACAATTTCGCCTAATTCTGCGGCTGTGAACGGTTCGTTGAGCATCATGCAGTCCTTCTCGGGAATCTTGGGTAACTTAACTGTCCTAAAATAGTTCACAAGAGCATGGGAATTGACTAGCTGAACTTCCAAATAGATCTTACTAAAATGAGACACAAAGATGTCAGAAATGTATCTTTATCATTAACCAGACTCGCAGTACTGGGATCTCTAATTTGCGGGATTGTTTGTCTGCTCTGATGCGTTTTTGTAGACCAGGTTAAAAACGTACCAATGTGCTGGCTCTCTTCGTAGACTTTTTGTTGAGAAGATTTACTTCCGGAAATCTCCTTGAAAATAAAAAAGTTTTTCAATTCCTCTTTCACCTTTAGTAATTACTATTGGAACACCTCTTCCTCAGGAACCCTGGGGGGCCTAGACATAAGTTCTCCCCTAGACCGATCCACAGCCTCCTGAAGTCCTGCTGTGTTCATATTTTCCATAAAAAACCACAGTATAAATTCATGAGTTTCGGCAATCCATCTTGGATCCAAGAGCAATGCTTTGTCGAAATACCATCTATTATTCTTTTTTCCCTTGGGGCGGGAAGATGTATTGTATTGTAATTGCATTTATATAGCGCTTACTACCCCTGATGAGGCGTCGAAGCGCTTTTTCGGCGAGTAGTACACTACTCCGGGACCCATAGAGGATTAGTGTTGAATTAGTATAGTGAAACATGCAAGTAAATTTTAAGTGGTGGATAGGTTAGTCAGTTATTTGGATTCAGGAGGATAGAAGAGGGGAAAAAAAGGTTTGTATGTATATAGCGCTTGTTACCCTGATGGGGTGTATAAGCACGCTACTCCGGAAACCCATAAAGGATTAGTGCTGAATTAGTATGGTGAAATATGAAAGTAATTTGAGTGGTGGATATTAGTCAGTTATTTGGAGTGATAAGGATAGCGGAGGGATAAAAGGGAAGAAAGGTTTGCATTCATGTAGCACCTGTGATCTCTGATGGGTGTTGAAGCACTTTTCCCGCGAGTAGGACACTACTCCGGAACCCATAAAGGATTAGTGTTAAAAATAAGTATAGTGAAGTATGAAATAATTTGAGTGGTGGATATGTTATTCAGTTATTTGGATAGAGAAGGGTAGGTTGCGGAATAGAAGAGGGAAAGAGGTTTGTATTTATAAAGCGCTTGCTACCCCTTGATGGGGTTTTGAAGCGCTTTATTGGCGAGTAGCACGCTACTCTGGAACCCATAAGGATTACTGTTGAATTAGTAAGGCAAAACATGAAAGTAATTTGAGTGGTAGATATGTTAGTCAGTTATTTGGATTGAGAAGGGTTGGGAAGGGGTAGAAAAGGGAAAAAGGTTTGAGTTTATATAGCGCTGGTAACCCTGATGGGGTATTGAAACGCTTCATTGGCGAGTAGCAAGCTACTCTGGAACCCATAAAGGATTAGTGGTGAATTAGTATAGTGGAATATGGAAATTGAGAAGTGAACATGTTAGTCTGTTATTTTGCTTGAAAAGGATAGTGGAGGGGCAGAAGAGTGAGATTTTTTTTTTTTAGGTCATTGCAGTAGGAGGAGGCTTTTGGATGAGTAAAAAGGGGGTTTTGAGGGGAAGAGTCAGAGGGGAGAGTTTATAAAGATTTGTTTTGGGGGATCGGTATAGTAAAATAGGTGTCAGATGATTCAAGGAGGGGTAGAGTAGGAGAGAGTCTAGAAAGGGGTATTTTGGGATCATAGTAGTGGTATGGGGTTTGGGATAAATAACAGAGTGGATGTAGAGGATATATTGATAGCTGTATAGGGTGAGAGATAGGGTAGTGCATTGGGAAGAGTAGTAGAGAGAAGTTTGAGATGAGTCAGAAGGTTGGGCCAGAGGATATATTGAGAGAAGTATAGGCTTAGAAATAGGGTAGTGCATTTGAAATGCTAAATTAGAAGAAAGTGATAAATATATAGATCCATAAGTACATTGAAAGTATATAGATGCATAAAGGAGGTAAGTATATAAAGATTAAAGATATTGATAGAGGTACAGGATTAGAAATAGGGTAGTGCATTGGATATGCTTTTTCAGGAGAAAGGTAACCGACACACATATCCAAGTACATGGAAGTTACATAGATGCACAATGGAAGTAAGTACATGTAGACCAAAGATGATTGTAGTTATTTATTTATTTATTTATTTACAACATCATAAATATTCCACATGGTTATACAAAGCAATACACAAAGATAGGTACATATCTATAGTGAAAATAAATGCTTATATACAGAGGAATATGCTGTAAATTTCTGTTTGCGTATGGTGCGTATGTGGGGAAGAGCCAATTCTTGTATCGTTTTCCGAAGATAAGGTGGATGTCGGTGGATCTTATGTTGGGGGGGTAAAGAGTTCCAAAGTTTGGCTGCTTGAACAGAGAAGGATGTGCCACCCATGGTTTTTTTCTGGTATCTTGGGATTTTGAGGCGAGATGCCCCTTTAGAGCGTAGGTTCCTTTGTTGAATGTGTTTGGTGATTTTATTCCTGATGAAGAGCGGTCCCATTCTATGTATTGCTTTGTGGGTGATACAAAGTAGCTTGAACGTGGATCTTCTGGCAACCGGTAACCAATGCAGGGATTTCAAGGCAGGTGAGATGTGGTTTTGCGGTTTGATATGCAAGAGTAGTCTGGCAGCAGAGTTCTGAATCCGTTGTAGTCTTTTCATGGTCGTTAAAGATGATCCGTGGTAGAGGCTATTGGCGTAATCGAGTTTGGAAGAACAAGGGAGATGGTAGCTTGGACCTTGTGTGGAAATCCCAAATGAGGGAAAATTTGTTGCATTGTTTTTATAATGACAAAGCTTGATTTTGCTAGTTAGTCCACTTGGGCATTCATCGACAGCTTGGAGTCCATGATTATTCCATGGTTTCTTACCTCCTTCAATAATTTAGGTGGTGATCCCAGTACATCAGGCCAGGGGGCAAGTGGGTCGTAATGTTTCCAATCGCCACACGTGAGTATTTCCATTTTTGAAGCATTCAATTTGAGATGGCTCCAAGTCATACACTGATCCACGGCTCTGAGACAACTGAAAATTGGGCATTTTTCAATGTCTTTGGGGCATTCTAGTTTAAGGAGTATTTGCGTGTCATCTGCATAGTTATAGCACTTGAGGTGAAAGTGATTGATTAGTACCGGTAATGACTTCATGTAGATGTTGAAAAGCATGGACGAGATGATAGAACCTTGATGGACCCCTGCTTTTGTGGAGAATGGTTTGGGCGAGAAAGGTGGGGTATGGATGACATTAGTTCGGTTTCGAAGGTAGGACGTGGTCCAGTCTAGAGCAATTCCCTCTATGCTGGCTTCATAGAGTCTTTGTTTCAGAGTGTCATGGTCAACCGTGTCAAAGGCAGCCAAGAGGTCCAAGAGGAGTAGCGCAGCAACCCCGCTGCGGTCAACTGTATTCTTCAGGTCATCCCAGATGGCAAGGACGGCAGATTCAGTGCCTCTTCCCGGACGGAATCCTGTTTGGGAGTCTGAGAGTATGTCATTCTCTTCAATGAATTGTGACATCTGGGCGAACGCTGCTCTTTCTATCAGTTTGCCCAGGAAAGGTCCGTTTGTAATGGATCTGTAGTTGTCAGGGTTCAGCAGGTCCAAGTTTGTTTTCTTCAGTAAAGGGCGGATGTGTGATTTTTTTTAGTTCTTCTGGGAATATTCCGGTAGTTGTACTAACAAAGAAACCAAAGAGTGATCTGAAAATGGGTTTGAAAGAATCACGGATTTCCCTCTCGTGAGATGATTGCTTATCAGGAAAAAATCCAATCGGGATGATGTTTTAAATCTAGATGAGTAGCACGTAAATTCACTAAGGCCTGGGTGATCGATCCACCATGGATCTAATAAGGCGCAGTCTTCTTTCATAATTTTTAATAATCTGTTTTTGGTTTTAATTGCTTTTTACCGTTGTTGGAAGTATCCAGGCTTAAATCTTGAATTAGGTTAAAGTCCCCACCCATAATTCTAAAACCATGAGCATTTGTCAACAACTCATAGATTTGTTTCAGTGCCTTAGTGCCATCGACATTTGGCCCGTAGTAATTAAGCAAGTCAAAGCTATTTCATTAGCTGAGACTTCAATCCCAATCCATCTTGCTTCCTTGTCCCAAATCACCGTATCCACCTCCCAGTCTAACTCTGAAGAGAAAAGGATACCCACCCCTCGTACCGCAGCATGAGCCGAAGCAAAGTATGCTTGAGCACATTTCTTAGGGACTACAGGGTTAGGAGAATTGGACTTAAAATGCATCTCCGAAAAATCACATGTCGGGAAAAGGATCCTAGCCATTTTAACATTGCTCCTCTTTTTTGTACATTCAAGAAGCCATTTACCTTATATAAAATTACCTTCAAAGGTTGTGTCATTCTTCAAAAATAAACCAAGCGCACTTAGGAAACCTGATAAAATCTCTCTTATGCCATACTTCAAGTTGTACCCTCCTTAGTATTAGAGTTTCATATACCCCCTTGATGACATAAAACCTGCTGTATGCCCCTTGACCTCTCGATTTGAACATATTATCCTTTTGCCTATTATCCCAAGTTTGACCGCTATTCATCTGCCCATTTTTTCTAGGATGCTTCTCCCCCATACCCCTTTCCCTCCCCAAGCTTTCTGAGGAGGAAGGTAGCCCTTACCTCGCCTCCCCAGCCTCCCTAAAAAAAAAAACAACAAAAAAAGGCACCTTGAATTGGCACCTGGGAACACGTCCCTCCTGTCTAAAGTGCTAAAGGTGCCTAAAGTGCAAAAACTAGCATAAGTTTCCATTTCTAAATATAAATCAGATGATATGAACAAGAGTCACTGCTCAAGTACCCCTCCTTTCATTATTTTCTATTTGCTTGGAAGCTCTTTTGTAGCAGCTCTTGAGCCGCCTCAAGGGTGACACATAGATGGAACCTTCCTTTCCTTAAAACCTTTAGTTTAGACTGCTGGGCGCTAGAAGCCTGTGCTCCTGCACTCTTTAATTGGCTCATCAGGCCCACAAAATCCTCCCGTCTTCGTGCTGCTGCTGCGGACATATCCGAGAACACTCTTACTTTGACTCCTCTGGGTAAAGCAATAGCCCTCTTTTGATTGCTTTAGTTTGAACCGCCTCCCTAATACGGTAATTGGAGAAATTCACAATCATTGTCCTGGGATACGTAGCCCCTGGAATTTTCTGGGAGGGTACTCTGTGGGCCTGCATTTCAGTAAGATCTTCAGGTGCTTTCTCAAGTATATGATCTCTAATGATTGACTCTATATAAGCCACTGGGTTATGCTGACCATCAAGGCGTTCATTGTCCTCCGGAATCCTTGTAAAGCGTAGATTTGAGCGTCCAGCATAATTCTACATCTCATCTATCTTTAACTGCGATGTCTGGAGCTTTTTCTAGAGAGAGGCAGTATCAGAGTCACAAGATGCAGAGTGGTCCTCAATGTCAGATACACGTTGCTTCAATTCATTGAATCGGTCCGGTATTTGCTGGACCATAATTTCTATTTTATCTAATCTTTGATGTATTGGAGAGAGCTCCAGAGCTTGCGAGGTCTTACTGTCCCGTATTTTCCCCAGAATGGTCTCAAAAAGCTGTTACATTCACTGTGTCCGGCCCAATGGAGACTGGACCGTAGTGGCGCTCTCCCCAACGCAAACATCGCTACTTCCAGCCCCTGCTGACAAAGTAATTTCATCTCCTCGTTCCTAATTTTTGTCGAGAGACTGTGCTGTAGTGAGGGAGACGAAAACCCTGGGTCACTTGATCTCATAGATTCCTTCATAAATATGTTCAGATCTGCCCCTTGAGTAGACTGCACCAAGTGTATAGATTGTACTTCCTCCTCTAAACCTCCTTCTTAGGCAGTCTCACCTATATGTCCACGGGTCACGCCAGTAATTGTTTTCTGATTAACATGAGCAGCATCTTCGAGTGGTGTCTGATCAGCAGGGGATTTGGATTATGATTTCGATTCTTAGAAAATACAAGGTAGTCTTTGCGAGGTTTAGCTGTCTCTAGGCTCCTTTTGCATGTCTCAGCTATTTGTAGAGCTACAACCTCGCCAGTGCCTCGCTATCAGTTCGTTGAATATTGCAATGCCGTAGGGGCGCCTCGTCCAGTGCCTCATCTGGAGCCACCTCCGCTATCTTCTGGATCTTGGCAGTGCCTGTGGTGTCCACTCCGCTAGGGCCTTTACTACCAATCTCTACTACTGGTGAGGACCCTCCGGACCTTGAGGAAGCTTCTGGGGAAATAGGTGACGGAGGAGAAGACACCAGGAGCGCCAGATTCATTTGCGAGCTCACAGAACTCATTGCTCCCCTTATTTTCTGGCTAGTTCTTCCTCTCCTGGCTGCCAAAATGCGAGACTGTGCCGCTTTTCTCCTAGCCTACTGAGTTAGTGGTGGGGAAGTGGAGACCTCAGCAGAAGCTCCTGCTCATGTTACTGTTCCTCTCAGGACAATCTGCTGCATAATTCACTGTCCTGGCCTTTAAATATACTGCCCGCTCCTGAGCTACAGGTCTTTATACCTCCTCCTAAGGCACCGTGAGCAGGGGCAGGCAGATGGGCTTATTTATAGAAAAGTCAACCAGGTTTTCAGCTTCAACCGCTAGGGGCGAGCCAACAATCCACAGAGTCACATTCAACCAGTGCAAATGAAGGACAGCTGGAGGGCAGCTAGTCAGGCAATAGCAGCAATTAGATAGCAGTTCATAAATAACCTGGACAAAGTTTTTTTTTCTCACAGTTCCTCTCATGGAAAGTTGCTTTCCTAATTGTTATCACATCACTGAGGAGAGTTGGTGAGCTACAGGCATTAATGCTAGAAGAAACTTTCTTTCAACTACACAAAGACAGGATAGTTATCTGTACCAACCCCAAATTCCTTCCCAAAGTAGTTTCTGCTTTTCATATAAACCAAGCGGTTGAGTTACCAGTTTTCTTTCCTCAGCGTGATTCCGTAGCAGACCGCGTTCTTCACACGCTTGACGTTAAAAAAGCTTTATTTTACTACATAGATAGGACAAAGGACTTCAGCAAAACAAAACTACTGTTTGTAGCATTTGCTCCACCTCATAAAGGCAATCCCATCTCTAAATCTGGTATTGAGAGAGGCATTGTTAAATGCATTCAAACATGCTATGCTAAAGCCAAAAGGACATTGACTATACCCTCTAGAGCGCATTCCACTCGCAAAATAAGGTCTTCTGTGGCCTTTTCAGGTAACATCCCTCTAGCTGACATATGTAAAGCAGCTACATGGTCTACACCACACACATTTAACAAACACTATTGTGTAGATGTGTTAGCACGACAACAGGCTAATGTAGGCCAAGCAGTACTTAAAACACTGTTCCAAACAACTGCAACATCTACAGGTTAGCCACCGCTTTGGGAGTATACTGCTTTATAGTCTATGCAAAGCATGTGTATCTACAGCACACATGCCTCGAACGGATAATGTTACTTACCCAGTAAGCATCTGTTCTTGATCTTGTTCATGCTTATGATCCAACCTGTGTAGTCTCGTCTTCTCCTTAGAGGGATATGGGGGAGAAAATAACTTGGTAACATGATGTACTGCCTCGTATGAAAAGGTGACATCACTTTTGGAAGTAAACACGCATGTGCCTGAAGCACCAATGTGGTAGGGGAAAGGTGATATTTTGAGACCGGGCCAATAATGCTTGTAACAGACTCACTCGACGTGTAATGATGATGGCAATGAACAACACAATCTTCAGAGACATGAGCCTGAGAGTATGACTCTTTAGAGGCTTCAGGGGAGCATACATCAGAAAAGTAAAGACCAAATTCCGATCACACTGCAGCAAAAGCAAGGGGAAAAAGGAAAATATTTGTGAAAGTACTTTCAAAAAGCACATCGCAGGGTGTGACTTAAATAAAAAATGCTGATCCGGTTAACGAAGAAAGGTCAAACGGGCCAACAAGTAGAATTTACCTGTTCCCAGAGCAAGACCTTGCTGGGCCAAAGACAAAAACAAAGGACATCAAACAACTTAGGGGTCGATTACGATCTCGCTAGGAAAGCCCTCCATATGACTTTGATCCGGAGATCTTTTCGAGCAAATCGTGCTCTAGAAGTCCGAACGAGCGAGTACAATGCATCCCCATGGTGCCCGCCACACTGTGCATGCTTGGATCAGGGGGACCCATGGGCACCCCCGTGATCTATTCGGCGGGCCCCGGGTAAAGTACAATTTTGACAGCCGTTTTGTCTCGCTGAGACCGAGTCGATGTGGCTGTCCGAATCGTGCATCGTACTCGCTCAGTTCGTAATCCAGCTCCATTGCGCGGCCAATTTGACTACGAACGAGTCATATGGACAGGATCGGGTTCGGAAACTATTCAGACGACACGTATGCAATCTTCGCATCGTACTTCGTCGTTCGGACCTGTGTACGATTCGGTTGGTAAAAAGGGCTACAAATTGGATCCGGAAAAAGCCAAATCCGATTCAGAGGCCTTCCTAACAGGCCGAGCGGAGTGCTCTATTGGCACCGAATCCCGGTTTGGAGACTATAAATACATCCACATCTGATGGACAAAAGAGGATTTTAGAGTGAAAAGTTATGTTCAGGTGCCTGTCCGGGTGCGTGGGAAATATTCATCCCTAAAGGGAATACGTTCTGAGGTCTATTTAGACTTGAAGCGGATGCAAACTAGACATATAAAACTGTCCTGAGGTCTATTTAGACTCGAAGCGGATGTAAATAAGATCACTCGTTTTTATACATGATTGTTATTGGGACTTTATTTTAAATTTCCTGAAGAAGGTGTTGGCAAGGAATCAGTGCCCACCGAAACGCGTCGATGCTCTCAAAGAGGAAACCACATAAAATCTTTGATTACAGTTTTTTGTGACATGTATAACTGAAAGCAATATTAATTGGGGTCGCAATTGATGAATCGTTGATTTGGTGATTTCCCTCTGTGAATAGGACCTATTGTCCTTTTTAGATTGTTCCCAATCGTATGTTTTATGGTGTTCTTAAATTGTTACTGTGGATATTTTCGTCAATATTATTTTGATACTTAGGTATTATATTGTAATCGCTTCATAATTAGCCTTATAACAATATATAGTATTGTATTTACAGAATCTTTGATAAAATTGTGTACAGAATTTTTAATGAAATCGTGAATAAATTTCTATGCCATATTTTTTCTCTCAATTGTTTTGACTATATCTGTGCTGTTCATTCTTATCCCGTCAGTGTGAAAGGTGTGTTCATTGTTGTGCATTCATGACAAGGAGGCTTTTTCTGGTTGACTAAGGACATTGTATTTGACCCTTAGCCTGTAGAAGACTTACCTGATTTCATTTCAAGACCGGAGGCTACCATTATGCATTACTTCCTTTAATTCCACTCCTGCAGCACCTTTGAAGAACCTTATAATAATTACATAAACCTATAACTCAGAACACTGTAATCCATAAATATAACCTTTACAGAACACCCCTCCTCTTTTTAATTTCTGCTCCTGTAGAGATAAATGCCTTCCATTTAAATGAGAGCACTTGCTATGTTATGTTAAATTTAGATTAGGTCTAGGGTGAGGTGATAGTTAATCTTTCCTTGGGCAGCTACTTCTCTTATGAACACGGAGCTTGTGAATCGGCACTTGCCTAAACATAAGATTGGTTGATCATATCCTTCACCTTACTTTACCAATTTGTATACGTTGTCTCCTCTTTTACTTAAAATGTTACCCAAAGGATTACACACAAGGGTGACTTTTCTTAACTGAGCTCCTAATATATAAATCCTGCGTGGATTTCCCTCATGACTTTTTTCTTCACTATTTAGTTTTTTCCTTTACTACCATCACTTTTATTCTTACATGATTTTGGGTTTAGCACAACACTAACTTTAGTTAGGGATGATAACCAAGATGTTTATGGGTTGGTTACTTGTCTTTTGTGGCTCAGAGGAAGGTGGTGGGTTACCTACCACAGACAAAACAAGTGTTGGCTACAGTATTGCTTTTGGATGCCATACGGAATTGAAAATAAGGCTGGCTACAGCATCGCCTTAGATTTGATGCAAGATTGAAAATAAAGTGTAGAACATTTATACTACAGGACCCTCGTGGACATTTGTTCAGGATAAAGCCCACTTACATTTTGATTAAGTTGTATGAAATAACATGTAAATTGTTTTCAGAACTACAGCTTATAATTTTTGGAAGCAGGTTCTACTTATCTCAGTTTAATTTATTATATTTAATAACATTTATGTATTAGGTAACGGGATTCTCATTCCATTTGTAGCGTGCAATAAGAAAGTGGAAGAGGTAACACCCAGAGATCTTCTAATATTTAATCATCATGCGTCTGTGCAAGGGGAGGGAAATTAGGCTACGCTGTCTCTCACTATTGACAGCTCCCTATTATGATTTACGGACTACTTGCTATGCTGACCGTCTCATTGTGTTATGCATTTTTCTGCTTATTGTGGCATGTATACTGCATATTAGAGCACGTTAGTTAAAATAAATATTTAAAACTTGTTTGTGTCTCTGTCAGATCTTATTGTGGACAAGTACAAGAGTGTGAGATTATAGTCAGGAGTGTTATGTCTTTTGGGGTTTCTAATCACTTGTTCCTCTGTAAGTGAGTAGGAGGGCAAGTGATACACTATAGCTAGTTGGGGTGGGCTCATGGGTTCTAAGGTGGTAGGATGACTTAGTTCCTATATACTAAGGTCCCATATTCCTACGCATAGCTCTGTGTTTGCGCAGAATCCCTGCAACATGGAGCCCCCAACAATTGGTCTGGTACTTATTCACGGGACCCCTGTAAAGCGCTTGTGCTCATCCACAATACCCTTTTGCCACTTCCGGAGGACGCCCGAGGCGGAAGTGTTTTGCCTCCCACAGTTGTAGGTTACACCTGTTTCTGTAGGTTTTTCAAGCTTGAATTCTAAAAGGTTTTTTCAACCTTTTGCTCTACCGTTTTCTTTGATATTTCCATCACATATGGCACAACTGGTCGCGATTCCGGCAGTTACACAACATTTAACACTGCATGGAGTCCCCTTATACGGGGGATAATGTAATCATGGTGGTCGAGGCCGATCCAGCATACCGTTTAGAGGTTTTTTATTCCTGGTTTACATTTCCTGCAGTTGATGCAAATGATTATATTTTTCATGCTTACACAGTCTCTGCCCTTCTAGCAGCGTATCGTACTTACATGATGATTGAAGTTCCGTTGACTTCCTGGGAACATACGATTTGGTTTAATGGCACCCTTCCTCACCCTATCTCTTTTGTTCATATTTGCCCCTTAAGTATAGATGGGGCTGCTTGGCTGTTTTTGACTGGTTTTACACCACATCCAACTATCTAAATATTACTATAGTGAGGCTTCATCAGTTCTATGCAGGAATAATGCAATGCATAGCTACAATCATGTACTTTGCAATGGAGACATAATGCAATGCGGGCTGCTACAATCTTGTACTTTAAAAAGGAGAAATAATGCAATGCGTAGCGCTACAAACGTGTACTTCGTTATGCAGAAATAATGACAGGCGCCATAAGACGGTTCGGCAGTTCGTTAGAAGCAATATTGGCAATGTGTATTACGACAGTCAGCCTCTTCGGATCAACGATGACATACAGCACCGCTTCTCACTCGGGCCCCAGTACTGCCACTCCTTTGGTCAGTACGGGCCCCAATCTGAGCCGAAGCAAAGGCTCATGTCGTCAGAAGGACTGAGAGTCTGAGAGAGTGTCCCTCCGAGCCCGCACCCCGCCAGGCAATGCACCATGTTACCTGGGGGCACAACCCCACTCTCCTCTCTTCCCTCCACAAATTGGGCCTTCCTTGTAGGACTTTCTCAATGGGCCTCAGCGGCTCGGCCTGGCAACTCAGCTCTTCCGGGGCTGCCGGTCTGGGCCGCGACTGTTAGGAAGGTCTCAGGCGGCTGCGGGGCACACGTACCGCACACCTCTGACATTGCTTTTAGTCCGGGTGCACGTTCACCACAGCACCCTCCGGGTCTCCTCTGGCACGAAGCCACACACACAACACTGATGAGTCTTCCCATCGACTCTGAGTGCACGTTCACCAGCCACCCCTTCCTGCGGTCTCAGTTGGCACCAAGACACACACACCGCGTTGCAGAGACTCACTTTCTTGGGGTGCACACGATGATCAGCGATCACCTCCACAGTCCCAGGTTGCACCAAAGCATGCACGCTGTTTCACTGAGACTTACTCCAACTTCTGGTGCCCCGATATCCAGGCGCACTTCACCAACGCCTTCGGCCGCACCTCGACACGCTTCACCAGCGCCTCTGATGCACCCCGACATGCACCCTGCGCGTCGGAGACTCACTTCACCTTCGGTGCACAAGTTGGCCAGGTGCTCTTCGCTAACGCCTGCGGTGCACCATGACATGCACCCTGCGCGTCCGAGACTCACCTCACCTTTGATGCACACATTGAGCATGCGCTCTTCACCAACGCCTCCAGTGGAGATGTGTGGTGCAGCGGCCAGGGCAGCTGACTTAGGAACACAGGGTTCACGGTTTGAATCCCGGCTCCACGGCGGCAGCTCAGCCCAGCACAATGTGACTCTGGGCAATAGCTCACTTAATTTCCACAACGGCCCCTAGCGCCTTGAGACCCATAAGGGTGAGTAGTTTGTGCTTTACAAATACGGATTTACATATTTTTACACTTTACCAACGCCTCCTGTGCACCCCGACACGCACCCAGCGCGCCCAAATCTCACTTCTCCTTCGTGTGTCCAAGATCACAGGGCAAACCTTCTGAGGGCCTCAAGCTGCCACCACACGCGCTCACCACGTAGCTTGAAACATCTACGGTAACTTTTATGTTCCTGTGTTTCCAAACAGAGAGCCCTTGGGGTTACAAGACACAGCACAAAGCACAGTCGTCTTCAAGCAGGGGGACCCAGGCGCACGAAGCACAGTCCCAACAGCCTCTTCCTTGGTTAAAACAGCAAATTGCAGATCAGCCCCAGATCACAAAGCAAGAGTTGGTCCTTCTCGGCAGTCTCTTCAGTTGTTCCTTCCTTAGCAGAGGTTCCTCTTGAGCACGAAATGAGTCTAAGCCTTTTCAGTCTAAATCCATTTCTATTCAAACGTTCAGGGGCCTCAGCTCTCATAGTTATACCCCTAAATGTCTTTGATGTTCGTTGTGCTCAGGGGTCCCTGACCCCTGCATAACTCAGTTCTGGTGTCTCCCTCCCAGTGTCACCTTTCTCCCTTTGATACTCGGGGTCTTGATCCTTAATCACTCTACTGGAGATGGGTCAATTGTTTTATAGCTGCAACCCAGGCCTCTTCACCTCCTTGGGTTTCTCCTACGCCCCCTCTCCAGATGCCGGTCAGCCTGGTGCCATCTCACCCCTCTCCTCTTAGATCCAGATAGTCAATCCACATACAGCAGAGACTCACATAAATGCCTAAAGCACAAAACTCAGCCACTTTCTAAAAGGGTGTTTTCTGAACACACAGTGACAAAACCACTTTCATAGAACGATGTGTTATGACACTGTGAGTTCATACATACTAAACTTCACCTCTCCATTTTAATCCTATGAGAAACTAAGCTAACAAACACAATACCCAGCCTCCACCATTCTGTCCTATGGGCAGAATGGCCTTTCACCAGTGAAAAATGAAATGGAGTGTTTTTCACTGTCAGGACATATCACACCTCAGTATATGTCCTGCCTTTTACCCACACTGCACCTTTCCCAGGGGTTACCTGGGACCAACCACAGATGTGCCCACTGTGTACGCAAAAAGGAAAGTAAGGCCTGACAAGTGGTTGTACTTGTCAGGACAGCAAGCTAACTTAGCAAACTGCGCGCAGGCCCTACACTGCAGGCCTGAGTTCCCTTCTCTGCGCACCCTTGCATTACTAGCCCTGACACACACAGTGCACATCACTAGGGACTTTACTAGTAAGGCAACGTACTTATCATGGCCAACCAATTACCATTACACTTTACACAGGGAACCCTTTGTACTTTGACACTGATCAGCAGTGGCAAAGTACCCAAAGCATCTAAATTGGCAACTCTATGTCAGGAAAACAGTGTAGGGGAAAAGCAAAATGTTTAGGGAACTTTAGCCAAAAAGGCCAAGTCCTACACGGATCATACAATTAAATTCTCGTACCATTAAGGTTGCTCCGCCTAGAGCTTGGCCTCTGGCACCAGTGCAGGGAGGGGGTCTTGTGATTAGTCCCGTCATGATTAACTCTGTGCTGGGCAAACGTCCTCAAAATTGTGAGAATCTTCCCTTTTGGATAGCACAAAAAATTGAACAGATTGAAGATGTTTTCCCGCACACAAGCCCTGTGGAGGAACACAGGATCCTTACTATGTGTTTACCAAGTGGTCTGATTTCCCCTCCAGCGGATTGCAACTCCTGGGGGTCGGTGTTTGCATCAGTATATACTCTGTGCTTTGGCACCCCCTCCATGAGCGTTCTGCCGAGTGTTCTAAAACGGGTAAAGGATGAACACAGGGCTGGCCCAGCCCTGGATCTGGGGTTGAGATTAGTGGGAATGTTCCCTATTGTCTCCTATATGATTCCAGCTAACATTAAAGGTGAAGTGGTTTGCTTGCAGGTGCCCCAACACCTAGCGGCGATGGATGCTGATCGGGAGTGACACCTGCGGATTATTATTGCGGATGTCTATTCATCCCTAGATCGCAATAATTTGGGAGTCAGACCATTTACACAAGTACAAAGTAAACCCCCTCCGTACAAGGAGTGTCATCCAGATTTTTCTAAGAATGGCTGGAACAAAAATTGGCAGCAACAGAAGCCTAGGTCCTGTACTGGTTCGCCTCCACCGGACGCTTCTGAACATAGATATGATTTCAATGACCGCTCGAAAATTAAGACACCTGAGAGGTTCCGGGTTCCTGATCCCTGTTCTCCTTGTTCCTTTCAGAAATCGTCAGATCAACAATTTGGCGAAAGGGGACGACAGAATTGCAGACCGTTTGAGTCTACGCAACAAAGGCGAGACCCACAGCACCAGTTTGACTTAAAAGTCAAACTGGAGGAGCCACTTTATTATCGTGCCCCCTTTCAGAAGAAAAATGTGCAGCTTTGACTGCAAGGTATGCCCCAGATGGTGAGAGACCTCCTCCTGGACAGGAGTTAGGTGGTAAATCTCCTCAACAGCGATGCCGGAAGTTATCATAGTTCGGCAGATATTCCAACAGCATCTGAAGTCGAAAGCAACTGACAATTTTATTACTGTTGAAACCGCGGACATCCGCGTAGCACCCTGTGATAAAATGTACCTTGTTAAACTTCAAATTGAACGCGATATTGACGCACAATAAATGCAGTCTTTTGGGACAATTTGACTTCTTCTTATGACATTTTGTTGGCGGAGGTTGATTGGCCTCCCCTTTTGTCCTCGCTTCCTCTAGGTGCGAGGATGTCATTTTACTAACTTTCTCTCAATATGTCCCAGAAGAGACTAAACAAGCTTATGCTTCGGAGTGGGCTCTAGCCTTAGCTCCAGCTTTGTTTAGCGATCAGGCGGGTTAGAATAGGGATTCACCTTTGCATGAAATTCCTTTACGATCTAGACCTCAGCCTCAACCTCAATATCCCATTAAACGTGATGCTAAAGCTTCCGTTAGTGACATTCCGACAAAATTGGAATATCAGGATGTTATTGAGCCCTGTGTTTCGTCAATGAATAATCCTCTTTTTCCGATATTGTAGCCTGACGGTTCATATCGTATAGATTTAGACTACAGACTTTTGAACAGTCATGTTTGTACCTTTGCAGAACAGAACACACCCAGCTCTGCGTTAGTGAATAACATAGTTTATAAGAAGTTCAAAACTACACTAGATATTTCCGATGGATTTTTGAGTCACACTTTGGCACCTGAGTGCTGTGACTTGACCGAACTCTGCGCTCTCGGCAATCAGAGACGCTATGCGCTATTACCTATGGGGTATAAGAATAGCCCCAGGGTTTTTACTGCACGCATAGTGTCGATTTTACATGAAGTTGACTCAGATGCATTTTCTTTTGTCGATTATGTTTACTTGACATACAAATTAAATCTGCATCTCTTGTGTATAGATCGGATAATTACACACTTTTAGGCTTTAGGTTACAAATTCAACTTTTTGAAATCACATAATGCCTTTTTGGCTGTTCTTTTTCTCAGTTATGAACTGAATAATGAAGGTAAGAGTTTAGTACCCCACTTTTTTGAGAAATGTGTTCAATTGCAACCTCCATCTACCCTAAAAAAATTACAGTCTTTGCTGGGTTTCTTTAGTTTTGTTAGAACTTTTTTTTCTTTTCTTGTGGAATGTATTTATTTGCATTTTCTTCGGTACATTACAAAACCACATCAGATATTCAAAACATCTCATTTCTGTTTTCAATAAAGGCATAGCAGAGTCCGGCAATAGTAGCACATAAGGTATCAATGACTTCAAGTAGTTACTGTCAACGAGATCTTCCTTCCTGCACCCGCTCCCTCCCCTGTACTCCCCCCCCCCCCCAATCCTACTGCGAGTCCGTGAGTGCAAGACCATAATAATTTAGCCACGGCTTCCATATTTTCCAGAATTTTTTAGGGCACCCCCTCGCTGTATAGGTCGTTTTCTCCCCCAGCATGTACATGTTCATACCTTTCCGCCATTCATCTATCGTTGGGTTGATAGCAGCACCCCATGCCCTTGCCAGGTCTCTTTTAGCTACCACGAAACCCAACTGGAGCAACAACAACTTCACTTTGGGGAGATCTACCTCTGTAGGTATACCCAGCAAGATAAACTTAGGATCTGGGGATATGGAGTCTTGCAATATAAGTTCCAGCTCCTTCAACAGCGCGCCCCAATACAACTGTACCTGTGTGCACCCCCAGACAGTGTGAAAGAAGGTCCCTGCCATGATCTTACACTCCAGACAGGTGGGTGACTCCGATCTGCCTATCCTATGCAATCGAACTCTGTCATAGTACATCCTGTGTAAATATTTGAGTTGAATCAAGCGCAATCTAGATCTAATAGCTACTTCCCTAGGATGCATCAAAGCCATCTCCCAATCCAGGTCGTCTATATCCCCCAAGTCCGCCTCCCAGTGCGATCTCAGTGTTCGCAAGGGGTCCGGTGTGTTATTTATGATTGCCCTATAAGTCCAGGACACAGCCTTCTCCCCAGTTTCGTCCATCAGGAGCCTTCCTTCTAGCGGGGCATATTCTGGGAGGCCCCCCATGTCGATCGATTGTGCCCACCAAGCATGCCTCAATTGCAGATATTTGAAATACTGTGTCTTATTCATTTCGTACTCACTCTGGAGGCGTGAAAATGTCATTAGCTCCTTACGATATATTATATCTTTGAGCTGAGATATGCCAACCAAATCCCATTTCTGAAAGCCTTTCAGTTTGGCAAATTCCTTGAGTCGTGTTCCCACCCAGAGCGGGGTTTCCTTGGACACCCTGCCATCCCATTCCATTTCATTCGCCTCTCCGCCTTCTTCCACGCCAGTATACAATTTGAGTGGCCGGCGCCTCCATAAACATAATGGGAATACGTCCTTTGAGGAACTGCGTGTGCTCAAGCGCATATGTGGGGTGTTCCCTATCTCTAAATGCCCATTCATTGACCACTATCAGATGAAATGCCCAGTAGTATGCCCGGAGATCCGGCAGGGAAATGCCGCCGCTGTATTGGTTGCATTGTAGCTTCCCCAGGGCCACCCTAGGGGGTCTCCCTCCCCATAGGAACTTTCTCAGGATGTCATCGATTTTAGTGAACACCTCTTCTGGGATAGAGTGATAAGTATTTTGTAAGACATATAAAAATTTCGGTAAGATTATCATTTTGAAGAGTGTGTCAAAGGTAGTGAGGCCCATCGATCCGCGTCTACATGGAATTCCCCTAGCACCTTATAGAGGTTCCGCTCCAGTGCCAGCGGCATATCCCGCGTAATGTAGATACCTAGGTATTTGATCCCATTGGGTGCGACTTGTAGGCGGCTAGGATAAATAGTATTTCCAACACCCTGCCGGATTAACACATGATTTTTCCCAATTAATTCTATACCCTGCATATGTGCCATAATTCTCACAGCTCAACATAATATTGGGGATCGTCATTTCTGGATGCGTGACATATAGCAGTATGTCATCAGCATACAGAGAAATGCGCTCATCACGGTCATCATCGTTGTTCACTCGAAAGCCGGAGATGTGTGGATGCGCTCGAATAACACATGCAAGGGGCTCCAGAACCACTGCGAAAAGCAGGGGGCAACCCTGTCTAGTGCCCTTTCCTATTGGGAATTTCCTAGACGTGGCCCCGTTGACTCTGACCCTCGCTAACGGTCGTTCATACAAAAGTGCTATCCTCCTCCGAAACTCCGGGCCAAATCCCATCTTATCCAAAACGGCCATTAGAAACGGCCAGTGGACCGTATCAAACGCATTCTCGGCATCAAGGGACAGTATCAGATGTGGGTCAGTCCTGTATTGCACCATTTCCAACCAATTAGAGACTCGTCTGAGATTCAGTCTCATTGATCTCTTAGGCGTAAAGCCTGACTGGTCCTTATGAACAAGTCCAGTAATGACCCGAGTTAGTCTATTAGCCAAAATTCTGGCCAAAATCTTGGTCTCCATATTTATGAGGGAGATGGGACGATACGAACTGCAGCTCTGTGGCGGCCGCCCTTCCTTAGGTATCACCACTATAGTGGCCGTCCGGAGATCTTCGGGAAGCGCACCCGTTTCCCTCACCTCCAGGTACATCTGCAAGAGATGTGCGCTAAAAAATGCCCCATTTTGCTTGAAAAATTCCGGCGGAGGCCCATTAGGACCCGGGGACTTTCCTATTTTCATCTGAGCTATAGCTTCTACAATTTCTTTTATTGACAGTCCCGCCTCCAGCGTTTGTGACTCATTAGACTCTAATCGCGGGAGCTGTATAGATTGTAAGTATATGTGAATCTGCTCAGCGTCTACAAGGGAGCGTTTCGCACAAAAGGCTTCCTAATATCCCGCAAAGGCGTGCGCTATGGCATCTGGGGTTATGTGGATCGTACCATTGTGGAAATGTGGATTTTCCTGATCAGTTATGTCCCCTATCTTGGACCCCAACGGTTCTATATGCATGTTACAAGTACATGTATGTTCCCTCCAGTTCCAGTTTCTAAGACGCAAACATATGTGTGTCTACCGTCAACATGTTCTCTGTCAGATCCGCCATCAATGGGCTGGATATTCGATTCCTAAGTATGAAAGGCCACCGACTTTATATGGCTAAGTTACTCCATTTTTACAGTTCAGGCGAGTAGGCCCGATTCTGTCCTCAAAGCCTTTCCCTGCTCTCTGTCTCTGACAGCTTCAGCTTGAGCTCGCATCTGTATCCATGAACTTTGTCCTACTCCCTGTGCAGCTAACGGTGCCTGCCTCGGCCAGTTTTCGCCTGTCTGCCAAGAAGTTGTATTTCACCTTCGAATTATCTATTTTGCTCTCCAGCCGATGCATTCCTGTCCAGTGATTTAAGTAAACATTTCCTTTAGCTCACAAGCAAAGGACTCAGCCTTTCCGTCCTCCTGCAAGTGATTCATAGCCCTGTTGCCATGGAAAGTTTTCTACCCCTCGCATCTCATATAGACACTTAGACGCTTGTACACGCACACAGTCAGTATAGAATAGATTCTGTCCGAGAGTCCTTCCTTGTGGATAACATAGTTCTTTAAACATAGGATGTTAGATATGATTTGGGATTAGGATGACTTGACCCCAGACTTCTCGTCTCCACATGTAGAGCTAAATGTCAAGTCCCCTTCACCCCCTAGTTGCACGTCAATTACACGTCATGCTGCCGCGCGCGCATCTATGCCAAGTATTATCTTATAGATCCACCTATGTCTGATAATTCTAACCAATCATGTTTCTTTTATTCCTTATTACGCCTAGTTTCGATTATGTCACTGATTACGTCATTTTTCTTATCAAATGTTACGCCTTCTACATTCGTTTCATTGTAATGAACTTATTATAAAAATACATGTCTGTTAATAAATTATTGTACTTCACTTCCTGAACCTTCGTGGTGACGGAACCTGAGGGCCGCGACTCGAGTCGGCCATTTTGAATGGAATAAAGCCCATTAGAAACCTCTTATACCACGGATTCTGCCTCTTGTTATTTTGAGCTATTTACTTTAATTTAAGATTCCGCATGAAATTCAGTCCGGTAATATTTATTTTATTTACCACACCATCCTCCATCTGTATTTGAGCTACCCATCTGCTTTCAAGCTCTTTCTTGCTGAGCCACGCGAGCAGTCTGCCCGTTTTTTCACTTGCATCATATAGTCTTCTATGCATAGCCTGTATTGCATGTTGCGCATCCCGTTTGGCTAGTGCCAAGTATTCCCGCTGCAGGAGCTTTAGCCCTCTCAGCTGGCCAGGGTTATCGCCTATATTGACTCGCGATTCAGCCTGCAGGAGCTGGGCTTCAATTCTTGCTATCTCCTCATTCTCCTTGCGTTTCTTGTGTGCAATAATATTCTGGGCTCTGTCCCGAAGGACCGTCTTATATGCCTCCCACAAAACAATAGCGGAATCCACTGACCCCACATTCTCCCGGAAATATAGTTCCATGTCCACTGTAATCTCACGGGCTACCTGTGGGTCCTGTAACTCCCAATGATTCAATTTCCATTCCCTAGATTGTTGTTGTGTCTGAGCCCCTACTGTCAGCCATAATGGTGAGTGGTCTGAGAGACCCCTCGCAAGGTATTCAATCCTTTGTATTTCCCCTACGTCCCCCGCCAGGGTGAATATGTAATCTAATCTAGAGAAGGCCTTGTGGGCCCCTGAATAGAAGGAATATGCTTTTTTTCTGGGTGTGGTGTCTCCGCCACAGGTCAGTGAGTGTCAGTGTATCTGTGAACCTTTTGAGTGGGGTTTCGCTGGGGCCCCCCTGTTGGGCTGTCGTGCGATCCCATGTGGGATCCATCACATCATTAAAATCCCCTCCGATAATGTGGGTGTGGGAACCGGCTTCAAGAAGAATAGCCGCCAGTTTGTCCATCGTTTGCTTCTGTAACCGGGGGGTTGCATAGACACTAATAAGGGTGATCTGTCGTCTGTCCCAAAGCCCCTGTACTGCCACATATGTTCCATTAGGGTCACTCCAAGTGCGCTCTATCCTAAACGGTGGATTTTTTCTTATTAATATGGCAACCCCCTGTTCCCCGGTGGAGAACCCCGCATGTGCCAGTGTGGTGTATGGTCTACGACCCAGAAAGTTACACCTCGTGCCCCTCAGGTGCGTTTCTTGTAGGAGAATCACGTCCGGCTTTAGCCGTTTACAGAACGACGCTACCAATCCATGTTTGACCTTACTCCCCATCCCGTTGACATTCCACGATAAAACAGAGTATGGGGTCTGATTAGCTGTCATCCTTGCTAAATCCCATCGTGCCGTGGTCATCCCTCTGCCCCGTGTCCGCCTCCCTCCTCCCCCCTCCGAATGGCTGCAACCAATACATTCCTGCTGTTTCAAAACGAACCATCGTGTTCCCTCCCACCCCCCTCCCCACTCACCCCTCACCCAAGTGACTCTCCCTCGGGTCAACATGACCAACTTTGTCATCTGGATCAGGAGAGGTCTGTCGCCCACCCCTCAAACTTTAGGCCCGCAAACTCCCCCCTCCTCCTTCTATGAGCTACCCCCCACCCCTTTCCTCACCCTCAAGTAAACAAAATCTCGGTCACTTACAATAAGAACAAAATCCCCCCCCCCAACCAAGCTCGAAACAATGAAAAAAATCCAAAAAGAAAACCACCAATCAACTAAGAATCCTAGGGAAAGGAGGAACAGATGCGAACAACAATTGGGGGAGGGGAAGGACAGAGGGAAGCACAGAGGGAAATAAAGTAAACTAAGCTCAAATACACCAAAAGAAAACTGCGCATGTGGGGAGGCGTGGGCGCCCTTCCGTCTGCTTACTGTCCATCCAGTTCTCCGCGCCCAGCACTGCTCAACATTCGGCTACATCTTCAGGCCTCAGTTGCATTTCTGCGCTGGTTGTCAAGTCTTTCTCTCCTGGATTTTCCAGAAGAGTAATGCTCCGCATCAAGGGATGCTCACCCTCCGAGTCAGTGGTAATATCTTGATCTGTGCCATCCACCGACTTCCGCCGAGCCACTCCCGCCTCCATCTGTCGCTCCTGTGGCATGTCCCTTCGTGAAGTGCTTTCCGAGTCCGAGGCTCTCGGCGTCCGGCCCGAAGCTCCTCTTTCTCTCCATTCCCTTGTCTGTGCCCGGGGTCTATTACTGCGTCGGCTCAGGGTCTTTCCTCTGAGCGGGCGCCGAGTCCCAGGGGGTCCAAGCATAGGGCGTTCCTCTATCCAGTGCCAAACCTCCTCGGGTGTAGCAAAGAACAGCGTTTTGGCCTGATATATCACCTTAAGCTTGGCGGGGAAGAGGAGCATGTAGATGATCTGCATCTGCCTCAGCTTATCCTTGACCGAGTCAAATTGTTTGCGTTGTTTCTGGACCTCACGCGAGTAATCCGGGAATACCATGATTTTGGTGTTGTTTAGTCGGATTTCTCCTTTCTTTCGGATCCCCTGAAGGACAAGGTCGCGGTCCTGGTAGATGAGAAATGTTGCTATCAGTGGCCTTGGTGCTGTCCCCACCGGAGGCCGAGACCCCGGAATACGGTGCGCCCTTTCAATGATGAAGCAGGATGAAAAGTGTATCTCCGGGAGAGAGTCCAGTATCCACTTCTTCAGAAAGGTACCGGCATCCGTCCCGTCAGTGTTTTCCGGAAAGCCAATAAAGCGTAGATTATTTCTCCTCGCCCTGTTCTCAGCATCATTCACCCTCCATAGCACATCCTTCATAGCCGCTGTCAAGTCTGTGACGACCTTCCGAAGTGTGTGTGTGGTATCTTCCACTTCCGATATTCTCTGTTCTGCTTGCGTAACTTTTTCGGACACATTCCGCAAATCCTGTCGAAGCAGGTTGACATCTACCTTGATGCCATCAATTTTCCCTTCCAGCGCCTCTCTAGAGGAACGGATCGCCTGGAGAAGAACACTATTGTCTGGTGCTTCCATGGCAGCTGGCGCGAGGGGATCAGTCCCTTGCAGGGGTTTGGCAAATTTATCCAGCTTCCCCTGTTTCTGCGTTTTAGGGTCTTTGTCTCTCACCATTGGTACTCTTTCCGACCGCTGGTCGGAGTCTGGAGAAGTGCCCCTGGTGTTCACCTTCCTGCAGCTTTCTAGGTCAGGAGGTCACCTCCTTGAACAGCTCTGCCTCGGGGGGCGTTGTGGCACCTCGCAGGGCCTGCCACCGCAGATCTCCCGTCTTCACTGATTTATATCACTCAGTTCTTGTCTACCACCTTGGCCACTTCCAGTGCCTACAGACTGTCACTGACGTCATCCGTCTTCACCTGCCTGGTGATGCAGCTGGATATCTGTTACCCTTTTCCAGGTGGTTCCTGCGACCCTTAAGTCAATGTCTCGCTCCCCCTGATTTGCTCATGGGGCAACAAGCACCTTGCACTGAGTATAGGTCTTTGGTGGGTATCCGCTCTGCCACCACCGCCGCGCGTCATCTCCGTCAGGGGACCCCCCTCTCTCAGCCCCACACACTGTAGTCCTCAAACATGCAACTCACTCCTTCCAGTCGCTTGTTCCCACCTCGTTGATGCTCTCGAGGACCAGGCTTTACACACCTCTCCTATCTCTCACCACTGTGTCTTCCAGTGCCTGTTGAGGTGATCTGCTGTCTTCCATCATAGGGGCTGACTGGGTCTCTATCACTCTCTACACTGGCCGCAGTTTACGGCCCCTTGGTTGGAACTGTCAGTCTGCCCAGCATCAATCCTTCCGCTAGCAGGGCAAAGTCATATCCGCCCCCTCTTCCCCCCCAACTGACCCAGGCAAATCCGTATCTCTCTTCCAGCCACGCTCGGGCCGATCTCCTCGCTCCCAGCCCTTGCAGGCCAGCTGACTCAGCGTTTCCGCAGATCCTTTCCTCACAGCCACCACCAACGTCTTCCCTTAGCAGGCAGTGCTTCCGCCCCGGCGGGGGTACCGCAAGTCACCGCGGCTTCCCCTCCTCACGCCGCGCCTGCATCTACGCGGCCGTCTCCGTGCTGCAAATTCAGCCCTTCGGCTCCTCCGTGCTTACCTCCTTCTTGTCAGCACCTCGGCACGCCCAGCGTCGCCCAGTGTGATCTCCACCGGGCGTCTTTGTCCGGATGCTCCGTTGTACGTATCCAGGAGTTTCTGTAGCACTCTTTCTCGTCTGCCGCAATTGGACACCGCATCCCCCTCGCGCTTCCTTCTTCGCCTCCCAGCGTCTGCCGCTACGGCGTCCGCCTCGGTGCCCACAACAGCCTCTCGGTCTTCACCAAAGGCCGCGGAGGTCCCCCGATGTCCACCGCTCCGCCGATGGTCTTCAGCTCCTACAGATCTCGCCCAGCACACAGGTCAGCTGCTCTCGGTCAACCTCCAGGTGCTTTCGTTTCCGTACAGCGCCATCTTGCCTCCCGGGCCGGGCCTCTGTCGCTTGGCGATTTTCTGTCCGCCATGGAGCCGCACAGGGTACGGATGCTACCTGCGACCGGCACACTGAATTCCCCGACACTCGGATTGGGAGTGCGATGCGGAGAAGTGAATGTGAGCTCAGGATTTCAACAGGATCTATTGCGGGCTTGCAGAGCTCCGGCGGAACACATCTAGTCCGCCATGCAGCTGGCCTTTGTTAGAACTTTTATACCAGATTATGCCCTGCATATCAAACCACTGTATGCGGTGATACAACCTTCTTCTCGTCTTCCAGTTATCTTCCGGAACACACGGCAGTACTGTGGTCCTTACAGTCTGATCTGCTTGCTACTCAATTTTGGAGATAATACTACAAATTTGGTCATAAGGATTGTACTGGGGACATTAGGTTTCACCTACGTGACTTTTAACGAAGGGGACACCGTTCCCATTGCGTATAAATCGCAGTTGTATACTCCTGCTGAAATGCATTTTTGTTCTAACCAAAAAATGTTGGCAGCAGTGCAGATGGCGATTCTAAAAGAACGCACTCTGGCTCAGGGCAAACGTATTTTCATGGTCTTGCGGCTGTTGTCAATTCCATCTTTGATCCTTCTTTGCAGACACAAGAGTTTTTCTAATATGAACATGTTCATCCTCTTCCTTTATCCCTACTCCCGCTTGATAAGTATAAATGTATCATTTACACTGATGGGTCTGCATAGCCAGCTATTGGTTCTAAGCATGCTTATTCTGCAGTCTGCGCTATTGTGGCAAGCACAATAGTGGACAGTGTTTCTAAATCCTCCCTGGTTCATACACAAACCCTTGGGGATTCTGCAGCGGAATTGGCCGAGTTACATGCTCTACTATTAGCTCATGAGTTTGCTGATCCTGAAGTGCCCACTTTTGTAGTGTGCAATTCCTTCTACTGTGTACAACCCATCTGAAAGAAACACATTAGTTATAGATTCCTTACCTTAGAATTACCCCCTGGCGTCAGACTGGATTCTGAAAGTTTTTTCGTCAGCAGTACCTCTGCGCGTCGAAAGGTGGCATCGGTCGGATCCGCGTCGGTCATTGGCGTCGTGTCGCCGGGATGACGTCGCTGTAGCTACTTAGACGCCGCCTTCGCGGGCTAACGTCAGTTCTTTCTTTTTCCGCGCCAGCCATCGCAGATCCGGGAAGAGCGGTACCTCCAGTCATTTTTTGACTGACTCTTACTCGACTTTTGTCGACTTCTTTTTCGAGTCTTCGACTTCTAAGGTGCACGAAGGATTCCCGGCTTCAAGCCCTGCAGTTCCTGTCATCGGATGATGTCGGTGACAGATCCGCACTGCATGTGTCTTTTCTTTGTCTGGAGCGCGACCACGACCCCAAGTCGTGCTTCGTTCGAGGTCGCAAGGGAGGTCGAGGGGCCGGTCGCGGAGCCACCATCATTCGGGTTCCAAGTCCTCAAAGGCTTCGCACTCGGGGTTGGGTAAGTCAAAGCATAAGAAGTCGAAGAAGCACCGTCGCTTTTTGGCTTCTCCTCGTCGGTCGGCCAACCCGACGAGGAACACGGCTGGTGCCCCTCCGGCGGCTCGGTGCGCAGAGCCCGACAAGTCGACTCCGCGTTTCCCTACCTTTCCGGGACTCGGAGCGACTCCCGCCCAGCTTCGTATGTTCTACGAGACAATGCACGCCATCTTTGGGTGGCTTGATCCCGCCGGCGCGCCTTTGGCCCCTGCGGACTCGGTTGGGGGGTCTCCGCCTATTCTGCTGGCTGCTCCGTTGACCTGATTACGCCTCCTCTGGCGCCGCTTCCTCCGACACCACTACCGCGTTCGACGCCGGTCGGCCCCCTGGCCAGGGTTGACCCCAGCCTCCATCTCAAAGTGGATCCTGATCTGGCGCTGAGAGGGGTTGTATGCCCCTGTTCACTCCTGGGGCCCATTTTCAACCAGAATGGCACCCAGATGATGAGAAGGAGGACTGGGAGGGGTCAGGTGACCCTTTAAATGACCAGGTGGACAGTGAACAGGACTGGAGAGAGGAACTGGGGGATGCCAGTGGTTTGGACACCTCCCCTGACCTTGACATGTTGTCTCCTCCTACTGTGGCTACGGAGGAGGGAGCGTCGTACGCAGTGGTGTTACGTAGGGCGGCCGAGGCTCTCAACCTCGAGCTTCCTATAGTGGCAGTCAGGACTAACCTCCTGTCAGAGGTGCTTGAACCGGCTGCGAGCTCTTCGGAGCCCTTTCTACTGTTTGAGGCCCTCACCGACATCCTTTTGGGCACATGGTCCAGGCCCAACACGGAGGCTTCCGTGGACAGGATGATTGCCCGACGCCACTGCTCGGCTCCGGGCGTCCCCACTTTCCTTTCCCAACACCCCACCCCGGCGAGCTTGGTGGTCCAAGCCTCCACTTCCAAAAGCGCCTTCCCTACCGCTCCACCGGAAAGGGAATCCAAGAGGCTTGACCATCTTGGAAAGAAAATGTTCTCTTCCGCCCTCTTAGGACTGCGGTCTGTAAACACTTCATGTCTCTTGGACCATTATTCCCACTCGGTGGGGGATGCGGTGGCGCAGGTGCTGCCTCAGTGTCTGGAGGAGGCCCGGGCAGTGCTCTCCCAGGCTGTTGCCGCTGGGAGTGAAACAGTGAAGTTTGCAATACATTGTGGGCTGGACTCTGCCGACTCTCTGGGCAGAACCATTTCAATGTCGGTAGCGCTTTGTCGCTAACGCCTGGATGAAGTCGACTGGTTTTTCAGGGGATGTCCAGAACACCTTGATGGACATGCCCTTTGATGGCCGTCACCTTTTTAACTGCAAAGCAGACAACACTCAAGAGCGTTTCAAGGACTCACAGGCAAAGGCTGAGTCCTTGGGCCTCTCCATTCACCCTGCGCAGTCTGCTTTTCGCCCCTTTCGTGGCTACGGAAGGGGTCCCCCGCTACGTCCCGCCCAGAGCCACAGGCCGCAGCAAGTTACCCAGCCTTTGCGCGGCCGGGGATGTAGAAACAACGGCCGTGGTTGCGGGGGCCAGCAGGTGGGCCAGTCCGCCAACCCCCCCTCTGCATCAGCCTTCAAACCCTCCTAGTCCGACCTTTCAGGCCCATCAAACGCCAGTGGGCGGCAGGATTCGCCATCACCTCCCCCACTGGCGCACTATCACATTGGACAGGTGGGTTTTGCCGGTAGTCCAAAGGGGCTACTCCCTCCCCTTCGAGACTACCCCTCCAGCCATGCCACCAAGATACCACTGCATGTCAGAGGATCATCTGGCCCTTCTCCAGCAGGAATGTACGGCTCTCTTGACCAAGGGAGCCATCGGGCGCGTTCCTGTCCCAGAAGTAGACAGTTGTTGTTACTCCCACTACTTTCTGGTCCCCAAGAAGGACAAGGGCCTGCGTCCTATCTTGGAACTCAGGGACCTTAACCGCTTCCTCTGGAAGGAGAAGTTCAAAATGTTGACACTTGCTCAGGTCTTGTCTGCTCTTGACCCGGAAGACTGGATGGTAGCGTTGGACTTGCAGGATGCTTATTTTCACATCCCAATCCTGCCGGCCCACCGGCGTTACCTACGGTTCACGGTAGGCCACGAGCATTTTCAGTTCACCGTGCTCCTTTTTGTCCTTACCAGCGCCCCTTGGGTGCTCACGAAAGTGATGGCGTTGGTCGCAGCTCATCAATGCAGATCAGGGTTTTCAGTCTTCCCCTATCTCGACGACTGGCTGTTGAAGGCGGGCTCGCCCCAGGCAGTCGTCTCCCACCTCCAGACTACGGCCAACCTCCTGCATTCGCTAGGGTTCTCCATCAATGTGCCGAAGTCACACCTAATTCCCTCTCAGAAGCTCCTCTTCATCGGAGCGGTTCTGGACACAACGCAGTTTCCGGTCTATCCTCCCGAACAGCGAGTCCAGGATATTCGGGCTATGATTCCGATCTTTCAGCCTCTATCCCGGGTTTCGGTCAGAAGACTCTGAGGCTGCTGGGCCTCATGGCCTCCTGCTGGTCGATCATGCCAGGTGGCATATGCGGGCTCTGCTGTGGGATCTGACGTTCCAGTGGGCGCAGCATCAGTGGAATCTGTCCGATTGCGTCCAGATCTCTGAGGGCACTGCACGACAACTGCAGTGGTGGCTCACAAACCAGGATTGGGTCAATTGCAGATCCCTCTCCCTTCCCCAAACAGACCAAACACTGCTGATGGACGCATCCCTTCTGGGTTGGGGCGGCCACATGGGAGAGGCGGAGATAAGAGGCCTCTGGTCTCCGGTGGAGTCCGGGCTCCACATCAACCTTCTGGAGCTCCGGGCGATTCGTCTTGCACTGAAAGCATTCCTCCCCTCTGTCCGGGAAAGAGTAGTGCAGGTGTTCACGGACAACACCACCGCCATGTGGTACTGCAACAAACCGGGTGGGTTGGGGCGGGGTCGTGGATCCTATATCAGGAGGCCCTCCGCCTCTGGACATGGCTGGAACATCAGGGCATATCACTGGTGGTTCAACACCTGGCAGGTTCTCTAAACGCCAGGGCGGACAAACTCAGCCACAGGTGCATGATGGATCACGAAGGGCGTCTTCACTCGGAGATGGTGCAAGGTCTCTTTCGACAGTGGGGAGACTCTTGGTTAGATCTATTTGCCATCGAAGAGAACGCAAAATGTCATCAATTCTGCACGTTGGAATTTCCAGGGCGGCACTCGCTAGGCGACGCTTTTCATCGCGATTGGAGTTGCGGTCTGTTGTACGCCTTTCCGCCTATACGACTTTTGCCCAGAGTGCTGAAGACGATCAGACGGGACTGGGCCCAAGTCATTCTTGTGGCTCCGGATTGGGCATATAGGGTCTGGTATTCCGAGCTGCTCAACATGGCCATCGATCCTCCGATCAGGCTGCCTCTTCATGGAGGATCTTCTGTCGCAGCAGCAGGGGACGGTCTTCCACCGGAAACTGTCTAGCCTTCACCTTCTTGCGTGAAGATTGAGCGGCGGCAGTTGGCGTCTTTCGACCTGCCTCTTGAAGTCTGTGCTGTAATATTTGCAGCCAGGCGTCCCTCCAATAAGACGGTATACGCCTGCCGGTGGAGCAAGTTTGTGGCATGGTGCACAGCAAAGGGTGTGGATCCTCTTTCTGCCCGTCTTTCTGAGGTTCTCTTGTTTCTCCTCTCTTTTGCCCAGCAGGGCTCTGCCCTGGGTACTATCAAGGGCTACTTTTCGGCCATCTCTGCCTTCCTTCAGTTGCCAGATCAGCCATCTCTTTTTAAGTCCCCGGTAGTTAACCGTTTCTTGAAAGACTGAACGCATCTCTTTTCTCCACTCCCCTTCATTATGCCTCAGTGGGACTTGAACCTTGTTCTTACCTATTTAATGTGCGCTCCCTTTGAGTCGCTCCACAACTGTCCTTTAAGACTCTTGACTCTTAAGACTGCTTTCCTGGTAGCTATCACTGCTAGAAGGGTGAGTGAGCTCCAGGCCCTTTCTTCCAAACCTCCTTTCCGGTCTGTCCATCAGAATATGGAGGTTCTCAGAACCCGTCTATCCTCCCTTCCTAAGGTGGTCACTGCCTTACACATCGGGCAGACCATTACTTTGTCCACCTTCTTTCCGCTTCCTTCGAAAGAGGAAGAGAGGCTCCACTGTCTGGACCCAAAACGTGCGCACTCTTTCTATCTGGATCGCACAAAACAGTTTCGGGTGAATGACCAATTCTTTGTTGGCTACGTGGGCACCAAGAATGGTCGGGCCTTACACAAATGCCCATTTCTAGGTGGTTCGTTTTGTGTTTTAAGGCATGCTATTCTCTGGCTAAACAGGAACCTCCGGTCAGGCTACCCGCCCATTCCACCAGGGTGACGGCAGCCACTACTGCCTTGGGAAGAGGAGTTCCTCTAAATGACATCTGTCAGGCGGCCCCGTGGGCATCGCTGCACACATTTACGAAACACTACTGCCTTGACAACCAAGTCCAGAGAGACGGCTTCTTTGGTCGTTCTGTTCTCCAGGACTTTCTGGTGTGATATTGGTTCGCAGACCCACCACCGGGGTTGGTATTGCTGGGGTATCTATTCTAAGGTAAGGAATCTATAACTAATGTGTTTCTTTCAGATGAACAAGTTACTTACCTTTGGTAACGATATATCTGTAATAAACATTGGTTAGGTATAGATTCCTTACCGCTCCACCCATCCTCCTTGTTCTGCAATCTGATTTCCAGGGTTAAGGATATCCTTTCAGGGCCTTAGTTTTGTGCACCAGTGGTCAGTGTCCTGCATGGCTCTGCGTTTCTGGCGTGAGTTCATCCTGGTGACACAACACCATCAACAGACACAGAGCCAACCGACGCCACCTTCCGACGCGCAGAGGTACTGCTGACGAAAAAACTTTCCGGATCCAAACTGACGCCAGGGGGTTATTCTAAGGTAAGGAATCTATAACTAACTAATGTTTTTTACAGATATATCGTTACCGAAGGTAAGTAACTTGTTCTTTAATGACAACCTATTCTTTTGGAAACAGAATGATTTTTGTGATTTTAAAGGTAGCGCAATAAAGCATAAAATGCTTTGATTCCAGTTGGCCGCTCTTAAGGACCGTTTGCCACTCACACGTTATCCATACATTAGGCCAACAACGTGTGATATCACACGCTGTTAGTAATTCTATGGCGGATGAAGCAGCCAAATCTGGAGTAGCCACTTTCACGGTAGCAGGTTTTACAAGGTCCATGACTAAATTTGATGATATTTTGGCTGCTATTGCTGCAACGAAGGAGGGGACACTGTATCCCCTGGGTTTCCCCTCTCGTTATACTGATCACTTGACCACTTGCCAAGTTCCATTTGTGACTATTCCCTCCAATGGTGATCGCTTGATTCCCAACTAGGACAGCAGGCTTTCGCTTATTGTGGCTGCCCGTGAAGGAATGGCTTCTGTGCATGCAGGAGTGACAGCCACAATTATTCTTTTACAACAACATTATTGGTGGCGCTGATTATATCAACCAACGCGTAAATATGTACTTTCCTTTGATACTTGTCAACAGATTAAACCTTCTACTGTCTCACGTCCCTCACACACTCAACTCTTTTATTTCTAATCAACTGTTCTGTTGTATTTATCTTGATCATTGCGGTCCCTTGACCTCTGACAATACTTTCAAATACATTTTGGTTGCAGTGGATTCGTGCACTAGGTTCCTCTGGGTTTGGCTACAGCGATGTGCTGACACAAAAGATTTGCATGTCTTTGTAGGGACATTGCCTGTGGCACCTTCCATTCAAACCAAGGTCCAGCTTTTGCCTCTAAGGCTTACCGTGATTCGATGAAGTCGATGGCCGTACAGGTGCCTTTTGTGAGAAGTTGGCCTGATGTATGATGTCACTAGTTCTAGTGTACACCTTATATCAGTCCAAACAACCCTTATGGTGATTGGTTGTAAAGTCAACCTTATAGACCAGCTATCCTAGTGGTAGCATGGACAAGAGCAGTCTTAGGCTAAACTCTGTATGGAATGTGAAGCCAGCTGTTATACCATTTGTACTCCCTTGAATACCAAATGAAAGGACACCACAACAGATATATATATATATAAAATAAAGTGTATTTATTCTAGTCAAACCCTCAGCACTCTTTATGAGATTCGAGGTAAGTACAACACAGTCTCATTCAAGCATACATTAAGTCACACAGGTAAGTAATACAGTTAGGCCCTAGGGGCCACGCAAACCATATACTAAGGAAGTGGTATAAGGACCACTGTCACGGAAATGGGATAGGCCTAGGCCTAGGGAATCGCTGGGGCTACACTATACTACCCAAGGTTAGGAAGTGGGAGGCCCACGGGATTCAGGTGCAGAGTGGAAACACTCGTGCGTAATGCGTATAATAGAGGAAAACAGTACCGTTTGGAAATAAAGAGATTTAGGACACTTCTGAAGTAACTAGGAAGTCGAGACTTGAAACTAGACATTAGGATAGTCAATACCCTACTGAGCACCGGAGTACCCAAGTTACCTAGCCCACGGGCTGCGGGTGCATAGGTGTGAACTTGCGTCGGTTTTCGTCGTCGACTCCTATGGATGCCTGAAGGAAAGTTGCTGACAGGCAGTCAGTGAAGAGTGTCCGGTGGATCCCAAGGTGGGGATCAAGAAGGAAAGAACCTGCAAGCAGAAGGGACAGAGTCTAGGTCACCAGCCAGGAGCCGGGAAGGGACCAGGAAGGAACCAGGCGATGTTGTGAAGATGCAGGTGAAGATGTGAAGCTTGTCGCAGCAGCCACGGGTGCAAGGAGACGTCGAGGAGGACCAGGAGGCGAGCTGTCCCACGAAGGCTCTTGCTGTCGGCGGCGTCGAAGTCGAGCTGGGACTCACCAAGCCTTGGCAAGCGGAACCCACGCAGGATGGAGGACTTGCTTCTGGTGCAGACCAGGAAGGTCTGGGGTGCTTCTCTTTCACAGAGGAGCAGGAGCCAGTCTGGAGGAGCCAAACCAGCAGTGGAAAGTTGAAGGTGTGTCGTCACAGAGGTTACTAGCCAACGGGCAAGCAACTGGACAGACGCGGCAAGCAGGAAAATGCAGAAGGGCCCCACGCAGGACTCGTGGAGTGTGGGGGGCTGATCTTCAGTGCAGATGGTGCTTGGGGTTGGGGCTTCTCAATCCCCAGTGCACAACCTCGAGGGTGCCTCAGAAGCTGCGCTGGAAGATACTCGCCACTTTTCCCAGGTAGCCGGTCCCACGTCTCTCGTCGCCTCCACGGATCTCAGCTCAGCTGTGGATGTGGATCAGGGTCGGAGAAGTCTGGAAGTCAAGGCTCTGGTCGGGCTCTGCAGTCGGTCCCTCGTAGAACTTCAGCAAAGCAAAGGGTAAGTCTCTTGATGGTGCCTGTTTGCACAGGGTGGCCACAAGGGAGATTCTTCAGTCTTCTTCTCTCGTCGAATGTCGAAGGTCCAGAGTTTCTGTTCAAGTTGCAGGTTCAGGATAATCTAATCTCCTGGGGACCAGCTACCACTCTTATGCCAATATGGGGGGCTGGGTTGCCTGCTAGGTCACGCCTTATGGGTTGGACCTGGGAGGGGGCTCTGGTTAACTTTAACCGGGTAAGTAGGTTTCAACATGTCTTCTCCCTCTAGAAGGGAGGAATAATATCCTCATGGCCAGCAATGGTATGGGGGTATTATTCCACAGTGTTAGACACCTTACACAACATGTTTCGATAAAGCCAAACCATAGTTACCATAACCGTTTAAGATAAAAAAAAAATTTAACAAACTTTATTGATGACTTCAACAGTTTGAAATGTAATAGCCGTTCCACAGAGACAGTCTTTTGTCGTTATATTAAAACATTATACATATGCTTATACTGGCTACATGTGACATTTCCTGAGCTAGAAAAGCGAGGATGAGAATGTCCAATGGCGTTGTTAACATCAATACAATTTGACCTGACAATGGAAATCTACAATAAAGGACAACTACATTCCAATTAACAAGGAATCTTAGTTAAACGGAACCGTTTAAGATTATAAGGCACTTTAAGAGTATATGGTAGGCTATATCATAGAACAGCTATAAGGACATGGTTGCGAAAGATGCAGACAGGCCCAGCTCATGCTAGAGCACCATCTCACATGTTACCAATTACTCTGTCTCCAGGATTGTTAAGGCCTGCCATAGGAGTGGCTGATAGGTACACATGTGTCTATATATAAGGTAGGTATAGGAATACTACACCTAAGCAAGGGGTGCTTACTCGACCTTGCCCCAGCTGAGTGATCAGCCAGTTGTGTCATAATGGAAGGCCAGGCCAGGGGTGGCATAATACATGCTGCAGCCCCTGGTAGGCCTAGGGTACCCCTATGCCCTGCGTACCTAGGGTACACTATACAGGGTCTAATAAGGTGGTCCCTACCAATTGGGTTATGCACCTAAAGTACATAGTATGAATTTAGAGTGAGAACAGCAGGGCTGTGGGTCTGATTAGCAGGCCCACAGCCACATCTAAGTCGAAAACCAGTAAAGCAAAAGCAAAAAGTGGGGGTGAACATAGAAAGCAGACCCTACTCTCCTACACCTTTCTCGTCTCCATATCGGCCTGAAGGCAATTCAGTTGTGGAGCGGATGAACCATGACTTAAAGCAATCTATAACAGAAAGGGTATTAGGTACGAGCCGGGAGTGGTTAACTCGTGTATATGGGGTTCAACGTGCACTCAATAATCTCCCTCGAAGTTCTCTGGGTGGGCGGACCTTTTACAAAATGCCTTTTGACATTAAGATGTTTGTGCCTGACCTTGATGGTCTAGACATTGTGGCGGCTGCTGCAACATTTGACGTAGATAACCATTGTGCTATGTTACAGGATTTACAAAAGAAGCAACCTGCTTTAGCAAAATCCATATAGAGCGCGAATAAAAGCGGGGATAGGGGGCACCCCTGCCGGGTCCCTCGAGAGATTGGGAAGAACGCTGACCTGCTACCATTGACCCTCACGAATGCCGTGGGCGCACAGTAGACACACCAAATCCATTTGATGAAATTCTCTCCAAACCTGTAGCAGCGCAGGGCCTCGCATAAATAAGTCCACCCCACCCTATTGAATGCCTTCTCAGCGTCTATAGACAATAAAAATGCCTGCCTTCCCAATCGTTGTACGCTATCGATAAGGTGGAAAAGTCGTTTTGTGTTGTCCCCTCCTTGCCGCGTAGGAATAAAACCGGATTGGATAAAGCGTAGAGTGATGCTATGGTGAGGGGACACTTCAAACGCTGCAAAAGGAGATACTTTGAGTGGGCAGGCGCGCGCCAACGCATGTGGAGGGAGTTGGGGCATTTGAGACCGGAAGAGGGAGGTTTAGGGATCCCAAATCTGCTAGAGTATTTTAGAGCTGCTCAACTAAGATATTTGGTGGAATGGAGTAGGCCGGAATCGGAAAAGAGGTGGCTATTTCAGGACAGGGCATTAGCAAAACTCTCCTTGTGGAAAGTTCCCTTTCTGAAACGAGCGGACCGACCACAGAATCTCCAGGGCTCACCTATTACGAACGCAGTACTAGGGGTGTGGGGCGGGGTGGTCAGCAAGAGGGCGCTGACAACTTTTCCTTCCCTGATGACTCCCCTATTCGACAACAGGGAGTTTACACCGGCACTGCATGTGAAAGAGGTCTCGGCGTGGCAGACTTCGAAAATCAAAGCGGCAGGTCATCTGTTTGATGTAGAGGGGATTCTTTCGTTTTCCCAACTTAGGCAGGAATAATCCCTCCCAGAGACAGAGAGGTTCCACTATCTCCAGAAACGACACTGGGTCCTCCACCCAGACGTAAATAAAAAAGTAAACCGAAAGCTAACAAAATACGAGAAATGGTGGTGAAGCGCACCGATAGGAAAATTATTTCTGAGTTATATGATATGCTGTGTCATTTCCCACACAGCCCACTGCTAGTCAGGTACGCTGGGCGAAAGACTTAGGAAGGGAACTCACAAGGAAAGAGTGGAGGGAAATATACTACAGGGCTAAACACACAGCGCAAAACTCAGCCAGCAAGGAAACTGCTTTTAAGATCGCTACGTACTGGTATCTGACGCCAGTGCGCCTTAATCAAGGGAATCCCGATGCAGTCCTACTTGTTGGCGGGGGAGGAAGGGACGTTAGTACATCTGTTATGGGACTGTAAGGACCTGGTTGCATACTGGACGAAATAGACCAGCAGTTCGAAACACAGATTCCAATATTTCCGGCTTATGTAGTGCTGGGGCTACCCAACCCCTCGACATTCCCCCTGAAGTCACGCAAAGGGAAGCAGATGGGCCTGGCTCTGGGGGCAGCACTTCAGAACATCGTATCGCACTGGGGGACATGGACATTAACGACGCACATGTGTTTGTTACGTAGTCCATGGCATATCCTGGCAATGGAGAGGATACAGGCTTCTCTCACGCACGCCGCATCAGGATTTGTGGAGGTTTGGTGACCTATAGTGTCTCTTTTGTCCACCAAATTTAACGAGATCACATGCCCTAAGAACCTCCGCCTTCTTCGGCTCACGACATCTGAGGAGTACTTACTGGACCTTGAGATTTGCTATGGAATCCGATTTGAGCACCAATTTTAAAGCAGGGATGGGCACTGTGCACACCAGCTCGTGGGTGGGCGGGGTGGGGGGGTTTGTTTGAATACCTTTTGACAATGTTGCATACTATTGCCTTTCTTGTTACTATGTAGCACATAATCGATATCAGGCACACCTCACAAATTCTTGGGGAATATTTTGAATTGCGCCCTCACAGATTGTAATAAGTGCAGTGATGTATGTTCTGGTTAAGTGGTAACAGTGCGCACTGTGAGGTGTCTATAAGAATTGTATTCCTGCTAAAGATGTCAATAAAAACAAAGTTAAACCGAAACTTGTTTGTGTCTCTGTCAGAATTTATTGTGGGCAAGTACAAGAGTGTGAGTGAAAGAGTGTGTCTTGTAACTGCGATTCCCGAGAGAGTCGGAAGTGTTGTGTTCTGGGGTGTCTAATCACTTTTTCCTCTGTAATTGAGTAGGAGGGCAAGTGAGACACTATTGCTAGTCAGTCCTGGGCACATGGGTACTAAGGTGGTGGGATGGCTCAGTCCCTATATACTAAGGTCCCATAATCCTATGCATAGTTCTGTGTTTGGGCAGAATCCCTGCAACAAAGGAATAAAAAAGCTAGCAAGACAAACCATTTGAATGATATGTTGATGTCAAAAAGAGGCAAAGATAGGATGAATGCCATTACAAAGAAAGGTGTCCTCAGCGTCACGCAAAGAACAGGTGTCCCTGGCGGCACACAAAGAGAAGGTATCCTTGTCGGCACACAGGAGGATGAATACGATGAGGGAGACATGAGTCATATATCTTTGACAGAGAATGATAAAGAATAAGATGAGTATGTGTTGGATTTACATGAGGCTGATGAATTCTGTGATGAATTTGAAGGTATATGCTCATCGAAGGCAACACTAGATCCTTTTGGAGGAGAGATGTTTTCTCCTTTAGGCATTAGACATCCAAGAAGTGGTGACTGGTGGCCAGTGAATCATGTGGGTAGATTCATAAAGGAATGGATTTGAAAACCCCTGGTTAAGGAAGTTAGGAGAGTGACGAGGGCAGAATGCTCTAGACCGATCATTGAGGAGAAGGTGGGCAGTACACCTAATTTAGACACGGAGTTGATAATTTTTTTAGTTTTGCTTTGGCAGAGATCCAAGAAAGGGTCTAGAACGATACTTGAGAATATGGCAGGACAAAGTGTTGGACGTTATGGGCCCCATGGCTAGGATTTTAGACATGGCTGAGGAGGCACACGTTAACAAGTCACCAGTTGACTTAGAATTGCTCAGAGGATGGAGCCATAGTGCTGTAGTTTTGTTGAGCGAATGCAAATGCAGGATTTGTTGGCAGAAAGAAAAAGGGCAATCTTGATGAAGATAAGTCCCAAATTGGGTGACATGGCACAGAAGGAACCTAGTGAGGATGCTTATCGGTTGCTCTTCGGTGAAGAGCTTGTAAAAGTATGTTGCCACTTTTACGGCCTTGGATAAGGTTCAGGGTATTATGAGGAAAGTGTTTGGCGGTAATGTTTTTGGAAGGGCCAGCAGAAGGGTACCCACTACTAGCTGAGTAATACAAAGGTCCCATAATAACCAGTACAGTAATCAGTATAAAGGAAGTGTGTTCCTGTCCACTTCAGGATTTTACCCAAACAGAGGAAGAATAACCAGACTGTGAAAAGGAAGTTTCACGCATGGTCGCAGCTAGAGTCACACCGGAGGTCAAGGGGAGTATGAGGATTACTTTTGGTTCTACCCTAGGAAGAGTAGGGGTCGTTTGAGACGTTTAAAAAAGAGAATGGGAAAAATGAGTGCAAGATCCCTGGGTTTTGGAGACAATACAGGGGTATGCAATATAGTTTGTGGAATTTCCACAAAAGTAAGAGCCAAGGGAGATAAAGGTATCAGAGGAACAGAAGTTAATAGTACATTCAGAAATAGAATCAATGATTCAGAAAGATACCGTAGTGTGCATAGAGTAAGTAGCAACGTGTTATGTGAGCAATATATTTTTAGTCTTTACTCTTCTAAAAATGTTTTGGGTTTCACAAGTCTGGTTACCAATAGTGATGGAGATAGCATGTGCGGTACCTTATTTGATTCAAGGGAGAGACGGTCTACTGAAGAATGGAGAAGACAAACATCCTTTAATACAGGACAGGGTGCTGAACCTTCTTGTTTGGAGGGTGTCAGGAGATCTGACTGTTACAAGGGACTTTCGAGTAGGGCTACTGAGTTACGTGAAGAGTCTTAGGCACCAGGAACTAGAAGAAGATATAAAGAAATATGGAGAGTACAGATATGTGGGTGCATGGAGAGGAGTATGGATCCTGTGGAGGCTCCTACAGTGGAGGTGTTACATTTCTTGGTAGAACAATTTGAAAAAGGTTTGGGGTATAGGATAATAAACTGTTACAGATCAGCAATTTTGGCAGGTCATGTAGGTAGAAATGTTTTGGTATGTAGGATTCTTTAAAGCATGAGGATAAGGAGACCACCTACAGTGAGATATGATGTATTGTTGGGCATAAATGCAGCGTTGTCATTGTTTTTGACATGGCCTGTGAATAAGTTTTTGGGCTTAAAAGACTTTCTGGTAAATTAGCAACACTACTTTGTTTAAGTTCATGCTGAAGAGCTTCGGGTGTGAAGGCTTTAGAAGTGAGTTACACAGTTTACCGACCTGACAGAGTTTATATTGAAATATGGAAGAGAACAAAGACTATGTCAGAGTTGTTTTTTTATTTGAGTATTCCAGAGGAGAGAAAGTTGTGTGTGGTGAATTGTTTATCAGAATAGGAGAACAGAGTGATGGAATATAGAAGACAAGGTGAAAGCAGTTATTGATTTCTTATGTGAAACCATACTGTGCAGTAGGCACAGCAACGATTGCAAGATGGGTGAAAGGAGGTATTGATGTCGGCACATTTAAACCACATTCCTTATGAGGGACAATGGCGGGTAAGCTGTATATGTCTGGTGGACGTTTGAAAGAAGTTCTAAAAGCAGCTGTTTGGACAAATGCTAGTACATTTAAAAAGCATTTGTTTAGACAAATAACGCTTGTGGTGTTGAAGGGCTTTCAATGTGCATAATGGTAGCCTCTGGTTTTGAAAGGAAATGGCAGTTCTACCAATTAGAATGAATAGAGAATCAAGATTTCATTAAAGACATGGATGCTAACATTATCCCACCCTCCACTTCACTTATTAAAAAAATGTATGGGGGGAGGGTGAATAACTAGAGAGTTTGCAAATACGTGTAATTATGGATGTTTTTGATGTAACTAAAAATGCTTTAGATTGGTAAGGAGGAAAAGTATGTTTTACTGTACAGGTAATGATATATATAGTAAATGTGGGTGACGGGTTCTCTGATTTTCCTGCAGAGTAATGATGAAGAAGAAAGAAAGGAAGCAAGACATGGCCGATAACAGAGGAGAATACGTTAGATAGGATGAATGATGATTCGCCACATTAAAAGAGGAGCAGTGTTCTGTAAAGGGACTATTTATGGACTACAGTGTTCTGAGTTCTAGATTTATGTTATGTTATAAGGTTCTTTAAAGATGCTGCAGGAGTGGCATTAGAGGAAGTAATGCATAATGTTAGCCCCTGTGTCTTTAAAGAAATCTTGAATCTCTGTTCATTCCATATGGAGAATCACCATTTTCCTTACACCAGGTGATAAACTGCCAAACTAAATGTACTTTGTGGGTGGATGGTAAACAGCCGAAATGTCAAGCGCCATCTTTGATTGAACGTCAATACAGCTCCATTGGTGCTGCTCAATCTCCATTCATGGAGGTATAGATTTTGTAGGTTTGAATTCAGAACACTCCTGTCTTTTGTTGGGATAACAGGTTTTCCTGGAGAGCTAATTGAAGTTGAGGTCATATGCTGAGTTTCAGGAACCCTGAGTATCTGACCCTCGAAGCCCAATCTGGGGCCATCAGAATTAGTCAAGCCTGGTCCCATCTGACCTTTTCCATGTCTGTCTGGGATTCTTAAGGAAGAAACTCCAGGGTGCAAAGAAGTAGGCATTTGAATATTTGCTTTTAGAGGCCTTGAATAGCTCTACCATGGATGTGTCCAGCTGTTCAAAATTGCTATGTGCCTCTTCAGATGCAGATGCCACTTGTAATAAGCAAGATGATGCCTGCTGAATTCAACCAACCTTGAAGTTGCGGGAGACCACCAGGTGGCTGACTAACAGGAAGATCCTGTGAGGTTCCAGTATTAACTTCAAAGCCTGGAAAGGCATGGTACACCCCTTCACCCTGCTTGTTCAAGTTCCACATGGGGGTTGTGTTGTTCGTCCAGACTTGATCTGATCTGCCCCTGATGGAAGGCAGAACAGCCTTGAGGGCAAGTCAGACGGCACATAATATAAAAGATCGATATCAAGGCTCTGCTTCATCAGTGACCACAGGCCAGCCACTGATCTCCAATTGTCCAGACAGCTCCCAAAGCTCCGAGATGGCGCACCTGTCGAAACTGTGAGATTTGGCTGCGGTAAGTAGAATGGTCTGCTGCATGCCATGTGGACATTTGTCACCCAACACCGCAGATTCTAGGCTACTTCATCTGAAATGCAGATGTCTGATAAGCGCCTATATAAAGGGAATTCTCTGCACAGGCTCAACTTGGGATTTTTGTTCATAAATTGGAAAACCTCTAGGTGGACGGGAACAAAATGATTGCCTGCAGGTGGTCAGACTAGCTGAGGCAAACCTTAATGAGCCAGTCGTTGAGGTACAGTAGTATGTGTATCCCTAACCTGTCAAGATGGGCCCCAGCCACTGGAAAAGCTGAGATAAGGCTGAAGTGCAGGACGATGAATTGAAATGTTGAGGCCTTACTATAAAACGGTGTTCTGCCTGTGGGACTGCTGGATAGGCACATGGAAGTAAGCATCTTGTACCTTTTAAGCCCAGCGCTAAATGTTTTTCTTTTTTTTCTCTTTTTTCCTTCTCTAATCATTTGCTCCCCTCCTATTTCGCAATGTACCAGTTATTATCTTACTCTTTGTCGACCCCTTGCATTTGTATCCGTTCTTGTTCTGTGAGTTCTATTTTGATATGGGATTGGTTTGGAATGCCGATTTGACACATGTACTGCAACTTTTATCTTCCTCTCCCTCCAATTGTAAAGCGCTCTGATATCCCTCGGGATCATGTTCGCGCTATATAAAACTTTATAAATAAATAAAATAATAAATGTGTAAGGACACCATCTAGTCTTTGAAGTCCATGGCCAGTAGGACCTAGGAAAGCTTCGTTGTTTTGAATATCTCATTACTGAGGAAGGCATTCCTAAACCAGAAGTCTAAGATCGGCTCTGACTCCCCCATTCTTGTTGAGGACTAGGAAGTATCGGGGATAGCCCCCCGAACATTCTTGCCACTTCTGGCACTAGCTTAGTTGCCCTTGGCAAGCAACATCTGAATCTCTCTGGAGAGAATATTGGCTTGTTTGTGCAATATCTGAGAAGATGGGACAGGAGTCGTCATGAAATGCAGGGCGTTACCAGTGTAAATAACCTGAGAGACCCACTGATGCAAAGTAAACATGTGCCAGTCAGAAAACCAATATAGAAACACTGGCCTCAGATTGCCGCTTGTGAGAAAAATAAAGCTGCTTGGCAGCAGCACGAGAAGAAGAGAAGAGGTGTTGTTTGTTGGTAGACTCGCCCCCTACCACCACCACTACCCTTGGAGACACAAAACAGTTAATTTTGTTGCTGAACAGGCTGAAAGGGTTTCATCTGCCAGCATACAAGGCCTTTTGATTAGCTACAAACATTTTCATACTGCTGGTTGAATCGGAGACCTGGAATGTAACTCCACAGGATGAACCATAGCCCTGATAACTTTGAAGCATACCCTGCTATGTTTGAATCACCCCATGCCTGAATGTGCAATTTCAGCATACAGCCTAACTCCTTCAAAGGGTATTTCAGTGAGAGAAGCATGGACATCCTTGAAAATCCCACTGGCACACAGGCAAGTGTGGTGTCAGATCACAACACTGGAACTCCTAGACGGGCAAAATGGTCAGTAATGACCTCAAAAAATACTTTGTGGCGTTATGACCATTCTGAACATTCTGGGCAAATCAGTTTGGAAATCCTTAAACAGTTTGGTCAAAACATCACTCGCTATATGCCAGAGGGCAAGGGTTTTGCGATCTAATAAGCACACATCATTCAGGCATTAAGTACCAGGCTATCCACAGTGAAGTCTCTCTTGCCTTTAGTGTCGATTTCTTGTACTTCTTTTCTGGTAACACAGAGGGAAATTCATTTTAATATACTTTACTTAAATAAGCTTGTCCTTTAATGCTCCCAGGAGTAGAGTGCTACATCAAAAAGATTGAATCACCCTGCCCAGGTCCGTATCATGAGGGACCAACTCAGGGATTCGTTCGATGAATTCAAGAGTTACGAAGCTGGCGACACAAGCTGTAAAATGGCAGTCAAACTTTAGCTTTAGTTGCGAGTGCTGCCATCCTTCTAAAAAAAATTCCACCGAAACAAGGGGGTGGAACCAGGGGATGGGACCAGAACCATCCTCCATCTGAGGTTGTGTTGTGGTTGTTTCCTAGCATGACATGGGACTCTGCTTAGTTGATGTCAGCTCTGGATCCACAAAGGGTTGTGAGTGTAATCTGGAAGCAATGCCACTGGAACCAGACCCCGCACCAGAACTGGAACAGCTGGTGGCGCCTGCACCAAAGAAGTTTAAACATCGCCTTGCACCAAAGGCAGACAGCTGAAGCGCAGTGGGGTCAGTTGGCCTTAGGGAAAGACCTGACGGCGACAGGACAACTGGAGGCTGCCATGGGGCCTGAGTGTGCACCACAGTGTTACAAAACCCTTTAGAAAAGCTGTAGTTAGGCATGATTGAAGGCCACAATCTATTGCAGAATCGACAATCGGCTGAGGAATTTGAGGGCGCAAAGTCTCCAAAACCATGTTCGGGTGTGATCTATTCAAGAGGTTTTGTATAGGCTCCAAAACTACGATAGACCTTCAATCTCCAAATGTGGTACTTCTCTTGGGAGTATTATGGCTGCAAGAAGCCTCACTTGGGTTTTTTATGTTTTATATTGGACACTTGTTTTTTGACTTTATCTTGTACTCGCCTGAAGATGGAGAATATGAACCCCTTTAAGTGTTTGGCAACATATAGCTTTGCTTGCCACTCTTCGTGGCCTTTGGATGCATCTAGGACCATTTGTTGCAGGACGTGCAGTAGTGTTTGCTGTTGAAATACCAAAAGCAGAAACAGTGGTTCTGTTGGGAATATGCTTAGTTTAAACAGCACTACATGCATATGATAACTGTTCCAATATTCCTTAAGTACAGTTATATGGACACAAACATATATACCAATTTAAGAGACACAAGATAATTTTCTTTTTGCTGTATTTAAATCCACACAAATATTGCTACTGTACAGGACTGACCAACAGTAACTCAAATATAACATAAGACACTTAGTGACTGATCGTGCTAGGTGACATAACATTTAAACATAAATTGACATGAAGAACATATATATACAATGACAAAAAATATTCCTTAAACATAGGTGGTCCAAAATCAATTGCACATAACACCACAGCATATATTCAGTATTCAAATGGTGGAATTGCATGGACCAATTAGACAGGTAACGTCGACGTTTCGACCCTAAGAAGAAGTGCAGCTTTATACGCATCTAAAGCGGGTCTTCATCAGGACAAAAAGAAACACGTACGGCTGCCTGTAAGTGTAAAAGATAGGATCAGAACTATGTGTGTGTATTGTATTTTAAAAGAGACTAAAATACTGTCCGAGGCTTAATGCTCACCTGGGATCTAGGAAAAGAACGAATTATCCTAGGGTCACATACGGAGATGTCAGCCGACCTCTCACTCAATCAGATCAATATGTTCTGTAATGGCTAAGGGAGATTCATAGTCATATGTAATCTACCCTACAATAATTACCAGTTTCATTAAAAAACCCCACAAGAGGACACATACCTTGAGATATGTTAATTCCCGGAAGTTAAAGCGGTGCCGTCGTAACGATCACCCAGATCTGTAAACAAAAAAACCAAACACCGTCCTCTTGAATAATTAAGTACGCTCGGTACAATTACCGTATATAATGTAGACAACACTTGACCAATTAAATGCCCATTAAACGGTATAAACAAATATCCAAGACCTCAAGTAGGCAGATCTATATCATGCAAAAGAGCTGACACACACTAAGTGTAACTATTTGGCTCTCGAGTCAAAGGTTACATTTGATGGTCCCGCAAGGAAGTATGAGGACCAACCAAAACAACCAGGAGTGACAATTCCTAAATTAAAAGACCTTTCCATCTAGCAACAAATGCGAAGAAAAATTCGTCTACTTAAGTAATATATATAAAAATATATACATTATCGAAATACATGTGTCGTTCACGTATTGTCAAGTGTGTACAATATCCGCTAAGATAGAGGTAACATCAGCCACTTACTTGGAGCACAATCAATGAACGTCCGATGTCTTCAAAGGCTAGGCAAACAATGGCAGCGCGCGAGAGAGACGATCCGCTATTTCATACATCCGCGCGAGAACTGTCGGAGAATTGATGGAAGACATGGTATGGATTCACAACTCCACTTAGGTGCCGATCACGATCCGGTAAAAAATGTCCCCGTACGACTCGAATCGGGTCTTTTTACCGTACGAATCGTACAAGTGCCGTACGAACTGGCAATCACGATTCGCATGGTAAAAAGTCCATACGAACCGCACTGGGAATATTTCCCCACACGTCCTCGGGTCGGAAAATGTGTCCGACACGTCCTCGGACGATTCACCGTACAAACGTGAAAGGTGAACTCCGACCGGGGAATCACGATCCATCCCGGGCGTCCGAATGTACAACCGTATGGTGAAAAGACCGTCCGCACCGAACTCCCATAACACCCATGGAGACGTCCAAACAGGTGCCTGGTACGTGCCGTACCCCCCCAGCCCCCGTAGGTACGCGCCGACCCCCCCCCCCAGCCCCCGTAGGTACGCGCCGACCCCCCCCAGCCCCCGTAGGTACGCGCCGACCCCCCCCCCAGCCCCCGTAGGTACGCGCCGACCCCCCCCCCCAGCCCCCGTAGGTACGCGCCGACCCCCCCCCCAGCCCCCGTAGGTACGCGCCGACCCCCCCCCCCAGCCCCCGTAGGTACGCGCCGACCCCCCCCCCCAGCCCCCGTAGGTGCGCGCCGACCCCCCCTGTGTGTACACCCGTGCACGGTGCGTACCCCCCGTGTACGTTCGAGTCGAACCCCCCGTGTACGTTCGAGTCGAACCCCCCGTGTACGCTCGAGTCGGACCCCCCCGTGTACGCTCGAGTCGAACCCCCCCCGTGTATGTACGGTGCGTACCCCCCCGTGTACGCTCGAGTCGGACCCCCCCGTGTACGCTCGAGTCGGACCCCCCCGTGTACGCTCGAGTCGGACCCCCCCGTGTACGCTCGAGTCGAACCCCCCCGTGTATGTACGGTGCGTACCCCCCGTGTACGCTCGAGTCGGACCCCCCCGTGTACGCTCGAGTCGAACCCCCCCGTGTATGTACGGTGCGTACCCCCCCGTGTACGCTCGAGTCGAACCCCCCCGTGTACGCTCGAGTCGGACCCCCCCGTGTACGTTCGAGTCGTACCCCCACCCGTGTATGTACGGTGCGTACCCCCAGCGCGTAGCACGGGGGGGTCCGACTCGAGCGTACACGGGGGGGTTCGACTCGAGCGTACACGGGGGGGTACGCACCGTACATACACGGGGGGGGTTCGACTCAAGCGTACACGGGGGGGTCCGACTCGAGCGTACACGGGGGGGGTTCGACTCGAGCGTACACGGGGGGGGTACGCACCGTACATACACGGGTGGGGGTACGACTCGAACGTACACGGGGGGGTCCGACTCGAGCGTACACAGGGGGGTTCGACTCGAGCGTACACGGGGGGGTACGCACCGTACATACACGGGGGGGTTCGACTCGAGCGTACAGGGGGGGTACGCACCGTACACGGGTGTACACACAGGGGGGGTCGGCGCGTACCTACGGGGGCTGGGGGGGGGTCGGCGCGTACCTACGGGGGCTGGGGGGGGTCGGCGCGTACCTACGGGGGCTGGGGGCGGGTCGGCGCGTACCTACGGGGGCTGGGGGGGGGGTCGGCGCGTACCGGGCCACCTACTCTGGTCGATTCGCGCCGTACTTCGCTTTTGCGGCACTTTTTGGGTGCCGTGAAAATATTGCCGTCCGGACTGCTGTCGGTTCGAATCGTAATTCCTGGTTCGTGAAACGCTGCCTGAAAGCGTCCCGACGTCACGTCGCAGCATTCCCGGATCACATTCGTATGTATGTTTTCGTCGGTCGGTGTTTTTTACGATTCGTACGGAAATGGTGTTTCCGTGCGAATCGTAATTCCATGTTTGTAAAGTTTTACAACCGGGTACGAGTCGGACGGGGAATTCGCTCCGACCGACGGTTCGTACGCGGTTTTTAACGGATCGTGATCGGCACCTTAGTGCGTGACCATGGAAGCCTAACTAAAACGTCTAAAAAAAAAAAATTATCTAAACGAAGTATCTAAACAATATGTAGTTCATCTTACACCGCGGTCCCTTTTCTCAGATCTAAAGTCATAAGACCACGGGAACCCTGAACAGAGAGTATCACGAGATGAAAACTTTATTAGCACCAAGAATGACAAAGCAGGTATCTGAATTATACTTGCTGCCAGCGTAGTGTGAAATCTTTATCAACACAGAAAATAACAAAGCACATATTTGAACTTTATTTGCTCGCAGTGCAACGTGGTGTGGATTGAATACTCCACGTTTTCACAAACACAGAGCCTAAAATAAAGTTCTCACGGAAGGGGTAGAAGAAAAAAAATCTGCAAATCTACATTATTTACTCGCATCACAGCCCAACTGCCCCAAAGCCATAGACGGGGAACTTGACAGAGAAGAATCAATGTAAACGAATGGCGACAACGTTACCTGTTCAAATCGATCCACGCATCCAATCGTGTAAGGTCGTTATGTAATTGATGTGTTATAATGACAAACCCAACTGGCATATTGTGATGGCATTAAGTCTTAAGTATTCAAACTGGCCCTAATCCAACAACCATACATAAAATCTGGTATGACGTAAATAGACATAGTTAGATTGGCATCCGGTAAATAAACATTTTGGCAAAGCACTAGTAAAAACCACATTCTGGATGAAAATATATGCAATATATATGTTGAATGTACATCTTCAGCAACCATATTACCATTGTAACTGATCAAAGAACCTAAACTTGTCAGTTATACAGTTACAGTTTACTCATTTGAATGCAGGTCTCCTCATGTTCATTAAGCAAAAACCAAAGGAAATGATGGACGGAGTGTTGAACATTGCAAGCACTCACCCCCAGTCAACTGATCTGGGTTTAATCCATCACCGTTCTTTAGCCCACTCTGCCACCCCAGTTCAGACATGGCCATATGCAAATCAGTCTGACCCTGTGCCTCATGGGAACAGTCCAGCCCGAACTGCCAAGCCATGTCTTCCCTGGACCGGAAACAAGCTTCCTAGAACCGGTTTCTGGCATTTCAGCCGTCTTCAGCCAGGCTTGCTTGAATCCAGTGGCAAAGTGAGCAAGGGACTCACGTCTGAGCATACCCTGCCAACTTATGGCATACAAAGCAAAAACCAAAGGAAATGATGGACGGAGTGTTGAACATTGCAAGCACTCGCCCCCAGTCAACTGATCTGGGTTTAATCCATCACCGTTCTTTAGCCCACTCTGCCACCCCAGTTCAGACATGGCCATATGCAAATCAGTCTGACCCTGTGCCTCATGGGAACAGTCCAGCCCGAACTGCCAAGCCATGTCTTCCCTGGACCGGAAACAAGCTTCCTAGAACCGGTTTCTGGCATTTCAGCCGTCTTCAGCCAGGCTTGCTTGAATCCAGTGGCAAAGTGAGCAAGGGACTCACGTCTGAGCATACCCTGCCAACTTATGGCATACAAAGCAAAAACCAAAGGAAATGATGGACGGAGTGTTGAACATTTCAAGCACTCACCCCCAGTCAACTGATCTGGGTTTAATCCATCACCGTTCTTTAGCCCACTCTGCCACCCCAGTTCAGACATGGCCATATGAAAATCAGTCTGACCCTGTGCCTCATGGGAACAGTCCAGCCCGAACTGCCAAGCCATGTCTTCCCTGGACCGGAAACAAGCTTCCTAGAACCGGTTTCTGGCATTTCAGCCGTCTTCAGCCAGGCTTGCTTGAATCCAGTGGCAAAGTGAGTAAGGGACTCACGTCTGAGCATACCCTGCCAACTTATGGCATACAAAGCAAAAACCAAAGGAAATGATGGACGGAGTGTTGAACATTGCAAGCACTCACCCCCAGTCAACTGATCTGGGTTTAATCCATCACCGTTCTTTAGCCCACTCTGCCACCCCAGTTCAGACATGGCCATATGCAAATCAGTCTGACCCTGTGCCTCATGGGAACAGTCCAGCCCGAACTGCCAAGCCATGTCTTCCCTGGACCGGAAACAAGCTTCCTAGAACCGGTTTCTGGCATTTCAGCCGTCTTCAGCCAGGCTTGCTTGAATCCAGTGGCAAAGTGAGCAAGGGACTCACGTCTGAGCATACCCTGCCAACTTATGGCATACAAAGCAAAAACCAAAGGAAATGATGGACGGAGTGTTGAACATTGCAAGCACTCACCCCCAGTCAACTGATCTGGGTTTAATCCATTACCGTTATTTATCCTCATGTTCATTAAGGCCATGGCTAACCGCCTCAAGGGCATGTATCCAGCGGCATTCCTTATAGTTAAGAGAGGTAGCAGCATTCCCTCCTCTCTGATGTAATACAATTTTTTCCACCACCCACCATTCGATATGCTCATGGGTGTGGCCTGTCCTAGTATAGTGTTCTACAAGGGGGGCTCCCTGTGTCCTACATTTTAATCTACTTTGATGCTGTAGGATCCTGTTCTTAACTTTTTGGGTCATTTGTCCTACATAAATCAGTTGGCATGGACATCTAATAGCATAAATGACATTTTGGCTATTACAATTAGTGAACTGATTAAGACCATATGTTTTCCCCCGATGTACAAAGCTATATCCAGATCTAGTATACTGACATGCTTTACAATGACTACACCTATGTTGGCCGGTTATAGGTGGTAGACTGAGTTGTGATCTAATGTCAGACTGGGGAGGTGGTTCTAGATACGAAGACACCACATGATCTTTAATATTTTTAGCACGTATAAATGCAAACAAAGGTGGCTCAGGCATGCTAATTTCAGAACCAACTAAATTCCAATATTTTTTAATAACCTTTCTTATCTCATTGCTTCGAGTATTAAAGGTTGTGACACATACCAACTTGTCCATTTCATGATTCCTTGGTTGTATTTCAAGTAAGGTTTCTCGTGGTCTATACCAGGCTCTTTTTCTGGCTCTGCTGAGGAGTCCCTTCGGATATCCCCTGTCCCTTAGTTTGGTGATGAGGATGTCAGTTTCCTTGAAATAGACCCCTCTCCTGCTACAATTGCGAAGTAATCGCAAAAATTGCCCATACAGTAGATTATCCCTAAGATTCCTAGGGTGATGGGAATTCTATTGTAACAGGGTATTTCTGTCTGTAGGTTTTTTATATAGACTCATCACTATTTTGCCATCTTCTTCTTCCAGTGTCAAGTCCAAGAATGGAATTGAATCCTTACTGTGAGTTATGGTGAATTGAATGTCAGTACTGCAGGAGTTCAGCCAAGTTAGGAACGACATCAATTGATTCACAGTGCCCGACCATAACATAAGAATGTCGTCAATATATCAATATATCGCTTCCAAGCCGATATATTGTTGATATATGGATTTTGATCTGAATAGATGTTCTTGTCCTCAAAAGTGATCCATAAACAGGTTCGCTAAACTCGGCGCGAACCCGGCCCCCATCGCCACACCTCTGCATTGGAAGTAAAAGACATTTTGAAAGATGAAGTAATTTCTCGTCATTGCAATCTGTAAGAATTGAACCAGGAATTCAGTAGGAATCCAGTGGGGTTTAGAGCGAGTGTCCAATACATTACTAATAACTTCAATTGCCTCCTTTTGCGGTATACTTGTATACAATGAGCACACGTCTAGTGTAACAAATAACTGTGTGGATTTATCAAAAGGTTGATCTTCAAACAATTGAATAGTATGCATCGTGTCCCGGAGATAAGATCTAGTCTCCTGGACATATTGATCTGATTGAGTGAGAGGTCGGCTGACATCTCTGTATGTGACCCTAGGATAATTCGTTCTTTTCCTAGATCCCAGGTGAGCATTAAGCCTCGGACAGTATTTTAGTCTCTTTTAAAATACAATACACACACATAGTTCTGATCCTATCTTTTGCACTTACAGGCAGCCGTACGTGTTTCTTTTTGTCCTGATGAAGACCCGCTTTAGATGTGTATAAAGCTGCACTTCTTAGGGTCGAAACGTCGACGTTACCTGTCTAATTGGTCCATGCAATTCCACCATTTGAATACTGAATGATATATGCTGTGGTGTTATGTGCAATTGATTTTGGACCACCTATGTTTAAGGAATATTTTTTGTCATTGTATATATATGTTCTTCATGTCAACTTATGTTTAAATGTTATGTCACCTAGCACGATCAGTCACTAAGTGTCTTATGTTATATTTGAGTTACTGTTGGTCAGTCCTGTACAGTAGCAATATTTGTGAGGATTTAAATACAGCAAAAAGAAAATTATCTTGTGTCTCTAAAATTGGTATATATGTGTGTGTCCATATAACTGTACTTAAGGAATATTGGAACAGTTATCATATGCATGTAGTGCTGTTCAAACTAAGCATATTCCCAACAGAACCACTGTTTCTGCTTTATGTACTTACCCAGGTTCTGAGGGTCACTGGGTTACCCCATTATTTTCAATGGTTGAAATACCAAAAGCAAATGCCCTGCAAGTTCAAGACCAAGCACAGCTTACATCTTGTTGTTTTTGGGAGAGATATCCCTGCAAACAGTCTTTAAAGTTTTTTAAAAACTCAGTAAAATAACCTGGCTGAGCCTTGGATCTGACTTGAAAGGCACTTGACATCAGCACACAGGGGTGGCACCAGTATACAGCTTTATGTCATCATGTCCAGAGGCAAAACAGAGTCATCACAGATGGCGACGTCGCCACCTGCTCATGCTCAGCAGACTTTGCAGAGAATTGTTCGGATCCAATATGGCCCCTGGGGATATTCACCTTATGAGGAAGCTGTGATTAAAAGTATTTACCAGAAAGTGTAATTTGTGTTAACTGCACTGTGTAGCTTGTTGCACAAATTAATATAATGTAAATCAGACAACCTGTTCAGAGCAAAACCTGAAAATGCTGCACAATTGTCCAGTTTTACCTTAATAAAAGTTATTAGGAAAATGTGTCAGCTTTCACAGACTCTCAGGACATCCGCCTCTTCATTATCCATTGCTAAAAAATATCCAAGGCCAGGCCTTGTGATGGGCATCACACTGACTTTGAAGAAGCTGTAACATTTTGAAGGCATCCTCACCTCGATCCTTGTATCACAGTGCACAGATTTCCAAGATCCATCTATGCCATTGCCAGACTATTCATACATATACGATTGAACGTAAATGTAACCTATGCTTTTTCACTAGCCTTTCTTAAGCCTTTTTCTAGATAACTGAAGTTCCCCAATTGTACCCCGAACCAGGTCTGATGAGTCCCAGCTGTACATTCATGTTGGTGTAGTGATTCTGAAGTGGACACTCGCCTAAGGGTTGTGATGTTGAGCTAGTTGCACCAGGTCATTTTTCACACCTGTATGTTTGTGACTTTATAATTTGTTTGAACCCTGCTAACAGTCATGGCCTTGCGTTATTCATTTTAATGCTTTTTTGCCGATCTGTCTCTGATCATTTATAGATGATGGAGCCTGTGGAATACACATTGGATGAAGAGAACCAAGGCTCCCTGTTTTGCCTGGACACTAATCACTCACACTTCATTCTAGTGGATGATGGTACTCATGGGAACCATGGTGTGGAGATCCCATTGAGGATGAACCTGGAGAAATTCCTCACTGAGCAGTCTGTGTCAAAAAGAGGTATGGCTGCTACTGCAACAGGAGGTCATAATGCAATTATATACAAAAATCAAATGCCTCTTGAAGATGTTTCTGTACAAGCCATTGTCATTTAGTTCTAATGACTGACATTGAGCAGGCCAATCGGTCTGGCTTTTGTAAAATATTGGTGAAATAGCAATATGTCAAAAGGCCAAAATGAAGTGTGTGTGTTCATGTTTTATTATATGGGCATACTGACATGCATTTGAAGCAGGGAAAACCCAAGTAACTATGTTGAAAGAGGCAAATCCTTTTTGTGAACATTAAGTGTGTACCAGAAGCAACATGTTCTTGTAATCTAGTGAAGTAATATAGCATGAAGTACCACATACCATGTGTTTCAAGAAAGTTGCAGACATTGTGAAGTTCTTCGACCCAATGGAGGGTAAAGGCTGAGTTCCTTAATGAAGTTACTGAACTCCAAGGTGACTGGCTATATGCTTAGTACACATGGTAAAAAGCATTTCACATTTTTAGGTCTGGACTAGAGGCAGGTTTAGCTGTGTCCCCAGGCTCATATCAGTACAAAATAATATGTAGTACAAAATAATACATACAGAGAAAGGGGCATTGCTGTTACCCACTTTGGCCATTGCTCTGTTGAGTTGCCACTCACATTCTGTATCAGCCCACTTCAACACCTAGAATAGGCAATGAATCAGCCTCTTTCACCCATTGTTTCTGTTGCCAAAGACATTCATGTTTAGACCAGTCTATAGGGCAGCCATTCGGTGTTTGCGCTGTCAGGCAGTGTGAGTGACTGAAATTTGCCTGTTCATATCTGTGACATGAACGAAAGACACATCTTAGCACTTTACTGTTAGAGCCTGACATAGAGCAGCTTTGTCAGCCCATGATGAAGCAGTTACAGCATAAGGACTATAAATCAGTTTGTCACTGATGAGTGCTTAATTTGTGCTGGTGGTTGCAGGTGGGGCTAATCAGCACTCATTTTTGGGGACCAGGTGTTATTTTTCCTAAACATGCTTGACCCAAAGCAGGCGAGAGGAAAACTCAAAAGAGGGAATTAAAGAGAAAGACAGAAAACAGTGACAAAGGAGGCAGAGATTAAAAATAATTAAATAAAGCTGCAGAGAATGTCTGGTTGGGGGCATGGCAGGCCAGCCAAGAGGCCAGACGCAACACCGTAGTGATGCGACCATCGGCCAGACCATTGGCTTACATCCGGGTTGGAGACCCAGCATTAAGGCTGCCAGTGATACCTGAGGACCCCTAAACCCTAATACCTGATGAGCTCGTGGGCTGAGACAGCACTGTAGGCTCTGGACCAGCCAAATCGTCTTGTGTTGTGGTCCCGGGCACCTAGGCGGAAGGCCGCCAGCCATTGGGCTGCATGTCCTTCATCACTGGAGAGACACCCACTGTCACCACAGTGGGCCTGGGCAGACTGTTTGCCCCCTTAGATTGTTTTTTTCCGCCATTGGGTTCGGATGCAACTTTTCCGCTCCGGTTCGAAATCTCAATTTCAAATGTTTTCAAAGCGCAAAACTTCCCAAAAATCATCGGATTCACTTTCATCTTTGACCCGACTTCATCGGCTCGATTCCGGTCGTCGACGCGGGCCGCTGGGTCTATCCACGCCATAAGGCCTACGGCTCATGGAAAGGACGCCATTCAAAAAATGCCCCCAGTGTGGAGCAAAGTTCCCGCACAGTGACCATCACAAGGTCTGCAATCTGTGCCTATCACCTGAACACGGCAAATCCAGCTGTCCAGCCTGCGCATTCTTTCGATCGAAGAAGACTATTCGAGATCGAAGGGCTCGACACATCATGGCGCAGAGACCAGCACCGGAACCAGAGGACATCTTTGATGAAGGCCCCGATGTCCCGGAAAAAGATTCCGAAGATCTCAAAATCGTGTCAGAGGCAGCAGACTCAGACGACACCATCACTCCTTGGCAACGAGTGAGTACTACTGCCCCTAACCCAACCCCTACAAAACTGAATGGAGTGGTCTAGACTTCGCCTCTTGGCCCCATTCGAGAACGAAAACATCCTTCAGAAGCCCCGCTTCCGGGCTCGGCTCCGAAGAAAAGGGACAAGTCTTCCGGTACCTCGGGACCGAGCAAACCTCATGTAATTGTCCCACCGGCGCCTTCGGCACCGAAACCAAAGGAACACTCTGCTCCGAAATCGGCTCTGACGTCTTACACCTCCACAACGGCCCCAAATACCCTGAGGCCCGTCGATAAGCCGGCTTCGAATGTTTCCAAGCCTAAAGATCTGACTTCGGCTCCGAAACCAACATCCTCGACACCGAAACAGAAGCCTAAGGACTCTAATACGCCTCCTAAGGCCAAAGACCATAAGGATCAACCGCAGCCTTGCCCGGAACCGAAAAAATCGGCATCAAAAGTGGTTCCCCAGGAAAAAAAACTTTTTCACCCCGATCCCATCGATTCAAGGCAGAAAACATTTATATAAACTCAAAAACAGGACATGTCACGGCTGTGCCATGTAAAAAGAGTTCCTGCACAAAAGAAGGACTCTGCCACATCACCTATGCCTCCTTCTCTTATACTGCCTTCTAACCCACCTCCTCTGCCTAAACCACCCTTACCTCTATTTTCTATACCACATACACCACCTCCAGATGACCTGGGGGGGGGGGAGGGTGATCCGAATGACCCGTTCACGGATCCAGATACCTCACCACTAGATAATTGGGCATATCCTATCCCAACAGATCTACAAGACCTGCCAAACCCACAGCCATATCCCTCAAAACCATCTCCCCCAGATGATCACCTGGGGTTTGTACAGTTATTAAATAAGGCTGCATTTTATCATGATGTCACAATGCACTCAGGTGCACCAGAGGAAGACTTCCTCTTGGATACATTTGAACAATCCCAAAAGTCAGTGCAAATAACACCAATGATCAAAGGAGTCATTAAGCATGCCCCAGAAGTATTTAAAGATCCCGTACGTGCCAGGATTCTTAACCCTAGAATAGATAAGAAATATAGGCCTGCCCCTGAAGATGATATTTACATAAAAGGACAGTTGCCTTTGGATTCTCCAGTCGTTTCCAATGCTAGAAAGCGCGCCAACTCCCAGACCTCCGGGGATGCACCACACCCTGATAAGGAATCCAGATTGCTAAAAGCTTCTGGCAAAAGGGTAGCGGCACAGGCAGCCAGTCACAGGCGTATTGCCAACACACAAGCACTGCTGACACGATATGACAGGGCACATTATGACCAGCTGGAAAACCTATTGCAGCATCTGCCTGACCAGTATAAAACTCAGGCAAATTACCTTATCCAAGAGGGCAAGCTAATTTCAAATGCGTCAATTAAATGTGCACTTGACGCAGCAGACACTGCCTCTAGATCAGTCAACACCAGTGTGCTCCTTAGACGACATGGCTGGCTAAGCATTTCAGGTTTTAAGCAGGAGGTCCAGACTACCATACTCAGTCAGCCGTTCAACCAAGAACAGCTTTTTGGAGCGGCTGTGGACACTGCACTTGAAAAAATGAAAAAGGACACAGAGACTGCTAAGTCCATGGGAGCGTTACAGTCTCCACAAACACGTGGCTCCTTTCGCCACTCCTTCTATAGAGGAGCCTCCAAAAACATGGGCGCAGACACCTCATCTTCATTTAAAGCCACCACACAAACATCCCCCAGTAGAGGATATTTTAGAGGCGGATACAGAGGAAACAACAATAAAGGAAGAGGTTGAGGCAATAACAACACTCGCACTTCCCCGCCACAAAACAGTGACTTTCCTCTGGTCCCCCAGACCATTCCACCCCGGTCGGGGGCAGATTAACACAGTTCCTACTTGTCTGGAATTCCATCACAACAGACAGGTGGGTAAGACAAATTATCCAGTATGGTTACTGCCTGGAACTTACAACTACCCCACCACACATACCACAGCTTCCAATGTCCGCAAACCATCTTACGCTCCTCAAACAAGAGGTTCTCTCACTGCTTCAAAAGCACACAGTAGAACCAGTTCCCTTAGAGCATCAAGGAACAGGGGTCTACTCTCTGTACTTCCTAATACCCAAAAAGGACGGGACTCTGAGACCAATACTCGACCTCAGACCCTAAATCTGTATATACAGTCAGATCATTTCCATATGATCACTCTTCAACAAGTGCTCCCGCTGCTGCAACAAGGCGATTTCCTTGCCACACTAGATCTCAAGGATGCCTACTTCTACATTCCCATACATCCTGCTCACAGGAAGTACCTACGGTTTGTAGTGGACGGACAACACTACCAGTTCAGAGTCCTTCCATTCGGAGTTACTACCGCACCCAGAGTATTCACGAAATGTCTTGCGGTAGTAGCAGCACATCTCAGAAGACAACAAATTCATGTGTTCCCATATCTAGACAAGTGGCTAATAAAAGCCAAGTCATTCCAACAATGTGTTCTACACACTCACCAAACCATCCAAATGTTACACAACTTGAGATTCACGATCAACTACACCAAGTCGCATCCACAGCCCTCTCATATACATCAATATCTAGGAGCCACAATAAACAACTCCACAGGTCTAGCATATCCCAGTCCTGCCAGGATAGCCAGTATACAAACTCTTATCACAAAATTTCAAGACCAAGACTCTCTTCCAGCCAGAGTGTTCATGCAACTCATAGGTATGATGGCATCTTGCATCTTCATTGTGCCTTATGCGAGACTCCAAATGTGTCCCTTACAGGAATGTCTAGCACGTCAGTGGTACCAGGCTCAAGGAAAACTTACAGATCTGGTGTTGGTGGACAGCCGCACACATCGCTCTCTACAATGGTGGAACATAACAAACTTGTCCAAAGGGCGGCCGTTTCTCGAGCCTCTTCCACAGATAATGCTGATGACGGACGCATCACTCACAGGATGGGGAGCCCATCTCCTCAGACACACAACTCAGGGCAAATGGACCACTCAACAAAAAGTGCTCCATATCAATCACCTAGAACTGCTGGCAGTATTCCTAGCACTAAAATCCTTCCAACTACATGTACAGAACAAGGCTTTCCTCATCCGGACGGACAACATGACAGCCATGTATTACATAAAAAAACAAGGAGGCAGACATTCTCTGCAGCTATCCCAGCTCGCACAGAACATTTGGAGATGGGCCATTCCTCAGAACATATACCTACTTGCAGAACACCTTCCAGGAGTTCACAATCAGATTGCGGATCTGTTAAGTCGACAGACACAACAGATTAACGAGTGGGAACTACATCCCCAAGTTCTATTACCCTTTTTCCAAATGTGGGGCCAACGAGACATAGATCTGTGCGCCACACACGAAAACGCAAAATGCCCAAGCATCGCCGCCAGGCTTCCACATCCGCAGTCGAAAGGCAATGCGATATGGATGAACTGGTCAGACAGATTTGCGTACGCTTTTTCGCCACTCCCACTAATTCCACTAGTGGTACGCAAGCTCAGGCAACAATCTCTCAAACTGATCCTAGTAGCTCCCACATGGGCACGCCAACCGTGGTACACAACACTATTGGAACTCTCACTAGTTCCACACCTAAAACTACGTCTCTCCCCGTCCTTAATAACCCAGAACCATGGAGAGATCAGACATCCAGGTCAACTGAATCTCGCGATCTGGCTCCTGAAGTCCTAGAGTTCGGTTACCTTAACCTTCCACCGGACTGTATGAACATCATTAAAGAAGCCAGACTCCCTACTACTAGAGCTTGCAATTCTGCAAAATGGAAAGGATTTGCCATCTACTGCACTAACAATAATATACTCCCACTGGATGCCTCTGTTCGAGGCATGTGGACTGCTGAATTCATATCTGTGCATAGATCGCCGCCTAGTGTTGGGTCCGGATGATTGCACATTGTTGTCCTGGAAGAGTCTTCGAAGTATCATGAGATAGGTGGCTCCTCCTCTGGACTACAGTGCGCATGGGCATCCTCTCCGTCCTTAGATTGTTTTTTTCCGCCATTGGGTTCGGATGTAACTATCTTAGCTCAACTTAGGAATACTTAGTTTTAGGCCAAAAGGCCTTTAGTTTTCGTCGGTACAGTTACCGTTCGGTGTCGACTACTAGCTTTAGTGCTCCACACCCTTTTTCCAACTTTCGGACCGGTTTGGTCCAAACTTCGAAGCTCGATCGACGATGGAATCGAGGACTCCATTCAAGAGGTGTCCGTTATGCCACGCGAAGTACCCTCATATCGACGTCCACCCAGTATGTAATAAATGTCTCTCGCCGGATCACGGCGAATCGAAATGCATGGCCTGTGCACGGTTCCGATCTAAGAAAACTCTGCAAAATCGACGGGCAGCGAGGCTCGAAGCGCAGCAAGCAGCGCCTGCTCCCGCAAACATATTCAGCACCGAGGACGAGGACGCCGAGAGCGTGGAAGATGTAGTCTCTAGCCCCGCTTCAGAACATGATTCCCGATCGGACGACGAAGATGAAGTGATCTTTCGACGCGAAGAAACCGTCGATGAGGTAGGAGACTTCGACGAGGCCTACGGGCTCTCCTGAAGAGCTAGGCCAATCCGTCGAAACGGAGGCCGAAACTGTACGTCGTCATCAGGCTCCGGTCGAGGGATCGCCTTCGGGCCTTACCCAAGATCAAATGCATGGTTCCTCGGCCCCACCTTCCGGTCCGGCCTCGAACACTCTGCAAGAGCCACCATTACCGAAGACGACCGGGTTATTAAACCGAAAACCATCCATCGCTCCAGTCCCTTCAAAAACGAAAGTGAAACTGGTGGTGGTCGGATCGAAGGCGTCGAAACCATCCACTGCCCCGACGCCGAAAAAAGTCGTCGGCTCCGACCGAGTACAAAGAGTCTTCAGCGCTGAGCTCACCGCAGCGGATGCGGTCGATACACGGAAAAAGCATGCCCTCGGGCACCACAAAGCACCGAGACCTTCGGCGCCGACATCGAAGGCCGTAACCTCCGCAGTCAAAATGGCCGCCCGGCTACGTCAACGCCTAGAGCACCGATGCCGACTAAGTCCTCGACTACGTCGACTGTCGATACATCCCTTCAGACCAGTGACCCCCTTCCGACAAAAAAGTCGGGGCTGGCCTCGACGTCTACTACCAAAGTGCCCATCAAACCACCATCTGCGTTCGCTGTGCAGCAGGTCTCTGCATCTTTACAACGCATCCGTGACCGGGCAACCCTCCATTCTATCTCGGGTCCCGACACAACCTCCCCTTGTAGAGTGCACTCGGAGCCCACCAACATCACGTTTGGGCTGCCACCGCCATCGGCACTGAAACTATTTCAAATTCGGACACGTGTCCTCCACACACAGTCCACCACCTCTGGCCTTACAGAACAAGACTCTTCGGGGCCACAATTTATCGACGCCGACACTGGCAGGTTAATGCTCCACAAGCGCAAAATAACGCCAGTCAGGGAAGAGGAGCCATACAAAATTCCTCTTAAACGCAAGCTGCCAGCGGAGCAGGAACCAGTGCTACAAGAACACTTCCAACCCTTCCATGCAGATCCGCAGTCCTTTTCTCCTATCCCTTCCGAATCGGACACAATACAGGACTATGGAGGGGAGGATACCATCTACCCTGGGGACGTAGATCCTGATGAACAACTACAAGACCCGGATCAGACGTGGGATGATCCCACAGACCAAAGTGTCGCGCCACATACTCAAGATGCGCAACTCTATAACGTAAAAACGTCTCCTACTGAGGACACGGCTGCATTTAATGCCCTCATCGAACGGGCTGCTGCTCATCATGGGGTGGAGCTCCATTCTGACGCCATTGAGGAAGACTTCCTGCTTGACACTTTCGCATCTTCAGAAAGAACTGTCAAAACTCTGCCCATGTTAAAGGGGGTTCTAAAACCTGCCAAAGACATTTTCAAGGACACCACAAGAGCCCGAGTGTTAAATCCCAGGATTGAAAAGAAATACAAGCCTGCACCCGGTGACCCTAAATACATTAGGGGTCAGTTGCCATTAGACTCCATGGTGGTTGCCAATGCTCGCAAGAGAGCCTCCCCCAGACAAAGAGTCAAAAGTACTAGAAACATCGGGCAAACGCATTGCAGCGCAAGCAGCGAACATCCTGCGCATTGCTAATACACAGGCACTCCTGGCACGTTATGACAGGTCACATTACGACACGCTGGAGTCACTGCTCCAACATCTACCAGATGAGTATAAAGAGTCAGCGGAACTCCTCATTAGAGAAGGACAACTCCTCACTAATGCATCCATAAAATGCGCCCTTGACGCAGCTGACACAGCGGCTAGAGCAATAAACACAAGCGTCATGCTGCGACGCCATGCCTGGTTACGTATCTCAGGCTTCAAACCCGAGATCCAAAACAATATTCTGAACTTACCAGTTAACACAGAATTCTTATTTGGCCCAGACGTTGACACTACCCTAGAAAAAATAAAGAAAGACACGGACACTGCGAAATCAATGGGGGCTCTGCAAACGCAGCAATTTCGTAGTGGCTCCTTTCGTCGCACCGGAAATAGGGGAACAACAAGGGGTCAGGGGTCACAACAGCAGTATGCGAAAGGTGGCGCACAAAGCACCTAAGACAAAAACAACAGGGGTGGATATCGTGGATCCAGCACCAAGGGCAGGGGACGTGGCTATGGCAACACCAGGTCCTCTCCAAAGAACAAACAGTGACGCCCTCTCCTTACCCCCCGACCACATAACACCTGTCGGGGGACGACTCCAGCTGTTCCTGTCCGCGTGGAAGAACATCACCACGGACAGGTGGGTCAGGGACATCATCCAGCACGGGTACTGTCTAGAACTAACTTCCACTCCACCCAACATACCACCAAAGCACCGTCCTATGTCAGCCGAACACTTAGGTTTACTCCAGCAGGACTACTTGCTATGCTCGCAAAAGGGGCAATAGAAGTAGTGCCCATCGACCAGCAGGGCGCATGGGTGTACTCTCTGTACTTCTTAATCCCCAAAAAGGACGGCTCGCTCAGACCTATTCTAGACCTACGACCCCTAAACCTATATATTCTGTCGGAGCATTTCCATATGCTCACCCTCCAGCAGGTTCTCCCACTACTCAGTCAGGGGGATTTCCTAGCTACGCTAGACCTGAAGGATGCATACTTCCACATACCCATACACCCTTCACACAGGAAGTACCTCAGATTCACTATTCAAAGGAATCACTATCAGTTCAAAGTTCTCCTCTTCGGAGTAACAACAGCACCCAGGGTCTTTACCAAGTGCCTGGCAACAGTGGCCGCGCATCTGCGACGACAAAACATTCACGTCTTCCCTTATCTGGACGACTGGCTAGTTCAGGCCAAGTCAGCACAACAATGTGCCACCCACATGTCCCACACCATTCACCTTCTTCACGATCTGGGATTCTCACTAAATTACCCAAAATCAAATCTCCAACCTGCGCACGTACAACAGTACTTAGGCGCAACAATCAACACTCTGGCTGCCACAGCTCAGCCCACTTTAGTGAGACTCAACAGCATGCAAGTGCTGATCTCTAAATTCAAACCTCAACACTCCCTTCCGGCGAGAGTGTTCATGCAGTTGATAGGCATGATGGCCTCCTGCATTTTCATAGTCCCACACGCAAGACTACATATGCGCCCGCTTCAGGAGTGCTTAGCACGTCAATGGAATCAGGCTCACGGGCAACTAAAAGACCTAGTGTTGGTGAGCGGTCGGGCATACAACTCTCTGCATTGGTGGAATCCTCAAAACCTTTGCAAGGGCCGACCGTTCCAAGAGCCTGTTCCACAAATCATACTGACAGCGGACGCGTCTCTCCAGGGATGGGGAACTCATGTACTCAATTAAACAGTGCAGGGACTATGGACAACGCAACAAAAGAAGATGCACATCGACCTTCTGGAACTGATGGCAATCTTCCTAGCCATGAAGGCATTCAAAGTACACTTGTGCAACAAAGTCGTGTTGATCCGGACGGACAACATGACTGCCATGTACTACATACAGAAGCAGGGAGGAACACACTCTCCACAGTTGTCTCACCTGGCTCAGAGCATGTGGAAGTGGGCCATTCAGAGGAACATATTCCTCATGGCAGAACACCTCCCGGGCAAGGACAACCAGATGGCGGATCTGCTCAGCAGACACAGCCACCAGATGCACGAGTGGGAGCTACACCCATCAGTTCTCCAACCGTACTTCCAGCGGTGGGGTCATCCAGAGATAGACCTATTCGCCACAAAAGAAAACGCAAAATGCCAAAGCTTTGCCGCCAGGTTCCCACACCCACAGTCGCAGGGCAATGCGATATGGATGAACTGGTCCGGCAGATTTGCGTACGCTTTTCCCCCAGCACCATTAATACCGCTGGTGGCGCGCAAACTAAGGCTACACTCACTAACCCTGATCCTAGTTGCTCCAACGTGGGCACGCCAGCCGTGGTACACCACCTTTCTGGAACTTTCCGTGGTGCCTCATCAACGACTGCGGATAAAACCAGCATTTTTAACGCAGAACCATGGCGAAATTCAACACCCAGATCCCCAGAAACTGAACCTGGCGATCTGGCTCCTGAGGTCTTAGAATTTGGCTACCTAAACTTACCACCTGACTGTATGACTATCATCAAAGAAGCCAGGAGACCCACTTCTAGAGCCTGCTATGCGGCCAAATGGAAAAGGTTTGTCATTTACTGCAACAACAATGACATTAACCCACTGGACGCATCTATTCAAAACATCATATGCTACCTCTTACACCTATACCGCTGTAATCTGGCATACAACTCAATACGCATCCATTTGACCGCGATAGCAGCCTACCTCCAAAACAGGCAGCACCTCTCCTTATTCAAGGTACCTGCCATCAAAGCTTTCTTGGAGGGACTCAAACGAGTAATTCCCCCAAGACACCCACCAGCACCAGTGTGGAACCTCAACTTGGTCCTCACCAGACTGATGGGTCCGCCCTTTGAACCTCTCCATTCATGTGAGATTCAATTCCTCACCTGGAAAGTGGCTTTCCTGGTAGCCATCACTTCCTTAAGGAGAGTTAGTGAACTCCAGGCACTAACCATTCAGGAGCCATTCATTCAGGTACACGCAAACAGGGTTGTCCTACGCACCAACCCCAAGTTCATGCCCAAAGTCATATCACAGTTCCACATTAATCAAACTATCGATCTGCCCGTTTTCTTCCAAAATCCGCAAAATGTCGCGGAAAGAATGCTCCATACACTAGATGTAAAGCGGTCTCTCATGTACTATATTGACAGGACAAAGGATTTTAGAAAAACTAAACAACTCTTCGTTGCCTTTTCTCCACAACACAAAGGCAACGCCATTTCCAAAGCAGGAATAGCCAGATGGATCGTTAAATGCATTCAGATTTGCTATCACAAAGCTAAACGCACATTAACGGTTCCCCCACGAGCCCACTCAACACGAAAGTTAGGGGCATCCATGGTTTTCCTAGGAAACATCCCTTTACACGAAATTTGTAGAGCAGCCACATGGTCCACAATACATACATTTACCAAACACTACTGCGTAGATGTACACTCACGACAGCAGGCAGCTGTAGGACAGGCTGTTCTCAAAACTCTTTTCCAGACTGCTGCAGCTGGCACAGGTAGCCGCCGCTGCTATATATTCTATGCACAGATATGAATTCAGCAGCCCACATGCCTCGAACTGATTATGCTACTTACCAGTATGCATCTGTTCTTGGCATGTAGGGCTGCTGACATTCATATCGCCCACCCTCCTCCCCAGCGCCTGTCGCGGCTGCAGCACTCAGTATTTTCTGTATAGCATGGTCATCACTTACTGTATCTACTCCATCACTGCCACAATGGCGAAAAACAATCTAAGGATGGAGAGGATGCCCATGCGCACTGTAGTCCAGGGGAGGAGCCACCTATCTCATGATACTTCGAAGACTCTTCCAGGACAACAATGTGCAATCATCCGGACCCAACACTAGGCGGCGATCTATGCACAGATATGAATGTCAGCAGCCCTACATGCCAAGAACAGATGCATACTGGTAAGTAGCATAATCAATCCAGAACATCATTTGCTACTTACTACATTTGCAAAGATGTAACTTAGCATACTCATCCATACGTCTGCATCTAGCAGCACTTGCAGCTTACTTACAAAACCGACAACATTTGTCACTTTTTAGAGTACCTGCAATCAAAGCCTTCCTGGAAGGACTTAAAATAATTATTCCTCCCAGATTACCACCCTCTCCGGTGTGGAATCTAAACATTGTTCTTACTAGACTCATGGGACACCTATTTGAACCTCTACATAAATGCGAACTGCAGTTCCTTACATGGAAAGTAGCTTTCCTTATTGCAATCACATCTCAGAAGAGTAAGTGAGATCCAGGCTTTAACCATACAAGAACCATTCTTACAATTACATAGTAACAAAGTGGTTCTCAGGACAAATCCAAAATTCCTTCCAAAAGTCATATCTCCTTTTCATCTTAACCAGTCAGTGAAGTTACCAGTGTTCTTTCCAAACCCTGACTCCGTTGCAGAGAGGGCTCTTCACACCATAGATGTTAAAAGAGCCCTTCTTTATTACATTGACAGAACTAAATCTTTTCGCAAAACAAAACAATTGTTTGTAGCTTTCTCTCCGCCACATAAGGGTAACCCCATCTCCAAATCCAGGATTGCAAGGTGGATAGTTAAATGTATCCAAATATGCTACCAGAAAGCTGAACGCACATTAACAGTTCCCCCTAGAGCGCATTCCACACGCAAACTAGGGGCTTCCATGGCATTCTTAGGGAACATTCCCTTAGAAGACATTTGTAAGGCAGCCACATGGTCTACAACACACACCTTCACTAAACACTATTGTGTTGACGTGCATGCAAAGCAACAAGCTTCTGTGGGCCAAGCTGTCCTTAACTTTATTTCAAACTACTGCAACCGATACAGGTGACCACCGCTAGGGGAGATACTGCTGTATAGTCTATACTAGTGTGTGATCTGCAGCTCATATGCCTCGAACAGGAAATGCTACTTACCAGTATGCATCTGTTCTTTTTATGTAGAGCTGCAGATCCACACACGCCCACCCACCTCCCCGGAACCTGTATCTGTTCCAGTTCTATCTTACTTAGATAAACACACATGGACATCTCTTTTCTTCTATTAACTCCATAATTTCCCATCATGGCGAAAAACAATCTAAGGATGGAGTCGATGCATACTGGTAAGTAGCATTTCCCTTCTAGGCTATACCCACGCCGTCTAGTGACTGCGCTCCTATTTTTTAGAGGTCAAGCATTGACTCCACCAGCTGGGGGTACAGTACTCTGTTATTCCCAGCCCACCTTAAAATCATGTTGAACGGAGTCTCCACTTTTTTCATGGTCCCTAAATATGCTTGGGACTATGCAGACCACTTTCACAGCGAATTTGCTGCGGAGCAAACAGGACACTTATCGGGTTCCCCTTGACCATGCCGGAGAAAAAGGGGCAGTCCGCGAATCGAGGCCATCCCTCGACCATCTCCAAAGAAATTTCCTGACCTAAAACAGATTATTGATGACCGCAGACGGGCTGTGCAAGCATAACCTGGGAGCTGATACTAGAACCATAGACGACGATAAGTGCCCGCACATTTTCTCCTCAGATGAAGACACTCCCCCCTCTCGCCAGGGTTCCCAGACCCCACCTTTGATGACTCCTCAAATGATGGACAACATCATATAATCCCTCCTCCCACCCTCTAGCCATTATTTAAGAGTGGTAAAAACTACACACCCTTTTATCCCAACCCTATTTCTCATATGCAGAGATGATTCACTAATTTATACTTGGCCGGTGCTGTGGAGGGCCATGGCCCCTGACCTGGCTTCTGCTGGCCATTCCCTCCTGCGCTCTCTGCCAGATGCTGGCCAGCACATCTATTATGTACAAACCAGTCTCATTCTGCATGCGACTAAGCATTACACTCACAAAGAGTTCCAGGACAGTGAGCGGCCCCCTGCTGAATCAGACTCGTCTCAGCCCTAGTCACGCAGGGCACACTAGGTTCCACATCTTGTACCCTGGTCAGGTCACACCCCCATAGTACACTAGAGTTTGACTGTGCTCAGGTTTGGTGTTCTACTGTTTGGAGTAGGCTCTAAATGTTGTTCTCTTTTCCACTTGTTTATACTACTCCTTACCCATTTCACACATGACTGGCCTTGGCAGGCAGGCACTACATATCCCATATGGAAATATCTGGGTGGTCGTCTGGGGCAGGGGTTGCCCGTGGTGGGTCCCTGCCGTGCACGCTGTGCACTTCCCCTTGTACACGTAATGGCCCCTCCTTTTAACTTCAGGTTTTTTTTACCTTGAAAGGGCTCATGGTGAGGAAGAAGTATGCAATTTACTCCTACACTCAGCGCCAGAATGCACACATAGTATTTATACAGGAGTCCCACACTACAAGGGAGGAACTGGAGCGCCTGCATATGTGTTGGAGGGGTACCATTCACGCCTCTACCTATTCAGCGTTTGAGCGGGGCGTCATGGTCTGGATTAGGTCTGCAGGTCCTTTTCAAGAGATAAACACTGTCATAGACAAGGAAGGAAGATGCGTATTCCTTGAGGGCCGCCTAGAGGGCCACCCCATCCTCATCTATGCCCCGAACGCAAATCAGGGAGCCTTTTAGGCCACTCTCTCCACAGTGATAGCACATAAGACAGGGAGGCCCTTTGGTGAAGAGAATAATTGTGTCCTTGACCTTGATAGGTCCCACTCCCCCTTGCCATGCTTTTACCCTTACATGCAAGGGAAATGCTTACGATACTGGGTGCAACATTGGGCGCTATCGGACATGTGAAGGTCCATTTATCCTAGTGCTTATGTGTACTCCTTCCTCTTTGTGCCACACAACCTTTGTATGCGCTTGGATTGTTTCTTTTGCTCCACCCCCTTAGTACCCCTTGTTCGCCACTCGGACTACTTGGGACGTATCCTTTCAGATCACGACACCCACATATGGACTTACAATGAGCGACTCTTCATCCTCCCTTGCCCACTTGCTGCCTCCCTTGCGATTGCCTGGAGGACCCTGTGTTTTTGCCAGGTGCCCACATCCAGAAATACCCCGCTGAAAACCACAATATAGCCTCCACTAGGGCACTTGAATGGAAAAACGAGCTATGCAGCCCTCTTAGAGCATTTTAGAAGCTTCAACTTTACTGTACACATGGGCATGGTCCACAGAGAAGATGATAAATCTGACCCGCTCCTTGCCTGGCTGGTAAGACAAGAGATCTCCGTTAGGCCCATCGTGGAAGTGGTCACATGTTTAGGAATAACAGTTCACACGCAGCATGGAATACCGCATGTGTTTCATACCTACTATTCGTCAATCTGTCATGCACAGCCAGACACATTGGTGGCAGAATCTAGTATCTTCTAATTAGGTCACGATCTCCCATGCATCACAGATGCTGCTAGGACTTCCCTAGATGCCACAATCACGATGAAGAATGTGGCACAGGCAATCCGAGAGCTAGCCCAAACAAAACCTCTGCGCCTGATGGGTTGCACTAGAATACACCACCTTTATCTCTATCGTAGCACCTCATCTTGCGGAGACATTAAATGCAGCTCCCCACACTGGCACACTCCCGCTATCGCTTCAGTCACTTTTAGTCTCTTTCCTCAAACCAGATATGGACACTTCTCAACTGGCATCATCCTTGGATTATAAGATTTTGGGGAAAATCCTCTCAATAGATATGCCCAGATCCTTCCAGAACTCATACACTCTGATCTGAATGGTTTTGTCCCGGGGTGCAGTGCCTCCCAAAATATAAGACGTAGGATCAGGTACAGAGGCGATTTCGAAACGCTGCCTGCCTCATACTAGACCTTGAGCAGTCATTTGACACATTGACGTGGGACTACCTCTTACTGGTACTGACTCATATGTTAATCCGCAAACTGTTACTTGCTTACACCAGATTGCTTTACACCAAACCCTCCTCCCGGAAACGTTTAGGCTCTTATTCCCTCATCCTTTCCAATGGACCCGGGCACCAGACTTGTTGCCCACTCTCTCCACTACTGTTTGCAGCTGCAGCTGCAAGGGGTGGGTCGAACATGGGGTATACCCCTGGCGGACCGGACGCATGCAATGTCCTTGTGTGCAAACTACTTTCTTTTATAGCAACAGGACATAACGTCTGTCCTTTCCCCACTACACGACTCCTTGAAAGAGTTTGCTAGGTTAACAGGGCTTGTGGTCGAAGTCGTCAGTCTGTCTGCTTTGCCCCTACCAGCTACCATGAGATATACGCCTAGGTGAGGCGCAACTTCACTGGTACAGAGAAGTGATTTGTTACCTGGGAATCTGTCTTTATCATGCTCTGCTTGATCTCTGCGAGGGAAACCTTTGAACCGCTCTGGCTGGCATCAAATTACAAGTGCATTTTTGGTGGAACTTGTCTCTAGCCCCAGTAGACAAGATAGCACTGGCAAAGATCTCCTTCGCCTCTTATACTATTTTGCTTACCTTCCGACAGTCCTGTCAAAAGCGTTCTTGAGCTGGATTCCCTTCTCTTTGTCCTCATCTGGAGTAACAAACGTTGCTGAATCACCCTGAAAAAGTTGCAACTGACAGTAGGGCAAGGTGGACTGAGCGCCCCCTCGTTTGAGACATACTTTCTGGCTGCTCAGCTACAATGGTTGTTGCGCTGGACAGCTGAGCTCTATTTTGGAGAAACGTGTAATGAACAGGGTCTCCTACCACAGTCCATGATACAAGGCTTTGTCCTTCCCTTGATTTTACCCTCATCCCCCTGGCCACTGTGGTTGGCGGCAGCATGCACCTGTAAGGTCTGATTGCATCGCCTTACACATGCCTGCATGGGTATCGGTGCTTTCTCTGATAGGTCTCCCCCACTTTCCAGGCTTTTATTCATCCAGAGAACTAAAGACCTTGACAGAGCAATTGCTTATCACTGTGGGCGACCTATTAAGTGAATGGCAGCTCCTCACCCTTAAACGGCTTTTCATGGACCATGGCCTTTTACCGGGTCAGTTCTGCATCCACAGGCAGCTTCATACATCCTGTGGGACGCTCTTTGGCACGCTGGAGGCAGAACCCACCACACATCCAATGTTACAGACCGTGCTTATTATGGTCAAGGGATGCCACTTGATCACCTGGCTATACAAGGCCATCCGTGAGCTCATAGGCGTTCCTCTAATAGCGCTGCAACACAAGTGGGAAGACGATTTTTGGAGGGCACTCCACGACAAGGACTAGAAGCAAGTGCTGGAATTCCTCCAGCTTGTTTCCTGAAACTCTCACTTAAAAAAAAAAAGCGCTTTTTTATGCTCGACAGGCCTTACCTCACCCTTACACTGTTAAATGATTATTTCCCTGAAGCACAGCATAGCTGTCAACAATGTCATACGTCAGAGGCCGATTTAGACCATATGTTATGGCCCACTGGCTAACTGCAGGGCTTGGCAGACAGTGGAAAATACCATACTGCAGGAGTCCACAGAATTGGCAGATATGCATACATGGGAAGCATCTGCTTGAACACCATAAAGTCCTCACCTGCTTTGCGGCCCTGGCAAACGCATGCTGGCACTCCAGTGGAAATCTGCAACGGCACCACCAGTAGCGGCTTGGCAGGGAACAATGTTCTAATTTGGGGGGGGGGGGAGAGGAGCATGCCCTCCTTTACAAAGAGATTGACACCTGCGTAAACGCCCTATATTTCCCCCATTGAGCTACCCTTCTTAGTTCTGATAACATGTGGGAAATGATGATCTCCCCCCTGTAAACCACACAAGCCATTTATAGGCCACTTATGCACTGTATGCCTGGATTGTGCATGTATTAAACACCTCCCGTCTCATGTACATGCATGCCTACAGACCACACTACCACCTGCCTTAGTGGCCTCCACTCACTCAGCATACCCACATACATTCACAAGTCCCTTTACCAATTGACCCAGCCTGCCGCTGCCATCTCCCATAGTTGCCCCACTTTTTTCCTAGTTCTCTACTTTGCCCCTTGTTGACACCTTGCAACAGTATGCCGATGGTATTCACCTGCCATTAGCAGCTCACCATCCTCGAGCAGTCGAAATTTGAACAGAAGCCTTGTAACAGTTTCAAGTTATTTCATGTGACTGTGTAACCAATTGGAATGCATATAAGGTGAGTCATGCCAGAATTTATATATGGTTGCTTCTCTTTCCTATGTTGTAAAACCTAATAAACACATTTAAAAAAAAAAAAGGTTCAGGGAGTGTCTGGTGGTGGATGAAAGAGGCAACGAAAACGAATAAAAGTTGAATTGCATCAATGCTCGCCGTCAGATGTGCTTTGTAATAGCCCTTGAAGAAGAGACCTAGTGTCTTGAAACGCGTTGGCAAAGCAAAAGATGAATGGATATGAAAGGCAGTCTGCAAATTAAACCGGATGGTGGGATGGTTGTCGAGTGCCCTCTCGCTGCACAAAGGCACTTTGGAATAATATATATATTAGGTGGCCGCCCTCGACCGAAACGAAGAGTGGATCCATGGTGGAATTTTGGCAGCCGCCCCCTACTATTGCCGAAGAAAGCAAGCACTGGTTTGAGGACGGGATCGGCAGGGTCGGGGGACTCGCATGAAAACGTCGTTCGCCGGTGAGTAATATTGGCACATATTGTAGGTGGGGAGAGACATTACATAAGGCAGTGAAACAACAAGTCCAGTGATTGTTGACTTGTACAAACAGACACGAGACCAAACAACCCACAATGTCTGCGGAAATGGTACGAGAGAGGGAAATGGCGGCAGAGGAGGTGTTTGGAAGCCTGCCAAGCACCTCAAATAATCCAGCACAACTGACAAACATGGGAAATGACAAAGACACAGATGCAAAGTTGCTGTTAAAAAACTTGGAGAAGAAAATGAAATTGAAGACCACAAAGTGGTGTGAGCACAAGTCACTTTTGAAGTATGCTGAAGTGGGAAGGGTCCCACGGGGGTTGCGAATCCTCCTGGCGCCCAGTTTTGACAAACCTAACCCCAACATGCTACGCGAGTGTGGAGAGAGCAACTTCGCTGCTTCTATGAATTTGGTTAACATTTTAATTAAGTATGCAAACATCGATCGTCTGGAAATATTACGAGAAATTGACAAAATAAATAATGAATTGAGTAAATTTGAAACAACAGAATATATTACCAAAAGAAAAGGTGGCTATAAAAGAGAGAGTAAAGAAACATGAGGAGAAAATCTAATTTAGAAAGGCACACAAGTTCGCTCGAGATTTAGCTGACTACAAAAATGGACAAATCGGGGGCGTGGCTTGCAGCCAACAGCAATGGCCGCAGCCTAGGAGAGCTCCGCGCTCACTAATCTCTCGCCCCACAATATCCTGCCACTAATCCGCATCCACGGCGACGAGGATCGGCTGCGCCGACTGTCGAGAGGCTCCGGTGCCGCCCGGGTCCTGTCTGGAAGCTGCTTGTGCCGCCACGGGGTCCGCATCGGCAGGATCGAGGGTGCGGCCTGCTTCCCGGGGCCGAGACTGGGGACTGGAGTGACCGAGCGAGGCCGAGGAGGCGGAGCTCGGTGCGGACCCGCCCCGGGGACCGAGGCGGCGCATCGCACAAGGCGGAGAGGAAGCGGAGCATAGAACGTGGGCGCGCTGGCCCCCGGTGCCTCCCTGGGGGCAGTGCTGACGTAGACCCGGGCCTCGTGGCGGTGGGGACCCCACAGTGTGACACCGGGCTGCGAGACGGGGCACGTGAGTGGGAGTGAAGACGAGGTGCCCCGGCTCAGATACATCGGGGACAAGGGGGTGTCCAGCCCCCCCCGCATCGGCGACTAAGGGGCGCTCCAGCACGAACGTTGGCCTTGCTCTCTGGACCCACGGCCTGGAGTCCGGGCGTGCCCCGGGGGGCAGATTGGTCTAGCCCACAAGATGAAAGGAACGGTGAGCCCGGGCCTGCATTCCTGACGTTCCGGCCGCCGGCGACTTGCAAGAGGGGACTGGGGTCAGGCCCGGCCTGCGACCGGCGAGGTGAGAGTACCTGGTGATTCAATCAAGCGCCTGACCCCCCCCCCCCCCTCCCCGCGCGGCCCTACCGGGTTGCGAAAAGCCCGCATAGTGGACAAGACACACCACAGATACAGTGGGCTGCGCATGGTGCGCCCCGTCGCGCCTCTCCAACACGACCTGTGAAGTACGGGCGTATTCCGGACTACGGCTCCCTGCACAAGCGGAGAAGAGGAAGGGAGGGAAACTCGAAAGGCCGAGCGCTGACCTTTCCGGCGCAGCCTGGCAGCGGCGACTACCGACCTCCCCAACGCCTGCCCGATACGCCGCGAGACGGAGTACGCACCATGGGGGGCAAAGGCCAGCGTGGGCCGCAGACAGGCAAATTGGACAAATATGCCTATCGCGGGGAGAGATCGCAGACCCCAGAGACTCCCAAGAAGAGTGAGGACACAGCGCAAGCCGGTCAGCCTGGGGACATTACCCTACATGATGTAATGCGCACGCTAACGCAAATGCAACCAGCGATAGGTACGATCTCCACGGACATTACACTGTTACGGGCAGACGTGTCAAAAATAAATGATAGGCTGAAGGAGGTGGAGGACACGACAGCCACCCTGTCCACGGAGACAACCCTGCTCCAAAATAAAGTGAGGTCTTTGGAAAAGGCGCAGAAGCAACTGGAGGCAAAACTGGACGATCAAGAAGGGCGCTCCCGCCGGAATAACATCCGCTTAGTAGGAGTGCCGGAGACCGTACGCGGTCCGGCACTGAACTTATTTGTGGAAGACCTAGTCAAGAATAAACTCCAACCCAGAGGATTGTCGGGGTTTTTCTTAGTAGAACGAGCGCACAGGGTGCCAGGAGGGACGCCCAAACCGGGAGCCCCACCACGGCCTATACTAGCAAGAATATTTAACTTCCGCGACCGGGACGCCATTTTGCAGACAGCACGAGTTGCTCCCCCACTACGAGTGGAGAATAGCAAAGTGGAGATCTACCCGGACTACACAGCGCTGGTAACGAAGCAGCGCAGAGAAATCCTGGAGGTAAAAAAAGAACTACGTAGGAGAGAACTGAAATATGCAATGCTCTTCCCCGCAAAGTTCAGGGTGGAGGCGGAGGGCAAAACCTGGTTCTTCCTGTCCCCAGAGTAGGCAACAGAATGGCTAGAGGGCTGGCGGAATGCCGCGGGACGCAATGGAGCGTCGCAGAGAACCGGACACTCCGCGGACAGGGCGGAGGAATCGGACTCATCGCATAAGGGGTCAGCCGGAGGAATATGACACCGCACCAGGCAGGATCTGCACATGGGGCTCGACGGACAGCGGCACTGGCACGACGACCTCTGTCGCTCCTGAGGGGTGGCCGTGAGGTTTGGGCTTGGGCCGCCTCTCCAGAGCCTCTCACTGACACTGGAACAAAGGGCCTGCGAAGGCTGAGGACGGGGCCATCAGGAGAAAGGCTGAGCGGGAGACTCGCGCGGCCGGAGCCCGAGACTTCTTCATAGCCGTGGACATATTGAAGCTCTGAGGGGGAGACTCAGACTGGGTGCAACTGGCATCTCCCCCCCTGGCACGCAAGTACACAGTTATGGGGAGAAAGCACTCTGCTCAGTTGGGGTGGTGGGTAGTTTGGAATCCGCCGGGCAGGGAAGCAGGGAGGAGGGTGGGGGGGACGGGGTGTTTACTCGGGGTTATGGTTCACAAGGTTTTATCTGCATACCACAAGCCTAATCTGCGACGGCATACACTCATCTCACAACGTTCATTATACAGCGCACATACAACATGCGATAACAAATGGGCCCGGACACGGAACAAACCTTAGGGAAGACCGACGGCCCGCATGCCACTAACCACACAAGTCCTGGCAAGAGCCTAGCGGTCCTGTCCTGGAATGTCAACGGGTTGGGGGACAAGATAAAACGGGGGCTGGTATTACAGTACATTAAACGGAAGGGACCGGCAGTGGCGCTGTTACAAGAAACGCACTTGGTAGGTTCCGCATGTCAAGCCTTAGATAGATGGGGATATAAAATGGGAGTGCATTCGGAGTTCACCTCTGGATCCAGGGGTGTAGGAATATTAATCCACAAGCGCTGTCCGCTGCTAATACAACAGACATGGACCGACGCGCAGGGCAGATTTGCGGCATTGGCGTGCCAATGGGAAGGGAGAAGGTACAACTTTGTTTCAGTATATATCCCGCCAGCGTTACATGGCTCCGCGCTCCCAGATTTAGGCGCATTTCTGCTTGCACACCCGCAAGGAGCAACGATTATAGGGGGGGATTTCAACGCGGTAGTTGATGCGACCATGGATAGGCGACCCCCCAGAGGATCCAGTAGCTCCAGTTCGAAACTTAGGGATTTCGTAGAAACGATCGGCCTAACGGACACCTGGAGGGTGAAATTCCCACATGACAGACAATATACCTTCCACTCAGGGGTGCACAACAGTGAGTCACGAATAGATCACATGTTTACCCAGATGCTGGGTTTGGAACAGATAGCGGAAGTGATACACTTGCCTAGGGGAATATCGGACCACTCCCCGATGCTGCTAACCTGCTCTTCAGGCATCCCAGACAGGCGTAGGCTCTTCCCGATTTACCCATATTATTTCACTATTAAAGAACTCAAGAAAACATTGGTCACCGCCACGAAACGATACTTTCATGAGAATGAACACACGGTGCAGTCACCAGCGGCGCTCTGGGAAGCCTATAAAACGGTCCTGCGGGGCCAGGCCATATCCTCCGTATCGCACCACAAGAAGCGCCAGCGCCAACAACTCCACTCGCTAGAAGAGAACTTGCAAAGGGCAGAGGCAGACTACGCCGCCGACGCCACGGCGGCGACCGCACATGGGCTACAGCTAGCACAGCAAGAATACAGGACATTTGTATGGGAGGAGGCAAAAACTAGATTACAGACCACAAGGCACACAGTGTACGAACAAGGGGACAAAGCAGGTAAGCTACTGGCCTGGTTAGATAAAAAAGACAAAGCTAATAGGTGGATAGCAGGGCTTGCCACACAACATGGCTAATCACAGACCCACAGGCCATAGTAGAGGAACTGGCGGCACATTATGAACGCATTTATACGCCGACCGCTACGGCCACCATAGAAGACAACAGGCCTTCCTGAACGACATCCAAATGCCAAAGTTGGCTCAAACAGCAGTGCGGGCGCTTGAGGCTGACATTACACAGGAAGAAACGCTATATTCGCACTCCACACAGGTAAAGCTCTAGGGCCTAATGGTATCCCAGTGGAACTCTTGCGACACCTGGCTACGGTTCTAACACCACACCTCTTAAACATGTATAAGGACAGCTTAGAGAAAGGGGAACTTCCCAGGGACCAGCACTTGGCTTTGATAGTAGCAATACACAAGCCGGGGAAACCGACAAACAGTTGCTTGTCCTACCGGCCCATATCCCTGATCAACGCAGAAGCAAAGATACTGGCCAAGGTGCTGGCAATGCGGCTCCAGCCTTATCTGGGGACGGTGGTTCACCCGGACCAGTCGGGGTTTATGCCGCATCGAAACACAGCGCTAAACCTGCGGCGAGTACATAGTGTCATGGCACGCAAATCCCTCATCCAAGAGGACGCCATAATCCTTTCCCTGGACGCACACATGGCGTTTGATATGGTGGAATGGCCATTCATATTCGCGGTACTTCACCATTTGGGTTTCGGTCCCTAATTCATAAAATGGGTGGAACTGCTATACATGAAACCTATGGCACAAGTGGTGGCCAATGGGAGAATCTCAGGCACCTTTCCCCTGGGTAAAGGGACTCGGCAGGGATGTCCATTGTCGCCGCTTCTATTCGCACTAGTGCTGGAACCCTTGGCGGTGTAGATACGACAAGACCAAGTAATCCGTGGGCTCAAATGGGCGCCGGGGTGGGAAGACAGAATATCGCTCTACGCGGACGACATACTCCTCTATCTGGCCTCCCCGGCCCGATCCCTCAATTGCTTCATGGATATTTGTGTGGCGTTCCGCCGGGTCTCCGGATATACCATAAACTGGACAAAATCGCATATCTATGTACTCGTGGGCGATCAGCCTCGACTCCCACGTAATTGTGCTGCCAGAATAGTGCCGGATGGGTTCAAATACTTGGGCATCCACATCACGGCGTGGGAATCCCACTTCATAGCGGAAAATCTCAAAAAAACGCTGGAGCGTTTCCGCAGGGATGTGCAGTGCTGGCGTACACTGCCGCTCACCCTATTGGGTAGGGTGGCCCTCTTTAAAATGATGGCACTCCCGAGATTTCTGTACGCCCTGCAAAATACGCCATTTCCAATAGCCGCAGCGTATTTCAGGGAAGTAAATAGCGAGCTCAGCAAGCTGCTGTGGGATGGTAAGGCGACGCGAATAGCAATGCACAAACTAGTGAAGGGCTGGTATGATGGAGGGATAGCGCTCCCACACATTAAGATATATTACTGGGCCTCACACCTGGCGGTAATTAACCAATGGCTTCACGCTGATAAGGCAGACCCGGCTTACCATATGGATAGGCATCTGCTGGGTACCGGCAATCTTATGGGAGTACTCTACAACCGGAATCAACACAAACATCTTATAGGCCCTACAGCTCATACAATTAACATCTGGCACGAAGTACAGAGGGAGTTGGGGTGGGAAGGAGTCATCACGCAGGCGACACCACTCTGGGACACAAATAAACTGGGAAGGCTAAAGAACACAAAAGGATTCAAACAATGGGACCTGATCGGTATTTCGAGGGTGGGGGACGTGTGGAAAAGGGGGGAAACGGTCCCAATCGCGCAGCTTCAAAAAAGCTATGGAATGGCTGACACGGAGGCGTTTCGGTACTTACAAATAAGACATGCGCTCACAGCACTCATACCACAAGGCACGAAACTTCTGGAATCAACACTCCTCGAGGACAGGCTCCTTACTGACCATATGACGAAGAAAGCGATATCACTCACATACAAAAATATCATAAATAACCAACCAGACCCAACACAAGCCCTAAAAGCTAGATGGGAGATTGACGTAGGTGAGTTGGACGAGACAGATTGGCAAGATGCGCTGGCATCCCCGCGAGAAGTGGCGATCTCAGATTTAAGTTAATACAACTGAAGATACTGCACCGTACCTACTACACCAGGACACTACTGCATAAATTGCACAGAACTGACACACCGCTTTGCGTTCGACAGTGTGGGGAACCGGGTACATTCTGGCACATAATATGGCAATGTTTAGACATCCAGAACTATTGGAAAGCAATCATGCGTACCATCGCGCAGGTAACAGGGGTAACGTTGGTTCCTGAACCCAGGGGGTGTATATTGAATGTCTGGGAGGCAGCAGATATCACGCATACAGTGCAAACATGGGTAGCACTTGGGACGGCCTTAGCGAAAAGAGACATTGCGCAACAGTGGGGAGCCAGGCAGGCCCCAACGCTCCGAAAATGGTGTACTGGTATGGACGAACTAATGGTAACTGAAAAATCGGTCTACGTTCACAGAGGATGCCCCAAAAAATGGACTAGGATATGGGGGAAGTGGAATGCATATCGGGGCAACATCTGTGATCCCCCACAGGACGAATCCCTGTCAGACGATTCCGACTAGCTGGGGTGTGTATACAGGGGCATGACAAGAGATGTTTGATGTGGTTGAGGAGAAGGGGGCTGGGGTCCGGAAGGAACAGAAAGAGATCCTTAGTGCACAACAAAGACTGAAACGAGAACAGTATGATGTACGTTGTAGAGAACGCTATGGTACTGCAGTACTGGTTGAAAATGAAAATGTTAATAAAAAGAGTTTAAAAAAAAAAAAATTGACATCTTTACTTTTGCTCGCAAGTTTGATATAGCGAGAAGGCAACAATACAGTGAGAAAGCAAAGAGCAATGTAACCAATATACATACTCATGCGGATATCACTGATGATTCCTCCAGTGTAGATAGTGTATCATTGACAAGTGAATCGAGTGTAGAATTGGATTGATCCAACGTAAGGAAACCTAAATTAAGTGTGGGGCAAGAGCTCGATTTTTTTAGTGGAGGAAAGACTGCAAACACTACGGCCGAGGCTGCAAAGGAGGCCAATAGAAAACGCAGAAACAAAAGAAGAAGCAATAGGCGCAAAAGGTGGAAACAAAAGCATAAAAAAGAAAACACAATGGCAGAGAACACGGCGCTAAATGACAATAGCATTATTAATTTGTCCTCAGTAGAACTAACAAAAGGGGAGGAACAACTACTAGCGCTCGGGTTGAATTTCAGTCCAGGAGAGGGTTTTAATTATGCGCGTATTCGCATCGATGTATATTGTTTCATTAGAAAGCTCAAACTCAAGAAATTCTTTGCTTTAAAAACCTGCAAACAACAATCGGATAAGATTTTAGAACGAGAAGAAGAACAAGGTCCGACGTTGGCAGCCTCTGACATTCCAACTTTGCTCACATTGTATGATTTAAATGAACAAACTGATTCTCAAATATCTTATGACGATATAGACTTGGCAACACAAGAGAGACTAAGGAAAATTAATCAAGTGCAGAAAGGGGCTGGGATCAGTCCCTTTAAACCCAAATCTTGTTTTGTACCATTAATGCCAAAACATGCTATTGATACGTATCATGATATGGTCACTAATGATTTGAAAAAATTGAATTATAATGTCAATTAAAAATAGAAAACAGTGAAATATGCATTTAAAAAAAAACGAGAATATGAAAAATTAATGAAAAAGTTACGTGAAAATCATGATGTGGGTGGTCATAAAGAAATCAGACAAGGGTGGCAACTTAGTACTGCGGCCAAAAAAAGATTATATTCAAGAAGCTCAAAGACAATTGAATGATGAAAGTTGCTATAAAAAATCAGGCATAAAGGAATACAACACAGCCAAGGAAACACTACAAAAACAATTGGCTCAATGGAGAAGAGAAGGTCTCATATCCACTGAAGAGTATAAATTCATGTATAACGAGTTCCCAGTGTTACCTGTGTTATATTTAATTCCAAAAATACACAAAAATGTCATGCCCATTCCCGGTAGACCCATTATATCGGCCATTAACAGTGTAGGCGAGAAGGTTGGCCAATATATTGATTACTTTCTCCAGAATTTAGTTAAGGACCTACCAAGTTATGTCAGAGATTCTGGTGATTTTTTAAAGAAAATTGAGGGTCTAACTTGGACTGACGATCTATATCTAATTACGCTTGATATAGAATCGTTATACACCAGTATAGATCACAACCAGGGACTAAGAGCGGTAAAACATTTCTTAGACACAAGAACTAGTGAATTGTATGAACACAATAAAGTAATTTTGGAGCTCATCTCATGGTGCCTTAACAATAACTTTTTTCTTTTTAATAAAGTTGTTTTTAAACAACAAAGAGGTGTCGCGATGGGGGCCTGTTTCTCCCCCAGCTACGCATGTTTGCATGTCGGCTGGTGGGAGGAACAGGTCCTCAAGAAGACGCACCAAGCACCATTTGAATCGCATGTAATCACATATCTTAGATACATAGACGATGTCTTCATATTGTGGAAAGGGAATGAGACAGAAGCCCATCAGTTTATCAAAGATATTAATAAAAACACTATGAATCTAGTTTTCACGTCCCACATCCACAAGACACAAATGTAATTTCTGGATGTGATGGTGCACATTAAAGAAGGTAAAGTTGCAACTACCTTATATAGAAAGCCAACGTCGGGAAACATTACGCTACATGCGAAAGGTTCACATCCCAGGCATTTAATTGCAAGTATACCATATGGAGAAATTCTTAGACTCAAGTGCATCTGCAGTAATGAGGCAGATTTCAACAGGTGCTTGAATGAAATGTTGAAAAGACTAAAAGGTAGATGATATAGTGACAAATCATATGTGAAGCCACCAGAAAAGCCAGTACACGACCCAGACATAGCCTTTTCAAAAGTGATAACATCGAGACAGAACATGAATCGGGTACTGGATCAAGTAAGGTGGACACTCCAAGATTAATCACAACCTACTGCAATGAGGAACGCAAAATTAGAGCCATTATTAGGAAACACTGGCCCATAGTTATGACAGACAATGTGTTCCGTAATAGGTTAGCAGAAACTCCAACAATCACATTCAGAAAAGGTAAAACGATGGGATCTATCCTTGAGAAAAATTCCCCAGAGATCAGAAAAGCTGCCACCTGGGTGCAACCAGCGAACGGTTTTAGAAAATGTGCCACATGTAGAGCATGCAAATTTGGCTGTAATAAGACACATTATTCAATTCCATTCAGTGATTCACCAATGCCAATCCATGGCAACTATAATTGTAAAACAGAATATGCTGTATATGTTATGACGTGCACCTGTGGCCTTAACTACATTGGGAGTACGAAGCAACAGGTGCATGTCAGAATATTGCAGTATATAAGGGCTATTCTCCACAGCGACCCTGCTTACCCAGTGGCACGACATTTTAAACGAACCCATGCAAATGATATTAATTGTCTTACCTATTATGTGATTAATGCTATCCCGAAACCACGGAGGGGTGGTAATCGGGAACACCAACTCAGACAATTAGAAACCAAAATCATTCTAGAGTTAGAAAGTAAGTGGCCTAATGGGTTAAACAACATGGAGGACATGCATAACTTTTTATGAGATTCTACAGTAGAGTATGAGATGTTGTTTTGTATCTGTAGTGCGGAGGTACCATAGGTGATAAATACAAATGAAGCTTTGTCATCACCCATGATTTAAACAAGTAACAACTAGGAATAATAGTAAAAGGTACACAAATGATGCTCTTCAATAATTTTAAAATGTGCATTGGAAATGTAACATCTGTCACCATTTAGAAGGACATTTTTCCCTAATCTAAACCTTTTTTGAGTATAATGAAAGTTTTTTAGCAAGCAATTTTATAAAATATGTCTTTTTAATAGTATTTTTCATGAGCGGAATTTTACTGTTAACAATATTTATATTCGTTTGCATTTTTATTATACTGAAATTGACCCCTTTTGTATATTATATTGCACTTTATATTTATATATTTTGCACATCTTGCACCAATTTGCACCTCAATATTACTTTTTTCTTTGCTGCTAATGCACATATGCACTTTACTCTGTTGTCTTACTGGATTCATCCAGAAATTAGCTTTTTTATCAATGGTAATTAAGATTTGCTGCTACAACTTATGCATTGAATGTGGATTTATCCTGTAATATTTTTGCACATGAGAAATATATATTTATATAGCTATATCAAATCAAAACATTAGCGCATATATATTTTAATAATATTTATGTCAAACATGTTGTGTTTTTGCTGGCAATGTGTAAATACCCAACTATAAACTAAGTTGTACACTTGTAAAGGGCTTCACATAAGTTGCCATACAAAGCGAGTCTTTCTTCTATGGTAATCATCATGTGACGCGGAGTGGTGAAAGTGGGTGGATACTAAGCAAACACATAATACATGTAATGGCGATATGTAAAACCGTATGGGATCAAGGGCTTCTGAGGCCCGAAACGCGTCGTGCGTGGGTTGTGGTTTAAAAAGGAAGAATAAACATCTTGCCAGAAGTTCTGCGGGGTCTGAGTCTCCTTCGACGCTGTGTGGCGGTTGGAAGTAGCGGGAGTTGGAATTTTCCGATATATATATATATATATATATATATATATATATATATATATATATATATTCACTGAAAAAACCATAGGTTTCACACATGTTATAGTTAGCTGGACATTTTACTCATAAAAAACCAATGAAATTCCCCCGTTATAGTTAGTGCAGGCAACTATAACTCACGCGACCGCAATCCTCTGCTGATGCTAATACTGTATTTAGACACTTATTTGCCCATGTCTTCTTCCATTAAATTTTAGCTATACATATATTACAAATATTTTTTTTCCATAAAGACACATATGTCATCAGCAGAGGATTGCGGTCGCGTGAGTTATAGTTGCCTGCACTAACTATAACGGGGGAATTTCATTGGTTTTTTATGAGTAAAATGTCCAGCTAACTATAACATGTGTGAAACCTATGGTTTTTTCAGTGAATTTGCAAGGTTTTTTAAATGCTAATTCCTAACTATAACGTGTGTGAAACCTATGGTTTTTTCAGTGAATTTGTAAGGTTTTTTAAATGCTAAGTTACTTTACGCCGTTCGTGGCGTGCGCGCACACTTAACGCAGTTCGTTCCGTGCGCCCACTTTACGCAGTTAGTGCCATGCACGCACGGTGGGCACGCGGTGCGCTACGCGCACCGCGTGCCCACGTTACGCTGGGTGGGCCATGTACGCACGATGCGCTTCGCGCACCGTCCCCACACGGAGGACATATTATGCGCTTCGTTGTGAAAGGTAATCTATTAAATGTTCCATTGTTTGATCAGCTATGCACAAAAGGTGCCCTGCGGGCACCTTTTGCACACGGGGGGGGGGGAAATGTGGATAATTTTTTTTTTTAATTAATTTTTAGCGTACGGAAAGCGCAATCGGCGTTTTTTCAAAAAAAAAAAAAAAGAGTTTTTGGCCTTGGGGGTTCTTTTGGGACACCTTAACCAAGGCTAGGTGGTTAGGAGCTGTCTACTAAGATCTAACAGCCAATCAGAATCGCGCTCGCGCATGGCACCGTATGCGTACGGTAAGCTTACCATAAGCGCACGGTAAGCGCACGGTAAGCTGCCACAGATATATATATTGATTTAAATGCTATTTTCTCAGGAACTACTGAACAGATTTACACCAGACCTACAAAAGGCACTTCCTTGATCTGTAGACTACCTCTCTGCCAAATTTCAAGTAACTCTGTTCAGCCGTTCGGGCTGTAGCTGTGTCTAAAGGTCCTATTGAAAAATGCATGGGAAAAACGTGTTTTGGGACCCCCCTTTTTTCTCAGCCCCCGCTTGACGAATCCCCCCGAGACTTTCAGGGTAGGAGCGGAGCGAAGCGCCCCATTAGTTTTGAAAATTTCGCGAGGATTCGCCGAGCGTCGCCAAAGTTATTCCAAATAGAATGTTGCGGTTTTCCTATGGAAACAGGGTCCTAACTAGAACTACCTACTGGCGACCGCCAGTAGGTAATATATATATATATATATATATATATATATATATATATATATATATATATATATATATTCACTGAAAAAACCATAGGTTTCAGGTACGTTATAGTTAGAAATTAGCATTTAAAAAACCTTAGAAATTCACTGAAAAAAACCATAGGTTTCAGGGACGTTATAGTTAGTTGGACATTTCACTCATACGAAACCATAGAAATTCCACCGTTATAGTTAGTTCAGCTAACTATAACTCGCGCCCCCGCAATGCACTGCTGATGACATCACATATTACATCATTCATGACATGATCAGTGACATCACTGATGAAATCTCAAATGACATCAGTGATGACATCACTGATGACATCATCCAGTGAATGTGGTTTTCTTTCAAATTTAAATATGTATTATATATTATGTATTGAAGAATGAGTGGATGTATAAGTGTCTGGATGGAGGATTTAGTAGGTGTGCGACTGACTGTTTAAGTGAATGATTCAATGTATCTTACAGAATACATGGGTTAGTGTATAAAGTCTGTGAATGTCTGTATCAGTCTGTCTGTTGTTTTGTAAGCTTTTGCATTGGTTGGTCAGTAGCTACATGAATGTCTGTATGGGTTATTGATTAGTTGCCTGCGTATTTGTATAGGAGACTGAGTGTGTGTGTGGTTAGGTGTGTGGTGTGTGACTGTGTATAGGTGTGTGAGTGGTTGATTGACAGGGTGTATGAGTTTGAGTGCATGTGAAAACAGTTGTATGGGTGGGTAAGTGTGTGTATGGGCGTCTTGGTGAATGAATCGATGTCTCAGTGCACATGTCCAGCTAAGAACATATATAAAAGGCAGTGTATGTGAGAGTTGGTGTATAGAAATGACTATACGTCAGAGTCAGTGATTGTGCAAGTGGCTGTATGTATGAGTGTATACTTGTATTAGTGATTAAATAAGAGGCTAAGTATGTGTTACTATCTGTATGAATAAATGAGGTGGTGTGTGTGTATAACTGTGTAGGTGAGTGAATGGAACTGTGATGAGTACATAACTGACTAGGATGAGTGCTGGTGTGTCAATGTCTATATAGGTGTATGAGTGCATTTGATAGTATTCTATTGATCAGTGACTGCATGTATGAGTGATTGTATGGGTGCATAGGTAGATGTGTGTGGAGACCTAGGAATCACTGAGTAGGTATGTAGTAACTGGTATTAGTGTGTCAATGGTATCGACAATGGTAGTCTGTATTTTACAGTGAGCGTATCAAAGGTTATATTAGTGTCTGAGGAGGTGCATCAGATTGTCACATGGATGATGTCATCAGTGATGTCATCACTGATGTCATTTGAAATGTCATCAGTGATGTCATCACTGATGTTACTGACCATGTCATGAATGATGTAATATGTGACGTCATCAGCAGTGCATTGCGGGGGCGTGAGTTATAGTTAGCTGAACTAACTATAACAGTGGAATTTCTATGGTTTCGTATGAGTGAAATGTCCAACTAACTATAACGTCGCTGAAACCTATGATTTTTTCAGTGAATTTCTAAGGTTTTTTAAATGCTCATTTCTAACTATAACGTGCCTGAAACCTATGGTTTTTTCTGTGAATTTCTAAGGTTTTTTAAATGCTAGTTTCTAACTATAACGTGCCTGAAACCTATGGTTTTTTCAGTGAATTTCAAAGGTTTTTGAAATGCTGATTTCTATCTATAACGTGCCTGAAACCTAGCGCAGAACAAGACAGCAAACTTTCCGAAAACAGCATGGCCCCTCAGCCACACAATAGCTGAATATTGGGACAGGTGTGAACAAGCTATATGTGAAGGAAGCAATTCACCCATGAATAACAATGCACACAATGCAAAGTGTAGCGGTGATGTGCTGGACACTTCTCAGTATGCAGAACACACACCTCTCCATCTGCACAAATACTACTGGTGCTTGTAGTGTTGTGGACAGTGGACCCAACCATGGTACGTCAAACACTAGGGAAGATCTCAGTCACGTAGCTGTGTTGTCCCCCCTTGTAAGCATAGGCGTAACTGGAGTGGGCTGCTCCGACGTACGCCACTTCAGCGTAGGAGTGTGAATAAATAGGCCGGGACTCTGGGCCTGGTTCACTTGTGAACTGTGAAGATCAACGACTGTGCCAGAGCGGCGGGCCTCACCCTGCCACGAGGCTGCTGCCATGATCGCGGGTCTCCTCCACACAGGCCCCCTGCGAACCCAGTGGCACAGCACCGCAGACTTATGTCTGTACAGACTACTGCCTTCGATCTACACTGTGGACAGCAGGCATCACAATTCACATAGAGTAGCGATTGCAGATGATGCAGTCCAGTTCGCAAGATACATTGCTCCCAGTGCGGCCCTCTCGGACCGCGCATCATCGCAGGGTGCACACACGCTGAGTGCTTCAGGTGCCACTAACTCAGTGCACCATAAGTCATCGCCATGTGGCCTTACTGAGGCAGAATTCAATAGACAAAAGGCATTGGTCCAAGTGCGGGCCCCCCGGACCACGCATCATCGCAGGCTGCGCACACGCTGAGCGCCAAAGGTACTACTAACTCAGTGCACCATAAGTCATTGCAAGGAAGTGTGAACAGTTTTATGGCAGCAGTGAGGCATACTATCACTCGAAAATCGAATTGAGGCAGAATTCAATAGACAAAAGACATTGGTCCCAGTGCAGCCCTCTCTGACCTCGCATCATCGCAGGGTGCACGCACGCTGAGTGCTTCAGGTGCCACTAACTCAGTGCACCATAAGTCAACGCCACGTGGCCTTATTGAGGCAGAATTCAATAGACAAAAGACATTGGTCTGAGTGCGGCCCCCCCCGGACCACGCATCATCGCAGGGTACGTACACGCTGAGCGCCAAAGGTACTACTAACTCACTGCACCACAAGTCATCGCCTCGTGGCCTTATTGAGGCAGAAATCAACGCAAGCCGCAACACTTAGTGCCACTAACCCTGTTCAACAGAAGCCGATCCCACATGTGGAACTGTGTCCTGAGTCCTGAATGGCAGTGACCCCAAGTCTGTGGCAGCAACCACAGCACCAGACTCCCTCTGATCAGTTAGGCATATTTCCATATGCAAGGCTGGCGACACATGGTGCCACTAACCCTGTACAGCACAAGGCGCGACACGTGGTGCCACTAACCCTGTTCAACACAATCCGATCCCACATGGCGAACTTTGTCCTGAGTCCTGAATGGCAGTGACCCCAACTTCATGGCAGCGACCACAGCACCAAACTACCTTCGATTAGTGACGCGTATTTGCATATGGAAGGCCGGCGACACGTGGTGCCACTGAATCTAAACTACGCAGGCCGGTGGGGCCACCAACCTATGCATCTGGCTGTGGGCCCTTGCTCACCGCTACCTCTGGCCTACACTGCGATCAGCAGGGCTCACAATTCAGATACAGTCGCGATTGCAGATGACGCAGTAGGCAAGAGACATTGCTCCCAGTGCTGCCCGTCCGCACCAAGCAGCATCACAGGCTCATACACTTCGACAGTGTATTCTATACATATTTTATCTTTTCATGATATGCCTACACAGCGGTCAGTAGGGCTCACAATTAAAATTAAATGTTGATTCATTAATTACAGAGTCCACTAGGCAAGTAACTATCACAGGCTTAAAACCTACATAATATCCTTTTAGTATCCTTGCTTCAAGAACTTTTTTTATATCAGTTATAGCTTTAGTACAATCACCAAATTCATCTTCAAGTGCAAACAAAGACTCAATAACAGTCTACACTGCGGGCAGCAGAGCTCGCAATTCGAATTTTTGACACGTGGTGCCATTAACCCTGTTCAGCATAAGCCGCGACACGTGGTGCCACTAACCCTGTTCAACACAAGCCGATCCCACATGTGGAACTGAGTCCTGAATGGCAGTGACCCCAACTTCGTGGCCTCGACCACAGCACCAGACTTCCTTTGATCAGTCGAGCATATTTCCATATGCAAGGCCGGCGACACGTGGTGCCACTAACCCTGTACAACACAAGGCGCGACACGTGGTGCCACTAACCCTGTTCAATACAAGCCGATCCCACATGTGGAACTGTGTCCTGAGTCCTGAATGACAGTAACCCCAACTTCGTGGCAGCGGCCACAGCACCAGACTCCCTTCAGTTTTATTTGTTGTTGTTTTGTTTATATAACATTTTTTATATGTAAATCTATACATGACTAAGATTCTTGTTTGTCCAACCGCAGGGACAATTCTGGGCCCAAGAAGGTTGGTGGGGGTATGTTGGTAATGTAGGAAGAGGGTGCGTTACCTGCTGATGTGGGGCGAGGCAGCTTGAAAGGGGTATCTCTCACAGAAATAACTCCTGTATGTTTTCAGAAATGCCTCGGGCAGATGCCAGCTGACGGACTGAATCACAAAATGGCTTTTCAATGCTTATGTAGTGTGACTTATGAACAGTTTGCCCCCAGGCTTGCAGAGGGACAACTGCGGCCCGTCCGCTCGACTCAGACGCAGTACTACGGGCCGTCCGCTCCAAAAGGAACAGAAGCGTAGTAGCTCACAAAGGTAGAGAGCTGCGAGCCGACGGACTGGCTTCTAACGCTTTAGCTGTGAAGTGGTGATGTTCGGAAGAGGGAGCGTATAAGGGTTATCTCGCACAGACAGAGCTCCGGTATATTAAATTGCCCCCGGGACCTTTCTTTTATATTTTCACTCGATGCAAGAAAGCGCGCTTTCTGGACCATGACCTTTCTCCCTACCAAATTTGGCTTAATTCGTTCAGCAGTTTGACCTGTAGTCTTGTCTAAAGTTTCCTATGGAAAATTCATTGAGAAAACACGTTTTCACACCCCCGCATAGCTAACTGTCGCAGGCGTACTCCCTGTTGGTGTGCAGGTCAGTGGTCTAGTTGTCAACATGTCACGGCCACTCCCTGAGGGCAGGTTTGCACACACACCACACCCATGCGGCACATGCGTCACAGGCCATGTGACCACGCAAATATAATGCAACAACAACGTCACATCCTTTATTGCCGGTGGTGACTGGATGGTGGACGCTCCACGGGTCTCAGTCATAAAGAGTCCATGAAAAGTTGTGCAGAGGGTTAGTCGCACCCTGAGCTGTATGGCCATCAGGGGCCTACTACCACGTGGCGCGGACTTGAGTTGCACAGGGTTAGTCGCACCCTAAGTTGTATGGCCGTCAACGGCCTACCTCCAAGTGGCGCTGACTTGCGTTGCACAGGGTTAGCGGCACCAAAAGCTGATGCGGTCTCTGCCATTCATGACTCAGGACTCAGCGTCATCTGTGAGATCTGCTGGGCCGCGGAGCTTTGACGGGCACGTGGAGTGCCCACTGGTAGACACTCAGGTGGCAGCAGGTAATTATTTGGTCAGTTATCGCGGGAATACTGGTGATATCTGCAGTTTCCACCAGCTTCTGAATAGTGTGTTAGATTTATCTCAACTTTAGTTGCATTAAAGTGCTGATAATGAGATGCAGAGTAGGCGTTTCCGTGCAAAAACACATGATGTGCACCTTTGCGATTTATTCTAAATACTAAAATCCTGTATTGAATTGCACTGTGTTAGTGGGGGCATTTACAGTGTACACTCAAAATCAATGAAGAAATCTCATTGTATTTATATTGATTGGGAATAGTGGGTCAGGTGCTGGGTCTTGACGGGATACACTGCCCGGTTCATTTATATTTCTGTACACTAAAAAACCACATCACAACTTTCACAACGAAAGGCAAAAACTGCAATGCTTAACAAATTCCGGCGATAAACCACATTAGCACCAGAGATTTTACACCTGCTTTCTGCTGGTGTTAAGCAGGACGACTACCTGCAACATGAAAGGGAACACAGCCAAGAGCCACACCTGAACACCCACAGGTGCCGTTGAGTCAATGAGCATGATACACGGATACCCATGAGGGCCTCAACACTCATCGCAACAACCCCAGGACCGCCAACGCCACCCGAACCCGCATCTGAGCAAGTGTGTCCGGGTGGTCATTGTGTTAGCATGATAGGCACGGGCCCTGCAACATCACAGTGTGCTGTCTTCAGCGGACGTTACCATGTCACCTCAGCTTTGGCAGTGAGCCTGGAGATGTTGCTACGCACGCATCCTCCTGCATGCCCAAGCGGCAAGGGGAACGGGGTGTCTCACACATGTCCCTGTGCAAGAAGCGCGGTAAGTGTGTCTCTGTGTTCTGGTGTGCCACCACAAGGGCCGCAGCAGTCGATGTTGTAAAGTGGCATGCTCCACCTCCAAACGGCAGTGTCACGGTGTGATTGGAATGCTGCAGGACACGCGCGAATAGGCATTACGATGCTGTGCCGTAGGAGTGCACGGGATACAACAGCGCAATGCACAAAAGTGTGGTGGCTCGTGGGAGCAGCTGTTTGGCAACGTAACACACAGTGAACCCGCCCATGTGCCACGTGCTCATCCATGATGACCAGGGTCGCAGACATCCCACAACACCCACGACCGGCATTTGTACACATCCTGTATGAATGCAGCTGGAGATGTTACTGTAGGGATGAAAGGTTCTTTGTCTGAGCTATCTTGCGCTAACACATCTGCTGCTCCGAGAAGGAACTTGCAAGTGGCCAGCCCCCCATGACAGATACGATAATATTTGCATTCATCTCCCACACTACGCACTGCCCGATTTGAGAACGAGTGCACATCCCACACTCAAAAGTCCTTTGTCGTAGTTAGCATGCGTGAAATGGCCTTCACACGTACTCCCACCACAACCCTGCCCTGCACCCATTGCACACAGACCCGGTTAATTGCACCAAGCTGTGCCATTTCATCCACAAGACTGGCACACGGCAAGCCAGTGCAGCTACAAGCAGAGCCACTGACGCATAGCAGGGCATCCCGCACACTTGGTCGACTACATTCACGTCCACCTATACCTTGCACATCTGCTGCATGTCCTGGGTGCACTGCCTTTGGCAGTGCTGTGGATCACTTACTGGCTGTTCAACCTGTATTGCAATGTCGCACGTGCCTATCCGAGTGGTGCATGGACGAGTGCCTCTCCAATGTGTGGGTAGCTGACATGGATTATGACGGGTGTGTGCGCCCCTTGTTGGCCCATGACCAGGAGTGTCATGGTGATGCCCGTTTATGGCATGCATGGATGTTTGACATGCATGTTGAGAACTGGGCCTGGGAGATTGCACGTGTCGTAGTATGCAGTGAGCAAATTGACCCACTTCCCGTTTCTGTTTTGGTGCACATTGGGTACAGTGGTTGGAGTCAGCACATCTGTCCCGGTCAGCTGATGGATTACGTCGACGACATGTCAAATACTGTGGCCAACCATCACTCATTAGAGATAGTGGCTTACGCAGCTGCACTCGTTCATGGACGAGTGACAAGGTACCTGCAACCACGACTCGATGTGCCACATTGCACGTGTCCCGCCGCATCATTGCACGTTGTACATCTGGTCACATGTCCCAAGACGACAGTGGACATGGCTGCATTGGCGTCGACTCATGTCCGAGGGGCAGACAACCAACGCTGCTTGACACTGATGGGTGTTGGTGATGGACTACCCCGAGGTGAACATGGGCGTTTTCCTACGTTCCTTATTCAGGCATGCTGCTGCATTTGTCTGCATATCGTGGCACTACTCTTGGCCGTACTGACACGCACTTTTTAAATAAAGTTTCCACATTTTCACTTGTCTCCAAATGTGTTGTGTCTTCATTTGTATACCAATGTGTGTGTCACGGACTCTCTGACTGCCTGCCATACGTGAATTGCTACCCCATCCGGACTGTGGGTTTGTACTTATGCCTTCTCATGTACCTGTTTCGTACTGACGCTTTTGGATGTTTATCCACTGCAGGCAAGTGCATTTGGGTCCTGTGTTCGATTGTGCGAATGTTTGTGTTTGGACAACATTGTGTTGGATGTTGGTGTGCTCTGCTTCCTATGTGTGTGTGCTGCATTGTGTATGAGATGTCCCTTCATGTGAGGTTTTGTAAACCCTTCTCCCTTTCAGGCAGTGCGGTTTTCTCTTCTGAGCTTGTTCAGTGGTGTGATGTTGGCGGGTTGTGTGACTTGTGCTCCTTGTTGGTGTGTTTCATTTTGGCCATGGTTTGTCTGTAGTTGTACTGTACTTAATTGTTAATGTGTGCCATTGTGCCCATCTCCCCTCGTCCCCCCACTCCCTGCTTGTTCCTCTTCCAGGTGCTGATGTTTCTGTAATTTTGTTACTCCACACAAAAATACATGTAAAGAACAATTTAGAATAGTTCCTTGATTCTTTTAGATTGCAAAACTTCTCTCTATTGGTTATTTTTGAATTTTCCATATAAACAGTTTTTTTTAATATTCAAGGACACTTTCTAGAACATTCTACAACACGTGCAGGTTAAAAGTTCATCAATTTTTTTAAACCTAACGATATTTTTTTCCAATATTTTCTCAAACATTTAACAGCACGTGCAGGTTAAAAGTTCACGATTGTTTTAAGTTCGAACAGTGCCTTCCAAATGCAAGTAGAAGGCGTGGTTGAGTTGACCAAATTTTATCGTATGATAAGTACGCCACGTTTAAACTGCTTTTTCTTAACCAATCACAAAGATGCTTTTCCACAAAACGAATGTGCACCCTACTTTTAAAAACAATGCTTTTCATCTCCCAATCAGATATCGTTTTGAATGAGAAAAAAAGGTAGTTGCCCACCTTCAAACATATCTCTTATTCTACGAACGGACTGCATGAGCTACAGACATCTATCCATACTTCCCAGCCATACCTTCAAAATGCTAGTGTGGATCGTAGGACATAGCTATGTTTTCTGGTGCAAGAGGTATGCAGAACAGAGACGTATTGACTTAGACCTAGGTTTACAAAATGTGGACATTAAATGGTTTGGACAGAGAGGATTGAAGTGGCACCAATTGTTGCCTTTGGTTAAAACCTGTTTGCATCTCCAACACCCTGACCTCATGATTGTGCACTGTGGTGGAAACGAACTAGGCACATTGACTGGTGTAGGTTTGGAAATGCTAATGAAAGACACCTTTCGACAATTGATGTTGCTTTTGCCTCAAACTGTCTTTGTATATTCCAATATATGCCAAAGACAGAAGTGGAAATGGTCAAACCGATTTTGTCCTCAGATTGAAAAATCTAGGAATAATGCCAACAAAGCTGTGTCGCAATTCCTCAGGGGGTCGATCTACAACAACAACATACGTTTTGATATGGCTGATATCTACAGAAGTGATGGAGTACACTTCACAGTTCAGGGAAATCGAGTTTTTCTGAATAACCTGAAGCCGTGAATCTGCACTTATATGTAGCTCCAACTAATAAACACAAGGGCTCTTTTTAGAGCCACCCTATAACTGACAACTTAGGCCCGCTATTTTAGGGCCAGGTAACGGCAACTCCCGGACCCTCGCCAAAATGTATTCTCCACACAGCTGAGGTGCAGCAGTCAGACCATCTGACTTTGAAGCACAGAGCTCTGGCTTTGATCACCGGCTCTAGCGATAGCTCAGGATAGCACCATGTGACTCTGGGCAATAGCTCACTTAATTTCCACGCCAGCCCCCAGCGCCTGCAGACCCGTATGAGTGAGTAGTTTGCACTTTACAAATACCGGATTGATTGGAAAACGGCAGAATTGAACTTCACACTCCCTCTGTAGCACACCCCAATCACCCTACAGACGTCACACTGTTTAAAACAAAAGTTCCTCCTAGTAGTTATGCACACATGCTGACACTACTTGGACAGGTGTGCCGCGGTGGCCAGAAAACATGAGTTCAGAGCACAGGGCTCACTGTTTAATCCCCTGCTCCGGCAGCAGCTCAGCTCAGCACCATGTGACTCTGGGCAATAGCTCACTTAATAGCTCACATAAATTCCACGCCGGCCTCCAGGGCCTTCAGACCCATAGGGGTGAGTAGTTTGCGCTTTACAAATACCGTATTGATTTACCTTCGCACACCCTGCATAACACCACCTAAGCACCATATACAAGTTACTGTGTTCCAAACAAAACATCCTCCTACTACGTATAAAATATTGCTGACACTACTTGGACAGGTGTGGCACAGCGCTCAGAGCACATGACTTCACAGCATAGGACACACAGTTTGGGCTCACGGTTTCAACCCCGAGTCCAGCAGCACCTCAATTTAGCAGCATGACACTGTACTGCTCGATTTTCCCGGCCTTTTTGTGTTAAAGGGTGACTAGTGTGACTTCAGTCTCTTACCATCCAAGTCTAAGGGTTAGAGTAGTGAATGGAGCCTATTTACTAGACACTTCGACATGATTCTGTGCTCTTCCCCATAGATCAGGGCTTGCACATATAGCCTAGGGGATAGATTCGTTAGTATTAGGGATAACCTGTCCTGTAGTGAGGGTATTTCATGGAGCCGTGCTGAATGCAGGCCTGGTAGGCCTCAAACGGGAGAGACTCCATCTTTCTTTCTGCTCCGGCAGCTTGGGATTCTTCTAGGCCAAGAGTTATGTTTTAGTTATGAGGTGTTATTCGCTTGGAGAGAACCGGTTCAGGCCGGCCCTTATCGAAGGATTGTATTTTTCTTCATGCCGAAGACACTACATCAGGCCGGCCGGCTGGGAACGTGTCCTTGGTACGGGGAGGTACAAGAATTTGGTGGGCGGCAGGTTACGGGCCGGAATTTTCCATGAGGAAATGCACCTCTATATTAGTGAAAGTCTGAGGCAGTTACATGTTCAGTCCGTAGGCGGCATCTAGCCGTTCGCAGTAGAGCTATTACTTATTCCAGGGAAGACAGACGCCATTTTGAAGGCGGAGAAGAACCGAGAGACAGATGCTTTCCTAACAGAATAGCCAGAGAGGAGAGAGTAGCCGATAAGGAAGAGGTCCCAGTGACTCGGAGAAGGGGGATTCCAGGCGAGCCGAGGCACAGACGAGAAGGGAGCCTAGATGACCACTGAGTGCAGGCTACATACTACTAAGGTGATGTCGACCCTTTCTTATTAGAGTGTACAACTTAATCTTACACTTTTCCTTGCAGGTTATGTGTTATATCGTAATGTTACGTGATTGTATGTGTAATGAGCAATAAAGTATCCAGTTTGTAGTGAATCAACATGTGCTGCGTGTTCTTGTATAAGAGGGTAGCCTATTCTTCTAGTCAGCTGTGACTCGACATGAACAGATGTTAACCCTGATCAGGTAAGTGGTAACTGAATAAGGGAGAGAGGAGCCCCTCGAACCAGAGAACAAGTTGTGCTCAAACTGGCAGTTCTTGTGTGATCTGATAAATAGTTGTATGTTATGGTAATCATAGGATGAATTTGTGCTGAGGCTGCCGTCTGGGTAGGAAGTCCTGGGTCCGTCTGGGACCGCGAGGCTGAGGCTGCCGTCTGGGTAGGAAGTCCTGGGTCCGTCTGGGACCGCGAGGCTGAGGCTGCCGTCTGGGTAGGAAGTCCTGGGTCCGTCTGGGACCGCGAGGCTGAGGCTGCCGTCTGGGTAGGAAGTCCTGGGTCCGTCTGGGACCGCGAGGCTGAGGCTGCCGTCTGGGTAGGAAGTCCTGGGTCCGTCTGGGACCGCGAGGCTGAGGCTGCCGTCTGGGTAGGAAGTCCTGGGTCCGTCTGGGATCGCGAGGCTGAGGCTGCCGTCTGGGTAGGAAGTCCTGGGTCCGTCTGGGACCGCGAGGCTGAGGCTGCCGTCTGGGTAGGAAGTCCTGGGTCCATCTGGGATCGCGAGGCTGAGGCTGCCGTCTGGGTAGGAAGTCCTCGGTCCGTCTGGGATCGCGAGGCTGAGGCTGCCGTCTGGGTAGGAAGTCCTGGGTCCGTCTGGGATCGCGAGGCTGAGGCTGCCGTCTGGGTAGGAAGTCCTGGGTCCGTCTGGGATCGCGAGGCTGAGGCTGCCGTCTGGGTAGGAAGTCCTGGGTCCGTCTGGGATCGCGAGGCCGCCACTTGTATTATAAGAGGTCTAGATATAGAGATATATATATATATATATATATATATATATATATAGTAGGAATTCCCTGTCCTTAGGTGGTATATATCTGTGGTTACTTGTTGTGAATAGGCCCTAGGGAGAGGGTAACGTTCTGGCTGGGTTAGAGAGGCTCTGATGAGCGGGTTCTATCTGATCCGAAAACCCAAGCAGAACAGACACTCTAGGCAATACCTCACTTAATTTCCGTACCCAGCCCTTTCAGGCTGGTAGGGGTCAGTAGTTCAGCGACTTTATCCCCGAGTCCGGCAGCAGCTCAGCTTACGCCCCCCAGCGCCATCAGTGAGTAGTTTGTACTTTACAAATAGTGAATTGATTTGATACGCACAAATTTACCTTCGCACTCCCTGTATAACACCCCCTAAGCACCATACACAAGTTACAATGTTCGAAACAAAAGTTCCTCCGAGTAGGTATAACTACATGCTGACACTACTTGGACAGATGTGGCACAGCGGCCAGAGCACATGACTTCACAGCATATGACACACAGTTTGGACTCACGCTTTCATCCCCAAGTCCGGCAGCAGCTCAGCTTAGCAGCATGAGACTCTAGACAATACCTCATATATTTTCCGTACCCCAGCACTTTCAGACCAGTAGGGTTCAGTAGTTCGTCCTAGTAGGTATAAACACATGCTGACACTACTTCCACAGGTGTGGTGCAACGGAGAGGGCACATGACTTCACAGCATAAGACACACAGTTTGGGCTCACGCTTTAATCCCCGAGTCCCGCTGCACCTCACCTTAGCAGCATCAGACTCTAGGCAATACCTCACTTAATTTCCGTAGCCCAGCACTATCAGACTGGTAGGGGTGAGTAGTTCGCGTCGCACCCCTGTATAGCACACCCTAAACACCCCACAGAGGTTACAGTGCTCCTACCCTCCTCTTTCCTACTTTTTTCACTCACAAAATGGCTGCCAACACTTCCTAGTTGCAACAGCTCGCAGCCAATAAGCAGCAAGCTCGTGCTCGTAACGTCTCAGCCAATCAGATGGCAGAATTCCCAAATATCGATATCTGTAAATATCAATATTTCTCCAAATTCTCCAAAACTACTGAACGGATTTACACCAAATGAACAAAAGCGTGCTTTCTAGACCAAGACCCTTCTCCCTGCCAAATTTGTGGTAATTCCATTCACCCATTCGACCTGTAGCCTTTTCTAAAGTTTCCTATGGAAATTGCATGGAGAAAACACGTTTTGGGAGCCCCCTTTTTTCTCGGCCCCCCCCTTGACGAATCACCCCCAAACCTTCAACATAGGAGCTGATATGAACAAAGAATTAGTTTGGAAAATTTCATGAAGATTCATCAAACTACACCAAAGTTATAAGCAAAACAAAAAATGCTCTTCCTATGGAAACTTGGTCCTAACTATAACTACCTACTGGCGACCGCCAGTAGGATATATATATATATATATGTATGTAGAAACAACGAAGATTTCCCTGCACCTCCACAGCAATGGCGAACAGAGACGCAAACCCAAACGAATGAGGTTAGATGACGTTTATTCTTTTCTCAACCTCGAACCTGACGCGTTTCGGGCTTCAGAAGCCCTTGCTCACAAGTCAGCTTGAAACACTTTTGTCATTATTTTTAAATGCTAAACAGTGATTGGAGTGTCCACACCACATGGTGCATAGACATAGAAAGTGGGTAAAATACTGCACAACATTGGTATTACGAAAAGTCTGTTTTCTCCACATATGTTGAATCATTGCTGCTTAAATGCTTATAAATTGACAGTTGTGTTACATTTTATTACCAAAAAGAGACATAAATACTCAAAATAATTCTAAAAGCTAATTCTAAAAGCTAATAAATATGTTAATAAATAAAGTTTTTAATAAAAAATTATTTATATATTAAAAAACACATTTAATCCTCAAAGTTTGTTAAAATTGTCAAAGCCTTTGGTGAATAAATATATGACCAAAATACAACAATTTAAGAGGATAGAACAGTATTAGTCTTATGATCGTATATATGTCCCAACAAGTAAAAAATGTCAGCCTAAATGCTATGTTATTTAACTAAATCTTATATTGACAGACAGATCAATGCAGTATTATACACCTAAGTTAAAAGTGCTAACTATCTGATCCATCCATGGATCACCACAAAGTGCAAGTGCAATAAAAAACTGTAAAAATGTGTGCATCTAAACATATAAGAAGATCAAGAAAACAGGTAAAAGAAGGCTAAAACCCACATTCAACAAAGTTAAAATTCGGGCTAAAACCTATTGATGTTTTCATGTGCAAATTGAAAAGGGAAGAGGAATCACAGTCATTTTAACTGAATGATCAAAGATCAAACAACCAATAACACACTACCGGGAGTACCCAAAGATTAATTAAAAATTAGTAAATCGATAAAAATTATTATTATTATTCATAATCCAAAAATGTAAAAATGTTTTCTATCCTGAGTAAGCCCAAATGTGTAACACTATAGTACTTACAAAAAATGATACATCTCATCTGTGTTATTTAAACCATTAGGGGTCTTACTATCTAATTCAACAATCATTTTAGATTCCAGTTGCCTTAAGATTCTTTCCCTGTTTCCCCCACGTCGCAATTTGGGTACATTTGCTATTACATAGTACGTCAAACATTTCAGATCGTTATTGTGCACCATTTTGAAATGCCTAGCCACTGGGTAGGAAGAATCATTATTGACTATGGCTCGCAAGTGTTGTAGGATTCTGACGTGCACCTGTAGCTTGGTGCTGCCCACATATCTGAGCCCACAGGTGAACGTCAGAACATACACTGCAAATTCTGTTTTGCAAGTGAATCTACCCTGGATTTTTACCAAGTTGGGGCTAAAAGGGGTGGAATATGTATCTGTGTTCACTCCGAATTTACAGGCTCTACAAGAGGAACATTTAATGAACCCCAATTTAGGTTGTAGCCAAGGTCTTGCAGCAGCTAGTTCAGGGAAAGGTTTCACGATCTGTGTTCTCATGGAAGGGCCCTTCCTATGGGTAATCGTGGGTTGTGTCGGCAACATGGGAGCTAATACACCATCTGTCATAATGATAGGCCAATTGCGATTGACAATTGTCTTAATCTGTCTTTCCTGTCTGTTAAACGCCGTGATAAGTCTGGGAATATTATTCAAATTATCCTTGACTTCCGAATGACTGTTGGAGGATAAAAGTGTAGTTCTAGGTTTTAAATCTACTTTAGAGATTGCCTCATTAAGGATGGATTCCTTATACCCTCTAGTGCGAAATCTTCTCAGTGCCTCTTGCTTACATATTTCGTAGTCCTCAGACGTGCTACAAATACGTTTTAGGCGTGTTAGTTCACCTAGAGGTATGCTTCTGATTGTATGGTGGGGATGTGCGCTACTGGCGTGCAACGTAGTGTTCCCTGCTGTAGATTTCCTATGCAGGGAAGTAGCCAGTTGTTTCTCTTTCACATAGATTTTGACATCTAAGAAATCTATTTGTACTGTGCTCAAATGTGAAGTAAATTTGAGGTTATAGATATTATTATTGATTTTGTCAATAAAGTTTTTTGCACTTAACTCATCCCCTTTCCAAATAATAAGGACATCATCAATGTAACGCCACCACTGCATAATATGGGTGCAATAATCATCCTGAAATGTGTTTTTGAGGACCTGCTCCTCCCACCACCCTACATGCAAGCATGCGTAGCTGGGGGAGAAGCAGGCTCCCATTGCTACGCCACTCTTCTGTACATATACTTCATTTCCGAACAAAAAGTTATTATTAAATAGACACCATGTCACTAAATCTACTAGCATCTTATTATGGTTGTACATTTCTAATGGTCTTGTACCCAAAAAATGTGACAGGGCATTCAACCCTGTTTTATGTTCAATGCTAGTATAGAGTGACTCTATGTCCAACGTGATGAGCAGCAGATCATCCGGTCATTGAATGTTGGTCAGTTTATTTAGTAGATCACCGGTGTCTTTAATGTATGTAGGGAGTTCTTTGACTAGGTCTTGTTGGAAGAAATCTACGTATTGTGTGATGTGTTCTCCCATGCTGCCAATAGCTGCTATTATCGGTCTCCCCGGCACTGGATTGATCAATTTGTGGACCTTAGGAATGAAGTATAACCTTGGTAGGACTGGGTGTTCCACAAACAAAAAATTAAATTCATCAGTAGAAATACATCCATCTCTTTTCCATTGTAGTAGCTTGCTTTGTAGACCACTTCTGGCTGCATTGTACGTTTTGTGGTCTACTTTTTCATAGCATGTTTTATCGTCCAGATGCCTTTGTGCTTCTATTTTATGATCCTTTTGAGGCCAGAGTACAACATTACCTCCTTTGTCCGATTTGGTTACCAGGATTTCATGATGCGACTCGAGTTTTTTCATAAGCTCAAAGTATTTTATTTCCTGGTAACTCTTATGGCGTTTTTTGTGTTTAGTTTGATGGTGTAGTTTTTTGATGTCCTCAACTACCACTTCATGAAAGATGTCAATAGCGTCTTTCGGCATCATCAGGATAAATCGTGATTTCGGTTTGAATGGACTTATACCAGCGCCGCTCTGTTTGGTGTTTGCGACTGCTAAGCGCTCTTGCGAATTCGTTAGATCAGTGTTTTCCTGAGTGGCATTCTCAAATAGGTGGTGTAAAGTCAGGAGAGAAGAAACATCCTTAGCTTGTAGTTCTATTTTTTCTGTATTTGCCTTCTCCTCTGTTTGAGTGTCTTTTAGACCTTCCTTAATGGCAAAAAACTTTTTTAATTTTAGTTTTCGTATAAAGCAGAAAATGTCAATCCTTGTGCGGGTATAGTTAAAATCGCTAATTGGGCAGAACGAGAGTCCCAAAGATAATAATTGCTTGTCTGCTTGGGTGAGGGTGAGGGTGGACAGAGTGATGATGGTATTGTCATCTATATCTGTTTTTTGTGCCAGAAGATTTTTTTTGGCTTCTTTGTTGTGGCTTTTCCGCCTTTCCCTCCTTCGTATGTTGTTCCTTTTGCGTCTTCTTTCCTTGTTGGCTGTCGTGGTCGTAGTGTTTGGCGCCGATCCAGCGCTAAAAAATCCACCTCCTCCCCTAGGTTTAGTACTCTGCTTGGCATTTCATCCCCCATGTTGCTTCCTCTTTCGGATGAATTTTCACTTGTAAGGGATTCATTATCCGATATTGTCACCTGTTCATTGCTAGCACGGATAGAGTTGGTGCCTGAACTCTGTTCTGGCAGTTGGTTCCCTTTATTTCCTTTGTCGCTGATTCTGTTGCGTTTTGCTGTCTCATACTTGCGGGCGAAAGTATAGATGCGGCCCTGCTCATAATCCGCTTGGTCCCTAGCGAATTTGAAGGCTTTGCGTGCTTTTATTTTTTCTTCCTGCTTTTTTAGGCGTTCCTTTATTTCTGCCCTTGTTTTGTTAATGAAATCATTTGGTTCCATTTTGCTCCAGCTTTCATTGAGCTGTTCAATCTCCCGCAACAGTATATTCCGGTCAATGTCCGCATATTTGATCAGTATTCTCACCAGATTTGCCGATGCTTGCAAGTTACTCTCCCCCCACTCCCTTAACATCTCTGGGTTGGGGCATTCGTAACTGGGTGCCAAGAGAATTCTAAGCCCCCTCGGGACTCTTCCTGCTTCAATATATTTCGACAGGGATTTATGTTCCCACCACTTTGTGATTTCCGTTTTCATGCTTTTTTCTAATTTTTTTAAAAGAACCTTCAGGTCCCCTTTTTTTCCTGTATTGTCATCTATAGACGATATGGTCGTATTACTCGTCTTCGGTGTACTACTAAACAGCTCTTCTGCTGCCGCTTCCCTTTCATGCACAGCTTCAGCTGACATGTCGAGGCTATAATGACAAAGTGTATTCACCGTCTTAGTTAGTTAGTTAGTTAACACCCTCGTAACTACTGATACTCCTCATTCATGTATATATATATATCTCAAAGGGCACATTTCATAGGTTTCAGACAGTGAAAAATAACACTCAATATGGTGAGATTGAGCATCATAGATCTGTACTTACAAAGTTATATGACATGAACATTGGAGAAATTGTGCTACATGAAATAGGAAGCAATTAGAAAACACCTACTTTATCATTGGAAAATGGCCCTCTCTGCAGGGTCCTCCCAAAACTTGTTCCCTCCCTCCTCCACTTTTTCTGATCACGTTTTTGTTGGCCATAAGAACTCTGAGCAATTAACCATTGATAACCAGTGCTAAAGTGCATGTGATCTCAAATCTAAACATAGTAGCATTGGCTCATACCCAATTGGCATATTTATTTTACTTATAAGTCCATAGTGAAGTGCACAATATGTGCCGAGGGCTTGTAAATTAAATGCGACTAGTGAGCCTGCAGTACTGCTTGTGCCACCCTCTTAAGCAGCCCCTTAACCATCTCTTAGGCCTGCCATTGCAAAGTCTGTGTGTGCAGTTTACACTGCAGATGCAACGTGGCAAGATAAACCTCTTGCCAGGCTCAAACTTTTTCTTTTTATACATATAAGCCCCTCCTAAGGTAGGCCCTGGAGAACCCAGGGGGCAGGGTGCAATGTGTAATTAAAAGGCAGGACATGTAGGTTTAGGTTTTACATGTCCTGGTTGTGAAAAACTCTGAAGTTCGGTTTTTGACTACTGCAAGGCCTATCTCTCCCATATGATAACATTGGGATTACTGTATTACATTTTAAATGTGTAATTCCCAACTGTGAAGAGACAGACTCTTCAAGTTTGGGGTCTCTGGAATCACAATTTAAAGTCCAATCTTTTTTTTTTTAAATAACAATTTTATTGAAAACAAAATTTACAACATTGCAGCAGTCATGACACTTAATTAGCACCTTCACAGGCAAAATATACATTCGGGCTTTGGAGACAACAGGCGATACACTCAGGGTAGTAAGCATTGAATCAAACCGATCAGTGAAGCACTACAGAGGTGGTTACATACACATATTAGGATCGGGGAGCCCCCCACATACAGTATATGAATGGTGGCCTTAAGCTTGTTAGGTCATCGCGCTTGCCCCCATTTTATCCAGGATAGCTTGTCTCTCCCTTCTGAGTTCCACCGTAGGAGAAATACAGATGTCCTAGTAGGTATAAACACATGCTGACACTACTTCCACAGGTGTGGTGCAACGGAGAGGGCACATGACTTCACAGCATAAGACACACAGTTTGGGCTCACGCTTTAATCCCCGAGTCCCGCTGCACCTCACCTTAGCAGCATCAGACTCTAGGCAATACCTCACTTAATTTCCGTAGCCCAGCACTATCAGACTGGTAGGGGTGAGTAGTTCGCGTCGCACCCCTGTATAGCACACCCTAAACACCCCACAGAGGTTACAGTGCTCCTACCCTCCTCTTTCCTACTTTTTTCACTCACAAAATGGCTGCCAACACTTCCTAGTTGCAACAGCTCGCAGCCAATAAGCAGCAAGCTCGTGCTCGTAACGTCTCAGCCAATCAGATGGCAGAATTCCCAAATATCGATATCTGTAAATATCAATATTTCTTCAAATTCTCCAAAACTACTGAACGGATTTACACCAAATGAACAAAAGCGTGCTTTCTAGACCAAGACCCTTCTCCCTGCCAAATTTGTGGTAATTCCATTCACCCATTCGACCTGTAGCCTTTTCTAAAGTTTCCTATGGAAATTGCATGGAGAAAACACGTTTTGGGAGCCCCCTTTTTTCTCGGCCCCCCCCTTGACGAATCACCCCCAAACCTTCAACATAGGAGCTGATATGAACAAAGAATTAGTTTGGAAAATTTCATGAAGATTCATCAAACTACACCAAAGTTATAAGCAAAACAAAAAATGCTCTTCCTATGGAAACTTGGTCCTAACTATAACTACCTACTGGCGACCGCCAGTAGGATATATATATATATATATGTATGTAGAAACAACGAAGATTTCCCTGCACCTCCACAGCAATGGCGAACAGAGACGCAAACCCAAACGAATGAGGTTAGATGACGTTTATTCTTTTCTCAACCTCGAACCTGACGCGTTTCGGGCTTCAGAAGCCCTTGCTCACAAGTCAGCTTGAAACACTTTTGTCATTATTTTTAAATGCTAAACAGTGATTGGAGTGTCCACACCACATGGTGCATAGACATAGAAAGTGGGTAAAATACTGCACAACATTGGTATTACGAAAAGTCTGTTTTCTCCACATATGTTGAATCATTGCTGCTTAAATGCTTATAAATTGACAGTTGTGTTACATTTTATTACCAAAAAGAGACATAAATACTCAAAATAATTCTAAAAGCTAATTCTAAAAGCTAATAAATATGTTAATAAATAAAGTTTTTAATAAAAAATTATTTATATATTAAAAAACACATTTAATCCTCAAAGTTTGTTAAAATTGTCAAAGCCTTTGGTGAATAAATATATGACCAAAATACAACAATTTAAGAGGATAGAACAGTATTAGTCTTATGATCGTATATATGTCCCAACAAGTAAAAAATGTCAGCCTAAATGCTATGTTATTTAACTAAATCTTATATTGACAGACAGATCAATGCAGTATTATACACCTAAGTTAAAAGTGCTAACTATCTGATCCATCCATGGATCACCACAAAGTGCAAGTGCAATAAAAAACTGTAAAAATGTGTGCATCTAAACATATAAGAAGATCAAGAAAACAGGTAAAAGAAGGCTAAAACCCACATTCAACAAAGTTAAAATTCGGGCTAAAACCTATTGATGTTTTCATGTGCAAATTGAAAAGGGAAGAGGAATCACAGTCATTTTAACTGAATGATCAAAGATCAAACAACCAATAACACACTACCGGGAGTACCCAAAGATTAATTAAAAATTAGTAAATCGATAAAAATTATTATTATTATTCATAATCCAAAAATGTAAAAATGTTTTCTATCCTGAGTAAGCCCAAATGTGTAACACTATAGTACTTACAAAAAATGATACATCTCATCTGTGTTATTTAAACCATTAGGGGTCTTACTATCTAATTCAACAATCATTTTAGATTCCAGTTGCCTTAAGATTCTTTCCCTGTTTCCCCCACGTCGCAATTTGGGTACATTTGCTATTACATAGTACGTCAAACATTTCAGATCGTTATTGTGCACCATTTTGAAATGCCTAGCCACTGGGTAGGAAGAATCATTATTGACTATGGCTCGCAAGTGTTGTAGGATTCTGACGTGCACCTGTAGCTTGGTGCTGCCCACATATCTGAGCCCACAGGTGAACGTCAGAACATACACTGCAAATTCTGTTTTGCAAGTGAATCTACCCTGGATTTTTACCAAGTTGGGGCTAAAAGGGGTGGAATATGTATCTGTGTTCACTCCGAATTTACAGGCTCTACAAGAGGAACATTTAATGAACCCCAATTTAGGTTGTAGCCAAGGTCTTGCAGCAGCTAGTTCAGGGAAAGGTTTCACGATCTGTGTTCTCATGGAAGGGCCCTTCCTATGGGTAATCGTGGGTTGTGTCGGCAACATGGGAGCTAATACACCATCTGTCATAATGATAGGCCAATTGCGATTGACAATTGTCTTAATCTGTCTTTCCTGTCTGTTAAACGCCGTGATAAGTCTGGGAATATTATTCAAATTATCCTTGACTTCCGAATGACTGTTGGAGGATAAAAGTGTAGTTCTAGGTTTTAAATCTACTTTAGAGATTGCCTCATTAAGGATGGATTCCTTATACCCTCTAGTGCGAAATCTTCTCAGTGCCTCTTGCTTACATATTTCGTAGTCCTCAGACGTGCTACAAATACGTTTTAGGCGTGTTAGTTCACCTAGAGGTATGCTTCTGATTGTATGGTGGGGATGTGCGCTACTGGCGTGCAACGTAGTGTTCCCTGCTGTAGATTTCCTATGCAGGGAAGTAGCCAGTTGTTTCTCTTTCACATAGATTTTGACATCTAAGAAATCTATTTGTACTGTGCTCAAATGTGAAGTAAATTTGAGGTTATAGATATTATTATTGATTTTGTCAATAAAGTTTTTTGCACTTAACTCATCCCCTTTCCAAATAATAAGGACATCATCAATGTAACGCCACCACTGCATAATATGGGTGCAATAATCATCCTGAAATGTGTTTTTGAGGACCTGCTCCTCCCACCACCCTACATGCAAGCATGCGTAGCTGGGGGAGAAGCAGGCTCCCATTGCTACGCCACTCTTCTGTACATATACTTCATTTCCGAACAAAAAGTTATTATTAAATAGACACCATGTCACTAAATCTACTAGCATCTTATTATGGTTGTACATTTCTAATGGTCTTGTACCCAAAAAATGTGACAGGGCATTCAACCCTGTTTTATGTTCAATGCTAGTATAGAGTGACTCTATGTCCAACGTGATGAGCAGCAGATCATCCGGTCATTGAATGTTGGTCAGTTTATTTAGTAGATCACCGGTGTCTTTAATGTATGTAGGGAGTTCTTTGACTAGGTCTTGTTGGAAGAAATCTACGTATTGTGTGATGTGTTCTCCCATGCTGCCAATAGCTGCTATTATCGGTCTCCCCGGCACTGGATTGATCAATTTGTGGACCTTAGGAATGAAGTATAACCTTGGTAGGACTGGGTGTTCCACAAACAAAAAATTAAATTCATCAGTAGAAATACATCCATCTCTTTTCCATTGTAGTAGCTTGCTTTGTAGACCACTTCTGGCTGCATTGTACGTTTTGTGGTCTACTTTTTCATAGCATGTTTTATCGTCCAGATGCCTTTGTGCTTCTATTTTATGATCCTTTTGAGGCCAGAGTACAACATTACCTCCTTTGTCCGATTTGGTTACCAGGATTTCATGATGCGACTCGAGTTTTTTCATAAGCTCAAAGTATTTTATTTCCTGGTAACTCTTATGGCGTTTTTTGTGTTTAGTTTGATGGTGTAGTTTTTTGATGTCCTCAACTACCACTTCATGAAAGATGTCAATAGCGTCTTTCGGCATCATCAGGATAAATCGTGATTTCGGTTTGAATGGACTTATACCAGCGCCGCTCTGTTTGGTGTTTGCGACTGCTAAGCGCTCTTGCGAATTCGTTAGATCAGTGTTTTCCTGAGTGGCATTCTCAAATAGGTGGTGTAAAGTCAGGAGAGAAGAAACATCCTTAGCTTGTAGTTCTATTTTTTCTGTATTTGCCTTCTCCTCTGTTTGAGTGTCTTTTAGACCTTCCTTAATGGCAAAAAACTTTTTTAATTTTAGTTTTCGTATAAAGCAGAAAATGTCAATCCTTGTGCGGGTATAGTTAAAATCGCTAATTGGGCAGAACGAGAGTCCCAAAGATAATAATTGCTTGTCTGCTTGGGTGAGGGTGAGGGTGGACAGAGTGATGATGGTATTGTCATCTATATCTGTTTTTTGTGCCAGAAGATTTTTTTTGGCTTCTTTGTTGTGGCTTTTCCGCCTTTCCCTCCTTCGTATGTTGTTCCTTTTGCGTCTTCTTTCCTTGTTGGCTGTCGTGGTCGTAGTGTTTGGCGCCGATCCAGCGCTAAAAAATCCACCTCCTCCCCTAGGTTTAGTACTCTGCTTGGCATTTCATCCCCCATGTTGCTTCCTCTTTCGGATGAATTTTCACTTGTAAGGGATTCATTATCCGATATTGTCACCTGTTCATTGCTAGCACGGATAGAGTTGGTGCCTGAACTCTGTTCTGGCAGTTGGTTCCCTTTATTTCCTTTGTCGCTGATTCTGTTGCGTTTTGCTGTCTCATACTTGCGGGCGAAAGTATAGATGCGGCCCTGCTCATAATCCGCTTGGTCCCTAGCGAATTTGAAGGCTTTGCGTGCTTTTATTTTTTCTTCCTGCTTTTTTAGGCGTTCCTTTATTTCTGCCCTTGTTTTGTTAATGAAATCATTTGGTTCCATTTTGCTCCAGCTTTCATTGAGCTGTTCAATCTCCCGCAACAGTATTTCCCGGTCAATGTCCGCATATTTGATCAGTATTCTCACCAGATTTGCCGATGCTTGCAAGTTACTCTCCCCCCACTCCCTTAACATCTCTGGGTTGGGGCATTCGTAACTGGGTGCCAAGAGAATTCTAAGCCCCCTCGGGACTCTTCCTGCTTCAATATATTTCGACAGGGATTTATGTTCCCACCACTTTGTGATTTCCGTTTTCATGCTTTTTTCTAATTTTTTTAAAAGAACCTTCAGGTCCCCTTTTTTTCCTGTATTGTCATCTATAGACGATATGGTCGTATTACTCGTCTTCGGTGTACTACTAAACAGCTCTTCTGCTGCCGCTTCCCTTTCATGCACAGCTTCAGCTGACATGTCGAGGCTATAATGACAAAGTGTATTCACCGTCTTAGTTAGTTAGTTAGTTAACACCCTCGTAACTACTGATACTCCTCATTCATGTATATATATATATCTCAAAGGGCACATTTCATAGGTTTCAGACAGTGAAAAATAACACTCAATATGGTGAGATTGAGCATCATAGATCTGTACTTACAAAGTTATATGACATGAACATTGGAGAAATTGTGCTACATGAAATAGGAAGCAATTAGAAAACACCTACTTTATCATTGGAAAATGGCCCTCTCTGCAGGGTCCTCCCAAAACTTGTTCCCTCCCTCCTCCACTTTTTCTGATCACGTTTTTGTTGGCCATAAGAACTCTGAGCAATTAACCATTGATAACCAGTGCTAAAGTGCATGTGATCTCAAATCTAAACATAGTAGCATTGGCTCATACCCAATTGGCATATTTATTTTACTTATAAGTCCATAGTGAAGTGCACAATATGTGCCGAGGGCTTGTAAATTAAATGCGACTAGTGAGCCTGCAGTACTGCTTGTGCCACCCTCTTAAGCAGCCCCTTAACCATCTCTTAGGCCTGCCATTGCAAAGTCTGTGTGTGCAGTTTACACTGCAGATGCAACGTGGCAAGATAAACCTCTTGCCAGGCTCAAACTTTTTCTTTTTATACATATAAGCCCCTCCTAAGGTAGGCCCTGGAGAACCCAGGGGGCAGGGTGCAATGTGTAATTAAAAGGCAGGACATGTAGGTTTAGGTTTTACATGTCCTGGTTGTGAAAAACTCTGAAGTTCGGTTTTTGACTACTGCAAGGCCTATCTCTCCCATATGATAACATTGGGATTACTGTATTACATTTTAAATGTGTAATTCCCAACTGTGAAGAGACAGACTCTTCAAGTTTGGGGTCTCTGGAATCACAATTTAAAGTCCAATCTTTTTTTTTTTAAATAACAATTTTATTGAAAACAAAATTTACAACATTGCAGCAGTCATGACACTTAATTAGCACCTTCACAGGCAAAATATACATTCGGGCTTTGGAGACAACAGGCGATACACTCAGGGTAGTAAGCATTGAATCAAACCGATCAGTGAAGCACTACAGAGGTGGTTACATACACATATTAGGATCGGGGAGCCCCCCACATACAGTATATGAATGGTGGCCTTAAGCTTGTTAGGTCATCGCGCTTGCCCCCATTTTATCCAGGATAGCTTGTCTCTCCCTTCTGAGTTCCACCGTAGGAGAAATACAGATGTCCCCCCGGTATTTATTCCAACGTCCCCACTTGTGATCCCACTTCCGCGGACAGCCTCGACTTTTGTATACCGTTTTCTCCGCCACCATGGCCAGATCCATATCAGTGGACCAGACGCGCAACAGCGGCATGGTGTCTACCCCCCACTTCTGGGCAATATTCCTTTTAGCTATGGCCCAACCCACCGCCGCCCACTCCTGCTCCGCCTGAATGAGGTCCGTATCTTCCCACACGTTAAGGAGGCAGAGCTGGGAAGAGGGGGCGATGGGCTTATCTATGGACCTCGCCATCTGTCGGGTGACTTTTATCCAGTATTGCTGAATAAGGGGGCAAGCCCATAGAATGTGCAGAAATGTACCTGTCTGGTGACAATGCCGTAGGCAGAGCGCGTCTGGACGTCTTCCCAATTTATACAGCAGTTTAGCATCAAAATACACACGGTGCAGAATTTTGAGCTGAACAAGGCGGAGCCGCATCGGTATTGCCACCTCACGAGGGGATGATAGCGCGTCAATCCAGTCCTCGTTAGCCATTTCTCCCAAGTCCGCTTCCCACCTGGCTCGTAATTTCTGCATTGGGTCGGTACGATTATTAATTAACTTCCTATAGGTCAAGGAGATAGCCCTGCGGTCCATTGGATCCAGCAACAGCCTGTCCTCCAAAGGAGAGGAGTCTAGAAGGGGGGCACGGCGGGAAGGGCGCCGTCGATAGCATGGCTGATTTGAAGATACCGATAATACTCTGAGGGTGCGAGCTGGTATTTAAGCTGAAGCTCCGCGAATGACGCCTTCTTGCCTTTAATCCATACATCCCCCACCGTAGAGATACCAATAAGGTCCCATTTATCGAAACCTGCGCAGGTGCTCAGACGCCCCAGACAATCAGGCTCCCAGAGTGGGGTGGCCTTAGTTAGCCGCCCATGCCAACCCATGCGCCGCTGGAGCCTGTGCCAGGTTTCCACCGTCCGGGCCGTAGGGCCAGTCAAGTCTAGATTTTTGTGGTTTGAGTATAGTGCCCTGTTGTATCCTCCCTTCCCCAAAAGCCAGCGGTCAGTACGGAATCTAGGATCATCGTGAGTTCCGAACACCCACTGGTTGATTGCGATCAATTGTGCTGCCTGGTAATAAAGGCGTATGTCCGGCAATCCTATCCCACCATCGGACAAGCCCATAGTGAGTTTTTGATTTGCGATTCGAGGCGGCCCAGTATCCCATAATAGACCTCGCAGTGCCTCCTCAATCTTCAAAAAATAGGAGTCGGGAATCAGGATGGGTGTATTCTGTAGGGCATAGAGGAAGCGGGGGAGGGCTAGCATCTTGAAAAGGGCTGCCCGACCCAAGAGTGTGAGGGGCAATGTCTTCCAGTGGACCACCTCCGCCCTGAACCGCTGCAATGGGCCCACAAGGTTTCGCTCATGAAACAGGGATGGATCCAATGTTATAAAGATGCCAAGGTATTGGAAACCCTGTGTTACCACCGGAATGTTATATCCCCTGGGACTATGTGGCGGGTCACCCCGAAGGGGGTACATCTGGGATTTGGACCAGTTGATCTGGTACCCAGAGTGGGCCCCAAAAATATGAAAAATATGAAGTACCCGACGGACCGAGCGCGCCGGGAAAGCCAGGTACAACAAAATATCGTCCGCATATAAAGAAATACGGTCTTCATGATCTGCTGTCCATTTAAGGCCTCTAATTTCGGGGTCACCCCGGATCCAGACCGCAAGCGGCTCAAGTGCCAATGCAAAAAGAAGCGGCGACAGTGGACAGCCCTGTCTCGTGCCACGGCAAAGGGAGAAGTTGCTCGAACGGTGGTTATTAACTGAGACGTGGGCCGTGGGCACGTTATATAGCAGTCTGATCCATCCGATCAGCCGGGGACCCAACCCCACATAAGCCAAGACCGCGAAGAGATACTCCCACGCCACCGTATCAAACGCCATCCTGGCATCAAGGGCGAGCAGAAGTGCCTCCTCTTGGAGTGTTGCAGCACGGCCCAGTGCCCCGTGAACACGGCGCAAATTACACACAGTATTACGGCCTGGCATGTATCCCGACTGGTCCGGGTGGATCAATACAGTGAGATATGGAAGCAGATGGTTGGCCAGCAGATTGGCCAAGATTTTGGCCTCGACTGTGATCAGGGAGATGGGACGGTACGATGCACACTCGTCCTCTGGTTTACCAGGTTTGCGGATAACCACTATGGTGGCAGTGCGGATATCGGCTGGGAGGACGCCAGTATCATAACACTCATTATACAAGTTCAGCAAGTGGGGCGCAAGTTTCAGAGCCATAGGCTTCAGGAGTTCTATCGGGATTCCGTTGGGGCCCATGGCCTTGCCGGACCGGATATCTCAAATGGCTTTTGTAATCTCCTCAATCGAAATATCCACCTACATGGCCTCCTTATCTTGCTGGGAAACACAGCACATTTCAATTGTGTCAAGGAGGTCTGCCGCCCATCGTGCCTGTGAGTTCTGCAGCACCGTTTCTAATTGCTCATTATACTTTGTCGAACGTCTCGGCAATGTTTTGATGGTCAGTGATCAGTACACCATCCGGCCCTTTGATCGCGCCCACCCACCGCGCAGCCAATTCCTTGCGTTCCAGCCATGCCAACAGTTTACCGGTACGTTCACCCAGCTCGTATATTCTATGCCGGGTCGCAAGGGTGCGTCGGTTGACATCTTCAAAGAGCAATTGCCTATAATCCTGTCTCTTAACATTAAGTATGTGTTGGGTCTCGCTGGCAGAGGTATGCGAAACATGGCGCTCGAGATGTAGTATCTCCGTCTCTAACTCGCTAACTCGTCGCTTACGTTCAGCCCTCTGTCACACTATCAAGGACAAGGACACGGTCTGCCACTGCACCCTAATACGGCGCCTCAGCAACATCGGAATCCAGGACAAGGCGCTGGAATGGATCATCTCCTTCCTCGACGGAAGAACACAGCGAGTCCGCCTACCACCTTACAAGTCAGAGGCCTCCGAAGTCATCTGCGGCGTCCCCCAAGGATCATCCCTGAGCCCCACCCTCTTCAACGTCTACATGAGCCCCCTCGCGGCCATCGTACGCAAACACCACCTCAGCATCATCTCCTACGCCGACGACACCCAGCTGATCCTCTCCCTGACCAACAACCCCGCCGCCGCCAGAGCCAACCTACACGAAGGGATGAAAGAGGTAGCCGAGTGGATGACGACCAGCCGCCTGAAACTGAACTCGGACAAGACGGAGGTCCTCATCCTGGGCTCCTCTCCCTCCGCCTGGGACGACTCCTGGTGGCCTCCCGCCCTGGGCACCGCACCCAAACCGACAGACCATGCACGTAACCTGGGCTTCATCCTGGACTCCTCCCTCTCCATGACCAGGCAAGTCAACAGCGTCTCCTCGGCGTGCTTCAACATCCTACGCATGCTACGGAAGATCTTCTGGTGGATCCCCACAGAGACCAGGAAGACCGTCACCCAGGCCCTCGTCACCAGCCGACTGGACTACGGCAACGCCCTCTACGCCGGGACCACCGCCAAGCTCCAGAAGAGACTCCAGCGGATCCAAAACGCCTCAGCCAGACTCATCCTCGACATCCCACGATCCAGCCACATCTCCGGACATCTGAGAGACCTTCACTGGCTCCCCATCAACAAGAGAATCACCTTCCGCCTCCTCACCCACGCACACAAAGCCCTACACGACCAAGGCCCGAGCTACCTCAACAACCGAGTCAACTTCTACGCTCCCAAACGCCACCTCCGATCAGCCAACCACGCCCTCGCCGCCGTCCCCCGCATCCGCAGAGCAACTACAGGAGGAAGGTCCTTCTCCTACCTGGCCGCCAAGACCTGGAACTCCCTCCCGTCCGACCTGCGCCTGACCCAAGACCACCTCTCCTTCAGGAAGAAGCTGAAGACCTGGCTGTTCGAGCAGTAGCGGCACCCCCCCCCCCCCCCCCAGCGCCTTGAGACCCTACGGGTATGTAGCGCGCTTTACAAGTGTCACTGATTGATTGATTGATTGACAATGCCCGTCCCTTAATAACTGCTCCGTAAGCACCCCATAGCGTTATCGCGGACACCACCGACCCCGTGTTTTCTTCAAAATAGTGATCAGTGTCTTGCCGCAAGGAGTCTCTAATGTGTAGGACTTTCAGCAACCAGGGCTGAATCATGATGGGGCCAGGTTGCCGTACCCGACGGGCGCCGAAGATCGATTTTATCGGGGAGTGGTCGGATATCCCCCGCGCTAAGCTCGTGGACTCGGTGAAGTGTTGAATATGTTGCGCCTGGGTGAACAGGTAGTCGAGCCGTGAGTGACTGCCATGAACACCGGATTGAAAAGTGTAAAGTGCGTCTCGGGGATGTGTCCATCTCCAAATGTCCACCAGGCCGAACGCCTCTGTAAAATTGCGCAGTTGCGAGCATTGTGGAGCTTCCCGTCGGGGCGGAGTGCGATCTATGGCACCGTCCATCTTCAAGTTAAAGTCGCCGCCCACTACCAGGACACCCTCCGGCAAGATCATCAAGAGTGTCCCCACATCTGCTAGGGTCTGGCGCTGAAGGCCCAGTGGTGCATACACTGAGAGTACATTGAGGACCCTCCCCTCCCAGCTACCTGAGCAAGCAATATTCCTACCCTGCGGTTCAGTCCGAGTAGTGTGAATCACATAGGGGTAACCCTTACGTAGGAGGATCACCACCCCCCTGGATCCCGAGGTAAAGCTAGAATGTGCTACCATACGATACCCCTTTCTGTCCAGGGCCTGACAGGAGTTCCCTATGAGGTGCGTTTCTTGGAGCAACACCAAGTCTAGTCGATGCCGATGAATATATTGTTGCACTATACCCCGTTTAATTTTGTCTCCCAACCCATTGACGTTCCAGGTCATTAGGCTAAGTCCCTGAGTCACTGCCATAAGATCCCAACAGTAATATGCTAGACTGGTCGGAGTGACCACTGCAACGAGGCCCCTCAACCACTTCTCTACATACAGCACCAGTCGCCACCTCGCCCCTCGTGAAGACGAAGGAGATGAGACCAGGAGCCTGTAGGTAAGTATTCCAAGTCACGTATTGATAAAGAATGCCATTTAGTACTGCTGCAAGAAAACAAACAAAAACAACCTCCCAAACAAACCCAATCAAACCAAGCGATACCCCTGAAATGGCATCTCCCCCCCTGCCTCCCTGCATAACGGGACTAAAACCGCCCGCCTCCCCCAACATGCAGAGTGCCCGTCGCCCCCCCATGAACAATTCGAGGAAACGTGCGCCGCCCCACTCCCATCATATTAATTGTCATCGCATAAGATCCGTCCCCCATCACCCGACCACATCCCCACTGTGAAAGAAAGTTATTAGCACTGTTTGGACTGCCCGAGCCCCTCCAAACCAGCCCCATCGTAGCGGCATTTGTCACACCCATAACGTTCTAGAAAACAGTTCTAACAAATAAGTATACATTTGAGGAAAGCCACTCTACGACTGTGAAAGCCAGTCTATCGTCCCCCCAATGTCTTCAATGGAGGCCCATGGTGCCAACGTACCAAAGGGGTGAACACTCCTCAGTTCCCGGGGCACACCCATATTAGCCATCCTATCCTCGTGAGAGTACTCTCTCGCCCTCTGACACAGTCCAGGGAGTTCCGATGTGGCCATACAAAACACTATACCATCTTACCAACGTCCAGAATTATGGTTCCCCAGCTGGGCCTGGGGCGTCAGAGTCCGAGTGCGAAGGAGAACGCCTTTGCTGGCGCCAATCTTCGGCCTTATCCACCGCCGACGGCCCCTTTCTCTTCCTTTTATCCACAGTGCGCCAGCCCTCCAACCAGTCCCAAGCATCCTCTGGACGAGTAAAGAACCAGGATTTTCCATCAGCCTCCACTCGCAGCTTGGCAGGGAACATCATTGCGTACTTAACTTCCTGTTCCCGAAGAGCCTTTTTTACCTCCAGGAAGCTACGTCTTTGCTTCTGAACTCTTAGGGTAAAGTCAGGAAAGAACGAGATTTTGCTGTTCTCAACAGTGACGGGTGGAGCCGCTCTCGCCGTTTGAAGAATAACGTCTCGGTCACGGAAGTTAAACACTCGGGCAAGAAGTGGTCGAGGAGGTGCCCCCGGTCGAGGGCGACCACCCGGCACTCGATGGGCTCTTTCAATCGAGAAACACTTTGATAGCCCACGGGGCTGTAGGTGTTTGAGGACCAGGTCCTCAACAAAGAGGTCCACTGCCTGTCCCTCCGCCCGCTCCGGGACACCAATGATTCAAACGTTATTCCGGCGCATCCTGCCTTCATAGTCATCCAGCTGCCGAGCCAGTACCTCATGGGAGGCACGCAAATCTGCGACCTCAGGTTTGAGAAGGCCAGTGTCGCTTGACAGTTCTTTGGTGACACTTTCCACGGCACCCACGCGTTTCTGCAATCTTCCTCACATCCTCACGAATCAGACCCACATCGGTGGCCACGGTATCGATCCGAGTTTCAAGGGACGCCTTGACAGCAGTGATAGCATCCAGAAGGTCTTTATTCGTCGGCTCTACCTTGCTGTCCGAGGCCGGCACCCCGACCCGGTCACCGCCCTGCTGGAGTTGCCATGCGAACTTCTCCAATTTAGTCTGCGTCACCGTTTTGCTGCTCCGCCCGGATGGCATGTTCACAACTCAGGGGACGCTCCCCAGCTACAGGGCGCAGCCGCTATTCCCCGCCGCCTGCTGTGGAGAATTCCACCCGGCCTGTCGGCTTTCACTGGCTACACCCCAGCCGCAGGGACACCTCACCAAGGCCCAGATACCCAGCAATGAACCAAGGATATGGCAGGCTTCTGCCTTCTGCACGCTCGATTCACCTCTTCAGTATTGTTGTGTTCCAGTCTTCATTGCCAAGCCGGGGAAGTCAGGCATCACCGTCCGCCGATCCGCTCCAGTACCAACCGGTCTAGAAAAGTCACCATCCACTCACCACCGGCGTCCGAGGCCCGCCTCACAGCCGGAGCGGAGAATCGAGGACCTCCCAGTCGGTCCCCGCACGTTGCGTTCACTTAGCGCCGTGTCGGCGTTGGGCCCCTCCCGGATGCCTTCACCGCCACTGGGTATTACCAACAACCCGGATCGGTCTACTGGGGCAGAGGAGCCGGAGGATCGCCCCCACCGCTCATGGCCAGCGCGCAAATCGCGCCGGAACCGCCGCCATTCACTCTGTAGCGGGACATCCAGCCTCCGGGGAAAACCCGCACAGCGTGTCGCCCAGATAGTGTCAGGGCAGCAGTCTGGTCACTCTTCTCTAAGCAGGGCCCTCGCAGCAGCCGTCAATGTTCGTAAATCCCGAACAGGCTGGGCGCCCGTCCGCTCGTATCGGGCCTCCCCACGGTACCGTCGCCGGCACCAAGCTCCCAGTCCCTGCCTCCAGGAGCGGCCAATCGCAACCAGCCTCACACCGTTTACTTCCCGGTCGGGGCGCGTCCTCCACCGGCAGTAGATCAGCCAAAGTACCGGGTCCCGAGCTCCGCTCCGGCGCCTCCTCACGCTCGCCGCAATCAGCCCCAGGGATCAGCTGGAGTCTCCGGGACACAGGGGAGGTCACAGGACATATCTGAACAGGCTTCCGCCACGTTAGAGGCGCCGAGCCTCAAATCGCTGCTCTCTGGATAAAACAGGCCGCGGCCTCGGGTAGTCCTTGCGCCCGTCAGGGCCACGTCTCACTCAGCCCGGCCCCCGTTCAGAACTCGGGGAAGGGAGCCCCGTCTCGGCACCACCTCCGATCGGCCTCAAATTTAGCTGCTCGGTCGGCGGGAGCCGCGGGACCACCAGGGACACCTCACAGCACGGGTCGGGACCACTGGGGCACGGAGATTCAGGATATTGCGGGAGTGGCGCTTCAGAGCCTCGCTACTGAGCGGCCATTCCCGTCGGCAGCAAGCCACGCCCTCCTGAAAGTCCAATCTTATGGTGAAGTTGAATTCTAGATTGCAAGTCTGAAAATGCCACTTTCAGAAAGTTGGCTTTTTTTTAATTTGCCCGTTTGTTGCCTGCTGCCTGTTTCTGATGCACGTCTGGGGAGGGTGACAGCTGGGCTTTATGTATGCTCTCTAGACAGCCACACACAATGGCAGCTAAGGCGTGACTTGGTGGGCCATTCTGGGAGGATGGGAGGGAGAAGCTGGACCCATCCTCACTTACACCTGAATAGGCTGTGTCCTGTCCACACACAAAGTGCTGCATAGCTCCTATAGTGAGCCTGGAGTCAGGGCAGGAAGGGAGGACCTCTGTACACTTCAAAGACCTATCTTTGAAGCCTCCCCCACTTCAAAAGCAGAACTGAGTATAAGTACTGGACCTCTGACACCACCAAGTATGTACACTTCCGAACCTGTGAAGACTCTGCCAGGAAGAAGAACTGCTATGCTGCTAAAGGACTGCCATTTTGCTGGACTGCTGTTTTGCTGGACTCCTGCTTTGTTCTGCTGCCTGCTGTTCTCTTTGCTGGGTGAGAAGGCCTGGACCTGTATCACTTAACCCAGAGGGACTCCAAGGGCTAGGTGACCTGCCTCCTGATCTGAAGTCTCAGGGACATACAAGACTTCCATCGCACCTGCTTCTGCACCTGGGCTCTGCCATCTTTAAGTCTGCCCTGCCAAGTGGTACCACCCCAGTCCTGGTCCCTTGTGTGGATCGGAACCGGCGCATTGTTCCATATTGTGAGGCTAGACCCGACGCATCACCTTTGTTGCATGAATCGCTCCGATGCATCCCCTTCGGAACCAGCACTGTGCAATGCTTTCCCCTGGCTGAGGTCCCCACATATGTGTCGACGATGGCCTCGACTACAAGAACTCCACATTGTAGCCCCTGTGCTCATCAGAGCCAACAAATTATCGCTGTTGCGCGGAATAGGACCAGCGCATCCCCACCATTGCTATGAACGACACAGCATTGCTTCGATATAGATGCATTGCTTCAGCTGCGCTCCACATCTTTGACACCAACACAGCCAGGATCAAGCTACTTTTGTTCAGCAGGCCAAACTGGGTCCCTGTATCTGGCCCACACTCCATTGCGGTTGGCCTGAATTTTTGACTTTGTCACGGACCGGCACGACCAGATATCCCAAGAAAGCTCTTATTGGTTCTAAGTACTATTTTGCAGTTTCTTATTAGAAATAAGTATCTGAAGTTCTTATCAGATTCTTGTCGTTTTGGTCTTGTTTTATGTATTAAAATATTGTCTATTTTTCTAACCTGGCGTGGATTTTTTTTGTGTGGTGTTTTCACTGTTTTACTGTTTGAAGTGTTGCACAAATACTTTGCAAATTTCCTCAAAAGTGAAGCCTGAATGCTCTGTGGCAAGCCACCAGAGGGTGAGCACAGGTTAATCTAGGGTTTGCTTGCTTCTTACCCTGACTAGGATTGTGGTTGCTGTTTGACCAGGGCTCATACCCCAGTCAACAAACAACCCAATTTCTAACACTATGCATAATAATTGATCTCCCCTTACCATACAAACATGGGAAATGGCTTTGCACTATTGAAGCAAACAAAATACAACGAGCCATTTAAGTAATGCTGAAGTGCAGCTGTGTTCTGGGCTACAGGCCTTAAAATAGTTACTTGTTCGACATATCTCCCGAACATAGCTTCCTTCCCGAAGAACTTCTACAGCACTATGAAAATAAAATCTATTTTGTTTATTTTTGAAGAGGAAAAACACAGCTAGAGAAGTGAAAGCTCATTCAAAGTAAATAAAAGAAACACTTTTTCTTCAGCAGCTTTAAAATCGAAATTAGTGCAGGCAGGCTGAGGCCTAGTAATGTCACTATGTCCTTGGACTTCTAACATGAATAAAAGCTGAATATCCCTTTTATCTAGTTTTAAAAAAAAAGCTCCCATGCCTCTCTTTTGGTTGGAGTGGACAGGAATCGTGGCTACATGATGCAGTGTAAAGTGAGCATGGCCATTGTGGTGGATGCACTGGCCTCCTTGGAGGTGCATTTGAGCCTTCCACATGTAATAGCCCGTCAATTTGCCCCCCCAATCCTGGGATTTGCTGGTATTTCTCATGGACCATCCCATTTTTAAAGCACAACATCCATGGTGTGTTAAAAAGACTCTCAACACAGTCTGGGTAATGTGTCCGGGAGGGTTGCAGCAAAGTGAACCTGTGTGTTGAAGCTGTTTGCAGACCACTACGAGTGTCTTTGCTTTTTTTCATCTTGCATTGTCGAACACAATTTGATTCCAGGCAGCCTAACTCGCTGCTGGCCGTGGGTTGTTTTTCTCAAACAGACTCAGGCTGAACTCCAGGGCTACCACTTACATGAAAGGGGCCCCTGAAGCAGATAACAGGCAGAGAAAACTGCGGAAAAAAGAAATACAATCATAACAATAATTCCCTACCTGTGATGTTTTCTCTTGCCCCCCCCCCACCCCCCCATGAGAAGGAATTGTGATTCTAAACATGAATTGTACCATCAACTGATCAATCTTTTCATATGTTTAATTTGTCATTGGATCCTATCTACTGTATCCGTGGTTGATATCACAAAGTTATATATTTCTTCATATTTTGTGTGGGGATATTTGCTAGTATGTATATATTGATTTCTTGTTAAATATTGAACCCTGATTGTGTAGGACGTATGAGTATGTGTGGGTATGTTTTTGTTGGTTTGAACGAAGGTGTGTGTGTGATGTAGGATGTGCTTGGATCTTTGGGATATAATTTGTACTATGTTTTTACACAAACTGCAAAAATACAATGAATAAATACATTTTGATATGTTGGCTACTTACGGTTTTGTGTATTATATTTTGGAAGGCCAGTGTGTCAGGCGTGTGGAATTGTATCAGTGACTATTAGCACTATATGACTTTGTACATAGGTAGAGAATTATTGTTATGATTGTATTTCTGAACTCCAGGGCTGCCTCTCCCCAATGACGTTCAGAGACTATAAGCCACCCCTATAGACTCCCTGAGGTGCCAGTGCTACTCTACTCTCTATTTCCTGCGCCCATCCTTTGGGTTTGCCGTTATGTTGGTATTCAGTGACAGTTGGTGGGGCAGGCACTCCATTGCCTACTAAGGTGTGAGTCCACAATCACAAAGTAGTAAATGTAACATGTATCAGTTCATAAAGACACTGTACTAAGACATCTGAAATGTCCCTTTTCAACTTTGCTCTCTAAACCATTTTTTTCATAACGTATTTTGTAATATTTGGTAACATTGCAAGTAAAACTTAGCACGAGGCAATTCATGAACAAAGAGCACTGATTGATCCTTTTTTGTTTTTTTAAGTTAAATGTACAGTTTCTTAAGTTGATATGTTGGAGCCAGAATGTCTGGTTGGCAAAATTATGTACATACACAAGAATAGAACACTATTTAGCAGCAGCACGAACTGAAGTCACGCAGGAAAAACCCAATGTGAAAAGGTATTATGCTTTTGGCACCAATCAATATATAAGGCACCGATGGCCAGTACCTTGAATCACAGGCAGTCCACACACAATCACTGCCACTCACACACACTCAGTCCACACCACTACGCGGTGTGACAGGCCTCAGCCAGTCTGAAGAGGTCGCTCTTACACACACACACGCACTCACCACCCTAATGCGATGCCACTGATACCTAGCAGGTAAATGGTTTACCCTTTGCAGATTCAGTGGCCTAAGCTTCCCTCCACCCTCTAGTTAACCCTGATTGCCCTATACTCCTGGATAACCAGCCCCACCTCCCAGACAGTGGGCTGCACGTGACCAAAGTTACACTTGGTCTGGATCCTCTGCAAGCAGGTGGGAATATGTATCAGTTTTAATTATGAGGTAGGCGTAAACAAGCGAGAGGTTAGCAGCCTCCTGTGAAGTTCCCCCACCGGTCCCAAAACAAAACGGAGCTAAGCAGTCTCTTCACCCGCTTCCTAACTGTCTCGGAAGTATTTCTTCAATCCAGTCAATCTCTTTCGCTACTAACTGGCTCCAAGATGTCTTCAGGAGAGGCCAGGTCTGGAGAGGGCAGTTGGTCCACCTCGATGAAGGTCAACAAGGGAACTACTGATGAATGAGGAGTCAAACAGAGGAGCCTCTTGATAGGATGAAGCGCCCCAATCGGTACATGATGATCCAGGTCGTGCCGAGGTGATCCAAGCACAGCGTATGGTACGTGTAGAGATGAATCGCACCAGGCACTTCAGATTTCAAACACGATGAGTTGCAAATTTCGCACCTCCCGGGAAAGGAGGCACAATGACCGGTGCACATCCAGTTGGGGTGCAATAGGTAATTCTGATCAGACACACAGCGAAGAGTTGCAATTCTGTACCTCACTAGAAATGTGGCTCAACGTCAGATGCACGATGATACAGGTTGCACCAGACCAGTCCGGTCACATAGAAACAAACCCAAGTTCAGCAGAGCCACAGGACGTAGACTGATGCACTACTCCGGGTACACCCCAACTCCGAGGGTCGCACCCTGGCAATTGGACAGCGCATGCAATGACCATGTAGTTGGCGTGCACAAGTGAAATGTGGCACGATCGACAAAACAGGCTACGCGAGTTCCCACAACCTTGGAATCTGCTCAACACCACTAGATGCTTATTAGTGTCGCGATCCCCGCAGTATGGGATCCTCAAACCTTAGTTGTGGGCAAGATTTCTGGGGCTCCACACTAGGTAATCCGGTGTCCAGACACAAGTCTTAGGTCCACGCTCACACCACACTGTCAGTTTGTATATAGTAGCCTAACTGGAGAGGGTACTGCTCTCCAGCTGTCACAGGTGGATGGTGTAGGGTCCCTTGGGGGAGAACTTTGATGTACCTGAGATCTCAGAGAGAATAGGAGGCCCACAATTGGGCCCTTGGAGAGCACACTTCAGGGCACTACACTTCAGCAGGTCCTCGCGGAATAGGACCAGCGCATCCCCACCATTGCTATGAACGACACAGCTTTCCTTCGATATAGATGCATTGCTTCAGCTGCGCTCCACATCTTTGACACCAACACAGCCAGGATCAAGCTACTTTTGTTCAGCAGGCCAAACTGGGTCCCTGTATCTGGCCCACACTCCATTGCGGTTGGCCTGAATTTTTGACTTTGTCACGGACCGGCACGACCAGATATCCCAAGAAAGCTCTTATTGGTTCTAAGTACTATTTTGCAGTTTCTTATTAGAAATAAGTATCTGAAGTTCTTATCAGATTCTTGTCGTTTTGGTCTTGTTTTATGTATTAAAATACTGTCTATTTTTCTAACCTGGCGTGGATTTTTTTTGTGTGGTGTTTTCACTGTTTTACTGTTTGAAGTGTTGCACAAATACTTTGCAAATTTCCTCAAAAGTGAAGCCTGAATGCTCTGTGGCAAGCCACCAGAGGGTGAGCACAGGTTAATCTAGGGTTTGCTTGCTTCTTACCCTGACTAGGATTGTGGTTGCTGTTTGACCAGGGCTCATACCCCAGTCAACAAACAACCCAATTTCTAACACTATGCATAATAATTGATCTCCCCTTACCATACAAACATGGGAAATGGCTTTGCACTATTGAAGCAAACAAAATACAACGAGCCATTTAAGTAATGCTGAAGTGCAGCTGTGTTCTGGGCTACAGGCCTTAAAATAGTTACTTGTTCGACATATCTCCCGAACATAGCTTCCTTCCCGAAGAACTTCTACAGCACTATGAAAATAAAATCTATTTTGTTTATTTTTGAAGAGGAAAAACACAGCTAGAGAAGTGAAAGCTCATTCAAAGTAAATAAAAGAAACACTTTTTCTTCAGCAGCTTTAAAATCGAAATTAGTGCAGGCAGGCTGAGGCCTAGTAATGTCACTATGTCCTTGGACTTCTAACATGAATAAAAGCTGAATATCCCTTTTATCTAGTTTAAAAAAAAAAGCTCCCATGCCTCTCTTTTGGTTGGAGTGGACAGGAATCGTGGCTACATGATGCAGTGTAAAGTGAGCATGGCCATTGTGGTGGATGCACTGGCCTCCTTGGAGGTGCATTTGAGCCTTCCACATGTAATAGCCCGTCAATTTGCCCCCCCAATCCTGGGATTTGCTGGTATTTCTCATGGACCATCCCATTTTTAAAGCACAACATCCATGGTGTGTTAAAAAGACTCTCAACACAGTCTGGGTAATGTGTCCGGGAGGGTTGCAGCAAAGTGAACCTGTGTGTTGAAGCTGTTTGCAGACCACTACGAGTGTCTTTGCTTTTTTTCATCTTGCATTGTCGAACACAATTTGATTCCAGGCAGCCTAACTCGCTGCTGGCCGTGGGTTGTTTTTCTCAAACAGACTCAGGCTGAACTCCAGGGCTACCACTTACATGAAAGGGGCCCCTGAAGCAGATAACGGGCAGAGAAAACTGCGGAAAAAAGAAATACAATCATAACAATAATTCCCTACCTGTGATGTTTTCTCTTGCCCCCCCCCCCCCCACCCCCACCCCCCCATGAGAAGGAATTGTGATTCTAAACATGAATTGTACCATCAACTGATCAATCTTTTCATATGTTTAATTTGTCATTGGATCCTATCTACTGTATCCGTGGTTGATATCACAAAGTTATATATTTCTTCATATTTTGTGTGGGGATATTTGCTAGTATGTATATATTGATTTCTTGTTAAATATTGAACCCTGATTGTGTAGGACGTATGAGTATGTGTGGGTATGTTTTTGTTGGTTTGAACGAAGGTGTGTGTGTGATGTAGGATGTGCTTGGATCTTTGGGATATAATTTGTACTATGTTTTTACACAAACTGCAAAAATACAATGAATAAATACATTTTGATATGTTGGCTACTTACGGTTTTGTGTATTATATTTTGGAAGGCCAGTGTGTCAGGCGTGTGGAATTGTATCAGTGACTATTAGCACTATATGACTTTGTACATAGGTAGAGAATTATTGTTATGATTGTATTTCTGAACTCCAGGGCTGCCTCTCCCCAATGACGTTCAGAGACTATAAGCCACCCCTATAGACTCCCTGAGGTGCCAGTGCTACTCTACTCTCTATTTCCTGCGCCCATCCTTTGGGTTTGCCGTTATGTTGGTATTCAGTGACAGTTGGTGGGGCAGGCACTCCATTGCCTACTAAGGTGTGAGTCCACAATCACAAAGTAGTAAATGTAACATGTATCAGTTCATAAAGACACTGTACTAAGACATCTGAAATGTCCCTTTTCAACTTTGCTCTCTAAACCATTTTTTTCATAACGTATTTTGTAATATTTGGTAACATTGCAAGTAAAACTTAGCACGAGGCAATTCATGAACAAAGAGCACTGATTGATCCTTTTTTGTTTTTTTAAGTTAAATGTACAGTTTCTTAAGTTGATATGTTGGAGCCAGAATGTCTGGTTGGCAAAATTATGTACATACACAAGAATAGAACACTATTTAGCAGCAGCACGAACTGAAGTCACGCAGGAAAAACCCAATGTGAAAAGGTATTATGCTTTTGGCACCAATCAATATATAAGGCACCGATGGCCAGTACCTTGATTCACAGGCAGTCCACACACAATCACTGCCACTCACACACACTCAGTCCACACCACTACGCGGTGTGACAGGCCTCAGCCAGTCTGAAGAGGTCGCTCTTACACACACACACGCACTCACCACCCTAATGCGATGCCACTGATACCTAGCAGGTAAATGGTTTACCCTTTGCAGATTCAGTGGCCTAAGCTTCCCTCCACCCTCTAGTTAACCCTGATTGCCCTATACTCCTGGATAACCAGCCCCACCTCCCAGACAGTGGGCTGCACGTGACCAAAGTTACACTTGGTCTGGATCCTCTGCAAGCAGGTGGGAATATGTATCAGTTTTAATTATGAGGTAGGCGTAAACAAGCGAGAGGTTAGCAGCCTCCTGTGAAGTTCCCCCACCGGTCCCAAAACAAAACGGAGCTAAGCAGTCTCTTCACCCGCTTCCTAACTGTCTCGGAAGTATTTCTTCAATCCAGTCAATCTCTTTCGCTACTAACTGGCTCCAAGATGTCTTCAGGAGAGGCCAGGTCTGGAGAGGGCAGTTGGTCCACCTCGATGAAGGTCAACAAGGGAACTACTGATGAATGAGGAGTCAAACAGAGGAGCCTCTTGATAGGATGAAGCGCCCCAATCGGTACATGATGATCCAGGTCGTGCCGAGGTGATCCAAGCACAGCGTATGGTACGTGTAGAGATGAATCGCACCAGGCACTTCAGATTTCAAACACGATGAGTTGCAAATTTCGCACCTCCCGGGAAAGGAGGCACAATGACCGGTGCACATCCAGTTGGGGTGCAATAGGTAATTCTGATCAGACACACAGCGAAGAGTTGCAATTCTGTACCTCACTAGAAATGTGGCTCAACGTCAGATGCACGATGATACAGGTTGCACCAGACCAGTCCGGTCACATAGAAACAAACCCAAGTTCAGCAGAGCCACAGGACGTAGACTGATGCACTACTCCGGGTACACCCCAACTCCGAGGGTCGCACCCTGGCAATTGGACAGCGCATGCAATGACCATGTAGTTGGCGTGCACAAGTGAAATGTGGCACGATCGACAAAACAGGCTACGCGAGTTCCCACAACCTTGGAATCTGCTCAACACCACTAGATGCTTATTAGTGTCGCGATCCCCGCAGTATGGGATCCTCAAACCTTAGTTGTGGGCAAGATTTCTGGGGCTCCACACTAGGTAATCCGGTGTCCAGACACAAGTCTTAGGTCCACGCTCACACCACACTGTCAGTTTGTATATAGTAGCCTAACTGGAGAGGGTACTGCTCTCCAGCTGTCACAGGTGGATGGTGTAGGGTCCCTTGGGGGAGAACTTTGATGTACCTGAGATCTCAGAGAGAATAGGAGGCCCACAATTGGGCCCTTGGAGAGCACACTTCAGGGCACTACACTTCAGCAGGTCCTCGCCCAGGCCATGCTCTATTCAGAAAGTTATCCTCCATGTGGACAATAGGGTCTTCTGACAATGTGCTCCATCTCACCCTTTCGCTGAAGGATGGCACCCGTAGTTATACTGTCATGTGTCTTTGAATTTGGGGAGGTTTAGGTGTTTTCCCTTTGACCCACAGATGCCTCCCCTAAATTGTAGGCCTGTCTACCATGGGACCTTGGAATGCAGATCTTAAGCTTTAGTAGGGGGCCATGATCCACCCCTAGAGGCTAAGTGTCATAACCTCTATCTTCAATCTATCCCATTTGGCCCTCAAATGGCAGAGGTCTGCCGTTCCCATGGGATGCCTATGTTTTATGGCTGTCAATTGGGGAATGTGCAGATGTGCTCCCCCGACCCCTGGTGTCCACTGGAACCAGACACCACGGTCCAGAGTCTTTTGGAGCATATAAATGTCCATATTCTGTAAGTGACATTTCTAAGCAAGTTATGCCAAACCCCATTTTACCAATGTAAGGGGTTTGGCACTGTGAATCCATTGATAAGAAACATAATGAGGCTGCTCCACTGCAATCCACCATTGCAGATCGAAGTGTTGTCAACCACTTCCCCATATTAGCTTATGGGAAGAGCAGGCCTCATAGGTAGTGAAAACACACATAGGTATTCCTCACTACCTGGGTGCATGTTCGCTATTGTGCACAATGACCTGCAATGGCAGGAGGGACACACAGTTCCAGGCACCAGTCGTGCCAGTGCGCTCGCCTGAGCCTGCACAGTAGACTGGACACGGGTTTAACTAATACGAATGTCATTGTACCCGCACTAGTTTGCATTGGCAGGCAGCACACGCAATCACGGGCACCATAGGTGTGGGTGCACACTGACAGCGGCCTACAATGGCTAGCTGCCTATGAGTTTACTCACGATCAATGCCAGTGCACACCCATTGGTCTGCAGGGACAGATCGACCCATATTTCAGAACAGTGAATCAACGCCACTCCCCAACACAGATAGGAAGGACGTATGCACTTTCATACCATGGTTTATTTATTTTGAAAGTCTTATATAGCGCGAACAAGATCCTTGCGGATATCAGAGCGCTTTACATAGAAACAACTGACAGGTGGAACCGATAATCGTGTGCAGGTAACAATCATGTAAGAACAACATTTGGAACAAGAGATCGTAGGAGGGTTAGTCAAGTATTGCATTTTAAACTGGCTCTAAAGAGCTAGGGGCATGGATGGCAGGTGTTCATGTAAGTTTTGCCATGAGCAAAGCTTTAACTTCTTTTTTGAACGATGCGGAAGAGGCATTCAGTCTGGTTTCAGGGGGAAGAGAGTTCCATATTTTGGGCGCCATCCCTGAGAAAGATCGATGATAGGTTTTCTTCTTGTTGAACCTTTGTGGTTTCAGTAGAAGTTTTCCCGCATTTCTGGAGGACCTTAGACCACCAGAGATAGTCCGTTTCTTCGCGAGATAGCTGGGAGTGTTGTGATGTAGGGCTTTATGAGTCAAGCACGCAATTTTTAGCTGGATTCTAGCTTCAAATGGTAGCCAGTTCAGGGCTTTAAGGTCAGGGGAAATGTGAGCACTTCTTTTCGAGCCAGTAATGAGTCTAGCTGCCGCGATGATAGTTGCTCGTAGTGGGGCTGTAGCAACTTTTGGGAGGCCACATAACGAGACACTTCCGTACTCGACATGAGGGATAACTAGAACTTGCACTGCCACTTTGAAGTCCTCAGAAGGCAGGAAGGGTTTCAGCTTCCTTAAAGTATTTATCTGGAAATTAGCTCCCTTTGTAGCGTTGCTGATGTGTTTTTGCATCATAAGGTTGCTGTCGAGGGTAATACCCAAGGATTTTGCTGAATCCACGATGGTTGGTTGAACGTTGAAGGCGGTAAGATGTTTGATCAGGTCGTGCATTAAAGGGACTTTGACCGGAGGTGCTATGAGTAGGAATTCTGTTTTTAGCGCGTTCAGTTTGAGATGATTATCTGAAAGCCAGGACTGAGTGGTCCTGAGAGTGGAGTTAAGCATATTAATGTCTTCTAGGGAGTTGATCTTGAGATATAGTTGTGTGTCGCCCACGTACATATGGAATTGTACATTGGATGCATGCAGAATTTCAGTGGGAGGTTCCATGAACAGGTTGAATAAGGTCGGCGACAGTGAGGACCCTTGCGGAACCCCAAGTGTTACCGGAGAGGAATTGGAGAGCGTGTTGTTGACCTTGAATTTTTGAGTGCGGTTATGGAGGAAGGAGGTAAACCAGTTTAACACTGTGCCTGACATACCCATTCTGTGCTCCAGAAGCTCAATTAGTTTCTGGTGTTTGACCGTGTCAAAGGCTGAGGAAAGGTCTAGCAGGATGAGTAGGCACGATCCGTTCTGGTCAAGGATTTGTAGCGCATCATCAATAATATGTGTCATGGCTGATTCAGTGCTGTGACCTGCTCTAAAACCTGATTGATGTGTATTTAGGAGATCAAAGTGATCTATGTGATTAGTTAGTTGTCGGTGAACACATTTTTCCAGTAGTTTGGCGAGGGTGGGGATATTGGATATGGGACGATAGTTGTTAAGGTCCGTAGGGTCAGCAGTGGGTTTCTTTAGAATAGCTGAGACTTGACCTACTTTGAGGGAGTCCGGGATGCAGCCTTGTTGAAGAGAGCTGTTAATGATTTTGGTCCAAAGTGGAAGAAGCCAAGGGGCGAGTTCTTTGACTGCATTGGCAGGGAGGGGGTCAATGTGGTGGTTGGCGGTTTTAGGGAGTTTAGGGTATTGCCTAGGGCGAGTTCAGTGTACAAATCGAAGGAGGACCATGCTGTCTCGTTTTTAGGGCCAGACTTAGGGTGGGGTTGACCAGACGTGGTAGAAAAAGAGGTGGAGATTTCTGTGTTAGGAGCAGAGTGTGGTGGTTGGTTATTGAGGAGATCCTTCGAAATGTTGTCGGTCTTCAGATTAAAGAAAGTAGAGAATTCTTCACAGTTAGGTTGAGGGCGAGCAAGGTCTTGTAGCCGATGGGGAGCATCCTTGGATTGATTTTTGATTAATTCGAAAAGTTTTTTGGGGCGTTTTTTTGCTTGGTTTAGTTGATGGCTGAAGAAATTCGCTTTACTGCGCTTAATCTTTTTGTAGTAAGCATTTCTCTTTTTCCTTAGCAGTTTAAGGTGGATAGCTGAAGGGACTGATCTCCAGTTGCGTTCAAAGGATCTGAGGGCCCGTCTATCATCATTAAGCAGCGTGTTATACCAAGGCTTGGAATCTTTGGTGGGAGCTCTCTTAAGTTGTAGAGGGGCTGCCTCATTAATTATCTTAGTCATAGCATTGAGATAGTGGTTGGTGAGAGCATGAACATCAGAGGCGGCTGAAGGGGGCTGGAGAAGATTGTAGCTAGAAGAAGGTAGTGAGTTGGGATTGAGTTTTTTCAGGTCTCTTCTCCAAATCTTTGGTTTTGTGGATTGCGCTGAAATGGGGTTTGGTGGTTCCTTTGATATAGAAGGTAATAATATGATGGTCCGACCAGTCACAGGGTTGGATCGAATCCAGCTGGATGATGTCAGATTTGGCGATTATAAAGTCAATGGTTGAGCCTTTGTTGTGTGTCGGGCTGTTGCAGGATTGGATGAGGGTAAGATCATCCAAGAAGTTTTTGAAGCTGTTGACCACTGAGTCATTGTTGTCGTTCCAATGGAGATTGAGGTCACCAAGGAATATTTGGGTATTCTGCTGACCCGTGTTAGAGGCGATCAAGTCCATGAGGTGTTCGATGAAGAGGAGGTTGTCTCCTGGGGGATGATAGATGATGTGGGATGAACATACTGGTTTGCCATTGCAGCTAATGTCCAAACACAAGTATTCGCAGGATGTGAAAGTCGGTGATAGGGCTCGGTTAATGGTGATGCTGCTGCGATGTATACAGGCTATACCACCCCCTATTTTGTCCGTTCTGTCTAATCTAATGAGGTTATAGTCAGGTGGAACAAGGATGTCGAGGAGAGGGGTGGATGATTCTGTTAACCAGGTTTCAGTTAGGAATAAGATATCCAGCTCCTGAGAGATGATGAGGTCAGCTATGTCGGCTGCGTGTCTGGCGGCTGATCTACAGTTAAGCAAAGTGCATTTCAGAAGGGGTGAGATGAGGGAAGAGGATGGGTCCTGAGTGATAGGGATTCTTCGTAGGTTGTTATCAATGACTCCTCTGTTGTTGTGTGTAGCGAGTCTGCAGGGGTTGGAGGGGACAGTCGGGATGATCATCTGAGAGGGCGTGAGGGAGTTGGGGAGGGAGGATTCATAGGAGTGCAAAAGGGAGAGAACATCACTCTCGGAAAACGGGGTGGTGCTGCGCCTTGGGCGTGTTAGTGTGTTGTGAGATGGAACTGTTTTCCAGCTGGGTGGGTGCATTATAGAGGCGGGTGAAAAGAGGTCCGGGCATTCGTGTGATTTATAATTCGTTGATGGGGTGAAGTGCAATGAGTGTTTAGCCAGCATCAACTTGAGCGCATGCAGCTCTGCTTGAATTTGGTGCAGAACGATCATAATATCCTCTAGTCTATGGTCTGGTGCGGATGGGAGAGTGGATAGGGAGTGTGTTCTGCCAGAGGATGGCTGTGTAGTGACGTGTAGAAAGGGGTTTGCTGGCTGTTGAGAAGGTGTGGAGACGGGATGGAGGGTAGAATGATCCGCCGGAAGAGTAGTAATACAGGGGGGGTGAAGTGCAGCATTGTTAGCTGTCTGACTATGTGGGGGTGGGAGCCTGCGTTGTGGGGAGTAAGTGTCGGGAGAAGCTTTGTCTGGCAAAGTGGAGGTGGCAGGAGAGGAAGAGGCAGTGGGAAGAGGAGCGGAGAGCTTCAAGGGAATATGATCTTCGCCAGGGAGAGGCACGTGGGCTTCCTCTGCCGTGTTTGGCCGTAAATAGCATGTGTCAGGTGCAATGGCGGGGGGACTGTAGATGTTAGGGGTGTGCAGGGGGGGAGTGCCGAAAGGCACCGTTGCCGATAGTGGTGACTGAGGCGTGTATAGGGCGAGGGTGTGGTGCGAGCGGGATGGTGAGGAAGGGGTGAAACGCGATGAATGGGAGAGGGGTGTAGATTGAGGGGGGGAGGGATGAGGACAGGGCGGAAGTGGGGAGGTAATGTTAGTCATGTTGGGGGGGCTAATCCGATCTGTGTAGCCACTGGTAGCGGGTTGCGGTGGCAGCTGGGATGTAAATACACGGTTTTTAATGATGGGGAAGATGATGTCAAAGAGGTTTAAATTGCGGTCTGTGGCTTGGATGAGAATGGTGCCGTTATTGTAAATGGTGATGGTCGCTGTCGCTTGATAAAGTTGGGAGGGGGAGATACTGAAGGTTGTCCCATGCGCGGATTTCCTCGTAGAGGAGATCGAGAGGGAAGCTAGGAAAGCCTTTCTCCATTGGGCTCTTCGTTTAGTGTGAAAAATGAGATCAGTGGTAGAAAACCCACTATGAATTGAGAAATAGGGGTCGGCGAAGAGAATTTCGGGGTGGAGTTTTAGGAAATTGTGTTTGAAACGTTTGGATGATAATTTAGAGAGGTTAGGGGGGTAAGTGCTCAAGGACTCAAGGCCACATGAGAGAATCGGCAAAATCCAGGTAGAAAAGGCAGAAAAGTTTAGGGAACTGGTACCTGATGAGTATCAGGTCCAGCAAGCGTCCCTCCATAGCCGAAGGTGCGAAGGTTCTACCCGGCATCCAGGTAGTCCTGATAGGCCATCTACGTTGGAGTGGTCAACCACTGGTTGTTATTCCATTCTCAAGTCCATCTCCTGGAAGGAGATGGACCACCTCAGTAGTTTTGGATGCTCACCCTTCATCTGCATTAGCCAGCTGAGGGGTCCGTTGTCTGTTTGACCCAAGAAGTGTATGCCAAACAAATACGGCTGTAACTTCTTCAGGGCTCAGACCACGACGATGGCTTCCCGCTCTAACGCGCTGCACCATTGCTCCTGTGCGAGTTACCTCTGGGAGATGAAGGCTACCGGCTTGTCTTGACCCTCCTCTTTCAGTTGAGACAGTACCGCCTGGATGCGATGCTCGAAATCATCTGTCTGAATGTTGAACTCCTGGGAGAGGTTCGGGGTCCGAGCACAGGCGCTGTACATATGGCCTGTTTGAAGGAGTCAAATGCCATTTGGCAGGTCTGAGTCCATATTACATTTCTGGGCAGCTTCTTTAAAGTCAGCTCCGTGAAGGGGGTCACGATGGTACTGTATCCCTTGATAAACATCCGGTAGTACCCGTGAAGGCCCAAGAAGACCCTGACGCCTATTTGGGTTTTGGGGGGTTCCCTGGCCAGGAGAGCTTCAACTTTGGCCTGGAGGTGTTTCACCTTTCCCCTGGCCCACCCGATGTCCCAAGTACACCACCGATCCTTGCCCTATTAGGCACTTACTGGTCTTTGATAGTCAGGCCTACTTGCTGCAGGGTTTGGACGAGTTCCTGGAGGTGAAGGAGATGATCCTTCAACTATTACTTAAGACAGCAATGTTGTCCAGATAAGCAGCTGAGAAGGCTTCCATGCCAGCAGTGACCTCATTCACCAACCTCTGGAAGGTGGTGGGGGCATTTTTGAGTCCAAAGGGCATCACCCTGAATTGGTAATGTCCCTTTGGAGTGGAGAAGGCAGTTTTCTCCCTTGTTCCTTCGGTGAGGCCAATCTCCCTGTACCCGGAGGTGAGGTCGAAAGTACTTAGATACTGGGCAGCAATCAACCTGTCAATCTACTCTTCTGCCCATGCAATGGGATAGGCTTCTGTCCTGGTCACCGATTTCAGCCCCCGATAGTCCACACAGAACCTTCGACCAGGGGCTGCTGGAGGGCTCTTTGACCCCCAGTTTCAGCATCTTAGACACTTTAGCCTTGATGCTAGCTCTTCTCTTATCTGACAACATGTAAGATTTACTCTTGAAGGAGAAGTTGACGCCCGTGTCCATGTCTTTGGAGCACAGGTTGGTCGTACCCGGGATAAGGGAGAACAGCGAGGGAAATTGTCCCAATACTCAGTGACAATCCCTTTGCTGGTCAGGAATAAAGGTGGGGGAAAAGATTATTCCTTCCACCAACCCATCCATCTCCTGAGAGTCCAGGAGGTCGGGGAGAGGCTCGTTCTCCTCTTCCTCCTCTCCTTCTATTACCATTAGCATTGTAACCTTGGACTTCTCATAGTGTGACTTGAGGCGATTGACGTGCTGTACCTGGAGGGGCTGCTATGGGGTTTTGAGATCCACCAGGTAGGTGGTCTCCCCCTTCCTCTTGATCACCTCTAAGGGCCTGGACCAGTGGTCCTGAAGGTCTCTCGGCTCCCTAACCTCTGACGCACACACACTTTCTGTCCCAGTGCTTATTCCACTGGGGTGGTGTTCTTGTCGTACCACTCCTTCATGACGTTCTGGCTGGCCTCTAGTTTGTGGGAGGCTTGCTTCCACAACCTGGCCAATTGACTCCAGAAGGATAGTATGTAGCTTTCTACATCCCGGGAAGTTCTCTTGGGAGACAGCTCTCAGCCTTCCTTGACAAAATTCAGAGGTCCCCTGACTGGGTACCTAAAGAGTAGTTCAAAGAGGCTGAACCCTACTTTTTTCTGAGGGACCTCCTGGTAGGTAAACAACAGGCATGGTAGGAGAGCCTCAGAGCCTCTGGCAGGCCTCAGATCATGCCTTTTAGCATCTTGTTGAACTTTTCCACAAGCCCTTTGGTTTGGGAGTGGTAAGGGATGGAGAACCTATAGGTCACCCCACACTCCCTCCACATAGCTTGCATGTTTGCAGACATAAAGTTTGTGACTCGGTCAGACACCACCTACTTGAGGAATCCCACTCGGGTAAAAATCCTCATCAGGGCTTTCACCTCTACCGGTGTGGTTGTGGTCCTCAGAGGGGTTGCCTCGGGCTACTGTATGGCATGGTCCACCAGCACCAGGATGTACCGATGGCCTGCAGCTGTTGGATCCATAGGCCCCATTATTTGGATACCACCCACTCAAATGGGGTGTCAACGATGGGCAAGGCGTTCAGGGGAGCTTTAAGCTTCTGTCCCTTCTTGCAGCTGGCCTGGAAAGTCACACAGGTCATACAGAATGCATCCGAGGACACCCTCAGTTGGGGCGAATAAAAGTGAGGATCTAGACGGGCAAAGGTCTTGTCCTGGCCCAACTTTCCAGCCAGGGAGATGTCATGGGTCAATTCCGGTAGGAAGGGTCGATAACACTGAAGGACCACGAGGGCAGCTTGAGCCCCCTGGCCAGGAGTCTTAGACCCACTGTACAGAGGGTCATCCTTCCAGTAAAGGTGATGAGTCCCAGATTTATTACCAGCTGCTTGGGCCTTAGCTTGTCACTGTTGGCCCTCTATGGTGTGGCTCTTTCTGTGCGCCCTACAGAACTCCACACTGGTGGGGTCCCCTTCCGCTTTCCAAGCGGCAATCTTGGGTAGTACGCCAGGGACAGTAATGCCCTCCTTGATGGATTCCCGGTTGGCCTAGAGTGATTCTCCATTCATCTCACTGGAGCTACATTCCGAGGCTGGCCTTCCCAGTCCTCTTTCCTTCTTAGCAGCAGGGGGCTCAGCCACTGTTCCAGACTCCAGCCCCCTCTGGCTCCTGTGCCGGATAGCCATGGACCGTGTGGTAGCACGGATCCAGGGGGGTAACCTCAACATCTCTGCATGAGCTCAGAGCTCCAGTTCCGTCCAGATAATGCGCTCCAGATCATTACCCAACAGACAATCCACTGGCATGGCGGAGCTTACCGTGACCTTCAGTAGACCAAATACCACTCCCCATCCAATCAGCACCTGGGCCATGGGAAACAACCCTCCCTGTTGTTGTCCACCACCACCTGGTGAATGGGCTGTGGAACTATCTGCTCAGGAAAGACCAGTTGACTCCTTTACATAGTCATGCTGGCCCCTGTATCCCTCAGAGCCTCTACCCCTGCCCATTGATGGTGACCCGTTGCCTATACTTTGCTATATTCTCAGGTACTTAGATCGAGGGAACCATTTCACTGTCCCCAAGGGAGACTAGGGTAACACCGCTATACTTCCCTTCATTTCCTGGAGCCTCCCATGGTTAACCTTGCCACCCCGAGAACCTTTCCTCCACTGGGCGGGGCTGCCTGTTTTGGACACATGGATCTCCCTTGTAGTGTCCATGGCCATAACACTCATAGCACCTAGGGGTTTTCAGTTGTGAACTCTTATCCGGGGATGTTTTCTTTGGGGGACCGGACTGAGAACTCGGGTTTGACCCTTTTCCCGGGGAGGGTTTCCGTGGGCGAGCAGAAGCCTCCTTCATCTTGGCACCACCATTCCTTTTCTGGCGGGGACAATGACCCCCCCCCTTTTGGGTGTCCTCCATAGCTATTTTCTTAAACACTCTGATGCTGGCCCAGAAGTATGCTTCTTCAGCAAGCTTTCAGCAATCAACCAGATTGCTGTCGACCCGATGTTGGCGCAGGTTGGTGAAACAGGTCTTGAGGAAGTGCTCCCTCAGAACTAAATTGTACGGGCCCAATTCACAGAACTAACTTAAGACAAAATCCTAAACTTACTACTTTTGGTATTCACAGAAGTTAGGATTTTGTCTTAAGTCTGTCTTAAGTCTGTCTTAAGTCTGTCTTAAGTCTGTCTTAAATCTGTCTTAAGTCTGTCTTAAGTCTGTCTTAAGTTTGTCTTAAGACAAACTTAAGACAAAATCCTAACTTCTGTGAATACCAAAAGTAGTAAGTTTAGGATTTTGTCTTAAGTTAGTTCTGTGAATCGGCCCCTACAATCCTTCATAGTCCTTGACCTTAATGCCTAACACCTAAACCTTCATTGCCTTACTTGCATAATCTAAGAAGTCGACCCCATTCTGAGTGGATAGTTTGTGTCTGACCCTAAACCGTTGTCGGTATTTTTCCTGAGTCATTCCAAACTTGTTGACCAACACCCTCTTCATGGCAGGATAGCTAGTGTGGTAACTCATGTCCAGTGTTAGAGGGTGTCTCTCCCCGCTAGTGGTATGCACCTCCATAAACTACCTCCCCAGCTTTCTTTGGGGGTCCTGGTGCACCTTCACAGCCATCTCATAGGCTGCCAACCACTTATTGATGTCACCCCCACCTGGTAATCTTTGACCATATACTTTGGGATTTGACCTCTCTTCTCAGTGTTAGACACTGCTGGGGCGCTGCAACCATTGCTCCAGTTTCACCCGAGTTGTAGGGCTCTAAGTTCCAACTCTCTGAGGCTATACCATAGGCCATTTTTATCTCTTCCAAGGCAAACCTCTTTTTGGCCAGAGCTAGTTCTTTGTCTAATTTGGCAAGGGCTAGGGCCTGCTCCTTGTCCTCCCTGGTAAGTTCTAACATCAGATTCCTTTATTATCTCCTGTCCTCCAGTTCCTCGTAGGACACGCTTCTTGAGGACGTACTACTGCCGGGTCTAGAGTGGTCCCCCCGGGTCTGGGAGAAGGTGTCCTCCCACTCTATATTTTGTATGCCAGGGACCAGCTCTGACCTTTTCTTCTGATCCGATTCTCCTCCACTGATCACCTCTTTCTCATGATGGGTCTCGGCCCAGCACCCTGAAAGGTTTCCTGCAACTTCACCTTCTTGGCTTTACCCCTGTAAGTTACCCTCTTCACTTGGCAGGCCTCCTTGAGCTGTGCCACCGTATAGTTTTCAAACTCTACCCTCTTAACCTCTACCTCAGATGGGCCCTCCAGCTCAGACATGGTGGCAAACTAGCAGAAGCAGAAAGAGAGAGCAACGAGGACACAGTACTCTAGTGTGGTGCCACTGGTACCCAGCAGGTAAATGGTTCACCCTCTGCAGACTCCGTGCCCCAAGCATCCCTACATCCTCTAGTTCACCCCACTTGTCCTAAACCCCCGGATGGAAGATAACCAGCCCATCCTCTCAGACACTGGGCCGCACGCGTCCGAAGTCAGACTTAGTCTGGGTCCTCAGGAAGCAGTTGGGACTATGTAACAGTTTTAATTAGGAGGTAGTTGTAAACAAGGAAGAGGTTAGCAGCCACTCAGGAAGGTCACCCACAGGTCTCAAAACACAAAGGAGTTACGCAGTCTCTTGGCCCATTTCCGAACTGTATCTGAAGCGCTTCATCAACCCAGTCAATCCCTCTCACTACTACATTGCACCAAGACGTCTTCGGGAGAGGCCAGGTGAGGGCATTTTCGTCAACCGCAATGAGGCTCAACAAGGGAACAACCGATGAATGGGGAGTAACACAGGGGAGCCTCTTGAGTGGGTGAGGTGCCCTGATCGGTACACGATGATCCGGTTGGTGCCCTGGCGATCCGAGCACAGCATTCTGGTGTGCATATAGATGAGTTGCACCAGACACTTTAGATTTCAAACGCGATGAGTTGCAAGTTACGCACCTCCTGGGAAAGGAGGCACAATGACCAGTGTACATTGAGTTGGGTTGCACCAGGCAATTCAGGTCTCACACACACAGCAAAAAGTTGCAGTTCTGTACCTCACCGGAAATAAGGCAGAACGTCCGGTGCATGATGATTTTGGTTGCACTAGACCAGTTCGGTCACACATAAACAAGCACGAGTTCAGCAGAGCTGCAGGAGGTAGGCTGAGATACTACTCTGGGTACATCCCACCTCTGGGGGTCGCACCCTGTGAATCCGACACCACATGCAATGAGCCTGCAGTCGAGGTGTTCCACGAGTGAAATGCGGCACGATCTGCAAAACGAGCCACGTGAGGTCCTGAAACCAGTGAATCTGCTCAACACCACTAGACGCTTATTAGTGCCACGGTCCCCGCAGTACGGGACCCACATGCCTTCGATGCGGGCAAGATTTCTGGGGCTCCGCACTAGGCAAATTCGGTCTCCAGACACAAGTCTTAGGTCCACGCTCACACCACGGTAGCAGTTTGGATTTAGTCTCTGAGGTGGGCACTTGAGAGCGCACCGCTCTTCAGCTGTTACAGGTTGATGGTGTATGTTCCTCAGGGGAGATCTATGATGTCCCTGAGATCTCTGAGAGAGGAGAAGACCCGTGGTTGAGTCCTTGCAGAGCACAGTTTAGGGTGCCACACTTCAGCAGATCCTCTGCCCAGGCCAATCTCTATCCGGACAATTATCCTCTATGTGCACAACAGTCTTTTGACAAATTGCACCATGTAGTGCAGGTTCTACGGTCTCACATCCCCATAAGCATATCTCACCTTTTTCAGAAAGATGGCACCCTCAGTTATATTGTTGTGTGTCTTTGAAGTCGGGCTGGTTTAGAGGAGTTTTCCCTCTGAACCACAGATGTCTCCCTAAATTGTAGGGCTGTCTGCCTTTGGGCCTTGGAACGCAGATCTTAATCTTTAGTGGGGCCATGATCAGGCCCGAGAGGCTATGTGTCACAACCTCTAGCTTGAATCTATCCCATCAAATGGCAGAGGTCTGCCGTTCCCGTGGGATGCCCATGTTTTATGGTTGTCGATTGGGGAATGCACAGATGTGCTCCCCCTGACCCTTTGTTTCCACTGGAGCGAGACACCATGGTCCCAGGGAATCTTGAAGCATAGAAATGCCCATATTCTAGAAGTGCCATTTCTAAGTGAGTTATGACAAAACCTCCTAAACAAATGGAAAGGGTTTGGTACTGCAAATCCATTGATATGAAACATCCTGAAGCTGCTCCACTGCAATCCACGATTGCAGTGCGAAGTATTGTCAACCACTTCCCCATATTAGCCTACGGGAAGAGCAGGCTCATAAGTAGTAAAAACACACATAGGTATTCCTCACTACCTGGGTGCATGTGTACTATTGTGCACCCCGACCTGCGATGGCAGGAGGACACATAATTCCTGGCACCAGTGGTGCCAGTGCACCCGCCTCAGCCTGCACAGTAGACTGGATAATGGGTTTAACTAATATAGGTGTCATAGATGCAGGTGCGCACTCACAGCACCTACAATGGCAAGCTGCTCATGAGGTTACTCACAATCAATGCCAACGCACACCCATTGGTCTGTAGTGACAGATCGGCCCATGCTTCAGAACAGTGAATCAACGCCACTTCCCAACAAGGATAGGAAGGGAACACGCACTTTCACACCATAATTGCTTTACAAAAGTGCCCAAGGCTCGGAGGCCACATAACAGAAACATCAAAACACAGAAACACTGGAAGAAAAAGCAAACAAGTTCAGGGAACTACTACCTGACAAGTATCAGGTCCAAAAGTATACAAGGAAAAAATGGCTGTAAGAAAAATGTCTATGAATAGAAAACTAAAACTACGTACTCAAGTGCCTTCCATGCCTGCCTTATTGAGTTGTTGCACTTCATTACACATATGCCTACATCTACCTTGCTACCAAATATCTCCTCATTTGGCTGCTTTTGATAGTCTTCTATATGCATCCCTGGCGCAACGCCTGCCCCCTTTCTGGTCACTGCAAATGCCACAGCACTTGCTCTTCTTCACATGCACCCCATCACTGCTATCAGATGGCTCCCTGCTACTGCCCATGTCCTCCCTTATAGACATTCCTCTGTGCGGCCCCCGTCACTTCATTTTTCAGCAATTGCTCTGTATTTTTTTCTTTTAAACAGTGACAGTTCAGTTGAGCAACTCAGCTCAAAGTGGTTTCAATTTATGTTCCCATGGACTAAAATGTGCTCTCCTTTTTGGGTCTGGCATCATAACACAGCTTTCTCCATACATTATGTGATTAACTAAAAATTGCTTTAACCCCTTCCATGCTCATGACGGAACGATTCCGTCATGAGCATCGGTTGAGCTGTGCTCATGACGGAACCGTTCCGTCATGGCCCCGCCCGCGCTCGAACCCTTCAGCACCGCGGGGGAATCCGCGCAGCGCTGAAGGGGTGAAAAGGAACTACCACGAGAGGGGCTTCATCTCTGCCAACATGGTGGTAGCCAGGAGTACACGTTTTGAATAGGCAGAGGTTGTGTATTTCCACAGAAAAGTGCTTGCGCTCCACACAGCTGTGATCATTTTATTTCTCAAGTAGCCTAAGCTTGATTTTTAGGGGCATACACAAGGCACTGTAATGCTATAAAAGTGTCTTAGAAACTAGATAATTTACAGGTTTTGTTTGCCTCTGGCAACAGTGTACATGGGATGGCAGTCATTATTTTTAGACTTCAGAGTATAGTTTTGTTTTTGAGAGCCTAGGGCTACACTAACCTACATGGATTTTTAGTTCTGGATTGACAGTGCCACATTTATTTGTGCATCATGTTTTATTTTTTTCAGAAGTATACATTAAATGCCATCTGATTGTTCTTGCAAATGAAAGTTTTACACATGTACTTTTCAGTAGTCATTTTGTTCAAGTTTAAGTAATTTATGCTAACACTTGTATGTAGCATTTTGTACCGCTCTACAGATGTAGAAAAGTATTTTAACTGAGAGGAAACAAAGGAGATAAAGCATTTTGCAGCATACGTATGGGTGGGAACTCCTGCGCTTGTGTTTGTAATGAGTGAATGCATTCATGGGGAATAGAGCGGATTCTAGGGCCAGCTTGGGACTGATGAGATAAGGCGGCGGGATAGTTATTGTTTCTTTGGTTAATCCATTAGTTTTATTCTATATGTAGAGACTGTGTCCTAGGCAAAGGATTTGAGATGGGGGGGGGGGGGGATCAACCAGAGCATAAATGTCTCTTTGTTTATCCAGGCATAGTATCGTCTCTATGCATGTCAAACTTATTTGGGTTGTGGGTAAGAAATTCTTCAAACGGGGCTAGTATTTTGTCTCATTGGTCGGCAATGGGTCTGCTTGGAAGACCTTGTTGCTCTTCCCTGTGTAAGGAAAAAAGTTCTGTCATCCTCCAGCTTATCACCTCCCTATTGTCTACCATCTCAGTGGTGGAACTAACACGAGAACATGGCTGTGCATCTTTTGGCCAAAAAGAATGCTACTCCAGGGAATCCCTTGGGTGAACATTGTGTGTAGAAGCTAACAAATATGTCCTTTATCTTCTCTGTTGTTCCACTGTGTATGCACCCACTTGGTAACAGAGTTAGACATTAGAAGTTGTCCCACTGAGATGTCTTCTGCCTCCATCAACTGTTACAGTGTTTTTTTTTTTTTGTGGAAAACCTTTATTCTTGAAAACATGGACACAGCTATTCAGCCGACATCCCGGAGGTTCGGCAGCTTTGAGAAAGCAGAACAAAGAAACGTCCACAGTGCATAGAGGAGAAGCAAAAAAGGTTCTATTTTAAATAAACACAAACTCACACAAAACCCCAGCAAGGCGAAGGACACTGAATACCACTGGTGATTGCCCCTCAGGGGAGAGCAGACCCCCCTCATCTAGCAGTCACAACACTATGTTAAGAGGAAAAAAGGGGGGAAAAGCAGAGGCCCAAGAAATCAATTAACAATCAGATACATATACAAAAGCTGGAAAGAATGTTAAGGAGAGAGCTGTTCATCGGGGGGATCCAAATCAGGGGCAAGACATATGCCCCCCCTATACTGGTTCCACCTCCCCCAAATGGCGTGCCACTTCCGGGGGCGCCCTCTAGCACAATATACTGTCTTTTCCCTTAGCATACTCCAGTCCATGTTTTCTTTCCACGCAGTCAATGTGGGGGGACCCGCTGAGCCCCACAGGCGCGCGATGTCTTGCTTAGCCACCATATTACCCAGGGTCACCCACTGGGTCTGTCCCTCATCGTGATCGGTAGGCCCCCAAACATTCAGGAGACAGCACCGCGCCTCCGGCTGCATAACAATGCCCGTCACCTCCCCCATCACCGTATGGACTCTCCTCCAGAATTCCATGATAACGCCACATTCCCAAATGATATGCATAAAGGTACCCACCATACCGCAGCCCCTCCTACATAAACCCTCCTCAGAGAATCCCATATGAACCAGCCTAGGCCCCGTAACATAGGTTCTGTGGAGTATTTTGAGCTGCACCAGCCTCAGGCGTGATGGGATCGCGACCTCCTTAGGAGAGGAGACCGCAGACTGCCAATCCTCGTCATCCAGTTCGAGCCCGTCCCTAGTCCACTGGTCCCTCAGCCCCAACAGCAGGTCCGCCCGAACATTTATCAATTTCTTATATATGAGAGAAATCGTACTCTCCGGCATATGGCCGTCGAGGATCCGATCCTCCAATGGAGAGGACTCAGGCACCTTCTCACCGTCTACGAGAACTGATGGCAGGGCATGGCGCACCTGAACATAGCGGAAGAACTCGGATTTCCCCAACTCATACTCCTGCTGCAGCTCTTCAAAGGACTTCACCCTCCCCTTAATCAGCAAATCTCCAACCCTGGAGATTCCAATCAAGTCCCATTTATCAAAACCTTTCGTATGCCAGAGCCTCCCCAATTTTTCAGATTCAAACAACGGGGTAGCTAGGGTGAGCCTATCCTTCCAGCCCAACGAGTCAGTCGCCAACCTCCACACGCGCACCGCCACCCCAGTGGGCCCCGTGAGGGACGAGTCCAGCGCCCGAGAGTACAACGCTCTATGATAATTACCGCCGCGCAGCAACCATCGGTCCATGGCATAGCCGGGGCTTAGAGCCGGACCATAGAAACCATGATTAATCGCGCTCAACTGGGTGGCCCAATAATAGCGTTGAATGTCCGGAAGCGCAATACCCCCGTCGTACCACGGAAGCGTCAACTTAGCAATCGCTATGCGCGGCCTTCCATCCCACAACAACGATCGTTGGAGGCTTTCAACCTCCCGAAAGTAACTGGCCGGTACCCAATCAAGGGTATTCTGCAAGGCATAGAGGAACCGGGGGAGAGACATCATTTTAAACAAGGCGGCGCGCCCAACGAGGGAGAGCGGCAGCCTCCGCCAGCCCGCAACATCCCGCCGCAAGCGCGCCAGTGGGGGGAGCAGGTTTCTCTCATACCGCAGGGTGGAGTCAGTGGAGATAAAAATCCCCAGGTACACAAAGCCCTGCTGGGCGATCTGGATCGAACACGTTCGCGGGACAGGCGGAACCTCGCCGCTCAGAACATACAAATACGATTTACTCCAATTGATGACGAGACCCGAGTTCCTGCCAAAGGACGTCAGAACGTCGCAAACCACTATAAGCGAGTTCTTGGGCGAGGCGAGATATAACAGGATGTCATCGGCATAGAGCGATATACGGTCCTCGTGCTCGGGCGACCACCTAAGTCCACGTATATCCGGATGCCAGCGTATCCACGCCGCCAGCGGCTCGAGGGCAAGGGCGAACAACAAAGGCGACAAGGGGCACCCCTGCCGAGTTCCCCTCCCAAGCTGGAACGGAGTCGACGCCCACCCGTTTACCACAACACTCGCAAGGGGACCCTCATACAGCAACCTCACCCAGCTCAAAAAACCTTGGCAAGCACTGCCCACAGATATGCCCATTCCACCGTATCAAAAGCCATCGTGGCATCGAGAGATGCCACAATAGCTGGTTCTCGGACCGTGCCCGCCCTGGCAATCACTCCATGGAGGCGCTGAAGGTTCAACGCAGTGTTACGGTGCGGGATAAAGCCGGATTGATCCGGATGGATCAAGTCTCCGAGCACCCTGACCAAGCGGCCTGCCAGAATTTTAGCCAGAATTTTCGGCTCAGCATTAAGGAGTGATATTGGCCGATAGGAGGAACACTTATCTCGGGGTTTACCCTCCTTGTGTATTACAACAATCGCCGCCAGTCTCTGGTCCAACGGAAGGGACCCACCCCCCCGCGCCTCCACAAACATGGCGCGCAGGTGAGGGGCAACCCTATCCGGGAACAGCTTATACAAGTCAATCGGCAAACCATTAGGGCCTGAGGCCTTACCCGAGTTCAGCGCACGGATGGCACCCGCCACCTCATCGACCGTTATGTCTCCATCGAGGTCGTCCCTATCTACGTCAGACAGGCGGGGCAGATCGATGTCCCGCAGGAGGTCATGCGAGTCCTCGGTCGGCCTATCCGAAACTGAGGCATAAACCATACGGAAATAATCCGAAAAACACTGTACTATCCCCTCGGGGTCAACAACTACCTCTCCCCCCTCTCTCGTCAGTTCCGGCACCACTCTATTAACCCGTTCTTTTTTGTCCAGCCAAGCTAGGAGCTTCCCGGCCTTATCCCCAACATCATACAAGCGGCCCTGCTGTTCCCTACTGAGGGTCTTGGCGGCATTCGTCACCAGGTCCTTATATTCGGCTTGCTTCAGGCTCAGCTCATGCAGTGAGGCCTCTGTAACCTCCTCCTCCAGGGCCACCTCTAAAGCCGCGATCTCCTCCTCAACCTGCATAACCTCGCCATCTCTCCGCCGCTTGGCTGCCACTACCAAGGAGAGGGCCTCTCCCCTCAGCACGGTCTTAAATGCTTCCCACAACGACACGGCCGAGTCAACGGACCCCTGGTTGTCCTTAAAAAAGTGATCAAATGTCTTCAACAGCGCACTGCGCATCTTGGGGTCACGAAAGTACCAGGGGTTAATCGGAACAACCCTGCCCCCTCCCTCGCGCCCGACATCCAGCCGGACCCACACTGGCGAATGATCCGATATGCCCCGCGCCATATGCCTGGCCTCAGATACCAATGAGGCATGCGCAGCCAGAGTGAGCAGGTAATCAATCCTAGAGAGGCTACCATGCGCCCCGGAGTGGAAGGTGTATTGGCTCTGTGTGGGGTGCCGGAGCCTCCAGCAGTCTACCAGGCCGAGTGTGTCTAGAAAGTCCGGAAGCCACTTCTGAGCCCCCCCGGTGTCCCTGGGCGGGTACCTATCCAACAGCCCAGAGCCGACAGCATTGAAGTCACCCCCCACCACTAGCATACCCTCCGGGAGGTACAACAAGGCCCTACCCAGATCTGTAAACGTGGAGGCCTGCAGGGCTGGAGGGACATAGACCGAAACCAAAACCAAAGTTCTTCCTTCCCACCTCCCCGCCACCGCCACAAACCTCCCCCTATCATCAACAATGGTGGAGTTCACCTCAAACGGTAGTGAAGCTCTAACTAGGATGCCCACACCCCTGGATCCAGAGGAGAATCCCGAGTGAGCTATGAATTTGTAACCTTTCCTATTAAGAGCATGGCAAGTATTACCTATAAGGTGTGTCTCCTGCAGTAGGACGACATCCGGCAAAGACCGTTTCAAGAACTGCAGGACTATCCCCTGCTTAATGCGATCCCCCAAACCATTAACATTCCAGCTAAGAACATTTAAACCCCTACCCCCCATCCCCACACCACAAGAGACCCACCCCACACCCGAAGAGCCACCATGGAAAAATCCTGACAATGATTACTGCGCCTTGCAAAAACAAACCCCCCAACAACAAACCCAAAATCCCAACTATCCCCCCCACCCTGCACCCCTGCTGCAGCTTACAAAGCCCCCCCAACTTGCAGTGTGCCTGTCGCCCTACCAAAACCCAAATCTACAAAAAGTACCCTGAGGGAGGAAAGAGCTCCCATCGTCCTCCCGCAACCCTCCGTATTGTACTGCAATCAGTTCAAGTCATCATCCGGAACCAAATCAAGTCAGTCCGGCTCCAAAGGCATCAGCCCTGCCCATCCCGGCCACTGTCCCCGTCTGCGGCGGCATCCTCACCAGTCCGTCGCCGGGGCAAAGCGTCCAGCCATTCACCGGCCATAGCAGGCGACTCAAAGAAGAAAGTTCGGTCTTCATACACCACCCGTAATCTGGCAGGGAAAAGCATGGCATACTTCAGGTCCCTCTCCCGAAGCCGTCTCTTCACCCCCAGGAAGCTCTGCCTTTGCTTTTACACCAGCTGGGTGAAGTCAGGATAGAAACTCACCGACGCGTTCTGAAAAGGGACCGGGCCCGTCACCCGAGATGCTTGCAGGATAGCGTCCCGATCTCGGAAGTGAAAGAGCCTGGCGACAATCGGTCTCGGTGGAGCTCCCACCTTGGGCCTCCCACCCGGCACTCTGTGAGCTCGCTCAACTGCGAAGAACTTCCCAAGGCCCTTAGGCTTTAGATGGCTAAGCACCAAGTCCTCCACGAGAAGGTCTACAGAACCCTCGTCCGAGGACTCCGGGACCCCGATAATGCGCACGTTGTTGCGCCTGGCCCGGCTCTCAAAGTCCTCGAGCCTACGGGCGGAGAGGTCACTCTCGGCCCGCAGCTTACGAACCTCAGTCTGAAGTTCCGAGACATCGTCAGCGAGGCCCGTGGTCTTGAGATCAAGGGTTTTTACCCGTTCATTAGTTTTGCCCAAGTCCGCGCGGATCAGGTTAACGTCCACCAAGATGGTATCCACTTTGTGCGCCAGGGCATCAAACTGTCTCCCAATCGAGGCCTGCATCCCTTCGAGCGCGCCCATGACGTCCTGCAACGAGAGCTCCGAGGCCGGGGGTGAGGCAGTCTTCTGTCCATCCAGCGACTGGCTCGATCCACCAGGCGACCCCTTCTGCTGGGCATACCGATCCATATTATTGGCTTGAGTATAGGCTCCCCGCCTGGTAGCCTTGGGTTTCAGCCGATCCACCTCTGCTTTACCCGACATGTCTGGCTCCAAGCAGTCCGGTGCAAAAAGACGGCCCTCTCTCAGGTAGAGGGAGCAGGAGAAGTCTGATCTGCAATAGCCAGCCAGGGTAGGGCGCTGAGCGTCCAGAGGATAATAAAGCAGCCGAAAGCACTCCCGGGCCAAGGCAGACAAGGGGCGAGAAAGTGAAAGGACGGGATCCTCCGTCCGACAGTTCACACCTCGCCTGGCCGCTGTTGTTCAATTAGAGGTCGGGCATCCTGCCAACGCCAGCCCCTGGCATCCCTCGGAGACAGGCCTCAATCTTCCGTCGTGCACAACTCCGGTTCCCGGTGGGCGATCCGAACTCGGGCGGCATCAATCGCCTCCATAACGAGTCATCTGCAAGATGCCGTGCATAGAAAACAGGATTGAAGACAGGATAGTCGACGGAGGGCGCGTGGGTCTCGGGAGCTCAAAGCTCACGCTGCCATCTTGGTCAGGCGCTAGGCTCATCCTTTGTTACAGTGTTTTTAATCCCCCTGTGGCATACGTCACTTTTGTGTAATTCCCATATGACCTATACAGGATCTGCGCGTTTGGATAACATAAACTGTGGGACTGGTGGCAGACTGATTCAGTGCACCCTCGCCGGGTATGTTAGCCTGTCTGTATCAGCTAGCTCACAGTGCCACTATAATCTCCTCTTACCAAGGAGAGAATAGATTCTGGCAACCTCAGAACATGGAAATATAATATTGGTGAGGCACACTATGTTTTCGAAAAGTTAGAAAATAACAGTTGTATGCAATTAATCAACTTTGGTGCAAGTAGGGTAGCGCCCTCTGACCATAGGGCGTGAGAACCAATAATTGAAGGAAAGCACTGGGTGAACCTCACCCAGTGTCCCCTCGTTGCACTCTTGGGGGTTAGAGGACCTCTGGTTTAAAGTTCCAAAAACAAATTTAACCAAATATATTGCTGGTTTCTGTTTATTTATTGTCTTCTTTTCAACTCACAATGTTGTACATAACATGTGAATTTGATGTAGTAATTGAATGCAATTTTTCTTTGAAATAATTAGATTCGACATTACTGTATTCCCAATGCATTTCGGGAAAATCCCTTCATCAGGGGAATAATTTCTCTGAAAAAAATAAACCAAAATCAAGTGCTGATCAACTCCATAATGATGTAAAAACATACAGTTTCTATAGCAGTTGTCCCATTGAGATGTCCTCTGCCTCCATCAACTGTTCCAGTGTTTTTAATCCCCCTGTGGCATAAGTCACTGTCATCTAGTGCCCATATGACCCATACAGGATCTGCGTGTTTGGATAACATAAACTGTGGGACTGGTGGCAGACTGATTCCGTGCACCCCCACCGGGTATGTTAGCCTGTCTGTATCAGCTAGCCCACAGTGCCACTATAATCTCTTACCAAGGAGAGAATAGATTCTGGCAACCTCAGGACATGACCACCCTGATCCCTCAGGACCGTGGAAACAATATACTACCTTTAGCTCAGTCACTCGTGCTTGCTTAGTTTGCCTTAGAGAGATACACAGAATAAACGAGCTGGGCGTTTTCAATAATCATTTATTGAACAGTTGTTATTCTGGTGTAGAATAGATGTGCTGCAACAAACGTTAGACAGTATAGGATATAAATGATTAGCAGTACTATGAAAGTAAAAGTATGGTATAGTTCTACCATCGTAATAAAATCATGAATACATTCAAGTATATAAAACACATGATAATAAAAGGTGCCTACTCCTACAATGCCTCCCTAACTAGATGTACCTAAGTGTACCTAGCATGGGTGTAGGTGTTAAGCCGAGAATCCCTCTAGGATCTAGTCAACCCCATAACCTTAAGTGAGACTGTGGGACCCCATCCTGGTCTCGAGCTGGACACCCCGAGAGGTATGTTAGGCCACTGCGAGCTGGAGTGTCTGCATGCAGGAACCTCAGCGTCTCTGGTCAGTATGTCAGTCGGGAAGTCTCAATCTCGTCTAGCTATCTTAGCAAGATGTGATGTATATATACCCATAGGTCTCCCCAGGGGTTCTACCTTGCTGTATTATTGTGTCGGCCTAAGGATGACGTCGGGCATGAACTTTGTACATAGATTTTATACAGGAGATGGCAGTCCTGCTGTGCTTCCAAGAACCTTTATGCATAATGTATGAGATTTCGAACTAGGGAAAACCCGTGTTCTGAATGCAGTGTAATATCTAGGTAAAAGGTCAGTCCCTGTAAACCGTGACAAGTGTAATGTAGGGAGAGAATATAGGTGGAGGGTAACGAGTTTACCGAGGCCTATATTATAGTACCTATATGGAAGATAACATCACCTATTGTCTCTACTTTGGCCCTAGTGCATGTCTTGAGTTGCTTGGTCATAAAGTGACCTTGACGCCTAGGCAGGCACGTCAGTGGACGGGATGGGGCATACATGATGAAATGTTTGGCCAGTTTCTTACGCCTATTCCAGCATTTTGTGCCTTTTGGAGTAGTCCATTGTTCCTGTTCCCTGTTAGAGCATGTTGGGGATTGTTCCCTCAGTCTTATCATTCATGTGCAATCCTATTTCTTCAAAACGTGCTTCTGCAGCTCACTGCAATATCCATTGCAGTGGTGCTGATATGCAATATTGTTCAAAATCAGATATGCAGGAGTTCCCTCTTTTATCGGAAGTTTAAGTTTGGCAAGTGCACCTCAATATCTACTATTAGTAGCAAAAACATGCTTTCTTTCTCCAATGCCTTTAATCCAGTAATATGTTTTCTTTCGATAATGTCTGCTATTATGAGCGGCTGTTCTCCAAGAGTAGGTCGCATGTACAAATGAATGCACATAGATGCTGTGGGCAGGCTACTATTATACAGGAAGAACCTGAATGTTGCAACTAATGCCCATGGGAAATCAATGATGAGCCATTATTAAACAGGAGTAATCGACATGTGGCTAAATATGTCCCTCACATGGGATGGATTGGCCACTATTAGTCAGGGAGAGGCTGCATATGCCAAAAATGCCAGCACATATGTCACTGATGAGCTGCTATTATCCAGGCATAACCCACAGTTCCCCAAGAAAACATCTCAGATTAGAAACTCTTATGGAGTGATAGCTTGCCTGTCACCAAGAATACCATTACTTATGTCCCTGAGGGACTAATATTATGCATGGATAGCCAGAAGTTTGCTAACAATGTCCACAGTATCTCATAGATGGACACCATTATGCATGGAAATCCAGCATGTTACTAGAAATAACCACAGAAATCTTGTGGAAGGGCTGTTGTTTTGCTGGGAAATCCTGAATGTTGCCAAGAATGCCTTGATGGGCCATTATGACGCTGTGATAGCCAACATGTGGCCATGTATGCCCTTAGTATGTTCTTAGTATGTCATGTATGAACCACTATTATTCCACCCAACAGGTGATAAGAATACCCACAAATATGTGACTGGTGAGCCATTTTTATGCAGGGATGGCCACATTTATAATACCTGTAATGTACTGAGCATTATGTCAATTAGTCACCATTCATAGCAACAGTTATGTTCAGAATATCCCCCAATATATCAAGAATGGTCACCATTTTTAGTCACTTCCTGTGCTTTGCCTCTGGCGCTCAATCTGCAAATTAATATATGCGTACAGACACAAATACATGCAGGCAGATTCATAAACATAACTGTGACACAGCCACAGGTCCTTCTCTAGATTTAAGTCACACTTCCTATCACCAAAGAAAGGAGGAGGAGCTTTTAATTGTCCTTGGCAGGTCTTTAAGGGCCATATGTATGAAAATGTTCTTTTGCGGTTGTCAAATAGCAATTTTTTGCGAATCGCTATTTGAGAATCACAAAACGCTATGTATGTAGGATTTGCAAATAATTTTGCGAATCCTACAAATTGCGATTCGCAATTAAGGAATACATCCCCATTCATAGGAATGAATGGGAAGACATTCGCAATTTGCGATTCACAATTAGAGAATCTCAAATTGAGGATGCAATTTCAAGGGTGCCAGGGTGTCAAAAGGATACCCTGTTGCACCCCTGAAATGTGCATGTGTGAACATGTGGCCCACATACATGCCCTAAGGGCATGTATGTGCGCCACATGGCATTTTGCATCCCTAGCTATTCTCCTCGCAAAGAGGGGCATAGCCATGCATTGGCGAGCCCCAACAGGGCCCCTGGAGGCGGCCTATATGGGCGCAATGAAAAAATGGGGGCAGCAGAAGAAGAGACACTAAGGGAGGAGGAAGTGAAAGGGACACGTAAACATCCTGTATCTATGGAATGGGCACAGTTGCCATTCCAATTCACACAAGAGACAGCAGTAGGAGGGGAGGGCGGAGGGTGGGATTGCAAGTTTAAGGTTTTATGGAAGTAGACTGTAAGTTCTGTGCATACCTGAGGGTGCAAGGGGAAAACGACCAAAAGCGGGCAGCGGGTCTCCCCACCGGAAGTTCGTTCTTGTCAGTACTGTCTCAATGTGCCATACGACTGAGTGATGCCGCCCGGCCTCCGGGATGTGGGCAGTACGGCTGTGTATGCTGCACGGATTAATAGTTAAGGGGAGGATGGGAAACCTGCCTTACTGACATGTGCCCTGGTTGCTGTACATTATACTTGGTCCTGCAATAAAAACGGTTTGACAAAAAAAAAGAGACAGCAGTAGGAGAACCGCCTGAAACCTCGCAGCCCCCACCCCAAACTCCGCTCCTATCTCCCGTAGTGCAGATACCAGCCACCACTGCGTAACGTCAAGACACGCATGACAGACGGCACGCCTGGAACGTACCCGAAGGGTTCTCACCCTCTCCTACAACCGAGTTCTCCCCCCCCACATACTCAACAGCACAGACCAACCAAATTATAGCCAGTCACATCACAAGTTGACACAACTGTACACCTTGTCCGCTTTGCGCGTCCCCCCTCACCCTATTTCCCCCCCACAGTTCACAGTTCTGTTCTCCCCCTCGGCAGTTCCGATACTGACCTAATCCGACAGAGCAGATGTTCAGGTATCCTAATGGGGACAACATAGAAGGATGGAGGAGAGGACAACATACCAACTTCTGCCCCTGAGTTACTCACCTAATCAGACACAGCAGACCATACCAACATAAGGCGAGACTAGCCAGGAGATGACACCTGAACTACTGTAAAATAATCTCCCTAATGGGCTAGATATATGATGACATCGCGAACCTTGTAACTGTACATGATATTCAAATACTCGCAAATGTGTGTTAAAATGCATTATTGCTGGAGTCTCAAACGGTAACCTGTACTGTAAAACCCCAATAAAAAAATGTTAAACAAAAAAAAATGTGCGCCATATGGCACTTTGAAAAATGCAACAAAGTGCATATTTTCAAAGAAATCGCAAATGATCACAAACTTTTTTATTTTTGGGTAAAAGTTTATTGATAAATAAAACATTTGTCATGTACCTATATCGTGATATTCCGTTCGTCATTTAAAGGAAAATATCGCTGAAGATACAACATTACAACCAGGTATCACAATTACAGGAATTTCTGTCGTGTCATTTCAAGTTCAACAGTTGGTGAAGTACATATTTCTCCCCGGTAGGCATTCCAGGCCCCCCACTTCCTATCCCACTTCTTAGGGCAGCCTCTGGTTTTGTAGACTTCTTTTTCAGCTACCATACATTTGTCCATTTCCGCCACCCAATCAATCAGCAGCGGCTTGTCTGGGGCCCCCATTTCATAGCTATGGGTCTTTTGACTAGGGTGTATCCCAGGGTGGTGAATTGTTGTTCTACGTCCGTAAGGTCAGTCGCTTCCCAAATGTTCAGGAGTCCTAGTGGGGGTTTCAGCACAATTGATTTGCCCAATGCTTCTTGCATCTTGTCAGTGGCCCGCTCCCAGATGTATTGTACGTAGGGGCAGTCCCGTAGAATGTGATAGAAGGTGGCTACACATTTACATCCACGCAGGCAAAGCGCATCCTGTCGAGTCCCTATCTTGGCCAATGTCACCCCAGTGAGGTACGTCCTATGTAGGATCTTCAACTGGATCAGTTTAAAGTGTTGGTTGATAGCCGCGTCCCTGGGGGACATCAGAGCTGTCTGCCAGTCCTCATCGTCAAGTTGCCCTATGTCTGATTGCCATCTGTCTCTAAGAATAAGGAAGGGGTCCGGCAGCTTATTGCTTAATGTGCAATATGTAAGGGAGATGGCCTTAGTAAGGAGGGGTTCAGATAGAAGTCGGTCTTCCAGGGGGGACGAGTCGGGGACACTTGACATGTCTGTAAGGGCTGTATGGAGTGCAACAAATGACCACCAACTTGAAGTTGGTGGTAATTTGCGATTCCTTAAGGCCAAATTGCACTTTTTCTGTGCTTCTTACATTGTATTTAAGGAATCGTAATTTGCGATTCCTTAAATGCAATTGCAAAATAGGGAATCGCAAATTTTGCGAGGCAATTTTTCATTACTACCTACCACTAAGCCCAATTGCGATCTCAAAAGCCAAAATTCTGCGAATTTCGGCGTTTGCGATCGCAATTTGGAACGATACATGTGACCCCTGGTCTCTAACCTATAAGAAGATGGATATGTCTGGATGTGGAACCTCCTCCTTTTCTGCATTCCGTGATTCCACAGCTGCTCAGTTCTTGCTTCTAATAGGAGCAAGCTGGACGAATGGTGGACAAGTACCAACATAGCTGGCTTGTTGTATTGTGCCCTTGTGAGTGGAGTGCTACCCAGTGCACCCTTGACACGTCATGCTGCCACTGAAGCCCCATCCACTATAAGCATGTTACATCTTTCAGCTGCAGGCAAACATTACGGTGAGATAGTTTGTTTTCATGTAAAAGCTGCAACGTGATGAGCAAGTAGTCTATGGTAGAGGCAACGTGTTGGTGGGACAAATCCATAGACAGTCCTGTAGACCATTTCCACTACACCATTACCGGCCAGACAGAACTACCAAAGTCGCAACAGACTTTGGTAGTTTTTTTCAACCTGCGGCTCCCTTGACCCATTGGCCATTACCCATGGCTCCCCACTGTTCCTTTTTTTGGAGGGTGGGGTGGATGTAAGCCCAGCCTTGGAAGTACTTGCATTTTTCTTCCTGAAAATAATTGGGATGAAGGTATTATAATCATATATGCAGGGTTAACAGAAAATAGGTAGTAGTGTTCCCTTGACAGGGAAATGTAATCGCACATCAAATGGTCACTTTAAATTTATATTTGTAGTGTGAAGCACTTTTGTTCATAATATTGCTGGGGTGCTATTCTGTTCTTTCTGGCATCTACTTCCCCAAGAGATGCCAACAACACAACAAATAAAGTTGTGTAAACAATATTACAGGGGTTAGGAAGAGATGTTCAGCACACCCTCATATTTGTAAAAAAACATTGCAATCTCAGGCCTATGTACTAGCCTTATTTCTTATCTATAGAGCTAACAATCTTTACAAAGTTGGGTAAACAATATTATAGAGGTTAGACAGAGATGTTCAACACACCCTCATATTTGTAAAAAACATTCCAATCTCAGGCTGTACTAGCCTTATTTCAATTCTATAGAGCTAACAATGATTACAATACTTATTGGGCAAAGATTAAAAGTCCAAATTTCCAGGTCTATAGAAAAAGCAGAGTCCACCGCACTTGCTTTCTTCAAAGATGTGATTTTATTTTCCTGTGGTGGTACATTTCCGACCAAACGATTACAATGTGGGGAAACCGTTCGGACTGTCTGATTCGGTTCAGATCGGCATTCGGACAGCCCGTCGTTCGGAGCCGAATCGTACAGCTATATGGACACGGTTTCCGACCGATCGATTACAATGGCCGTTTCTGACAGCCCTTCTGAATCGGTTTGCCCGTCACAAAATGGCTGTCGGAATCTAACTTTGGGGGCCCATAGCAGGCCCCCCTTCACCCATAGGCCTCCGGTTGGGGCCCATGGTGGTACCCATGGGTCCCCTCTTTGCAACCATGCACAGTGTGGCAGGCACCATGAGGTTCCCGCCACAGGGTGCAAGGTTTTCCCCAACCACCCCTTTTTTCAATGGGAGCCTGTGTCCCTGTTCCGAACAAAGGCTCCCATTGAAGTCAATGCAAGTCCGACCGAACGATGTTGGGATGCATCGTAATCGGTCGGTCGGACTCGCAGAACCCGATTCAGTCGGAACCATTCCGAAACCGATTCGGTCAGAAGAGTTTCCGACCTACATCATAATCGGCCCCATAGTGTGTTTAATAGAAAGGACAACTGTACTTTCCTAATAACTTGCGTTGGTGTAAAATGCATTTGTAAAAAAACGAAACTATTACCAAGTCTAAAAAAATTAATCAGGCATCTTCCGCTTACTTTGGGAATGTTGGAACATGGGGATCCAGTGAAATATGGAGGTCATCTCCCTCGACATGCCATCAATTAAGCACTACGCTTACAGCTTTAGGCATGTCACTTACAAATCATCAACATCATGCATTTAAGTCTAATTATTAAATACATTAAAGTGCCTGGTCCGTGGCTCCCCTGGCTAGGTTTGATGGCTCCCCAAGGAGCCACGGCACACAGTTTGGCAACTACTGAAATATAGCACCTTCCCACAGGCCACAACCATCATCCCTTCATTCTGCTTCTTCTAGAACCTTAGATTGCAAAGCTCTCTCAAAAAGCCTCCTCCCACTATATTCCTAGGACCCAGCATGAAAATTGACGTTTAATTAAATCTGTTGATTGTTCTCTCTCCTTCCTTTCTCCCTTTATTCACTAACCTTTTGATACCTTAATCTGCCTGAGTGCAACCTGCTCTAGTGCATGCCTTTCTCTCACCTGTATTTCTGCAAACTGGCCATACTTCTCATAGATCACAAACTCTCCTTCTGTGTAACCATTCCTTCCATTTACATGAACTTACACTAATGATCCTACCCAACTCCTATTAACGTAACCCACCATAAATATAATGGAGGAAATGCATAGGCCAGTCTCCTGAAAGCACAAGACTAATCTAAGTGAGCAATAATAACTAATAATTACTGCCTTAACCTCTAACTTGGAGTAGAGTGCAACCTGTCATACAACACTTCAACGTCTTGTGTAGGAAGCACTATATTAATGCAATTACAAATCAATACGAGTGTCTCATTTGCCTCCTGTTACATGAGGACAGTGGCCGCGCTCTCTCAGATCCTGAATGGAACCTCAGCACGGGACAGAGAGTATCGTGCGCAACATTCCCACACAAGATGACCACCTCTACAGGGACGCCATGTTGTGAGATTATGATTGATGTCAAAATTATTTACACACATGACTAACCTCAGTGGCCAGTACGAGTCTGCACCTGAGGCTGAGACTGACTGAAACCCACGGGCCCGACGATGATTCTCCAGCAGCCTGGTCCAGTCGCACGGCATCAGGATTAAAGGCACAGGAGGGGGTGCGAGTAAAGGTGGACTGCAACTAAATTTACAAACTTCCGCCCGCTTGCGCCGCCCACTTAGTTGACTCTTAGTTGTTGTGAATGATGGCACGGTGGTGTAGCTAATTCGAGCACAGGTGAGCCCAGCCTGGTCGGCAGGACCGGACCCACCTCCTGGCTGGCAGATGAGAGAGATTTTAAACATATAATAGCACAACACCGGAGCAGAGCAGTGCAGTTCCACCGTGGTGTAGTACAGTGTAGGCTCATGCTGTCAGAGCAGCGTCCGTTCCGTGCAGCTGTGCTTAATGAGCGCTGAAATAGCGTGGCACTCCGTTTGCCAGCCAACTACAGGAGGCGCCATAAATGAGTGACTTCGCGTTTTGGTGCGGAGATGCGGACCACCACACCAAAATGCGTTAGTCTTAACGCCTGATGCGTGGTACTTGGCAGGGCTGTTAGTTTGCTACTGCTTGCACGTTTGGGCACTTAATATTGGTAACCCGTAGACATCATGTGAGCTGGACATTTCACATTCCCAGTCTGCACTAAGAAAGAACAGTTACATTTATGGTGGCAAAGAACCCCTGGGTCCTGTTTGTCATTGATCAGGGCTTGGCTATTTATATTGTGCTTACTACCCCTATATATGGCTCTGAAGCACGTACCTACATGAACAGCAAGCTATGCCATATAGGATGTATGGCTGGAAGGGTGTTGTCTTTGGTGCAACCTATGCCTGAAATCTTGGTGGTCTAGGTGTTGTCAGCCAAGCTTGAATCCAAGTCTTATTCAGCTAATTTGCCATTGGTCAAGCCAGAGACACCGTCCCAGGAACTCTGTGAAGTTTGGGACCTGAACGCTGCCTGGCTGCACAAGGTGAATGACTCTCATCCAGCCCCTCCACCCTGCCTGAAGGCAAGAGGTTGACTGAAGCCTGGAGTTATGCTGTGCTAATGGAGTGGGAAGAAGCCTCCAGGGCCACTTGTGAGCACTGCGCCGGAATTAATGGACTGTCCATATGAATGGGAATGGTACTTTACACTCTATAACTTTGCAGTGACGGATCCAATGTTTGTTGTTTTGTTCCTGTTTTAATCATAACATACTTTCTGATGTTCCTAAATAGTTTTGGGATCATTTACTGAGAGGTTCCTTGATTCTGCTGTAGTGCTGATACTACTAGTCCTTATCAAACAAGACAAAGCTGTCTCAGAGAAGCAGTGTTTGCCTGACTATATAAGGCATGTGACTGTGTGGCTGAAGAATTTGCCCCACCAAATGCCCGGCTTCCTAGACATCTTATACAAGGTTAAAGTTCTTGGACCTTCTCTTTTTTTGTCCTTCATGTCATTATGAGTCCTGGGGCTAACAAAGTTAACACACAACAGACTGTTGAAAATTAACAACCAATGAGTCAGTAGTTGTGTTGTTTGTTTGTATAGTGAAAAGGGTTTTCCGAAGACTCAATAAAGTGCATAAAGATATAATTAACAGCGGAGCAAACTTATCTCATATGCATAAAAGCAAAGACCTGGCTTGTGAATTGAGTACCAGGGAGCCAGATCCATTCCTTGGCGGAAGGCCCTGGTAAAAGAAGTTCACAAAACAGCCCTTGAAGTCTTCTTGCTTCAAGATCAAAGGAGCACACAGAGGCCCAAAGGGAAGAGGGAGGTGTACCAAACCTTGTACCAAAACAAAGCATCATCAGAAGTGAGGGAGAGAGGCCCAGAGACCAAGACATGGAAAGGTCATTGCTGTAGGAATTGGCAAGCAGATGAGCTTGGTTTAAGTGAGGCAATAAATCCATAGCAAAGAACAAAATTATAGATAAAGGCCCTCCCTTCCGCTTTCAGGTATGGGTGCCCCACTGCGGAAATGTAATCTTCTTCCACTTCACAGTAACATTTCAGGGGAGGCCTCTCAGTCCAAATCAGCCGTTGCTTAGAGTGTAAGAAAACCGCAGTGAAGGGCCTGAATCGTGTCTGTGGAAGCCTTTAGAAATGCCTGGGTTCCTACAGGAGGTATAGTGTCACAAGAAGAGACGAGGTGACTAGGCGCTACTAGAATGAGGCCATGTCTGGCTCCAAGAACAGAGACCAAGCAGTGACCATAAAGGAGAAAGCAGCAGGAGCACCAGGCCAGTGGCGTAACATAGGCACCCGTAGCACCTGTGGTGTGGGGGTGGTGGCAAGCTTCAAGGGCTCCTTCAGCACAATACCCTGGCTGGAGACCACCTTCCACTTATCTTGCAGGGGGGCCCCCTCAAGTTTCGTCACGCCACTGCCAACTCAAGGTCTGCAACCTCTGTCTCTCGCCCGAGCAGAAAAACTGCCAAGCCTGCGCCTCCTTCCGCTCTAAGAAGACTGTCCGTGATCGACGGGCCCGACGACACATTATGGCGCAACAAGCTACACCGGTGCCAGAAGACATCTTCGATGAAGGCCCCGATGTTCCTGAGGCAGAGGATTCGGAGGATCTGGACATCGTTTCCGAGGCAGACGACTCCGATGACCACATCACTCCAGGTCAACGAGTGAGTACAAGTGCCCCTGCCGCGACTCTACCAGAGAAAAAGAAGGCACTGGTCAAGACTTCGTCTGCCGGCCCCAGTCGCGACTGAAACAAAGCTTCAGAAGGCCCGCCCTCAGGCTCGGCTCCGAAGACGAAAGAAAAGCCTTCCGGCAGCTCTGGACAGAGCAAGCCACATATCAGTGCCCCCCAGACACCTTCGGCACCGAAACCGGGAGCTCATCCTACTCCTGCAATTCCCAAAAAGCCATCGGCACCGAACACCTCGGCATTGAAGGAACAAAAGGCCACAGATCCGAAACCAAAACATTCAGAACCGAAGAAGATTTCCGACTCAACACCGAAGCTGAAAGATCCAAAACCCCCTTCAAAGGCTCCAGAGCAGAAATCTAAACCTCGCTTGGGACCGAAAAAATCGGCACCAAAAGCGGTTACCGAAAAGGAAGAACTTTTTCGGCCGGATCCCATTGATCTGAAACAAAAAACTCTCCAAGTTGACCCCAAGACAGGCCATATTGTCAACATTTCACACAAGAAGGGGAAATTGGACACACCACACATCCCTGATGTGCCTGTAAAGAAAAGAGACTGTGCCACTTCACCTTTAAGACCCTCTTCTCCTGTTCTTCCTACTAAGCCTTTCTCTCCTCCAAAGTCTCGTATACTTCCTCCATACTCGCCACCACCACAGGATGATGATGATTTAGGGGGTGGGGGAGGGAATAATGTCCCTTTCACTGACTCGGATGACGACACAGACGTGCCACAGGACCCATGAGATGACTATGATGACCCAGTAGGTCCTGTAGACCTTCCTGATCCCGATGCATACTCCACAAAGCCATCTCCCCCAGATGACAATATTGGCTTTAGTCAGCTCATTGATAGGGCTGGCCAGTACCATGGTGTTCAAATGCATTCGGACCACACAGAGGAAGACTTCCTACTAGACACGTTCGCACAGTCACAAAAGACAGTACAAACTTTGCCCATGTCAAAAGGTGTCATTAAGCATGCCCCAGAGATATTCAAAGACCCTGTAAGGGCTAGAATTCTGAATCCTAGAATTGATAAAAATTATAAACCCGCTCCAAATGATCCCACATACATCAAAGGTCAACTTCCCTTAGATTCTCTAGTAGTGACCAATGCTAGAAAGGGTTCCAACTCTCAGACCACCGGTGATGCTCCGCCTCCAGACAAGGAGTCTAAATTATTAGACGCTTCGGGCAAGCGAGTTGCTGTCAAGGCAGTTAATCACTGGAGGTTAGCCAATGCGCAGGCATTACTTGCCAGGTACGATAGGGCTCCTTACGACGAGCTTGAATCCCTAATGCAGCATTTGCCTGATCTATAAAAAACCAATGCCAATGCTTTGATTCAAGAAGGGACATTAATAGCAAATGCATCAATTAAATGTGCCCTTGATGCAGCAGATACCGCATCTAGATCCGTCAACACTAGTGTGTTACTAAGAAGACATGCCTTGCTGCGCATTTCTGGTTTCAAACAGGAGGTACAAACAACTATCCTCAATCAGCCGTTCAATCAGGAACAACTTTTTGGTCCAGCTGTAGATACAGCTTTAGAAAAAATGAAAAAGGACACAGAGACTGCTAAATACGTGGGAGCATTACAGTCTCCATCCACACGAGGTTCCTTTCTACGCTCCTTCTATAGAGGAGCATCCAAAAACATCAGTACAGACACTCTTGCATCCTCTTATAAAAACACCACACGAACATCCCCCAATAAAGGATATTTTAGAGGTGGGTACAGAGGAAATAACAAAAAGGGTAGAGGCCGAGGTAACAACAACACTCGCGCCTCTCCAGCTAATAAACAGTGACTTTCCTCCAGACCATACTACTCCGGTTGGAGGGAGACTCTCACAGTTCCTACCTGTCTGAAATTCCATCACTACAGACAAGTGGGTAAGACAAATTAGCCAGTATGGTTACTGCCTGGAACTTACTGCAAATCCCCCAACATACCACACAAGCAGCGTCCGATGAGCACGGAACATCTGACACTCCTCAAACAGGAAGTTCTCTCACGGCTTCAAAAACATGCCATAGAACCAGTCCCTATACAGCATCAAGGGACAGGAGTATACTCCCTGTATTTCCTAATCCCCAAAAAGGACAGTACTCTAGGGCCAATACTGGACCTCAGACCTCTCAATCTCTACATACAGTCAGATCATTTTCACATGATAACTTTTCAACAAGTCCTTCCACTGCTTTAACAAGGAGACTTCCTTGCCACACTAGATCTCAAGGACGCCTACTTCCATATTCCCATACACCCTGCTCACAGGAAATATTTAAGGTTCAAAGTGGACGGCCAACACTATCAATTCAAAGTTCTCCCATTCGGGGTGACCACAGCACCCAGGGTATTCACAAAGTGCCTTGCGGTAGAGGCGGCGCACTTGCGAAGGCAGCAAATCCATGTATTTCCGTACCTGGACGACTGGCTGATAGAAGCCGAGTCACACATCCAGTGTGTTCGCCATACTTATCAAACCATTCAACTGCTACACAACTTGGGATTTACAGTAAACTATACCAAGTCACACCTTCAACCCTCCTACCTACATCAGTATCTAGGAGCCACAATAGACCCTTCCAAAGCCATAGCATACCCCAATCCAGACAGGATAGCCAGTATGCAAACTCTCATCACCAAGTTGCAGAACTGAATCTAGCGATCTGGATCCTGAAATCCTAGAGTTCGGTTACCTCAACCTCCCACCCGACTGTATGAACATTATTAAAGAAGCCAGACGCCCTACTACTAGAGCTTGCTATGCAGCTAAATGGAAAAGATTCGCCATTTACTGCAATAACAACAAAATTGACCCATTAGATGCTTCAATTCAAAACATTATTTGCTATTTGCTAAATCTACAAAGATGCAATCTGGCATATTCACCTATAAGATTACATCTGGCTGCCCTTGCCGCCTACCTACAAAACAGACAACATTTTTCATTGTTTAGAGTACCCGCTATCAAAGCTTTTATGGAAGGCCTTAAAAGGATAATTCCACCCAGACTGCCACCCTCTACGGTGTGGAACCTAAACATTGTTCTTACTAGACTCATGGGTCCCCCATTTGAGCCTTTACACAAATGCGAATTACAATTCCTTACATGGAAAATGGCTTTCCTTGTCGCAATCTCCTCTCTCAGAAGAGTAAGTGAGATCCAGGCTTTAACCATACAAGAGCCATTCTTACAAATACATCGTAACAAAGTGGTTCTTAGAACAAATCCAAAATTCCTTCCCAAAATAAGCTCTGCTTTTCATCTTAATCAGTAGAGTTACCAGTGTTTTTCCAAAACCCTGATTCAGTAGCGGAAAAGAGCTCTTCATACGCTGGATATTAAAAGAGCTTTACTTTTCTACATAGACAGGACTTAAGCCTTTAGAAAGACACACCAACTGTTTGTAGCTTTCTCTCCACCTCATAAAGGCAACCTTATCTCCAAAGCTGGAATTGCCAGGTGGATAGTCAAAAGCATTTAGATATGCTACAAGAAGCAAAACATACAATAACAATTCCCCCTAGAGCGCATGCAACACGCAAACTAGAGGCTTCCATGGCATTCTTAGGGAACATTCCCCTAGAAGACATTTGTAAGGCAGCGACATGGTTTACCACACAAAAACGATGGATTTAGGCCCAGATCTCTGTACTGGCGTGAATGTATGACATTGTTCTGCATTCTGTCCATCAATAGTTCTTTTTGCATTGGTCACCCCGAGTGGGATGGGTATGCTCAGTCGTGAGTCCCGTGCCCTCCATGCCACTGGAATCAAGCTATCCTGGCTGAAGAGGCGTGAAACCCCAAAACGGGTCCTAGGATGCTTGTTTCCAGTCCAGGGACGATATGGCCAGGCAGTTCGGGCTGGACTGATCCCATTGGGCACAGGGTCAAGACTGATTTGCATATGGCTGGGTCCAAACTGGAATGGCATGGTGAGCAAAAAAACGATGGATTTAGGCCCAGATCTCTGTACTGGCGTGAATGTATGACATTGTTATGCATTCTGTCAATCAATAGTTCTTTTTGCATTTACCACACACACCTTCACAAAACACTATTGTGTCGCGGTGCAGGCAAAGCAACAAGCTTCTGTAGGCCAGGCTGTTCTTAAGACACTTTTTCAGACCACTACAATGGATACAGGTGACCACCGCTAGGGGAGACTCTGCTGTATAGTCTATGCACAGAGTGTGATTTCTGCAGCTTATATGCCTCGAACGGAAAATGCTGCGTACCAGTATGCATCTGTTCTAGGCATGTAGAGCTGCAGAGATTCACACGCCCACCCACCTCCCCGGAACCTATATCTGTTCCAGTGTTATCTTACTTAGATACATTCACATGGACATCTTTTCTGTTTCTACACACTCCATCACTTCCCATTATGGTGAAAAACAATCTAAGGATGGAGTCGATGCCCATGCGCACTATCGTCAAAGGGAGGAGTCACCTATCTCGTGGCTACAAAAGACTTCTTCCAGGAAAACAACAAGGTGCAAGCATCCGAGCCCAACACCAGATGACGATCTATGCACAGAGTGTGAATCTCTGCAGCTCTACATGCCAAGAACTGATGCATACTGTTAAGTAGCATTTTCCTTTCACGTTATGCCATTCAAAGAAGATGTAATGTAGGTCTTGGGTAAGTGAGGCACCATTGTTTTTTCAGGGAGTTATGTCATGCAATCAATTTTCAGAAGTTGGTCTCATGTTTGATTTTAGTGTGAACCAAGATTTGTATATTTGTCTTCTGCAGGAATGATCATCAGCATCCCACTTGTTCGTGTGGTATTAGACGGAGAGGAAAGCACTCTAAAAGTGAGTATTACAGGAGCAAGATGCTCCCTGTGCTTTTATAATTAACAAAATCTGCTCTCAAATGATAACACTTGTGAAAAATCAAAGCACTGAGGGCATTCAATATAACTTCATATTAATATTATTATGTTCTCCTTTGTCTGCTGCAGTTAGTTTATTCGGTCAATTTATGACCATAATTTTATTTTTTTACATAAAACAACAATACATAGAATACATAATATATAAAAAACATCCTGAGAGATTTTCGATACAACATTCATTGAATTCAATTTGTTCTCCAACCAATGCCAAAATAATACCTGTCTGGGTTACTATTATTGGTATGCATCTGTATCCATGACCAACATTGATCTAGGAAAAAAAGACAGTACAGCTTTCACTGGTACTTAAACAGAATTTCTGCAAATAATCAGTCTTTAGTACATTTTAAAAACGTATCACTCATTAAAGTGCAGGCGCTTAGATGCAACAAAAATCATATTGGCAATGATCAACAATTAATGTTTCTCATTTGATGCTACAAGCATACAATAAAACGGGATACTTTTAGAGAGAAGAAATACCTGCAACTTCCCTAAATTCCTAAAACAATAATTTATACATACAAAAGCCTTTAATAACAATCTAAAAACTGACCAGCATGGCAAGTTCATGTGCTTATATTCACCAGTTATCATGGAGATATTAGTTAGCGTCTAATATTTTACATCTAATGTGCCAGGCATGCAGTAGCTACCTTGATGCTGAAAACACAACCCACTCATTATTATTATACGTATTTTCAGAACTTAATATGCGAATAGTATCTGTGAGTTATGTTATAGAAATGTGCCGGTAGGCTGGAATTACCCATGTCTTCCTAGCTTTCGCATAGGATTGACAGAAAACTTAAAGTGCTCCACAGATTCAGGGCTAAATTTAAAAAACGAACAGAATGGCTTAACGGAACTCGTCAGCAACCTTCTTCTAAATGCATTCACTGGAAGGATCCCATATATAAATTAAAAAAGAAACAGATGCAGCTAATGGGGGCTCTATCCGGTCCATACCTTTTTCAAAAACCACAGTGCATTTAACATCAATAAAACACCCTGTTAAAGTGTCATGTGCTGGTAATGACAAACAGCTTTCCAGGTTATAATCCAAGTATAAATTCGTCAATTGAGCTACCATTCTCCTGGTCAAACTCTCTGGATTGTACCAGGCTTCATGCAAGCCTAATTCGTACAGCCACATCTTAACGTGCTTAAACCAGGGTATTAATCCTGTTTTATCTAGCTCTTTGACCTCAGCAACTGCCTATTTGATGGGAATCTGGGACTTGACCGTCCAGAGCTTAACCCAATAAACCAAAGGTTTAAGTGCAGCATAATGTATAGCATTCTGATTCCTATATCTAGGGGTAACAGGCTGAGTAGGGCACTCTGTGGCACAGTCAATGACGATCTAATAAATGTGTGTTCTATTTTTCCCAAACCTCTGCTCTGATCGAATCCCCAGATTTCTACCCCATAAAAAGCCCTACCATGCCCCCTGGCACAATAATTTTCTAGTGCAGGAGAAATTGGGTGGAAGTTAAATCTATTCAATTTCTTCAAATAGCTGCCGCCACATGTTGTAAGGTCATCCTACTTTTCAGTATTTGGACAGCCAGTGATAGATTACTGGCTAGCCTTGGGCTGAGGGAGTCAAATACTTTAACCTGTTCCAAATTCCTAGGTCTAAGCCTCATTTTCCCTCTGATTGTCTTATATGGCCAAAAAGTCATGAATTTGGTTTTAAGGGTGTTAATTTCTAGGCCAAATTTATCGCAGGTGTCTGAAAAAAAGTTCAGAATATTTTGTAATCCCATGGGTATCTTAGATATTAGCAATGTGCCGTCTGTAAAGAGGAGGGCAGGGATTTGTTGGTTCTCTAGTTTAGAGAGGGTCACCTTTGTAGTCATATGGCGTACCTATTAGCCCATTTATATAGAGTGTATACAAGGTTGGAGCTATAACACATCCCTTTGGGACCCCTCTAGTGATGTCTGTGCATCCCGTGAATTTTCCCTCCCTTCCCCACCTAACTTGTGCATAATTCCCATTATGGAAGCAAAAAAGTGTAGCAGATGAATGGCATCCCCGTCACCTTAAGTGCAACCCACAGTTTCTCTTGAAGGAATTACACCAAAAGCGGATCTTAAAATAAATAAACACTATATACAGATGCCCCTTATTATTTAGGACCATGTTCCAGGGAATCAATAGAAAGTGAAATACGTGATCTATAGTGCTCGTATATGCCCTGGATCCTGCTTGGAAGTGGGATAAAATGTGGTGGTTTTCCATGCATGTTTGTAACTTCGTCAATACCTGCAACTAAAGATTTTGTGATTATTATCTGTCATGCTGGATCACACTTATCCCCTTTTTTTATAGATTGTAATTATTTCGGCCCCCTTCCATGTTTCCGGTATCTCTGCCCCCTCCACTATAGCATTAGAAATCATGTTTACTCTATAACCCAATACGTTCCACTCAGGACAATAAAGATCTCCAGGTATTCTATCTAAACTTGGCCCTTTCCCCTTATTTCATGCATTCAATAGCTGTTATTATTTCTGCCATGGAGAAGGTAACATGGGAACCATGGGGAGAGGATGTGGCCTTACGGCTAGAGCAGTCGACCTTGAAGCGTGGGAACCGGATTTGCCTCCTGGCAATGACGCTCAACATACTGTGATTGTAGGCAAATCACTTATTATCCCCAGGCTTAACAAAAATGAATGTGTCCATCTGTAATGGAGCTGGTGCTAATGGAAAGTGCTCTGATACCTGATATCTTCGGGTCGAGATGGCGCTATATAAATGCTTAAAAAACAGTGCCTAATTCCTTGGCTTCAGTCAGGTGCTCCCTTCTATTATCAGGTTCCCCACCTGTCTCTTTAATAGAAAATAGATTGGTAAAATGTTGTTCCCAAATATGTGGTTGTATATAAAAGTCATCCTCATTTACAGTGAATGGTACACCTTTCGTGCGGAAAATGTCAGAATGACCGGCTATCTTTCATTGTAGTCATTCACCAGTTTTCCTCCTCCCAGTTCTTCTTGGCGAGTGTCTGTGTTCTATGATATAGTTTCCTCCCTTCTAGTATAGCTGTTCTGCAACCACTTTTCACAGCGGACATCAATTTGTGCTTGGCTATCTTACAATCCTTATTGAACCATTTCTACTCTTTCAGTTTAAAGATTTTAACCTTCGAGGCCCTGTATCAATATTTCTTGACAGAGGCAAGTAGGTCATTATATATATCTGCATGACAGCCGACATGGTTTGCGATTGATTGCCCAGTAAGCACATGGAGGAAGGGACTTTAGTATATATAAAAGTAAGGGTGTCCTTTTCGGATTGTACACAGGACCATTTTAACCTCCTACCATCGTTAGAAGATATAATAGGTGGAACCAGCAAGCATGGGGAGTGAATATTAATTGGGCATAGGATATTCTGAGCTCAAGGGCTAAAGCATTATGGCCACTGTCGGTTCTATAAATGACCATCATGTCCGGCAGTTTGTGCCATAAGTTTAAATCAAGGAATACATAATCGATCCTACTTCTTGCCCTTTTAAATGTATATTTAGCCTCTCTATCTGAGATTGTGTGCCAATTACACGCATGTAATCCATATGATAGCAAGATAGATGCTATCTGCAGTGCTACCTGGAGTTTCTCTTTAGAGAAGGGTTCAACAATCTTGGAATACCCCTTTCCTCATCTTTCTTGAATAAAATCCACTGGTTCAAAATTTGCATTAAAGCCTCCAACTATAACAAGATGACTTCCAGTATTGTAATTCTCCAGAAAGTCTACTAAAGCTAGTAGGGTTTCTGACTCATGATTCGGACTGGAGGGACGATTATAGATGTTCAGTAGTTTTAGAGCAAATGGCCCCCTTCACTGAATTGCTATCAATGCCCAAGCTATCAACTGATTTAAGATTTAACCTTCTTATCTTGCATGCAAAGGAGGTCTTAATCCATGTTATATCTCGCGACAGGTGACCTACAGTTGACGGGTTTGCTTCTATTGGGATGTAGAGCCCAGGTTTCTAGGAACACACAAATGTGGAATTTACCTGTAAAAGTTCCCCATTCGGTGTCAATCATCTCAGATTTTATATTCCAGTAAAGCGGATTTAGTGATCCTCTCCCTGTTTTGACAGTCCACCCATGTTCATATGTCTATCTGACTGTCTGACAGTTCCCGAATTAAAAGGGGGGAGGTCAATTGTCAATAGCAGGTTTTCCCCTGAGGGTACATCATTATTCTTCCCATGTATATCAATCTCGCTAAGGCCATCTTCATTGCATCTCACATTGGATACATTAATGAATTCTCTCACTTGAGTAACAAGGGGCGTTTTGCCCACATTAAGGGTGGAATACTCCCTAGATGGCAGACTAAACTTAAACTGTATTAGGGAACTCTTTGGGAGTGAGGTTTGCAGATCTGAATTTACTAGCATAGTAGCATATTCCTCTGTGCCCAATTCTAGGACTATACAATCAAACTAAGCATTCTGTAAGGGGCAGTTCTTCGCCCCTAATAGATCCGATCTTATCATGGAATAACAGTGCCTGTGATTTCTTACCCAATGTATCACTTTATTTTTGAGAGACTCACTTTCCTCCTTGTCTCCCATCCGTAGCCTGGCGACATAAACCATATATAGTCTTTTATGGGTGTTTCCATGTAATATAGTCTCGTTATACAGGCCCACCCCCCATTTTGATGGTCTAGTTCCCAACTTCCACCATTCTTCTGTGGTAAATATTTCATTACCGGTACTATTTTTTATGCGGTAAAGTCTAGTAAGAATAACTCAGTAAATATAAGAGGCAGAATCCGTGGTATTAGAGGTTTTAAAAGGTTTTATTCCTATACAAAGGAATACAATTCGAATTGCAGGCTTCTATTCCATCACCACGAAAGTTCAGGAAGGAAGGGCATACATTATTGACAGATAATCAGTTTTATAGGAAATGCATTACAGTGAAACAGATGCAAGAGGCGTAACAGCTGATAATACAGATAAAATGTGCATACGTAACTAATAGAGGCGGACATATAGGCGTAACTTAGTAAACGTCATTATACATGATGTCACAAGTGGGTGGATCCATAAAAGAATCCTGCAATGTCAGCAGAAATATTTGGCAGAGATGCGCGCGCAGCCGCATGACGTGTGATTGACGTGCAACTAGAGGGTGAAGGGGACTTGACATTTAGCTCTACATGTGGAGACAGAAGTCTGGGGGGTCATGTCAACCTAATCCCATCGGCAAGCGGTGTGTGTGGTATGGTATTAGCATACTCGGGAGCTACGTCATCTAAATAGGAGGAAAGGAAAACGTCCTTTGCTGTTTTGGGATGTGTTTTGGGATGTGCTTTTATCGGGAGCAATGGAGGAGTTAAGTCTTTTGGTATTTCCGGGGTAGCCTTAGGTAACCCTTCGGCCAGAAGAGGATACATACCATTCATAAGAGTGTTTCTTTGTCTATCTACTTGTTCTGATTTTACTCGGGTACCTTCCTCAATTAATAGATTTTCTCGGGTTTTATTTGAATTCTCTCTACCTTTCTCTTCCTGTCTGAGCGCTTTTTCTGTACGTCTATATGATTCTTTACGCCATAATTCAATGGCATCTTTCTGTGACTGTCTGGCTTTCTTTTTCCATAATTCTTCTTCTACTCTCATGATGCAATCTGCATCCCAGGTCCCCGCTGCGGGCCATCTCTGATTTTCTGGCAAATCCTTGGTGTAGTCCACCCATAAATCAAGAAATAATACGGCATCTAGGCCATGCTTATGATACATAAAGTACCCTGGAGTGTCCCTAGGTGGAATGGGAACAGCTTCTTCGAGTACCCCTTTTCTGGTTTTGATCTGTCTTAATTTCGAAAAGAGCGGCATTTTTAGACCTTATTACTAGAACACACTTTATACAATAAACACAATAATGAACAGTCATTCACACCACGATATATAGAACGTATTAAAACATTTAACACTTAACAGTTTAACGAACGCTAATAACTAATAGAAAACTAGTTACTGACATAATACTGACACTAGATAATACTTATTTATATGCAAGACATACTAGATATACTTCTAAACAGTACAGATACACTGCTGAAACAGTGCAGACCGGATTTGTGTACCCAAACCCGTCTTGACCGGCACAGACTATGTGCACGTTAAATGCCTCCCCGGTAATGGTACTCACCGGGTAGCTCGGAACGGAAGGCCTCGGAACGGAACTGAAACTGGACCGTACTGGACTCGACTCGACTCGGAACTTCGGAACCTGGTGGGCCTCTGTATACCTCGGATCTTGCTCTCTCGGCTAGGCTCTGGTCGGGATACTTCGCACTTCTCACCGCCTCGTCTGGGTGTTGATCGCAGCCTCAGTCGCCCCCGCTTGGCCGGAGGGAGATACAGGAAATCCTGCGGGTACGCGTTTTTGTCCGTTCAGCTGTAGCAGGAGACCGGGCCTGCAACGCACCGCCGGCGCGTGAGATGAGAAAGTGTCCCTATTCGGGCGCCAATTTATGTGGTAAATATTTCATTACTGGTACTATTTTTTATGCGGTAAAGTCTAGTAAGAATAACTCAGTAAATATAAGAGGCAGAATCCGTGGTATTAGAGGTTTTAAAAGGTTTTATTCCTATACAAAGGAATACAATTCGAATTGCAGGCTTCTATTCCATCACCACGAAAGTTCAGGAAGGAAGGGCATACATTATTGACAGATAATCAGTTTTATAGGAAATGCATTACAGTGAAACAGATGCAAGAGGCGTAACAGCTGATAATACAGATAAAATGTGCATTCGTAACTAATAGAGGCGGACATATAGGCGTAACTTAGTAAACGTCATTATACATGATGTCACAAGTGGGTGGATCCATAAAAGAATCCTACAATGTCAGCAGAAATATTTGGCAGAGATGCGCGCGCAGCCGCATGACGTGTGATTGACGTGCAACTAGAGGGTGAAGGGGACTTGACATTTAGCTCTACATGTGGAGACAGAAGTCTGGGGGGTCATGTCAACCTAATCCCAAATCATATCTAATATCCTATGTTTAAAGAACTGTGTTATCCAAAAGGAAAGGTCTCTAGGATAGAATCTATTCTATACTGACTGTTAGTGCGTGTACAAGCGTCTAAGTGTCTACATGAGATGCGAGGGGGTAGGAATATTCTATGGTAACGGGGCTATGAATTACTTGCATGAGGACAGCGAGGCCTGGCCTTTTGCACGGTAGCTGGAGGAATGTTTACCTAAACTAATAGACAGGAATGCATCGGATGAGGAGCGGAGCAGATAATCTTGAAGGTGAAATACAGTTTTTTGGCAGGCAACAGGCTGGATCAGGCACCGTTAGCTGCGCAGGGAGTAGGACAAAGTTCATGGATACAGATGCAGGCTCAGACTGGAGCTTTCAGAGGCAGAAGGCAGGAAAAGACTTGATGACAGAATTCTGGGCCTACTCGCCTGAATCCGTAAAATGTGGAAAGTGAACCACATAAAGTCGGTGGCCTTTCATACTTAGGAATGGAATATCTGACCCATTCATGGCGGATCTGAAAGAGGACATGTTGACGGTGGACGCACATATATTTGCGTCTTCAAAACTGGAACTGGAGGGAACATACATGTACTTATAGCATGCACATGGAGCCGTTGGGGTCTACGATAGGGGACATAACTGATCACAAAATTCATATTTCCTCATTCCCTCCTTTTCCCCTACGGACCCTCAGGAGATATCGATCTTCATCAATACATCGATCTGTTCATATAGCATCATTTGTTCTTCTTTCTTCTTCCGGGATCTTGAACGAAAACTTGGATGTGGGATACACGATGTGGCACACAGACCACAAATCGCTGGCCCACATTGTAGACATAAGCAGCAACTGAATAGTATGAGAAAGCCAATACCTAGGAAGGATAGGATTCTCCATCCCCAGGCTGACAACACGCTCCAAAACCAACCGGACCAAGTCCAGGTGCCTGGACTCTGGTGTATCTGGCTCATAATCTTATGAAGGCGAGTTATGGCTTTATATACTGACGGCGAATTTTCTGGTATGAAAACGCAGCAACTTGATCCGATGACCCTACAAGCTCCGCCCCTATCGGCCAGGATGACGTCAAGGACAAGACGATTTTGAAGCACAACATTCCGCATAGCAGACTGCTCTTCTGTTAAATTGCCTAAGGCGGAAGTAGTCTCGTTCACTACTGCTTCAAGGGTTCTGGTTAATCTACGTATCAGCTTACTATTAGTGACTGTACCTATATAGGGAAAGAAACCTTTATTGAAATCTGTGTATTGCTCCCATGCTGTTTCAGTGTAATCGACAATTGGGAGATCTCTCTGCTGTCTATTGTGTACTAAATGGGTATTTCTATGATAATCAGGAGGAGCTAGGAAAACAGGTGGCAGAAGGAATGCTATGTAACAGGTACCATCCCAATCTAGAGGTAGACGTATATATGCGGTTTGGCCACATATGAAGTAGGAATGACGGGAAGCTCTAAATGTAGACTTGCCTTGATCACTGAATTTTATTACAGTGGTGCATTTACTATGGCCCATGTGTATGGAGCCATTCTTTCTTACACATAATTCCCCTTTTACTGGGAATACTGACATGGCGGGCAAGATTGGTGTAGCTTCAGATTCAACGTTCAGGATCATGAGGTTAAGTGTAAAATTACCTAATCCATATACTTCATTTTCTAGATCAGTTCCTGTTCTTTTGGGAAGTCCCTCCTTGTTAGGGTAGCAGACTTTAAGCAAAACTAGGTTCAGGTTTCCCCATACCCAGTTGTCTTGATAAACTGCGGAATTTGAATCTAGGGAATTAATCAAACTAAACCATGCTCCACAGGAGCCATTGTGTGTGAACGGATATGGAAAGAGGGGCAAAACTCCCTTATAGTTCTGATAGGGAGGGAGTCGGCCACATATCCAACAATTTGTGGCATTGCTGGTCTGATGGGAATGATGTAACATACTAATGAATGTGTTGTTGCGCAGCGCAAATCTATAGGACAACTCATGCGGAGGTAATTCGCTAAAAGAATGTTCTGCAGTTCCATTGTAAGCACGCTTAAGAATAGGGTAATATATGTGCAATAGTATGCTGGAAATGATGATCAGAAGACTTAGAAAAAACAAAATTAATAATGTTACTGTGCAGTGACTACGAAGTGATTTACAATACGCATGCTTTTTAAGCTGCATCTGTTGATTTCTTTCTCTATTCCGGTCTAGAGGATACATGTCAGAGACAAATTCAACCGATTCACCTTGGAGAGGACTTAAACAATCAAATTGTCTGACTTGCTAGACCTTAACTTCAGTTTATAAAGTTCAGTGTTTGTTAGTTCAACCAAGGGGAGCTTTGAGTCTGTCTGTGAGGGAATGCAGGGTTGAGTGTTCACACTAGATGGTAGTCCATAAAATTTCTTGATATGACTCGAATGCAACCACCCTTTACGTCCCTCGATCTTCACGGCTGTCCTTGTAGTTAGTAGAACAAGCTTCGGCGACTTCCACCTAGGCTCCAGTTGGGTCTTCCGGTCGAAATTCCGGACCAGAACCAGGTCGCCCGGAACCACGTCATGGGGCTTCACCTCAGTATTATCGGGAAAAGCTGCAGCTACCTGTGAACGACAAGATTGTAGTGCAGACATCAAGGAAGCCAGGTAATCTGTCAGCATATTACAGTCAACATCAGTGATTTTGCGAGGTATAGGCGTGCCCCACATATTTGGTGGTCTACCGAAGATCACCTCGTACGGGGATAGCCCTGTTCGAGAATGTGCTACCATTCTCATGTAAAAGAGCGCAACTGGTAAGGCTACTATCCAATCGACACCTTTTTCTCTACATATTTTTGACAATCTAATTTTCAGAGTTTGATTATGGCGTTCCACGAAACCTGCTGCCTCGGGATGTCGGACACAGTGGAATTTCCATTGGTAGCCTAACAAAAGGGAAACGTGTTTCATCAGTTCGGAGGAGAACGGCTGGCCGTTATCTGAGTAGACAACACGTGGCAAACCATACCGTGGGAAGAATTCTCGAACTAACTGTTTGGCAGTAGTCGGGGCAGTGTAATCTGAAACCGGGTAGGCTTCTGTCCAACGGGAAAGAGCACAGACAATTACGAGAACATATTTGAATCCTCGACATCGTTCCATCTGGATATAATCCATCTGGAGGACTTCAAAAGCATGATCGGGAGGTTGAAATCCACCCTGCTCTACGGGGATGCTTTTACCTGGATTGAACTGACAACATATCATACAGGTACGAACTTTTTGTTTAGCTGCTGCTCACAAGTGTTTGTTGAACCAAATGTGTTGAATGCTGTCTAGCATAGCTTTTTCTCCTAGGTGTGCTGGACTATGTATTGTGTTAATGATGACTTGAACCATGGAGTCGGGAAGAAACCATATAGATTTTTCCTTCGTCATCCATCCTTGATCCGTTTGGATCCCTCCTAATTCAGTCCATTTCTTTATTTCTTCTGGTGTAGCATGTGTCTGTATGTCAATTACATCAAGGGCGGGATCCTTAACTGTCATGCAATGTGTTGGTGTCGGAACTATTGTTTTTGTCATGTTAGTTGTGTGAGTCTGATTCTGAGCAGTCTGTTTAGCTGCTCTGTCAGCTAGGTCATTACCCTGAGAAATGATGTCGGTAACTTTTGTATGAGCTTTGCATTTCATAATCGATATTGCAGTAGGTAGATGAATCGCGTCTAATAGGGCTTGAATGAGGGGTCCGTGTTGGATGTGGGCACCATGAGAAGTTAAATAACCTCTCTCTCGCCACAGTACGCCGAAGTCATGGACGACTCCGAATGCATAACGTGAATCTGTGTATATGTTGACTTTCTTATTTTTGGCTTGAATACAGGCTTGTGTCAGAGCGATGAGCTCTGCTGCTTGAGCTGACAAAGTGTTAATACAATTTGTTTCAATGACTTCAGTGTCTGTTGTGACTGCGTAAGCGGCCACTAACTCTCCTGTACTTGTTCTCATACATGACCCATCTACATACAATGTCAAGTCTGGATCTGACAAAGGGATAACTGTCAAGTCTTGTCTGGGTTTCGTCGTGATAGTAATGACTTCGACACAATCATGTGCCAATGGATCTGTTCCGCCTACTGGTAACAGTGTGGCAGGATTTAACGTATTACAACGTCTGATTTCTATGTGTGGCTGGAATAATGTCAATTCGTAACCAGTGAGTCTCGCTATAGTCAAGTGTTGTGTTTGTGTGCGGTTTAAGAGAACCTCTACTGCGTGTGGTACTTGTACTGTCAATTGGTGTCCTAACACTATGGCATCGCTTTGTCTGATTGCTAAAGCTGTTGCTGCCACCGATTTCAGGCACGCAGGAAGAGCCTGAGCTACTGGATCTAATGTACTAGAGAAATAAGCACATGGTTTGTGTGATCCTGCTTGTTCCTGAGTGAGTACTGACAAGGCAGTACCTTCGCGTTCTGTAACAAAGAGTGTAAACTGTTTACTGTAACATGGTGTTGCTAAAACAGGTGCTTGGCATAAAGCTTTCTTTAAGCTTTCAAAGGCGTGTGTATGTTCTTGAGTCCAAGGGAGGACAGTCGATGTGGCTGCCTCCTGTGTTGTCAACTGGATGAGTGGTTTTGCTAGAAATGCATATTGAGGGATCCGCTGCCTACAGTATGAAGTGAGGCCTATAAAAGCCCGCACCTCCTTTTGTGTCTTGGGTGGTGACATGTTAGCAATTAACTGGATGCGGTCGGGTGTAAGCTGCCTTCCCTCCTTGGACAGCGAGTGCCCAAGGTAAACAACTCGCTGGACACAGAATTGCAGCTTAGAAGGGGACACCTTGTGCCCCTTGTCGGCCAGAAATTTCAAAACCGTCAGTGACGCTGTTTCACATTCAGGTTCGCTTCGGGCGGTGATCAGCAGATCATCGACATATTGAAGCAAGGCAGTGTTAACTGGCATGTGGATACTGTCAAGTTCTCGTTTCAGTGCTTGGCTATAGATGCTGGGGCTTTCTGTAAATCCCTGAGGTGCGCGTGTGAATTTAAAACTTCGTCCATTTAAACTGAATCCGAACAGATATTGACTTTCCGGATCTATTGGGACGCTAAAGAAAGCATTCTTGAGATCAATTACAGTGAAGAACGTTGCTTCTGAGTCAATAGCAGTTAGTAATGAAGAGATATCTGGGACCACAGGGTATTGTGGTACAATACATTTATTTAGTTCGCGCAGATCAATAACTAATCGATATACTGGTGGTGCTTTTGGGTCCGTTCTTTTAAGAATCGGAATTATGGGGGAATTGCATACATTGGAGTCGGTTTCTACAACCACTCCTTGTGTAATGAGCTCGTCAATGATTTGCAGCAAAGCCACAACAGCATCTGGTGGTAACTTGTATTGTCGCATTCGTGGTAGTACTACTCCTGTTTTCAGTGTGACTCGATATGGTGTAATGTTCATGCAACCAACATCAGTGGGGCCTTGTGCCCATAAATGTGTGGGTAAATTTTGCAGCCGGTGATCCATGTCTCTAGACACGTAGTGACCTTTAAAGTCACGCAAAAATAATCGTACTCCTTCCGGAGAACAACATATTATAGCTCCTAGAGCTTTCAATGTTTTTATACCTAACAAGTTTTCTGGACATGATTTAGTAAGTAATAAATCTGTAGTACGTGTCAATGGACCAACCGTCAGTGGAAGAGGTTGTGTTACTTCATTAATGATAGGTTTTCCTGAGAATCCAAGGGAAATATTCTGTGAGCCTGAGAGGGGTGCCCCTGGAACTTCACTGCGTCTTATAGTTGTTCTGCTTGCCCCTGTATCAAGTAAAAACTTTCTGTCTTCCCCTAATAGTTCACTATGTACATAAGGTCCCTCTTGGTCTACAGGAACCTCAATAAGGGGTAAGCCAACTTCCCTCTCTAGGCTATTTCATGTATATCGCTGATAATCGGGATAATCTGCTTGTGCATACTGATACATCTGTTGTGTTGTTGCTTGTGTTGCAGCAATAGGCTGCGCTTGTGGTGGTGCTACGGTCTGTGGTGGAGCTGCCTGTTGCGGAGCTAGTTGTTGCGGAGCTAACCTAGGTTGCGTATGCTGAGGTATTTGTTGTTGATTCTGATCCTGTCTAGGTGGACGTGGTCTCTCCTGGGTTCTACCTGTGGCAATATTATGTTTCAGAACTGGACAATCGTGTATATAATGACCTTGTTGTTTACAATAGTTGCATGTCCCTTTCGTTGGACCTGCGGAATCACCTTTTTGATGACCATCAGCTGGGACTGACTGAGCAACAAGCATTTTCATTTTTGTATCTTTCATACGTCTCTGTTCGTGTTCTTGTTCTTCTCTAATTCTATTGTGGTGATATTGTAACATCTGTAACATCTGTGACGGGGTATTACCTTGCCAGGTACTTTCGAATTTTAATACTCTATTCTTGACTTGTAGCAGAGAATTTTCAACTAATTTTGTCACAAACAGATGTGGATATGACTCACTACTGGCTTTTATGCCACTATTTATACCAAAACATTTTTCAAATCGGGAATAGAAATCACTAGTGTCTTCATCTGGCTTTTGTTTGCAGGCTGAGATTGCACCCCAGTCCTCCTTTTTCATAGTTAATAAACGTGGCAGTACCTGCACTAGTAATCCTGGTAATACTGTAGTCTTTTCCCCAAGGCCTGCTCCTGCAGCTCGGGCCCTTTCTTCGTTTTCTAATGCTGTCCAATCTATCTTTTGGTCTCCCACCTCCCATTCCTTTTCTTTGAGTTTCTCATAAACACCGGCGGGTAATAGGACTTTCAATATTTTCATAATGTCGGGGTAGGTATACTCTCCCATGAGTAACATGTCCTTTATTTCACGGTGGAAACCTGCTGGATCCTTGTCATGGCTGGGTACTACTTTCTTCATTTCTAATAATTCCATTTTAGTTATGGGCGTGTACACAAACACGCGTGTAAAGTTATTACCGTCACCTCTGATTGGGTGTACTTCGCGTAACGGGTTCTGTCTATCTATGTGATACATTTTTCTTCCCGTGATGGGAACTGGAACGTGTTCTGGGCATACGAAAGCTATATACTGGTTTCGAAATTCTAGAATTTCATTAATTAAATCAGTACCTGACCCTCTCCATTTATTCGTGAGTAGTTCTGTCAATATGTCAGGTAAGGGTCCTGGATCAGAGTGTTGGCTTTTACATAATATAAGGAGGTGTTGAATCATGTATATACTAGCTAAACGCTGTTCGTATGGGTCAAGATTCAGAAATGTGTGTGCTAGTGCATCATCATTGTATTCGCTGGGACTATCAGCCCATTGTACTGCTGACCTGGCTAATTCTTGTTCGTCCATGGAATCGAGCATGTGGTACCCCCTTCGATCTCGGAGTAATTTATCAGCAGCTTGGAATAGGTGTTCGGGGGACCTTGTATTCAACATAGGAGTTTGCAAATGTCGATTATATTCTGGACGTATCGGACGTATCGGGTCATTAAAACCTCTGGTATTATTATGGAGTCTTCCTCTACCTACATAAGCTATCGTATCTAATTGTTCTGATTCTTGCTCCTCCTCTTCCTCTGATTCAACTCTGTCTGCTTCTCGTCTTTCTTTATGTATTCGTTCTACTTCCTTGCGGATCTTTCGATACATGGCGATTATACACGCCTGCCTATCATGTTTCTCTTCTGATATGTTCTGACCCCATTTGGCAAGTTTTTGCATGGTATCATGATCTGCCCCAGGCCTGTCTTGGTTCCTAATCACGCAATTTATGAAGAAACGTAGTAGTTGTCTTTGTACATCCACTTTCTGGTATTCCATAGCTTCGTTAATACTGTCTGGACCTCGCCCTGTTTGGACAAAGCGATATATATTGTCTAGGTGTTCAACCATTCCTGGTATCGTCATTAAATACAATGTAGCTCGTCGTATACGTAGTGATGATATGAGCAATTTGTCCTGTCTACCTGGCACTGGATCGTATCTACAATCCACAAGCTGTTCTTTAAACATGTCGGATGTCGCTAGTTGAGGTGTACGTTGGAGTGCTAAATCTCTAAGGGTCTGTTTATTTCGCGGCGGGGTGGCAAACATGTCTGTCGTACCTCCTGTAGCACCATCTGAGGTGCTGGGCAAGAAAGGATTTGTTGGACGTAAGATAGAAATTGTAGATGCGGGAAAAACTGTAGAAACGGCCGGACCTGTGGGAACGGGCGTAGGAGTTTGTTGTTGCGGGGATACAGACGGATGTTCTTGGTGTTGAACACCATCGGCAAGCGGTGTGTGTGGTATGGTATTAGCATACTCGGGAGCTACGTCATCTAAATAGGAGGAAAGGAAAACGTCCTTTGCTGTTTTGGGATGTGTTTTGGGATGTGCTTTTATCGGGAGCAATGGAGGAGTTAAGTCTTTTGGTATTTCCGGGGTAGCCTTAGGTAACCCTTCGGCCAGAAGAGGATACATACCATTCATAAGAGTGTTTCTTTGTCTATCTACTTGTTCTGATTTTACTCGGGTACCTTCCTCAATTAATAGATTTTCTCGGGTTTTATTTGAATTCTCTCTACCTTTCTCTTCCTGTCTGAGCGCTTTTTCTGTACGTCTATATGATTCTTTACGCCATAATTCAATGGCATCTTTCTGTGACTGTCTGGCTTTCTTTTTCCATAATTCTTCTTCTACTCTCATGATGCAATCTGCATCCCAGGTCCCCGCTGCGGGCCATCTCTGATTTTCTGGCAAATCCTTGGTGTAGTCCACCCATAAATCAAGAAATAATACGGCATCTAGGCCATGCTTATGATACATAAAGTACCCTGGAGTGTCCCTAGGTGGAATGGGAACAGCTTCTTCGAGTACCCCTTTTCTGGTTTTGATCTGTCTTAATTTCGAAAAGAGCGGCATTTTTAGACCTTATTACTAGAACACACTTTATACAATAAACACAATAATGAACAGTCATTCACACCACGATATATAGAACGTATTAAAACATTTAACACTTAACAGTTTAACGAACGCTAATAACTAATAGAAAACTAGTTACTGACATAATACTGACACTAGATAATACTTATTTATATGCAAGACATACTAGATATACTTCTAAACAGTACAGATACACTGCTGAAACAGTGCAGACCGGATTTGTGTACCCAAACCCGTCTTGACCGGCACAGACTATGTGCACGTTAAATGCCTCCCCGGTAATGGTACTCACCGGGTAGCTCGGAACGGAAGGCTTCGGAACGGAACTGAAACTGGACCGGACTGGACTCGACTCGACTGGACTCGGAACTTCGGAACCTGGTGGGCCTCTGTATACCTCGGATCTTGCTCTCTCGGCTAGGCTCTGGTCGGGATACTTCGCACTTCTCACCGCCTCGTCTGGGTGTTGATCGCAGCCTCAGTCGCCCCCGCTTGGCCGGAGGGAGATACAGGAAATCCTGCGGGTACGCGTTTTTGTCCGTTCAGCTGTAGCAGGAGACCGGGCCTGCAACGCACCGCCGGCGCGTGAGATGAGAAAGTGTCCCTATTCGGGCGCCAATTTATGTGGTAAATATTTCATTACCGGTACTATTTTTTATGCGGTAAAGTCTAGTAAGAATAACTCAGTAAATATAAGAGGCAGAATCCGTGGTATTAGAGGTTTTAAAAGGTTTTATTCCTATACAAAGGAATACAATTCGAATTGCAGGCTTCTATTCCATCACCACGAAAGTTCAGGAAGGAAGGGCATACATTATTGACAGATAATCAGTTTTATAGGAAATGCATTACAGTGAAACAGATGCAAGAGGCGTAACAGCTGATAATACTGATAAAATGTGCATTCGTAACTAATAGAGGTGGACATATAGGCGTAACTTAGTAAACGTCATTATACATGATGTCACAAGTGGGTGGATCCATAAAAGAATCCTGCAATGTCAGCAGAAATATTTGGCAGAGATGCGCGCGCAGCCGCATGACGTGTGATTGACGTGCAACTAGAGGGTGAAGGGGACTTGACATTTAGCTCTACATGTGGAGACAGAAGTCTGGGGGGTCATGTCAACCTAATCCCAAATCATATCTAATATCCTATGTTTAAAGAACTGTGTTATCCAAAAGGAAAGGTCTCTAGGATAGAATCTATTCTATACTGACTGTTAGTGCGTGTACAAGCGTCTAAGTGTCTACATGAGATGCGAGGGGGTAGGAATATTCTATGGTAACGGGGCTATGAATTACTTGCATGAGGACAGCGAGGCCTGGCCTTTTGCACGGTAGCTGGAGGAATGTTTACCTAAACTACTAGACAGGAATGCATCGGATGAGGAGCGGAGCAGATAATCTTGAAGGTGAAATACAGTTTTTTGGCAGGCAACAGGCTGGATCAGGCACCGTTAGCCGCGCAGGGAGTAGGACAAAGTTCATGGATACAGATGCAGGCTCAGACTGGAGCTTTCAGAGGCAGAAGGCAGGAAAAGACTTGATGACAGAATTCTGGGCCTACTCGCCTGAATCCGTAAAATGTGGAAAGTGAACCACATAAAGTCGGTGGCCTTTCATACTTAGGAATGGAATATCTGACCCATTCATGGCGGATCTGAAAGAGGACATGTTGACGGTGGACGCACATATATTTGCGTCTTCAAAACTGGAACTGGAGGGAACATACATGTACTTATAGCATGCACATGGAGCCGTTGGGGTCTACGATAGGGGACATAACTGATCACAAAATTCATATTTCCTCACTTCCTGGTGCCCCCAACGCATAAACAGTGAAGTAGGAATTTGGGATGTACCTCTGAGTTCCTTTGTCTGATTCGAGCTATGTGTTGGGGCATTCCTTGGGGGTCTATATTATGATCTGGGGTGTATAGAATCCCTACTCCATTGAGTACTCTCCCATTTAGTGTTACATGGAGTTACACCATCCTTAATAGGAATATGTTCCTTCATATTTATTTATTTGTAAAGTTTTATAAAGCGTGAACATGACCTATACTGGTATCGGAGAGCTGTACAAAGGAGGGGAAGCGAAAGGAGGTAGAGGCATGAATACAACACCATAAAGGACCTTAACAAGCACAAATACAGAAACAAGAGCAACAACCCATCTTGTGGGACATGTAAAGTACCAGAAGAGCAACAAATTATATGGAGCACATGAAGAAACAAAATTGCAACGTTGAAAGAGGTATCAAAGAGTATCAACCAGAAATAAAAGTTAGTTATGGTGGCTTCAGGACTATTGCTGTACATGGTCACTCAACCATTTAACTTGTTTATTAAATGAGGCGGTAGAGGGGTTAGATCTCATCTCGGGAGGAAAAGCGTTCCATATTCTTGGTGCAACACCAAAGAAGGCACAATTGTAGGTTCTTTTCTTTTTATATTTGGGAGGGTTCAACAGGCGGGTGTTAGAGCTTCTTAGGGTCCGATTCAAACCAGATAGTTCAAGTTGTTTTGCCAGGTAAACAAGGGTGTTGTACTGAATAGCTTTGTGTGTCAGGCAGGCTGTCTTGAAACTAATCCTTGCTTCGATAGACAGCCAGTTGAGTTGAACTAGGTCTGGTGTGATGTGGTCATGTTTTCTAGAACCAGTGATGAGTCTGGCCACAGAGTTCAGAGTGGCTCTTAGAGGTGCCAATCTAGCTTTGGGTAACCCTGCTAGGGTCACCATTCCATACTCTAAGCATGAGATAATTAGGGATTGGACTGCAGACTGAATGTCCTCAGAAGGCAAGAAAGGCTTGATTTTCCTTAATGAGTTCAGCTGATGAGTGGCTCTCCTAGTAGTTGCACTGATGACAGGTATTTGTCCTGAGTTATGCCTAAAGATTTAGCAGAGTCAACAACATGTGAGTTGCTGTTGAGAGCTGTAAGTTGTTTGAGCCAGTTTTGAGTGGGTGCAGAATGATTGTGGGGGCAATCAGGAGGAATCCTGTCTTGAGAATATTTAGCAAAAGATGAGTTAACCATTGTTGAGTTTTTAGCAGCCCACAATCTAGAGTTTTGATGTCCTCTTGAGAAGAGATTTTCGAATACAATTGAGTGCCATTGGCATACATGTGGTATTGAATGTTAGAGCGGTTCAGAATTTCGGAGAGTGGTTCCATGAAAACCTTGAAAAGCGTGGGCGAGAGTGTGGAACCTTGAAGCACTCCAATTGAGACCGGGGTACTGGGAGTGGTTAACTTTGTTTCTTTGTGTTCTGTTTCGTAGGAACGAGGCAAATCAATTTAAGACAGGGCCCGATAGCCCCATCCTTTTTTGAAGAAGAACAAAGGTTTTCATGTTTGACTGTGGCAAACGCTGAGGACAGATCAAGAAAAATCAGTAGGCAGGGTACAATCAGGTCAAGAGATCTCAAGGCATCATCAACGATGTGTGATAGGGCCGTTTCAGTACTATGACCCGCTCTGAAACCTGACTGGTGTAGGTCAAGGAGCTGAAACTTCTCAATGTGGTTGCAGAGCTGTGTGTGAATGCATTTCTCAAGTAGTTTGGCCAAAGTCATGATATTAGTAATTGGACGGAATTTGTTAGGATCAGCTAAGTCTGCATTTGGCTTTTTTGGGATGGGGGTGACTTGTCCCATCTTGAGGCAATCAGGAATCCTACTCTGCACGAGAGATTCATGGATAAAAAAGGACCAGAGTGGAAGAATGGCCGATTTGAGTTATTTGAAAAACTTGGCAGGTAGCGGATCGTTGGAGGGTTTTAAAGAAGTCATAGATTTGGCAGCTCCACAAAATCTGGAAGTAAAAAGGAGTTCCATGATGCATTGTTTTTTGGAGGGTAATATGAGGAGTAGGGAATAGGGGCTCACGCTGGGGTTGGACAAAATGATGGTGAGGGAAAGGTCTGAAGCAGCAGATTTGGTGAAGCGTGTTGCAATTCAAGTTTAATTCTTCTTACCTTTTCAGTGAAGTTTGCTGAGAAGTCCTCCCCACTAGGGCAAGAGATCTTGGGTGTAGAGAGTTGGTTGAGTGGTTAGCTTGTTGTTTAATGATTTCAAATGTTTTTTGGGCCTATTTTTGGAATTGTCAAGCTGTCCCCTGAGGTGATCAGTCTTCGCACTAAGGATATGCTGTTATATGAACTTCTAGTCATCCTCAACTGTTTGAGGTTTGTAATGGAGGGTGAGTTTCTCCACAGTCTCTCTGTGAGCCTTAGTTTGCGACGTTCCTCATTAAGGGAGCCATTAACCCAGGGTTTGGATTGTTGGACCGGTATCCTTCTGAGTTACTTTGTGCAATTGTGTTGGAAATATTTGTCAAGGTGTGGATGTAATGATCCATAAGGTCATCCAGTTTAGTCATGTTAGGGGGTGAAGGAAGTAGATTATTACTAATGGATGTTAGATTATTAATGTTGATTTCTCTCAGATTTCGAGCCAGCTGTTTGGTTTTGTGCGGTTGACCTTGTCTGACCAGAACCTTTTTCAGGATGTGAAAAGAGATTTGGTAATTATCCAACCAGTCACAAGGTGATATGTTATCAAGTTGTATGGTGTTATCTTTAGCTATGATTAGATCAAGGGTGGATCCCTTGTGGTAGATCCATTGCAGGCCTGGGTGGAGGGTTAGGTTGGGTAGGAAAGCCTTGAAGGAGAACAATAACGGATCATTTGTGTCGTTCCAGTCTAAGTTAAAATCCCAGAGGAAGATATGGTTGAGGTGTTGGTCAGAGTTTACGACAATGGACTCCATGATTTGTTCGATGAAGAGCAGATTGTCACCTGGGGGATGATATATCGTGTGGAGCAAACAGACTAGCTTGCCATTGTTCCAGATTTCAATATCTAGGTGTTCACAGGAGGACATCATAGAAGTTTGTACCTTTCTCAATATGAGGATAGAATTATAGATGCAAGCAATGCCACCCCCAACTTTAACAGGTCTGTGAAGTCTAATTCGGGATGGACTAATATGTTCAGAATTGGAGAGGAGGTGTCAATGATTGGAGGCAGGCCGCCTGTCCTCCCTCCCGGGCCAATTTGGGCTTCTGGGACCCCATCCCCCGGCCTCAATTGTGGGTGCCCTGGTCCCAACCCAGGGCACCCAATACCAATGTTGGGGACTGCGGGGGAGCCTCAAGGCCACCGCAGTCCCTGCCGGCATTGCTTTGACACAGAGGGGGCTGCTAACATGCAGTTGTCAAAGCAATTGTGCTTGCTTTCAGCAAGCTGCATGCTCAAAGCAGAGTACAGTTCGCTATGGCTTGACAGGGATGATAAAGCTCCCACCAAGCCATAGCTATGTCCTGGAATATGGGCAGACCGGTTCATAGGAGGAGCCGGCCTGGGGGGGAAGGAGGGGGTGGGATGGTCCCCCCAGGGACATCTTTGGCTCCTTTGCTTCATTTAGCCCTGGGGTGGTGGTGGTTCCCAGGATCGGGATTCCGAAACTGACCCCTCCGTTATATTATTGACTGCGGGGAGTCCAGGCGGGCCCCCCGCATTACTATGTTAATTTCCCCGGGGAAGTGGCAAACGCTGGGGTTAGAGGGCCACCCATTGTATGAAAGCTAAAGCCCCTTGAAGGGGGCCACGTGACCCTCCCTCCAAATTATTTAATAAAAGAAGTGGGCTCCAGGGAAGAGGTGGTCCCCGGGGCATGTGGGGGTCCCTGAGGCACCCCCATACATTGTTAATATGTCCCTGGGGAGGCGGTGGTCCACGGGGCCAGAGGTCCAAGAGGCCCCCCCCCCTCATAATAATACATTGTCCCTGGGGAAGTGGTGGTCCCGGGGCACGGGGGTCCCACAGGGGTCCAAGAAGACCCCCGGTTCATTTTTTGGCATGTGGCCCCTTGGAGGCGGATGTCCAAAAGCCCCCCCCCCCATTAACTGTAAATAAGCCCCAGGGAGGTGGTGGTCCCCGGGGCATTACTAAGCTCCTGGAGGGGGGCCCGTGCGCCCCTCTCCTATATCATAAATATGCCCCGCGACCTGACCCGCCTGGGGGCCAATTATTAATGAAGCTCAGGAGCTCTGCTGATCCAATGTTACTCCCACCAAAAATGTAAAGAAATGCCTTTTTGGCCCTGTGGGGTACCAATGGGAGGCCCCCAAGGGTCAGAGTATTTCTGCACTCCTACCTTTTATTTATTTATTTTCTATTTTTTTTTTACACTTTTTTTTCAGGGACTTGACTCAAGCCGAGTCTCAAGGTGGCTGACAACACTTCCTGGTTTTAAGTGTTGGCAGCCAAGCAGATCTCAGCACGAGATCGGAAGGGGTCGCGGATCCTCCGCATCCCTATATATACAATTGGAAATTTCTTTAAATAACTCTGCAACTACTGAACGGATTTGCACCAGTTTACAAAAATGTCACTTTCTGAACCAAGAGCTACCTTTTTGCCAAACTTGTAATTCCGTTCAGCAGTTCGGGCTGTAGCCGTGTCTAAAGTACCTATGAGAATTAACATGGGGGAAAACACATTTTGACCCCCCCTCCCTGTTTTTCTCAACCTCCACTTGCTTATATATATATTCTATAGCAAAATCGAATTTATATTGTTTGTGTAAAGGCAGGAGGTGTGTTTTTGGGTACCTAATAGGGGTCAATTGTGCACAAATAAGTTACGTTTATCAATCTTTCATTAATATCAAAAGTTTCTTGTTCTAGTGAATTTAATCCACAAACTTTTGCATGATAATTAATATTTACTTCACCTGGGTTCTGGAGGTTTAGGTGTAATTTAAAATATTAAATCTTTGTAACTTTTTTGTGCAGAGCTACATACTACTAATTTGCAGTTTCTAAGCGCTGTAAATGACTGTTGTTACTCCATATATGGTATTCAGTTTACCAACCTTGGAAGGATGGAAGACTATGCCAGCCTAGCTAGTTGTTCAAACTTACGGTCCCCAGACATTTTTCAGATGCAAATATTCAGTTCCCTGAGCGATCCTATCAGCTTGAATAAAATCACAATGTGTGTAATGAACATGTTCAATTGCAGTGGTTCTTAAACTGTGCTCCAGGGACATCTAGGGGTCTACAGCACCTCCTCAGGGGGTCTGTGACTGCTTAGAAAATATTAATAGTAATGCTTCAGTGGGTGTCCCCCTATTCCTGTAATGAGTCAGTGGGGGTTCCTGGATTGTAGTAATGATTGAGTGGGGGCTGCAGAAGTCAAACTCATAGGAACCACTGTATTATTGCATGGCATATATGGGCACTTAGTAAAGTGTAAATTTATATGGGTATTCTAACATTAACAAACATTGTTCTTATACATAAATGTAACTGGATTTTTCACGGAACAAAAAAATAAATATGAATGAATACAAATAAATTGATAAGAAAAAAGATGTGTGAGTATATCTGGAAAAGATAACACAATAAAGACAAAAATGACTGGTCACCTTTAACCTAAAAAACATATAAACCAGTATTCTCATGTTGTGTGCACAATCATGAATATGATACCTCAAATAGACATTATACATTCTCACATAGACCAGGAAATATCATCATTTAATGTCAAAAACAACCATTGGTGTAAATGAACATAAACAGCGCAAGTACATTTTCCATTCAGTGGTATCTGTCCATTAATTCTTGAGCTGGCTTAAATACTGATAGATATCTGCTTATCAATATGGGTATATTGGTTGCTGTTCATAACTTCTAGAATGGATTTCTGACATAGCTAAAAGGCTCCGAATATCGTGTACTGAACAGCGATATATAAACTAGAGATTCTATCTCTTTCTGTGTTCCAGATAATATTTGACGCTATCAGAAACGGCATACCAACTGTGATTGTGGATGACTCAGGAGGCATTGCTGATGTTATTGCTGAAGTGTCCAATCTGAAAGCCTCAGAAATCACCGTTTCACTGATTGAGCAAAAACTGCGCCCTCTTCTCAAGGATTCCTTTACACCCAATATTGAAGGACGTATCGTTAAATGGACCAAGATGGTGAGTCAGCTCAAATGCTTTTCATTGTGAGTAGCAGAAACAGAAGGGCGAGAATGACACTATTCTCCAGTATTGAATCTTTCATGTATTCAAACTTCATGCGACTGCACTCAAACCAGGTCTGTCCCTCACCAATAGATTTCAGCAGTGCGTTTCAAGAGAAACCAGAATCATTAGCCCTCCCAGTGCATTCGAGCACAGCTTTGCAAAGTTGCAGTTCTTCTAATGGAGCAAAGCCTGATAACTGTTAATCTATTTCAAATGTTTCACTTTTCATAGCCCCAGGCACATGTGTTTCGCTCTTCATGAGATCTGTGGTGAAGCACAGCAGGTATTGAGCACCAAGCAGCGGGATTACTAAGAGATCTTCAGAGGCCACGCCCCCTTTCTCCACAAATCTGCAAACTCACCTCCTGGGGCACTACTGATTGGCGGATGAAGTCCACTTTAATCCAGAGGGACCTTGGAGGCCAAGAAGCCCTCTTGATACTTTCTGTAAGTCCTACACAGCTGGCTTCCAGGGAACTGGTCAGAGGCCCCGCCCCCTTTTCCCACAACTCTGCAAATGGTATTACTATTTAAACAAGCATTGGCAAAGCCTATAGGTCTCGCATTTGCCAGAATTAGAGCTTTTGGCGTTGTAAATGACAATGTCTTTTACCCATGTGTTTAGGTTTGGAGTGGATGTATGTGGTTTGGAGTGGAATTATGTGGGGTGGATTGGAACTGGTATTTTTGGAACTGTGTGGGGTAGAGTTATGTGGTGTTGAGTGGATTTGTGTAGTGGAATTATTTGGCATGGTGGATCAATAGGGGTGGGGGCTGTAAAGATTTATTTGACAACACAAACACTAGCTGCAGCAGCAACAAGGAGTTAGTGGAACAACAGAGGAGCTGGGTGGGATGTGGGCTGTCTGTGCCTAAAACTAAACATTGGCTTTGTAAATGACAATGTCTTTTAACCATGTATTATGGAATGGAGCGGATGTATGTGGTGTATAGTGGAGTTATGTGGGTTGGATTTAAATTGTGTGGCATGGAATACTGTGGTGTGCAGTGGATTTGTGTAGTGGAATTATGTGGCATGATGTGCAGTGGAATTATGTGCATAGTAATTATGCGGTATTGTGTGTAGAGTGTAATTATGTAGATTAGTATTTTGTGTTGTTGAGTGGTATGTAGTGAAGTTTAAATATGTAGTGGGCTTTTGAATTTTGTGTCATGATGTGGAATTCTGTGCTGTGTTTTGGATGTATGTGGTGTATATAGAGGTGAAATATGTGGTTTGTTGATGAATTAGGTGGCGTGGAATGGAAATGTGTGGAGTTGAATTGTGTGGCGTGGAACTGTGTATGCTGATTGGAATTATGTAAAAGACACACAATTGATGAACGTAATGCAGAACAAATCAAAACATTCACCCCCAGTCAAGAGATCTGGGATAAATCCATCATTCTTTTGCTCACCATGCCACCCCAGTTTAGACCTGGCCATATGCAAATCAGTCTTGACACTGTGACTCATGGGAACAGTCCAGCCCGAACTGTCGCGCCAGGTCCTCCATGGACCGAAACAAGCATCCTAGGACCGGTTTCGGGGTTTTACCCCTCTTCAGCCAGGATCGTTTGATTCTAGTGGCACAGGGAGCCCAGGACCCACGTCTGGGCATACCTGGCACACTTAGGGCGAGAAAGCAAAAGACACACGATTGATTATCGGAATGCAGAACAAATCAAAACATTCACCCCCAGTCAAGAGATCTGGGATAAATCCATCATTCTTTTGCTCACCATGCCACCCTAGTTTAGACCTGGCCATATGCAAATTAGTCTTGACCCTGTGCCTCATGGGAACAGTTCAGCCCGAAATGCCAAGCCAGGTCCTCCCTGGACCAGAAACAAGCCTCCTAGGACCGGTTTTGGGGTTTCACCCCTCTTCATCCAGGATAGCTTGATTCCAGTGGCACAGTGAGCCCAAGACCCACGTCTGGGCATACCTGGCGCCCTTAGGGCGAGAAAGCAAAAGACACACAATTGATTAACTGTACTGGGGTGAATGTATGACATTGTTCTGCATTCTGTCCATCAACTGTTGTTTTTGCATTTGTCACCCCGAGTGGGACGGCTATGCCCAGACGTGGGTCCCGTGCTCTCCATGCCACTGGAATCAAGCTATCCTGGCTGAAGAGGGGTGAAACCCCGAAACCGGTCCTAGGATGCTTGTTTCCATTCCAGGGAGGACCTGGCTTGGCAGTTCCGGCTGGACTGTTACCATGAGGCACGGGGTCAAGACTGATTTGCATATGGCTGGGTTCAAACTGGAATGGCATGGTGAGCAAAAAAACAATGGATTTAGGCCCAGATCTCTGTACTGGGGTGAATGTATGGCATTGTTCTGCATTCTGTCCATCAACTGTTGTTTTTGCATTTGTCACCCCGAGTGGGACGGGTATGCCCAGACGTGGGTCCTGTGCTCTGCATGCCACTGGAATCAAGCTATCCTGGCTGAAGAGCGGTGACACCCCGAAACCGCTTATCATTCTATCATGCTACTGTGAACCATACACCTTTTTACTTTACATCACAAAGCTCATTTAAGACACAAATGTATGTACGAAAATGTAGCTTGACTAAGTGTCTACTAAGAAACTGCAAAACTTTAAAAAGTGTGATTTCTAAGCTATCTTTCTGCATTTTATTTTTAAAATGCTAGACGTTCCCCAAGAGCCTATTGGATGAAAACATGGGCAAAAGCCAGTACCAGAAGGTTTAAAAATATACTGAAATGTGGAGAGAAATTTTGCCAGCGCAAATCATTCAGCTTCACCAAAGTTCCTTCAACAACTGCTTCGTAGCAACACAAAAGATTGGAGTGGGATAGTTTGGAGTGGGGTAGATTGGAATGGAGTGGAGTAGAGTGGAGTGGGATAGATTGAAGTGCAGTGGGATGGACTGGGGTAGATTGGAGTTGGTCGGATTGAGTTAGATTGGAGTGGGGTAGATTGGGCTGTAATGGGGTAGATTGCGGTGGGGTAGATTGATTGGCGTGGGTAGACGGGTGAAGTGGGGTGGAGTGGGGTGGGGTAGATTGGAGGGGGGTATATTGAGGAGTGGGATAGATTGAGGACATTGTTGTGTAGTGTGATAGTTTGGAGTGGAGTGGGGTAGATTGGAGATGGGTAGATTGGAGTGAAGCGGGGTACGTGGTGTGGAGGGGCGTAGCGTGTAGTGGCGTGTTGTGTCATGAAGTGAGTGGTGTAGATTGGAGTGGCGTGGAGTCGAGTGGCGTGGCGTGGCATAAATCAGAGTGTGTTAGAGTGGAATGGTGTAGAATGGAGTGGCGTGGGAAAGAGTGGACGGGTATAGAGTGGAGTGGTGTCGTGTGGAGGATGCATGGTGTGGCAGCTCACTGCTATTACATATTTGTTTCCACCACACTTCAGAATTACAAAAAAACGTTGCTTTATTTGCACTAATTCTGGTATATTCTGAGGCATCAGCACAGTTCATTTTATTTTGTTGTGTGCTAGAAAAAAACACATCCTTCACCCTCTGCTCTTACATGGGTACTCAGGAAGATTGTCACATAAATTCTCTCACTTTGAAGTCAGAGAAAGAATAATAAACACTACTTTCTCTGGAAGAAAGAGCCTGACATTTGACCTCCGTCTTTAAATGCACAATAAATGGGACAAGATAGGAACATGAATTTGAGGTCTGTTTACAGAAAGTGAGTTTGTGGACGAGTACTGCAAACAAGGTTTGGCCAACAGGAGGGACAAGCTCATGCTGGACAACCTAAAGCAAATAAAGCCAGCAAATAGAGTGCCAGAAAATTTGAGTTACAAACAATAAACACATTGGTAAGCTACAGGTGGAGTGCATTCCTAGGTCATCTTTCTGAATGTGCCCAAGATGTCTTTAGCAAACCAGACAGCTGTGCCATCAGGTAGGCTTCAACCTAAAAAGGGTCAATGCACCCTCAAGTGAAAAACTCACCAGGATGGATTTTCACGAATTGTGGTCCAGATTCACTTTACTCCACAAACGTATGTTTATGACTGAAAATGATTCCATTTATGTCGGCCTGGTATTCATAAACGAATACCTATTAAGAGTAAATGCTTTCACTACTGTGTAATTATATGCCACAACTATACACAATAACATAGTAGTAAACCCCACACTAGGTGTGGGAGTGGTCGGAAGAAGGCGTGGTTGGTCTAGAGAGGTTGTGATCGCCCACCAACTTGTGAGTTTGCGACAGTTCAAAATCTCCTCTAGAGCTCTTTGCCACTCTGGAAATGATTGGTAATATTTTCCTAAAAATGCTAAAGTAAGTCGCCTTTCACACTGGATAAGTAAGGGAATGCCTGCAAACTGTAGGTGCAGAGCAAGAGATTTTCGCCATTGGGAAAAATGTTTCCGATGAAGAAGAACAGGCTTCCTCTCCACGTGCAGAATGTTTCAGTACGTATAGCTCCAAACTGGGTAAATACCAACTCAGAAAAATGTGACCTAATATCCGCAATAGTATTGCTGACAACCTACGACTGGAGCAGCTTTCCTAGGGTATGACTGGGAATGTATGTTATTTCCCAAAGAAGTCTACACCTGTGTGCATTTACGAGTATTCCTTGTGAACCTCTAAGGATGGCACAATACGTGCTACAGCCCTTAGAGGCTTTCCTTGGTCACAGTGCCCTTGGTACCTATGGTACCTTTTACAAGGGACTTACATGTGGCCAGAGAGTTGCCAATTGGGTTTTGCAACAGTACAGTTACAGGAAAGAACATAGGCCCTGAGTATCTGGTTAGCAGGAACTCAGGACACAGTCAATCAAAATACATCAATATTGGGCAAAAAGTGGGGGGCAACCATGCAAAAAGGGGCACATTCCTACTCCCCCCACCCCCAAATGAAAGAGGATGCGACTATCCTTTCCCTAGAGCGTCTTCATTGTCTAAGTGGAAGAACCTGGAAAGTCCATCTGCATTGGCATGGGCAGTCCAAGGTCTATGTTCCACTGTAAAGTCCATTCCCTGTAGGGAGATGGACCACCTGTAAAGTTTAGGATTTTCACCTTTCATTTGCATTACCCATTTGAGAGGTCTGTGGTCAGTTTGAACTATGAAGTGAGTACCAAACAATTATGGTCTCCACTTCTTCAGAGACAAAACCAGAGCAAAGGCCTTCTTCTCAATGACATTCCAACGCTGCTCCCTGGGAAGTAACCTCCGGCTTATAAAGGCAACATGCTGGTCTTGGCCCTAATCATTGGTCTGGGATAGCACCGCTCCTATCCGTAGCTCAGAAGCATCAGTCTGCACAATGAACTGCTTGGTGTAGTCTGAAGTAGTCTGGAGCTCTGAGAATTGGTGCTGAGCACAATGCCTCTTTTAGGGTGTCAGAAGCCTTTTGACAGCTAACTGTCCAGCTTACCTTTTGGGGCATCTTCTTAGAGGTGAGTTCTGTGAGGGGTGTCACAATCGATCCATACCCTTTCACAAACCTCCTATACTACCCAGTCAAACCAAGGAATGCCCTGACTTGGGTCTGGGTTGTTGGAGCTTCCCAGTCCAGGATGGCCTGTATCTTGGATTGTAAAGATTGCACTTGACCTCCACCAACCAGGTGACCCAAGTACACAACTGTTCCCTGCCCTATCTGGCATTTGGATGCTTGATAGTAAGGCCTGCAGTTTGCAGGGCTTTTAAAACCTTCGTCAGGTGGGTCAGGTGAGGTAGAGATAAAGACAGCAATGTGATCAAGATATGCTGCACCAAAGGCCTCCAATCCAGGAAGGACTTGGTTCACCAACCTTTGGAAGGTGGCAGGGGCATTCTTTAAACCAAAGGGCATAACAGTAAACTGATAATGCCCATCAGTTGTGGAGAATGCTGGTTTTTTTTGGGCTCCTGGGGCCATGCCAATCTGCCAGTACTCTGCAGGTAGGTCAAAGGTACTAAGACATGTGGCTGCACCCATTGTTTCTATCAACTCATCAGCTCTTGGTATGGGATGAGGATCAGTCTTGCTGACAGAGTTGAGTCCTCTATAGTATTCACAGAACCTAATTTCTACCCTGTAGATGAGGTTTGGGGACTAGGACCACTGGGCTGGCCCAGGGGCTCTCAGAGGGCTTAATCACCCCTCACTCCGGCATCTTGCTGACCTCAGCTTTGAAGCTCTTCTTAACTTGATCAGACTGTCGATAGATTTTATTTTTGACAGGTTCACTGTCCCCGGTTTCCACTTTATGGGTACAACGGTTTGTCTGCAAATTTCAAAAACACAAGCTCACTGCATGTAATTGATAATAAATATGCTTTTCGTCTAGGATAAAAGGAGGGACAATTGCAAATTCCTGTCCCCAAAGACCAAAGGACGGTGTGCATGGGAGGGGGAGAACAGCAAAGAACACTAAATAGCTGGTGCAAATTAGGCAAAGATAATAGGGTATTTATTCCAACTTTATTTGACCCTTTTTCCAAATAGCAAAATATAAACTATACAGTAAAAAAACATTTCATAAATACTCTAATAACCCCTTCAATGCTGCGCAAATTCCGCCGCTGTGCTGACGGTTTCTTGCGCGGGCGTGGTCATGACGGAACGGTTCCGTCATGAGCACAGCTCAACCGTGGCTCATGACGGAACCGTTCCGTCATGAGCACCGAAGGGGATAAACACAGAAACATAATAACAGAATTAATGATACCCAGGCACAACAATGACACTATAAACCCACACATACCCACAGCAAAACCACACTCGGTCACTCACACCCACTCATTGCTCAATGGCGGTCCACTACATCAAAAACGATAATCCCCTGGGATAAATCATAAACACTGTTTCACATACATTTGAGCATAGAGATTTTTATAAATCTTGCTTCTCGTTTAGTAGTCACACTATAAACTTGGTTTGTCTAACCAGTGGTCAAGGATAAGAGCTTAGCATACGGTTGTAAGACTTGCCTACATTCAGCCTGCTGTTGGCAGTGAGGGTGTCAACTGCCCCATCTTTGGGGCTGTAAGAGAGGAGGTCAGGCAGAGGTTCACTCTGTCTCCTGATCCTCATCAGTAACCATTGGCATGGTTATGTCAGCCCTGTAATTGAAAAGCTTTAAGCCGTTCACATGGATCACCCTTTTGGGGGTCCTGCTTGTGCCCAGGTCTACCAGCTAGGGAACCTCACTTTTCTAAGATGGGGTAAGAGCCACTCCATTTGCCCTGGGTGGCCCTTGGTGCCACAGGCTCCAAAACCCACACTTTTTGCCCTGGTCAAAACTCCACCAGTGTATATTTTCGGTCATACTAGTGCTTCTGGCGCTCCTGGCTGGCCTCCAGATTTTTGGAAGCTTTTTCCGTGTACTTTGCCACTTTGGGCCTTAGGCCTAGTACATAGTCCACAATATCCTATTTGGGTTCTTGGAGAGGCTTCTCTCAACCCTCTTTAACAAGACAGAGTGGTCCCCTAACAGGATGGCCAAACAGACGTTCAAAGGGGGAAAACCCTTCTGAGGCACCTCCCTGTAGGCGAAAAGCAAGCATGGCAGAAGGACATCCCATCTCCTTTTGAGTTTTTCAGGGACCCCCATGATCATGCCCTTCAATGTCTTGTTGAACCTTTCAACAAGATTATTGGTTTGTGGGTGATGGGGTGTAGTAAACTTGTACTGCACTCCACACTCGTTCCACACGTGTTTGAGGTATGCAGACATGAAGTTTGACCCTCTGTCTGAATCCCCCTCTTTAGGAAACCCTACCCTGGTGAAGACACCAATGAGGACCTTGGCTACTGCAGGAGCTGTAGTAGTCCTAAGGGGAATTGCTTCAGGATACCTGGTGGCCAGTATAAATGTGTTTCCTGAGCCTGTGGGAGGTTCAAGTGGACCCACTATTTCCATACCTACCCTCTCAAAGGGAACCCCAACCGCTGGTAGTGGAATTAAGGGGGGCTTTGGGTGTCCACCTGTTTTGCCGCTGGCTTGGCAGGTGACACAGGAGCTGACAAACTCCTTTACTTTCTGGGACATCTGGAATCAGTAAAAGTGAGTAAAATCTTTCTGTACATTTGAGGCACTTCCACTCTCCTAGTGGCACCAGGGTTTCGGTCTCTGGCCTCAGTATACAGGAGTCCCTCCTCCCATTAGGCTCTGTGGGTGCCACTGACATCTTCCTTTTCCTGTGCAGCAGCTTGCTGCTTCAGGCTTTTTAACAGTTGGACAGGTCTGCTGTCCAGTGCACAGTCATTCCCTAGTGGGTCCTCCTGGGCCTAAGAGCTCAACCTGGTAAGGGTCAAGTTCCATGGGCTCAGTTCCCTCTGGGGATTTCAAGTCCTCTCCCTGAGGAGAGGGGTCCTGAGTGTTTGGCTGTTCAGAACCTGGTTTCCCAGTCCTCTTACCTTTCCTCTTGGAGGGTTGGGCCTTTCTTTCAGGCTTCAACACTTCTTTTTTACCCTGTTTTCTGCTCTGTGCTCTAGTCTTGTCACACACAATCTCAGGGATGTTCAGCATTGCTGCATGGGTTTTCAATTCTACCTCAGCCCAGGCCAAGGTCTCCAGGTCGTTTCCAAGCAGACAGGCAGCTGGAAATTTTGGAGGGACCAATACCTGCTTCAGGACAGTAACCTCTTGGTGCCACCATTGATGGGGGCTAAGCCCAACTCTGCTCTTTCTTTTTGTAGAGCCAGGAGTCTGGTCTCTAATCTCTTGGTCAACCTCACTAAGAGGTTGGTCTCCTCATTAAGGCTGCCCTCAATGGACTCAGAAGCACCTGACCCACCTGTGTGGGGTCTTGGTGCTGTGAGTTGTATTCTTGAAGTTAGAGGTACAGGGGCACTGTTCTCCCTAGGAAGTAAGGGGAGGTTGGAAGTTATCCTCATACCCTCCTTCCTCTTCCCCATCTGAGAGGTCTTCACCTTGCTCAGAGGGGTGGTTCTACCCTGCCAACAGCTCATGAAGCTTTAGTTTGGAGGGATGGGACACCATGGTAACGTTTTTAAGTTTACATTGAGATCTTAACTCCCTACATTCTAAGTGGAGATAAGGGGTGAGGGCAAGCTCTTCAACCATGTTCTCTATGTCATTAGTTATATTTTCACTAATAGCTGGGTTCTTGTTAAGTGACATTCTATATAAAGATTCCAACCCTCTTACCCCTAACTATAGCGAGTTTTTATTTTTCTAAAATTCTAAAGGGACTTAACCAAGTCCCCAACAAGACTTTAACTAATTTGGAAAAATGTGTCAATTCAAAAATTCAGAATTCTAAAGACAATTTAGGAGTTCTGTCGTGTGATCAGGTGTTGACCAAGTCGGTCCAACAAATGCAGAGTTGTAGACCCCACCGCTGATCCACCAATGTAGGAAGCTAACTGTATATACTATACCAAAGTAAGGTATTGTGTGCACAGAGTCCAGTGGAACCCCAAAGGTAGGCAGAGGTCAAAGTAGATAATACCTTACTCTCTATTTGTGGTAGTGGGGGCTAGCAGTAAGGCTTTATCAGAGGGTAGTGTTAAGCATTTATTGTATTCACCCAGGCAAGAAATGATGTCACACACTCAAAGACTATACTCAGAACAATTTGTTATTTAGTTGTATTGTATTTACTAGAACCAAGCCTTCGTAAGAATTATGCAGTTATTTAACGATTTCAGCGTCCCCGTACTCCTTTATGCGGACGACGCTGTAATTCTGTCTAGGACCCCTATTGGCCTACAGCGATTGATGGACAGGTTCTTGCTGTTCATTAACGATAGAAAACTGTTGATCAACAAGACTAAAACCTTCATTATGGAGTGTGGGGTGGTATGTAAAAAACCTCATGCTTACTTTTTGGAAGGTCACAAGGTGTCAACAGTGGAATCTTTTCCTCCTGCCGCCTCGGCTTCCGATCCAAATATCTCTGTCCGGCTTTAAATACCTGGGGATACACATCTCGTTGGACCCGGTAGCTCGCTATGAGCACAATCTCCTGCTTCCACTTCGACGTTTGAGGGAAGACACGGCTCGGTGGTGTAGGCTGCCCCTGTCCCCTCTGGGTCGGGCCGCATTGTTTAAAATGATGTCCCTTCCCAGGTTCCTCTATGCACTTCAGAACTCCTTCGACATCATTCCAGTGGCCTACTTTCGGGAAGTAGAGAGCCTGCAGAGGAGACTGGTGTGGGACGGACGGGCGCGTATCGCCCTGGCCAAACTCACTCTCCCCTGGTACGACGGGGGCATCGCGCTTCCCGACATTCGCAGGTATTATTGGGCCTCTCAGCTATCAGCCATTAACCATGCCACGTATGCGCCTGGCTTGAACCCGGCGTATGAGATGGATAAATTCCTGCTTCCCGGCGGTAACTATAACAGGGCGCTTTACTCCCGCTCGGCTGGACGGACCCTAACGGGCCCCACTAAGATCGCGGTACGGATTTGGAAGGCGGCCAATGTAGCCATGGGCTGGAGTGAGCGACTAACATGCGCTACTCCTTTATTTGCCTCCGACCGACTGGGAAGCCTCTGGACAACGAAGGGGTTTGACCGTTGGGACACGATTGGCATCAGTAGAGTGGGAGACTTATGGATGAAGGGCGCGGTTAAGACCTTCGCGGCGCTCCAGAGCGAATTCGAACTCACGGAAAAGGAGTTCTTCCGATACGCCCAGGTTCGGCATGCCCTGCTCTCTGTCTTTGGGGAGGGGACCAAGATCCCGGCCTCTTCGCCCCTCGAGGACCGCATACTTGATGGTCATGTTCCCGACAGTACTATCTCCTTAATCTATAAAAAACTCATTAATAATCGGGCTGATCTACTGGTGCGCCTTCGGGAGACGTGGACGGGGGACGGGGTGGAATTAGACGACGAGGACTGGCAGTCCGCACTATCGTCCCCCAAGGAAGTTGCCATTCCAGCCCGTCTCCGCCTGGTCCAGTTAAAGATTCTCCACCGGGTGTATGTGACGGGCCCCCGTCTGGTCTCGATGGGATTCTCGGAAGATGGGCTCTGCAAGCGGGGGTGTGGGCTCAGTGCCACCTTTCTCCATATCCTTTGGGAGTGCCGGGAGGTGGCGGAATACTGGCGTCGGGTTCATGGGGTCATGGGACAAGTCACCGGGGTGGCGCTGCTGCCGGAGGTGCGTCGCTGTGTCTTGAATGTGTGGGAGCCCAATGATTATAACGCGGCGCAGACTCGGTGGGCGGCCCTGGGCTACATGATTGCTAAGAGGGATATAGCGCAGCTTTGGGGCTCCCAGCGGCCGCCCACCGTGTCAGTATGGAAGGAAAACATGGACTGGTGTATGTTCAGGGAGAAGACTGTATATGTGGCCCGCGGTAAACCCGGGGCATGGGGTCGAATTTGGGGGCAATGGAACGTGTATCGTGGGGGTATCTGTACGCCCCCCCTAGTGGACACCGATATTGCCTTGTCCCCCTGACCCTTGATGGTTCCTTGCAACTGATTGTAATAATCGAATATAGATGTTCCTTTCCCGTTACCCCCCCCCCGAGCTTTCAGTACTCCCTCCTGTTGATAGCTAATTGAAGGTTTGGAGTTAAAGTCCCCCGGATGTAGCCTGACCCACGCTTTTTGCCCGTATGCCTCGCCTTTTGTTTTTCGTTGTTATTTATGTTAAATGTATGTCTCCTGCTTCTCTCGAGCTATCCTGAGCCAGCTACGGGGCTGGGCCCCAGGTGTCGCCTACTGCTTAACTAATGTACGATCCTTTCTGAATCTAGCGGCCGGCCCTGGTGGTTGTAGGCCCATGCTTGTAACTGATTTATTGTTTCAATAAAATTTTTGAAAAAAAAATAAAAAAAAAAAACAGTGGAATCTTTTAATTACCTCGGCATCACCTTTTCTAAATCAGGCAGCTGGACTAGTGAGATTAATAATGTCCAGGCTAGGATGGCGAATAGCTCGCATGGGGTGTTCAAATTCGCTACAAACATTGGAGATAAACGGATCAAAGATATGTTGATGATCTTTCAAATGAGATGTTTGTCCGTGGCCCTTTATGGAGCTGGAGTGTGGGGGCATACCAAGACAGGGAACCTGCAAGTAGAGGAAAACCTCTTTCTAAAATGGTTGTTGTGTCTACCTAAATCTGCCACAAATGATTTGGTTCATAGAGAACTAGGTATCTCCCACCTCTCAGATTTATTGGCATTAAGGCCCTTAATGTTGTGGCGTTCTGTATGGTTAAAAGAAGAGACCTCCCTAAGCAGAGCAATTATCGGAGATTGTCTCTCCATTGATGGCCATATGAAAATTCCTTGGATTAAATATGTCATTAATTGTTACTTCGAGATTTATGGTATTAGTCTTAAAAACGACTGTAACGCCTCCTCCAGTCTGTCTAAAAAAGAGATGAAATTAGTTTTTACGAATTTTAAACAAGAGCAAAGGGAAAGAACTAGAAGTAATTTAAGTACATGTGTATTTTACAGTAGTTTCTGCAAAGATGAGGGTTTTCAGTTATACCTGAGTCTAGTCACTCGACCCTCCCACAGGTACGTTATCACCAGATTAAGGTTTGGGATAGTTCACCATCTGGTGGTTTACCCATATATTAAAAAACACCCGGTAGGCCCATGCCCATGCGATAACGTATCAGCACAAAGCACCATGCACTTTCTTTTGTCATGTAACTTGTATGATAATTACCGTCGAGCCTATCTTAAACCCATCTTTTTAAAATATGGAGTAAGGAACAGGAAAGACGCCATGAAGCTGCTTTTTAAACCATATCCCGATGTATGCTTTTTTACTGCAACCTTCCTCCTATTAGCTATCAAAGTAAGGCCTGGTATGCTTTTTTAATTATTTATATTCTTAATCATGTAACCTGTCTACATTTTAACTATGTATTGTCTGATGTATTTGATGTGTATTTTGTCTTGCTTTTATGGACTTGTTTTAAGCTCCGAATAAAGCCTTCTGAACTGAACTGAATTATGCAGTGAAATATAATTTTAATGCAGTTGAATGCAATTGGATTGGTTACAGGTAAGCCAGTTGTTTGTAAAACAATTGGAATTACTTTTCAGTTACTTTTCAGATTACTTCTGAAGGTACTTTTCAGATTACTTTTTAAGTAACTTTTTCTACTCTGTGTGATACGCCTAGATGTCACACTGGGACATTTACTAGAGAAAAGGTACGTAAATCAGTTTTTGTACTTTTGCAGTTTCTTATGGTTTCATACAAATCAACTCCACACAATTTTCACAAAAAAGCAGTCAATGCAGTCCTATGGGAGAAAACAAATTAATTGACTTAAGTTCTTAGGTTTGGGAGTTGGTTTTCTAGGGTTAGAAACAGGGTTCCCCTAGGGTCAAGGATGCACTAACAGAGCACCCTCAGCGGCTCTAGGGCGGTCGGGTGCAGAGTGCTGAGGCCCAATGTTTTCTAATGGGAGATAGGTGGCCTTGGGTTGGTGACTGCCCACGAGCAGGCAACAAGGTTTATGGGATGAAACCTCCTGGACTTAAGCTCAGGGCAAAGGTGGATCTGGTTTAGCACACAAGGTGCACCCCCAGCGGCACAGGGGTGGCACAGGGGCGGCAGGGTGCTGTTTGGCAGCGGGTGCCCTGTTGTTTTCAATGGGGATTCTCCAGTTACAACAAACACTGCAGACTCGGGGACAAAGATCTTCTGGTGGCGACCACCGGTTGGAGAGGTAAGTTTGGCACCGCTGGTTAGGCCACCCAAGGCCTTGTAACGTCAGGCGCAGGGATGTCTTTTGGCGTCTGGTTTCTCTTACCGGCTGTGGTCGCGGTTGGGGGGATCCTCCAAAAAGGGGCTGCAGGCATTGGTTGGAGGTCTGAGGTAGGCCAGGGATCACCAGATTCCAGGTCAGGATTGCCGGAGAGACCTTGTGGTGTTCGACCACTCAAACGCAGGCCGTGGACGTCGGGTGCAGAGTGGTGCAGACTCGCGGATTTGTCCGGAGCCAGAGTCTGTGGGTGAGCAAATCTGGTGTTCACGGGAGACAAAGTCTTGGTTTGGGAAGGCAGGGCAGGTCCTCCGGGTTCTTGGGGGCTGCTGACTGCAGAACACGCTGGGAATTTGCTGGAGTAGGTTTGAGGTGGGGACAGGCCGGTAGGGCTGGGGCCAAGTCAGTTGGTGTCATCTTCTTCTTCTTCAGCACAGCTCTTCGGTCCTTATTCTTCTTGTTTCTTCATCTCTGAGGAGGCAAGTTTCAGGGTTGCCTCTAAATACTAAATTCAGGGGTGTTACAGATAGGTACAGATCGGGACCAATGGGTCCCTTCCTTGGGGTGGGTACACCCCCTATTATGCCACCCTCCCATGGGAGGGGGGGGCATAAGCCTCACTCTGGTTGGCTGGGTCCCCCCATCTGCAAGATTGCAGTGACTGAAAGTTGTGCTTCACCTCGCCTCCCCCACCTAAGGGGTGGGGTTGGCAAAGGTGAGCATACTTCTCCTCCTAACTTGGTTTTTCCAGCCGAGTCTCCCAGCCAAAGTGGGGGCCTGGACCGGTGGGGTCCAGTTGCTGGGAGCAGCAAATGGCTGGGGTAGCTCGCAAAGGTGGCAAGCCTTTGAAGCTTCCCCTTCATGGACCCAGCCCATCCTGGGAGAGGAGGCACCCATTTTCTAATTTCTTCACGAATCATAACCTTTTCCTCCTAAGCTGTGGGAGAGGCAGAGAATATGTTCCTGGAGTATGTGGGCAGAGTTTACAAGCCCTGTTTTGTGGTGCCCCCGAGAGATGGTTCCTGATTTCTCACATTTCAGAACTTGTAACGCTGCAATTAAAGATGTGGTATATGTGTGTGAGAGCATGATTCTTTTAGCATAGTAGGCGGGAACATCTCGGCTCGCATGCTCCTTGTGCAGGGTACAACACGAGCAGACAATTAACTAATGTCCTGAATAACGGCAAAACTAATTACAACGATTACAACTAATGAACAAAGCAGAAGGATAAGTATTAATACCACCTGGAATAGCGGAAAACCAAACAAAACACAGCAACTTCAGACGCAAAGGGGCACTAAACAAAGCACTGCAGGCCAGCGCACCAAGGGACTCTGTGACTGTGCAGTGTATTAAAAGTGCACCCCCGGTAATAGCTGCTAAATTATTATGTCATTATGTTTTTATTTAATGGGACGGCTTTCAGTAGTTTTGTTGTCTGTGGTTGGTGCGGGGGAGTTCATGAAAAGGGCTGCCTCTGAATCAAATCGTCAGAACTAATTAAGCACCCCAGTTCATAAGCGATGTTATTATAGATAATGTCAACCGTCTCAGTATGAACGCTCTTCTCATATTTTCCGACTTTGCAGTATTACTCTACATTCCTAACCTCGTCTACATTGCTTATACCTGTCCCAATTAGCCAATTAGGGATGCTGTAACGAAGAGTGATGCTGTAGCTCACAAATGGTAAGCATGGGAGGGCTCCAAGCCCTTTCCTGTATACCACATTGTTTTGCAAGTGAGATGCATGTGCTATTGCAGGCACTCACAGGCTCAACCCTAAAAACCATAGCAATCCACTGAAAAACAAATGTTACCGGGACGTTATAGTTAGCAAATAGAATTAAAAAAACCTTAGAAATTCACTGAAAAAAACAAATTGTTTCTGGGCTTGTTATAGTTAGGGTCAGATTTCACTCGTACGAAACCAGTGAAATTCGGCAGTTACAGTTACCTGAGCTAACTATAGCTTACGCCCCCGCAATGCACTGCTTATGACCTCACATATGAAGTCACTTTAAAAAAGATATATTTTCTTTAAAGGGAGGGGAGCCGAGAGGTTCCCCTCCCGGGCCATTTTCAGCCCCGGGAAACACAATCCCCGGGGGACCCCCTTAATTATTGTTTTTGTTTCCCGGGGAGGTGGTGATCCCCGGGGCAGAGGGGGGCCCTCTGGTAGAGCCACCCGCATGCCTTTGCTTAAGTCCCCCTGGAAGGTGGCTTTCCCTTGGACAGAGGTGGGCCGAGTGGTCTCCCTATATTTTTATTGTTTGCAGCCCCGTTCCTTCATGCATGCGGGATTTGGGACTGGGAGCCTGCGTGTCTTTTAAAAAAAATGTTTGCCTCGAATTAGTCCATCCATGGCTGATGAACCTCCACCATATCTGGGGGGGACAGGGTGTTTATACCCTACCGCCTTTTCTTTATTTTTTACTTTGTTTTTGGGACTCGGTTTCAAGCTGCTTGGCTTCAAGATGGCTGCCAACACTTCCTTGTTGAAGTTTTGGCAGGCAAGCAAATTTTAGTAGGATGTGTATATATATATATATATATATATATATATATATATATATATATATTACTGATTACTACAAAAGAAGGAGGCAGTCATAGAGCACTATGGGAAATGTAGTCCCGGTACTTTGATAAAGAGTCTGATAATATTTGTAACGAAGGAAAAATTTGATTGGCACCACTATGGGGGTTAAACTTTGAACCTGACGTGAAAAAACAGTACTACCTTGGTTACATTAGAAGAATTGTGGAAAAGATTGCACAAATTATGAATATTGGGACTTCCTCTTTAAAAGTTTTAAGTGGACAGCTGTCCGTTTTCAATGTCTATAAAGCTACGTTTTTTTTATAAGCTAAACGAACCCATCGACATTAATGAGTGGCATATGATTAAGACTCGTGGAGTCGAAACGCGTAATGCCTGGCTTATTATGGAATAAAGCAACTTTAATAACCAGCGCTGTTGGTGTGGCCTGTATTACGCTGCTGGAAGAAGCGTGCATTTCGTGTGTAATACGAGAGGTGTCTGACACACCTGTAACGGGCCCCGACCCGAGAGGAAGTGGCGCTCCTTCTGTCAGGATTTTTGTTTGTGAGCTAACGCTGTTTAGGAGTGCCCTCCGGCTGTGACATTGAACAGGACCGAGGTTTCGATGGAAGGGCCACGTAAAGAGGCCCGCCTCAACTGAAAGAATGAACTTTGAAAACAGCCAGGGTTTGCTAAAGGAACTTTTCCCGTGCACTTTGCGCTTGTCAAAATTTGCCTGAAAGGTGGATGATGAATGTAAGAACAACTCGGTGGTAGCGAGACTCATCTGTTAAACACTGTGACTGAGGTATGGAACTTTTCCTCTAAAGCAAAGCATTGCACCAGGTACACAGTGGAACACCTTGATGTTTTGCCAAGATCGACATTGATTACTACAAAAGAAGGAGGCAGTCATAGAGCACTATGGGAAATGTAGTCCCGGTACTTTGATAAAGAGTCTGATAATATTTGAACGAAGGAAAACTTTGATTGGCACCACTATGGGGGTTAAACTTTGAACCTGACGTGAAAAAACAGTACTACCTTGGTTACATTAGAAGAATTGTGGAAAAGATTGCACAAATTATGAATATTGGGACTTCCTCTTTGAAAGTTTTAAGTGGACAGCTGTCCGTTTTCAATGTCTATAAAGCTACGTTTTTTTTATAAGCTAAACGAACCCATCGACATTAATGAGTGGCATATGATTAAGACTCGTGGAGTCGAAACGCGTAATGCCTGGCTTATTATGGAATAAAGCAACTTTAATAACCAGCGCTGTTGGTGGGGCCTGTATTACGCTGCTGGAAGAAGCGTGCATTTCGTGTGTAATATATATATATATATATATATATATATATATATATTACCTACTGGCGGTCGCCAGTAGGTAGTTATAGTTAGGACCACGTTTCCATAGGAAAACCTCAACATTCTATTTTGAATAACTTTGGCGCCGGTCGACGAATCCTCGCGAATTTCTCAAAATAGGTGGGGCGCTACGCTCCGCTCCTACCCTGAAAGTCTCGGGGGGATCCGTCAAGCGGGGGCTGAGATAAAAGGGGGGTCCCAAAACGCGTTTTTCCCATGCATTTTTCCATAGGACCTTTAGAACGAGCTACAGCCCGAACGGCTGAACAGAATTACTCAAAATTTGGCAGAGAGGTAGTCCCTAGGTCAAGGAAGTGCCTTTTGTAGGTTTGGTGTAAATCTGTTCAGTAGATTCTGAGAAAATAGCCTTTAAATCAATATATATATCTGAGCCCGCTTACGGTACGCTTACCGTACGCTTACGGTAAGCGTACGGTGGCGTGCGCGAGCGCGATTCTGATTGGCTCTTAGATCTTAGTAAACATTCGAATCGGCCGAAACCAGGAAGCGGCGGCCGCCATTTTGTGTATTTCACTCTGAAAAAAAAGAGTGAAAACAAGGAAAGGGGGCAATGAGGAGAGTTACAGACCCCCTAACATTTGTAAGGGGGTCAAAGAAGGACAGAAAAGTACAAAAAAAACATTTATTGATTTTAAAAAAAATCACGGGGTACGCGTACGGTAAGCTTACGGTAAGCGTACGATAGAAAAAAAAAAAAAAAAAAAATGAAAATCAGATTTAAGTGTTTAGATATTAGGGGGCTCTAAAAAGAGCCGTTGTGTTTATGAAATGATTTTTTAGTGGTACCTACAAGTAAGTACCGATGCAGAGTCTAAGGTTCAAGAGGAAGACTCTGTTCCCTTCATCATTGAAGTGCACACCATCTCCTCTATAAATGTCTTGCATGTCATAACGCAAGTTGTTGTGGTAAATGGCACCCATACCATAGTCATGGAGGAAAGCAGAAACAGATGTGTTGACGTGCTTTCTTGCTTTGTCATCGCACCGCGTGCCCACCGTGCGTGCACGGCACTAACTGCGTAAAGTGGGCGCGCGGTGCGCGAAGCGCACCGCGTGCTCACTGTGCGCGCACGGTGCGCGAAGCGCACCGTGCGCGCACGGAACGAACTGCGTTAAGTGGGCGCGCACGCCACGAATGGCGTAAAGTAACTTAGCATTTAAAAAACCGTACAAATTCACTGAAAAAACCATAGGTTTCACACACGTTATAGTTAGGAATTAGCATTTAAAAAACCTTGCAAATTCACTGAAAAAACCATAGGTTTCACACATGTTATAGTTAGCGGAAATTTTACTGATAAAAAACCAATGAAATTCCCCCGTTATAGTTAGTGCAGGCAACTATAACTCACGCGACCGCAATCTTCTGCTGATGACATATGTGTCTTTATGAAAAAAAAATATTTGTAATATATGTATAGCTAAAAATGTATGGAAGAAGACATGGGCAAATAAGTGTCTAAATACAGTATTAGCATCAGCAGAGGATTGCGGTCGCGTGAGTTATAGTTGCCTGCACTAACTATAACGGGGGAATTTCATTGGTTTTTTATCAGTAAAATTTCCGCTAACTATAACATGTGTGAAACCTATGGTTTTTTCAGTGAATTTGCAAGGTTTTTTAAATGCTAATTCCTAACTATAACGTGTGTGAAACCTATGGTTTTTTCAGTGAATATATATATATATATATATACATACACGCATACATACACATATATCACCTACTGCCGCACGCCAGGAGGTAGTTATAGTTAGGACCTATTTTCCATAGACTAAGCATGTTTTGTTTTGCTAATTACTTTCACGACGTTGACAAAACTTCAGAAAATTTTCAAACGTAGTGTGCCCCATCACTTCAACCGCTATCTGGGAAAGTTTTGGGGTGGCTCGTCAAGCGAGGCCCGAGAAATAGAGGGTGGTCATAAAACGTGTTTTGTCCTTGCTATTCCCCATAGGGATTTTAGACACTACTACAGCCTGAACCCCTAAAATGAATTACACCGAATTTGGCAGAAAGCTAGATGTAGGTCCAGGAAGATATCTTTTCGTTATTTGGTTATTGAAGAAAAAAGATTTATAGATATCTAGCGATGCGGAGGGTCCGGCGATCCGGCAGTTCTCATAGTGAGATCTGATTGGCTGCAACACTTCAACCAGAAAGTGTTGGCAGCCATATTGAGACCCGGGACTCAGCCCGAGTCCCCCAAAAATGCAATATATACCCAAAAGGGGCGTGGTAGGAATACTCTGACCCCCTAGACCTGGTGGTGGGGTCCAACAGGGACCCTGCCAGGGGCCAAGAACGTGTTTACAAAAGATTTTCAGAGGATTTGCGAATCTGGGCAAAATTTAAAAATAAAATTGCAGGGGAGGGGGAGGCCCACACAGCCCCCCTCCCCAGGCCTCCTTTCACCTTGGCAGGTGCAGTCAGAACATTGTAGAGCATTATGGCAATACAGCTACGTATTTGCTGCTGTGCAACACTATCTTTGTGGCCAGAGAAAGGTATGTGAACCTTTATGTGAACCTAATTATTGCTGACCAATGTCCTCCCCAAATTCCCTAGTTTTCTTTCCTCACCCTCCTATATTGTCTTCACTTTTTGGTTCTCCAGTTGACGTGTTATAATAAAAAACAAAATCACATAAAAAATATGTTTTAAAGGAAAAAAGTTCTTTTAAGAACTACCCAAATATTTCCAGCAAAAAAGAGCTTGTGTTTATAATAACCATATTTTTACAGGTGTAAGAAAATTGCATTTAAGATAGTCATAAAATGTATGTGTATGGTAAGTTTAATTTGAGGTGTTACAATTAGTGTTGTGCACTACAATAGTGGGAAGTGTCCAAGTTACAAGTGTTCTTTAGTTGCCTTGTATGATTCTGGCTTGCTCAGTTATGTAACAACTGTTGTACACCATGTTATTGTATTTGACATGAGACTGATGGATATTTGATAATTCTGTACTACACTGTTGTATACCCTGTAAAACGGTAGTGTATTGGTGTACAGTAGAGTATGATGGTAAACAGTAAAGTGGCATGAGTTGCACCTGAGTGATGTTTAATTATTTCAGTTTTAAGTTGTACATTGGATTCTATTCACAAATAATAGAATCAAAGTTTGAAAATGGGAAGTTCTTATTACAGTAATACAGCAACATTTGAAAGTATATAATTAACAGAAGTTAATGTATATCAATTCTTGTCCTTCCTGTTATGTGTTTCTCAGAGATCAATAACAATGTTGTTTTTGAAATATGTCATCATTTAGAATGAAAGGAGTTCAAGATGATCATATTTTAGAAGGCATCATGAAACACTGGGGAAAACCAAATTAGTTGGAGTGTGAAAAACCCCATAGATGCTGTGCATGTCCAACTGTTCACAGATGTATCAATGAAACATCCTATATGCAAAACCATACAAGAAAGCAACAGTAACAGTAGATTTTGTGCAATGTTATCAACCTTACGGACTACATAATGACAATTCTATTGAAATGTAGAAGCCTAATAACACCAAAAGGTTGTACATTTCTTACATTGGTAATATGATGATTTAGAATTCTAGTTGTTAACCTCTTCTATGCCCATGACGAGACTATCTCGTCATGGACCCCGCCCGCTAATGAAAGGCCCGGCACAGGAGGGGGAAAGGGCGGGGCACTGAAGGGGTTAAATGAACAGGTAGCAGTCTTTTAAAAGTTTGGGTAGTATCCGCTTAAAAACAAGACGGTTGTCATCACGTTCCGTCCAGCCTCTGTTGGTCTTTAAATAGATTGGTATAGTGTCCTGATGCCCTGATGCTGCAGTGTCTCCATAATGACAAATAATTGCAGTACACAAGTAAATGTGCAACCTAAAATAGACATTTGGGAAGCTGTAAATGCACATAATAATTGTAATGTTATTTACAGTTAATCTCTGGATTATAAAAATCTAATATTTGGTTACCATTGTTGAACAAAGGGTAGACACTAGTTTTGATTGACCGTTTAGACAGACGTTTCGTAGCACAGCTTTACATATTACATTTTAAAATAAAATTGATTTTTAGTTAGGTATTGGTATGTATACAAATCTTTCAAAAGCGCTAACAGTGGAGTTTGAAGTTACAAACTCGATGAAGGCAATGCAAACATTCATGTTCTCGCTAGTAGCTTATAACAAAGAGGTCAGAATTTGGCTGTGTTTCGTTAGCTATTATTGTAGAAATACCAGACAGTATGCTTGAGCATCTTGTTGCTGATTAAAAGTGAAATTGAATAGCACCGGTGCACATACCTGCCATATCTCTACTGGCACATGTAGAGTGGCATATATCGGTGTCTGTCACAAATTTGATGATTCAGACTTATGAAAGTTTTGTAGAAAGGTTGATGTGAATGTTGCAGTATTACTTATTTAACTGATGATAAGTATAAAAGTAGATTAACAATTACATTGCTATAGCAATTAATGCCATTGAAATTCTGAAATTGATAGGCTGTACATTTTTGTGTGTTTTGTTCTCTCAATATTTCATTTGCAAGACATTTTTGGTTGGGTAAAAATACTGTATTCTTTTAGCTGAGGAGCGTATAACATGCACAAACGATTGTATTCACTGACACAGCTACTGTCTGCATTAATTGTTGTGTCATGTACAATATATAGTCCTGTTATTGTTTTAACCAGAGGCAGAGCTATGTATGCCATTCACTCTTGGAATACTAGCCAATAATAATTATTGCATAATCTAGGTTAAATCCTTGCAATTTGTGTATTGTCACTGCATAAGCCAAATAAAGAGAAAAGTGTTCTTTTCGATTATATAAATCTTTGATGAGTAAAAATCTTGCTGTACATTTTGAGGTTTTTTTATGCTCTTCAGTGTGGTCGAATTTAATCACAATGAATGATGTATTGTCATTATTTGAAATGTCAAAAAGTCCACTGCAAATCCCGTGGCTACATTTACCAGTCTATCTCCTGCATATAAATTGCAACTTAAAATTACACAACTATTTTTTACAAAGATGCAAACCTTCCTCAATCCTGCTGTACGTGACACAGATTTTTCCATATTTTGGAGCTAAACTAATCCTGTAAGTGACACTGATGTTTCCATATTTTTTTAGCTAAACATCTGCTAATAGAGATGTTACTGCGTGACTCTCAATATTATCTATACAAGGGAGATGTTCAATTTGTCGAATTTCATCATTTATTTCAGCGCATTCTTGAAGAGTTGACATTAAACAAACCACAGGTTAGGATTGTGAAAGAAGATAATGCATTCCTTAAGGAGGTGAACGAAGTTTAGGAAACAGTATTGTTAGACTTTTTGCCTGTAGTATTTTCTTTGCTTCTTGTGTGAAAATGTCGAGGTATTGTAGTTTTTTGGCATATTTTGGCATATTATTCTTTCTTAGCTTGCCTCACATTCTGTGTTAGTTCCTTGTATGTAAAATTCAACCAAATAATGACATTCCCTATATTTTTTAAGGAATTCTAAGTTTGCTCCTCAAACAGTTTTTGGGAAACTAGTTCATCTTTCACAGGTGTAAGTTTTAATAATTCTCAAAACCAATCATGTATCCCCCATACAGGTAGCCATAAGATGTTCTAAGTACTTCTTCCATCCACAAATGAACAAATGGCAACATTAAGTTACAAATCATGCTGACTTTATCGATTTTTTTTAAACTCTCCCAAGTTTTTGATGTGTGTCAAGTTTTTAATTTCACATATTCCTATTTGTTGTGAGGCACCATAGGCAGCAACAGTAGATTATGTAATGTAATTTCGTTTATGTTATGTGCTGCAAATCCTGTAGGAGCAGCAACTATACAAGATAAATTTGAATTTGTAACTTTATGGACGTAAGCGATAACATCTTTGATAAGAAAGCTTTTTCCAGTTCCTGCTTGGCTGCTGACATATTGTAATATAGGTCCAAAAGTACTGCAGTCACATTATACATTTTCAAGTTCAAGTCCATAATCTACTGCCTGCTTAATTTCGATGTACCTTTGTAGTTTCTCTTAATTTAATTATACTAAGTGATCTAAGTTCTCCACGTCCTTTTAACTTTGTCCATTGCATGTTCAACCTCATCCATGGCAACTATAGCTTCATTGTCAACTTATGGATGTCCAAGTGGTTCTGCAGTCTCAGAGGTGGAACAGTTGTCATTACTTTTTTTTATATTTATTTTTATTGACCTTTTGCAAAACATACAAACATTTCAATTACCTAATTGACAATCATTCCTCAGTGATCAGCGTATCTTCATCGCAACGCTAGCAGATACTTGTCAATTTTCAGCTGCTTCGAAACCCCGCCAGTGGAAGTCCTTCTCTCTCGCCAATGGGATGCAGTCACAGGTCAAGTTCCATGGGCTCAGTTCCCTCTGGGGATTTCAAGTCCTCTCCCTGAGGAGAGGGGTCCTGAGTGTTTGGCTGTTCAGAACCTGGTTTCCCAGTCATCTTACCTTTCCTCTTGGAAGGTTGGGCCTTTCTTTCAGGCTTCAACACTTCTTTTTTACCCTGTTTTCTGCTCTGTGCTCTAGTCTTGTCACACACAATCTCAGGGATGTTCAGCATTGCTGCATGGGTTTTCAATTCTACCTCAGCCCAGGCCAAGGTCTCCAGGTCGTTTCCAAGCCGACAGGCAGCTGGAAATTTTGGAGGGACCAATACCTGCTTCAGGCCAGTAACCTCTTGGTGCCACCATTGATGGGGGCTAAGCCCAACTCTGCTCTTTCTTTTTGTAGAGCCAGGAGTCTGGTCTCTAATCTCTTGGTCAACCTCACTAAGAGGTTGGTCTCCTCATTAAGGCTGCCCTCAGTGGACTCAGAAGCACCCGACCCACCTGTGTGGGGTCTTGGTGCTGTGAGTTGTATTCTTGAAGTTAGAGGTACAGGGGCACTGTTCTCCCTAGGAAGTAAGGGGAGGTTGGAAGTTATCCTCATACCCTCCTTCCTCTTCCCCATCTGAGAGGTCTTCACCTTGCTCAGAGGGGTGGTTCTACCCTGCCAACAGCTCATGAAGCTTTAGTTTGGAGGGATGGGACCCCATGGTAACGTTTTTAAGTTGACATTGAGATCTTAACTCCCTACATTCTAAGTGGAGATAAGGGGTGAGGTCAAGCTCTTCAACCATGTTCTCTATGTCATTAATTATATTTTCACTAATAGCTGGGTTCTTGTTAAGTGACATTCTATATAAAGATTCCAACCCTCTTACCCCTAACTAGAGCGAGTTTTTATTTTTCTAAAATTCTAAAGGGACTTAACCAAGTCCCCAACAAGACTTTAACTAATTTGGAAAAATGTGTCAATTCAAAAATTCAGAATTCTAAAGACAATTTAGGAGTTCTGTCGTGTGATCAGGTGTTGACCAAGTCGGTCCAACAAAAAGTTGTAGACCCCACCGCTGATCCACCAATGTAGGAAGCTAACTGTATATACTATACCAAAGTAAGGTATTGTGTGCACAGAGTCCAGTGGAACCCCAAAGGTAGGCAGAGGTCAAAGTAGATAATACCTTACTCTCTATTTGTGGTAGTGGGGGCTAGCAGTAAGGCCTTATCAGAGGGTAGTGTTAAGCATTTATTGTATTCACCCAGGCAAGAAATGATGTCACACACTCAAAGACTGTACTCAGAACAATTTGTTATTTAGTTGTATTGTATTTACTAGAACCAAGCCTTCGTAAGAATTATGCAGTGAAATATAATTTGAATGCAGTTGAATGCAATTGGATTGGTTACAGGTAAGCCAGTTGTTTGTAAAACAATTGGAATTACTTTTCAGTTACTTTTCAGATTACTTCTGAAGGTACTTTTCAGATTACTTTTTAAGTAACTTTTACTACTCTGTGTGATACGCCTAGATGTCACACTGGGACATTTACTAGAGAAAAGGTACGTAAATCAGTTTTTGTACTTTTGCAGTTTCTTATGGTTTCATACAAACCAACTCCACACAATTTTCACAAAAAAGCAGTCAATGCAGTCCTATGGGAGAAAACAAATTAATTGACTTAATAGTAAGTTCTTAGGTTTGGGAGTTGGTTTTCTAGGGTTAGAACCAGGGTTCCCTTAGGGTCAAGGATGCACTAACAGAGCACCCTCAGCGGCTCTAGGGCGGTCGGGTGCAGAGTGCTGAGGCCCAATGTTTTCTAATGGGAGATAGGTGGCCTTGGGTTGGTGACTGCCAACGAGCAGGCAACAAGGTTGTGGGATCAAACCTTCTGGACTTAGGCTCAGGGCAAAGGTGGATCTGGTTTAGCACACAAGGTGCACCCCCAGCGGCACAGGGGTGGCACAGGGGCGGCAGGGTGCTGTTTGGCAGCGGGTGCCCTGTTGTTTTCAATGGGGATTCTCCAGTTACAACAAACACTGCAGGCTCGGGGACAAAGATCTTCTGGTGGCGACCACCGGTTGGAGAGGTAAGTTTGGCACTGCTGGTTGGGCCACCCAAGGCCTTGTAACGTAGGGATGTCTTTTGGCGTCTGGTTTCTCTTACCGACTGTGGTCGCGGTTGGGGAGATCCTCCAAAAAGGGGCTGCAAGCTTTGGTTGGAGGTCTGAGGTAGGCCAGGGATCACCAGATTACAGGTCAGGATTGCCGGGGAGACCTCCTCGTGGTGTTCGACCACTTAAACCCAGAACGTGGGCGTCGGGTGCAGAGTGGTGCAGACTCGCTGATTTGTCCGGAGCCAGAGTCTGTGGGTGAGCAAATCTGGTGTTCACTGGAGACAAAGTCTTGGTTTGGGAAGGCAGGGCAGGTCCTCCGGGTTCTTGGGGGCTGCTGACTGCAGAACACGCTGGGAATTTGCTGGAGTAGGTTTGAGGTGGGGACAGGCCGGTAGGGCTGGGGCCAAGTCAGTTGGTGTCATCTTCCTCTTCTTCAGCACAGCTCTTCGGTCCTTATTCTTCTTGTTTCTTCATCTCTGAGGAGGCAAGTTTCAGGGTTGCCTCTAAATACTAAATTCAGGGGCTTTACAGATAGGTACAGATCGGGACCAATGGGTCCCTTCCTTGGGGTGGGTACACCCCCTATTATGCCACCCTCCCATGGGAGGGGGGGCATAAGCCTCACTCTGGTTGGCTGGGTCTCCCCATCTGCAAGATTGCAGTCACTGAAAGTTGTGCTTCACCTCGCCTCCCCCACCTAAGGGGTGGGGTTGGCAAAGGTGGGCATACCTCTCCTCCTAACTTGGTTTTTCCAGCCGAGTCTCCCAGCCAAAGTGGGGGCCTGGACAGGTGGGGTCCAGTTGATGGGAGCAGCAAATGGCTGGGGTAGCTCGCAAAGGTGGCAAGCCTTTGAAGCTTCCCCTTCATGGACCCAGCCCATCCTAGGGGAGGAGGCACCCATTTTCTAATTTCTTCATGAATCATAACGTTTTCCTCCTAAGCTGTGGCAGAGGCCGAGAATATGTTCCTGAAGTATGTGGGCAGAGTTTACAAGCCCTGTTTTGTGGTGCCCCCGAGAGATGGTTTCTGATTTCTCACATTTCAGAACTTGTAACGCTGCATTTAAAAATGTGGTATATGTGTGTGAGAGCATGATTCTTTTAGCATAGTAGGCGGGAACATCTCGGCTCGCATGCTCCTTGTGCAGGGTACAACACGAGCAGACAATTAACTAATGTCCTGAATAACGGCAAAACTAATTACAACGATTACAACTAATGAACAAAGCAGAAGGATAAGTATTAATACCACCTGGAATAGCGGAAAACCAAACAAAACACAGCAACTTCAGACGCAAAGGGGCACTAAACAAAGCACTGCAGGCCAGCGCACCAAGGGACTCTGTGACTGTGCAGTGTATTAAAAGTGCACCCCCGGTAATAGCTGCTAAATTATTATGTTTTTATTTAATGGGATGGCTTTCAGTAGTTTTGTTCTCTGTGGTTGGTGCGGGGGAGTTCATGAAAATGGCTGCCTCTGAATCAAATCGTCAGAACTAATTAAGCACCCCAGTTCACAAGCGGTGTTATTATAGATAATGTTAACCGTCTCAGTATGAACGCTCTTCTCATATTTTCCGACTTTGCAGTATTACTCTACATTCCTAACCTCGTCTACATTGCTTATACCTGTCCCAATTAGCCAATTAGGGATGCTGTAACGAAGAGTGATGCTGTTGCTCACAAATGGTAAGCATGGGAGGGCTCCAAGCCCTTTTCTGTATACCACATTGTTTTGCAAGTGAGATGCATGTGCTAGTGCATGCACTCACAGGCTCAACCCTAAAAACCATAGCAATCCACTTAAAAAACAAATGTTACAGGGACGTTATAGTTAGCAAATAAAATTAAAAAAACCTTAGAAATTCACTGAAAAAAACAAATTGTTACTGGGCTTGTTATAGTTAGGGTCAGATTTCACTCGTACGAAACCAGTGAAATTCGGCAGTTATAGTTACCTGAGCTAACTATAGCTTACGCCCCCGCAATGCACTGCTTATGACCTCACATATGAAGTCACCTTAAAAAAAATATATTTTCTTTAAAGGGAGGGGAGCCAAGAGGTTCCCCTCCCGGGCCATTTTCAGCCCCGGGAAACACAATCCCCGGGGGACCCCCTTAATTATTGCTTTTGTTTCCCGGGGAGGTGGTGATCCCCGGGGCTGAGGGGGGCCCTTTGGTAGAGCCGCCCGCATGCCTTTGCTTAAGTCCCCCTGGAAGGTGGCTTTCCCTTGGACAGAGGTGGGCCGAGGGGTCTCCCTATATTTTTATTGTTTGGAGCCCCCTTCCTTCATGCATGCAGGATTTGGGACTGGGAGCCTGCGTGTCTTTTAAAAAAAATGTTTGCCTCGAATTAGTCCATCTATGGCTGATGAACCTCCACCATATCTGGGGGGGACAGGGTGTTTATACCCTGCCCCCTTTTCTTTATTTTTTACTTTGTTTTTGGGACTCGGTTTCAAGCTGCTTGGCTTCAAGATGGCTGCCAACACTTCCTGGTTGAAGTCTTGGTAGGCAAGCAATATATATATATATATATATATACGTTTACATACACGCATACATACACATATATCACCTACTGCCGCTCGCCAGGAGTTAGTTATAGTTAGGACCTATTTTCCATAGACGAAACATGTTTTGTTTTGCTAATGACTTTCACGACGTTGACAAAACTTCAGAAAATTTTCAAACGTAGTGCGCCCCATCACTTCAACCGCTATCTGGGAAAGTTTTGGGGTGGTTCGTCAAGCGAGGCCCGAGAAATAGAGGGTGGTCATAAAACTTGTTTTGTCCTTGCTATTCCCCATAGGGATTTTAGACACGACTACAGCCTGAACCGCTAAACGGAATTACACCGAATTTGGCAGAAAGCTAGATGTAGGTCCAGGAAGATATCTTTTCGTTATTTGGTGGAAATCTGTTCAGTATTTTTTGAGTTATTGAAGAAAAAAGATTTATAGATATCTAGCGATGCGGAGGGTCCGGCGATCCGGCAGTTCTCATAGTGAGATCTGATTGGCTGCAAACACTTCAACCAGAAAGTGTTGGCAGCCATATTGAGACCCGGGACTCAGCCCGAGTCCCCCAAAAATGCAATATATACCCAAAAGGGGCGTGGTAGGAATACTCTGACCCCCTAGACCTGGTGGTGGGGTCCAACAGGGACCCTGCCAGGGGCCAAGAACGTGTTTACAAAAGATTTTCAGAGGATTTGCGAATCTGGGCAAAATTTAAAAATAAAATTGCAGGGGAGGGGGAGGCCCACACAGCCCCCCTCCCCAGGCCTCCTTTCACCTTGGCAGGTGCAGTCAGAACATTGTAGAGCATTATGGCAATACAGCTACGTATTTGCTGCTGTGCAACACTATCTTTGTGGCCAGAGAAAGGTATGTGAACCTTTATGTGAACCTAATTATTGCTGACCAATGTCCTCCCCAAATTCCCTAGTTTTCTTTCCTCACCCTCCTATATTGTCTTCACTTTTTGGTTCTCCAGTTGGTCCAGTTGACGTGTTATAATAAAAAACAAAATCACATAAAAAATATGTTTTAAAGGAAAAAAGTTCTTTTAAGAACTACCCAAATATTTCCAGCAAAAAGGAGCTTGTGTTAATAATAACCATATTTTTACAGGTGTAAGAAAATTGCATTTAAGATAGTCATAAAATGTATGTGTATGGTAAGTTTAATTTGAGGTGTTACAATTAGTGTTGTGCACTACAATAGTGGGAAGTGTCCAAGTTACAAGTGTTCTTTAGTTGCCTTGTATGATTCTGGCTTCCTCAGTTATGTTTTATTTCCTCAAGTATGTTTTACTATACTTTTAACAACTGTTGTACACCATGTTATTGTATTTGACATGAGACTGATGGATATTTGATAATTCTGTACTACACTGTTGCATACCCTGTAAAATGGTAGTGTATTGGTGTCAATCAATCAAAAGACCTTTATTCGAATTTCATAAAATTCATAAAAGTACATAAAAATAATTCATTATTACAATATTCCAATACAGTTTCGTAAAATTAAAAACCGATACAGCAACAAATCAGGGATTTTCCATCATCTTACGTGCACATGTGATAAGTCTTAAGAAAGTGCTGGTGCGAAAAATTAATTCATCTGTCTCCAGAGAAAGTAACATTGAACGGGACTCCTCCAGAGAGAGTGGTCTCTGCTTTCTAAAATATGGTGTTAAAAACCAATTTATATATTTTAAATAAAATTTACAGAAGACTAGGGAATGTAACTCATTCTGTGTGCTAATACCGTCGCACGGGCTAGGACTATACTCAGTTGAACGATGGTAACCCAAAGGGAAACCCAGTAAAAAATTTACAGAGCCTGCCCTTAAACGGAATAGCAAAGACCTCTCCCAGTTGGACATGGGTAGGGTAAGATAGAGTGGGAATGGTTGCAGGCACATGTCATTCTCCATGTATCTTGCTACAGTCGGTTTTAATATTTCCCTTTCCATTCTTTCTGTATCGAAAAGTGCATAAAGTACCTTATCTTTGGGTTCGATTCCCAATGGGTCAGAAAAGAGGTCGCCTCTATTTACGGCGCTTAATATTTTTTGAACTCCAGCTAGCCAAGGAATCAATAGGCCATGATCACATTTGAGGCAATCTTTGATTATATCTTGAGTTAAAGTGGCTGCGTTGTTCCGCCAAATTCTCAGCCAAAATAGAGCTGGTCTGGATCTGATGAAATCACAGATATAGGGAAGATTAAGCTCTTTGTGGCAGATGAATTCGGAGGATGAGATTGGGGCACCCAATAGTTTCCTACAGAAGCGACTCTCTTCACGTTGGATGCCAGGATTTTTTCCCAAACCCCAAACTTCAGCCCCGTAAGTTGCGGCAGGAATGCACTGTAATCTAAAAAATTTTAAAATGGCACAGATAGCGCCTAGTTTCTTTTGGCGTGGGAGACTCAATATTGAGTTGGTGGCTTTCGAGAACTTGCTCATGGCGTGGGCAGAATGCCCACTCCATGAGCCGTTCGCAGCGAAAACCACCCCTAGGTATGTAAAAGAATTTACAGAATCTAATTTGTTAGGACCAATATGTATGGTGTTAAGTTTCCGTTTCCCGGGCCCACATGACATTATAAAAGACTTTTTTAAAATTTACACGCAGATCTAAACCCTCCATATGGTGGACAAAATTTTCCACAAGCAGACGGAGGGCATTGTATTGGTGTACAGTAGAGTGTGATGGTGAACAGTAAAGTGGCATGAGTTGCACCTGAGTGATGTTTAATTATTTCAGTTTTAAGTTGTACATTGGAATCTATTCACAAATAATAGAATCAAAGTTTGAAAATGGGAAGTTCTTATTACAGTAATACAGCAACATTTGAAAGTATATAATTAACAGAAGTTAATGTATATCAATTCTTGTCCTTCCTGTTATGTGTTTCTCAGAGATCAATAACAATGTTGTTTTTGAAATATGTCATCATTTAGAATGAAAGGAGTTCAAGATGATCATATTTTAGAAGGCATCATGAAACACTGGGGAAAACCAAATTAGTTGGAGTGTGAAAAACCCCATAGATGCTGTGCATGTCCAACTGTTCACAGATGTATCAATGAAACATCCTATATACAAAACCATACAAGAAAGCAACAGTAACAGTAGATTTTGTGCAATGTTATCAACCTTACGGACTACATAATGACAATTCTTTTGAAATGTAGAAGCCTAATAACACCAAAAGGTTGTACATTTCTTACATTGGTAATATGATGATTTAGAATTCTAGTTGTTAAATGAACAGGTAGCAGTCTTTTAAAAGTTTGGGTAGTATCCGCTTAAAAACAAGACAGTTGTCATCACGTTCCGTCTAGCCTCTGTTGGTCTTTAAATAGATTGGTATAGTGTCCTGATGCCCTGATGCTGTAGTGTCTCCATAATTAAAAATAATTGCAGTACACAAGTAAATGTGCAACCTAAAATAGACATTTGGGAAGCTGTAAATGCACATAATAATTGTAATGTTATTTACAGTTAATCTCCGGATTATAAAAATCTAATATTTGGTTACCATTGTTTAACAAAGGGTAGACACTAGTTTTGATTGACCGTTTAGACAGACGTTTCGTAGCACAGCTTTACATATTACATTTTAAAATAAAAATTGATTTTTAGTTAGGTATTGGTATGTATACAAATCTTTCAAAAGCGCTAACAGTGGAGTTTGAGGTTACAAACTCGATGAAGGCAATGCAAACATTCATGTTCTCGCTAGTAGCTTATAACAAAGAGGTCAGAATTTGGCTGTGTTTCGTTAGCTATTATTGTAGAAATACCAGACAGTATGCTTGAGAATCTTGTTGCTGATTAAAAGTGAAATTGAATAGCACCGGTGCACATACCTGCCATATCTCTACTGGCACATGTAGAGTGGCATATATCGGTGTCTGTCACAAATTTGATGATTCAGACTTATGAAAGTTTTGCAGAAAGGTTGAAGTGAATGTTGCAGTATTACTTATTTAACTGATGATAAGTATAAAAGTAGATTAACAATTACATTGCTATAGCAATTAATGCCATTGAAATTCTGAAATTGATAGGCTGTACATTTCTGTGTGTTTTGTTCTCTCAATTTTTCATTTGCAAGACATTTTTGGTTGGGTAAAAATACTGTATTCTTTTAGCTGAGGAGCGTATAACATGCACAAACGATTGTATTCACTGACACAGCTACTGTCTGCATTAATTGTTGTGTCATGTACAATATATAGTCCTGTTATTGTTTTAACCAGAGGCAGAGCTATGTATGCCATTTACTCTTGGAATACTAGCCAATAATAATTATTGCATAATCTAGGTTAAATCCTTGCAATTTGTGTATTGTCACTGCATAAGCCAAATAAAGAGAAAAGTGTTCTTTTCGATTATATAAATCTTTGATGAGTAAAAATCTTGCTGTACATTTTGAGTTTTTTTATATGCTCTTCAGTGTGGTCGGATTTAATCACAATGAATGCAGTCTTGTCATTATTTGCAATGTCAAAAAGTCCACTGCAAATCCCGTGGCTACATTTACCAGTCTTTCTCCTGCATATAAATTGCAACTTAAAATTACACAACTATTTTTACAAAGATGCAAACCTTCCTCAATCCTGCTGTACGTGACACAGATTTTTCCATATTTTGGAGCTAAACTAATCCTGTAAGTGACACTGATGTTTCCATATTTCTTTAGCTAAACATCTGCTAATAGAGATGTTACTCCGTGACTCTCAATATTATCTATACAAGGGAGATGTTCAATTTGTCGAATTTCATCATTTATTTCAGCGCATTCTTGAAGAGTTGACATTAAACAAACCACAGGTTAGGATTGTGAAAGAAGATAATACATTCCTTAAGGAGGTGAACGAAGTTTAGGAAACAGTATTGTTAGACTTTTTGCCTGTAGTATTTCTTTGCTTCTTGTGTGAAAATGTCAAGGTATTGTAGTTTTTTTGCATATTTTGGCATATTATTCTTTCTTGGCTTGCCTCACATTCTGTGTTAGTTCCTTGTATGTAAAATTCAACCAAATAATGACATTCCCTATATTTTTTAAGGAATTCTAAGTTTGCTCCTCAAACAGTTTTTGGGAAACTAGTTCATCTTTCACAGGTGTAAGTTTTAATAATTCTCAAAACCAATCATGTATCCCCCATACAGGTTGTCATAAGATGTTCTAAGTACTTCTTCCATCCACAAATGAACAAATGGCAACATTAAGTTACAAATCATGCTGACTTTATCAATTTTTTTAAACTCTCCTTAGTTTTTCATGTGTGTCAAGTTTTTAATTTCACATATTCCTATTTGTTGTGAGGCACCATAGGCAGCAACAGTAGATTATGTAATGTAATTTCTCTTATGTTATGTGCTGCAAATCCTGTAGGAGCAGCAACTATACAAGATAAATTTGAGTTTGTAACTTTATGGACATAAGCGATAACAACTTTGATAAGAAAGCTTTTTCCAGTTCCAGCTTGGCTGCTGACATATTGTAATATAGGTCCAAAAGTACTGCAGTCATATTATACATTTTCAAGTTCAAGTCCATAATCTACTGCCTGCTTAATTTCGATGTACCTTTGTAGTTTCTCTGAATTTAATTGTGATACTAAGTGATCTAAGTTCTCCACGTCCTTTTAACTTTGTCCATTGCATGTTCAACCTCATCCATGGCAACTTTAGCTTCATTGTCAACTTATGGATGTCCAAGTGGGTCTGCAGTCCCAGAGGTGGAACAGTTGTTATTATTTTTTTTATATTTATTTTTATTGACCTTTTGCAAAACATACAAACATTTCAATTACCTAATTGACAATCATTCCTCAGTGATCAGCGTATCTTCATCGCAACGCTAGCAGATACTTGTCCATTTTCAGGTGCTTCGAAACCCCGCCAGTGGAAGTCCTTCTCTCTCGCCAATGGGATGCAGTCACAGGTCAAGTTCATATAACAACTATGCAAATTAAGGAATTAACCAGCCATCGTCCCTGTCTATATGGATTGTAAGTCTCAGGTTCAGGACATTGTGTGTGTCAGAATCTATGGAGACAAACATGGTAGTAGTGCCTGGGGGGAAGAACAATGCATTCTAACTCAAGCCCCTGTCAGCGTGGTGGGCCAGGTTATATCTTTGAGGTGCTGCGTGGCCATCTCTGTCATGGGGATCAATTATCTGCTGCTGCTGCTCCGTGGTGGCATAGTGACCTCTCCCTCTGCTGCTTGTTCAAATGCAGTTAGCATCTCCTACTACCTGTCTGCCAGTGGCACCCTGTAGAGGCCCCTGGTTTTCTCTAGTTGCAAGGCCATGCCCTCTGCTGTCGCCCAGGTGGCAACCTCTGCCTGCCATCTTTTGTTTGGTGGCCCTGTAATCCCACGACGTCCTCTGGCGGGATTTTCAATGTGGCAGCGGGGTCCGGACACCCGGAGGAGGAAGTCAGCGCTCCAGCTTCAGGGGCGGACATGACGCTGAGGGCAGAAACGGACGGCCGATAGACGGAAGAAAAGGAGAGGGAGAACACGGAGGAGAGGAGGAAGGACGCCCAAGACCACGACGACGCTGGGGCAAGTACGGAGACAGAAGGAGGGATACGGCCATCACAGCCAGAGAAAGGAGACTGCGAGGACCAGAGTGGGAGCCCCGAGACAGACAGGTCGGCAGAGAGCAGCAGAATAGCCCCAGGAGGCACTGTGCTAGAGTCAAACCGGCCAGAAGGAGAGCAGGGCGGTGTGATTCTCCCAGCCACGCCCCCGGAGGGTCTTGGCTTTAGGCAAGTACAGTTTTTAAGCCTCTTTTCCCTAGGAAGGTGGAGGAAGGGGCACCCATAGGGTATTGGACACTCATAGGGTATTGGGCACTCAATGCATGTGTATGAGCACACAAATCACTAAGAAGGTGTTGGTCGCATGAGGCACTAAGAAAGTGTTACTGCTCCTGGTACAGAGCCTGCAACACTGAAGGAAGTTGAGAGCACCCTGGGTTACGGTGAAGGGTTAACCCATACGTTAAACCAACCACACAGACGCCTGACCTTGTTTCCTATCTGTTTATTTCGAGGAACTTAGACCACCTCTCCTCTTCTTCTGGGACGGCAAGGAACAGGAAACCAAGGACCAGGAACCTGAGAGAAAGGAGTTATCCGGGGGCCCAGTGAGGGAACTGACCCGGCTAAGAGTTCCCCATCCGGTTTAAAGACTATTCAATCCAGTACTAAACTGACTTCTGTTGCTTTACTCCGATAAATAGTGATTATACGTACCGTGTGTGAGATATATATGACCTGAGAGACCACAGGCCCCCTCTGTGGTGTGCTACGTCTCTGCGAGCTACGCCCAGTGAAAGATCCACAAACCTTTTCCCCCTTCTCTTTCTCAGCCTGCAGGGAAACAGACCCAACAGACAAATTTCTGCTGTGCCCAGTTCCCTTCTAAGTCTGCTATTACTCCCTCTCAATGTGTGGCTATGTGTGGACACCAATGAATTAGAAGGGGTGAAACGGCACACTCCAATTTATATGTAGACCACTTACTCGTGTATACTCTCAATAAATAGTTAAGGGTGCTGGGTGGAAATGAGGTAGCCAACCCCAAGCTAATCTAAAGTGTGAGATGCGAGTGTTTGGGTACACTTGCTCTTACCCGCACTGCTGGGGTGCAACTCAACCTGTTGCACAAAGTATACAATATTTCAAAATCACTTTGAATACATTTTAACATATGCTATACACGCACGAAATGAGAAAAACAATGAAGTAATTGCGGAGAATGATCTGTAATAAGTTGTTTAATGCTCTGAGACAGTGCGGGCCCGATTCACAGAACAAACTTAAGACTAAATCCTAAACTTAGTACCAATCTGGTATTCACAGAATGCACCTAGTACTTCTGGTATTCACAGAATGAACTTACTACTTTTGCGATTCACAAAATGAACTTAGGACTTTTGCTATTCACAGAATCCATTTACGACCACTAAACTTACGTCCGCACTCGGGCCGGAATTTCCGCTTCCGGAGCGGAATTTCCGGGCCCGGAGCGGGAAGTCCGTACGCGGGCCGGAAAGTCCGCTCCGGGGGCGGAATATCCGCTCCCGGGCCGGAAACTCCGGCCTCGGGCCGGAAATCCCGCTTTCGGGCCGGAACATCAGAATTGGGACCAGACTACATTAATTGTTGCCATTGATCATTTGAGCCAAGGGGAAACACCTGTTCAAGTCCCTACCATCCCCCACCATGCATCAGCTGACGCACTCCAGCCAATCCCAGCCAACAGCTCCAGTTAGCCATCATGTTGCTAGTGCCTACCATCCCCCACCATGATCCAGCTGAAGCCAATCAACACAGATTGACCAGCAGCAAAAAACATTTAAAAGCAGCACACAGTGAAGGAACCGGTTTGGCCACACGCAGTTTGTATTTCCAAGCAGAGACCGGCCAAGAAAATGGAGCTCCTGAAGAGAAAGAGGAACTATACAGCAGAGGAGACCACCATGCTTGTGGAGTTCATTGTCGGGCACCACAAACGCCTCTATGGACTCCCACCCTACTGCACCAGTGGGACCCAGAAGGCAGCCCTGTGGCAGCAATTAGCCACTGCTGTCACAGCATTGGGGGAGGACAGGCGCACTGTCCAGGATGTTAAAAAAAAATGGCAGGATGAGCGGCTGAGGGTAAAGGAGAAATACGCCAGGATGGAATTACAACGGATCCTCCCAGCCGCACACTCTGGACCACGCATCCGCCTCACCACACAGGAGGAGGACATCCTGACAACCATACACCCCCACTTGGTCCATGGGCTGCCTGTCAGTGACGTACGCTACGTGGTACCAGGTAAGTGGGATGAAAAGTTAAAGTGCATGAATAGAATGTCTGTGTTGCCCTGTCAGTGTGAATAAGGAAGTAGTCCAAAGTGTATAAATTAATCCGTCAGTCAGAGACTCCTGTGTCACCCTCTGTATGTAGCACTACAAGTCCCACAATCCTTAGCGATGGAAATGGTAAATCCCTCCTCCACCTCTGAAAACATGGCCACTGTCCAGTTGCATTGATACACCAGCCCGCTAAGTAGCAATTGACAAATAACAGCAGAGATGCGCCAGTAACAATGCCACACCCAATCCAACTCTTGTGCAACCGCGGATGCGTCACATTGACAATGCGGTGCACTGTGGCGCTGGGATAGACAGATGGGTGTCGCAACTGATGGCATTAGGGGGATGCTCTGCTGGAGTAGTGTTGCAAGTGTGACGCAACTCCAACTATGTCCATGGACCGCCTACACCTAACGTTCAGGGCAACTCATTACAGGTGCCTCAAGCTAGTTTAAGTTTGCATGGCAACACCCTATGAAAAGTGACTACGTGGAATGCCGGCGATTACAATGCATCACTTGTAGGAGGCATAACCAAATAAACACACACCCTGCCTACAGCACAGCTGATGCATGTTTAATGTTGCGCAGGACCGCACACCGTGAGGCATCCCCATAGATGCATAACATTGGGAATAAGTCTAAATGTGTCACCTGTATTACCCCACCGCTGTGTCACAGAAGTGACGCAACTGCGGTGTAAATGTATTACAAGGGGCGTGGAAACATGCCACTAAATCTCTAAGAAGTAAATCACCCCGTGCAAGCTGAAAGCACAAAGCAGAAGGTGAGAGAACCATCTGGTCCAAAAGTCAGACACCTATTCTGTTGTACATTTCCCACCCTGCCACGCCACTACGACCCCAATGCACCTCTGCTCCTACCAACCCAGTCAGCAGCAGTACTGCATAACACTGTTAGCATGCAGAAGAAATGGTGAAATCACAGAAATGTTCCACAAGCACATATTCCAGATGTTTAGTTTTCTCTCTTCTCACCCATTGACACATTCAGCCAGAGCACAGACAACTGCCGTAGCTGAGGTCCCTGCATCTACTGGGAGGCATCGCCACCGTACACCCTCACCGACTGGTAAGTCAAAGTGGCCAGGAGATGGTCAAAATGCATGCATTGCCAGGAGTGACCGAGGGACATGTAGTGCCCACATATGAAAGTCAACCAGAGATGTACAAATAGCTGCATTACTATTGGAGTAGTCAATGGACCTCCACCTTTAGATAATTATAATTGTGAACAGCTGAAGACAATATATTACATGTCTTGGCTCATCAAACCTTCGTAATTGCGGAACATGACATGTTTTACAGCAACAGGCCCAGACCTGGGAATCCAATCCTGTTATCGAGTGCCACAACTACTCAAAAGGGTGCCCCCACTATGTTGTAATGGTGCCTGTAGACGTAATAAATCAAAGTAATTGACTGAAATATGGCAATGATGAACAAGTGAGATCCCAGGGTCATTAGTATTGACAATGCATACACTGTCCAACTTTGAATGTTTCCAATATAGATCAAATGCCCAGTCCACACAGCTGGTCATGTACCACTTACATTGTCTGGCTTCTGTGTTGCCCATCAACAAAACACGATAGTGGACCGCACATCAGGATCCGTAGACATGTCATTGTGATATAGGTTGCATCCAGGTAGTGGGCCCATTCGAAGTAATGTGGGAGCAATCATGATATTACGTATAACACACTAATGCAAAGCTGGTGCCCACAACTGCTTGTGCTCATCCTTTGTGCCAGAAATCTAGTGCATCACATGTGGCTGCCGGAATGTTAAGTAGCAAAACACACTTATCATTGTAGGTACAACGAGGTCCTCCCAGAATCAAAGACACACACTGACTTCTGCTACAAGGTTGGCTGTGACATCTGTTCAGGGCCCACACACTGTTCCCGTGCTGGGCCAAGGGAGGGGAACCCAAGAATATATCAGGCTGACTGCTCAAGAAATGTGCCTTTCACGTCCGCCGTATGTTGCATGTGTATTACAACACTGTTGTCCTGCATCACAATATGCTCACATATGACATTTGAACCCATGCAAGATCAGACCCTGGTGGCTAATTAAAGGATGACACAAAATGTATGCCAAGTGAGTGCAGAATGGACATTCAATAGTACCATGAGTCATATGAAGTGACCAAAACACAACCGGCTTGCAATTCAATGATAGGAAACACCATGATGAAAATAGCATGGCTGAGGCCAACACTGATGCCAGTAGTGTACCTTTGAGATGAATGTAGGGGCTGCTAAGGTGAATCTTCATGTAGTTACACCTGCTAAATGACTAGGCTGAAGAGCAACACGCTAATCCAGTGCAGGCAGAAGGCATCAAAGCCTTTCAGCCTATCCGCAATGTTACATTCTGCTTGCCTCCTCTCCTACTGTATTCACATGTATAGGTTAGTGTTTGACAAAAGAGGTTTGGATGTCTGCTGTACAAGACACCAATCGTCGTCAGCTAAGTAGTACCATGATCTGGGAAATAGAGTACGCAAAGAGAGGACACTCAAAGGACGGACGTAAGACATCTGTGTTCTCTCATACAAATATGTGTGACTTCATGCGTGGGGAAGCACAAATGAGCAACATCATGTCCCTGACTATTGTAAATCTCACACATGAAACCCTTTCTGACTTGACAACAAACAACATGAGACTCTGGAAATATGTAAGTCTGAATGGCAAAGGTGATAGCAGTGTAATGGGGAGGAATCCGGGTCATTTATCCCTTCCTATCAGTAATCTTCTCATACATGTGTGTCTGTTGATGTGTCATCTGATTGATGTCACTGCTGTGTGGAGGGAACGGCTGGCAACTGCTGCATGTGAGCATGTGCCCAAATGGAAAGTTCAGGCGCTACACATGCTGCACATAGTCCTGGATTACCTACTAATGGTCATTGAGAATGACATGTTGGCTCAGAACTACCATCTGTTGTTGCAAAATATAGACCTGTATGTCTTATCACAGCTGCTGACCGGATTACACCCCAGCAGCGTGCACCATCCCGGGCACTCAATGACATCCTGGCTGCAGCTGTTCACCCCTCGCGCAGCCGTCCTTCAGGTAATTCTAGCATGAGGTGTTTGTTGATGTGTCATCTGATTGATGTCACTGCTGTGTGGAGGGAACGGCTGGCAACTGCTGCATGTGAGCAGGTGCCTAAATGTAAAGTTCAGGAGCTAAACATGCTGCACATAGTTCTGGATTACCCACAAATGGTCATTGAGAATGACATGTTGGCTCAGAGATACCATCTCTTGTTGCAAAATATAGACCTGTATGTCTTATCACAGCTGCTGACCGGATTACACCCCAGCAGCATGCACCATCCCGGGGACTGAATGACATCCAACCCTCGCGCAGCCGTCTTTCAGGTAATTCTAGCATGAGGTGTGTGTTGATGTGTCATCTGATTGATGTCACTGCTGTGTGGAGGGAACGGCTGGCAACTGCTGCATGTGAGCAGGTGCCCAAATGTAAAGTTCAGGAGCTAAACATGCTGCACATAGTTCTGGATTACCCACAAATGGTCATTGAGAATGACATGTTGGCTCAGAGATACCATCTCTTGTTGCAAAATATAGACCTGTATGTCTTATCACAGCTGCTGACCGGATTACACCCCAGCAGCATGCACCATCCCGGGGACTGAATGACATCCAACCCTCGCGCAGCCGTCTTTCAGGTAATTCTAGCATGAGGTGTCTGTTGATGTGTCATCTGATTGATGTCACTGCTGTGTGGAGGGAACGGCTGGCAACTGCAGCATGTGAGCAGGTGCCCAAATGTAAAGTTCAGGAGCTAAACATGCTGCACATAGTTCTGGATTACCCACAAATGGTCATTGAGAATGACATGTTGGCTCAGAGCTACCATCTCTTGTTGCAAAATATAGACCTGTATGTCTTATCACAGCTGCTGACCGGATTACACCCCAGCAGCATGCACCATACCGGGGACTGAATGACATCCAACCCTCGCGCAGCCGTCTTTCAGGTAATTCTAGCATGAGGTGTGTGTTGATGTGTCATCTGATTGATGTCACTGCTGTGTGGAGGGAACGGCTGGCAACTGCAGCATGTGAGCAGGTGCCCAAATGTAAAGTTCAGGAGCTAAACATGCTGCACATAGTTCTGGATTACCCACAAATGGTCATTGAGAATGACATGTTGGCTCAGAGCTACCATCTCTTGTTGCAAAATATAGAACTGTATGTCTTATCACAGCTGCTGACCGGATTACCCCCCAGCAGCATGCACCATCCCGGGGACTGAATGACATCCAACCCCTCGCGCAGCCGTCTTTCAGGTAATTCTAGAATGAGGTGTGTGTTGATGTGTTCACCTGCCCACAGGCTCCCACCTCCCACCCCACCCCCTGCCGTAGGACCTGCACATCCCATCCATGGCAGACAGCTGCAGAGAGGGCCTGCACCTGGCTGTGATGGCCAGTGGGAGCAGGACTTCTTCCAACAGCAGAGCGATGTGAGGCAGGACATTAGTGCCATAGGGGCTACCCTGTCCACCATGTCGGACTCCCTGCAGGACATGGTCCACTTCCCTCAGGCGGTGGAGAGGCTGAGCCAAGTGTTGGATAGGATGGATAGGACTTGGCAGGACATGTCCAGAAATATGCGAGACATGCTATCCATCCAGAGGGAAGAGAGTGCAAGACACCATGCCTTGGCCATGAAGATGATGGAGGGCATATTGAGAGTGAGCCAACCTTTCCCTTCACGGTCAACGCAGGGAGGGGAGCCATCATATCTGCCCACAGGACAGCACATCCCCACACCTGTACCAACTGCACACCAACACAGCAAAGGGAGACATCCACACCAGCGGGCTGAACTGGCACTCCCAACACCACCCCCTGTACAGTCACTCCTGCCACCTGCACAACCACCACCACCTGTACAGTCACTCCCGCCACCTGCACAACCACCACCCCCTGTACAGTCACTCCCGCCACCTGCATAACCACCACCTGTACAGTCACTCCCGCCACCTGCACAACCACCACCACCTGTACAGTCACTCCCGCCACCTGCACAACCACCACCACCTGTACAGTCACTCCCGCCACCTGCACAACCACCACCACCTGTACAGTCACTCCCGCCACCTGCACAACCACCACCACCACCTGTACAGTCACTCCCGCCACCTGCACAACCACCACCACCACCTGTACAGCCATCAAGTGTGCATACACCATCTGCCCCAGCACATGTGGATGACCCTGGACAGTCCCTTGGACAGTACCCACCTCCACGTAGGCGGCGAGCCAGACCTGAGCACTCGGAGCGGTCATCCCCCCCCCAAATTGCGGCGTCGCACTCACCAGTGACAGGAACCCGGGACAATGTGATCACGTGTTTGTGTGTGCACCAAATAAACACCTACCAAAAATAATAATCTGTTGTGTATCATGTCCTGTGTAACGTTGCAGGTGGCCTGGAGATGTGAGAAGGTATGTGTGTGTGTGACACAGTTACAAGTGTAACCCATCGTTGCAACCAGCCATTATGTGCATAGCAGATGACTCACCAAATATGTGCCCATATTCAGAACCAGACATTCAGAATGAAGTAAAACAAGTGGAAGTTATTAGTATTCCGAATTGTATTTTAAGAAGGTACAAAAGAACAACCGTCCGTTTGGAAGGGAGAAAGGAAAACAAATGATGATCTTAATGCAGAGGGAGATGGGAACCTGGATTGGGGTGGGGCAAAAAAAATATAACACGTCAGGGAGCGTCAGGGAAAACAGTCTATTTACAAGGGGAAAATTAAATAATTGTTCACGTCAAAAGTCAAGTGTCCTTCTGGTCATCCTCTAGGACCACAATGTCCAGATCCTCAGAGTCCGATGCAGGCACACGTCTGGCGGGTGCAGGAACAGGCACCACTTGGGTTCGTGCCACACGAGGAGTACGGGGGGAAACAGTGTGGGGCAACGGACAGGGGGAGACATTGACAGTGGTATGGGAAGGGATTGGGGAGACAACAGACGAGATGGCTGCGGACAGTGAATTGATGCATGTGGTGAGGATGGCCATTGTTCGGAGCATGTCCTCTCGCATCATGCGTACCTCCATACACACTTGTAGCTGGATGCGAGCGGACATGTCTGGCTGACCCTCACACATCCACATCAAGTCCACTGGCACAGCCACAGGAGGAACAACACCGGGAGGGGCATGGGTGGAAAAGGAGGGATGTGGTGCCTGAGGTCCGGAGCCAATGATGTTGGGGAGCTGGCGGCTACGATGAGGGGGACTGGTTGCAGGGGATGCAGCTGGGTCCCCCGATGGAATGGGGAACTCTAGAGGTAGGGAGGGGCTGATGGCAGGCCCAGATTGTTTGTTGGCCTGCCCCGAGGACACCTTTTCAGGGACCACAGGTGAAGATTCCTGAGGAGAGTAGCTCTCCAACACCTCATGGTCCGAGGTGTCGTGTTCACCCCCCCCCCCCCCCCCCCCCCGATTCAATGTCTGCAGCCTCCACCCGGGATGTGGCACCAGCATCAGGGTGTCCCTTGTCAGTCCGGGTGGGCGCAATCCCCTTGCCTCTTGATGTTGAGGGTCCCTCCTCATCCTCCTCTTCCTCGCTGGTGGAAAGTGGGTGTAGCCGCCGCCGCACTGGTGGCCTCTTGCTCCGGACCAGGTCCTGCTGCCCTTCTGTTTCGCCAGCTGTGCCTGCTGAAATGTAAGCAAAATCCGATTGTTATGTTTGTGTCATGCAGGACGAGACACATTCATAGGAGCCAAGGTCAGACTTATTTTCCTCTGATCACACTCAATAGTTGTCAGTGTCTATGAGCTGACATTACGTGTATGTTCAACGTCAGTTCCTGGATTGAGTCTGACATGGCCATCTCACGTGGATGTGTGTGGCTTACACGACTGTATTGGCCAACCCTCAACCTGGCATTCTGGGGATCTGTGTGTCCTGCCACAGCTACATGTGCAGGTTCCAAAAGCAGTCCACCAATGGAGAACATGAAGTCCCGAATCTCAGATTATGGCCATTCATAGGGAGTCGCAGCTGTTGAAGGTCTGGACAAGTGTCATCTGCTTTGTAGCATTGTATGGGACACGACAAGTGGCGAATGTGGGTCACACATGCACTGAGGCTCTGGCCTATTTCTGTAGCTAAATTGTGAGTCTAGCCTTTGGCTGTCCCCACACATGTACTGACAATCCAGTGGCACATATTGGCTTTGGTGACTGATATGGTAATGCAGTACACCGCTGAACACTGGGGGAATTTTGTGACAGCTACCTGTACATGTGAAATGTGAAACAGGCCATTGAGGCTGAGACGTCTGTCAGTGGACACCCCTTGTAAGTTTAGAAGCGCTTAAGAGTGATGCAAGGATGTCAAAGTCTGTCTTGACTCCATGGCACATGATGTTTTGTCACAATTGGAACCCAAACTCTAAAAATGCAATGCAAGTCATAGCATCCAATACCCTTTGGCCTGCCATGCGCACACAGGACAGTGTCTGTACCATTGCTCATCCAATGCACACATGATTTCCTAGTGCCAATTGTAGTGGTGCGGGAAGAGCTGATTTCAGTACAAATGCACAAATATGGCTCATTTAGCCAGTTGTCATGGCGAGACTCCAACTCCCAAAATGCACTCTGCCCTGTACAGTCCATATGCCACAGTGTGCCTTTTTAAGCTTGGTTACTGCTGCATGGACACGGAATCTGTGAATGGAGGCATCGGACACACAATGGTACAGCACTGTTTCACTCACATCATACTCCCAGACACATTTAGCATATAATGCACTTACCATGTCCCTGCTGCTCATGCTCCTCCAGCTGAGCATGGAGGGTCGGCCAAGCTGATCGCAGGACCCTCCTGTACAGTGGGGATAGGCGAGGACGATGCACATGGTGCTGGGAAGACTGGCCCACCAGCTCTTCAGCCTTGTGCCGGGCCCACCGTTTTAGGTCCTCCCAGTGCTTGCGGCATGCCCTCGCACTCCTGGTGTGGACTCCCACTGCACTGCAGCGCTCGGCGATGTTGGCCCACAGCCTGGCCCGGGCTGCATTGCTCAGCTGGTGTTCAGGGTCCCCATATAGCTGAGAAAATTTGGCCAGCACCCCCTCAGCCAAGATGTCCAACTCACTTTCAGTGAAAGGGGGTGCCTTCTCTTCGTAACCCTCAGCCATTATGGGGATAATAAGAAGGATGAGAGCAGCAGGATGTCAGAGGATCTGTCTGTGATAGAGGATGGCTCAGAATGAACACAAAATGGCTGCAAACTATTTCCTGTGATGTATTTCCTGCCTCCAACTTCCTGTAAAACATTTCCTGAATGAAATTATGTGTTCCGGGTCATTTTCGGAGTTTACGGCCCGTAAGCGCAGTTTCCGGTTCCGGAGCGGGAGGTCCGCACACGGGCCGTACGCTCCGTAATCGGCGCTTCCGCACACGGGCCGTACGCTCCGTAATCGGAGCTTCCGCTTTTTGGCCGCAAATTCCGAAAATGACCCGGAACATATAATTCCATACAGGAAATGTTTGACAGGGAGTGGGAGGCAGCAAATACATCACAGGAAGTAGTTGCCTGCCATTTTGTAGTCATCCAGATCCATCCACAATCTGGAATCACATCTACTGCCATCCTGCTGTTCTGTTGTGGATAAAAAAGAAAAGACAGTGCATGTGAGAATTATTTAAATGTGACAAGAGGGTGAAGTGACCATTTCAAGACATTTCTGCAGTTTCTGTTTCAGTTTCTCATGCTTTGCATTATGGTACATGTAGTCCATATTAGGTGCTCATTTGCAGAGTTGTGTGATGTGTTCCGGAACATTGTGTTTGAGAAGTGTGGATATATCACAGACACACGGGGGCAGAGTTACGGCTTCTGGCGCATCTCTGCAAATCAGCAGAGATGCGTCAGAAGAGTTGCGATGCATCTGCCCACCCGTGCTCCAACACAGATGCGCCGCATTGACATTTCGGTGCACCGTGCTGCTCGGATGTGCAGATGCGTGACGCATCCCCCGTTGGAATGGCGGCGCATTGCTGGAGTTGCGTCGCATGCACAACGCAGCTCCAGCAAGGCTCGGGGGTGCCCTATCCCTATGATGCTGCGTCAATCCTTACGCCTGGGTTTTGACGCAGCATGGCCTTAAAAGTGACTGAGTGAAATATTGTAGATTTTTAGGAGGCGTTTCTGCGCCCGGAAGGCCCCCCCCCCCTGCGCCAGAACGCCTACATGTGGTGCAGGCCTTTACAACGTGACGCATCTCCCAGATGCGTCCTATAGTACATACCCCGCAGCATGGGGCTGGCTTTGCACCACCGCAGCGTCACAAAAGTGACGCAACGGCAGCGTGAAAGGGCCGCAAGTCCCACATTAATCTGCCCCATGGTGTCTGATTGACCCATTGCATCACTCACGTCGTGGGCGCATCATTTGTGGGGGAGTCACATCTGTTGATGGCACAGGGCCGACAATGCTATGGTTATGGCCTTTTCTGATTAAGAGACCCATCCTCATGAGGTCCGGCTGTGTCTCTCAGTACATGTATCATCTTGCATCTACGGCTATAGATTCTTTCGGGACATCCACTACACTGATCGCTGACATGGGCACATGTGCTGATGCAGGCTCAACGTTTTGACTACTGTCAAGAGCTGTGATTAACGTGCAGTTAGTGTGGCTTGCAAAGTTGCCTCAGGAAGGAATTTATTGACACAGTCGTGTATATCCAAGTTTCATCATTGGCAACAGACAGCAATCCACATTTGGTCCATTCCACTACAGGTTGCTCATGTGAAGAACGTGGCAACAAGCTGCTCACGGACTTGCATGCCCTGACCTCGGTTATGTGCCATGGCCCGGTTTCCCAGATTCATAGGTAGCCGAGGTTCCAGCGGTATCTGTAAGCAATGCGTTAAGGCAATGTTGTGCAAGACACAACAGGCTAAACCTGTACGGTAGAGACATCTGAATCGCGACTTCAACAGACCAAAAGTGCGCTCTATGATGGCTCGAGTCTGTATGTGTGCCCTATTGTACCTGAGCTGTGGTACAGTGTCTGCACGCCTGTAAGGGGTGAGGAGATGTGGGGTGAGTGCATACCCAGCGTCACCTGAGTAGAGGGGAAAGGGCAGTTGGTTAGATTTCCCTCTTTGACTTGCACAGGACATGATCTATACTGTATTACATGCATTGTCAGGTGGGCCCTGTATCTAGCTTTATGATTCTTAAAGTACAATGGTTAATTTTGGGGGGCATTCAGACATTTCAAAAACACATATTCCTCCTTTCTAATGCTTGGTACTTACCCAGTAGCCACATGTTGCCAAATTCTTCCGCAGCTATCCGCCGGGCAAGAGGTGACATGCGGAATATGAAGCTGTCCTGGGTACTGCCGGGGAACACCGCATGCACATCAATGAACCTCCCTCTGGCATCACAGACAGCTTGCACGTTGATGGAATGCCATCGGTGTCTATTGCAGAAGATGTGTGCAATGTGGCGGGGTGGCTGAAGGGCCACATGGGTACAGTCAATTGCACCCAGCACACGTGGAAATTGTGCAATGCGAAAGAAATCTCGTGCTGCCCTTTGTCTCAGGGCCAGTGTCGGTGGCATATGTATGTGGTGGTGGGATCTTGCAGTGATGCATCGCAGTACCTGATGCAGGCACCGCGACTGGCTCGCCTGGGATATGCCCACATGGTCACTGGAGACCCTTTGGAATGAGCCAGTGGCGAAGAAATGGAGCGCTGATAGGATCTTGAGGTATGCTGGTATTGCATGTGAGCAGCAGGTCACGGAGTCAAGTTCCTGCTCCCACTCACATACCATATCCAAGATGATTTCTGGAGGGAAACGGTACCTGGCCCTTATATCTTGACTGGACATTCCAAATAAGTTGATCCTCTGTCTGAAGATCCTTTCTGCTCTGGCTCTCCTCCTCCTCAAGTGGTTTTGCTGCATGGCAAGGGGCAGTGCAACAAACACATTCAGTGACATGTTGAAAGGGTTTGTGTGTGTCTGCTCTGCAGTTATACGTGCTGCCGAGCTAGGATTGGCTGGAGTGTGTCAGCTGATGCATGGTGGGGGATGGTAGGGACTTGAATAGGTGTTTCCCCTTGGCTCAAATGATCAATGGCAACAATTAATGTAGTCTGGTCCCAATTCTGATGTTCCGGCCCGAAAGCGGGATTTCCGGCCCGAGGCCAGAGTTTCCGACCTGGGAGCGGACTTTCCGGCCCGCGTGCGGACTTCCCGCTCCGGACCCGGAAACTCCGCTCCGGGGGCGGCAATTCCGGCCCGAGTGCGGACGTAAGTTTAGTGGTCGTAAATGGATTCTGTGAATAGCAAAAGTCCTAAGTTCATTTTGTGAATCACAAAAGTAGTAGGTTCATTCTGTGAATACCAGAAGTACTAGGTGCATTCTGTGAATACCAGATTGGTACTAAGTTTAGGATTTAGTCTTAAGTTTGTTCTGTGAATCGGGCCCTGCGTGTATAACATATGTTAAAAGTTATGCAAAGTGATTTTGAAATATTGTATATTTTGTGCAACAGGTGCAGTTGCACCCCAGCAGTGCGGGTAGGAGCAAGTGCACCCAAACACTGGCATCTCACTCTTATGTGCGGGCACTGCCACACCATGTGGGCAAAGTTCGCATCCAGCAGATGACACCTGGGGCATTTCTAGGTCTGGGTATGTAGCATTACATTGATTCTGTGCCTGGGGAGGTGTCATGTATAATTGTTTATATTTAAATCTTGTGTTCAACATCATTGTATAGGACTGGTCCAATGTCTGCTCTCAGTCCTTGTGTCTCAGGTACCTGCCCGGTATTCCCTCCCAGCGTTCTCAGATGCATGGCAGATCATCAGCATTCGATGCCAGTAGCAACTTGTACAGCTAAGAGAAAAGGCTGCGTCCATCTACCAGTGTGAGCAGTGTTTTTAATGTGTCATTCGTGCGAGGGTCTAGTTCTATGCCCCCCAACAGGCTTTTCATTGATCTCTTAACCACTCCGTAGGTTAGGAACTGGTCCCCAGAGAGGCCATGCCCGGCCATCAAGCTATCCATACTCCTGAGATTTACCTCCTCATAGAGGCCCTAGGGGTAGTTAGGCCTGCTTCTGACCACTCCTGTATCCTCCGTGCCATGAGGAACACTCTTCTTGGCATGGGGATTTCCACTAATGGCAGGACAGAGGCATAGGGGTGAACTCCTCCAGCCCTGCGGACTGCCCACTTCCAGCAGCGTAACCCTGTGGCTACAAGCTTGGGTTTGTGTATCTGGCCTAGTATAGCTTCCAGCATAAGGGCCACTAAGGGCCCCTCTCTCCTCTGCTCTCTGAACTCGCCCAGCTCCTGCATATTCCTGCCAGCAAGCCATCAGGCCATTGATTGCAGCTGCGCCACCAGATAGCATTTCTCACTGTGGGGTACTCCAAGGCTACTCTGACAAGTTGGTCTTTGAAACATCTGGAGCACCAGCCTGCCTCTGTCCCCATCCCAGGTCAATTCCCATAGCAGAGAGTTGAAGGAGTGGTACCATTTTTACAGAACCCATATGGGTAGGTTGGCAAAGTAATACAGCGCCCGGGGAAGCATGATCATTCTAGTAAGTGCAATCCATGTCATGATAGCCAGTTGTAAGGTGCGCTAGACCCTCACACAACTGCGGAGGTCTCTGACCTCCCGCCCCCCCAATGTTGGCCCCTAGCATATCCACATCTGAATGGTATATGTTGACATCCAAGTACCTTAGAACCCTTGGCTCCCATCTAATCCCTGCTCTCTGTATCGCCGCTGGTTGCTCCAGTCAGTTGTGGCTAATAGGAACAACATAGGTCTTGTGCCTATTAGTGCCCAGCCCAAGATCTGACCCAGTTCTGCCAGGCGAGCCACGCTCCACAGCACTCCCTCTGTGGGATCCTGGAGGTAAAGCAATATGTCATCTGCATAGTACCCAGGACCTCCGCCCTGAGTATTCCGCTAAGGGCTCTGCCACCATAGCCAACAGCAGCGTAGACAGTGGGCAACCCTGCCTTATGCCTTGGTGCACCTCAAAAGCCTCCGAGATGTCACTACCCAAGCGAACCGGTGCCTGTGTGCCAGAGTACAAGAGCGCCACCTATCTTTATTCAGTTCATGCTGAATCATCCATATAAGCATCATATCAATACATTTAAAGGAGGAAAAAACAAACAACCATTTCACAAAGTAACATCAGTTCATGAACTCACAAATAAATATAAAACTGAATTTGGCATAACATTATTAAAATATACCTAATAAAACACCTAACATAGGGCATTACGGGACATGCTCTGGGTCACAAATGAGATTATAGGGCACATTAATTGATTAGATTCTGGAAGTCGTCCAGCAAATCTCGAATGCGAAGCACTTTAGAAAGAAACAAAGCAACCCTGTAAGACACTGTAACATCCCCTAGATCGTTTATATACTTTAAAGCTACCTGATGATGTATAATTCTTTCTTGTAAAAAAAGAGGTTTAAGATAGCTTTTCCTGGCACTTCACCTCAGCATGTCAAAAGCCTTGCGTATATTGATGGATAGCGCAACAGCATCTGGGTAGGTAGAGACGTCCGTTTTCCAGAGTACCCTTGCAAAGACTCCTGATGTTGTATGACGGTTTACGTTGTGGAATAAAGCCATTCTAGTCTGGGTGGATAAAGTGCTGCAAATGGGGCAGCAGGCAGCCGGCTAGCACTTTGCTGAGAATTTTATAGTCCAAATTCAGAATGGAGAGCAGTCTGTAGGCCGATGATCCATCAACTTAATTATGAACACAGTGAGGGCCTTTCTAGAGGTATCCAGCAGGGAGCCGCTCTGCAGGGCCCCAGCATACATTTCGGATAGCTTTAGGGCCAATAGATGTGCGTACGTCTAATAGAACTCCGCGGAAACACCATCTGTTCCAGGCGTCTTCGCATGTGCGAGTTCCTTAAGAGTGGCCCTAATTTCAAACATGGTTACTGGTCCCTCATTTTCAGTTGCGACAAGATGCAGAAGCGATGCATGGTCCAGGTAGGCCTCAATTTTCGCCACCCAAACCGTGTCTGGGACTTCATACAGCTCCCTGTAATACCCTGTGAACACTTAGTGTATATCTGTCTGAGAGTAGACATTTGTGCTCGCCCGGTCCTCAATACTTGTGATGGGTCTCCCTTGATCCGTTGGCTGCACCAGCCAGGAGAGCAGTCTACCCACACTGCCACTCTCAGTGTTGTCTGTGGTGATATATTCCCTTCCATCTAAGTTTCTCTGTCACTCCGCTGTGGTAGCTTGTTTCTCCATCTCCTCCGGTAATCTGTGTTGGAGTGCTGGATTATTTGCAAAATCCCGTTTCAGTTCCCTAAATTCGCCCTCTAAGGTAGACCGTTCTCTCGTCAGAGTTCTCTGATCGCCCACTGACTGCTAGATGTAGAAGCCTCTCACCACCAGCTTCAAGGAATCTCAATCTGCATTTGTGTGCGTCGCCATATGCCAGTTATGTTGGAAATAATCACTTATGCCTTCTGCTGGTGGCTCGCAAAACATTGTGTCCTGCATGTACATCTCCTGAAGTCTCCAAGTTGGGATCAGGGGGACTTGTCTAACCCAGCTCATGTGTAAGGGATTATGTTATTCCATGTGTGTGATGTGTTCATCTAGTCTGGGTGAACAGATTATCCTGTCCAGACAAACATGTAGTGCATGCACTACCGAGTGGTAGCAATATTTCCTCTTCAAACATTCCGGTCCATCCAACTGTCAGTTAGGTCCCAGTGTACCAGCCAATCACGGATATCTCTGGACGTGCGGACACTCTGGGAGTCTGGTAGTGGGGAAACCGAACTGTTTAAGTCTGTATCAGTCCTGCAGTTAAAATCCCCCATAAGTACCAGTGGGTTGCACACATCTCCAGACAGCACCTGGGTCTGAGTCCAGGAACTGAGCATGCCCTGTGTTAGGATTATAGACACTACTCACCTGCAATATCTTACCATCAAGTTTCCCATGTAACAGCACATACCCGCCTTACTCGTCAATTGTCACCCACTGCACCTCAAAGGGCGTCCCTGGTCTCACACAAATCAAGGCCCTCCCGTGCAAAGGATGAGTAACCCTTTGCATACAGCTGTTCCCTTCAGCGCCTCTGTAACTTTGGTATCTCTAATCAGTGAGATGCGTTTCCTGTAGCATGGCCTCGTCCAACACCCTGCGTTTTAGAAAGGCCAGTATTTGATATCATTTCCTAGGAGTCTCCAGGCCACGTATATTCTACTTAAGGAAGGTGTACTTAGTCTTCCACATTGCTATTTTCAATAGTCCCGCATGGAAACTCCATACCCTCCTGTGGTGCTTCAGTCGAGGGTGTGCTCCCCTGCCCTCAAACCCATTCAGGTCCTGAACCAGGCAATTAACAATCATACAGAGGACAAATTGGCATAAACTCACACACAGGAACATTCCCTAACTTCCCCTTGCCAGGTCAAACCGGCAACGGCCGGTCTTTCAGCAACCTCTCGCTCGTAATCATCTTCAAACCAGATTTCCCACAGAGTATCGCAGAGTGGCTGGTCTTGAGGGTAGGAGCTTCTTGCGGTCTTACGTTGCCCTGCCTCCTCCAGCCCTCGATCCATCCATCAATGAAAAAGGCAGCCTCCATAATTGTCTCCATATTTCAGCCTTTCAGTTGTAAGGACCCGGAGCGTCTCAGGACAGATCAGGCCAGAATCCACGGGAGCGAAGATTATGTCTTTCCTCTCCCCAGAGACCACTCACCCCTAGCTAATTAAAACAGCAACAGGGGAGCTATATCTGAGGAGTGAAGAGACCAGAATGAGCCACCAGGAGTCGTCTCTTGGGAATTGGAGGGAAGCAGGTCACTGCGATAATGGAACCTGTATTAAGACATAGAAACATATACAGGATACAGATTACAACATTTAACTAACTAATATGTGTGTATTTAACCCCTATTATAAAGCACTCTTGTGTACCCTCACACTTACACCTAATATCAGGGCCGCCAAGGCTTTGTACAGAGTTCAGCAGCAGATGGTGAGTGTCCGGACTAGCACCAAGGAATATCACGCTTCTGACGGATTCCACAGCTATCGTTCACCAGGGTACACTTGAGTCTCTAACACACAGTCTCAAGATCAGTTCAACCCAAGGAGTTTAAACAAAGAAAAGAGGCAACAACCGAAATACTTGCTCAGCGGTAAAGATTCTTATCATGTTACTCACATGTTGTCAAGAGGTTTCTGCATAGCGAAGGCATCAGAAAATAATCCCGCCCATGTAAATTCACTGGCAGCAGAAATGAAGAGTCACGGAGGGGCTGCGCGTCCTTCGCGCTAAATTGAAGAATGCAGTGTGAATGTAGTTGCAGGCGTTGCCTCAATGCAGCAACTTCCAGGATGATTGATATCCTCCTTAATTACTGTACCAGAGTTTCAGGGGAACAAGAAGATTGTTAGCGCGACCTCGCGCTTCTCTTCCGAAAAAGAAAGTAAAAAAAAATAAATGCGTTCCTTAAGGCAGCGCTTCCTCGCGCTAGAGATGCAAAGGCAGGAAACCATCAAAGGCTTTCAGCGCTTCCTCGCGTTTCTGAAATTAATTAGACAACAACCAATAAGGCAAACAACACGTCCTCGCACTTCTGCCGTCCACAGACCAGGATGTACTCTAGAAAACAGTGTGTCCACGCACTAACCAAGCAGGAAGAACTGGGAAGATGAAAGATTCTTCTTTACACACGAAGACGGAGTGCAGCTCACACAGGCTCCAAACAATTCAGGAAAAAGGCGTGGCTCAACCACCAGGAAACAAAGCCAAGCACCTGGGAGTCGTTTCTGTGTGCTTATAAGCTGATCAAGTCAGCTGCTTAACTCCCAGTGCAGTGTGGGAAGGTACACAAGCAGGCTACTCTCCTGGTGCATTATGGTATATGTAGTTCGAGAAACATGAAAGGTCTACTACAAGGATATGTTACTCCATAACAGTTCTCCCCCCTAACGGCCCTTCCTAGGACGAGGTTTGGTTGGGTTTCTCGCATGGAACTGTCTTATCAACTGAGGGGCGTGTATGTTCTCAGCGGGTTCCCATGTCCTATCTTCAGGGGCATAACCTGTCCAATCAATGAGGTATTGTAACTTGCCTCTACTTAGTCTTGAATCTAGGATGTCCTTCACTTCATATTCTAATTCTCCTTCTATAGCGATAGGAGGGGGTGGAGGCTCAGGAAAGAAGGGAGGGAGATAAGGTTTTAGGAGAGAAGTATGAAATACGGGGTGTATTTGTAAGTCATGTGAGAGTTCCAATTTGCATGTAACTGGATTGATTACCCTTGTAATGGGGAATGGTCCAATGTATCGAGGTTGTAATTTACGTGGACCCGGTAATCTAAGATTACGTGTGGAAAGCCAGACTTGGTCTCCTTCCCTATACTCGGGTGCGGAACTTCTGTGTTTGTCGGCTTGTGTTTTCATCGCCTGTTTGGCATCAATCAGATGTTTTTTGGCTTGTTCCCAGATGGACTTGATATGTGTATAATGGTCTGTCACTGCGGGTATGTTAGTGAAGGGGAGGGAAAGAGGCAGAAACCTTGGATGGTGACCAGTAATAAAAAAGAAAGGAGAAACTTTGGAAGCAGAATGAGTGGCATTATTGTATGCAAATTCTGCTAAAGGGAGAGCTCTGAGCCAATCGTGGAGGTAGTACTTATTAAACACCGGAGATATTGCTCCAACGTCTGATTGGTTCTTTCCGTTTGACCATCTGTTTGGGGATGGTAGGCCGAAGAGAGGCGATGATCTATCTGAAGAGCCTTACACACTCCCTGCCAGAATTTAGACATGAACTGAGGGCCTCTATCAGAAAATATGACCGACGGTAATCCGTGTAATCTGACTACATTGGCGATAAAGGTATCTGTGAGACCTAATGCTGTAGGTACTTGTTTGAGGGGGATGAAATGGGCCATCTTGGACAACATGTCTACTATTACCAAGACAGTGATAAAACCTTGAATGGGTGGTAGGTCAGTGATGAAGTCCATACTGATGGAAGACCAAGGTGCATCGGGGATAGGCAAAGGCTGTAACAGGCCAGCTGGAGCACAATGTGAAGATTTCTGTCTTGCGCATGTAGGACAGGCTTTAACGAATTCCTCAATATCGTGAGTCATATTTTTCCACCAAAACCATCTCTTGCAGGTTAATAACGTTTTTTCTGCCCCAGGATGACCAGCCAGTGGTAATGCATGACACCACCTCAAGATAAGAGCACGGGTTTCCAGAGTGGGGAGAAATAGACGATTCTGATGAAAAAACATATCCTCTACAATGGTGTTATCGGGATCAGATAACCATTGGTCTTTATCAAGGGAGAGGTAGGCACTAGTGACCTGTGAAATGAAAGAATCCTTCTTGTCTATAGCCGCTACAATTTTGTTTGCAGGGATGATGGGCATGGGGCTTTCTTCAAGGTGTTTCTGTTCTTTACCTAAACGAGATAAAGCATCAGCTTTTCCTTGTTGTGAGCCTGGGCGAAAAGTGATTATGAAATCATGTTCAGAAAAGAAGGAAACCCATCTCATCTGTCGGGGCGTCAGGGCTCGCGCCGACCTATAGAACTGAAGGTTTCGATGGTCGGAGTAGATTGTGATGGTATGAGGTGACCCCAACAGGTAATGACGCCATTCTTGAAAGGCCATTTTTATGGCCAACAGTTCTCGTTCTCCAACCGCATAATTTTGTTCTGCCTGTGACAGGGTCTTTGGAAAATAGGCTACTGGATGAAGAACTCCAGACTGAGGGTCACGCTGGGACAAGACTCCCCCAACTGCGAACTGAGAGGCATCAGCCTCCACATAATAAGGTTGAGTTTCATCCGCATGCCTTATTATGGGAGCTGAAATGAAACTGTTCTTTAACTGCAAAAATGCTTTCTCAGCAGCCTCAGTCCACTCAAAAATTACTCCTTTTTTTAACAACCGAGTTATAGGAGTAACTATTTCGGAGAAGTGATCAATAAACCTCCTATAAAAATTGGCAAAGCCCAAAAAAGATTGTACCTCTTTTACTGTCTTAGGGCTGGTCCAATTAGAGATTGCTGTTACTTTTTTGGGGTCCATATGTATACCTTCTGGGGAGATAACAAACCCCAAGAAATCCACTTTGTCAACATGAAAGAAGCATTTATCTGCTTTTGCAAAAAGATTATTGTCTTGTAGACGTTGTAAAATTAACCTCACATGTGTCACATGGTCTTGGGTATTCTGGGAATAAATCAAAATGTCATCAATGTAAACGATAACAAAAACATCTAAGTACTCTCTTAATATATCATTTACAAAGAACTGGAATGCCGCAGGGGCATTACAAAGTCCAAAAGGCATCACACAATATTCGAATAGTCCGAATTTGGTGCGGAATGCCGTCTTCCACTCATCTCCTTCTCGGACTCGAATCAAATGATAAGCCCCCCTTAGGTCTAATTTGGTAAAAATCTTAGCCTTTCTCACCTGATCCAAGAGAGAGGAGATGAGGGGAAGAAGGTACTTGTTTTTAATGGTGACTTTGTTCAATAATCTATAGTCCAGGCAAGCTCTTAGACCCCCTTCACGTTTGGGAATAAAAAAAATAGGGGAGGAAACTGGGGACTTGGAATGGCGGATAAATCCCTTTTGTAACATGTCCTGTAAGTATTCTGACAGATATGTCGTCTCTGGTTCTGTAAGGGCATACACACGACTGACCGGAAGTTGCGCTCCTGGTATCAAATCTATCCTACAATCGTAGGACCGATGAGGTAAGGCTATAGCTTGTTCCTCATCGAAAACTCCTGCAAATTCTGCATATTCTGAGGGGATACCCGCGGGTTCGGGTTGCGACAAGGCACAACATAACGGGGTGTGCCAATGGGCCATATCTCTGTAGCAATGCGTTAAACAAAACGAAGAACGCAGAGTGACCGTCCTGGCTGTCCAGTCAATGAGAGGATTGTGCACTTGTAACCAGGGAACTCCCAATATCGCACCAACGTTGGGGGCATCAATTAAATCAAAGGAAAGGACTTCTGAATGCCCATTATCACAGATAACCATAAGTCCAGGAGTTTCATAAGAAATTAACCCAGACGATAGTTCGGTACCATCGACAGCTCTTACATTTTCAGGTTGAGCTTTAGGGACAAATTCAATCCCCAATGATTTAGCCAAGGAGATGTCTAGGAAATTACCAGTAGCTCCAGAATCTATCAAGATTGACATAGTCTTTCTACTCTGTGAAGGCAATACCACTACAACAGTAATGGTGAAATGTTTAGGGACAATAGCCACTGTATTAGCCAAATAACGTGAGACCTGTAATGGGGAAGGACTTGAACAAGCGATCTCTGTACTGTTCAAGTCTGTTAGTTTTCCGTCTGCGCCAAAGCTCCAGTTCTGGGGGCCATAGTCTTCACTGTAGCTTTAGGTTTCACCAGGCATTCTCTTGCGAAATGACCGCCTTTGCCACAATATAAGCATAAATGTAATCTTCTGCGTCTTTCACGTTCTTCTATAGAGAGGGGGCCCCGAATCCCCCCTATCTGCATGGGTTCCCCCGTATCTTTTGTTTCTTTCTTCTCGCTTTTAGCTAGAAACAGACGAGGATATTCTCCCTTGGTTTTCTCTCCCTTTCTCTCGGATAATCTGTGATCAAGTTTCACCACAAGATCTATAAAAGAAGAGCAGTCTTCCGGGGGGTCTACGATTTGAGATAGGATATCTTTCAACTCATCCTTGAGACCTCGGTAGAATAATGAGGTTCTCTTTTCCTCAGGCCATTGTGTCTCGGTTACTAACCTATTGAAGGTGGTAATATATGTTAACAGGTCTTTGGACCCTTGTTTCAGATTCAACAACTCGTTATCACTTGCTTGCATGTACGAGTGGCGATCAAAAAGACTTCTCATCTTTTCTTTGAATCTAGAGAGATCATACAGTATGGGATCATCGTTGTCTACAAGATGTACAGCCCATAATGCAGCATTGCCACTAAGGTAGGAGATGATAAACGCCACCTTTGCTGCATCATCTGGAAATGAGGCGGTTCGACACAAGAATTGGAGATGACACTGATTCATAAATAACCCATACTTGCTGCTCTCCCCACTGAACCGTTCGGGCATTGCTAAAGGAGTGGGTGGCGGAGCTACTACTGTGACATTGACCGGGGCCGTGGAAGAAGCCCCACTTGTAGGTACAGTGACAGGGGTAGGGAGCTGGAAATGAGCGGGCTGAATGTAACTCCTTTTGTGTTTGGGAATAGTGTCAGGGAGTACCGTGTCTGCCTGCCTCTGAGCCTTCATAACCCCGAGTTCAGTAACTAGGCGTTGATTTTCGCCTCTTAATACACTGAGCTCGGCTTGTAAGTTGGCGACTACAGCAACTAACTCACTCATGGACGTTTGAGGGGAAGCTAAAGACATTGCATCATCCATCTTCGCTCAGGGGACTTTATTAACGATAGGCTTGGCTTTTTCTGTAAGGACCCGGAGCATCTCAGGACAGATCAGGCCAGAATCCACGGGAGCGAAGATTATGTCTTTCCTCTCCCCAGAGACCACTCACCCCTAGCTAATTAAAACAGCAACAGGGGAGCTATATCTGAGGAGTGAAGAGACCGGAATGAGCCACCAGGAGTCGTCTCTTGGGAATTGGAGGGAAGCAGGTCACTGCGATAATGGAACCTGTATAAAGACATAGAAACATATACAGGATACAGATTACAACATGTAACTAACTAATATGTGTGTATTTAACCCCTATTATAAAGCACTCTTGTGTACCCTCACACTTACACTTAATATCAGGGCCAAGGCTTTGTACAGAGTTCAGCAGCAGATGGTGAGTGTCCGGACTAGCACCAAGGAATATCACGCTTCTGACGGATTCCACAGCTATCGTTCACCAGGGTACACTTGAGTCTCTAACACACAGTCTCAAGATCAGTTCAACCCAAGGAGTTTAAACAAAGAAAAGAGGCAACAACCGAAATACTTGCTCAGCGGTAAAGATCCTTATCATGTTACTCACACGTTGTCAAGAGGTTTCTGCATAGCGAAGGCATCAGAAAATAATCCCGCCCATGTAAATTCACTGGCAGCAGAAATGAAGAGTCACGGAGGGGCTGCGCGTCCTTCGCGCTAAATTGAAGAATGCAGTGTGAATGTAGTTGCAGGCGTTGCCTCAATGCAGCAACTTCCAGGATGATTGATATCCTCCTTAATTACTGTACCAGAGTTTCAGGGGAACAAGAAGATTGTTAGCGCGACCTCGCGCTTCTCTTCCGAAAAAGAAAGTAAAAAAAAATAAATGCGTTCCTTAAGGCAGCGCTTCCTCGCGCTAGAGATGCAAAGGCAGGAAACCATCAAAGGCTTTCAGCGCTTCCTCGCGCTTCTGAAATTAATTAGACAACAACCAATTAGGCAAACAACACGTCCTCGCACTTCTGCCGTCCACAGACCAGGATGTACTCTAGAAAACAGTGCGTCCACGCACTAACCAAGCAGGAAGAACTGGGAAGATGAAAGATTCTTCTTTACACACGAAGACGGAGTGCAGCTCACACAGACTCCAAACAATTCAGGAAAAAGGCGTGGCTCAACCACCAGGAAACAAAGCCAAGTACCTCGGAGTCGTTTCTGTGTGCTTATAAGCTGATCAAGTCAGCTGCTTAACTCCCAGTGCAGTGTGGGAAGGTACACAAGCAGGCTACTCTCCTGGTGCATTATGGTATATGTAGTTCGAGAAACATGAAAGGTCTACTACAAGGATATGTTACTCCATAACATCAGTCTAGGGTATCCAGGCAAGTCCCTACTCGCTCTCAGGTCCTTTTCTCCCTTATCCAAAAAAGATTGAGGTGGCCCATTCTCTCACGAGACAACAGGACATCATTAGTTTGTCTGGGCTACCACAGGTTCTCCCCCCTCACTGGGTCCCCATCTGCTCAAAAGTCATTCGCCGACCTGAGCGTAGTGTGGGCAGTAATATGAGGCCTCGGCCTGCCTGAGGTTCTCGGTTGTTCCTCTCAGCTGTCGAGTGAGCCAGGGCGGCAAAGGTGTTGGTCGTCTTGAGTGTTGCCAATTACTTAAGTTCTACCTGGGCCCTGGATGGTCTGCTGTTGCGCTCCCATCTTACTCTTTCCTGTGTGTCCACTTCTAGCGCGGTTTCTGTTCCCACTTACGTGCATCCTTGCCAGCTTTGTAATTTTCTAACCAGTCACACACATATGCCGTGGACTCAAAGAACAAGGCTGGGTCGTCAATTAGAACTTTCGTGTGGGCAAGGAAAAGCATCATATATCTCAACCCAGGGTCTCTCAGCTCCCTCTTTACCTCTCCAAATGAGGCCTTCTGTTGCTGGACGGCCAGTGTGTAATCCAGGAAAATTGCCACTGCGGCATTGTGTACCTGATAGATGATGTTTTAGAATGACATACCTGTCGCTGTAGTGCAGGAGTCTTTCTACCACGGGCCAGGGGCGCCCCAGGTCAAGGGGGCCTCACCTGCACTCTGTGCGCCTACTCCAAGGCAAAGACTGGCACCAGACTTTGTGGGCCTACTGCCTGTGCCAACCACTGCTCCAAAGAGGCAATCATGTCGTTCCTCTTGGTTCGCTCTGGCAGTCCCACTATGTGAATGTTGTTGCGTCCACTTCGGTCTATTGCGTTTTCCTCTCTGCGAGAAAGGGTCTCCACCTCCTTAGTGAGCGGTTACCCACTTGTGCAGCTTTGCCATTTCCGGGACCAAATCCTTCGAAGTCTCCTCGTGCTGCTTAACTTTATCTGCCAACTTGCAATGGGAATCGCGCAGGCTCCCCAGTTCGTAGGAGACAAAGTCTATTTTGTGTTCCCAAACTTCCCTAGAGGAATTTACCATGTTACGGGTGACATCCAGTTTGTCAGTGTTGTGGCCTGTTCCCTTCCTGTAGGCACTGCCAGGCCCTTCTTTGGGTCCCCAGGTCCATGCAAGGTCATCTGTTCCCTCAGAGCACTCCCCCAGGTAGTGGGTCCTTCACCGAGCGCATGTAGCACATGTCAGCTGCTGGGGCTCCAGGTGTCATGGAGACCCCTGAGTGCTACAACGCTGTCTCTCCAATTAGGATAGTCCGCCTCCTCTTTCTCTGCCAGCAGCGATCCATCGGCAGCTCAGCAGATTCCCCCCCCCCCATTATGCTTCAAGCTGGACCCTCTCCGACCTCAGCATGTCTGGGCTGGATCAGTCGCCTGTTGCTCCCATGTGGCCTGCAATTTCTTTATGCTCTCTCCGGAGACAGTAGGCAGCACCACCCCTCCAATGGTAAGCAGCAGAGGAGGAAGGCAGCAGCCTCCGGTTCAGGACTCTTTCGAGGCCTACCTTATTCAGCTGCCCCAGGCTGCAGTAAGCCCTGCAGGCCCACTTGCCTCAGTGAAACTGCAATTAACTGTTCGCTTCCTGGTCTCACCGCCCTGACTAGTACCCCTCTTTCTGCTGTACAGCTCGCTCCACCTGATGGCAGACTCAGTGTCTCCGTGTCCCAGCCTTGTTCAGAGTCCGTGCTGGTGAGTGCCATCTTTAGTCCAGGTATCAGGGAAGGCCAACATCTCTTCCCACCGCCACAGAGCTGCCCTCCTCTCCTGGCTCAGACCCAGGGGCTGTCCATGTTTCTGCGGGATGAAGCGCTGCTCTCCACCTTGTCGGGGTTGCCACCCACCCCAGAATTCGTGCACACTGGAGGTGGCCGCCGGATTGCTCAACAGCAGGTGGGTATCTTCTAGCGTAGCTAACCACGCCCCCCATTATTGAAGTGGAACTGTCAATAGTCGATGCTGTGTTGCATTGTATTTCAGCATTAATTAAATTCTCTTCTGCTATTTCTTGCTCCAACATTTCTAAATATGTCTGAAATTGAGGGATTCCAATCTCATTCTTATATACATTAAATGCAATCTCATAGGATTCAGATATTTTATAATGTCTTCTTCTTGGCCGTGGTTTACATAGTTGTAAAAGTGCTAAATAGTAGAATTTTTTTTCTCTCCTGTGTCACCAATGAGCTCCTGATGATTGAGAGTAGGTTTTTGATGAGGTAATAAACATCCATTGGCCTCTTGAACTCCATATTTTGCAGCATTGATATCTTCCGCTACATTATTTCAATTGGATAGAACTGAGCTACATCATATGGCGAAAGGTTTTCTAACAAAGGTCTTCTGTTTGGATAATGTGTCCTACATTTTGGTTTTTAAAATAACTTTGTCGGATCAAAGTGTGCATGATACTCAATTTCAGTTAGACTTTTATGAACTCTTCAACGTGCTGATGACAATTCTAAGCTAAGCCGCAAAATTGCCCGTGATTTACACTTGAAGAACTCAAACAGTCACAAGCTTCACAGTTACCGACCTCTCATGAGATAACATTTGAGGCTAAATTGGTATTGCTCTCCCCTAATTCCTTCATATTTGTCTTATTAGCTTTTGTAATGTAGGAAGTAACTTGACTTGCAACCACTGTAGAGTTATTTGCAACAAATTATATATCCGTGTTAGCATCTCACATATGTAGAATTCAAGAGTCATAGTCTGTGATCCGTTGTGATCCTTGTGATCTCCTAAGATTGTGAGTATTCTTTGGTGATTTCCCTGTAAGTGCATGTGTTACAGATGACGTGAAATTGCTGACCCTTCCTTTTTGTAGAATTGGTCTGGGATATCTAAGCCGATATTTAAAGTAATGTTTTGATTTGTTCTGATATTTCCTTAAGTAGTATTTACCATACTTATGTGATTGATACTGTAAGATTTCTTGAAACAGTTTCTCATTGTGCTCTTACTTTGGTATATCACAAGTGACATAACGTTCAATAAAATGTAGAATAAACTTATCATTGTCGTATTGAAACCAAGCTGTAGCTTTGATCCATAGATGCATATGAATTGTACCTCTTGCATGATTCTCTTTTCTCCAACAGAAATCAAGTACCTCTCCAATGAGATTTTTCATTTTGTTGGTTAAGAATTGAAGATTTTTTTAAAATGTATATTGAAATATCTGCAAACATTAGCAGGATTTGCATTTAGTAGAAATTTATACAAATTGTCCTATGCTTATTCTGCGCAGCTTAAAGTAATAAACCATGTATGTTGTATTTATGAAATGTTTTACAGTGGATTGTATGTGTTTTTATGGAATATACATGTAGGTGGTCCTAAATTTCTCAGCACACATTTCAGTTCTCCATATTTTCTAAATCAATATTCATTTGTCCCTCGCTGACATGCCATAATGCTATATTCCAGATGCTCATCTTTGTCATGCATCTTATCTATAAAATCCTGTGCCGTTATGTTGGTAAAGCCAGTTGCATGACGAATAATAGGTGCAACAGCAGTGGTGAGAGAGTGTTCACTTTCATACAGTAAGGAATGTCTTGATGAAAGTATGGATCCTCTGAATATTATCAGGTTGACTGGTATTCTGATACAGAAATTTGAAAAATGCGGATAAAGTCTGGCTTCTACAGGTTTTTCCCAGGCTCTAATAGTCTCTCCTCTACCTTCTGCATATGGGATAGTTCTAAAGTATCACCTGGCGGATCTCTTCAGTATAGTGGGTGTAAAGTGTAATGTTTATATATTTCTCCTGTGTTTTCCTAAATTAGTTAACATTTTCCTCTTTTTAATTTCTTTCTCAAACAATGTAGAAGAGATAAAGTTAGAAATCTCCAAATCTTTGTAGTGCATGTTGTTTTTCTGAAGGTAAGATATAACTTTCGGAACGTTGTATATTCTTTTTTTTTCCCCTTATTTGTCTTAGACCCCATTGAATGCACAAGCTACCCGTACCATAACTCCTCAAACTGAGGGAAATAGGCGTTACATCAGGTTCTCACAGTAGCTTAGCAGACATAGTTGTTACTTTTCCCAACCAAGGGGAGAGGTTTCTCTCCAACTAGGCCACAAGACCCTGATGGACAGCTTTTGTTGGCAGAAGGATGGGGGTGCCCAACGTTGTCCAAAGAGTTTTAAAAAGGCATAACCATAGGACCCGCTGTTTTTAGGTACATTGTTAAGACAAGAAATAGCTCGAAAATTTAAACAAGGGTGTACCTCCCTATATTCATGTCCTAACCCAATTCAACAACCGATCCCAAAATGCTGTCTTTTTTCTGCTGCAGGCTCTTGACAGATCCATTTTAAAGTCTCAAACATCGATGCCAACCATTCTGAATGTATAGGGGCTGGATCAGTCCAGTGTTGACAAATTTGTCTCCTGGCTAACAAAATAGCGTAGAAAACAAGAGAGCTAGCTAGACTAGTAACTTGATTTGTAAGGCCAAAAATTATCAAGACCAAGTCTATTTGAATTGGGGCTTTTAAAATACTTTCCATTGACTTCTGAACTTCATCCCAATACAAAGCAATAGCAGGGCAGTCTTTGAACATATGAATGTTGGAGGCTTCGGCAAGACCACACTTTTTACAATATACTTGTGTCCCACTTGAGAACTTAGACAGCCTTAGAGGGGAAAAATCAGCTCTGTGTATGATTTCTTTTCAACCATGCAGGTTTCACGATGTCAAAAAGAGTCTTAAATGAGTTCTGCCACAGTTGCTCGCACTGTACATTTGGAAGATGTTCACTCCATACTTCATCTGCGAGTTTGAATTTGCCATCTACGGCCTCTTTATTTGCCCAGTACCAGTAGGAGCCCTCTCCTTCCCATTGGCCTTGCTACTAGCTGTTATTCTAGACTATTACCCCCAGCTATAGGTTTCTTCTGTTTTTTCTGGGTTTTAACCCAGCTCAGAAGTTGGATGTACTTGAACCTTAAGAGGCCAGCTCCCACTTTCTCTCTTAGTTGTTCCCATGAAAAGAGAGTGCCCTCATAAGCCAAGTCCCCCCAACCTTCAAGCCTGCTTCTCGAAGTGGTAAAGCTAGCCTATCCTGCAAACATACAGGCGAGACTAGTGAGTCCCAGAGTGATGCTAGATTTGAAAAATAATTAAGGGCCACCAGGTGTTTTACTCTAGCCCATGCTCTTATCATTGTTTGGAGGACTTTGAGTTTAACCTTTTGAAAAAGGTTGGATTCCCAAACTTGAACATAAAGCCCTCAACGGGTAAACTGGCCCCTCTTAACATGGCCAAAAACATACTTCCTGGCCCGGTATTTACTGGCATTTTTAACAACATTCGCGAGTGTGAAAATAAAAAGGCCCAAGCATAGTTCTGTATATCAGGTACCGCAAGACCCCCCCCCCCTCCCTTCTCTCTCCTACGCCTTAACTTTTTCCAAGCTATTCTAGTGGCTTTAAAGGCCCAGACGAAATAATTTACCGCCTGCTGTATTTTATCGATGGCTAATTTATCAAAATGTAGGGGGATTGAATTAAAGAGAAAGGTTATTTTGGGTAATATCACCATTTTAACTAAATTCACCCTCACCAGTATGGTTAAAGGGAGCGGATCCCAAGATTTCATCTGCTTTTGACATTCCTTTGAGACTTCTGCTAAGTTGACATCTGCTTTTTTAGCTATATCTTGGATAATTCTTACTACCAAGTAATGCATGCTGGGGTGGCCTGCTCTTGGCATGTCTCAAGATTCCACGTCATAATGTCAGTTTTCGCGGCATTCACCTCATACCCTGAGACCTGCCCAAATTCCTGTGCCAGTCTAATCACTGCCGGGAAAGTCTTTTTTGGCAGTGTGTTGAATTGAAAGAAGGACGTTGTGATATACGCTCAAGGAATGGGTCAACACTGTCCGTATACTGTTTGAGGAACATCCCTTATAGCACCTCTTTGTGTCAAGACTCCAGGCTGAGGAAAATTCCAGACTGAGGAAGTTAAGCGAATGAAGCTGCGTTACTAAGAACTGAATTTCATAGGGATCCAAAAGATCAATGCGTCCATAATCGGAATATTTAAATAGCTTAGTAATACAGAAGAAAGACCTAGTGGTCTGCCTGATCTGAAGAAGAGGGGACATTCATTGGAACATGCATGTAGACTAATGAGCCCTGAAGAAGTCCTTCAATAGGACGAAACGCGTTGGCTACGGGGAAGAATTAAAAAGAAAATAAAGATTCAAGGAATAAAGACCTGTGTGGACTATTTTATTTGGTGAACGGACTCCTTGGTTGTTGTGTGTGGACCAAAATATTTTCTGTAATTGTCTGTTGTGGAAGGTTTTCACAACATAGGAAACTAAAAGGGTCCGGTTTCCTTTGGTCAGCGCACCGCATGGTTACAAAATCTCCCATTACATAAATAAGTGCGGTGCCGTATCCTAGACCCTTTTGTTTGTAAATCATTTTACTGCCGGGAAAGTTGTTTCTAAATCTGCCGAAAAGACCAAAATGTCGTCTGCATATAGGGCCACCTTTCTCTCCCACTCTCCAAATCTAAAAGGAACAATGCTAGAATCTTCTCTAAGCCTCTGAGCAAAGGGTTCTATATAAATATCAAAAAGGACAGGGAAGAGAGGGCAGCCCTGCCTAGTACCCCAGGTGATCTTAAAGGGTTTAGTCAATTTCCCATTGACTAACAATCTAGCAGATGGATCTAGCATCTGAATAGTACGACAGAACTTTCTGCCACAATTGAATTTTTCCGAGACTTCCGAAAGGTAAACCCAATTGACCCTGTCGAAAGCCTGGGTGGCATCTAGGGTCAGGGATGCCAAGGGAGTGATAAGTGGAGGCAATATCTATTGCTCCAATAAGATCGTATGTGAGGTCTGATAGTTGTCTTCCTTTGACAAACCCCTGGGATCTGGGTGAAGGATATCCTCAGCCACCAACCCCAACCTTGCTGCCAGAATTGAGGTGAAAATTTTATAAGCCGCATGTAAGAGCGAAATAGGCCGGTGTTATCCGCAGCTCGCTGGGTTTTTAACAGGTTTCAAGATCAAAATCACTGAAGCGTCATTCCAAGACTTAGGGGGCCTTACGCCCTCTACTAATATGTTAAATAGCTGTGTCAATACCGGTACTATCGTCTTGCCCAAGAATCTATATAGCTCGATAGGTGCCCATCGGGCCATGCGGCTTTGCCTCGCTTACCGGCAGCTGGAGCCTTCTTCTTGAGTGATATCTTGTTCTAAATCCTCTTGTTTAAGACTCATATGTGTCAATGTGGTTTTATCCAACCAGTTCTTGGTTTTAGATCTATTCTCTACCTGATCTTCCTGATAGATGTCCTGAAAATATTCAAAGAAGACCTCACCAATTTCTTCATCAGAAGAAAGAGCTAATCCCCCATCCCATGCCATAATTTCCTTAATCTGGTTTCGAAGTCTGTCTGTTTTGGCTTTCCATGCCAATAAATTCCCAGCACCTTCTCCATATTCAAAATGGGCAATTTTACTTGCCTCCCGTCTGCGCAGCAGCCTTCTTCGAAGGATATTCTCTAACTCTTCTTTTAATCCCATGAGTTTACCCAAGTCTGCTTGCTGATTGCCCGAAACTGCCTGCCTAACTAGTATTGCCTCCTCTTCCAACATTTCCGCTTCCAGAGACGCAATCTCCTCCCTATACTTTTTATTCTTATAGATCACTGTGAGAAGTTGGCCTGATATGTAGTGCTCACTATTCTAGTGATCACTGTGTATCATTCCAAACGACCCTTATTGATGATTGGTTGTAAGTCAACCTTATAGACCAGCTATCCTAGTAGCGTGGATACGAGCAGTCTTAGGCTAAACTCTAGAGGGCGTGTTAAGCCAGCTGTTTACCATCACATATACCCCTTGAACACCAAGTGAAAGGACACCACACAAGTTGTTATGAAAATAAAAGGATATTTATTTATAACAAGACTACCCTGGCTCTTTATGAGTCAGGGAGCTAAGCACACTACAAAACTCTTAGAAAAATACTTCAGTTGCACAATTTACACAAATGCCCGAGGGGCACGAGAAACCATCTACACTAACAGTGAAATGCGAATGGTTAGAGTCTGGAGGTACTGATTCCGGAGTGATCCGATCAGTGGGACTAAACGAAAAAGGAACTGGACACTTGTAGAGCGAACCTGCGATGGAGCACCGAGATGCTCGAGTTACCTAGCCCGGAGGCTGCGGCTGCGTGAAGTTCGGCAAGATGTCGGGAGTCCTCGTGTAGTCTCAGGAGCCTGAAAGAAGAAGTTGCTGGCAGGCGACCAGTGACGATGTTCAGAGCGATCCAAGCCTGGATCGGTGATGAAGGAAACCTGAAAGCAGAGGGGACTCAGTTCTCCACCGCTTGCCAGCGATCGTGTGGGTACCAGGAGGGTACCGGCTGAAGTCACCTCGACCAGGTGAGTGGGTGACGTCGGACTCGGCTGTTCCTCGGACCAGGAGGCGCGGCGGCGACCAGGATTGAGGGCGAGCTGTCCCACGAAGGTGTCTGCTGTCGATGATGCTGGGCCCAGGAAGGGGCAGCGGATCTTGGCAGTGGCAACCCAAGCGGGGGAGTCAAGATGGCGTCGGGAGTGGACCGGGAGGGTCCGTGGTACTCCTCTGTTGAAGGGGAGCAAGAGCCAGTCTGTAGCAACCAGACTAGTGATGAAACAATCGTGGTGCGTCGTGAAGAGGGCCACAAGCCGGTCGGCAAGTGGTCGAACAACGCGGTGAACAGCAAGGAGCGGAAGGGCCCCCACGCAGATCTCGTGGATGCTGGGGAGACAGACTTCGATGCTGGAGCTGCTCAGGGTTTAGGGCTTCTCAAACCCTAGGTGCACTCACTCGAGGGTCCCTCGGTGGGCGTGCTAGATAAGCGTCGTGCAGGTTCTGAAGATAGCCGGTCCCGCAGGTCTCGTCACACCTATGACTCTCAGCTGGGCTGATGAGGTAGGTAAAAGGTCAGAGATGGCAGGGAACTCGGGTCTCGTCGAGCTGGGCAGTCTTGATCCGTAGGAGAGACTTACAGCAACCGCAAGCGCTTAGGTGGTGCCTGCTGGTGCAGGGTGGCTACTCCTTAGCCACAAGGGAGAGTCTTCAGAAATAGTCAAGAGTTCCTTTCGTGGAAAGTGGTTCGTGATTCGGAGTTATCCGATTATCTGATTATCCAATTTGGGAAGGGGACGCGCTCCTACCTTTATTCTAAGAAAAGGGGCTGGCCCGTGACTAGGTTCTACCTATGGGTGGAGCCAGGAGGGGGGTGGTTACACCCCTATCCTTTGTCCGGCTTCGCGCCAGCTCAGGGGCTGGTGTGCCCCCGAAACTGGTTTGAGCCGGGCTATGCACAGTGAGCACCGGGGTGCCACTTGCAATCACCTTCCTTTCAGCCCTGCCTACCTGGGATACACAAACCCTGTCTGGGACGGTGCTAATACCGCCCTCGACAGGAAACCCTTTGTCCAAGCTCCCCTTGCTGGAAGGTCCCCCAGCAGCAGGAGGTCAGACTTGTGTCTGGTGGCAGCATCCATTTTGTGATGCTGAGGCTTGAGTCAACTTTAACCGGGGTTCAAGGTTACTTCCATGTCGTGTCCCTCTAAAAGGGGGGAATGCTAACCCCGTCACCAGGACTGGCGAGGGGTTCGTATTCCCATTCGTATGACACCTTACTCGACATGTGTAGGTGATGTGAGGCCAAAGTTAGCAAATAACCGCAAGGATTATAATGCATTAAAAGTAGTTGGCCCGCGTCACCATGGAACGGCTATTAGGACTTGGTTCCGCAAGCCGTCGACGGGCTCAGCTCGCGCCAGAGCACCGTCCCACATGATTCCCTGCACTCTGCCTTCAGGATTGATAAGGCCTGCTATAGGAGTGACTGATAGGAATCCATGTGTCCATTTTAGGGTTTAGGTGTAGGAATACTACACCTACAGCAACGGGTGATTACACCACGTGGCCCCAGCTGTCGTGCAGCCAGTTGTGTCAGATTTGGGCGGCCATTCCAGGGGTGGCATAATACATGCTTCAGCCCCTGGTAGGCCCTGGGTACACCGATGCCCTGGATACCTGTGGTATGCTGAGACAGGGACTGACAAGGCGGCCCAGTTCCAATTAGTGGATGCACCTAACGTACATGTGTGTTAATTTCGAGAGAGAACAGCTAGGCTGTGGGTCTGATTGGCAGGCCCACAGCCGGGGAAAGTCGTAAACCAATGAAGCAAAAGCAAAAAATCTGGGTGATCATAGGATTGCAGACCCTACTCTCCTACAATCACCCTGCTAGTAATAGGGCTCCTTAGGAAAGCAGTAAGGGAGTCCCAAACCGTGGTGATATTTGCTGTGCCCAAATTAATCCTCAGAAAGAATTCTGTCGTACAAGATAAAAAAGCCATTTCTTCATCTTCGAGGAGCAACGTTCGGTCGAAAGACCAAGTTCAGGTCTCCCGAACCTGAGCCCAGTCAAGATCTAATAATATTCCTGAGTGGTCGGACAAATGGGACGTCAAGTAGACTATAGGTTTAACCTTACCCCTTATATGTTCTTACCAACCAAGATATAGTCAATTCTTGATTTGTGTTTGTACTTAAAGTTTCTATATGAGTTGTTGACCTGATCTTTCCCTCCATATATCGCATAGACCACTTTGGACCATCGTGTTCTGAAGATACGCCCTAGATCTTGAGGGGACAGCGACCCTGCTGCTCACAGATTTATCAAGTTTGGGGTTAAGAACGATGTTGAAATCTCCGGCCATAATGACCGGGTCTGGGTAATCTCTTAAGTGCGAAAAAATTGTTTTGAGGAAAGAAGGGTCATCTTGATTCGGGCCATAGTAGCCAATAAGAGTGAGAAGGCTGCCCATTAGAAAAACCTTCAGTATTACCCATCTGCCACATGGGTCTGCTATATGTTGTAAAAGCTGGGCATTAGCCTGTTTTTTAAAAGAATCACGACCCCTCTAATATTGGCGGTTTGATTAGTGCAGATAAAAGAGTCAACCCATTTTTGCTTTTTCAAAATTTCTTTGATCTCTTCCTTAAGTAGGTGTGTCTCCTGGATGACATTGACATACGCTGGAGAGTCTCTTAAATATAGTAAAAATCTAGCTCTTCTAGACCTCACGCGCAGACCATTGACATTTCAAGACAGTATCTGAAGCGATTTCATGGTGGCTTAGAACTAGAGCTCTGGGCCTGTTCTAGGACTGGAAAAAAAGAGATGCCTATCTCCTTGAAACCCTGCTGCAGCTACCCGGGCTAAATTAAATGCAGTTGCGACAAAAGAGGAATTTTTGCAATTTTTTACCCTGTTCTCTCCCCCCCACCCACTCCTTTCCCCTCCTCCTTGGAGAACCCTTCCTCCATGGTACTGGACCGGTGTTGTCCAGATGTTACACCCTAGAGCTACCCTGCCCGTCCCAATCGTGTGTGATTGTCCCCCTACCAAAAAAGAAATGCCAAAGAGTGCAAAAGAATAAATAATTTCCCTAAAGAGAAGAAAGCCCTATTGAATAAGTGAACTGATCAAATTTCAAGTCATCCTCTCTTCATTCTCTCTTCATCCTTTCTTGTGTCACAATTCGATGTATACAAGATCAAGCATAAAGAGAAAGGAAACTAATAAAGTTAGAGGTAAACAAAAGGGGAGACTGACCCCTATCTCAATCTAGAATTGAATCCATAAAATAAGAAAACTATTTTCAAGGGACCTTCTTCCCAATAGTATTAACCCCTTGTGTGCCCTGCCCTTTCCCCGCCCTGTGCCGGGCGTTGAATTAGCGGGCGGGGTTCATGACGAGATAGTCTCATCATGGGCACAGCGCAACCGCGGCCCATGACGAGACCATCTCGTCATTGGCACTCAAGGGGTTAAGCAACTCATCTGCCTCCTGAACGGCTCTTATGTTATGCATTTTACTGTTATGCATAACTTTCAGGAAGGCAGGAAATGTCAACTGTACCACTGCGCCAGCTTTCTTAAAGTCTACCATCCACCTTACAAGTTCCCATTGCCTTTCGAGGATCACCCTGGCCAAATCTGAGCGTATATTGAAAGGAGAAATCTCTAACCCTTAATATTTTTACTTTTAAAGCCAAATTAAGGATTTTCTCCTTCAATGAATACGTGAGGAATTCAATCAGCTTTGGTTAAATTGTTTATCCTCTTTATTGTCTATGTATATTAATGTACTTATGCTTTTACTTGTTTTTTTTGTTTTTTGACTTGCTTTGACATATATCTTCTTGAAAACCAAATGTTATTTATGTACTATATCTTGAAATAAATCCTGTATTTGTATTATATTTTTAGGTCTATATGTACTTTGTTATGTATTGTATTCTCCCCTGATCGATATTCAAGGTTGTGGTTATCGATTGGAGACGTGGCTACGCTCCTCTATTATCAGGTGGCAGGTGACATTCTCCTCCCTTGTCCTTGAGGGTGGAATTTTGCTTATACGTTTGGTTCTCTACGAAACGGGTCTGTATGAGTTCTCTGTATGTCGTTTCTTAGGGTGTCATCTGACTCGTCAAGCTGCAGAACCTCTTTAAGCAGTGAGATAATGTAGACTTTAAGATCAGACCCTTCGCTCCCTTCAGGAATATTCAGAAATCGGAGGTTATTTCTACGGGACTTATTCTCCAAAGATTCCATTCTGTCTCGAAGAACGGCTTCTTCCCTTTTAAGTGTGTGGATCTCATCCTCTGCCACCCCAAGATTAATTTTAAGTTCTTCAACTGATTTCACCAGGGTTTCCGTCCTAGAATTTAGGCGGTCCACCTTCCTCTATAGAGAGTCACAACACTCCCTGATCTCGCCTTAATTAGTTGCCGAGATAGCGAATCCTTTCTTAATATCCTCTATTTGAAAGAAACACGTTAGTTAGATTCCTTACCTCAGAATATCCCCAGCCGTCAGGCTGGATCCGGAAAGATTTTTCATCAGCAATACCCTTGCGCGTCACTAGGCGTCGTCTGCGACTCCGCGTCCGTCGTCGGCGTCGTGATCGCCGGGATGACGTCGTTGGAGAACTTAGACGCCGCCCTCGCGCGCTGACCTCAGGTCTTCTTTTTTCCACACCAGTAAGCGCAGATCCGGGAAGAGCATACCCTTAAGTCACTTTTTGAACTTTTTTGGTTCATCTTTCGAGTCGACCTCGACTCCTGGTGCCGGTAGGGATGCCCGGTTTCAAGCCGTGCGACGCCTGTCACCGACTGATGTCGGTTACGGATCACCACTGTCGGTGTCTCTACTGCCTTGGGGCCAACCATGATGCCGAGTCGTGCCCGACTGCGGGCCTTGCCCTCGAAGGCTAGGCGGGAGTGGTCCCGCAAGCTCCTCGAGGTCCGGCAGTCGGCTCCGCGCCGCTCGAGGTCCCAGTCGAGGAGGAGGTCAAGGGACCGGTTGCGGAGCCGTAGCCATCACCGCTCGTCGGGTTCGAAGTCCTCGCATTCAGGTAAGTCAAGGCACAGTAAAAAGAAGTCGAAGAAGCGATTCGGCTGAGGGTTCGGGTGGCACCACCCGCGCGGCTCCGTCGGAGCAGCAGGAGTCGCATCCGGCCCCATACCCTCCGGTCCCTGGGCCTAATGCGACTCTGGGCGAGATCCGGGACTTCCTCGTGGCCATGAGGAGTCTCGCTCCGCCGTCGAGGCCTGCCGGCGCGCCTTTGGGCCCGCAGGTCCGACTGGGAGGTCTAGCGAGCGGTCGGCTCCGGCCCCGGCGCCGTCGTCGACTTCGGTCCCCACGCCACAGGCCCCTGTGGGATCCAGGCCTGAATCCCAGTCGACGCCGGTTGACCTTACGACCCCTCCGCCGGCGCCAACCCCTATGGTGCCGCCCCCGGCGCCGTCTTCGGACGACGTCGTCCCCAGTTTCAGCCCCGGTCTGGCGTCGGAGCGGCGCCGCCTGGCGCCGTCTCCGGCGCCGATGGATGAGCGCTTCATCTACCACCAGGCTCCGTCCTTTCAACCTGTCTACCAGGAGTCGGATTACGGGGACGACTGGGAGGGGTCTGAGGACCCTCTGGCACAGCAGTGCCAGTTTGATCAGGACTGGGCAGAAGAGCTGGGGGATGCCAGTGGTCTCAAAACCTCCCCTGACACTGGCTTCATCTCTCCTCCCTCCGTGGCTACGGAGGAGGGTGCCACCTATTCTGTGGTGCTGCGCAGGGCTGCCGAAGCCCTTCATCTGGAGCTTCCTGCAGTGGCCGTGAGGACTAACCTCCTCACTGAAGTGCTTCAACTGCCAGTAAGCTCTTCAGAGCCTCTACTGCAGTTCAGTGAAGCACTGACTGACATTCTGATGGGCACCTGGTCCAAGCCCTCCACAGTCCCTCCTGTGGACTGGAACGTGGCCCGGCGCCACCGCCCTGCACCGGGCGACCCCAGCTTTCTGTCGGTGCACCCCACCCCTGAGAGCCTGGTTATCCAGGCCTCTACATCCCAGACCGCCTTCCCGTCCGCTCCTCCGGATCGGGAATCCAAAAGATTGGAACAGTTTGGGAAGAAGCTGTTTTCCTCCCTCAGTTTGGGGTTGCTGTCAATCAACACCACGTGCCTTTTGGACCGTTACACCCACTCCTTGTGGGATACGGTGGCGGACGTGCTGCCCCAGTGTCTGGAGGAGACCCGGACACGGCTCGCCCAGGCTCTTGCTGAGGGGTGGGATGCAGCACAGTGCTCGATTCGATGTGGGCTTGACACCATGGACTCGCTAGGTAGGGTGATTGCGACGACGGTGGCGATTCGTCGCCACGCCTGGCTGAGATCCACAAATTTCTCCAGGGATGTGCAGAGCACCCTCATGGACATGCCCTTCGATGGCCGTCGCCTTTTTGGTGACAAAGCGGATAGTGCCCTGGAGCACTTTAAGGACTCCAGGGCTACGGCCAAGTCCTTGGGCCTCTCGGCCCGCGCCCGCAAACTTCCGCTTTTCACCCCTTTCGTGGCCAAGGAAGGGGCGCCCCCACTTGTCCGTCTAGCCACAGACTGCAGAACCAGCCTCAACGCGGTCGCGGACGTGGATTCCGCCAAGGCAAAGCAGGCACACATCTGCCCCAGCAGCATCTGCCTCAAAGCATTCCTAGTCCGACCTTTCAGGCCCATTCCACGCCAGCGGGAAGCAGAGTTCGCTATCACCTGCTCCACTGAAGTACCATCATGTCGGACAGGTGGGTGCTGCAAATCGTCCGAAGGGGCTACTCCCTCCCCTTAGAGGCGACCCCTCCAGCCATGCCACTGCAGTACCACCGCATATCGGGGGATCACTTGCAACTTCTGCAGGAGGAAGTTACGGCCCTCTTGTCCAAGGGGGCCATCTAGCGCGTTCCTGGCCCAGAAGTAGGTCAGAGTTGTTACTCCCACTACTTTCTGGTTCCCAAGAAGGGCAAAGGGGGCCTACACCCTATTTTGGACCTCAGGAGCGTCAATGCCTTCCTCCTGAAGGAGAAGTTCAAGACGCTCACCTTAGCTCAGTTTCTGGCTGCCCTAGACCCTGCGGACTGGATGGTAGCGTTGGACTTGCAGGACGCATATTTCCACATCCCCGTTCTGCCGGCCCACCGGCGTTACCTGCGGTTCACGGTAGGCCATGAGCACTTTCAGTTTACCGTGCTCCCCTTCGGCCTCAACAGTGCCCCTCGGGTGTTCACGAAAGTGATGGCGGTGGTCGCAGCTCATCTGCGCAGATTAGGGGTTCCAGTCTTCCTCTATCTCGACGACTGGTGGTTGAAGGCGGGCTCGCCCCAGGCAGTTGTCTCCCACCTCCAGACTACGGCCGACCTCCTGCATTTGCTGGGATTCTCCATCAACGTGCCGAAGTCGCATCCGAGTCCCTCCCAGAAGCTCATTTTCATCGGAGCGGTTCTGGACTCGGCGCAGTTTCGGGTCTATCCTCCGGAACAGCGGGTTCGGGATATTCAGGCTCTGATTCCGATCTTTCAGCCTTTATCCCGAGTTTCGGTCAGGTTGGTGCTGCGGCTGCTGGGTCTGATGTCCTCCTGCATCCTGCTGGTACATCACGCCAGGTGGCGGATGCGGGCTCTTCAGTGGGACCTGAAGTTCCAGTGGGCTCAACATCGGGGCAACCTGTCCGACCACGTCCTGATCTCGGAAGGCACTGCAAGACAGTTGCAGTGGTGGCTCACGGACCGCGATTGGGTCAGTGGCAGATCCCTACCCCAACCGGAGCACGTAGTGGTGATGGATGTGTCCCTCCTGGGATGGGGGGGGCCACATGGGAGGGGCGGAGATTAGAGGCCTCTGGTCTCCGGCGGAGTCCCGGCTCCATATCAACCTATTGGAGCTGCGGGCGATCCGGCTTACACTGAAGGCATTCCTTCCCTCTGTACGGGGAAGTGCAGTGCAGGTGTTCACGGACAACACCACCGCCATGTGGTATTGCAACAAACAGGGTGGAGTGGGGTCGTGGACCCTTTGTCAGGAGGCTCTGCGCCTCTGGACATGGCTGGAACATCAGGGCATCACCCTGGTGGTTCAACACCTGGCGGGCTCTTTGAACGCCAGAGCGGACGAACTCAGCTGCCGGTGCATGATGGATCACAAATGGCATCTGAACTCGGACGTGGCGCAAGGCCTCTTTCGGCAGTGGGGAGAGCCTTGGTTAGATCTATTCGCCACCGAAGAGAATGTCATCAGTTCTGCGCGTTGGAATTTCCAAGGCGACACTCGCTCGGAGACGCTTTTCGTCGCGAGTGGAGTTGCGGTCTGTTGTACGCTTTTCCGCCTATATCACTTCTACCCAGAGTGCTGAAGAAGATCAGGCGCGACCAGGCCCAAGTCATCCTTGTGGCTCCGGATTGGGCACGAAGATACTGGTATCCCGAGCTACTCAGTCTGTCAATCGATACCCCGATTCGACTGACTCTTCAGGAGGACCTTCTGTCGCAGCAGCAGGGGACGGTCCTCCACCCGAACCTGTCCAGCCCCCACCTCCATGCGAGGAGATTGAGCGGCGACAGTTGATGCCATTTGACTTGCCTCCTGAAGTCTGTGATGTAATTCTGGCAGCCAGGCGTCCCTCCACTAACACGGTATACGCCTGCAGGTGGAACAAATTTGTGGCATGGTGCACAGCAAAGGCTGTGGATCCCCTTTCTGCCCCTCTTTCTGAAATTCTCCTCTTTCTTCTTCCCCTGGTCCAGCAGGGCTCTGCTCTGGGCACCCTCAAGGGATTTCTTTCAGCTGTTTCTACCTTCTTACGGCTTCCTGATCAGCCTTCTCTTTTCAAATCCCCTGTTGTTGCTAGATTCTTTAAAGGCATTACTCATATGTTTCCTCCTGTCCCTTTCGCAATGCCTCAGTGGGACTTGAACCTGGTGTTAACCTATCTGATGTGCGCTCCTTTTGAGCCACTTCATAATGGTCCTCTTCGTCTTCTGACTTTTAAGCCGGCTTTCCTGGTTGCCATCACCTCTGTCAGAAGGGTGAGTGAGCTCCAGGCTCTTTCTTCTAAACCTCCTTTCCTCTCTGTCCATCCGGACAAGGTTGTTCTCAGGACTCGTCCTTCCTTTCTCCCTAAGGTGGTAACTGCCTTTCACATCGGCCAGTCTGTTACGTTGCCCACCTTCTTTCTGCCGCCGCATCCCTTGAAAGGGGAAGAGGGGCTCCACCGTCTGGACCCAAAACGTGCGCTCTCCTTCTATCTAGACCGCACGAAACAGTTCCGGGTGGACGAACAACTCTTCGTTGGCTACGCGGGTGCTAAGAAGGGGCGGGCAGTGCACAAGCGGACCATCTCTTGGTGGGTCGTATTGTGCATTAAAGCCTGTTATTCCTTGGCTAAGAAGGAACCTCCTGTGGTGCTGAGGGCCCATTCCACTCGGACCACACGGGCTACTACTGCCCTGGGACGGGGAGTCCCTCTGCAGACATTTGTCAGGCAGCAACGTGGGCCTCGCTCTACACGTTTGCTAAGCATTATTGCCTGGACAGCCAAGTCCGGAGAGATGGCTTCTTTGGCCGTTCCGTTCTCCAGGACTTCCTGGTGTGATCTTGGTTCGCAGACCCAGCACCGGGGTTGGTATTGCTGGGGTATCTATTCTAAGGTAAGGAATCTAACTAACGTGTTTCTTTCAGATGAACAAGTTACTTACCTTCGGTAACGATATATCTGTAAGAAACATTAGTTAGTTAGGATCCTTACCGCCCCACCCATCCTCCCCGTTCTGCGAACTGATATCTAGGGTTAAGGTCATCCTTTCCAGGGCCCTAGATTCATGGCACCAGTGTCGGTTTCTTGCATGGCTCTACATTCCTTGCGCGGAAAGCTATGTACAATAACTGATGTCAGCGCGCGAGGGCGGCGTCTAAGTACTCCGGCGACGTCATCCCGGCGATCACGACGCCGACGACGGACGCGGAGCCGCAGACGACACCTAGCGACGGGCAAGGGTATTGCTTACGAAAAATCTTTCTGGATCCAGCCTGACGCCTGGGGATATTCTAAGGTAAGGAATCTAACTAACTAATGTTTCTTACAAATATATTGTTACCAAAGGTAAGTAACTTGTTCGTTAGTGTGGCAAAAAGAGTTTCCATTGAGACGGCTAGGGGCCCCCCTGGATCTTGAAAGTTGAGACCTTTAACTACGCCACCTTTATCTGATAGAGACTACTAGCCGCAGATTCCTTAATGTAGAATTATCCCCAGGCGTGAGACTGGACCCGGAAAACTTTCTTGCCCAGCATCTCTGCGCACTGGGGGGCAGTGCCACGCGACTCCGCCCCGACGTCATCCGCGGGCGTGACGTCAGCGAGGTCACATAAGCCCCACCCCGGTGCGCTGATGTCATTTTTTTTCCTTTTCCGTGTGCCACGCTGACCCGGATCGTGTTCCTGGCCTGTTTTCAGGCCTTCTTTTTACGCTTAGCGTTTTCTTGGGTACAGTGTGCGAATGCCTTCGGGCTTCAAGAAGTGCTCGTCTTGTGCGCGCCAGATGTCGGCGATGGATCCTCACCCCATCTGTATGTGGTGCTTGGGGTAGCACCACGACTCCACGGACTGCGAGACATGTCAGCAAATGAAGCTCACGTCCCGGCGGGAGCGCCAGATGAAACTCCTTTCGGCCCGCATGACCAGGTCGGCGTCTTCGCCGCGTCCCTCCTCTGCGGAGGGCTTCAAGAACCGCTGCTTCCGTCTCCGACATCGTCTCTCTCCACGGCCACAAGGGCGTCGCTCACCTGTTGGTAAGTGTCGCGGTTTGTCCCCGAGGCCCGGTCCCCGGCCTGTTGGGGCGTGGGTGCTCCGCGGGTGGTGCGGCCCCGTGCGTCGTCCCCCTACCTGCCGTTCCCCGGCGTGGGGGTGACCAGAGCCTGATGGAGGCCAATGCGGCGGCCTTGCCGGCCTCTTTGTTTCTTCCCTCTTCTCCTTCTCTTCCTGGGACGTCTGCGGATCCCTTGCCGCGTGCGGGGACTTCTGCGGTGGCTCCGGCTCTGACTGGTTCGGATCCAGGTTTGGAGGATGTGGTGCCGTTGGGGTGCGGCCCTTCGGGGTTCCCTCCTTCGGACCAAGGCGCCTCCGCCTCGCCGCAAACCCCCGCGGGGGTCCCTGTGGTGTCGTGGGAGGTTGCCGGGGCTCGGGCGTGTCCTCGAGTCCCCCTCGGTCCACTGGGCAGGCGGCGGCCCTGTCCAAAGCCGAGGTGATGCTGCTCAGGCGCCGGAGGCTGCTGGCCCTGGCGGTGCCGCAGGGGCCGGCTAGGGGTCGGGGCGTGTTCCCGGGCCCGCTCGTCCCTCCACGCAGGCGGCTGCCTCGTCGGCGTTCGAGTCGGCTCCTTTTCGGCGCCGTTCCTTAGCCGCCCCGGCTCCGACCCAGCCCCAGTCCCCCGCAACGCGCGTTGTAGCAGAGGTCGTTCCGGCATCCCCTTCAGCGCCGGTCGACGTTGACCTGACGCCGGTGGCGGACTACAGCGCCGGTCCGGCGTCGGGTCGTTGATTCGTCTTCGGACGCCCCCTCTTCTCCAGAGGTTCGGCAGCTGTCTGTTTCATCTTCTCCGGAGAGGTGTCGCCGCATCGTGGCTTTTTCCCTGGCGTCTTCTAAGGATGGCTCTTCGCCGTCTTCACATCCGCAATCTTCGCCAGAGGCGCCTCAGGTTCCCCATTCATCTGGTCCCCCTCTCCCGTTTCGAGCTTGGACTTTCCTTCCTCCGGTTGGGCTGGGGGACGGCCGCCTTAGCTTGCAGCCGTTGCCCACGGAGGAACTGCTTTCCCCGCCGCGGGGCCCTACGGAGGTGAGTGCTGCCTTTGCTCGGGCTGTTTCCACGGTTGCGGGCATCTTGCGCATGGGGGATCCATCTGCCCATTTCCCCATGGATCATCTGCTGGAGGTTCTTCACCAGGGCTCTGGAGGACGGGAGCTGCTTCTTCCCTTTGAGGCTGAGCTCTACAATTCTCATTTGGGAGCCTGGGGGTGTCCTGCCACGGGGGACCCGGTGCCCCAGCCTCTTGTGCACTGCCACCGTCCTGCTCCGCATGATCCTGTCTGTCTTTCCCTCCACCGTTCTACCAGGGGCCCTCTTTTACAGACTGACTTTTCCTCCTTGCCGTCGGTGTTGTCTCCCCCGTCGCGGGAGGCCCGCTGGTTGGATTCCTAGGGGCGCAACATTTTCGCCTCCTCCAGTGCTGCTTTGCTGGCCCTTAACACTCTTTGTGTATTAGCCAGAGCCATCTCTTGCTTATGGGACTCGGCGGAATCCATTATGTCTTCTGCTTCTTAGGAGGGTGCCTGCGTTGATCTGCGGCACCATGTGCTGGATGGCCGAGAGCTGACGGCATTTATTCTTCGCTCGGCTCTGGATGTTTCGGAGGTGCTTGGTCGTACCATGGCACCTTCAGTGGCCCTTCGTCGCCATGCCTGGCTACTGGAGAGTGTTTTCCCTGAGAACGTTAGAGAACGGCTGGTTGACCTCCCCTTTGATGGCGCTCTGTTGTTTCACGCCCCTGCGGATTCGGCCATTCAGAGGTTTCTTGCGGGGCTTTGCCCTCCTCCTCCTCCTTCTCTCCCTCAGTGACCTGACTGTCGGTCTGTGTTTTGGGAGGTGGGGCCTTGTAACAGATATCCCAGGTTGTGTGTTCTGTCTGGTTGATGTACCTTGGGGTTCCTTTTGTGGGGCCCTTGGTGCTGTTGGCTGCTGGTCCGGCCCTTCTGTTGTCTTGTGGTTTGGGCTGTTGGTAAGCCCGGTAGGCCCTGAGATTAGGCCTCCTGTCTCTTCTTTATTGGCTGCTTCATAATCTGTATGCGGGTATTTTCTGCAGGTCTTTATATTTTGTCCTCTGCTGCGGAAATGTTTTCCTAAGAGGTGTTCCCATGGTTCTTGGGACGTAACCTACCCTGTGTGGGGTAATTGTAGCTATAACATAGCTCTATCATGTGCTGGGGAGGTGTGGTCACCCTTTCGGGTTCCTTGCTCTCCGTGGCGTCACGGTATGTTGCAGGTGCGATCTTCTTGCAAATTGTCTTGGTGCGACTTGCGTTAGGTCTGTCCTTCTCCTTGTCGCCCTGCCGCTTGGCCGGTCAGGCCTGCTGTCTGCGGCCTCGTGTTGTGGCCGTTCCGTACTTTTGTTCTGTGCTTTGGCTGGGTCCTCTGCCAGCTGCTCCAGAGGGTTTGGTTTTCCTTGGCCTCTGTGTTCAGATGGCCGGCTAGGGCTGTCCTCCGTCTCCCTTTTATTTTCTGCTTGTTCCTCCACTTCTTTGTGGTCAGTGTGTGTGTGTTCTGGCCCGAACCCCTCCCTTGGGGTGTGTCCTGGTCCTTCCGGGCCCTTGCCTTTGGTTGACATCTGCCTTTTCCTGGGTGCGCTATTCCGTGGTGTTGCCTGTTGCTGGCGACGCGTGCCCGTACAGGGCTGCTTGTTTTACTCCACCGTGGTGCCCTTGATGGGTTTCCTTGCGCCCCTGCCTCTGGTTCCATTGGGGCTTCGTGCAACGGTGCTTTTCTTCTTCCGCCTATGCTGTTGGCGGTGGCGCCGTTTCGGCCTTGTCCGCTGCTTGTGGCCAAGGTGTTTTCCGCTCTTTTCTTTCTTTCAGTGGGCCCTGCCTCTGGCTCTGCCTCTTCTCACTGGGTTCGAAGTGACCCTTGTGTTCCTTGGGGTTTTTGGGCGCTGTCTGCCCCTGCGGGGTGTTAGGCGCTCTATCTTGATTGGGCTAGGATCTCCTGCCCTTTTTCCTTCTTGTTCTTGTGCCGTGTCCCCTACTGGGACTCGGTCTCTCCAGGTGGGGAGGCTCTCTCACAGGCCCTCCTCCCTTCTGGGTATGGCTAGGGTATCTATTCTACGTTAAGGAATCTGCAGCTATCAGATGTACAAGTTACTTACCTTTGGTAACAATGTATTTGGTAGAGACGATTCTAGCCGCAGATTCCTTCACGACCCGCCCTTCCTCCCCGTTCTGCGAGGACCCTCTGCTTGGGTTTCTGCAGTCGCCTCCCTCTGGGTGGCTTGTCTTCTGTGGGTGTCCTCTTCATTTTCTTCCGGTCAGGCTTCCTCCAGCTGGTTTCTCTCCAGCGTGAGGGCCTCCTTTTGCTCTTCCCTCTGTTAATGTTTCTGATCCCCACCCGGTCTTCTTCGTTGGAGGTTCTTTTACCTGTCCTTTGATCACCTACTCCTTTCGGAGGTTATGGCCCTCCTTGGCAATATAGTCTGCGGATGGATTACCTGTCTTTTGCCCTCCTACTCCTTTCAGGAGGTATGGCCATCCTTGGCAGTGTACTCTGTGGATGGATTGCTGTTGTTCTTCTGTTCCAGACTTGGGCCCTTCCCTTTGTGGTTGCGGTTGCCGACCCTCTCTCTCTCTCGCCTTGGCTTGCTAGGTGGTTCCATGGAGTGGTGCTTTGCGCTTTTCTGGCTCTGGCTTCGCTGCTCTGGCCTTCTGGTGCTTTACTGCCACCTGGTGCTTTTGCCTTGGCTTGCACAGTTGTTCCTCAGGGTGGTGCTCTGCTCTTTTCCTGCTCTGGCCTGCTGTTGTCGCCTTCTGGTGCCTTGGCGCCACCTGGTGCTGTTCCTCACCTTTTATTTCTCTGGTTTTTTCGCACACTGTTCCCATGCTGTCCTCAGTTTTGTTGTGCTGGCTTCGCGTTGTGGCGCTGAAAAAGGTCTCCGAAGCAAACTGACGTCAGAGTGCCGGGGTGGGGTTTATGTGACCTCGCAGACGTCACACCCGCGGATGACGTCGGGGCGGAGTTGCGTGGTATGGCCCCCCCCCCCGGCGCGTAGAGATGCTGGGCAAGAAAGTTTTCCGGGTCCAGTCCCACGCCTGGGGATAATTCTATGTTAAGGAATCTGCGGCTAGAATCGTCTCTACCAGATACATCGTTACCGAAGGTAATTAACTTGTACATTTGGCACTGTTTCAGGTGTCTTAGCTGTCTCAAGTATCTTATCGGTATCGGTGGCTATCATCAGTGATTCAGCTTGGCTGGGTAAGGATCTATCTGACTCCATGTTGACAGTAATTAAACTGACCGGAGCACACCCCATGGTCTCCTCCGTGGTCTCCCTCTTTGGGTCTTCCCCCTCTTTGTAATATCAAGAACTTCTGGTTGTATTCTAAAGAAAGACCCTAAGGAGGGTGTAACCCTGATTTTGCTTTCTGGAGGGTTACTTTTTTTGTTCTCCCAGATTTTATTCTCCTACCTTTAACCTGGTAGGTTTGAAACGCTGTGCTAGTTGTGGAAATTAAATCATTAGTTGAGCTTTCACAACCTTGGATTTTTTTTTTATTCGGCAACTAGTTGGTTATTCGCCTTTCCCTTGTCTTTTGTCTTTGCCAATCCTAGGGTGGCCCCTTGCTTTTTTTTTTTCTTGCTTCCCTCCCTCACAACTACCACTGGGGCCCCAAGACCATCCAAGCTCCCTCTCACCTGCGACGGCGTGCAAACCTGCAGTACTTGATATCCCTCAGACTTATGGGACTCCAGCCGTTGTTCCATCTCCTCCTCTAGAAACGACCCCCCCTGCCGCGATACACGCAGGAGGGGCCAAAATGGCAGAAAAAAATCAATTGCTGGGCGCCGGAATGGATCCCTCCTCCAGCCGGCTTCTCACGTCGAGAAACTGGCTGATGCTGACTCTGCCCCTGCCGCCTCCGTTGACCCGGAGGAGCCCGCGAGCCGCCGCTCTGCGGCTCCTCCTAAGCTTCAGGGCGGCCTTGCACCAGTGCGGTGGGCAGCAAGAACGGAGTGCACCAACAGGGGCCACACACATCCCCAGGAAATCTCCAACAAGACCAGCAAACTCAACAAACTCCTCGGCGATTCATCGAGTGAAAAAAAACAGGTAGGGCGAAAAAGAAATTTTTTAAATGCTGCGGGACAGAAGAGCAGCGTTCCTGTATGTACGCGGCTGCTCACGTAGCAGACGCCATGTTCTCCAGCGCCATCCTCAATTTTGTCTATTCTTATTAGTGGCCAAATTCATTTCTGTTTTGTAGGTACTCCATTGACCAAAACCACTAAAGGGTCCTTTTTTGGGGGGTTTATCTCCAGAGTGTTTGTGTTTTTTTGTTAAATCTCATAGAAGAAAAGCAACGTTTCTTTTGAGTATATATTCACTGAAAAACCAATGGTTACAGGGTCGTTATAATTAGGCTGATGTTTTACTCACACAAAACCATAGAAACTCTGTCGTTATAGTTATACTTACATGTTTGGATTAAGGAAAATTAGATTCTCTCACCCCTTCAGGCTGGTTTTAAAGAGAACACTGGGACAATCAACCGTATTATTGGGTACATGGACCCCCGATTTATCACATCTCTGATTAGAGCGTGACAGAACATCTCCATTGTCACTGCCTCTCTTTCTAACTAGTAAGCCTGTGCGCCAATTCATGTGATAGACCCGGTGGGCACTACGCAGTACCGTCTGAAAAGGTCGGCGGATATGCAACAGGTGATATTGCTTTACTGCTTTCAGCCAGCAGTCTGTCATGTCCTTTACTCGGAAGTACAAGGCTCTAGGGGTTTCTTGGGGTCCTTCTTTGTTTTGACGCAGCTTTATCTGGTATGACTCATCATCCACTCCCAATCGCTCCATGATACACCGCTTGATATCGGCATACGGGACTACTCCTTGCACGGTTGCAGCTTGGTAGGCCGCTTGTAGGTCGCCAGACAGGAGGGGGCCCCGGTATTGGCCCCATTTATCCGTGGGCCAAGCAGCCGCGGTGGCCATGCGCTCGAAATTATTGAACAAATAATCCGGGTCTTCCCCGCTCATGTACCGTTGCAGGACTACTGAAGGAAGAGTAGCAGGTCCCCTCTGATGCCCAAGGGCCTCAGTGATTTTCTCCATAGCAGCCCCATGCGATTGTCCCTGTCCCGTGAGCGCTTGCTGCAATTTGTCCCGCTCCTCTTCCACCACCGTGAGGAAGCGTTCCATTGCTTTTCCTAGATGTTATTGGTTTTCCGCCATCCTGGCGAGTGCAGCCTCCATGTCTCCGGTGGATCCCACTTCTAACACCAGCTGTGGGAGAGCAGGCCGGATAAACAGACGCGGCGGCTAAATGTACTTTCCAAAGGTAGGTGTTTTATTAACAGAGAGTAGGGTTTTCGGAATAGTGACGGGTATTCCTCCTTCTTCTTCTCTCTGGTCCGTCTTCATGATCTTCGCTTTGGGTTAGGATGATGTTGGGCCCGGCTCCTCGGTCTCGCTGATGTCACCCCGGAGGCTCATAAGAGATTAGAAAAGGAGGCCGTCAGTTATCGTGTGACTTGTGGGGTGGGGAAATTAGTTGATACCCATCACCACACCAGAAGAGTGTTGACCGGATGAAAAGAAATAAACAAGACAAGGGGGAGGAACAATGACCTGTTCCTAAGCAGTTGGTGAGTGGTCTATCTTTGCCAGTCTTTACAGGGGTGTCTGAGGCATACACGAGGGAAATCAAAGTATAAGAACGATGAGGGGATACAAAATTAAAAGTGAGGAACTCAAACGGGCAGTCAGTGCTAGTCGGTGCTTCTGCTTTATTAACCCGTGCCCTCTAACCCTGCAATCCTCCCACCCCCCTCGTACCCTCCCCCGCCTTCCCCGGGGCACAAGTCACTCACCGGCTCTGCCGCAACTCTCTTGAGTTGCGGCCGCTCTCCAGCCTCCTCTGGTGTACACCACCACTCCTCGCTCCACCGCTCGTCCGTCTCCTCTTCAATCGTTCCGCTTTGGTCTTCGTCTTTACTCTCCCAAATCTCCGTGTTCCGCTCGGCATACACCTTCGCTCCTTCTCTGGTCGACGGCCCTCCTCCTCGGTCCTGGTCCGTTTTCATTGGCAGGGAAAAACCGCTTCCGGGGTCAGCTGCTCCTGCTTCCGATTCCCGGCCTCGCTCTCGCTGTAGGGAATCACAACAGGTGTGTGTGGTTTGTCTCCCGGACTGGATTTCCTGAAAACCGACCCTTGGAGTCTGGTCCCTACTCGAGGAAGGGGTTGATCGATGTCGGTTTACTAAAGTAGGTAAGAACGGCGCCCCCGTGCTTACCACCTCGCACTGACAGTGGGCTTACTGTTGTTTTGACGTGTGCACAATTCCATTGAATGGCCGCCACTGACTTGTGCATTTTAAATACCTTAATCGGGTATCTTGTAGCCCATTCCATTTATTTCGATTTGGTCTTAGGGAAGACTCTAGATGCCCACGCTGCGGCTTAGAGGAATTGGGCTTTTCGCATTTGGTGTGGTAATGTTCAGTCATACAGCACTTTTGGAAAGTGATGTTTCAGAAACCAGTGAGATCATTGGAGAAGACATGGAGTGCACCCCTCTGGTGGCCCTCCTGGGTTATGATCTCAATGAGCCGCGGGTGCATCAACGCTTGGTTGCGTTGGACCACTTGCTGGTGCGGTGTAGAATTTACTATGCGATGGATGAAGGGGCCTCTCCCAATCGAGGTGGAATGGCACACTGATATAGCATATTGCAATACATACTCCGATGCTTATGATGATCTCATGCCACCTCGGATTCACCCAAGAGATATATGGGGCCCATACCAGGAGTATTTGATTAATCAGAAACATGTCTCAGAGAGCGAAGAGGGATGTGAGTGTTCTGGGGTGGTGGACACCTGGGAACCTCTATACGTTGAGAGGAATCTGAAATGCATCGTATTAGGGATAAAAGTGGGATGTACGAGCCGCATTGATTTTCTATTTTGTGAAATGATCATTCCATAATGATGGTCACCTTGATATGTTTCTGATGATGTTACTAATTACGTTCTTAATGTTGGTAATGTCCTCATGAGCAATAAGATCCGGCAATAGACGACTAATAATGTTCTCTATGGTCCTATGTTGATTCCTCTTATATATATGGTTATCATTTAAAGTCTTATAACGGGAGTTGACTGCACCCTGTATGCTTCTTGGCAGTTATTGATATTGATCTTCCATGTGCTTGGGTTTTTACTCATACACTGTCTTTGTGAAGTCCCCAGTTTGAATTCCGCCAAGCCTGCTATGCACTCAAAATGCTAGCATGTCAAAATCGTGTATATTGCCTGCTACTGAGGCTAATTTTCTCAAATGTTATTTATTTATTTATTCTGTGTTTGCTATGGCGCGAACCAGACCCTGAGTTGCGCTTTACATTTAAACCACTTCGATATCAGCAGATATCCAATTCTTTCACGTCAAGAACAAGTCGATCTGTTCCTCTAACATTGGCAAATATTTATCCATACACAAATATATAATGAGGAATAATAGAAATCATTAGATTACATAAAAAATTGTCTTGTTGTACTTCATTTTAGGAGAAGAGGCTAGCCATTCAAGCTCAGTTAATGACAGTATCTTGCATCGGAAGGTGAACAGTTTCTTTGTTCTGAGTTAGGAACGCCGTATTGACAGCCCATTTCCTTAACAACTTAGACATCCATATTGGTCGTTATGGGAGATATTTACCCATCAGAAATGAATTAATCTCCTTTTTGAATCGAGGAGCAATGGTGATTTTTCTGATATTCAGTGGGAGGGAATTCCAAATCCTTGGTGCTTCTCCCATGAATGCTCTATCATATGTTTTTTTCTTACGGAAGAGTGCTGATTTCAGTGGAAAATCCTCCGATCCTATCGAGGGTCTAGAGCTACCGGATAGAGTAATTTTATGAGCTAGGTAATGTGGAGTTTTGTGGTGTTTTGTCTTGTGGGTGATACAAGCTATTTTTAGCTCTATTCTTGCTTCGTATGGTAGCCATTTGAGCGCTTGCAGACGAGGAGTGATGTGGTCGTATTTTCTTGTTCCCATTATAAGTCTAGTTGCTGCATTGAGACAAGCTTTTAGGGGTGCTGTTGAGATCTTAGGGAGTCCTGAAAGGGTTGCGCATCCATATTAAATTCTTGATATGACCAGTGCTTGGACTGCCGATAAGTGGCTTCAGTGTCCTGAGGTAATTTAGATGAAAACAAGTGTTTTTTGCCATTGTGTTGATGTGCTCGCATATTTAGATCTTTGTCCAGTGTGAGCCCCAGGGATTTGGTTGAATCAACTATAGTCGGGGTAATGTTTAGTGCTGTGATCAGCTTGGTCCATTCTTTGATCTTGACTCAACTTTAAGAGGGGAGATCAGAAGGAATCTGTTTTTTTGTGAGTTGAGCTTAAGATGATTGTCAGCTAGCCAGTCAACGGTTTTCTGGAGTGCATGGTTCATAGTGTTGATCTCTTCCGGAGATGATATCTTCATATACAGCTGGGCGTCGACAGCATACATGTGAAACGAAATGTTAGCCTTATGCAGTACTTCAGTTAATGGTTCGATGTATAGGTTAAATAGTGAAGGGGATGGAGTTGATCCTTGTGGGACCTCAATTTGGATCGGAGATGGTGGGGATAGCTTGTTGTCTACCAGGAATCTTTGCGATCTGTTCTCTAGGAAGTAGTGGAACCATTTTAGTACAGTTCCTGATAAGCCCATCCTATTTTCCAGGTGCTCTAATCATTTGGGATGGTTGGCTGTGTCAAATGCAGATGATAGGTGTAGGAGAGTAGGATCTGTTTCACATGGGTACCCCCACTTTTTGCTTGTGTTTCACTGTTTTTCGACCTTAGTCTGGCTGTGAACCTGCTAATCAGGACCACAGCCTAGCTGCTTCCTCTCTAAAATGATTTGCATGTACATTAGGTTCATATCTAATTGGATTCTGGAGTGCCTTATAAGCCCCTAGTATATGGTATACTATGTACTTAGGGTATAGGTACCCCAGAGGCCTACCAGGGGCTGCAGCATGTATTATGCCACCCCTGGGAAGCACTCCACAATGGCACCACAGGTCTCCTATAAGCCACTCCTATGGCAGGCCTTGACAATCCTGAAGGGAGAGTGCTTGGTTTTGTGTGAGAGGGTGCCCAAGCATGAGCTGAGCCCCTCTGCAGCTTTTGAAAATACTTCCTTATGGCTGTTCTGTGATACAGCCATACCATATACTCTTAAGTGCATTATAACCTCGCGGCAAATGATAACTTTGGAATGGCTGCATCAAAACATGTCGTGTTTGGTGTCAAACGCTTTGGAATACTACATTCCACCCTTCTAGAGGGAAAGACATGTTCACACTGGTCAAACCCGGTAGGACTTTCCTGAGCCCTGGCATCACAAAATTGAATTAAATTAATAAGGAATACGACAATAACTCTCTCCAACATTACCCATTGGACACTAAAAATGTTGGTGCGCATATGAAAGAAAGAAACGTCGAAAAGATTTACCTTGTCTGCCACAAAGAAATGTTTTTTACATGCAATTGTTTTTAGAAAAATATGTATTAAAATGCTGATATTTATACAAATGTCTGGATGAGTCTAAACCAATGTATACTATATAATGTATTTTTTAAGGTCATTAAATAATTGTTTTTAAATTTATTTGTTCTTTTGATTGTTGCACTCAGTTTTTCTGAATCAAAAGTACACCAGATGGGCATCTGTGTCTAAAATGATCGAGCATGTTCTGATTATATTGCCTAGGGATATACACTTTACTTGAATAGTACCCTGCCCTAGGAATTGCTTTATTGACTAGACAGGGGGCCTTTGTTACTTTGCGCTATATCACAAAATGGATGCCTCTGCCACAGACACGGGTTTGGCCTCCTGCTGCTGACCGAAACTCCTGCAGGGGAGGCCTGGACAATAGGTTTCCTGTCGAAGGGAGGTGTAACCACCTCCCCAGACAGGCAGATGTGTATTGGGGCTGGGCGGGAGCACTCTCTGGTGCTTTGGAGTCCTGCGCTGGGGGCACGTTTGCTGTCACTGTGCATAGCCCAGTTCAAACCGGTTGCAGGGGCTACCGGCCCCTGCTCTGGCGCGAAACTGGACAAAGGAAATGGGTGTAACCACCCCTCTTTCCAAGCCCACCCATAGGTGGGGCCTTAGAGTTAGTCCATCCCCTAAACTTGGTAGAAGTATAGGAATCCAGTCCCTAGGACTTTAGATAACCGTGGACAAAACTCGGCAACATATATCCTGGACCTTCGACGTTCTATCCTGACTAGACGACTGAAGAAATCTCCCTTGGGGTCAAGGAGTGACTCCCCTGCTTGGCAGGCACAAAAGAAGCAACTGACCGGTCTGCATTGCTGGAGCTCCCGCCAGACGCCGAAGTCTTTGCATCACCAGAGGTGGATTTCCAGACTTCCCCGAGGCTACCCTGAGTCCACAGCAAAGATGAGGCCTGTGGCTATCGTGGGTGACGTGGAACCGTGACCCCTGGACACCGTGAACTTTTACAGCAACACTATCTTCCTGGTCCTCCTCGAAGTTGTGCTTTGGGCTCCGAGTAGCCCCAGCCTTGAGCACCTCCTGCAACGAAGATTGTTGGCCTCCACTCCACGAGTGACCCGTGGGCCAGCTTCAAGTGCAACCGCTCGACGCTCCTTCACGATCACTAGCCCGTTGGCTAGCAGGTCCCCACAAAGGCAACTTATTTTCTAATTGGGCTTTCCTGGTTGCTCCAGACGTGCCCTGACTTACCCTCGCTGGGTGAGTCCCTAAGACCTTGCTGGTCTGCACCGCAGTCCTTTTTCTGAATTCCAGTGACTTGCCATTGCCAAGGCTTGTTGGGTCCAATCTGGTCGCCGACACCGCAACACTCGACAGACTTTGTGGGACAGCTCGAATCCGGCTCGTGGACTTCGTCGACGCCTCCTGGACCTCTTGACTGAAGGGTCAAGACACCCATCAACTCACCTGATGCACCCGACATCTGTGGGCATTAGTCCATCCTGCCCTTGGTCACTGGCTAGTGACCCAGACTCTGTCCCCTCTGCTTTTACAGGTTCCTTCCATCCTAGATCCAAGCTTGGATCTCTTCGGACACTTCTCCTCTTCATGGCGGCAGCAGCAGTTCTTTGCAGGCTTCCATTGAAATCGACGACGCCACCCGACACCAAAAGACACCTATGCACCCGGCTTCCCTGGGTGAGGTAACTCGAGTACTCCGGTGCTCCCGTGGGTGCTAGCCCTAGAACTTCTTAAGTCCAAAAGGGTTTGGTCCTGACTCGATTAGAAGTGTCCCTAATCTTTAAATTTCCAACCGTGACATTGCCCATAGAAGATAACGGGAACCCGCGGTTGTATTTAGACACTGTATACAGTCCCCGTGGGTCCCCTGTGTCACTACCTTGGATGGTACCTTGGGGTCCCAGCGATTCTACAGGCTCTAGGCCTTGTGTCTAGTTCAGTCGTGGTTCTTATACCACTTTTTTGGTATATGGTTTGGTACGCCCCCAGGGCCCAAACGTGTATTTGTGCTATTACTGATAATTGCTGACTTGTAAACAAAGTACTTCGAACTCCAGTCTCATAAAGAGACTAGAGGGGTGTGTTTTATCTTAAATACATATATTTTGAATATATACCTGGTGTGGTTGTCCTTTCATTTGATCATTCAAGAGATTATAGACTGATAAACAAGCTGCTTTACATTCCTTCAAGACTTAGCCTGAAGGCTGCTCTCCATAGCTACCAATGGGATAGCGTTCAATAAAGGTTGTCTTTAACCATTCACCATAAGGGGTTGTTTGGACTGATACAAGATGCCCACTAGAACTAGTGGACAGCATACATCAGGCCACCTTCTCACAATAGGTCTAGAAGGATCAGGAGACAGGTTTCATTATGGTCGAGGGCAAGCAAAGCATCATCTACTATGTGTAGGATTGCTGTTTTCGTACTGTGGTTTGGTCTGAACACCTGATTGGCAGTCATTAAGTAGCTCAAATTCAGTAATGTGTTGACTTAACTGATTGTGCGCACATTTTTCTAGTACTTTGGCTAGTACGGGAATGGTTGTTACCGGACAAAAGTTGTTAGGGTCCGATGGGTTCTCCGTAGGTTTCTTTAGAAGAGGGACCACCTGGCCTGTTTTTAGGCAGTCCGGAATTGATCCTTGAGCAAGCGACCCATTAATTATCTTAGTCCAGTAGGGGAGGACTATGTGGTTGCAGGAGGGCCAGTATTTAAACGGCAGCGGGTCATTGTAATGATGATTTGGTTTCAGAGAAAGTAATATTTTGGTAATGTCATGTTGATCATATAGTTTGAAGGTTGACCAATGGGCATTATTTTTGGGCATTACTTGAGTCGGTAGGGCAGGGTTCCTCCCTTGTTCACTCCTTAGGTTTGGGGCTTTTTCAGCGTTATTCTTTTTTTGAAAACTCTTTTTATTTACCAAAAAGAAACTTGTTGGTCTTGTTACATTTGCACATATTGAATTTACAGTGTTGCATCCACAGACAATCACACTAAAAATTTACTTCAAGGACAGTGGTACTCGAACAGGTAGCAGTACATCAGCATTATAATGTGAGGGGTTCATCAAGGGATGGGAGCATGGGAGGTTCACACAAATTTTCATGGTATTCATTCCATTTTGACCAGACCGCCACCCATTTCGTCGGGCTCCCCCGTGCCACATAAACTGTCTTCTCTTGCAGCATGCACTAGTCCATATCCTTCTTCCATTCACCAATCATTGGAGGTGCCCCCGCTCCCCACAGTTGTGCAATATTTCGTTCTGCAATGGCCTGTCCAAGTGTTGCCCAAAGTCTACCTTTGACCGGCAGGTCCGTGGGCTCCCAGATATTCAAGAGGCACCTTTTAACTTCAAGTCGTAATTTTACCCCCCAGACCGCACTCATACAGTCGTGTACCTGTCTCCAGTATGTTTGTATTTGAGGGCATTCCCATATTATGTAAAGAAATGTCCCCATCTCCCCGCACCGTCTTCTGCACAGCCCATCCGCACTCCTCCCCATCAGCACCATCCGCGTACCTGTGATGTAAACACGGTGTAGTATTTTAAGCTGAATCAACCTCAGCTTTGCCGAGATTGCCACCTCTTTGGGGGACGAAAGCGCCTCTCTCCACTTCTCATCATCAATCTCCAAACCATCAGCCTCCCATTTTCTCCTGAGTGCAAGTAATGGGTCAGGGGTGTGATGTATAAGCTTTTTATATGTGAGAGAGATCGCCCTCTCCGGCAAGTGACCGTCGAGCAGTCTGTCCTCTAAAGGTGAGGATTCCGGGAGCATTATTCCTGGTGGAATGTTTGACTGGAGTGAGTGTCTGATCTGCAGGTACCGGAAGAACTCTTTTTGCGCCAGTTCGTAATTTTGCTGCAGGGAGGCAAAGGACACCACCCCATTAGATCCCAACAAGTCCCTTATGTGGGAGATCCCTATCAGGTCCCAATTGCGGAATCCTTTGGTGCGACCCAGTGATCCCAGCTTTTCAGAAACCCAAAGCGGGGTCGCCAATGTGAGTTTGTCGGCCCATCCCAATTTCCGGCTCACGGTGTGCCAAATTTGAACAGTGTGCTTAGTGGGCCCTGTCAGATGGTACTTGTTAGGTTGTGAGTAAAGTGCGGCCTCAAAGTTCCCCCCAGGGAGGAGCCACCTGTCCATCCCACATCATCCCCACTCCCGTAGTTGCCCTGATTGATGGCTGAGAGGTGCGCTGCCCAGTAATATTTACGGATGTCCGGTAATGCAATACCCCCATCGTACCACCCCAATGTAATTTTTGGAGTGATATGCGTGGCCGACCATTCCACAAAAGGTCTCTCTGAGTGGCCTCTATGGTCGTAACATACTTATGTGGGACTAAGTCAGGGTAGATTTGGAGTGCGTATAAAAACCGCGGCAGTGCTATCATTTTAAATAGTGCTGCCCGACCCAGCAGTGATAACGGGAGCGCCTTCCAGATGGCCGTGTCCCTTTGGAACCTCTGCAGAGGTGGCAAGAGGTTCCTTTCGTAGCGGGCCGTGACATCCCTGGAGATAAAAATGCCAAGGTACCTGAACCCTTCCTTGGCCCTCTGGATCGGGCAGTCACGTGGAATGGACGGAGGGGAGCCGTATAGTACGTAGAGTAACGATTTCCCCCAGTTAATGCTATACCCCGAGTTTTTCCCAAAGCTTGTGAAGATATCTAGGGCCACTCTGAGGGAGTTAGAAGGGGAGGCAAGGTACAACAGGGTGTCATCCGCATATAGCGAAATCCGATCCTCCCATCCATCTGTCCATCGGAGCCCTCGTAATGAGAGGTCTTGCCTGATCCAGGACGCAAGGGGCCCCAAGCAGAGGGCAAAGAGCAAGGGTGCGAGGGGGCAGCCCTGTCGCGTCCCCCTCTCCAGTGTGAAAGCCTTGGAGATCTTGTTGTTCACGACCACCTGAGCTAGGGGCTCAGTATAGAGGAGGCGCACCCACCCGATGAAATTAGCACCGAAGCCCAATCGTCTAAGGACCGCCATCATATAAGGCCATTCAAGTGTGTCGAATGCCATAGCGGCATCCAGCGATACCACGACCGCATCCTCCTGAAGCATGTGGCAGCGACCCATCACTCCATGGAGCCGTCGCAGATTGAGCGCTGTGTTACAGTGCGGCATGAAGCCCGATTGGTCTGGATGGATCAGTTTGGTGATTATTATTTTTTTTTTTTAGTCCTCATAAAAGCAAAAACAACAGAAGAGAAATAAGTGAGTGGTCACAAGGCAGTACCATGGCACCCTCCTGGACCAAGTGGTGGAGACGTGCAACCCTACAGATCTCCTTCCACCTCCAGATTGTTCTCAAGGCGCCGACCGCATGACACTTGGGAATATCGAAGAAGGCAACGCAACATGGTTTTTACACAAACCATTTTCCCAGGAACTCACTTGCTTCATAATCATTGGACTGTTTATACATACTAAATAGTTATAAGTTTCAAATTATTTGGCCCAATTATCCCAAATCCCCCAAACCATGGTTCTTTTGAATTCTTTTAACAGAAGACACCCAATCTAACGGCTTTGGAGAATTAGGTGATATCCAATTTAAACAGATTTCTCTTCTGGCCAACAACATTAAAACAAACAATAATGATTCTTGGATCTTTGACAGTTTAATGGTACTACTGTCATCTGGCAAAATTCCAAAAATAATTAATACCAGGCTTACCTGAATTTCTTGACCCATTACTTCGGAAATAATCTTACCAACTTGCCTCCAGAAGCCCTGGATCTGAGGACACTGCACGAACATATGTACATCATCTGCACCTTTCAGGTTACACTTCGCACAAACCTTCTCTCCATTTCCCAGCTTGGAGAGCCTCTTCGGGGTCCAATAGGCTCTGTGGAGTGTGAACAGATGATTTCTCCTCAATGATGCAGTTTTGACAGCCTTCCACAAGATACATATAAGATACTTGCCAAAAAGATGAAATATCGCTGAACGGCAGTTCTCTTCTCCAGGGCTCCTCCATAGGCAATGCTGGTGGATCTCCTTTAATCAATGTCCAATACCAATTCGCCACTTCTTTTCTTTGGAGATGCGGGACTATAAACCTGCTCTCCAGATCTTCATTACTAATTTCATTTTTCTCCCGATTAGAATCCCAGCAGGAGATTTGGTAGAATTTAAATCTCGATAACCTTTGATTTGTATAACTCTTAAGCTCATCCCATGATAAGAGATTATTTTCTCGAAGTAGTTGGCCCCATTTCTGAAATCCATTTTCCCATAAGGGAGCAGATAGTTTATCCTTTAAACAGAATGGAGTGCCTGGAGAGTTCCATATAGGCGCGTTAAAACTATAGTATGGAATTTTAAGTAACTTCCTAATCTGGAACCATAACTGACAGGCCGACTGTATCGCCTTCAATGTAATTTTTTTAAAGTATTTTGGGTGGCCAAATTTAAAAAGAAACCCGTCGCCCCCCTGCGGTACACTCTTGGACATGGCTAAGAGAAAAGGCGCAAAGTAGGTGGAATCAAGAAGGAGAGATCTCGTATTCTTGAAAAGAAAGGCCCAGCTGTAAAGTCCAAAATCAGGACTGGCTATACCCCCTGCTGCTTTCTCACATCTCAGTTTCTTCCATGCGATCCTCACCCCTTTGTCGGCCCAAAGAAAGCTGTTGATATCTGATTGCAATTTGTTTAAATCAGCTGCTCTAAATAGCAAGGGGATTGCATCAAATATAAATGTCACCTTAGGAAGTACCGACATTTTGACAAGGTTAGAACGACCGAGGATCGACAATGGGAGGTTGTTCCAAGACTTCAATAAGGCTCTTATCTCCTTCTTTTTAACCTCTAAGTTGACCTGGGCCAATTCATTTATATTCTGTGTAATTTGAATGCCTAGATATCTTAACTGATGATGTACTAGAGGAGAGCTATATTGCCAATTCCATGTCATAATCTCATTTTTTTGTGAATTGATTTGGTAGCCTGATATCTTCCCAAAATCTATGAGTAGTTGTTCTAATTTCGGCAAAATAGCTGGTGATTCTTTTGTAAAAATCATCAAGTCATCGGCATACAGGGCTAATTTCTTTGACCAACCCCTAAATTCGAATGGGAGAAAGCTATCACTGGCCCTAATAATTTGGGCCAGTGGTTCTATGTATAAATCAAAAAGAAGAGGGGAGAGGGGACAACCCTGCCTAGTGCTTCTCTTTAAACTAACTAAGTTAGATAGGTTTCCATTAACTATAATCCTGGCTGTAGGAGTTTTATATATATTCTTAATAGTTCTTAAAATATTTTCTCCTAGTCCGGCTGCTTCAACTAGATGGTATAAACAAGCCCAGCTCACCCGGTCAAAAGCTTTGGCTGCATCAAAAGCAAAGATGGTAAGTGGCAAGCTATTGGCTGACGCAATGTCAATAGCTCCTATCAACTCATGTGTTAAATCATGCAGTTGACGCCCTCTAATAAATCCCTTTTGATCCGGGTGAACTAATTTTCCCATTACACCATTCAGTCTCCCTGCTATAATTTGCGCAAAAATTTTATAATCACAATTAAGCAGGGAGATGGGTCTATACGAGTCACATTTTTTTAAATCGTTATTAGGCTTCAAAATCAAAGAGACAGCCGCCTCGTTCCATGAACTGGGGATTGAAGAGTTGGATAAGAAGATACTATCAAAATGTTTCTCTAGGAACGGGACAAGCGTCTCACTAAGCGCAATGTAAAACTCATTCGGGATTGCATCAAGACCCGCAGCACTGCCTCTCTTTAAATTTGTTATTACAGCTCTAATTTCAGTTAATGAAAGCTTCTTATTAAGTTGTTGAGTCTGATCTTCAGATAATTTCTGTAGGGAGGCTTCTGCTAAGTAGTTTTTAATTTGGGCATCGGTAACTTCCAGGTCTTCAGTATATAGATCTTAAAAAAAATTATTCGAATGCATTCTCTATCTTCACCCTATCTGAAAAAATTTCCCCAGTTTCTGGATTGAATATCTCTTTGATTAGATTTCTAGATAGGTTGGCTCGGGCTTTCCAGGCCAAAAGCTTCCCACTTCCCTCTCCATATTCATAGTTCGCCAGTCTGCTCACTTCCCATCTACATTTAGTGATATTGTTAAGATAATCGGCCAAGTCCTGTCGTTTAGATAATAGCTCAGGGCTTTCCTCCTTATATTCTACACTTCTTCTATCTGCTATTTGGCTAAGTATGGCTCTATGAATTTCTGCTTCTAGCAGCTTAATTTTCCCTTTTTTTTCCTTATTAATCTTGGCCGAAATGCCAATCATTCTGCCTCTAATATACGCCTTATAGGCGTCCCATATTATCTCCAAAGATGCAGACTGATCATTTATCTCAAAAAAAGATAGGGTATCCGCGTTTAATTGCTCAATCGCAGAGTCATCTTTAAGAATAACTCTGTCGAACGTCCATCTTTTAATTTCTACATATCTAGGGAATTTTAGATTTATCTGGACCGCAGAATGATCTGCTAAATGCTCTGGGATATGGGAAACTAGATTAACCAGATCTATCAACCTAGAGTCTATTAAAAAATAGTCTATTCTAGAGTGATATTTATGCTTTTTATTATGAAATGTGAAGCTTTGAGGATCAGTTGAAGCCTTGTTTTTTTCTCTCCAGATATCTACAAGATTTAAGTCTTTCATGATAATTTTAATCCGTGAACCCATTTTCGTTGAAATCACACCCCCCCCCCCCCCCCCCCCCCTTGGACCAATCCAGAGCAGGGTTCAAAAGGACATTAAAGTCACCTCCCATGATAATAGGAAAGTTGGTATCTATTAAGTGGTTATAAATTATTCTCAGCGATGATTCATCATCTATATTTGGGCCGTAGTATCCCACTAAAGTCACCCAGTTATTTCGTATTTTTAAGTCCGCTATAATCCACCGCCCCCTATTATCCAACTTAACAGAGCCCAAAATGGCTTTAGCGGATCTTTTAATCATAATGGCGACACCTTTGGTAGAAAAGGATTGTGTAGTGTGAAGTGAGGCCTCTATCCACCTTTGCTTGGCTACAGCCAATTCCCACTCTTCAGAAGTAAGATGGGTCTCCTGTAGAATCATTATATCAAACTCTGCCTGCCTTAAATATTGAAAAATCCTCCTACGCCTGCTTGGAACCCTTAAACCATTAACATTCCAAGTGCAAATCCTAGTATCAGTCATTTATGTTGAGTCGGCATACCCTATCCATGACCCAAGAGGGCACCCTCTGGACATCTGCCATTCCTAACTGAATTACAACTATCTTGAAAAACGTGTGTAAATGAGGACTTTTTTTTTCTTTTTTCCCTAATTTGCTCCCCACCCTGTGTAAACTTAAATTTAAAATCTACTTGCATGTCCCTACCCCCCCCCTCCCCCGGGAACCCTCCTAAACTTCATGGGGTTTGATTTAATTACCCCAAAAGAGCACAGCTCCCGCCCAATCGGCAACCTATACTTATCATAAATTTATGTAATGTCTTATCACTGAGCTTTAATTTTTTCAATAAAGTCTCCTACCTCTTTAGGGTCCCTGACGTTAGACATTTTTTTTTTCCACATAACTTTGAGTAAAGCAGGAAACCTCAGCTGTACCGTGGCACCCAGAGACCTTAACGTTGAAATAAATTTGCCCAACTCCCATTGTCGGTCCTGTGTCATTCTTGAGAGATCTGACCTTATCCTAAAAGACCAGTCCCCCTTCGTAAAAGTTCCTGCTTTCAAAGCTTCAGATAAAACCTGTTCTTTTAAGGTATTTGTTTTAAAGTAGACCAGGATTCGTCGAGGATTTTTTCTATTTGGATTCTTGGAAAACGGGTCCCTGTGAATTCTCTGAATGTCTGCTTCTAACTCTTTAACATCTACCACAGGGATACATTCTTTTAACAAATTTATGATATAGATTTTATATCCCCCCCCCCGTCTAAACCCTCCGGAACATTCATGATTTTAATATTATTCCTTCTAGCATTATTTTCCAAAGTTTCCAGCTTATCAAGCATGGCTTTTTCGCTGTTTTTTAATGTCACAATCTCGATAGAGTTCAACTCCACTTGCTTATTCAATGGCTCTATTGAGGCTTCCATGACACCAATTCTCTCGGTAATAGCAGTCATTTTAGTTTCTAGAGATTCACATGAGTCTTGGATCTTGGCCTGGTTTGTCTCTGAGATAGCAAATTTGCTCCTGATTTCTACAAAAAGAGTATCTAGCATTTGTAGCAAATTCGGTTGATCAGGGAGAGATGGCATTAGCGATACTACTGACATTACTGGGGGAGTTAGCGTGAAACTTGAAGCATCACAAGCAGAGACCAAGCCCAGGCCCCGGCCCAGGCCATTCTCGCCCAGTACCTCAAACCTATTTTCTGTAGTGATATTAGCAAAATTAGCACATTCCGCCCCCTCAGGAGCTGAAGTTATTTTCCTTTTATCCATTTTTATCTCTGGATTATATAGTATCTTGGTTGGTGGAATCTTCTCACCTCCCTTGCTTATGCCGGACCGAGACACGTCCAATACTGTAGAAGGAGGAGCTAGTTGCGTATTCTTTTCCTGCACTTTAAGGAAAGACCTTAAAGAAGGCGTAACTTTATGTGCAGAAATATCCTTTAAATGTTGTACAGACCGAGACAGAATAGGCTGATGTTTTCCTTTTAAGTTATCAGAAGCTTTTTTATTTGTTTTTTTTAAAGCAAGACTACTTGTCACAGGTGCGTCCTCCGAATATTCCAACTGATTGTAATTTTTATTGCGCAGAGTATATCTATTAGGGTGCCCTGAGATTATGGCCCTTCCCTCTATGACTGTTTGCGAGGACTGCAATCCAATTGTGTCCTGTACACAATATGAGTCAGTGAGACTTGGTGGCGCAACGCCTTCCGACTGGCTCTCCTTGTCTGTACAGTCTGAGCTCTGTGCTAGGGGAAGTGGAGAAGTCAGAGATAAAGCAGACAATCCAGTGTCCAATGTTCTTCCTCTTGTTTGGTGATTATTGTCTTAATCCTATTGGCAAGTAGTTTCGCCAGTATTTTGGGCTCTGCATTTAATAACGATATTGGCCTGTATGAGGTGCACAGGTCTCTAGGTTTCCCTTCTTTAGGGATAGCCACCAGGGTAGCGACCCGTTGGTCTCTCGGTAGCCTCCCCAGAGTTCTACTATCTTCAAACATATTTTTGAGATGCAGGCCCAGGCAGTCGGGTTTGAGCTTATATAATTCGATAGGGAGGCCGTTGGGGCCCAGGGCTCTCCCAGGTCGCAGGTCATTAATAGCTTTTACCAATTCGGTGGTGGTGAGTTCCCCATCCAGAGTTTCTCGTTCATCCTCAGTAAGTGTGGGCAAATTTATGTCCGCTAAAAGTGCGGAGGAATCCTCCTCTGAACGCTCCGTCCCCCTGCTATATACTTGTTTGAAGTGTGCTGCAAATTCGTTAAGTATCTCCTGAGGTTCAGTAACGGGGGGACCCCACTCAGTCTGAAGCTCGGCCACCACTCTCTCTGTTTTCTGCTTTTTGTCCAGCCAGGCAATTAATTTGCCCGCTTTGTCCCCTTGTTCATAGAGGCGGCCTCATCTATCTCTTGCTAGGTTTTTAGCGGCCTCGGTAGCTAGGTCCTTATACTCAGCCGCTTTAAGCTGCATTTGATGCTGAGTCTCTAGGGTTTCGTGCGCTTGTGCCGCCCCCTCCAGTGCAAGAAGATCGCGTTCGATGGCAAACATCTGTGCCTCCCTTTCTTTACGTTGGCCGGCTATTTTGGAGAGGGCTTCACCTCTCAAAACGGTATTAAATGCTTCCCAAAGGGTAGCCAGGGAGTCCACTGTCCCAACATTGTCACTGAAGTATTGCTCTATCGATCGTGTGATCTCCCTCTTAATCCCGGGGTTGCGTAAATGCCAAAGGTTTATGGGCGCCACACTTCCTACTCTTTGTTCCCCAATGGTTAAGTGCGCCCACAGAGGGGAATGGTCCGATATACCCCGCGCAATGTGTTTGATCTCTTGAACCGCGGTGTCGTGCTGCAAAGGAGTGAGGAGATAGTCTATTCTGGCAAATGTATGGTGGGATCCCGAAAAGAATGTGTACTGTCGCAGGTTTGGGTGGCGTGTACGCCATAGGTCAACTAGCCCCAACGCCTCCAAAAGATTGGAGAGCCACATGTGTCCCGCCGCGATACTCCGAGGCGGGTGCCTATCCAGTTCTCCCGATACCACTGCATTGAAGTCCCCCCCAATTAGAAGCTGCCCCTCAGGGAGGGAAAGGAGAAGTTTGCTCAGGTCCTGGTAGGATTGATTTTGGAAGCCTGGCAGGATATATATCGTCACTAAGTTAAGTGAGCACCGCATAGCGGCCCAGCGGGTCCGTCTGTAGGTGTTCAATGACCATTGGAAAGTTACGGCGCGCCAAGATGCCCACCCCATGGGATCCCGTGGTGAAGCCGGCATGTACAGCCAGTTTATAACCCCATATGTTAAGGGCGTAGCACGTGTTACCAATGAGGTGCGTTTCTTGCAAGAGGGCAACATCTGGGAGGTGCCGTTTAAGGAATTGGAGTACTATGCCACGCTTAAGCTTGTCTCCCAGCCCATTGACGTTCCAGCTAAGGATCTTCAAACTCTTATCCCACCTTGTAATCATCCCTGAATGCTGTGTCAGTACGTTGTCCATAGTGCCTGCAACACCACATCGTTCCACAAGCAGATTTCTTACATGACCAACCAAATCCCCCCCACCTCCACCCCTTCGAACAACACTATACCCCCCCCAGAACCATCAAACTGTAGACCCCCCGCCTCTCCCCCACCCTGCTACCCTGCCACGTAGGTTTACAACTACCCACATCCCCAACTAGCAGAGTGCCTTTCCCCCCAATTCAAGGGAGGTGTGAAAAGTCGACGGAGAACATAGCAGAGAGCCGTTTCGGTTTCAGCCAGTTAAGGATCAGGTCCTCGAGGAATAGGTCCACACTAGGCCCTTCCGAACCTTCTGGAACACCCACCACGCGGACGTTGTTCCGGCGGGCCCTCCCTTCCTGGTCTTCGAGCTTCAGGGCTACTTGACGGTGTTGGTGGACCAGCTCGTTAACCCTCTGTTCGAGCTTCTTAGAGGAGCCCTGTAGCTCCCTAATATCTTTCTCGTTACTTCTGGCCTTATCCGCAGTTTTGTTGAGATCAGCCCGCAATAGGTTCATTTCAATGGACACTTTGTCGATCTTCGTCTCGAGGGTGGTCCCTAGGGTTTGTATTGCCGTCATTATGGAAGCCAATGAGGGTTCCGCAGATACCGGTTGCTCACACGCCGCACCCTCAGTCTGTGGGGCCGACCTCGGGACTGCATACTTATCGAGTATGTTCGTTTGGGCAGCCGCCGCCCCTTTAGGTTTCATGTTGTGAGCCCCTCTTCAGACCGCCGTGTACCAGGGTATGTTGTGCGTACACGTCACTAGTCCCCCAACGTCCCTGAAGCAGGTAGCACTCTATTTCGTCCGGCCGGTCCGTCCCACCGTGGTATTTCTGCGCCGCCACTGGCTGCAGTTCTCACTGCCGCACAGCAGGGTTTGCTCCCTCAGTGGCAGGCCCTCACCTCCCGGTCAGGCACGCATGTGTCACTGTGCCTAAGTCTTCCTCGTCCGCCACTGGCTCCTGGTCCACACTCCGGCCCGCAAAGAGGGAGAATAAACGTACTTCTCTTGGGCCCCTGCCCTGGAGGGGCCTATGCAACTAGATCGTTACGCAGCCAATAGCGCGCTCTTCAGGCGGAGCCACAGTACCTTCACCCCGTCGTAGGCCGCCAGACACCCTTTCACCCTTCCACACCAGGTTCTCCGACAGAAAGGCAGCGGAGATCCACTTCCGGCCACGTCTCACTGCAGCTTGTGTCATCTTTCCTGTTTGGCTATTGCCACTCGTTCACATTGTGACACAACCTTCCTCAGTACAGTCAAAAGTGATTAGGCAGTGAAGGCAACAGTTTGCGTGGGAGCAGTACAGACCTCTCACAGGTGGAAATGCGCTCTAAGTTATGGAGGTGCAGAGCTTTGGATATGTACTGTCACATTCCCCTACCTGAACCTGCAGGGACTGCCTTAGTTCTGGGCGAGTGAGAGCAGCGGGTGCCAATTTTCCCGCAGGTCCCAAAGTCGGGGCAGTTGGTGCGCGCAGCCGAATGACTCTCAGACCGCCACGTGAATTCCGTGCACTCGCGTACGAGAAGGCGTCTTCTTCAGCCCCCAGAGCACACCGGGACCGCTGCCTCCCGCGCGGTCCCGTACAGTTGGCAAAGTTACTTTAGCAGGGGGGGGAGCGCGCGAAGGGCCAGCCGCGCCCCTGTCAGCAAGCACCACCACAGGCCCCAAGCCGGGCGTTGCGTACGCACCAGCCGGCGGCGCCCGCTGCACGCCCCTCAGCCGCTCCCAGGCGTCTCATCCCGCCTACGGCACACCGCGGCAGCGGAGACGTCTTTAAACCTCCAGGTGCCAGATTCCGGTGCCGCGGGTTGTCAATGGGATCCTCCGACCTCGTCGTTGTGCTGCATGGAGGAGAAATGCTGGATTTACGGAGAATTGGGCTGTGCTCCGACGGAGCTCGCTACTAAGCGGCCATCTTTGCTGGCGCCTAGCCACGCCCCCTTCAGCGTTATTCTTGAGTTCTCTCTCCAATGATCTGACTTTATTAGTAAAGGATGTTGAAAAATCTTCACAGTTCAGGTCTAATTTAGCTGTTCTTTGCGTTTTCAAGGTCATTCATTTCTAAAAAATTCTTTTTTTGATTTAAGTACGCTTCTATGTAGGTTTTTCTGTTCATTCTTGGTTGTTTTAAGTGGGGGGATGACGGAGTTTGTCTCCATTTTCGTTCTGTTATTTTGAGTTTACGTCTTCATTAAGTGATCCATTGAGCCAAGGATTTGTATCTTTTTCTGGTTTTTTTTTGCAGAGTATTATATAGTGCGAACTAGACCCGAATCCAATCAGGTATCAGAGCGCTTTACATAGCACCAGTTACTTTACATGAGGACAAACATTCATTTTTTTTTTTTGTTAGGCACGGGGAGATTAAGTGATTTGCCCAGAATCACAGGATGTTCGGCGTCATTACCGAGACTCAAACCCAGTTCCCCAGGTCCAAGGTTGAGCGCCCTAGCCGTTAGGCCAACTCCTCTCCCCTGTATTCTTTTAAGTTTTAGCGGGGCAATGTCTTCAGTTATTTTAGATATCGTCTGATTGTAGTGATCTGTAAGCTCTTTGACGTCCATTAGTTCAGAAGGGGGATGGAGTTTTTTCTCGCCTTGTATTGTTAGAATCCCTGCGTTCAGATTTCTAGTTTTTCTCACCCAATGTTTGAGTTTGATTGGTTGCGATATTGTTTTCCCATTTTGGCTGATATTTAGAAGGTGATGTAGTGGTGATCAGACCAGTCACAAGGAAGTATTGAGATTGTTTGGATCGCATTTACTTTGGAGATGAGCCAGTCTAATGTAGCTCCTTTAGAGTGGGTTGGTAGGGCATGTTGAAATGTAATTTCTTGCAACTATGAAAATAAAGTAAAAAAGTACTTTCCTACACTCCACCAGTGTTAAGTAGACTATATTGTCCGCAAGTGGGTTTTCCCAGAGCAAAGAAGGGTAAGATAGTGCAAAAACAGACCATCTCCTGGTGAATTGATCTCTGCATAAATATTTGCTGTGCACTGGCTAGGAAGCAGCCTCCAGAGAGCTTATGGCCTCATTCCACCAGGGTCCCAGCTGCAACTACTATGCTAACACACAGAATGCCTGTCCTGGAGATCTTTCAGGTAGCCACATAGGCTGCGGTGTACACTTCTGTCAAGTCCATAGAAAGAGCCATTTTGCCTGCTCATTCTTGCAGTACTTTTTTGGTCTGAGTCAGTCCCACCCAGACCCACCACCTTTAGAGTTACTGCTTTGGTTTCTATTCACATTAAGAGGAATGTGCCGTTAGAAGTGTCAGTCAGAAAAACAAGTTACTTACCATTGGTATTGATCTTTATAGTGGATACTCTATCTAACCTCAGATTCTTTACCGACCCTCAAACCTCCTGTTGGGTTAACTGGACTCTTTTCCATCTAAAATGGTCCCAATCTGAAGCTCTTCACACTGATCATACCAAATTGCTGGTAGGCTCTGTGTCTGAGAGTGTGGTCAGCCTAGAAAACAAATGACATCAACATGCATGGATAGCACACATCGCCACCTACCTGTGCGCAGAGGTACTGCTGAATGGATTCCTGATCTAGTCTGATCACTGAGAGTTTTCACAGGTGAGGAATCTGCAATTAGATAGCTTAAAGATCGTTACTGAAGGTAAGTAGCTTGTTCTTCACCTACGACCCTCCTTCTGCCTGGCCAGAGGCTCATTTATTATGCACTTTATCCAGACACTTTGTGCTATGAACTATGAGCTGTGGTGGCCTGAAGGAGGAGAGCTTAGCGCTCTTAGGATTGTTTGTGCTACTAAACATTGTTGTGGCCTGTGACAGTTTTTAACACTGTTTGCTGCTATTTAAAGTTACAAGGGATTTCCAGCTTGAAGATGGGAAATGATTCAAACATGTAAAAATATGAAAGATACCAACATTAGAAACTGGAATTTACAGGTAAGTAGCTAATTTCTTTCTGAGGAAGTTGCCTTCTGAAGTGCTGAAATATTATTGAATATATTTATTTATTAACCTATTCTCCTAAAACCAGATGCAAGTAATTTTCTATATCTTTATCATATGCACAGAAAACAAAATCTGTAAATCCACTGAAGCCCAGCAATCCCTCACTGTCAGCATATTTGAAACACGTGAAATGAAGTAAGGTCTGTGTCCAGAAGCCTTTTCATCATACCCTGCTTGTTGTCTTACCTCCGACATATTCTGTAGATGGGCCCATCGAATTGTACAAAGTATTAATCATATTAGGCAACCATGGTCTTCAAGTTTGCCATCCTCTGTCTAGTTTAGTTATTTATGTTAAAAGGCATTGATAGATATGGACCTATGATACTAATGTAATACGTGTGATATTTGTGACTTTAAAATGTTTTTAAAATGTATTTAAACACTGTAGGGTTAATAGCCGTCCTCAGTATATGATACATCTTCTTTATTAAGGTTTTCCTATTGGAACTTAATCTGTTGGGCTTCGGTATCGGGACTCCACCCAGAACACACGCTAATGGCACAATCTTCTTTAAGTCTCACCCAGGTCCAAGGCAAATTATATTTTCATTGTAGTAGGTAACTAGTTTTGAAACAATTCGAAATTAACTGACCAGTCGCTGTCACCTTATTATAAAATAACCGATGAAAATGCGCTTTAAAAAAAAAAATGTGCGTAAAGAGTTTTACACATGAACTGGCCCATTGTTTGCAAATTGCAAGGCTGGCCTTGGTTTGCACAATTGCTAATAAGGGGAAAGAGTTTTATCCATACAGTAATCAATAGCTGTACCTAGGCAGTGAATCCCTGTATTGGATATACAGACCTTGTTAAAATGCATACAAGCAGTGTTTATGTTGTAGGCTTATTATTTTGAAAGTCTTCCTGATTTCATACAATATGATGGGACATTTCTTGTGATCAGGTTGGGGCCTTTCACCAAAGGCTCAGTGGGTTGCACTTGACTTTCTGAGGAGTGTGGTATCCCAGCAGTCCCTTAGACCGATTCTCTAGCAAGACTTGAACTAGGTAGACACAGGGATGAGCACTGGTGGTTATTATAAAGACACAGAGCTGCTTGAGCGTTTTAAGGTCTGCTGACCTATACCTTATAATATACATAGAGTGGACTCTGTCTCAGGTCACTTCAGTCATTGGCATGTCTGGCTCTGCCCACTTCAGCCATTGCTTTCAGTTATTGCCAATCACATCCTGTATCAGCCCATAGGAGTATTTTTTTACAGTTGATCTATTGACCACTTCAATGGAAGTGCTACTATTGCAATGCTTGATTGATTCAGCAGCAGCATCACTAAGTAAAAGTACGTAAGGAGTAGTGGCTGCTCCATGTACTCTCTGAGGACCGTACAGCCAAGGAGAGCTACACTCTATCCCTACTCAAACCAGGAAGCAGATATCTATCCCTTTCTACTGCTGAGAGATTCTGAATTAATAGACCAGCAGCCTTCTGCCAAACAGAGGCATTTTGAGGCCTCATACCTGGTTTGTTGTGGCTGCTCCTGATGCCGCAACCTCTTCCCAGCCAGTTATCAGCTATAATCTCAAGCTACACCTTCATGAGAATGAGGCCAGCTTTGCATAGGAATCATTCCCTTGTGCAGCTCTATTACTAATGAGGACATTCTATCTGTAACTTGTTGCATGAAATACAATTGTAAAAAGTGGTAGTAAAGAAATATTGTATTCATTTGATAGCCCTCTGCTACTGACAGATTGGGCCACTGAGCTACAGAAACAGTAATCTTCACTTGTGTGCAAACCTCCTATGTCTCATGTACATTCCTTCCACAGAGCTGCAGAAGTGATTCTCTTCACTTCCATCTATTACTCTAGTCCTCTTTCACTTCTTCCAGCAGTAATGTCTTGAATGTTGTGCAGCATAACCTCACAAATACGTTGTCAAGGACGGAACACAGCAGAGCTATCTCTTGATTGCTTCTTAATTATGCGAAGAAAGGATGATTCCTTCCAGGAGCCACAGTGCCACCCTGCATTTAGTGACCATGTTTCCTGTAGAGGGTTCCAGTTCTGAGGAAAAAGTCACAAACTAAAAAATTATCTCCTTTGCAATATGGATAGATCTTGTGTGAAGAAAAAGAGGTGTGCAAGAGGGGGGCGTGGCCAACCGGGCAACATGGCGGACGCGGGCTACTGAGGCTCCGACCGTTACCTCCTGGCGATCCTGGAAATAATCCTGTGAGGGGGCAGATCGTGGCGGCTGGGCACGGGCCCGGTGTGGGGAAGCGACGAGGAGTCTGCACAGCCCAGCGGGCGGCGATTGCAGGGCGCCGGGACCCGGCGCGGCTCAGGAGGAGAGGACGCGCGCGGCGGCCTGTGAGGAGGGGCCGGCCGCTGGAGCCCGCGCTGGCACCGGGAGGCGATTCGGAGACGGCGCTGTACGAGGGGTCCCTTCCCCCCGTGGACAGAGTGCCCTGAAGGCTGCGGGCTGACTGCGCCTGAGGGCGCAGACTGGCGGGAGCCCCTGCCGGTTGCTGGGGTGTTGCGAGTGGCCCAGAGGAGGTGGCGCGCGGCGGAGTACAGCGTCCTGGACTGCACACTGGAGGCCTGCTGCACCCTGTGGGGCGATCGGCGGCGGAGCGCCATGGAGCTGCGGCCCTGGGGACGACGAGGTCAGGAATGAAGGGGGAGCCTGAGGTCTCGAGCCGTCGCTGAGGTCCGGACAGCGAGGTGAGCTGGGACCGGGGGCCTGTGCAGGTCCCTCTGGTGAAGTGAGCCCGCAGTGAGGCCTGGCATAGGCAGGGGCGGGCGCCATTCCGTGAGAGGCGCCATTTTGTGTGCGGTCGCGGCGGCGCATGGTGTGCCGGACACTGCAGGGATCGCCAGACGGCACGCAGCGGAGCAGTCTCGGGCCCCCTCATGAGACTGTGAGCTGGGGAGTGGAGCGTAGAGACTGAGGGAGTGGGGCCCCTGCCGTGATGCCGGCTGACGGGGCTGACACGCCCGGACTGACTAACACTCCAGTGGGCGCAAAGTCAAGACGGTGCAGCCCGAGTGAGCCTGGGCACGCAGCGGTCCGCTGGCGGGCACCAGTCGGGTGTACCTGGCAGGGCCGGAGCGGGTCTGGATTAGACGTCGGCCGGTTGCCGCATCGGGGGACAAGTACAGTGGTGCGACGCCCTGAGGGGTAAGAGGCGAACAGTTCTATGCGCCCCGTCTGGGCGGGGGAGCCTTCCTGGTGTGCTTCCTCTCTGGAGCCTGTTGCTTGCGCGGGCTGTGGGGTGTCCTCCGTCCCCCTCCGGCTGTTTGCGGCCAAGCGGTTGGGCCCTGGGGACTGAGAAGAGCTCCGGCGGCCGCACAGGACAGAGTGTTGGCAGGATCGGAGAGCCCACGCCCGGCTGTGCCTACGACGTCTGGGGACGAGCTGTGAATGCCGACTGCTCAGCAGTACGCGATGGGCCGGCTTCGCGACAAATCGCAGCAGGGACAGCTGCGTGCCGGGAGCCTGGACCCCCCACAGGGGTGGCCGGGAGGAGACATGGAGCCACAAACGGCGGCCCTCTCCACTAAAATGGACACCATGCTCACGGCGGTGGAGAGACTTAGCACTACCCTGGACCAAAACACGGGAGTCCCTCGAAACGAGGATTGACAAGGTTGCATCGGACTTCACCCTCCTTCACGCTGACCATCGCAAACTGGCCGAGAGTGTAGCGACACATGACCAAACGCTTCAGGAGCTCCAACCTGTTGTCCAGAGTCATAGCGCAGCATTGCAGGATGTGCTGGACCGGGTCCATGCGCTTGAAGATCGGGTGGACGACGCGGAGGGACGCTCCAGGCGCAATAATATCCGCGCGGTGGGTCTTCCGGATGGAGTGGAGGGTAGGCACCCGGAGCGATATGTGGAAAACTGGCTGCGGGATCTTCTGCCTCAAGGGGTACTGTCTCATCACTTCGTTGTGGAAAGGGGACACAGGGTGCCGGCGCAGAAGCCCAAGCCGGGGGCCCGGCCCGACCGTTTCTCTTCAAGCTCCTCAACTACCGGGACAGGGATGCAGTTCTGAGTGAAACTAGGAAGTCTGGCGACCTGACCGTGGGCAGTAGCCGAGTCATGTTATTTCCGGACTACACCGCAGCCGTGCAGCGGCGCAGAAGCAATTACATGGCAGAGAAGCGACAGCTCCGGGAGCTGGAGCTACCTTACTCCCTGCTGTTCCCGGCCCGCCTATGAGTGGTAGCAAAAGAGGGGACCCGCTTCTTCGACTCCCCGGCGGACGTGTGGGACTGGCTGGAGGAGTCGGGGCAGTGGACGGGGGCGAGGCCCGATGGTCCGGATATCGACGGCCGCCCAGGGAGACGATCTAAAAGACGTGGGCGTAGAGGGGCACGACAGCTGGCGCGTCCAGGACCGGTGGCGCCTAGCCCGGAGAGAATGCGGATGGAGCAGCAGGAGGCACTTGAGGCGGTGGCGACGCTTGGTGCATCACCTGCCAGTGGGCGAATGGAGAATGGTGCGCACAGTGCCCCGGGCACGAGCGGGGCGTCGTCCCCGTCCACGGTGGTCTCGGAAGACTTGATTTTGCCAGTGGTGACCCCACAGACTGCTGACTTGATTGTGTGATCAGATGTTGCAATGTTACAGTCTGGGCAGGGACTATGCATACTAGACAGGGCCACGTGCCTGCCGTGGCATCGTGCTGGGTGGTCCTGGGGCTCTGGGACCTACTGGGGGGGCGTGGGACTAGCGCTGGGAGCAACTGGCATCGCAGGGCGGGTAGCACATGGCGCGCCCCACTAGATGTCACAGCTGGGGGGCTCCCTCCGCCGCGACGTGCACTGGGCCTGAAAGGCAGTTCAGTCCTTGACACGATGCTGCTCCTCCTTCTTTCAGCGGAGATAGGGGAGGGGAACTAGTACCAACACGTAGCTACGCTCGCACGCACCCCATCAGGCACTACACTGCAATAGCCTAATCTTACTTAGCATTCCAGAGGTTTGGACGGATGCCCCGTTGGGAATATGCCCTATTTGTTAAATTGTTCATAATAGTTACACTGTTTACATGGCAGCGCATTAACATGCTCCCTCCGGACTGTGGCCCACCCCCCTCCCCTGGCGCGGACACTTTGCCCCCAGCCCGGCTTGCTCGACTAGCTTCGCGATGGCGCACACTAACATTGTGACCTGGAACATACGGGGTATGCACACACCGTCCAAGCGTTTCTCCATCTTTTCCTATCTGCAGCGACACTCCGTTGGTATTGCCCTCCTACAGGAGACGCATATGACCCAGACGGAGCTGGGCAGGCTCTCCAGGCGCTGGAGAGGGCAAACTTATGGCACCGTTTACTCGGCGCACGCGCGGGGCACGCTGATCTGGGTGCGAGCAGGCGTCCCCTTCGATTGCAAAGAGGTGGTGGTGGATCGGGAAGGCAGGTACACGTTAGTGCGGGGGAAGCTGAATGGTCAAGAGATGTTGCTGGGCTCGTTATATGCGCCTAACGTGGATCAGGCCTCCTTTTTAGTGCGACTGACGCAGCTTTTACACCCTTATGCTGGGCTCCCCTGGATGTTGGGAGGAGACTTCAACATGGTGTTGGATGTCCAGTTGGACAGATCCTTCCCTCCCCTCCGTGCCACGGTAGCGGAATCCGGCGCCCGGGTGCTGGGAGACTGACTCACGCACTGGTCGCTGCAGGACTTGTGGCGCATACTACACCCGCAGGATAGGATATATTCTTACTACTCAGCAGTTCACGACCTGCACGTACGGTTGGATAGGATAGTGGGCTCCCGGTCCTTGCTCCCACTCATCGAGCAGTCGGAGTACCTGGGGCTGACGCACTCCGACCATAACCCCTTATGGTTTCGGATTGGCTGGGTGGCGGATCGCCTGCCGGTGCCCACCTGGCGACTTCAGCCGAGCGCGCTTGAGGACTCGGAGTTCCGCTTCTCCCTTGGCACGGCTATGCTAGCATACTTTGACGCAAATGAGGGGACGGCAAGCAGTGCCTTGGTGGAATGGGACGCCCATAAGGTGGCCGTTCGGGGGCACTGCCTGGAGGCCCAGTTCAACATACGTAAGGCCCTTTCAGACTCTCTGGTGCGCCTCGAGGACGAACTCTTGCAGTATGAGAGGGAGGGAGAAGGATGGGGTAGACACTCAAGTAGCCTGGAGGATCTCCTTGGAAAGCACGTGGAGCTCCTGGAGCGGCTCCGCTGTCAAAACTATGCGGCGCACACAGCCAGAACACCGGATAGGGGGGGCCGACTGCTGGCCTGGTTAATCCGACAAGAGGATCGTCGGGACCCGATCGGGGCAATCCGCAGGGAAGACAGAGTGGTGGTATACACGCAGCGCGAAATACATCGGGCCTTCACAGACCATTACAGGCAACTGTATACGGCCAAGGGGATGGGTCCCCGGCACCTCCTTGGGGAGTTCATGGCTTCCATTCGCTTGCCCGTGGCCTCCAGGGAACATAACGAAGCGCTCAGCTGGCCCCTCTCCCTGGAGGAAATTGGGGAGGCGATACAATCAATGGCGTCGGGAAAAACGCCTGGGCCGGATGGATTGCCTGCGGAGTATTATAAGGCATACCGTGAGTCCCTGGTGCCGCTGCTGCGAGCGCTCTACAACCAAGCGCTAGAGGACGGGTCGCTTCCACCCTCCATGCGGGAGGCGTTCCTGGTTTCCCTGCCTAAACCGGATCGTGACCGCACGTCCCTGGGCTCATACCGGCCCCTGGCGATGCTCAACGTGGATTACAAAATCCTAGCGAAAACGCTGGCGGACCGGTTGGCGCCAGTGGTCCCTCATTTGGTACATTCAGACCAAAACGGGTTTGTCCCTGCGAGGTCCACGTCGTTGAACCTTAGGAGATACTTCAGGGTGGCTAGCGAGGCCGTGCACAGGTGGCCCAGAGCGGGGTGCCTCCTCCTAGATTTGGAGAAGGCGTTTGATTGCCTGGAATGGGGCTACCTGTTCACGGTATTGTTACAATATGGGTTGGACGGGGAATTCCTCAGGATGGTCGACCTACTCTACAGGAACCCCACGGTCCGTGTCAGGCTGGGCCCCTATGTCTCGGAAGCGGTACCGGTTGGCCGGGGCACCCGGAAGGGATGCCCTCTGTCCCCGTTGCTGTTCGCCCTGGCGATGGAACCCCTGGAGGCGGCTGTGCGGACGACCCTGGGAGATGGTATACCGCTGGGAGACGCTGTTCACCAAGTGTCGCTCTATGCCGACGACCTGTTAGTATACGTCAAGGATGTGGGATGCATGCCGGAGCAGCTGGCCCAGTTGTTGTAGTCCTTCGCCACTATTTCGGGGCTCCGCGTAAACGCAGGTAAATCTTGTCTGTACGCTTTTAGCGCAGGGACTGAGGACCCGGGTTATCACCTGAATGGCACGCCGGTTCAATGGAGGGAAGGCACCTTTCGATATCTGGGGCTACAAATATACCGATGCCCGACTGACTTATTTGATGGTAACCTGGGAAGGGCGGTCACGGCGCTCAGGTCGCAGGTGCACTTTTGGAGCACACTCTCACTGACGACCACGGGCAGGGTGGCACTAGCCAAAATGGTCATGCTTCCCCGCCTCCTGTACTACTTTGTTAATTTACCGATGTATGTCCCCCCCGCCTTTTTTGGTAGGCTCAATAGGATGCTGCAGGATTTTGTTTGGGGAACCGCCAGACACAGGTTGGCGCTTGCAAAACTATTCCTGCCAACGGACAGGGGTGGTCTGGCGGCTCCTTGTTTTGAACACTACTACCTGGCCGCTCAGCTACAATGGGTCGCCCGCTGGCTGGCTGATAGAGGCACGGACGACACGGCCACGGCGCTGGCACCCTATTCGCTGGCGCATGTGACCGGACTCTTTCACCCCTTAGCTACGGTTACGGGACCGCTGCCGCTCCTCCTAGCTGTGGCACATAGGTGCTTTCGGAGGGCTTTGTACCTCACTCGCGCGGTTGTTCCATACACGCCGGCAATACCCCTGGAGGGCTCCCCCGGAGGTGGAGGGGTGCTTGCGGCCCCCTCACTGACGGGCTGGTGGGAAGCAGATGTGCACACGCTGGGGGACCTATACAGAGACGGTGAGCTTATACCGGAAGAGACCTTAGTGTCGGAGGACGGGCTCCCACCCGGCGGGTTCCTTACGCACCGCTCACTCCTGGCGAGATTGACCGCCAAATGGGGGAACATGACTACGGAGCCTCGTCAGCACCTTACCATGCAATACCTGCACGTCATGGGGAGGGGCGGGCATCTGGTCCGCTGGTTCGCGGCTTCGTTACGGGAGCACACGGCGGTTAGTCTGGGCCCGCTTCGCGACAAATGGGAGCGAGACCTGGGGAGGCCATTCGCAGACAAGGAGTGGGAGAGGGTCCTTAAAGGCCCAGTGCGTGTCCCCAGAAATATGCGGTTCCGTCAAATCCAGCTGTTCATAGTACACAGGGCCTACCTCACACCTGAGTTGATTAACAGGTACTTTCACCGCAATGACGCACTCTGCCCTAGGTGCAGAGAGCTGGGGGCGGGGTTTTTGCACATGCTGTGGAGCTGCCCTGGGTTGAGCGCCTATTGTAGAGAGGTCAATGTGCTGCTGCAGGGGAGTGTGGGTCGCAACATCCCATTAGACTGGCTCGAACACATTTTACACCACTTTAAAAGATTGCCCAAAGACAAGGTAACGTCCCGATTTCTGGACCTGGGGCTCGTAGTAGCAAAACGCCTCATCACCAGGAGATGGAAGGCACATGACTCACCACACACACGGGCATGGAGCTCCTCATTCCAGGTATGGGCTAGTGCGGAGGGGACGGCCATCCGCAGGGAGGAAACCCTGGGGCTGCGGAAGGAACCTATGGCGGATCGCTGGGAGCAGTTGCTTGCAGAGCTCCGGCGCTTGGAAGGGGAGGGTCACACGGGCCACATGGGGATGGTTGGAAATGCCTGCGCGAGCGACGGCGTACTACCGGATGCCCCGTAGACGGGATAGCATAACCCCTACTTCCTCTGACCTGCGGGTAGGGGCGTCTGCGAACACATGGGGATGGCTGCAACCATGGGGGTTGGGGGGGGGTGATCCCGGGGGGGAGGGGGGGAGTCGAGGGTAGGACAAGGGGGGGAGCACTTTATGTGTACAACTGTTCACGCTGCCACTGTTATGAGTTCTTCTTTTGAATTGTTAGTGACTCATCTGTTCTCAACGCCTCAGTTGTGTGGGCGACATAAGTTTGCATGTACGGCTAAGTGGCTGGTATATGGTGGCTGCTGCCCCTCTTTAAGAGACAACACCAGAACTGATGAGGTAAATGTAGCCGGCTCCTGGGCGGGTGGCGGTTGGCACATTACTCGACTGCAGGTGATATTCAATTGACTAGGCCGGGCACGGATCAGCAACCCGCATATGTCCATGAACTTCTGTGTGTAATGTATCCTGCCGAACCATGTATTCTTTTACTAAACCTAAAAGGCAATAAAAACAGATTTGCAAAAAAAAAAGAGGTGTGCAAGAGTCTTGAAACAGGATACCAAAGTTAATCTGAGATTGACTAGAAACAAGGATCTAGCAGGGAGAAGAGTCCATCATGGAAAAATAACTGCAAAACATTTTGCAAAAATCAGGGAAAAAGTTATTTAAGGTGGGTGAGAAATACAACAGAAATGCGTTGCACTGCATCCTTCTCAGATGCAGACTTCCTTATATATGCAATGAACAGTAAATTACTTTACAGGAAAAGGCACAAACACTCTCTTGGACAAGCATGCTCTGGCAGCACCACGTGGGAAGAATACCATCTTGGTTAGGAATTAATGTAATCCTAGCCTCACTCACCATCACAGGAAAATGGTGTAATTGTGTTGCAGATGAAAGAAGAGAGATTGAATGCCATTGATCTATCTGGCATTTCTGACCCTCTTTGCCACTGTACTCCTTCCTCCGAATTCTCAGTCCCACATCTGCAACTGCTCGCAGAGCAGCCCACCACCAGCAAACACCCTGTAGGTCTACTGTGGCCTTGAGCATGGCAGTGCTGGCCCGACTGTCCTGGGTGGTAATGCTGAGAGAAAATCCTTCCTGATGCAGAGCACACTTCCTACTTCTCTGCTGATCCAGAATCAGATATCCACACAACTTCCTAAGAAAAATCATGGCTGCTCACCTGTGAGTTCTACCTGCAGAAGTAACAGTATACCCCCAGTGGATTTATCAGAATTAAACTGCAAGAAATGTGAAATCAAGAAAGAGCGGAGTATGACCTGCAGAAGTTCAGTCACTGGATTGAATTCCCAGTGTATCAGACATTGAACAAAACCCCTGAAGATTAGGGAATCTTGTTTCTTGAACCTCATATTTAGGTTGATGTTTACCTCAATTGAAGGTGTTTCAGAAAATAAGCAAAGATAATGAACCAAAGACCTGAGGTTTCAAATGTGAGGTATCAAAAATAGGATACATTTTCCATGTGTAAAGTACCTTTAAGATAGAAGCCACAGAATTGATTTGATGACTAATTAAATAAGGATAAAAGTACTGTGGTTGAAATTTCACTGGTAAAGTATGAACAAGAAGTATGTGAGAAGGTAGCCAAATCTTTGTATTAGTTACAAAAGAGGACTAAGCCAATTTTGACTTGATTGTGCTGGAATTTGAGAATAAATATTAGATGAAGAAGGAAATATACATGGATGAAAATCTTGTAAGCTGAAGATGGGTGAAATCTTGGTGGTACTATGAGTATTATTATTATAAGAAGATTAAAGTTGTGGTAGATAAGGGATCCAGGCATCTTGGGAAGCATTACAATAGCAACAAAGATACTCTTTAAGACTGACTGATTTGCTCTTTTGTCTGAGGGTAGTCCCTCTTAGAAAGGGCTAGTTTAACTCCATACACCTTATACAGACCTTTTAAAAAACGCGATAGAAATTGCATTCCTCTGTGATAAAATATGTATGGTAAACCATTCAAGCAAAATAGATCTCCCAAAAAAACATTGAGCTATCGCTTTATTTGTAGGTAATATGAATGAAGGAGAACAATGAGCCATGAGTATTAACTGTTCCATTATGGCTTGATATCCTTCTGAAGAGGAAGATACGTTTTTCAAATTAGAAGATATTGTAAGCCATGGTTCTGGAGCTACACGTTGAGGTAGCACACCAACAGGTGTGGAATCTACAGACTTGGTATAGCCCAGTTTGGACAAAACATAATATCGGACATTAAAATGAACTGAAAGCTACCAAAGGAAACACAAAACAAAATCCACCATGGTTTGACTCCTCTATGGACCGAAATAGCAGCATCATGAAACATATGCATCACATCCAGGGGTCATATCTTGGTGGGATGAATATAGCTTGATTGTTGAAATACAAATCATTATGCTGTGTGAAGGGAGTCATCAGATGAAGATGTTCAAGCTCCTTGTGATCACATTATTTTTGAGCATCTTTAACTTTTTCCAAGAAAGACTGAATAATACCAATAATGCAATGTGAAGGTGTTGGACTTAGCCCTTTCTGCAGGATTATCTCTAAACTTTTTGCCTTCACACTCCTGTTTTCTGAACCAACTTTAGTTGGCTTTTAGGACTGCAGACTTTACCCCTGCTAGCCAGTGTTAACGTGCTTGTGCTCGATCACTTAATCTTTGTGAAATTGGCTTGCATCCACTAATTTACTTTTAAGTACCCAGTAAAATGGTACTACATGTACATAGGGCCTGTGTATTAAATGCTACTCGTGGGCCTGTAGCACTCATTGTGCCACCCACTTAAGCCTGTTCAGCATGTCTCAGGCCTGCCATTGCAGCATGTAAGTGCAGTTTAAACTGCCATTTCAACCTTCCAAAATAAACATTTTCCCAGGTGTAAACCCTCCTTTTTTATACATATCAGTCACCCTTAGAGTAGGCCCTAAAAACCCATAGGGCAGGGTGTAGTGTATTTAGAAAGTTGGACATGTACCTTTAACTTTTACATTTCCTGATAATGGAAAAACATTTAATTATATTTTTCACTTCTGCAAGGCCTACCTCTCCAGTAGGATAATTTTGGGTTACCTTATTACAATGAATAAGTAATAACATATAATTGGGAGCGAGTAGGAATGTTGAGTTTGGTTAATAAGTAATAACTTTTAATTGAGAACAAGTAGTGTTAGACCTGGAACCATTGGCGTGGGTCTCCCTTCCATCCCTTCCATTTTTTGCTGTTGCCTCCTGTGTTTTTGCTGTTTTTGCTCTTCTAGATGCTTTGGGCACTTTGCCACTGCTGTTCAGTGCCAAAGTGCAAGTGCTCCCTGTGTAAATTGATGTGATGGATTAGTGACTCCATGATTGGTTATTTGATTTACTTGTCAGACCCTAGTACAGTGCACCATGTGTGCCCAGGGCCTGTAAATCAAATGCTGCTGGTGGGCTTGCAGCACTGATTGTGCCACCCACAGAAGCAGCCTGTAAAATGTGACTACTGCCTGCCTTTGCAGAGCCGTGTGCAGTCTGGGACTGCCATGTCAACTTGGCAAGTGCACACACTTGCCAGTCCCCAAACCTTCCCTTTTCTGCATGTTAATCACCCCTAAGGTAGGCCCAAGGTACCCCTGTAGGCAGGGTGCATTGTATGTGAAAGGTAGGACATTCCCTGATGTGTGTGGCATGTCCTGATAGTGAAATACTGCCAATTTTGTTTTTTACTATTGAATGAATGAATGAAATGAAATGAAATGAAATTTATAAACGCGCAACTAAGCCCGAAGGCATCAAGGCGCCTAACCAAAGAAAATCATAAAAGGCAAATCCAGAACTAAGGGTAGGCTTTAGCAAATAGCCACGTCTTGAGAGCCCTGCTAAAGGCTTGCTTTGAGGGAAGGGATTTGATCTCAGCCGGCAGAATATTCCACAGCTTTGGAGCCAAAGTTGAAAAAGCTCTGCCACCCCACTTGGCTCTACGAACACGGGGGACTGATAACAAGGATTTATTGGCGGAGCGCAGAGTTCTGGAAGGTGTATAAGGGGCCAACAGGTCCCTTAGGCCTCCAGATCTGTTAGTAGCCAAAGCCCCATAGATCAAACATAGGGACTTAAAAGAAATCCTGGCCTCAATAGGAAGCCAGTGCAATGTCTTTCTAGCAGCCGAAGCAGAAGCCCGCTTAGGTAGATCCAGTACAAACTTGGCGGCGGCATTCTGCACCATTTGAAGTCGCATTAACAGAACCTTGTTAATGCCTAAATATAAGGCATTACAGTAGTCAAGTCTTGAGCCTATTAAAGCAATTACAATTTGCTTTCTGGCTTGAAGGGACAGATAATGTTTGATCTTCCGCAAGATGTTTAGTAAGCCCCAACATGTGGAGATAGTCCTCTTTACTTGCTGACCCATCCCCAGGGTAGGGTCAATCATGACTCCTAAGTTCCTGGCCAAGGTAGTGGGTGTCGGACACACGCCCAACGATGTAGGCCACCATTCCGCCGACCAAATGTCCTCCTTTCCTCCGAACACCAGAATTTCTGTCTTTTCGCCATTAAGCTTCAATGAATTGCAAATCATCCATTGAGCAACTGCCTCCATACAGTGTCTAAAATTGGAGGCAGCGGAGATGACGGGTTGGGCGAGAGACATCAATATCTGCGTGTCGTCGGCATAGGAGACTACCTCCATCCCATAAGATCTAATAAGCCTGGCAAGTGGGGTCACATAGATGTTGAAAAGGGTCGGACTTAATGCCGACCCCTGAGGGACCCCACAATGCACAGGAAGGGATGGAGATAGGAACTCCCCCAGCTTAACTCTCTGTTCCCTCTGGCCGAGAAAAGAGGCCAGCAAACTAAGTGCGGGCCCCTCCACCCCTATCTCCCTCAGCCTAGATGTTAACACTGAGGGAGACAGGGTATCAAACGCAGCCGTGAGATCTAGCAGGATAAGGAGGGTGGTCTGGCCCTTATCTACTCTAGTGCAGATGTTGTCAAGCACAATGGTAAGGGCCGACTCCGTGCTATGCTCTCTCCGAAATCCATGCTGCGAGTGATCCAGAAGGCCAGAAGTTTCCAGAAAGGCTGCAAGATGCTGGTTGAGATGGGTTTCCAGCATCTTTGCAGGGGCTGGGAGCAGCGAAATGGGGCGGAAGTTTTTGAGAACCCCCGGGTCTAATGTGGGCTTTTTTAACAAGGGTTTAACCACCGCTCTTTTCCATTGTGACGGGAAAGTCCCATCCCTCATTGCCCTGTTCATGATATCTAATAACGGAGGCAGAAGAATCTCCTTACATTGTTTAAGGAGTTTCAAGGGGCAAGGGTCTAGAGGAGACCCCGACCTAGTCTTGATCAGGAGGACTTCAAGTTCCTGAAAGGAGAGGGGTGGAAAGCTGGACAAACACCCTGAAAGCACCTCCTCGGGTGATGTTAGCGATGAGACAGGTAAGCATGTAGAGGTAGATAGTGCCGACCTCTGAAGCTCTAGTGCCAAATATATGTCCACAATTTTAGATTGAAAAAATTGTGCAACATCATTGCAGAGCTGCTGTGAGCTGACAACGGGATCAGGCACCTTCAATGATGTAAGCGTGTCTACGATCTTGAACAGCTCTTTCGGCGAAGAGAGTGAGGAGGTAAGAGAAGTAAAATACTCTTGCTTAGTTCTTATCACCTCCGTCTTATAGTTCCTTAGGAGGATTTTATGACTATCCCTCTCACGCAAATCCCAACTAGTCCTCCAGAGACGTTCCTGTCTCCGTACTCCCTGCCAAGAAGTCTTAACGATTCCGAGAACCACGGGGCCGATTGACTTTTCCTCGCGGAGTAGCGCAATGAGGCTGGAGCCAGTTCGTCAATAGCTGTTTTGATGGCACTATCCATCCTCCCTACTGCAGAGCTTACGTCCTCCTCTGGGGAGATCGCCAAACTGGGCAATCTGGGGGCCAGCACGTCATTGGTTATGTTTTTGAGGTTACGTCTCAATTCCATTTTACTTGGCTCGTTCCCCTTGCTACTAACAGTAGCGATCATTAATTCTATAGGGATCGCATAATGATCCGACCAAGAGAGAGGGATGGGAGTCTCAATGGTCAGCCGAGTGTCATTAGAAAAGACCCCCTCCAGCGTATGGCCCGCCTGATGGGTGGGACCCTTGACTAGCTGTTTCATCCCACAGCCAGAGAAAGTATCCAATAGGGATAGAGTTTCAATTGACTCCAAATTTTCCAAATGGAAATTCAGGTCCCCCAGAACAGTAAAGTGCTCACAGCAAAAATGTGGCTCTAAAATATTAAGCATGTGATAACCAAAATCTGTTCTGGTCCCCGGAGGTCTATAAATGAGAAAGCCAGTAAACGGAACTACATATGATCCGTTAATGGAGAACTGAAGGGCCTGAAAGGTGTCTTGAGGTTCAGATAGTGGGATAATATGGCAGGAAAGGCAGTCTCTATGAAGGATACCCAGCCCTCCCCCCATACGTCCCACTCTGTCCTCCCTCACCAGCGTGTAGCCTTCTGGTACCGCCTCAACCAAATCAGGTCCCGAGGAGTCCTTGGCCCAAGTTTCCGTAATGAAGATCCAGGAGGGTTTTCTGGCCAGTATGAAATCCTTAAATGCGAGATTGTTCTTAATTAATGACCTCGCATTTACGAGAAACCCCTTATCACTCCTCAGGCTAGTTCCTGATTTAAAACTCGAACCTACAGGTGTAGCGACAGCAACAGGAGCCGAGACCATAGAAGAGGACCGAAAACAGTGGCAGCCGGGGGAGGTCTGAAGCGCAGCCGGGGCGTTCCTATAGTGGCAAGGCAGCTTAGAAGGCTTAAGAGTGATCAAGTCCTGCCAAGAATAACTGATCCCTATGTACTCACCATCGGTATGACCAGTCTCCCAGCCATCCAGCCCGTCCTTGGCACGGACGGGCGCAGACGGGCTGGACTCTGGCGTGACTCCGGCGTTACTGCGGCACACACGCCGCGCGCACACGCTGCGCGCCTGCATGTTAAGCCTATATAGGGCTCTAGCAAGTCAGCCTGACTGCTAGAGCGCTACCTGGACTGGCGTCCTGTCAGCGTCCCCTACCTACCCCCAAGATGGCGCCGATATTCCCAGAAACGCGCTAGGAAGGACCCGCTGAAGCCGCGGTGAAGGGCACAATTATGGTGCAAGTAAGTGACAGTGATTTTTAAGAACAGGGGAAGTGTTTAAAATAAATTTAACTAAGAAGACAAAAACGGGGTATTTTTTAAAATATAGCACAGCGCCTAAATGCCACAGCACAGCGCACAGCAAGGCTATCTGTTCCCATAGGCCAGAACGGGCAGTTAGTTTATAACATCTTATAAACATAACTGGCCCTAGAAACGAGATAGGAAAATAAAGTTCAGAAAGTTAAAGTGCATCTTTTAGTGAGGGTGATTTTTACATTCTATGTTTGAAAATACCACTTTTAGAAAGTGGGTATTTTCTTGCCTAACTATCCAGTGGGCCTCTGGTAGGTTTGTGTATTGCATGTGTGGCTTGTGAGTGACAGGATCTGGGGAGAGGGTTGCGGCTCCGGCAGTCTGATGAGTCAGGGCTGGGCTGAATGGGACCTGGGTTGAATTTAGAGTAGGGGAAGGAGATTTCCTTTCACCTGCCTGGGCCAGGTCTGCCTTTAACAATACTGTCTCCACCTCCTGCCAGGAAGCTGCACCAGTGAGGACAGAACTGGTTTTGGCTGGGTACAGACACACTCTGACTTCAGAGAACAAATCATTTGTGTGTATAAAAAGGGGGACCCAGACCCCAGAACTTTAGATCACTTCCGGGAAATCAAGAGGAAATATTTGCCATGGCGAATAGCCGGATTACCTGAGGAGGAATACTGCCCCTGTGCTGTTTTCTCTCTGGGGTTGGCCTGCAGTGGCTGCTTGCTGCCAAGGAAAGGAGAAGAAGGACTTTGCGGTTTGCTTTGTCGCCTGCTTGAAGAAAAAGATCTCCTAGGGCTTGAAACTGAGCTTGCCTCCTGTCTGAAGTCTCAGGGACACAAAGACTACACCACCAGCTCCCCTACATTTCCTTGCTAGGAATTCTAACCTGTAAAGAGGTGCCTGCTGCTGTTTAGGACCTCTAGAGACTGTTTGTAGCTGGGAGCTGGAAGATCGACACAGCGAGAAGAAGTGTGTCGCATCCGCACCGATTCCCAGTGCATCACCGAGTCACGGGGAAGATTTGTGCCACATCCGCACTTGGTTCCGGCGCCTCGCCGAGCAACCAGGAAGAAGCAGGCCGCATCCACACCGGGTCCCGACGCATCGCCTAGAAGACCGTGCAGCACCTGCCGTGCGGCTGCAAATGTGCATGCATCTTTCTGGACCGTTGCATCGAGCTGCCATTTTGCCGCATCGCACCAGATCATCGCATTGAGGTGCCATCTTGTCGCATCGTAACCGGAACGCAGTAAGAAACCGACGCATCCCCTCCGCTCCGGTAAGGAACAGATGCATCACCTCCCCTGCGCTGCCGTAAGGAAACGACGCATTACGTCCTCCGAATCAAGGAACAGACGCATCACCTTCCCTGCGACCCTTTTGTTTGTTTTGCGTGACGCATCTGAGGTACTTTGTTGGAAAAGTGTCGCATTTACAACTTGCAATCAACTGAACTATTTCTACCATTTAAAAGTCTTATTTTTAATATTGTATTGTGTATTTTTGTCGTTTGTTCTTGTATAGATAAAGGTTACTTATTTTTCTAAACTGATGTGGTGTCCATTCGTAGTGTTTTCACTGTAATACTGTATGTGTTCACAAATTCTTTACACACTTACTCTGAGATAAGCCTGTCTGCTCGTGCCAAGGTACAAAGGGGTTGAGCAGGGGTTATTTTAGGAGTGTCTCTCCCTTACCCTGATTAGAAGCAAGGGCCCCTATTTGGACAAAGGTACCTACCTCTGCCAAATAGAGACCCTCAGTAGGAAGGTCGAGTTTGGTGTCTTAAGAATTGAAATTTAAAACTCTTTAATGGAAAAGTCAGATTTGAAGTCACAATTCTGAAAAAGCCAATTGTATGAAGTTGGATTTTTCTTGTCCCGACTATTTGGTGCCTTCAGTCTGTGTCCTGGGTCACATGACTATGTGTAGCTGGCACTTGATCTTTGTGTATTACTCCCAGACAGGAAGATAGAGTGGGAAAAGGTGTTTGCAGGATGGACCGTTTCTGACGAGATAAGGGGTGCAGAGCTGTCCCTTACCACACTTGCACATCACAAAGAATCTGCTTAAGCACACTCACAAAGGGTTTCACACTAGACTTTTGTGCCCCCAGCGAGGCTGGGGCTAGGGCAGGGAGGCAGGAAAATTCAGACACCCCTGTTGGTGAAGGACTCTAGAAGCTTCTTCCACTTTTAGGTGGGCACCAGTTATAAGTAGTAGACCCTCATCCCCAACTCTTCAGTACACATCCGGACTTGTGGAAGACTCAGAAGAAGGACTGCTGTGCTGCTCTGCTCCAAATGGGACTGCTACTTGGCTGCCTTGCAGCCTGAACGAGAAGGACTGTACATGCATATTGAACCCAGGACCAACAGAGTGACGCCAAGGGCTAGCTGGCTGGGCTCCTGATCAGAGCCACAGGAACAGAAAAGGCCCCAACCACCCTGTACCCTGCATCTGGATTCTGCCTGCTGTGAGTCCTAACCCTCCAAGTGGTGCCACCCTAGCCCTGGACCCTTGAACATGTGTCTGAAGATGCTCTACCAGCCCAGCTGTGTTCCTAGCAGAACTGACGCAGCGTGATGCATTGCCTTGCAGCTCCGTGTGAAACCGCCGATATGCGACATATCCCCAACAAAGGATCCCGCAGCTCCACAGAACTACTGCTGTGTGACACAACCTCAACGCAGAACCTCGCATCGCAGTCCTGCATGTGTTGGAAATTGCTGCTGCATGACGCATCCTTGATCAGGACCTAGCATTGCATCCCGACGCTCCCCGAAACCCCTGCTGTGACTCATTCACGATGCAGGACCTCACATCACATCCCCGCAGCTCCTCCGAACCGTCACTGCGCAACACATCCTTGATGCAGGACATCGTACCCACGATTTAAGGTACTTTATTCAGCGGGCCTAACTTGGTCCCTGTATCTAGCATGTACTCCATCATAATCGGCCTGAACTTGTGAGCTTGTCCTGGTCTGGCCCGACCAGATAACCCCAGTTGTCGCTTTTGTTGTTTTAATGTCAATGTATTAAAATATACTCTATTCTAAATTGTTGTAGGATTTTTCTAGTGTTGTGTTTTTACTTTATCATTGTTTGAAGTGCTACATAAATACTTTGTACATTGCCGTTAAGTTAAGCCTAACTTCTTTTGTGTCAAGCCGTCAGAGTGTTAAGCACGGGTTAATTTGGGGATTTGCTTGTGTTTCTCCCCGACAAGGATTGCAGATGCTGCTTGAGTAAGGTTTCAGACCCCTCAAGCAGAAACTCAATGTTCTACAGAAGGTATAATTGGTTGGTCTTTAGTAAGTGATGATTCAGGATAAAGAAGATATTGAGCATATGCCAACAGATTCCTTCAACCGGTAATATAAGTTACAGTAAACTCAATTTGTAAACAGAAAAATGCCTATTTAGCTTGGTGACCTTTCTGACACCAAAAATTGCATACACATTGTAAATTCATATTAGTAGTTCAGATTTCAAAGGATTCCTTGGTACTGATGGGCAAATGCCTTCACTAAACACAAACCTTTTTCATAGCCAATAATTATTTTTCCAGCACTTTCACGTTCTAAAAAGACATGAGACAGAAACTGGATGCGTTTGTCTTTAATCTACTTGTATTGCAAAAGATGACTGCCTTTAGTTGTGACAAACAGCTTGCAGGTGCCTATCACCTCCTCGCTAGTGAGATATCATCTCTGTTAGACAGTGAGTGTTAGGCGTCAGACAAATTTATTGTAGCATCTCTTATCTTCAGGTGATGATAAAGCAGAGCCCCTTTCTTGAACCCCCAATGATTACACGCACACAATGAATGGTATTTTACAACTATATAATTTGTTAGAATGCACTAGTTATCTATATACCATGTCTATAAGTATGATTGGGATTATTATGAACAATTCAGCAGATAATTTGCAAATCAAGGTGAATGTTGGGTAGCTCTGATCCTATCTCATCACATATTCCTATTCTACTAGTCTATTTCCTACATAATATGTCTAAATGTCAGCCATCTAAAATGTATGGCTGTATTAGTTTAGTAAGCAATGCATGTTTTCCTCCCATACCTTATGCCCTCCTCAGGATAGCAGTCAGAATGTCAACCCTTTAGTATCTTACTTCAGAAACTGTTCATGTATTTAACACCGTAACTTTATGTTCTTTTATCACTAATGAGGTCCTGTGGAGTGAAGAAGGGTCATTTGCGCGTGGCTTATGCTTTGATCTAAAACACTTATGTGGGGATATGAAGTTCTTGCCTACCTGGGCAACATGCTACAAAATGTCGGATGGATGCTTGGAAGGGTGTTGTCTTTGTTCTTGATGCCATATGGCAATCTGTTGCTTGTCGTATGTAATGACCACCGAAGTACAGTAACCGTGTCTTGGAATGCAGCTTAGCAGTGTGATGGATGAAGGTGTGTGAGAGATAGGTTCATTTCATGATTTTTAGTAATTTGGCGGCGTTGGAGAGCTCCTTTTGTTGGCCCCTTTATGGTATTTCTCATGATCATAGTCCACGTAGCTGGTTACGACACTGGCTCGTCCATTCAGAGATATTTGTTTACATTGATCGGTCCTTAGCAGGCATGGGTTGGAGGGAGAAATGATAGGGAGATCTGCTGGGTCAGACTTTGTAACTCTCATCCCATATCTGATTGCTACTGTGAAATATTAAAATGAGGTCCTGATAAGTAGCTAATTCAGGCCTGCCATGATTCACTTAATTGGAGTACTATGTTGTCCAGCAATATGTGGCAAATCTCTTCAGTTATTTGATGCCTGTTCAGTTGAAGATAGGTAGCTTATGCTTGTGGACTGGTACAGTATGCGGTGATGGACATGACCTGTTACGGATGTTTTACGTGAGTGTAAGAGAGTCGGGTAGTATTACAGAATTATTATGCTGCCTGTCTGAAGAACAGTTTGCTGCCCAACTCCTGAGTGTTATGATAATCAGTGTTAGTTCAGGCCGGGTGGTTTATACATGAATTAACATTATTATATAATAACCAAGCTAATCATAGGTCAGCCCATCATAGCTTACTTGGGCATGGAAAGTTGTGTGCTTGTTGGCCTGTTCCGTTTCTGTGGACTGTAAATTGTACTTCAAGGTGCAATTATTATTCAGGGTACATTCTCAAGGTTGTGGGAGAGTTGTTGTTGTCTTGGAAATAGCCATGTTTTCTACTCTCTTCCAGAGGCGTAGCTAGAGCTTGTGGCGCCCGGGGCTATCCCTCAGATTGCCCCCCCCCCCCTGGGGGGGGTGGCTGGGAAAAAGGACGGCGAGCACTTGAAAGAGGTCCAAGAGACACGTAGTATCGCCACTAATAGTTACCTCGATCATGCAAGTTACATGCACATACATAACACGGTCCAAGGCTACACAGTTAAATACACCGGTGACTGGCAGTACAATGGAAAAGACACAGACTGCATGATCTATCTGGGGACTCAGAAAAACCGCATGTGACATCCATCAGAGAGCTGCGTGAACGAATACCTGGTTATCCCCTCAGCACAATGGAAACATGCACATACATGACACTGTTCGGGGATCCATCATCTACAGCTGACATTAAATTACCAAATATCATAGTCTCCCCAATTACCTGGCTTCATTTTAGCTTCTGTATCTATTAGTTAAAAGAAAGCTTTTCAATTGCAGGAAAGAAAACAACGAGCAAAAGCAATATATCTATCTATCTAATTATTGATCTATCTATGGGCAATTTGTCATCTATTATTCGTCAGCAATGTTCTGGATGGGAGGGGAAGTGATTTATAAGAAGCAAAGCCTCAAGTGTATCATGAGGACTATTCCCTAACTCAAGATTGGTAGTACATAATACGTTACCCTTTGCATACTTTATGTATGGCTTGTTTAGTAGTTATAAACAAATACATTTATATATAATAAAAATTTAAGAGGAGATAGTGGATTAAATCCGTACAGTGAGATGCAGGCACACTGAATAGGCCTTGTGAGCATCAGCAGAGATAGTATACTCTAAAGACATAGTAGCAAATAATCTCTGAGGAAGAAGTGTTTTTTTTCCACATTAAATGGGTTGCTCTATGGCAATAACATAAAATCTGCCATTTGTTCTGTGGTATAAAATGGGAGTGGGGGGAGGGCATACATGTATTAGTATACATTCTCCCCAGTTGCATATTTAATTTAGCCACATTAATGTTCACTGTCATAGCATAGATCTATATATTGTTCCACTAACATAGATGCCCATAGATATATACCGAAATACCCTTTCTCTTTACTTATACACATACATATGTACACATCACAAGCACAAATGCACATCAATATACTGCTATTGATTGGTATTTATATGAAATCTGTTGCCTATTGTGAATACGCACTTAGGCAACCGTTCTCTTCTGCTCCAGAGCCCAAACTAGTTCTGCTTTAGACTCAACACAAAATGGCTTCAGTTTCTGGTAAATTATATAAACAAGCATTTGCAATACACTAGGTCTCGCATTTACGCAAGTTTAAGCTATTGGCATTGTAAATGACAATGTCTTTTATTTCGGTTTTAAAAACTAAAACAAATAAAAGGCTTTGTTATTTGCAATGTCAATAGCTCAAACTTGCGTAAATGCGAGACCTACTGCATTGCAAATGCTTGTTTTATAGGACTTGTCTGTGAACTGTCTGCCACTCTGCCACTCACTAAAGATCCTTTCCTCTCCTCTGAAAACCGTTTAGCTCTTACCTCGCTCGGCCTCCTGTACTCCAGCAGCCAGGGTATCTATGATAGGGGTTGGCCAGCACTGAAAGTCAAAAGCTGGTAGCCAGCTACAGACCTAATGGTTTTGCCAGTGCTTGTTTTTAATAAAGCATTGTACACCTGCTTTTTGGGAACTTCATCAACCTTTGTTCGAAGATGTTAGAACAACATTGAAGGGATTCTGCACACTTGGAAATATTTTGATAGCTCTGCTCATTAAAGGGCTCACAGAGCCAAGCCAGAGCATCGGCTGGGTTTTCCCAGTTTATTTGTTTGGTGAGTTGGGCAGGACAGAAGAAAAGAAAGGAAGAAGGGAGGATAGAAGAAAAGAAATAAGGCAAGAAGGAAGGAAAGAAAGAAGAAAAGACCAAAAGGAAGGAAATAGGAAAGAAAGATGGAAACAAAGATATAACAAAGGCAAGAAAAAGGAAGGAAAAAAAAACCAAAAAGGAAAAAAGAAAGCAAAAAGGAAAGAAATAACGAAGGCTCAAAAAGAAACCAAAAAGGAGAAAGTAAAAAGAAAGGAAAGAAAGAAGCCAAGAAAGGAAAAGGAAGATAGCAAGACAGAAAGTAAAAAAGAAAGAAAGCAAGAACAAAAGCAAGAAAGAATGAAAGCCAGAAAGAAGGAAAAAGGAAAGAAAGGAAAGACTGCAAGAAAGAAAGAAGGCATAACTTAATACAGAAATCTACACAACCTATTATGCTGCGAAGTAGCTTAAGTCAGATAAACAAAGCGCACTCCAACAGCTATTTTCAACACCATTGGCAGGATAACGGAACTGATGAGACCGAACTGTGCCTTTCTTACATTAAAAGCGTCCAGCTATCACATCAGGCTCTAAAAACAATGCAACACTGAAGTGATTATAAAGTAAGAACAAGAACACTAGCACTGAAGAGAACTCTCTTATGTGTGGATGTGCTCATTGTGAAAGAGAAAAATGCAGTCACTCAAAATGAAGTTAACCAGTAGCTTAAGTAGGATGACCCATTGTAAGTAAGTATGTGATACATTCATTTTAGTGAAGTCAAAAGGTTTTGACTAACACCAGATCTAATTATTAATATTGGATGGAAGTGTTTTGCAGGCCTTGCGCATCGAAATCTGGATCATTTGGGAACCCCAGAGTTTGCGATCTGAAGAAGTAACCTTTTAATTCTTTCAACTGGGGAGCCCAAGGTAGCCTTGCACATTTTCAATTTCTATGGCTAAAATAAATTTTAAAAAACAAACAAACCTTTGTTCTTCGAATATTACATGTTGGATCGTATGTCCAGTAAAGCAACAAAGCACATGTTGTTGCCCCACATTGTGCTAGTAGCTGTTACCTAATCGACACGCCCGTATGGTTTAAACAAACCAGCAGGCTTGAAAACGAAGGCAAGCCAGTCTCCTTAGTTTCATCATATTCACATAACCTTCTACTGGAAACGTTAATTGCAAAGCAAACAGCTTGATAATTAAAAACATGCCCTCTGGTTTTCTCTTTAGAGTCTTGTGTCCCATTGAAATGCCTTACAAACATTTTTTTAAATCCTCTGATTGTATAAAGCTGGGAAGGACTCACAAGCACCCACAAACGCGGTAAATATCACAGACATAAATTCAAACTTCAAAGCCTGTACGTACCACAATACAGACCCTTGCGTGCCTCTGTTTGATTGCCTGCACACATGTACACCAGCCTATGAAGCGGAGGGCTCGTCGGCTGGATCCCGGACCCTGAGCTGAGAAAGCTCATTAGACTTTTCCCTCTGACCTTGGTCGCGGCGTGCACACGACCACACCACCACAACTACGCTAGGTGGTGGTGAGTGAAATGCAGGCACATAGCTGCCAAGGTTTCAGATTGCTGTGTGTGACATATTCATAATTTCAGTGTAATTATGAGTGACATTTGAAAGACTGTGAGTGACACTTTCTCGCGAGTAAAACCAAGCAATGAAGACAAGCTAAAACATATAAATATCAGAAATTACACCCATCTGAGCAACGAGAAACTCTTAAGACGTTAACTGCTGCAAAGTGCCAGAAATGGAAAGGCACTAACCTAGTGCCTTTGCAACCTGAAGTGATATTTGAGCTCAGTGGAACTGACTGGTGATTGCTTGCCTATGGTGCAATTAGAGGAGGACTCCAAACAGAAAGCTGTCCTGTAGTGATGGCAGGATAATGGTACATCTACCGAAAACGAATGGCTAAAAAATATGTCTTACCTCTAAGCACCCCCACAGTACCGCAACTCCTCATTCAGAGGTTGCATACATCGGTGTGTCCGATTCTGAATTGTACAGTAGCTCCATCCTCATAGAAGCCTTGCAGGAGTGGTGTGGGGCGTCAGCTGCTACAATTTGGTATGGCATTACATAAGAGGGCAAACCAAATCTGCTGTGTTTTTTTTCTTCACTCACGATGCAGAACATGGGGGTGCTGATTATGGAAAAATTATTAACGGCTGCTGACTTTGGCACAGGGAGCCAGGTTCGAGTCTCGACGAACCGGCCCAAAATCTTGTGATTCTGGAAAAATCTGGGAAGTTAATTTCCACGTGCCAAACAACAAATGAATGTGTCCTTGTAATGTAACTGTGGGGCAAGTAAAGCCCTCCAATAACATCGGGTCGCGTTCACGCCATATAAAACTGCAAAATAAAACATGCTCTGGGAGAAAAGTGAAGTTCCAGTGTGTTTGCAAATCTAGCTGAATACTGTCAACTAAATAAGGCCCCGCCTGAAACCTCCTTCACTTTGGGGGTCTCGTGAAAAAGCCAACTGAATCACCAGGATACCCTGGCGGGTGATGGTGTACTTTCAAAATACAAATCTCCACCGCCACCGAGTGCCACCGTAGATTAGGGAACACTTAAAATTGTCAATAAAAGTATTCACGTCGTTTGAGAGGTGAAGTCCAAGTTGGGCACGAGGCTGCAGGATCAGCGGTGACAGGTACTCTAACTCGACACTCCAGTAGCTTGGCAAGTCTGAATGAGGCCGAAATTATTTAGAAATAGTGAAGGTGGCTGCAATAATTTCGGCGGGCCCGGGAGTAAATTAACAGCTCGGGTCGGTGCGAGGTGCCTGCAGCAGCGTTGTGAACTCCGGCGCCATCATTCAATTTGCGGCACCACCAGCAAAACGGCCAGCACGGAGGCGTTCACCCTTCCTCAAATCTCCCGGCCCGCTCCAGCAGCAGGATGTGACGTTCCCCGCGGCGCTGCAAAGTAACACAACCTGGCATTCTAGTCATTGGATCATGACGTCAGGCTTTCGTCAGAGCTGCGCCGCGGGTTAATGATTACAATGCAGTTGAGTGAGTTCAGGCTGCCAGTAGTTCCTGACCTCACAGCTCACGCAGTGCACGACACTGGGGGCGCGGTGCGCACAGGAGTTGCGACCATGCGCTTGCACTTGAAAAATTGTGGCCGAGCGGAACTGGTGGCCCGTTGCGGCGGCGTTCATAATTTATTTGGGGACACTGACACTACTGTAATGACTCACAGTAGTGTCAGTGAGTGTCCCCAATTAAATTATAAAGACCGCCGCAACGGGCCACCAGTGTGCCGCCTCCTAATAGTGCCGCCTGGATTTCTTATAGCAGTGTGCTATGATGAGCTGTGCTGCTAGCCTGGAGGGCAGGGTCCTATTGTGTTTGTGTTGCTTAAATTTAATGTGTAGATGTAGGAGTCCTTTTCCTTTGGAGGCTTTGTAGACAATGCATGATGCCTTAAACATTGCTCGTCTAGCTATAGGTAGTCAGTGGGGTGATTGCAGGACTGAAGCCATACTTTCTCTTTGGTTAACGTGAAGAAGGAATCTTGTGGCAGGATTTTCTATTAATTGTTTTTTGCATATGATGAAACTGGGGGGGTGGCAAGATATTGGCTTCTGGCATAATCAAGCTTGGATATTACGAGTGTGAGGATAACTTGTAGCTTTTATAGCCACGGCCCGTGCAGGTAAGAGTGGTGGAGTGTTGAGGCCGTTTGGTGGGGGAGGGTGGGAGGGGATTTTGACAGACGACGAGGGAAAATTTATTATTTATTTAATTTTCTCTCATGGTCAACTGTCGAATCCGTCCCCCACCCTGTCCACCACTCTTACGTGCACGGGCTGCCACTGAGCTTTTGTTGATATCCATGTTACGGGAAGATGCAACACACTATTTTAATTATTTAGAACGTGCTCTTTGCAACTTTGTTGACATGTGGTGTTAAAGGATAGGTCTGAATCCATGACTACCCCAAGGCTACTTAATTCTCTTGATATTGCTCAAACAACCTCAGACTTATTGGACCATATAGCAGTAGGCTGGCGTTTTGGCCTTTGTTTGTAGGTCATGATCTCTTCTTTGAATTGTCAAGATTTAGGATATTACACCTCATGCATGCATTTAAGGTGCGAAGGGGGTTTTCTAATTTTACGTTGTAGCATCTTCCAAGCTATCCATTTTTAGAATACTTTCCATGTCATCTGCGTAGCTGGACAAGTGAGGTTGAATGATCTAATCAGTTCTAGTAAGGGGGTTAGGTGGATGTTCAATAATAGTGGGAATACTATTAACCTTTGAGGGACACCATCATCTTGGGCAGAAGAAGCTGATGTGTGAAGGGTGGTAGGTGTTCTGTGCTTTGTGTCTCTCAGAGTAGCATTTTAGAGCCTTTTCACGTATTCCAGGATGAAAGTGTCTTTGTAGTAGCATGTGTCATGCCAATGATAGATCCAGAATCAATAGGGCAGCCACTTGATTCTCATCCACTGTGAGTTTTAGATCATCCCAAATGGATATGAAGGCTGACTTTGTGCTTCTGTTGGGTCTTAAACTGGATTGCTGGTTTGACATCAAGTCAGAAACATTTGAAGTCGCAACAACACTGCTCTTCCACATATTTTTTGTAGAAATAGGTCACTAGATAATGAACTGCTGCTGGCCTAAGTCGGAAGAGTTGAGTTTTTTCTTTTCGAGGAGTGGTCTCATGCAGGAGGTTTTCTGATCAAGTAGGAATGAACCTGGCCCCAAGGACTTGTTGAGTAAGCTTCTAAATGACTCCCCTGCACAGATTGTGAGAAGGATATCTTAAGAATTTTGGTAGTGCTGGATCTGAAGGTGATCATATTAGCCTGCTTGAGATGGTAATGTTGATTAAATCTTTTTTTGAGAGGATATTAAAAGTATTAAGTGGTGGAAGAGTGCTTTGGTGGTTGGGTCATGTGTTAGGGTGGTGTCATCTGTTCTATATATTATATTTATATTTTCCATCAATTGACGTGTAGCACGAAGGCCACAACCACCATCAACACCGGTGCAGATGAATGGTGCAAATATATATGTATATGTATCTGTTACTATAGCTATGGTCCAAATGCACTTTCGGATAAAAATGCATTCTTTGCTTTGCTTACAACTTTTGACCCTGTGGACTTGCCTGAAATTTGGCAATGTCAGGTCTGTCTTGCATGTAACATGCATGTCAAGAATTCCTGTCATACAAGGGAAACACGCCCTTATGTAAACAGGAGAGCTGTTACATAACTCAAGGGAAACACGCCCTTATGTAAACAGGAGAGCTGTTACATAACTCAAGGGAAACACGCCCTTATGTAAACAGGAGAGCTGTTACATAACTCAAGGGAAACACGCCCTTATGTAAACAGGAGAGCTGTTACATAACTCAAGGAAAACACGCCCTATAAAGGGAGGAACCGGGAGGTACAAGGCTGTCGGATATTGTGTTTACACCGACGTACCTGCTTCGTGAAGAGCAGTGTTCCGGAGTGGTGCTCCAGTAAGGCAAGAACGGAGGTAGGTCGAGTCGTTACTCCCTGGGCCGTGTCTTGCCCCATCGTCACCTGTGAAGGACCCGGAAGCTCTACCGGTCAACCATTGAGCTTCGCTTTTTGACTCGGCTGAGTCCAAGCGCAGTGGCGCTTTTGCTGGTTGGAGTCGTAACTCCCAGCCCGACCAGAGACACAGGGACTGCCAGCTGTAACGCACACCAGGAGGTGTTTGCCGCGTTACAGACTCGGAAGTCCACAGGATCGATCGAGCGGCTGCTCTCGGTTCAGTCTTCTTGCTTGTGATTGGGGTATCGGTGACGCATCACCAGGAGGTGACTCCGCGTCCCGGTGCAGTCTGAGGAAGAGGTTGAGCGGCTGCTCCCTTCAGGTAGAGACCCCGGCTGGGTGTTTCCCTGACTCCTCGATTCTCCCCAACACTCTTCGTGCCCCTCACAGCCTACCGATTGGCATTGTCGGCCATTTCATTTCTGCCCTCTGTTGGCATACGCCGGGATCGGCGTATATGCAGAGGACGGTTAGGACCATCCGTGCTGTGGGCTGGTAACGTACTTAGCCTGGAGGATTCCAGTGACTATAACTTTTGTTTGTTCTTTGTATTTTATTTGCCTTCATTAAAAGAACTAACCCTTCACAAGTGGTTGCGTCCTCATTGGCGTGTCTGTTAAACGATCCTGAGACGTTCAGGGCGTTACAAAATATCCGACCTTAATAACACTAACTGTCTCCCGGTCGATAACAGACATGGCAACACTTGATGATGTGCTGGCTGCTTTATTGGCCATGCAAGTTGAAGTGGCTGCCTCTAGGCAAGAAACAGCCGATGTAAAAGCCAGACTGGATGCTATCCATTTGGACCCGCTCACGCCCAGCACCTCCCTCACGAACCAGACCCCTGCGGTAGTAGTGGAAATGCCGGTAGCCATCCCCTTGGCAACACCAGAGAGGTACAGTGGGGATCCTAACACAGTGCAGGTATTCCTCACACAAGTGGCGCTACATTTATCGTGCAAACCAAAGGCGTTCCCCACGAGTCAGGCTCGTGTGGCTTTCCTTATATCCTATTTGGCTGGAAACGCGGCACAATGGGCCGTACCTCTGGTGAGCAGGGACGACCCCCTCTTATGTGATTGGGGTGCTTTTCGCGAGGAATTCCTGAAGGTATTCGACAGAAGGGCTGACTCGTACACGGCGGACCGTGAAATGCTTGAGTTGAGACAGGGATCCAACGACCTGGTGCAGTATCTCAACGCGTTCCGAAGGCTGGTTGCGGAAACCAAGTGGCCTGTTGCTAAACAGACGGCGCTCTTCCATCAAGGGCTGTGCGATGAGCTCAAGGACGCCGTGGCTCATATTGACCCTCAACCCAAGACATGTGAGGGCCTTATCAACCTGGTATTACGGCTGGAACATAGGCTAAGTGAAAGAAAGGGGGATCATGGGAGAAAAGGAAAATCCCTTCCATCCTATGTGACGGTGGGAAGTCCTGAAACTTCCACCGCATCCAAGGGAGAACCCATGGACATCAGCGCAATACGAGCGAGCCTCACAGCCACGGAGAAAGAGTCACGCCGTAAACAAGGATTGTGCCTATATTGTGGCAAAAAAGGCCACTACGTACGTGAATGCCCTGCCAAACCGAAGAAGTCACGTTATCGGGCCAACCGGTCGGTAACAGCCGTGGTGGACATACCGGCGGAAAACTAGAGGACTCCAAGACCAGAGAAGGGGCATCTCGGAGTCTCTCATCCATCCCTTCACTTTCCAACTCGGTCACTAAGGGACAACGACACCTGTTTATCACGGTGCACGTGGGAGTGCATGACCAGTGGATACCCGTTGTGGCCATGGTGGATTCAGGGGCCACTGGCATGTTTATGGACCACAACGAGGCATGCAGGCTAGGGCTAGTGCTTCTTCCCAAAGCAGTACCCGAAGACGTCTATGCGGTAGACGGAAGGCGATTGGTGACGGGGCCCATCGGACAGCACACGGGGGTCCTTCCGATGAGATATGGGAGGAACCATTTGGAACAAATCGATTTTAACATCATCCGAGCGCCCCAATATGGCGTCATATTGGGATTGCCGTGGCTACAGAAACACAACCCCTTTGTGGATTGGCCAACACATCGCATCGAAATGACGTCACCGTATTGCATCCTGCATTGTGGAATAAGAACGGAATCCCTTGACGCAGATGAGAGCGGGAGTCAGACGGTGGCTACAGCGGCAGAAAAAGATGTGGCTCTCCCCCAGGCTTATCACAGTTTTGAGGATGTATTTGATGAGGTGAAGGCGGAAGTGCTACCACCACATAGACAGTTTGACTGCCAGATCGACCTGGTGCCAGGGGCCAGCGTTCCCAGCGGCAGGCTGTATGCCCTGACGGAGCCTGAAAACGTGCATCTCCGGGGGTACCTGGATAAACTCCTCAAGCTAGGATTCATCCGCCCGTCCAAGTCTCCGGCCGCCTCGCCACTCTTTTTCATCCCGAAGGCTAATGGGGAGCTGAGAGCCTGTGTGGACTTTAGGGCATTGAATGCGATAACCATAAAAAATCGGTACCCCTTGCCTCTCATCAGTGTACTTCTGGAACAGGTCAAGAAAGCTCGTATCTACACCAAGTTGGATTTGAAAGGGGCATACCATCTGGTGCGCATGAGGGACGGAGACGAGTGGAAGACCGCCTTTAAGACCAGGTTCGGCCTTTTTGAGTACCTCGTCATGCCGTTCGGTCTGTGCAACGCCCCGGCAGCCTTTCAGTACTTTTTGAATGAGGTATTCAGAGAGGAGTTGGATATCTACGTGGTCGTATATATCGACGACATCCTCATCTATTCGTCCAGTGTGGAGGAGCACGTACACCACGTCAAAGCTGTGCTCCAAAAGCTGAGGGAAAACATGCTGTTTTGTAAACTCAGCAAGTGTGACTTCCACGTCACATCCGTGGAATTCCTCGGAGTGATGCTGAGTCCAGAGGGACAGGAGATGGCAGAACGAAAGATCAAGGCGGTGAAAGAATGGCCGGTGCCCCAAAGCGTGAAGGACGTCCAAAGTTTCATTGGCTTCGCCAACTTTTACAGGCGGTTTATAGATGGCTTTTCAGGAGTGGTGGCCCCAATCACACAGCTACTGAGGAAGTCCAAGGAGTTTGTCTGGTCCCCTGAAGCGAACAAAGCCTTTGAGGCCCTGAAAAGCGCCTTTGGTAAGGCGCCGGTGTTGGCTCACCCCGATCCGGATCTCCCCTACGTGGTGGAAGCGGACGCGTCGGATGTGGCGCTGGGGGCTATCTTGTCCCAACGCAACCACGACACAGGGGTGCTTCATCCCGTTGCGTACATGTCCCGCAAACTCAACGACGCCGAACGCAACTACCATATTGCGGAGAAGGAGCTTCTCGCAATCAAGGACGCCTTCACCGAATGGAGGCATTGGTTGATGGGGGCAAGACATGTGGTATCGGTGTACACGGACCATCGGAACCTACAGTTCATGACGGCCACTAGACACCTTTCTCCCAGGCAGCTGCGGTGGATGATCTTCTTTGCGGGGTTCAACTTCCGCATCACATATCGGCCGGGGACGGAAAACCGGAAGGCGGACGCCCTGTCCCGTCAATCTGCAGTTAAGGAACCATTGCCTGCAACCGAGCGTTCCATCATTTCCCCGAGGATGGTATTGGGGGTTATCCAACCGGATACTTTCCTGAGGGGAATAAAGAGAGGGATCAGGTCATTCGCATGGCGGAGGTGGCTCCTCAGTCACAGAGAATGGCAGCTGAAGGACGGGATACCCCTGAAGGGCAGGTGCCTATTGATACCCACGCCTAGGCTAAGGAAACAAGCATTCATCTGGTGCCATGACTCTCCATGCGCAGGTCATTTGGGCTTTGAAAAAACGGTGGCTAGCATGGGACGGCATTTCTGGTGGCCAACCATGAGAGTGGATGTCAGGAGGTGGGGACAGGAGTGTCCTACGTGTGCTACCATAAAGGCCGACCATGGCCGAACCCAAGGGCTCTTACATCCACTTCCGACCCCGGATAGACCATGGGATAGCATATCACTGGACTTCGTTGTGGGCCTACCGGTAGACCAGGGGATGACGGCAATACTGGTGGTGGTGGATTACTTGACGAAAATGGGGCACTTCATCCCCTGCAAGAGAGTCCCTACGGCCGGGGAATTGGCGTCACTACTCCTAAAGAATGTGGTACGACTGCATGGATTACCTGGGGTGATCGTGTCGGACCGGGGGTCGCAGTTTACTGCGCAATTCTGGAAGACTTGGTGCACTGCGCTGCATGTTAAGACCGCCCTGTCCACCAGCTACCACCCTCAAACGGACGGCCAAACCGAGCGCCTGAACCAAACGCTCAAACAGTATCTGCGATGTTTTGTGGACCAGGGCAGGGAAGAATGGGTCGACTTGCTATGGGTTGCAGAGATAGCCTATAACAACGCCACTCACAGCTCCACACAGTCATCTCCGTTCTATAGCAACTATGGCCAACATCCCAGGTTCTTGCCATTTCTACATCCGTTCAGAGAGGACAGGATTCCCGCCACAGCGGACAGGGTGGCACACATAAAAGACACGTTGATGCGCTCAAGGGCTGTCCTAATAGAGGCCAAGAGAAGATACAAGGCTGCGGCAGATAGGAAGAGAAGGCCCGGGCCACTGTACCGCACTGGAGACTACGTCTGGATATCCACAAGAAACATGAGGTTTCGAAAGAACAGTGTGTTCCATCCCAAGTACATGGGCCCCTATCGAATTACCAAGTGTATGGGTCCCGTGAACGTGAAGGTGTGCTTGCCCCAGTCATTGCGGATACACCCTGTCTTTCATGTATCATTGCTCAAACCAGCACCCTCCAAGCCGTCTGGGACACCTAGGCCGGTATGCGTGGAGTCGGAGGTGGAGTATGAAGTGTCGGGCATACGGGCGTCCAAATGGCGCAGGGGGAAGCTGTGGTACCTGGTTGCGTGGAAAGGCTATGGCCCGGAGGAGCATTCATGGGAACCGGCTGAAGGGGTTCATGCTCCGCGCTTGGTCTCCTTGTTCCATCGGCGTTTTCCTGCCAGCGCTGGACCCGTGGGGAGCCGCTGAGAGGGAGGATGTACTGTCAAGAATTCCTGTCATACAAGGGAAACACGCCCTTATGTAAACAGGAGAGCTGTTACATAACTCAAGGGAAACACGCCCTTATGTAAACAGGAGAGCTGTTACATAACTCAAGGGAAACACGCCCTTATGTAAACAGGAGAGCTGTTACATAACTCAAGGGAAACACGCCCTTATGTAAACAGGAGAGCTGTTACATAACTCAAGGAAAACACGCCCTATAAAGGGAGGAACCGGGAGGTACAAGGCTGTCGGATATTGTGTTTACACCGACGTACCTGCTTCGTGAAGAGCAGTGTTCCGGAGTGGTGCTCCAGTAAGGCAAGAACGGAGGTAGGTCGAGTCGTTACTCCCTGGGCCGTGTCTTGCCCCATCGTCACCTGTGAAGGACCCGGAAGCTCTACCGGTCAACCATTGAGCTTCGCTTTTTGACTCGGCTGAGTCCAAGCGCAGTGGCGCTTTTGCTGGTTGGAGTCGTAACTCCCAGCCCGACCAGAGACACAGGGACTGCCAGCTGTAACGCACACCAGGAGGTGTTTGCCGCGTTACAGACTCGGAAGTCCACAGGATCGATCGAGCGGCTGCTCTCGGTTCAGTCTTCTTGCTTGTGATTGGGGTATCGGTGACGCATCACCAGGAGGTGACTCCGCGTCCCGGTGCAGTCTGAGGAAGAGGTTGAGCGGCTGCTCCCTTCAGGTAGAGACCCCGGCTGGGTGTTTCCCTGACTCCTCGATTCTCCCCAACACTCTTCGTGCCCCTCACAGCCTACCGATTGGCATTGTCGGCCATTTCATTTCTGCCCTCTGTTGGCATACGCCGGGATCGGCGTATATGCAGAGGACGGTTAGGACCATCCGTGCTGTGGGCTGGTAACGTACTTAGCCTGGAGGATTCCAGTGACTATAACTTTTGTTTGTTCTTTGTATTTTATTTGCCTTCATTAAAAGAACTAACCCTTCACAAGTGGTTGCGTCCTCATTGGCGTGTCTGTTAAACGATCCTGAGACGTTCAGGGCGTTACAAAATATCCGACCTTAATAACACTAACTGTCTCCCGGTCGATAACAGACATGGCAACACTTGATGATGTGCTGGCTGCTTTATTGGCCATGCAAGTTGAAGTGGCTGCCTCTAGGCAAGAAACAGCCGATGTAAAAGCCAGACTGGATGCTATCCATTTGGACCCGCTCACGCCCAGCACCTCCCTCACGAACCAGACCCCTGCGGTAGTAGTGGAAATGCCGGTAGCCATCCCCTTGGCAACACCAGAGAGGTACAGTGGGGATCCTAACACAGTGCAGGTATTCCTCACACAAGTGGCGCTACATTTATCGTGCAAACCAAAGGCGTTCCCCACGAGTCAGGCTCGTGTGGCTTTCCTTATATCCTATTTGGCTGGAAACGCGGCACAATGGGCCGTACCTCTGGTGAGCAGGGACGACCCCCTCTTATGTGATTGGGGTGCTTTTCGCGAGGAATTCCTGAAGGTATTCGACAGAAGGGCTGACTCGTACACGGCGGACCGTGAAATGCTTGAGTTGAGACAGGGATCCAACGACCTGGTGCAGTATCTCAACGCGTTCCGAAGGCTGGTTGCGGAAACCAAGTGGCCTGTTGCTAAACAGACGGCGCTCTTCCATCAAGGGCTGTGCGATGAGCTCAAGGACGCCGTGGCTCATATTGACCCTCAACCCAAGACATGTGAGGGCCTTATCAACCTGGTATTACGGCTGGAACATAGGCTAAGTGAAAGAAAGGGGGATCATGGGAGAAAAGGAAAATCCCTTCCATCCTATGTGACGGTGGGAAGTCCTGAAACTTCCACCGCATCCAAGGGAGAACCCATGGACATCAGCGCAATACGAGCGAGCCTCACAGCCACGGAGAAAGAGTCACGCCGTAAACAAGGATTGTGCCTATATTGTGGCAAAAAAGGCCACTACGTACGTGAATGCCCTGCCAAACCGAAGAAGTCACGTTATCGGGCCAACCGGTCGGTAACAGCCGTGGTGGACATACCGGCGGAAAACTAGAGGACTCCAAGACCAGAGAAGGGGCATCTCGGAGTCTCTCATCCATCCCTTCACTTTCCAACTCGGTCACTAAGGGACAACGACACCTGTTTATCACGGTGCACGTGGGAGTGCATGACCAGTGGATACCCGTTGTGGCCATGGTGGATTCAGGGGCCACTGGCATGTTTATGGACCACAACGAGGCATGCAGGCTAGGGCTAGTGCTTCTTCCCAAAGCAGTACCCGAAGACGTCTATGCGGTAGACGGAAGGCGATTGGTGACGGGGCCCATCGGACAGCACACGGGGGTCCTTCCGATGAGATATGGGAGGAACCATTTGGAACAAATCGATTTTAACATCATCCGAGCGCCCCAATATGGCGTCATATTGGGATTGCCGTGGCTACAGAAACACAACCCCTTTGTGGATTGGCCAACACATCGCATCGAAATGACGTCACCGTATTGCATCCTGCATTGTGGAATAAGAACGGAATCCCTTGACGCAGATGAGAGCGGGAGTCAGACGGTGGCTACAGCGGCAGAAAAAGATGTGGCTCTCCCCCAGGCTTATCACAGTTTTGAGGATGTATTTGATGAGGTGAAGGCGGAAGTGCTACCACCACATAGACAGTTTGACTGCCAGATCGACCTGGTGCCAGGGGCCAGCGTTCCCAGCGGCAGGCTGTATGCCCTGACGGAGCCTGAAAACGTGCATCTCCGGGGGTACCTGGATAAACTCCTCAAGCTAGGATTCATCCGCCCGTCCAAGTCTCCGGCCGCCTCGCCACTCTTTTTCATCCCGAAGGCTAATGGGGAGCTGAGAGCCTGTGTGGACTTTAGGGCATTGAATGCGATAACCATAAAAAATCGGTACCCCTTGCCTCTCATCAGTGTACTTCTGGAACAGGTCAAGAAAGCTCGTATCTACACCAAGTTGGATTTGAAAGGGGCATACCATCTGGTGCGCATGAGGGACGGAGACGAGTGGAAGACCGCCTTTAAGACCAGGTTCGGCCTTTTTGAGTACCTCGTCATGCCGTTCGGTCTGTGCAACGCCCCGGCAGCCTTTCAGTACTTTTTGAATGAGGTATTCAGAGAGGAGTTGGATATCTACGTGGTCGTATATATCGACGACATCCTCATCTATTCGTCCAGTGTGGAGGAGCACGTACACCACGTCAAAGCTGTGCTCCAAAAGCTGAGGGAAAACATGCTGTTTTGTAAACTCAGCAAGTGTGACTTCCACGTCACATCCGTGGAATTCCTCGGAGTGATGCTGAGTCCAGAGGGACAGGAGATGGCAGAACGAAAGATCAAGGCGGTGAAAGAATGGCCGGTGCCCCAAAGCGTGAAGGACGTCCAAAGTTTCATTGGCTTCGCCAACTTTTACAGGCGGTTTATAGATGGCTTTTCAGGAGTGGTGGCCCCAATCACACAGCTACTGAGGAAGTCCAAGGAGTTTGTCTGGTCCCCTGAAGCGAACAAAGCCTTTGAGGCCCTGAAAAGCGCCTTTGGTAAGGCGCCGGTGTTGGCTCACCCCGATCCGGATCTCCCCTACGTGGTGGAAGCGGACGCGTCGGATGTGGCGCTGGGGGCTATCTTGTCCCAACGCAACCACGACACAGGGGTGCTTCATCCCGTTGCGTACATGTCCCGCAAACTCAACGACGCCGAACGCAACTACCATATTGCGGAGAAGGAGCTTCTCGCAATCAAGGACGCCTTCACCGAATGGAGGCATTGGTTGATGGGGGCAAGACATGTGGTATCGGTGTACACGGACCATCGGAACCTACAGTTCATGACGGCCACTAGACACCTTTCTCCCAGGCAGCTGCGGTGGATGATCTTCTTTGCGGGGTTCAACTTCCGCATCACATATCGGCCGGGGACGGAAAACCGGAAGGCGGACGCCCTGTCCCGTCAATCTGCAGTTAAGGAACCATTGCCTGCAACCGAGCGTTCCATCATTTCCCCGAGGATGGTATTGGGGGTTATCCAACCGGATACTTTCCTGAGGGGAATAAAGAGAGGGATCAGGTCATTCGCATGGCGGAGGTGGCTCCTCAGTCACAGAGAATGGCAGCTGAAGGACGGGATACCCCTGAAGGGCAGGTGCCTATTGATACCCACGCCTAGGCTAAGGAAACAAGCATTCATCTGGTGCCATGACTCTCCATGCGCAGGTCATTTGGGCTTTGAAAAAACGGTGGCTAGCATGGGACGGCATTTCTGGTGGCCAACCATGAGAGTGGATGTCAGGAGGTGGGGACAGGAGTGTCCTACGTGTGCTACCATAAAGGCCGACCATGGCCGAACCCAAGGGCTCTTACATCCACTTCCGACCCCGGATAGACCATGGGATAGCATATCACTGGACTTCGTTGTGGGCCTACCGGTAGACCAGGGGATGACGGCAATACTGGTGGTGGTGGATTACTTGACGAAAATGGGGCACTTCATCCCCTGCAAGAGAGTCCCTACGGCCGGGGAATTGGCGTCACTACTCCTAAAGAATGTGGTACGACTGCATGGATTACCTGGGGTGATCGTGTCGGACCGGGGGTCGCAGTTTACTGCGCAATTCTGGAAGACTTGGTGCACTGCGCTGCATGTTAAGACCGCCCTGTCCACCAGCTACCACCCTCAAACGGACGGCCAAACCGAGCGCCTGAACCAAACGCTCAAACAGTATCTGCGATGTTTTGTGGACCAGGGCAGGGAAGAATGGGTCGACTTGCTATGGGTTGCAGAGATAGCCTATAACAACGCCACTCACAGCTCCACACAGTCATCTCCGTTCTATAGCAACTATGGCCAACATCCCAGGTTCTTGCCATTTCTACATCCGTTCAGAGAGGACAGGATTCCCGCCACAGCGGACAGGGTGGCACACATAAAAGACACGTTGATGCGCTCAAGGGCTGTCCTAATAGAGGCCAAGAGAAGATACAAGGCTGCGGCAGATAGGAAGAGAAGGCCCGGGCCACTGTACCGCACTGGAGACTACGTCTGGATATCCACAAGAAACATGAGGTTTCGAAAGAACAGTGTGTTCCATCCCAAGTACATGGGCCCCTATCGAATTACCAAGTGTATGGGTCCCGTGAACGTGAAGGTGTGCTTGCCCCAGTCATTGCGGATACACCCTGTCTTTCATGTATCATTGCTCAAACCAGCACCCTCCAAGCCGTCTGGGACACCTAGGCCGGTATGCGTGGAGTCGGAGGTGGAGTATGAAGTGTCGGGCATACGGGCGTCCAAATGGCGCAGGGGGAAGCTGTGGTACCTGGTTGCGTGGAAAGGCTATGGCCCGGAGGAGCATTCATGGGAACCGGCTGAAGGGGTTCATGCTCCGCGCTTGGTCTCCTTGTTCCATCGGCGTTTTCCTGCCAGCGCTGGACCCGTGGGGAGCCGCTGAGAGGGAGGATGTACTGTCAAGAATTCCTGTCATACAAGGGAAACACGCCCTTATGTAAACAGGAGAGCTGTTACATAACTCAAGGGAAACACGCCCTTATGTAAACAGGAGAGCTGTTACATAACTCAAGGGAAACACGCCCTTATGTAAACAGGAGAGCTGTTACATAACTCAAGGGAAACACGCCCTTATGTAAACAGGAGAGCTGTTACATAACTCAAGGAAAACACGCCCTATAAAGGGAGGAACCGGGAGGTACAAGGCTGTCGGATATTGTGTTTACACCGACGTACCTGCTTCGTGAAGAGCAGTGTTCCGGAGTGGTGCTCCAGTAAGGCAAGAACGGAGGTAGGTCGAGTCGTTACTCCCTGGGCCGTGTCTTGCCCCATCGTCACCTGTGAAGGACCCGGAAGCTCTACCGGTCAACCATTGAGCTTCGCTTTTTGACTCGGCTGAGTCCAAGCGCAGTGGCGCTTTTGCTGGTTGGAGTCGTAACTCCCAGCCCGACCAGAGACACAGGGACTGCCAGCTGTAACGCACACCAGGAGGTGTTTGCCGCGTTACAGACTCGGAAGTCCACAGGATCGATCGAGCGGCTGCTCTCGGTTCAGTCTTCTTGCTTGTGATTGGGGTATCGGTGACGCATCACCAGGAGGTGACTCCGCGTCCCGGTGCAGTCTGAGGAAGAGGTTGAGCGGCTGCTCCCTTCAGGTAGAGACCCCGGCTGGGTGTTTCCCTGACTCCTCGATTCTCCCCAACACTCTTCGTGCCCCTCACAGCCTACCGATTGGCATTGTCGGCCATTTCATTTCTGCGCTCTGTTGGCATACGCCGGGATCGGCGTATATGCAGAGGACGGTTAGGACCATCCGTGCTGTGGGCTGGTAACGTACTTAGCCTGGAGGATTCCAGTGACTATAACTTTTGTTTGTTCTTTGTATTTTATTTGCCTTCATTAAAAGAACTAACCCTTCACAAGTGGTTGCGTCCTCATTGGCGTGTCTGTTAAACGATCCTGAGACGTTCAGGGCGTTACAATGCAATTATTATCAGGCAAAATCCCTGCCACACACAACACTTTGAGAAGCATCAGCCATCCTGGGGCTACAGTCCTGAAATACTGGAATAGCTGGTGTAGGAGACGTTAGCATTACTAGCGAAAGGTGCTATAGAGCCTGTTTTAAAATCTCAGTGGAACAAAGGAGCCTCCTGTCACTCTTTGTTGTGGTTTCTCTCTGTTTTAAACTTTTCTGAAGCACATATACCATTGTCTACAAACCAGAGGTCTGCAAGGAGCAATGTGAAATGCATGTGTGAACGTGTCCCCGACAACCAATTCTACTGCTATGCTAGCATGGGATGGAATGCAAATTGTGACTTTGCGTAGTAGGAATTGGTATAGCCCAGTGGTTTCCAACCTGTGGTCCGGGGAACGCTGGGATCCACGAAGCCTATTCAGGGTGTCCGTGGCTACTTGGAAAAAATAATAATATTAACAGATTAATAAAGTGTATATACATAAAGATGCCAAATGTATCATTGAAAAATGTAAAAAGTACTGTAAATGTGAAGGAAATTGAAATTTGAGGCTAAAATTTACATTGGTATCCTCAGATTGATTCGTGGAAGCAGTGCAGGTGTAGCAAACAGAATATAGAATGGACAATGAATGGCCTCAATTGGATTTAGAAAAACTCCAACATTTCTATTATAATTATTAATATTTTATTTATGTATTAAATAATGTGTCATTATTTGTGTATTTGATTGCTAAATGCTTTTTTCAGTACTTGTTTGTGTATTGTGAGTCAAAATTGGCAATAAATCTCTTTAAAGACTTTGATTTTTCACACTTTTTATTGTACCCTATTGTATCATGCTTTTATTACTCTTATCAGCATGTCAGCAAGCATCATTGGAGCCTTAGGATATTGCTAGCAAAAATGTTGATTTTCCCAACTGTTAGTGTCGGGGATGACCTTCCCTGCAGCTAATCTCTGTTTCAGTTTACTTCCTGCCACTGTCTCTAACATGTTGTGAGAGAACCTTTAGAGGTAAGGTCTACAATATGCATTTCTATCACACTGTTCCTATTTTCTCCATGTTTCTGCTTTGGGTCCTGCAGAAGCATGTACAATCTGCTACATCCTGAAAAGGTCTACTGACTACCAAACTGTTCATTGGTTCCCTGGTAGTTATGTCATGTTGTAGTTTTCTTCCAACATGTTTCTGGGAAGCATAGAAAAGAATGCTAAGCACTCACTTCTGTGTCTTGTATGAAATCAGGACTTGCCTGACATAAACTGTTGGGAAAATCAGTATAATGGAGTGCTTTATGTTGAAGGTACAGAGGAATTTAAAATGTGTTTCTTAGTAATCATTCCAGGGCCCAGCTAACTCTTTGGGTAACTCTCTTGTTTGGCCTCCTTTTCTTGTCCACAATTTTTGTATACAATTTTGGTAGTTCTCTCAGCTTATTTATCTGTTTTGTGTAAATAATGAGTAATTTATTGTATAACAGTTAGAGCTTGGTCAAGGGTGAGACCTGCATGTTTGTTATAGAGTCCATTACCTCCAACTTCTAGTTTTCCCTAGTGAAAATTGCTTTAAGGAAACAAACAACATTGTGTAACAGTCTGTGTGCATAGATACTGTTCCGTTCTTGTATTGAAGGTAAACATCTACTTTGATGGAGGTGTGCTTGGATACTGAAGCTAGCTGTTGTCTCTTCCATCACAACCATATCATTTAACACCTGTTATTCTACTTTTCAGATCCAGGATATTCTTCGCAGGAGTCACCTGCTCACCATTTACAGGCAACTGATATCCGATGCAAAGGACATGATTTTTCAGGCTCTTTTAAAAGGTGAAGACAGTTTACTTCTGACTATTTGGCTCCCTGTAGGTCTGATTTCTAATTAATTCCACCCTGACGCCTCGCTGACCCTAACTTGACTGTCATTTATGAATACCAGTAAAACACCGACAGACCCAATCTGTTTCATGCTTATTATTGCTTTATAAATAGAGCATTTAGGTACCTAAGCACAATGTGAGGCATCCAGTTTGGCGGTTCCAGTTGTAATCAAAGTTACTAGGCCTGTCAGTGGGAAGCATTTATCTCTGGTGTCCTATGGCGTCTGTACTGCTGCTACTCAGATTGGAATGAAGTACTTCTTTTAGCACCTGAATATCTGAATAGCAAGGCTGTCTCAGAGGCCTGACGAGTGCTACAAACTCAGACCTCTGCAGTGCACATCAATTACACTCAGTAAATCAATGTATGGCCAGTGCTTCTACTTTAACAAGAGAAAGTACTTGAATAGACAAACAGCTAAATATCATCCACACACAATTATAAATATGTACGAAATGACATAGGGATAACAATTTGGATCCAAAATTAAATTAATGGGTCTTGTGATGGCCCAGGTGAAAACAGTACCTTCCCCTGAATCAATCAGTATGACTGATGGGTTCTGTTTAATGCACAACTGTCTGAGTAGATAGTCACCAAAACCCATCATCTTGTTGGAAAGAAAAGAGACAGACGGACTGAGGTCCAGGCTTCATCTCCACGAGACCCATTCAGTTGATACTGGATTTAAACCTCAATATATATCTTTGCTTTCAAGGGATTATCCCACTAAACAAATACCTGTAAATTGTTTAATAGGCTCTTATTAGAATACTGTTGCAAGGAAACCAGGGTTAGTGTAGAGTGTTGTAATCTTCACTTTGTATATGATTTGCCTTCACTACACACTGCGTCGTCGGCAAGAAAATTAGGGCTGCCAATGAATCTTTTCTTATATAATTGGTTGGTTCATAAATGTTTTAAACTTTTCTTTATTACAGTTGAACTCACGTATACTGTTACACCAGTAATAGAGTCCAAGGGACCTTTGTTGTTTCTCAAGTGCTCAAGGTGAGGAGCACCTCAGCCCTCAGCAGTTACAGACAGAACCAGCAGCTCTCCAGGCAGACCTACCGCCGCTTTACCAATATGCCTTGGACTTTCATGTTTGGATCCTAAGCCTGCTGAAGGGATTCAGTTTCTTTACTCTGCCTTCAGTTTTGGCTACAGCTTCAAAGTCACAAGCTCATCATTATGATAATGAAATGTAAAACAAAAATATAAACTGAAGAGAAATCGCTATGAGTGCCTAGAGAAAGGAAAACACAAGTGTAAAGAATACAATGCAAGAGGGGGGTAGTGATGATATACAAGGTAGCACGTCAATTCTATTTAATGTGAATGGATGAATCCATAATTATCTGCAAAAAAGGTCCTTAGTAATGGTGCCTCTCAAGGTGAAAAACCGACACCCCACTACCAAGGATGTCCCTACAGGGAAATTAGAAAATTCCACTGTTAAAAATTAATACGATTGCACCCTGGCACTCTTAATTTATATATTTTCATTCATGTATGGTAAAACATTTCTTCTAATTACAAATCAATGTAACAACTCACAGGAAAAACTATTTTAAATTCCTATTTATTTCCTATCAACAATGTTAAACTCCAGCACTGGTATGAAGAAGTACGATATATAACATGAACCAATTCCACACACAAAGATCTCAATCTCAAATCTTCTTGGTTGACATATGAGGATGGCAGCCGACACGTGTTTCGTTACATAAGTAACTTCTTCAAGGCTTTTCTTGACAATCGTCAACTTGATGTGAAAAGAAACAAAATGTGTTGTTTCAAGGAACAGTCCTGTTGATCCGGATTGTAGATATCTGTCGATACACTGAAGGGCATTCACATAATTTTCTGGTGGACCCTGAGAGCGAGATAACCAGCCTCCAGTATTGGCCAAGTATTCCTGGGTGTTCTCATGTGCGGTACGTTCCTTTCTTTCAAATCAGCCAATGGGGAACAGTTCTCGGAGACAATTCCATATCACAGAAAATGTGTAGAGTACATTAAACCTGTTGGTCAAGGTTGACGATTTCTATTCATTCCCCATAGAACATCCACGTCCAATAAAAGTGGATCCTAAAAGCGAGGTGGCAGGCCTCCAGTATCGGGCAAATATTCTTAGACGTACTCTTATGTAGCACGTCCCTCTTTAAGTCTGCCAACGAGTAACCATTCCCAGGAAAATTCCGTATCACGGAAAAGAAACGTAGTATACTTCTAATTCAGTATATAGAAGTTAATAGGCTGTAGTGTGCCCTTCTATTAAACCGTACGTGTATGCGGGCTATGTCACGCCCCTGATTCCGGCGGTACGGCCGTATAGCCGTGTCTCTCCTTAGATTCAGTAAAAGATACTGAAATTACTGAATCTAAGGAGAGATACACATACGATTTAATAGAAGGGCACACTACAGCCTATTAACTTCTATACCCGCATCCATAGCGGATGTGCTGAGGGTGTTTGAGGAGATGTCGGGCCTCCGGGTCAATTGGGCCAAGTCCGGAGTATACCCCTTTAGCGCGGCCACGACAGAAACTGACGTGTTCATTAATGGTTCGCGACTCCCATGGTATCCCACCACCTTTCGATATCTGGGAATCCACATATATTGAACTCCAGATGATTTATTGGAGGGCAATTTAACTAGGGCAATTTCGGCGGTAAGGGCCCAAGTGCACTTCTGGAAGTCACTCCCGTTGAACGTCATGAGTCGCGTTACCCTGCTACAAATGATCGTTCTACCCAAACTCTTGTATTATTTCTCAAACCTCCCGGTTTATGTCCCAACTAAGACTTTCCGTGAACTGGAGCATATGTCCAGAGACCTCATATGGAACAAAGGCAGACCCAGGGTCGCGTTGTGGAAACTGTATGCTCCCACTTCTCAGGGAGGACTAGCTGTTCCCAATTTGGAGCTGTACTACATAGCAGCTCAGCTGCAGTGGTTAACGAAGTGGCTCAATGACACTAATCTGGAAGACACGGCGAACCTGCAGCAACCGTGGATTCACACTCAAATATATCACCTATTCCATCCGGCTACCAGGTCCCCACGTCCGCTCCAACTACATCTGGTTCTAGACCATAGATGCTATAGGAGGCGCTTATACCTTGCCCGTGCGACACTCCCGTACGCCCCAATATTACCGCTCTTGGGGACGCCTAGAGGGGAAATGGGCACCTCCGCAACTGCTCTCAGGCATTGGCACACAGCGGGAATAGACGCTCTGGGTGACTTTTACAGAGATGGCACGCTCTTATCATTTGAGGAACTGTCGGAAGACACTGACTTACCTGCTGGACAATTTCTTCTACATACCTCTCTCATAAGAGCCCTTTCGGCCATACTGGGAGACTTAACGTCCGAGCCACCGACACACCTGCTGCTGCAATATCTACACATCATGGAGGCAGGCTCACACATAGTACGCTGGCTGGTGACGGCCGTACTCACGCACAAGCTGAAGCCAATGTTGACACTCCACACCCGCTGGGAGGCCGACCCTAGACAGACAAGGAATGGACCACCATCTTAGCTGGTGCTACATATATACCACGAATCTCTAAATTTAAGTCAATGCAAACATACATAATACAAAGGGTGTATCTCTCTCCCGACCACATAAACAGATATTTTAACATTGTTACATCTAAGTGTCCACGTTGTCACCAGCTCAACGCGGATCTGCTCCACATGTTATGGTCCTGCCCTCCCTCCGAATTTACTGGCAAGACGTTGCTGCGGCGTTGGTGCTCTGCACCGACACATCCTTGCCGCCCACATGGGAACTTTGCATAGTAGGGGTCTGTGTCAGGTCCAAGAAGAATAGAGTTACATCACGATTCAGAGATTTAGGACTAATAGTTGCCAAGCGCTTAATTACAAAACTGTGGAAGCAGGCAGACCCCCCAGAGACGATCAGCTGGACAAATTCACTTAAGATATGGGCACAGGCAGAAAGCACAGAACTGCACAGGGAGGAGACGGCAGGGCTCCGTAAATATCCCATAGCGCAACAATGGGACGCCATACTAGCAGCTTTTAGCACTGCAGTTACCGGGGAGGGCAATGGCACTCAACTAGCTATTCCATAATACACATGCCGAAGGTCCCAGGAGACGGGGGACGAAAGGATGGCAGCAAACAATTGCACCCCATTAGATGTTGCCTCGGAGAGAGCCTGGTGTAGCGGGCCCCCACTCCCTTCTTTCCCGACACCTAAACTCATGAAGCTAGCCCCCAGCACTCATACGAGCCCGAGTGCCACCCTAGTGTACTGTCATGTCATAACTCACACACTATAGGGTCCCACACTCAGTAATGTAATGGCTTTCTTAATTGCTTCTAGATGGCAGCCCTTTAAATAGGTTGTTAATAGTTGTTATATTGATAATGTGTACTTTATTGGTGCGTTTACTTTTATCCTTCTTCCTTTTTCTTTGGAAAAATCCTCTTGTCGGCCTATCGAACTGGCCAAATAAGACGTCTTCTACGTCTGCTAATTTCATGGCAGTTAAACATGAGTGGCTTTAATGTTACAGGCAATGTTATCATGTGGTATTGGCAAATCTTCTCTCTTCTTTGTCGCACTCGTCTTTCTCCACGACGATTGGGCAATGTAGGGAGGAGAGCAGGAAAGGCAATCACGAAGACGCTATAAGAGATGGCCTCTTGATGATAAGTTGGTGTGTTGTAACACATCGGAAAACAATCTGCTGTAACATGAGTGGTTAATCCAAAACAGTACTGTTGCGATATTCTCATATGTGACTGGAATAATGTTTTTGGCATTTTTGTTTTTTCATGTAACATAAGAAAATGGAAAAATATGAAAAGACCAATAAAGATATTTAAAAAAAAAAAAAAATGAGAACACCCAGGATTACTTGGCCAATACTGGAGGCTGGTTATCTCGCTCTCAGGGTCCACCAGAATCTGATGTGGATGCTCTTCAGTGTATGAATAGATATCTGCAATCCGGATCAACAGGGCTTTTCCTTGAAACAACAAATGTTGTTTCTTTTCACATCAAGTTGACGATTGTCAAGAAATATAAGCCTTGAAGAAACACGTGTCGGCTGCCATCCTCTTATGTCAACGAAGAGGATTTGAGATTAAGATCTTTGTGTGTGGAATTGGTTCATGTTGTATATCATACTTTTGCATACCATTGTTGGAGTGTAACATTGTTGATAGGAAATAAATAGGAATCTAAAATTGTTTCTCCTGTGAGTTGATTTGTAATTAGAAGAAATGTTTTACCATACATGAATAAAAATATATAAATTAAGAGTGCCAGGGTGCAATCGTATTAAACAAGTGTGAAGAACTGGGGAGAAATAAACACAACAGAAAGAAAAGGAAGGAGGGAAACAATGGCAGTGGTGGAAGAAGAAGAAAAAAGCAAATGATACAAGAAGAAGAAAGGGGAATAAGTGTGGGAATTAAATTGAGAATGGGAGAGAAAGCACAAGAGGAAAACAGAGAAAGAAAATATTTTGGCTTTTCAATAATAACGTGTTTTCAAGGTGTCATTAAGGCAGTGCCCAGTTAAAACATGGAGAGCAGCAGTACAACCTTCCTTATATGTATAGGGTCGAATAAGTGCATAGTGGCTCTAACATACCTGTTAACTTTTCAAGACATAATTAAGGGTGATATTTGTGCAGCATAACTAACACTCTGGGCTTCTTTGAAATATTTTAGGTTGTTCTCATTGTGCCAATTTTAGAACTCCGTCAATAAATAATGTTTGTATGAACTATATAAAAAATAAATTCCATAGGGGTTCCTTTGGAGATAGAAATGTAAGTCACAGATGGACTGACCACTTCTATTTTACCAAACACTTTCTTTATCCTATACCTCCTGTGGCAAGTTTAATGGGAAAATTAATGGGAGGGAAATGAGAAGCAGAGATTTAGCCTAGTTACTCTCATTATCAGGAGATGTGGTTTGCATCCTGATCCCTCCATGTGACCTAACTGTGAGATCTTGGGCAAATCTCTTTTTGTTTCTGATGCCTTAACTTATTTGTCATGCTTGCAGTTGAACAGTTTGTTAGGTATGCAAAATAAGAATATTAAGTTGGATCCAACAATGTTTTTGTCTGGTAGCAAGCATTAAGATGAAAACAGCATGTTCACGAATAAATATTTATGGGGAGCGTGGCTAGTCACAATCAGTGTTGTGGCTGGAGCTCATGGAGTTGATTCCCGAACTGCTAGTTGGTGAGAACCTGCTTACCTGTGAGCAGAGGCCTATGAAGGGCCTCAGAGTGAAATGACTGGTCTGGGCTAGGGTAAGGGCTGAACCACAAATTGATGGAAACTGCCCCATCCTGGGCTGAGGACCTGCCAGAGAACTGAGGTTTTTGGGCAGCAATACCAGTGGTTGGCTGGTGCCCGACCCAGCACCCACACGAGGACAGAGCTTCAAACCCAGGAGAGCTATGAACTGCAGTGGCTGGTGCCTGTTAGAGAGGGATGTAACTGCAGCGTTCTCCCAGTGTAGTGACCTCTTAGTGTGAATACACTATGCCTATTGTGAGCTCGCTGATCGATGGGGTGAATGACTGAATCGGAAGAGAGGTGCCAATGCCCCCATCTAATGGCAGGATTAACAACATCTAATGAGATGGGTTTGAGCACTGAGAGATAAATTATGCATGGTTAGAGACTGAGACCTGCAGTAGACTGACCGACCTGTGCACACAACTAACACTATAAACAGACTGGGTGCAGGTATGCACCACAAGCATATGCCAGTACTGGCCAACTCAGCCTTGCAGTAATTAGTGCAGAAAATGCTGTCTTCAAGTGTATGTCACAGGTAAGGAGCCCAGCCTCCATCATAGAGCACAGGGCATAGTCCTAAAAACCAAAACAAAATGACTGGCACTGGGCACTCGGCTCAGTTGGGGTAAACATACAAGAGAAAGGTGGTGAAAGAACTCCCCCTGGGCCTCCTACCACAATACTCCTCAAATAGGTATTGGACTACACATTAAGCTAACCTTAATGAGAGGGAGACATGAGCAAAAACAAACGAAACTATCTTTAGACAGCAGGAAGAGTCTAAGAATAAACAGACCAGGCCAAACTGAACCAACACCTCACAAAGCCATGATACATCACCCAGTTCTGAAGGCGGCTTTAGAGCAATACTAATGAAAATAAAGGACAGTCTACAACCATAGACAATAAGATAGACACTGTGTCCATCAGACTGGATTAGATGATAAAATGCATGAACACATAATTCACTAGAATTGACTACCCTACATGTCAGGTTGCAAGGATGTGTGTGCTGTTAATTCTGTCCTTCCAGGACTCCCCTTTTCCCATCTTGCACTTCCTCTGCCCATCCTGCATGTCCTCGTCCATGTACACACGGGTGCCGATCACGATCCGGTAAAAACCGGGTACGAACCGTCGGACGGAGCATATTCTCCGTCCGACGCGTACCCGGTCGTCAAAATATACAAACATGGAATTACGATTCGCACGGAAACACCATTTCCGTTCGAATCGTACAAAACCCCGACCGACGAAAATAAACGAACAAATGCGATCCGGGAAAGCGCCGACGTGACGTCGGGACGCACGCAGCCTGCCATTCACGAACCAGGAATTACGATTCGCACCGACGTCATCCCGCACGGTGAATATTTTCCGGCTGCCAAAAACTGCCGGGAAATCAGGACGACGCGAACAAGGAGTACCGGTACGCGACGGACAGACAGGACGACGCGAACAAGGAGTACCCGTACGCGACGGACAGACATGGACCCGAACCTACGTGTCATCCCGGCCCTCATAGCAGTCGACCTCCTCTACAGGTTCCGACGCAGACGCCGCAGAAGGTCAGAACAACAAAGGGAGGGGGGAAGGGGGGGGGTGTGGCAGGACCAGGGCAGGCCACAAAACCCCCACCAAAGTCACACAGCACACATGCCCTGGACATACCTGACCCTCAGGCCCTGGTCACTACGAGGGGGTGGGGGCGTGTGCAGCTAAGCCAGCGACCGCCACAACGGAAGTTCTTGACGACGCGAACCGGCAACACAACCAGACAGGTACGTCCCGTACCCACGCCTTAAGAGCGTGGGTACGAGTCGTACCACGCCCACACCTACGTCACCCCAACAATGGCGGGACGGCTCGTACCCACGTGGCAAAGGCCTGGGTACGGCCCGCACAAGCATCACATAGCGTGGGGGCGGATATGTACGGACCGTACCCCCACCCCGTATGCATGGAGCGTACCCCCAACCCCAACAGTGTAAGTACGACACGTACCCCCACCCGCGTATGCAAGGAGCGTACCCCTATGCCAACAGTGTAAGTACGACACGTACCCCCACCCGCGTATGCAAGGAGCGTACCCCCCACCCCAACAGTGTAAGTACGACACGTACCCCCACTCGCGTATGCAAGGAGCGTACCCCCCATGCCAACAGTGTAAGTACGACACGTACCCCCACCCGCGTACGCATGGAGCGTACCCCCCACCCCAACAGTGTACGACACGTACCCCCACCTGCGTATGCAAGGAGCGTATCCCCCATGCCAACAGTGTACGTACGACACGTACCCCCACCCGCGTATGCATGGAGCGTACCCCCCACCCCAACAGTGTAAGTACGACACGTACCCCCACCCGCGTATGCATGGAGCGTACCCCCCACCCCAACAGTGTAAGTACGACACGTACCCCCACCCGCGTATGCAAGGAGCGTACCCCCATGCCAACAGTGTAAGTACGACACGTACCCCCACCCGCGTACGTATGGAGCGTACCCCCCACCCCAACAGTGTAAGTACGACACGTACCCCCACCCGCGTATGCAAGGAGCGTACCCCCCCATGCCAACAGTGTAAGTACGACACGTACCCCCACCTTGTATGCATGGAGCGAACCCACACACGTGTATGTTCTAAGCGTACATATTGTGAATCAGGAGGGGTGTGTGCAGAGTCCTCCCAGCAGTGCCCAGTCACAAGAGTGGTGGGTGCAGAGTCCTCCCAGCAGTGCCCAGAGACAGGAGGGGTGTGTGCAGAGTCCTCCCAGCAGTGCCCAGACACAGGAGGGGTGGGTGCCTATCACTCCCAGCAGTGCCCAGACACAGGCGGGGTGTGTGCAGAGTCCTCCCAGCAGTGCCCAGACACAGGAGGGGTGTGTGCAGAGTCCTCCCACCAGTGCCCAGACACAGGAGGGGTGTGTGCAGAGTCCTCCCAGCAGTGCCCAGAGACAGGAGGGGTGGGTGCAGAGTCCTCCCAGCAGTGCCCAGAGACAGGAGGGGTGGGTGCCTATCACTCCCAGCAGTGCCCAGAGACAGGAGGGGTGTGTGCAGAGTCCTCCCAGCAGTGCCCAGAGACAGGAGGGGTGGGTGCCTATCACTCCCAGCAGTGCCCAGAGACAGGAGGGGTGGGTGCAGAGTCCTCCCAGCAGTGCCCAGAGACAGGAGGGGTGGGTGCCTATCACTCCCAGCAGTGCCCAGACACAGGAGGGGTGTGTGCAGAGTCCTCCAAGCAGTGCCCAGACACAGGAGGGGTGTGTGCAGAGTCCTCCCAGCAGTGCCCAGAGACAGGAGGGGTGGGTGCCTATCACTCCCAGCAGTGCCCAGAGACAGGAGGGGTGGGTGCCTATCACTCCCAGCAGTGCCCAGTCACAAGAGTGGTGGGTGCAGAGTCCTCCCAGCAGTGCCCAGAGACAGGAGGGGTGGGTGCCTATCACTCCCAGCAGTGCCCAGACACAGGAGGGGTGTGTGCAGAGTCCTCCCACCAGTGCCCAGACACAGGAGGGGTGTGTGCAGAGTCCTCCCAGCAGTGCCCAGAGACAGGAGGGGTGGGTGCAGAGTCCTCCCAGCAGTGCCCAGAGACAGGAGGGGTGGGTGCCTATCACTCCCAGCAGTGCCCAGACACAGGAGGGGTGTGTGCAGAGTCCTCCCAGCAGTGCCCAGACACAGGAGGGGTGTGTGCAGAGTCCTCCCAGCAGTGCCCAGAGACAGGAGGGGTGGGTGCCTATCACTCCCAGCAGTGCCCAGAGACAGGAGGGGTGGGTGCCTATCACTCCCAGCAGTGCCCAGTCACAAGAGTGGTGGGTGCAGAGTCCTCCCAGCAGTGCCCAGAGAAAGGAGGGGTGGGTGCCTATCACTCCCAGCAGTGCCCAGACACAGGAGGGGTGTGTGCAGAGTCCTCCCAGCAGTGCCCATGGAACGCAAAGGGTGGAGTAGCCACAGATACCATGCCCACAAATGTCAGTCAGGTGCACAAAGACCCTGCAGTACATGTACCACATGTGTGCGAGGCTGGGAGTATACGCATGCATAGCGCCGAAAAGAAAACATGTCCACATGAAGTCATGTCAATAGTCCACATACACAAGTACAATGACTACCAAGGATGCCACGAATGATGCAGGTGGAGACATCGCTCAGCATGCATGTGCAAAGTTGAAGGAGTCCGTCACACACCCAGCTAATGTACACACAGCTCAGCGCTAAATATTGGGAACACCCTGCAGGGAAGATGGCAGGGTACACAGAGGCAGGAATACACCTTGGGACAATTACACCATGCAGCAACTGCATACATGAACAGAGAAACATAGCTAACACCGTGTGATGGCACACAGATACCAGGGTCCCCCCCTATGACCAGCACACTACTACATTTCCCACACACCCAACACATGAACACCACCCACAACCATGTAGCAGCCCCACCAACAGCAATACCAGCAAAGCAGTAGTGTTTCAAGGGAACAAAATAAATTGCTTTATTCAGCATGATCCAAAAAATCTTGTTTGTAGGAAGTTCAATATTTACAAAGCCCATAGGGCAGTCCAGAAGTCACAACTGGATGGGGAACACAGTGGGATGCGTGTCCCCTAGCTTGCCTGCACAGTTACATTCCGTCGTCTTCCACAGGGGTGAGGGCATCATGTGGGGGGGAAGGAACAGGCACCGCAGGGACAGGATGGCGAAGGGTAGGCGTTGTGGGTGCAGGGATGGAGGACTCCACCACAGGGGGTGGGGCAGGGCCAAAGGTGGACTCTAGGAGCTCGCTGCACACCTTAGCAAGATCCTCCAGGGAATCCCCTGCACCTGACGGAAACACAGGCCCCAAGGAGGGGGAGGGGTCAGAGGGATGGGTCGCAGCGCCACTGGGGGAGGGTGTGGATGGGGGGGGGGGAGGGAATCAACCACCCTGACCGGGGACTTCCTTGACCGCTTGCGTGGTGGTGTCACTGTGGGGCTCAGGGACAGAGCGGCCATGAAGGAGTCTTTGGGGGAGATGTGGCCAGGAGAGCTGAGGGGAGGGGATTTGGAGGGAGTGGATTTGGTGGAATGCGGACTCCCACTCTGGCTGCGTGTCACACGTTTGGCCCCTGACCCAGTGGGTGTGCCTACTTCACCCTGTGTGTGCGTGTCAGGAGGTGTGCGGTGGAACTGCCCTGCTGGTGTGGTGCCTGTGTGTGTTGTGGTGGGTGCATGCTGACGTCTGGGTGTACGTGGGACAGGCATGGGAGTGGGAAGTGTGGATGGGGCAGGGGTAGGGGGTGGGACGTAGCGCTGCAGGAGACCCACTGCTGCAGTCAGTGTCGAGTCTATCGACCTCAGCAAGCTGCGTTGCTCAGCCTGCGATGAGTGAATGCCCTCCAAGTATGCCTCCATGTTGTTGAGGACCTGGCTGTGGCCATGGAGGACATTAAGGATTGCAGCCTGACCAATCTGCAACTGCCGCTGGATGTCCACAGACTCGGCATTGGCGGCAGCAGTGGAGACAGGGGCAGGGGGTGCGGTGCCTGGCATGAAGGAGACATGCGGTGACTGGGCATGCTGGGAAGGGACACGAGCAAGTGGGAGGCGGCTGATGGCAATGGAGGGGGCGGGGCGAGATGTAGTGCTGCTGTCAGATGGTGGTGCAGCCTCCGCCCACTCGGAGAGATCATCCTCGGACCCGTCAGCTTCATACTCTGTTGTGCCAGTCGACAGGTCCCCGGCTTCACTCTCCTCCGCCTCAGTCCCACTCAATGTGCCAGCCACAATGTCACCGCTGGCACTGGTGCTCGGTCCCTCTGCTCCGTCTGTGCCCATGTCTCCCTCCGTGTCCCCCGACGATGCTGTGGGCAGGGTGAAGAGACAGAAATTAATCATACACCTGTATACATATGTCACATGAGTCCAATCTACATAGGTTACAGTGCATAGCCTGAAACAAAAGAAGAGTTACATCTACAAAACAAGGTACATATGTAGGGCATGCAAGACACAGTTGTTTGACCCACCATGCCACTGACAAACTATGGAGAGCATGACACAATAGCAAATGAGATGAAATAGAATTTTGACTGAGGAGCAAGACCCTGGGGACAATCCAGCACTGCATCTGCACCACACAGCGTGGCAGGAAATAGGGATGAGCAGGGACCATAGCCAGGAACTAGAGGCACATGCAGCATAGGTAATACTGTAAACATGCCCACCCTGACTGGCTCACTGCACCTTGAGTGTATGTCCAGACAAACATCACACACTGGCCAGTCCTAGCAAGGAGATTTCTGGTTTTGACATGTAGGCCATGGCCGCACCACCCACCCCCTACATGAGACAATTGTTTGGAGACACAGGAAGCACTTACATCTCTTAGTCTGGGTGAAATACACATGGGATGCAAAAATTCAATATTGCACACAAAATACCCAAGGTGCGCCTGTCCAAATAATCATGTACAAATGGGCATCATCAGATGATTGTAACAAGACACACAGGCAATGGCCACCGTGAGTATGAACAAGGAAAATCAGGTCAGGCTGTACAGTGGACACTTGTACTACATTTCACGTCAATATACATTGGGCCAGGGGACAATGGCACTGAGCACAACCTATGCTGTAGACACAGAGATTGTCGACATTTTCGGATTACACACATGATACCTAGGAAAATATGCCCCTGGGGACAGTAGTGGCCACACAACTCTATGCTCCTGAATGGGAATGACTGCAACACACGCTACAATCCCTGCACTATGCGTACCGCACACTCATGCACATCATGTCACAGGCCACCACATAGGACATGCGTGCTGTAAGGCCTCACACTTGAGCGACTAACTCCCATGTCTGAACTCAGCATTAGTGCCAACTGACATAAAAACCCACAAGTCCAGAACTGGACAGGGCACAGGCAAGGTCCCAAAACCTGTTACACACCACCCCCACACATGATGCTGCAGGCATAGTACACGTGGAGAAGGTGCCAGGCTACATAACCTTGTGACGGAGTGACTACACACAGACCAGGGAACACATTGCAAGGAGGGGAAGGGAAGCAGGAGAGCACTGCAATACTGTGGGTAACAGGATCTGCACAGCACCATTAAACCCTGGCAGTGTATCCATGGAACAGTGCACTTACAAATGCTGGTGAAACACAACAATCTGAAAGAAACACGTTAGTTAGATTCCTTACCTTGGAATATCCCAGGCGTCAGACTGGATCCGGAAGATTTTTCGTCAGCAATACCCCTTGCGCGTCGCTAGGCGTCGTCTGCGGCTCCGCGTCCGTCGTCGGCGTCGTGCGCCGGAATGACGTCGTCGGAGTACTTAGACGCTGACGTCAGTTCTTCTTTTTTCCGCGCCAGCAAGCGCAGATCCGGGAGAGCTACCCCTTTAGTCACTTTTTGACTAACTTTTTCGATCCTTTTTGATCTTGTCTCGACTCCGGTGCCGGTAGGATGCCTGGTTTTAAAGCCTGTGCTGACTGTAACCGCCTGATGTCGGTTACGGACCATCACCGCCGGTGCCTTCACTGCTTGGGCCTCGACCACGACGCGGAGTCGTGTTCGGACTGCCAGGCCCTGACCTCGAAGGCTAGACGGGAGCGGTCCCGTAAGCTTCTCGAGATTCGCCACTCGGCTCCGCGCGCCTCTCGATCCCGGTCCAGGAGGCGGTCCAAGGATCGGTCGCGGAGCTGCAGCCGACGTCACCATCGGTCGTCGGGATCCAAGTCTTCGGGTAAGTCGAAGCATTCCAAGAAGTCCAAGAGGCGACACCGCTCTTCGGACTCACCTCGCCGGTCGCGCGACTCGGCCGAGGGTCAGGGTGGTTCCACCCCCGCGGCTCCGGCGGAGCCGCAGGCGCCGCGCAAGTCCCCATACCCGCCGGTCCCTGGGACTGACGCGACGCCGGCGGAGGTCAGTGCCTTCCTCTCGGCCATGAGGAGCCTGGCTGCGCCGTCGACGCCCGCTGGCGCGCCTTCGGGCCCCGCGGACCTGACAGGGCTGCCTTGCCTGCCGGTGGCTCCGGCCCCGGCGCCGTCGACGGCTCCGGCCTCAACGCCGCAAGCGCCCGAGGGACCCGTTCCCGAGTCCCCGCCGACGCCGGTCGACCTCGTCACGCCTCCTCCACCGGCTTCGACACCGGTACCACCCCCGACGCCGACTCCGCTCGACGTCGAGCCCCAGTTCAGTCCCGCTCCGGGCCCGGCGCCGCTACGGCGTCGATGGACGCCGCGTTCGGCGCCGCTAGAGACACATTATGTCTACCGCCCGGCTCCATACCTTCCTCCTGTATACCAGGAATCGGATGATGGGGACAACTGGGAGGGATCCGAGGATCCTATGGCCGCTCAGGCTCAAATGTCACAGGACTGGGCAGATGAACTGGGGGAGGCCAGTGGCCTGGATACCTCTCCGGACACTGTCAGTCAGTCAAAACCACTTTATTCGATTATTAAAAATCATAAAAGTATGCTATACAGATACAAAGATATAAAAGACAAATGATAACAAATTACATAAAAATATACAATTTCATTTATAAGGATAAAATTCAGAAATTACCATAACCATTTAGATAATCAGTACAGATTCAGGAGTCAACTATTAGAGGGGATCAACATCATGGACAGTTCTTAGTCTGACCCTCCTCTCTCTGACAGCTGCTACTAAAAAACTGGCAACACAGAACATAATTAATGGAGACTCTAACAAGTTTAAAAAACATAGAGCTGGCCTACACTGGCTAAAATTCATACTTTTTAAGAGAGGAATAATAAACCTTTTCCCGGCATGTTTAAAAAATGTGCAGAAAAACAAGAAGTGCGTGATGTCTTGAGGGGAAAAGTCGTCGCACTTGCAAGGTGCAACGTCTTCTAATCTTCTCCAACCCTCCACGTCCCAGAGAACCATATGTAATTGGTTGAACCGTAATTTGGTTAACAACCATCTGTGGAAAGAGTTAGAGACTATTGTAAGATAGGGTGGGATCCCCGAAGACGGAGTTAGCAAAACATGCGCCCTGACCGATGGTTTACAGATTTCAAAACCCTCTCGCTCTGCCTCTTTTAGTTTTTTAAAGTTAGATTTTACCCACTCTAGATCTGCCTTACATAGGGATTCGGGGTTAGAGAAAATATCTGGTCTCCCCACGTATGCAGCTAGCGTCTCAATGTTAGACAGCCACTGGATTTTGTTCCTATAATCTAAACTTAGGCAGTCCTTTAGGATTTTATGGTTGAGCGAGAGGTTCGGATTTAGCCATGTTTTTATCCATAATAATAATGGTGCTAATTTAATGATGTCTGTTATATAACCAATCCCAAGTTCCAAGTGAACTGAATAGGAAGCTGTAGATTGTGGGAGGCCAAGAAGAGAGCGCAAAAATTTGTTTTCCTCCGTCTGAATCACATCATGCTTAATATAGCCCCAGATTGATGCCCCATACCTAACAATAGAAATAGTTTTGGCCTTGTAAATGGTTAAAATTGCCTCTACTGGTTTCCCACCCAGTCTTTTTGCGAAGCCCAATACTGCCCCACCAGAGTTTCTCGCAGAGTTTACTTTTAATAAAAGCTGGGGGGACCAGGAACTATTGTCATCGAAGACTACTCCTAAGTAGGTGAATACTCTCACGCGTGAGATTTCTTCTCCCCCACAAAAAAAGGGCTTAACCTTATTTTTTGCCCGGCCCAGTGACATCACGTGAGATTTGTTGTTATTAACTACCAGGTCCAGGTTTTTCATGAACTCCCCAAATGAGTCCAACAATTTCTGCAGGGCCAAGGGGGTCCTGGCCAGGAGAACAGCATCGTCCGCGTATAGGAGGACCGGGATCGGGGTACTTCCCATACGCGGAATGTCCAGCGTTGCTAACACCAGGCTATGTTCCAGGGCGTTAATATATAATGTAAATAGCATAGGGGCTAAAAAACATCCCTGTCTCACCCCTCTGCTGGATTTAAAACTGGACGTACATTTCCCCTCAGCCGTCATCCTAATGGAGGCGTTTAGGTCTTTATGGAGCTCAGCTAAAAAATACACGAGCGACCTTTCAAGCCCCAATTCCAGCAGCATTGTCCACAGCTTAGACCTATTAACAAGGTCAAAAGCTGTGGACAAGTCCATAAAACCCAAATAAATTGAGCCACTAGCCGCCTTGGTATACTTGGCTGTAATTAGGAGAAGGTTCAGGCATTGATCCTCTGTACTCCGCCCAGCTCTAAAGCCGTATTGGGCGTCTGACAGAATGTTATTGTTTGAGGCCCACCCCGTTATCCTAGCTAGAATAACTTTCCCCAAGATCTTTATAGAGGAATCCAGCAAGGATATTGGCCTGTAACATCTCGGGTCTGCCCTTTGACCTTTCTTAAAGATCGGAATAATAACCGACCGAGACCATGAATTTGGGAATCCAACGCAAGCCGCATTATTAAAGACATTAGTCAATATATTGGCCCAAAACAAAGGATTGGCCTTGTACATATCGGTTGGCACTCCGTCTGGTCCAGGGGCCTTCTTTCCAGCTGAGTCTTCAATTGCCTTAATGATCTCTCCTATATGAAACCTAACTGGCGTAGAGGTGGGTACCAGGTCTTGGCCCATAAAAGGTTCTAAATCGAGGTTACTACCATATATAGCTTCAAAGTGGCTCAACCAATCCTCCTCTGCAATGTTAGTTTCCAACACATTGTTCTTAATGTTAGAAAATAAGGGCGTATTAATAATTGACCAAAATTTTGCACTGTCCTTTAGAATAGCTTTGTCCATAAGATCCGCCCAGGCGTTATATTTAATTTCTTTTTTCCTATCCTCCAGTATTTTCTTGTGATCTCTTCTAAGCTGAGACACCAGAGTTTTGTTCCTCGGGCATGCCTGAAGAGCTTTTTTAAGGCAATTGTAGGATTTGGTACATTTATGGTCAAACCATCCGTTGGCTGGACTATTAATTGCAGAACTACAGTTACGAGTTAATTCGTTTGCCACTTTAAGACAAATGGATTCGAACGAGGAGATAACTTGCTTCCCCAATGCTTGTTGATCTCCACAAATTTCTAAATCCGTAGCCGCCTCAGTAGTGATAATATTAAAAAACTCCTCTGGAATTATCTTACTCCAGTTTAACCTCCTTCCCTGGTCTTTTGTCCTCACTTCAACAACCTTCAAGGACGGTATGGATGTATTTAAAAAAGAGAAACCATCAAACAATTCGATTGTCACAGGGTTATGGTCGCTAAAAGTTGACTGTATAGCGTTATAAAATACTACATAGTTTAAAAGGCAAGGAGAAAGAAAAATGTAGTCAATTATTGTGTTACTATCTCTACCTATAAATGTTGGAACCCGTGTCCTTTGGTCGGAGAAGCATGGTTCATACAATTCATTTTCGGATAAAAGTTTCTCCAGTGCTTCCCCTTTTTTTGAATGCTCAAAGTGTTGTGGGGTAGTATATTCTGGCCCATCAATATCAATTAACAAACAATCATGACTACATAAGTGCACATTAAAATCACCTAACAAGATAAAATGACAAAAAGTGGTTTGCTTTTGAAAATAATTTTTCAAAAAATCTGACAACCAGGTCAAATGAAAATTCGGCGAATCCCCCTGCTGAGAGTTATAACAATTTACTAACAATAATTTCATACTGTTAGCAAATTTAAATTCCAGAATAAGGAAATTATTCGATATACAAGGTATCCTAGTAGCTGACCCTCTTACATTCACCGATACCAAAACCATTAAACCCCCTATAGCCCTCCCGGACAAAGATTTTTTTGCAGGGACAAAATGGGACGTGAAGCCGTCCAACCAAAAGTCACAGTCAATTTCCCAGGTCTCTTGAAAAGCCATGATATCATAGTCCCTCAGGAAATTTAGCCAGGAGGGATTATCTCTCTTAGAACGCATGCCCGCCACATTCCATGTTAACATCTTAAGGTTAGCCCCCTTTGAGTTCCTGTTTGACAGTGGTCTACAGTTGTTACCAGCAGGATTCGTGGGTACTTGAACATTGTCCTGAGGCTCCAAACCGGCGCAAGGCTTATCCCTAGAGCCCTCGGTAGCCTCTCGTCAATCACACAAATCCAAGGAAGAAAGTGCCTCAAAGCGATTTCGAGTAGGAACAGTGGGCCCAAAGTTAAAAAAATTATCATTTACTGGGCCCTGGTCGGGAAATGGCATTGGTGTGATCAATGGTCTATAAGTTCTCAAGTTTAAGCTATGTGAGGGAACACTGGGGGGAAGATTATAAAAGAAACCAAGAGGACGCGCCTTGATGCTATTTACATCTTGTGCCAATGAAGCAGCCCTCAATAAGACTGTAGCCACGTGCTGTGGGTGTCTAAAGTTAACTATTATACAATCACCAACACAGGATTTTTTCGAAGGCCCAATCCAACTCACTCGTCTAGTGCTTAGGATTTCATTATCAAGATTTAATGGAAAACCACACTTTCTGTGCAACCAGGATACCGTTTTAGATTTGAGAGAGTCATGAGATTCCTTGTGCATAGGAGTTGATTGACTATCCTGGGGGGGTACATTAGTTAAGATCACAGCGTAAGGGGAACATGCCGGGGGTAGATTTATAAACCTACTTTTCTTTGTCTCCTGGCTGTTCAATGATGCTACCAACCCCATGGGGGCCAATGTGGCAGTTCTTTGTGCAAAGGTGGGCTCTGATAGAACTGGCACGGAAGTAATGGCAGGCTGAGGGGGATGATGCAGGTTAACTACTCTGGCTACATTCTCCTGCCCAACTACTCCCGTCAATTTGGTGTTGCTATCTAACGAGTTTAGATGTTTAGAAAGCAAGCCTCCCAGCTTCTTGACCTCATCGGCCATAGTGTCTAATTTCCGTACTAGGGGTTGCACTAACTGGTTTAACTTAGCATCAATTATATCCTCCATGGAGCGTAATAGTACGGACAATTGATCCGGGTGTATTAAGCTGTTGCCCACATTACTGTCAGCATAAGAATTCGAGGTCTCATCTAAATTAGCCTGAACAGTTTCGCTAATCTCAACCCTTTTTCTGGACTTCTCTCCCCCCCTTTTATTATGCTGCTTTCTGCAGTTCCTCACTGGCCTAGCATCAGGGATGACTTCAACACAGCTTTCCCCCGGAATAAATGTATTACAGGCCGGCAGATCCTTATGAACCTGAGCTGTGACCAATAAGACAGCTGGAGTGGCCTGCTCACTGCTGCCATGGTCTGGCGGGCTCACTATAGGAGTATGGGGAACAATGGGGATCGGTAGGGGACTGTCCATTCCCAGAGAGGCCCTACGATCGCTATTTATTTTGTTAACCTTTTTCACCAGGTAGTTGTCAAGAGGGCCTGACCCCAAGGTACATGGATCCTTCGAGCCTGTAGGCATTATGGAGGTTAGTTGAAATATTATATGTTAACAGCAATAAAATACAATGTACCTCACAAACACCAACAGGGCAATATAGGTTAATAATGATTTACCTACAACGAAGAACACCTCTAATGCCAGATAAATCCATACATAGTACTAAGGGGATGGCCCAGCCCAGCCACGGCCAGTCCCGGACTGTCACAGACTGTCCCGGGCTTCTCCCGGCGCCGACCCGCGCGCGGACCCGCGATGCGGGGGCACAGCAGGAATTTATGCGCCTCCAGGCGCGAAACGAAGTCCGGCGTGTTCCAGGTCCGCCGCTAGGGCAGTAGGGAGTTGGAGTCCGGGGCCGGTAAATGAAAACAGGCTGCCAAGAACCAGGCGAAGACCAGCGACGCTGTAGGCACAGCCCCACCACAGGTAAGTGAAGCTCAGCCACTCCGGGTCAACAGAGGTCCTCCCGCTCTGTCAGGGGCACAGCAGGAATTTATGCGCCTCCAGGCGCGAAACGAAGTCCGGCGTGTTCCGGGTCCGCCGCTAGGGCAGTAGGGAGTTGGAGTCCGGGGCCGGTAAATGAAAACAGGCTGCCAAGAACCAGGCGAAGACCAGCGACGCTGTAGGCACAGCCCCACCACAGGTAAGTGAAGCTCAGCCACTCCGGGTCAACAGAGGTCCTCCCGCTCTGTCAGGGGCACAGCAGGAATTTATGCGCCTCCAGGCGCGAAACGAAGTCCGGCGTGTTCCGGGTCCGCCGCTAGGGCAGTAGGGAGTTGGAGTCCGGGGCCGGTAAATGAAAACAGGCTGCCAAGAACCAGGCGAAGACCAGCGACGCTGTAGGCACAGCCCCACCACAGGTAAGTGAAGCTCAGCCACTCCGGGTCAACAGAGGTCCTCCCCCGGACACTGGATTCGTCTCTCCTCCGACTGTGGCTTCGGAGGAGGGCGCAGCTTTCTCTGTGGTGTTGCGCAAGGCGGCCGCAGCCCTTGGGCTCGAGCTACCTGCCGTGGCTGTGAGGACTAACGTCCTCACTGAGGTGCTTCAGTCTGCAGCAAGCTCCACTGAGCCACTGCTGCAATTCAATGAGGCCCTCATTGACGTTCTGCAGGGCACCTGGTCCAAGCCCTCCACAGTTCCTCCTGTGGACAGGAACGTCGCCAGGCGCCACCGCCCTGCTCCGGGCGACCCCAGTTTTCTGTCCCAACACCCTACCCCCGAGAGCCTGGTTATCCAGGCCTCTACCTCCCAATCCTCCTTCCCGACCGCTCCGCCGGACCGGGATTCCAAGCGACTGGAACAGTTTGGGAAGAAGCTGTTCTCTTCCCTTAGTTTGGGCCTGCGGTCTTTGAACACCGCCTGTCTCTTGGACCGTTATTCCCACTCTCTGTGGGATGCGGTGGAGGACGTGCTGCCCCTGTGTCCGGAGGAGGTCCGGACACGACTTACCCAGGCTCTGGCCGATGGGAGGGATGCAGCACGACACGCTATCCGATGTGGGCTTGACACCACGGACTTGCTGGGTAGGGCAATTTCTACCACAGTGGCGCTTAGACATCACGCCTGGCTGCGGTCCACGTCATTTTCGGGCGATGTCCAGAGCACTCTCATGGACATGCCCTTTGATGGCACTCGCCTTTTTGGCGAGAAAGCGGACAGTGCGCTGAATCGCTTTAAGGACTCCCGGGCTACGGCCAAGTCCTTGGGCCTCTCGGCCCCGTGGTCGCAAGCTTCCGCTTTTCGCCCCTTTCGTGGCCAAGGAAGGGGTGCCTCCTCACGTACGCCTAGCCACCAGCCGCAGAACCAACCTGCGCGCGGTCGGGGACGTGGTTTCCGCCGAGGCGGTTCTGGAGGACGACGAGGTCAGCCCACATCCACCCCGGCAGCATCCGCCTCAAAGCCTTCCTAGTCTGAGCTTTCAGGCCCATTCAACGCCAGTGGGCGGCAGAGTTCGCCATCACCTGCTCCACTGGCGGTCCATCACATCGGACAGGTGGGTGCTGCAAATCGTCCGAAGGGGCTACTCCCTCCCCTTCGAGACGACCCCTACAGCCATGCCACCGCAGCACCACCGTATCTCGGGGGATCATTTGAATCTTCTCCACGAGGAAGTTTCGGCCCTCTTGGCCAAGGGGGCCGTCGAGCGCGTTCCGAGCCCAGAAGTAGGTCGTGGTTGTTATTCCCACTACTTTCTGGTGCCCAAGAAGGGCAAAGGGGGCCTGCGCCCTATCTTGGACCTCCGGAACGTCAATGCCTTCCTCCGGAAGGAGCGGTTCAAAATGTTAACTTTGGCTCAGGTTCTAGCTGCCCTAGACCCTGGAGACTGGATGGTAGCGTTGGACTTGCAGGACGCATATTTCCACATCCCCGTCCTGCCGGCCCACGGCGTTACCTGCGGTTCACGGTGGGTCAGGAGCACTTTCAGTTCACCGTGCTCCCCTTCGGCCTTACCAGTGCCCCTCGGGTGTTCACGAAAGTGATGGCGGTGGTCGCAGCTCATCTGCGCAGATCAGGGGTTCCAGTCTTCCCCTATCTCGACGACTGGTTGTTGAAGGCGGGCTCGCCCCAGACAGTCGTCTCCCACCTCCAGACTACGGCGGATCTCCTGCATTTGCTGGGATTTTCCATCAACGTGCCGAAGTCACACCTGAGTCCCTCTCAGAAGCTCCTCTTCATCGGAGCTGTTCTCGATTCGGCGCAGTTCCGGGTCTATCCACCGGAACAGCGGGTCTGGGATATTCAGGCCCTGATTCCCATCTTTCGGCCTCTATCCTGGGTTTCGGTCAGGCTAGTGTTGCGGCTTCTGGGGCTGATGGCCTCCTGCATCCTACTAGTGCATCACGCCAGGCGGCGCATGCGGGCGCTGCAGTGGGACCTGAAGTTTCAGTGGGTCCAGCATCACGGCAACCTGTCCGACCATGTCTTGATCTCGGAGGGCACTGCACAGCAGTTGCAGTGGTGGCTCACGGACCGCGATTGGGTCATGGGCAGAAGCCTCTCCCTTCCCCAACCGGAGCATGTCGTAGTAACGGATGCGTCCCTCCTGGGATGGGGTGGCCATATGGGAGAGGCAGAGATCAGAGGCCTCTGGTCTCCGGCGGAGTCTCGTCTCCACATCAACCTGTTGGAGTTGCGAGCGATCCGACTTGCACTGAAAGCCTTCCTTCCCTCTGTCAGGGGAAGTGTTGTGCAGGTGTTCACGGACAACACCACCGCCATGTGGTATTGCAACAAACAGGGCGGGGTGGGGTCGTGGACCCTTTGTCAGGAGGCTCTGCGCCTCTGGACATGGCTGGAACACCAGGGCGTCACCCTAGTGGTTCAACATCTGGCGGGCTCTCTGAACGCCAGAGCAGACGAACTCAGCCGTCGGTGCATGATGGATCACGAATGGCGTCTGAACTCCGAAGTGGCGCAAGGTCTCTTTCAGCAGTGGGGAGAGCCTTGGTTAGATCTATTCGCCACCGAAGAGAACGCGCAATGTCAGCAGTTCTGCGCGTTGGAATTTCCAAGGCGGCACTCGCTCGGCGACGCTTTTCGTCACGAGTGGAGTTGCGGTCTGTTGTACGCCTTTCCGCCTATACCACTTCTGCCCTGAGTGCCGAAGAAGATCAGGCACGACCGGGCCCAAGTCATCTTGGTGGCTCCGGATTGGGCACGAAGGTACTGGTAGCCCGAGCTACTCAGTATGTTGACCGATCCTCCGATACGTCTGCCCCTTCGGGAGGATCTTCTGTCGCAGCAGCAGGGGACGGTCCTCCACCCGAACCTGTCCAGCCTCCACCTCCATGCGTGGAGATTGAGCGGCGGCAGTTGATGCCATTTGACTTGCCTCCTGAAGTCTGTGATATCATTCTGGCAGCCAGGCGTCCCTCCACGAAGACGGTATACAAATTTGTGGCATGGTGCACAGCAAAGGCTGTGGATCCCCTTTCCGCCCCTCTTTCTGAGGTTCTACTGTTGCTTCTTTCTTTGGCCCGGCAGGGCTCTGCCCTGGGCACCCTGAAAGGTTATCTTGCTGCCATCTCTGCCTTCTTGCGGCTTCCTGATCAGCCTTCTCTTTTCAAGTCCCCTGTAGTTACACGCTTTCTAAAAGGCATTACTCACACGTTCCCTCCTGTCCCTTTTGTAATGCCTCAGTGGGACTTGAATCTTGTCTTGACATTCCTGATGTGCGCTCCCTTCGAGCCTCTTCACAATTGTCCTCTTCGTCTTCTGACTCTTAAGACTGCTTTTCTGGTAGCCATCACCTCGGCTAGATGGGTGAGTGAGCTCCAGGCTTTATCTTCAAAGCCTCCTTTTCTGTCTGTTCATCCGGACAAGGTTGTCCTTCGGCCTCGTCCCTCCTTTCTTCCGAAAGTGGTGACTCCATTTCATCTTGGGCAGTCTGTCACCTTGCCCACCTTCTTTCCGCCTTCGCATCCTTCCAAAGAGGAAGAGAGGCTCCACCGTCTGGACCCAAAACGTGCGCTCTCCTTTTATTTGGACCGCACAAAGCAGTTCCAGGTGGACGACCAACTTTTCGTTGGATACGTGGGTGCTAAGAAGGGGAAAGCTGTGCACAAACGGACCATCTCTCGGTGGGTCGTTTTGTGCATCAAAATTTGTTACTCCTTGGCAAAAAAGGACCCTCCTGTTGGGCTGCGCGCCCATTCCACTCGGGCCACAGCGGCTACTACTGCGTTGGGACGGGGTGTCCCTTTGCAGGACATCTGTCAGGCGGCGACGTGGGCTTCGCTACACACGTTTGCCAGGCATTATTGCCTTGACAGCCAAGTCCGGAGGGATGGCTTCTTTGGCCGGTCTGTCCTCCAGGACTTTCTGGTGTGATCTTGGTTCGCAGACCCACCACCGGGGATGGTATTGCTTGGGTATCTATTCTAAGGTGAGGAATCCCACAAGTTACTTACCTTCGGTAACGATGTATCTGTAAGAAACATTAGTTAGTTAGATTCCTCACCGACCCACCCATCCTCCCCGTTCTGCGAACTGACATCTAGGGTTAAGGTTATCCTTTTCAGGCCCCTAGATTTTATTTTTGGTACCAGTGTCGGTCTTTGCATGGCTCTGCGTTCCTGGAGCGGAAAGCTATGTACAAGAACTGACGTCAGCGCGCGAGGGCGGCGTCTAAGTACTCCGACGACGTCATTCCGGCGCACGACGCCGACGACGGACGCGGAGCTGCAGACGCCGCCTAGCGACGCGCAAGGGGTATTGCTGACGAAAAATCTTCCGGATCCAGTCTGACGCCTGGGGATATTCTAAGGTGAGGAATCTAACTAACTAATGTTTCTTACAGATACATCGTTACCGAAGGTAAGTAACTTGTTCAACACACATGTACCTACCCCCTTCCTGCTGCTGCATCTCCTGTAAGCGCCTGTCCAAGTCTGGAAAGACCACCGCCAGCACACGCTTGTGGATGTGGGAGAGACGGCGGCGCCCGTGGTTCTTATGGCTCTCAGGTGAGTCCCCCAGCAGGACCCGTGCGATCCTCCGCGTCCAGCACCGGATATCCTGCCAGCGTTTCCTCACCTGGGACAGGCGCCGCTTCCGACCATCCGCACTCCTCACGGCGCTGACGGCGGTCAGCCATATCTGCTCCTTGGCAGAGGCACCTACCTGTGAGGATGAACAAGTGACACTACATCAATACACCTGCAACATGTCACAGAGACAGATATGAGAACAAATTAGCTGGTTACAACAAGGCATGTCATGCAGCCAACGCATTGCACCTTTGCCATAGGGACATTCTCCTCTGGGGAAGGGCAAAAGCAGTACGTGCCAGTGAAAGTACACAGGTGGAATGAGGGCAAAGACACAATCAATGATCAAGGCTCACACTGTGCATCACACCCACCCCTCCTGTCTCTGGGCACTGCTGGGAGTGATAGGCACCCACCCCTCCTGTCTCTGGGCACTGCTGGGAGTGTTAGGCACCCACCCTTCCTGTCTCTGGGCACTGCTGGGAGTGATAGGCACCCACCCCTCCTGTCTCTGGGCACTGCTGGGAGTGATCGGCACACACCCCTCCTGTCTCTGGGCACTGCTGGGAGTGATAGGCACCCACCCCTCCTGTCTCTGGACACTGCTGGGAGGACTCTGCACCCACCCCTCCTGTCTCTGTGCACTGCTGGGAGTGATAGGCACCCCCCCCTCCTGTCTCTGGGCACTGCTGGGAGTGATAGGCACCCACCCCTCCTGTCTCTTGGCACTGCTGGGAGGACTCTGCACCCACCCCTCCTGTCTCTGGGCACTGCTGGGGGTGTTAGGCACCCACCCCTCCTGTCTCTGGGCACTGCTGGGAGGACTCTGCACCCACCCCTCCTGTCTCTGGGCACTGCTGGGAGTGTTAGGCACCCACCCCTCCTGTCTCTGGGCACTGCTGGGAGGACTCTGCACCCACCCCTCCTGTCTCTGGGCACTGCTGGGAGTGTTAGGCACCCACCCCTCCTGTCTCTGGGCACTGCTGGGAGACATGAGGCATTCCCCCCCCTGGGACCCCCCCTACAGTACATAGCATGTGTGTTACACCTGGACACAATGGCAGAAGTCACAGTCACAAAAAAGGGACACAGTCTGTGCTAGTGGACTCTGCACTCACCTGATAACCTGCTCGCCCATACAGCATGGGGTACTGTGGGAGGATCACATCCAGCAAAGCCAGGTTCTCCTCCAGGGTGAATGGCTGTGACCTCTCCACAGCCCTTGACATGGTTGCAGGGAATCAGTAGCAGCAGCTGGGTCGTGGAATACAAATATGTGCAGGCAAGTGCTCCCTCATGGGACCTGGCTGCCTTATATCTGCCTTGCTGGCCTATTTCATGCACAGGAGTACAGAGTGATTGGTCACTCACATTTGCATCCTATGTTTCCTCCAATCCCTTCAAACCTAGCACAGTCAGTGGGTTCTTATTCTGTTTTTTTCTTCAGCATGATGTCAACCCCACAAACACATTGCAACAAAGTAGATTCATTCCAACTGACTTCTGCTGTGCACCTTCCAGAACACATGCAAAATTTAAACTTGGTCTCCATGACAACCAGAATGCATGTAGGCCTTAATACTTGTCCCTCATGTGTCCCCTATGTAATTTGGAGCTTCACACACAGGTACGGTACGTTCCGGGGCCCTAGGGCACCCCAAATGCATAGCAACGGCCCGTACACGCGTGCGTACGTTCACTATCACTATGGGTGTCCTCGCGTATGCGTACTCGTAGTGGTACGGCCCGTACACACGCCTGTACGCTCCCTATCACTATGGGTGTCCTCGCGTATGCGTACTCGTAGTGGTACGGCCCGTACACACGCCTGTACGCTCCCTATCACTATGGGTGTCCTCGCGTATGCGTACTCGTAGTGGTACAGCCCGTACACACGCCTGTACGCTCCCTATCACTATGGGTGTCCTCGCGTATGCGTACTCGTAGTGATAGTGAGCGTACAGGCGTGTGTACGGGCCGTACCACTACGAGTACGCATACGCGAGGACACCCATAGTGATAGGGAGCGTACAGGCGTGTGTACGGGCCGTACCACTACGAGTACGCATACGCGAGGACACCCATAGTGATAGGGAGCGTACAGGCGTGTGTACGGGCCGTACCACTACGAGTACGCATACGCGAGGACACCCATAGTGATAGGGAGCGTACAGGCGTGTGTACGGGCCGTACCACTACGAGTACGCATACGCGAGGACACCCATAGTGATAGGGAGTGTACAGGCGTGTGTACGGGCCGTACCACTATCAGTACCACTATGGGTGTTCTTGCGTATGCGTACTCGTAGTGGTACGGCCCGTACACACGCCTGTACGCTCCCTATCACTATGGGTGTTCTTGCGTATGCGTACTCGTAGTGGTACAGACCGTACACATGCCTGTACGCTCACCATCACTATGGGTACACATACGGCAGCACTCCCATAGTGATACGGGAACGTACACAGGCCCTCTTAGCAGAAGTACGGTGGTTTTCACACATCACAGTGGTGACAGGCAGCACACAGGAAGGAATAGGGCTGACATACTTGTCCATGGATGGACATCAAGGCATTGTCTGGGCAGTACTACATGTGTGGGGCACAGGTGTGAAAGGCTGTGATGTGGCACATTACTCCTGAGTCCAGAAGGCACCAGATGTATGATGAGATGTGTACATATGTAATGTGTGACGGTGCAATGTGTGCCAGGCATGCCCTTGACTCCTTTGACATGTGTGCATGTCGTACTGCACACTTGGGATGAGCGTCACTGCCATGGCACGGACACCAACACACGGAAGTGTCCCCTGAGGCCCGGTACAGGGGTTACCACACCAGACATGTCACTACACACGGTGCACGATGTGACTATGTCATGTATGTGTGGGTGGTTCCCATTAGGTTGATGTTGGAGCTCCCTCAAAAGTTGCAGCCGTTGCAGCAACCAACATGTGTCTGTGTGTAGATTGACATGGCACACTGTTCCGCACACCATGCCACATGTGGTATCGGATGTGAGGTGCGTATGTATGCATGGGACACAGAGTAGCGTAACAAGGACATGTCTGCATCCTCTCTATGAATGTGTGGTGAGTCATGACATGTACACCTTCATGGCAAGGTGTGTGGGCTGTCCTAGTGTAATGTCATGTGACCTGTGGCTCTAGTGTTCCGCTACCAGTCTCTGCAATCGACATCCTACTTCTGCTGATGTGTGGATGTATGTCACTCCTGTCTTGCATCTGGCTGTTCACTTGCACTGGGACACAGCTAATCCCATGCCATGGCATGTGGACGTTCACAATCTCCGTGTGGAGCTGGGTCTTGGTAGGAGTGTCACCTGGCAGCCATACGTGTCCAGGGCATGTAGCACATACCTGACTCCGTATGTAGCATATGTGTATTGACAGATTAACATGTGCTCTGTCCAAATAAATTGTTGTTGTGGTGCACTCACTCTTCCTTGTCACTTCCAAATTACTGCAGAGCGCCGCCTCTTCACTGACCAATTCCGGACTTGGCTGCCATGCGGGAGAATGACTGTATCCGGTGCTACCGCTTCCCCCAACGGTTGATTCTGGAGTTGACGGCGAGACTGGCACCACACCTGCAACCGCAGCAAAGGTATCCTACGGCACTGACACCCAAGCTGAAGGTAATGGCAGCCCTACATTTTCTAGCCACAGGTACCTTTCAAAATACCATAGCTCATGTTGGTGGCATGTCCCAGAGCAAGTTCTGCCGTGTGCTGCATGATTTCTTAGAGGCCATGTTGATTCACCTGGATGACTTCATCCATTTTCCTACCCCAGAAATGTTGACTGGGGTGAAGCGTGGATTCTATGCCCTGGGAGGGATGCCCCATGTCATTGGGTCCATAGATGGGACACATGTGGCTTTGGTACCACCACACGCACAGGAGGTAGCGTACCGGAATCGCAAGCACTACCACTCCATCAATGCCCTTGTGGTGTGTCTGTCCAACATGGTGATTTCCCATGTCTGTGCTCGTTTTCCAGGATCAGCACACGATGCCTACATCATGAGGCGTAGCAGGATGCCTGAAATGATGACGCAGCTGCGCAACGAACGAGCATGTGTTGTTGGTGGGTACACACTGTCTGTCCTGTATTTTGCGTAGACTTCCAGCACGACCGCTTCTCCTGTCCTACTTATGTCCATGTGCTTTCCATGTAGGGGACGCTGGCTATCCCAACATGCCATGGCTGATCACACCTCTCCGCAACCCCATCACGCCGGCCCAGCTCCGCTACAACACCGCCCATGGCCGGACAAGGCGAGTGATAGAGAGGACGTTTGGCCTCCTGAAGAGCCGATTCAGATGCCTCCACAAGACTGGCGGCGCCCTCCCATATGCCCCGGCGAAGGTCTGCAAAATCTTCATGGTCTGCTGCATGCTGCACAACATGGCAGTTGAGAAAGCTGTGCCACTCATCCTGGATCAAGATGACCAGGACCATCCACCCGTGGAGGACGAAGGGCTTGGCAATGGGGCTAGTGATGTGGAGGATGTGGAGCCGCAAGAGGACATCCGGACTCGGCTCATACGCGACTTCTTTGCTTAGTGGTGAGTACCAGTGTCTGAGTGTGCACGCATTAGTCCCCTTGTGGCATGTGTTGCGATGTGTGTCTCCACCGGCATGTATGGCACGTGAGTCAGAGGTGTGTGTGGGTGTGTCACTGGAGTGATGGTGCCAGTGATGGTTGTATTTCCCCAGTCATAATTGTGACCTAGCATGTTGTCATCCATACATGTGTCCATGTACATGCACATGCAAGTGGCTGTGCTTTTTGTGGCTGACTTCTTGTGTGTCTCTCTTCCCCAGGTACTTGCGCATGCCGTCTGCTGTTTGCATTGTTGTGGCACTGCTATTCCTCATGGACACGTCATCGTGTGCTGACTCAGCGTTACAGGCACGGACACGTTTGGAAGTCACCTTAGGGTAAGGGATGCATCAGGGGTGTATTGGGTGTGGCAGTTGTTCACGATGTATGCACACTGCCCCTGTCGATGTTTGGTTCCTCTGCAGACATGTAGCATCACCATGGTACACATTACATGCAGCTGGGTACACCTGAATAGATGGTCAGACTTGTTGACAGTCATCAGTGATGGGATTGTGGAATGTGATGATGGCATCAATGTGTGTAACACTGCCCTCGGACACATATGGTTTGCATTGGCTTGACATGCTGTGGGACTTCCACATCAGCGGATCAATGGTGTATGGCAGGCTCTCCGTGAGCAGCTGGGGGTGTTTAGCTGTTAGCCGACACTTGTGTGCCAGTTCCATGGCTATCACGCATTTGTGCTGCAGAAGGGGGGTGCCAGTGTTGGACCCACATGTTACTCCACATGAACTGTTCATGTGTACTTCGAGTTGCCTCTGCAATCCCGAATACGTGACTAATAAAGGTGTCCCTATGCCTCCAAGGTGCCTCTTCTCAGTCAATGCTGGTGTGTTGCCACGGTGCATCCGGCATGTCTGGCATGGTTTTCCGTGATAGTGGCTATGTGTCTATGTGTTGAGTAGGAAGATGCAAGCTGTTTGTGTGGGATTAGACTGTGTATTGTGCATGATGTCCATGACTGTGTGGGTATTGTGACATGTGCCATCCCCATGCATCCAACGTTGGCCAGGCCACCATTCTCTGCATCCACCGGACTCAAGCTTGCAGGACATGGTTCTGCCACCTGTCTACACATACCTGGGTGCCCCCCAGGACACTCGACATGATCCCTGACCTCTGCGCATGACTGTTGCTGTACTCAATATGTCTGTCGGCACGGTTGTGCGGCCACCCCCTCAGCTGGTTGGGCCCATCACGGGTGTGTATGGTGCTCCATGTCTGTCTTGCCTAATACACTGTGACCCATGTGTGTCCTGTGCCAGACTCAGGCCCCAGGGTGTGGATGGTTGAAGTCAAAAGAGAACTCAGGCATGGTTAGACTTTACAAGACACATGTAAGGTAATAATGCAACCAGCAGGCATCTTCTCTTCATGGTGTGACTTTTTCTTTTAGTGGGGGGAGGGGGGGGGGGGGGGGGGTTTGACATGAGGGGCTTTCCGGGTGTGTGGAATCCAAAGTTCACTAGGGGAGTTGGTGTCCTTGCCATTTGAAATCCTCAGAGTCCATGCCACAGTCTTTGTCAACATTGGTCAGACAGTGACCAGCAAGGCCATGTGGCAGAGAATGTCTTTTGATGCTGTGATGCTGTTGCTCCAGTGGGCCAGGTGCCAGGCCAGGTGTCCTGGGAGATGGTGCTGTAGCGCCGACCCTCACGGTCTTTTCCGTGGACGACCCGCCCTCCTGCGGGGACCCTCAGAAGCAGGCCGTGACGATGTTTGGGATGCTCCATCGGATGTTTCCTCCTCCTCCTCCTGATCCCTCCCTGTGGGTGGTGATGTTCTACGCCTTCTGGCACAGGGAGGGTTGCCCATGTTGTCGGCCATCCGACGGAGTGTAGTGTGAATTCCCGTGAACACCGTCACAAGCTCAGCCTGTCTGTCCTTGGTGTTGCAGTAGACAGGCATGTAGCTCCGCATGTTGCTGGGCCTGCTGGGTCTTGATCCCCTCGAGGACGGACACAACCTGGGCCATGCCCGTGGTGTCCTGCCGGTATGTGTCCAGGATGTTTCGGACATGGGCATATACCGGTTCCCCAGCCAACTGGTCAGGCTGGCGCCTCCGCCGTCCTCCACTCCCACCACCCCTGCCCACTTGCGCCTGGCCTGCCGTTGTGGGCACATCGGGTCTCCGGGACCCCTGAGGGATGGCATTTGCGGTGTTGCCTGCCTCCTCCTGGGTGACCGGAGAACCTTGTCCCTCCTGGACAGACTGGCTGCTTTGTGGTGGTGGGGCAGGGATCCTGGGTGTCTCCTGGGATGTGGCAGGAGTGGGGGTGGTGGTTGGCCCCGTTGTACCTGACGCAGGTGCTGCAGGTCGTTGGACACCAGAGGGGCCAGGTTGGTCGGGGTCGTCCACAGAGTGGTGAGAGTCGTCGCTGCCGGTGGGATCGGCCTCCCGTAGAGCCGGGTCCTGTGAGTCTTCCCCCCCAGTGTTGGGGGGTGAACCACGACGTTGACCTGTGTGTGAGAGAGACAATGTTAATTTTGTTCCATGCAACATCCATGTTTCATTAGTTTCAAAGTTGGAACATTTCCTCTGGGTATTTGGATCTGTCTAGCATTCCACTCACAGTGCACTTGTGCATGGGTATGTTCCTTGGGCACAGCTTTGGCGACTTTAACTATGTGTGGCACAGTCTTAGTTGCTGCGTCAAGTGTGACTGCAGTCAGCAGTGGAGTGGGCAGGTGTGGCGAGCCGTGCATTGGCGCCTTCCGTGTTGCACTGTACGTGGGCACATGAAGTTGTTCCACACACTTCAATGATGCAGGTAGCTGTCGTTGTGCTCGTGCACAGGTTGTGACATGGCCCTTTGTTTTGCCATGGAGGAGAGGGGGGATGCTGGCACTTGCCACCCTTGTCTACATGCACGCAGTCCACCTGCTGACGAGCAGACATTCCCACACACCACAAGGCTGATTTGCTCTCCCTGTGTCTCCCTCCCTCTCTGTCCCCCTCTCCCTCCCTCTGTGTGTCGGCCTCCTCCCTCTGTCCGTCTCCCTGTGTCTCCCTCCCTCTCTGTCCCCCTCTCCCTCCCTCTGTGTGTCGGCCTCCTCCCTCTGTCCGGCTCCCTGTGTCTCCCTCCCTCTCCCTCCCTCTGTGTGTCGGCCTCCTCCCTCTGTCCGTCTCCCTGTGTCTCCCTCCCTCTCTGTCCCCCTCTCCCTCCCTCTGTGTGTCGGCCGCCTCCCTCTGTCCGTCTCCCTGTGTCTCCCTCCCTCTCTGTCCCCCTCTCCCTCCCTCTGTGTGTCGGCCTCCTCCCTCTGTCCGTCTCCCTGTGTCTCCCTCCCTCTCTGTCCCCCTCTCCCTCCCTCTGTGTGTCGGCCGCCTCCCTCTGTCCGTCTCCCTGTGTCTCCCTCCCTCTCTGTCCCCCTCTCCCTCCCTCTGTGTGTCGGCCTCCTCCCTCTGTCCGTCTCCCTGTGTCTCCCTCCCTCTCTGTCCCCCTCTCCCTCCCTCTGTGTGTCGGCCTCCTCCCTCTGTCCGTCTCCCTGTGTCTCCCTCCCTCTCTGTCCCCCTCTCCCTCCCTCTGTGTGTTGGCCTCCTCCCTCTGTCCGTCTCCCTGTGTCTCCCTCCCTCTCTGTCCCCCTCTCCCTCCCTCTGTGTGTAACCCTCTGTCACCTCAGCCCAGCTTCCTGGGCACACACTGTTAGCAGTTCTTTGAATGGCCCTTGGATTGTTGATGTGAGTTTGTTTCTGATCTCCAGGCACCCATTGGGTGTAGTGTCTGTGTCTGCGCTGCTGCTGTGGTGGTGTGTGCTGCCACTCTTTCACAGTGTTGGCTGTTCATTAGCTGCTGTCATGTGCAAAAACGTGCCTTCACCCCCATGTGTTAATGCAAGGCGTCCGCCATTTGCTGGCAAGTCTTTCCTGTGTGGGGACACACTGTTTGTCTGGCTGTGACCTAGGCCATATGGGTAGAGGGCATTGTTGTCTGCTTCTGAGTTGCACTATGTGATTTTTGGGGCCCACCCTCCCGCCATCCGGGTTACCGTGTCATGTGTTGTTGTCTTCTGTGGCCTGTGACTTGACATTGTCCAGCTGGGTGCATGGGGCATGGTGGCGCCAGTGGCATGTGCGTGTTCATGGAGTGTGGTTGAGTCATGCGATAGCTTGGGGTGGTTGCGTGCCTGTTTGTGAGTTTGGTTGTGGATGACGTTCCCCCCATGTGAGGTGCGTTGTTTGTGTACTCACCCGGGTCTCGGAGTCCTCCTAATCCTTCGACTGCCTCCACTGGCAGTATGGCCATCACCCTCTCCTCCCAGGGATGGTAGTGTACGGGTCTGCGGGACGGCCCTCCTCCAGTGACGTTGGCCTGGTTGTGTTCATCCGTCATCTTGGCTCGGACCCTCCTCCGCAGATCGTACCACCTGGCTTGGCATTCCTGATTGTTCCTTCTGGTGTCCGCAACAGCATTCACAGCATCGACGATGGTCTGCCACATGGCTGTTTTTGCTGATATGCTGGTCTGTCTGACCAATGTTCCAAAGAGCTGTGGCTCGACTCTGAGGATTTCATCGACAAGGACCTCCAACTCTCGGTTAGTGAACTTTGGATTCTTGTTAGTGGGCATGGTGAGGGGTGTGGGTGTGGATGGTTGTGGGGGGGGTGTGGTTGTGCAGGTGTGTGTGTGTGAATGTGATGAGGGGGTGTTTGTGAAGGTGTGTGTGTGAAGGTGTGCAAGTGTAAGGTGTGGTATAGCTTCTAGTATGGTGCTGTAGGTTGTCTGTGGGGTCTGGCAGCAGTGAGTCTGTTGCAAAGGCTCATGGTTTGTGTGTGTTGGCCCTTTTTATTGGTCCATTGGTGGGTGTGGCTGTGTTTTAACTTTGGGTGGGTGTGTTATAAGGAGTGGTGGTGTTTTGGGCCTCTGTTTGTTTTTGGCAGTTGCAGGTCAGTGAATGTGTTGTTTTAGTGGTTGTTGGACATGTTTAGTGGCTTTGTGCCATTCGAATGGTGTATTCTTGTGTCGTTTTGGTTTGTCCTGGTTGTGTATGTGCGTTTTTAGCGTGTGTACGGTGTGTACATGGGCCATTTTGTTGTACAGTGCTGTCCTTGTGTGTGGCTTGGTACGACTCGTACATGCGGTTGACACGTACGTAGAGGGGGGGTAGGACACGTACAGGGGTGTACATACACGGGGGGTGCGACACGTACACGGGTGTACATACACGGGGGTACGACACGTACAGGGGTGTACATACAGGGGGGGTATGACACGTACACGGGTGTACATACAGGGGGGGTACGACACGTACAGGGGTGTTCATACACGGGGGGTACGACACGTACACGGGTGTACATACACGGGAGGTACGACACGTACACGGGTGTACATACACGGGGGTACGACACGTACACGGGTGTACATACAGGGGGGGTACGACACGTATACGGGTGTACATACACGGGGGGTAGGACACGTACAGGGGTGTACATACACGGGGGGTACAACACGTACAGGGGTGTACATACACGGGGGTACGACACGTACACGGGTGTACATACACGGGGGTACGACGCGTACAGGGGTGTACATACAGGGGGGGTACGACACGTACACGGGTGTACATACACGGGGGGGTACGACACGTACAGGGGTGTACATACACGGGGGTACGACACGTACATGGGTGTACATACACGGGGGTACGACACGTACAGGGGTGTACACACACGGGGGTACGACACGTACAGGGGTGTACACACACGGGGGTACGACACGTACACGGGTGTACATACACGGGTGGGGGTACGACACGTACACGGGTGTACATACACGGGTGGGGGTACGACACGTACAGGGGTGTACACACACGAGGGTACGACACGTACACGGGTGTACATACAGGGGGGTACGACACGTACACGGATGTACATACTCGGGGGTAGGACACGTACAGGGGTGTACATACACGGGGGTACGACACGTACAGGGGTGTACATACACGGGGGGGTTCGACACATACACGGGTGTACATACACGGGGGATACGACACGTACACAGGTGTACATACACGGGGGTACGACACGTACAGGGGTGTACATACAGGGGGGTACGACACGTACACGGGTGTACGACACGTACAGGGGTGTACATACACGGGGGGTACGACACGTACGCGTGTGTACATACACGGGGGTACGACACGTACAGGGGTGTACACACACGGGGGTACGACACGTACAGGGGCGTACACACACGGGGGGTACGACACGTACACGGGTGTACATACACGGGTGGGGGTACGACACGTACAGGGGTGTACACACACGGGGGGTACGACACGTATACGGGTGTACATACACGGGGGTACGACACGTACAGGGGTGTGTACACACACAGGGGTACGACACGTACACGGGTGTACATACACGGGGGTACGACACGTACACGGCTGTACATACACGGGGGGTACGACACGTACAGGGGTGTACATACAGGGGGGGTGTACATACACGGGGGTGTACATACACGGGGGGTACGACTCGAACGTACGGGGGCTGGGGGGAGTGTTGGGCGCGTATGCGGGCACATATCTCCATGGTTGCTATGGGAGTTCGGTGCGGACGGTGTTTTTTCCATGCAGTTGTAACATCGGACGCACGGGATGGATCGTGATTCCCCGGTCGGACTTCACTTTTCACATTTGTACGGTGAATCGTCCGTGGACGTGTCAGACACTTTTTCCGACCCGAGGACATGTGGGGAATACTTCCCAATGCGATTCGTATGGACTTTTTGCCATGCGAATCGTAATTGGCAGTTTGTACGGCACTTTTACGATTCGTACGGTAAAAAGACCGGATACGAGTCGGACGGGCAATTTTTTTACCGGATCGTGATCGGCACCTCAGTCTCTTTCCACATTGTACTATCTTTCTACACTTTAGTCTACATCCATGTACTTTGCCTCCTCTCTCCAGCTGGTCCTGCCTTTCACTATCCCTGGCTCGGATCACTGACAAAATATCGAAGGTCAAAAAATCGACCTACAAAAATATCGGAACAAAAATATCGATGTCAAGAATATCGACATCCTATCTACAACATGCTAAGTACAAAAATATCAAAAATAAAATATAGAATGTCAAAAATATAATTTGTAAAAATATAGGGTATTTTTTAGTTAAAAAAAAATATGTTAAATAAACCAAATAATACTTATAAATAAAATAAACATAATCAAATATATTTTATAATGTTTAAAATTAATAATTCATATATATAATTTAATAAAACATTAATTAAACATATAATAGAATATATATATACTTATTAATCAGTTTTAATAATTGTTTTAATAACTTATAAATTATTAAAAATTATTATAAATTACAAATACATAAAACAATAACATGAATACTAATTAAATAATTATATATAACACATTAAAAAAACTAAATTTAATTTGAATATTGTTAACATTGATTATATATTACATTAGCTAAAATAATACAAAAAATATTAAATAGCACAGACAATAAAACTACTACTCCAGCTCCAAAAAAAACAACAGTAAGGAAAATGTTGGATAGCGTAGGAGGAAAAATTACTATTCCAACTCCAGAGAGTGCAACAGTAGAGAAAGTGTTGGATAGCGTAGGGGTAAAAATTACTATTCCCACTCCAGAGAGTGCAACATTAGGGAAAGTGTTGGATAGCGTAGGGGTAAAAATTACTATTCCAACTCCAGAGAGTGCAACAGTAGGGAAAGTGTTGGGTAGCGTAGGGGTAAAAATTACTATTCCCACTCGAGAGAGTGCAACAGTAGGGAAAGTGTTGGATAGCGTAGGGGTAAAAATTACAATTCTCACTCCAGACAGTGCAACAATAGGGAAAGTTTTGGATAGCGTAGGGGTAAAAATTACTATTCCAACTCCAGAGAGTGCAACAGTGGAGAAAGTGTTGGATAGCGTAGGGCTAAAATTTACTATTCCCACTCCAGAGAGTGCAACATTAGGGAAAGTGTTGGATAGCGTAGGGGTACAAATTACTATTCCAACTCCAGAAAGTGCAACAGTAGGGAAAGTGTTGGATAGCGTAGGGGTAAAAATTACTATTCCAACTCCAGAGAGTGCAACAGTAGGAAAATTGTTGGAAAGCGAAGGGGTAAAAATGACTATTCCCACTCCAGAGAGTGCAACAGTAGGGAAAGTGTTGGATAGCGTAGGGGTAAAAATTAATATTCCAACTCCACAGAGTGCAACAGTAGGGAAAGTGTTGGATAGCGTAAGGGTCAACATTACTATTCCAACTCCAGAGAGTGCAACAGTAGGGAATGTGTTGGATAGCGTAGAAGATAAAAATAACATACTTACAAATTAAATAATTATTTAAAATAACTAGTGATTTAATTATTAAATAACTCAAAATTATTTACAAATACCAATAAATTATGATTACAAACATAACTACCAATTAATAATTAATTAACAATACATTAATAATAAATACCAATAAAACATAATTACGAAATATTAATTACCCAATAATAAATATTAAACAATAACATTTTTTTCATAACCAAAACCATATGAATTATTAAAAAGTAATTACCAATTAAAAAATATTGAACAATTAACAAAAATTATACCACAAAATAATAATGAAACATTAATTACCAATTAATAATTACTTATTCATATATTAATTAGAAATATCAATACATAATATTTAATCATATTTAATTCACAATTAATGATTGATCAACAACAAATTATTTTTCATAACCAAAATTTTATAGTTTAAAATATTTACCAATTAATAATTAATGTCCAATTAATTAATTATCAACACCCAACAACAAATTTAATAATTACTTAATAAGATTTCAATTACTTCCAAGACTATTCCCCTATACACGCACAACACACTCCAATAATAAAATAATACACTTAACATAATTATCAATTAATGAATTAATAAAAACTAATTACCAATTAATAAATATTAATTTCCAATTAATACTTAATTAACAATAATATAATTATCAATACCAATAAATAAAAATAAATTATTACTTAATTACAATTAAATTACTTCCCACCCTATTCCCCTATAAACCCACAACCTGCTACAGAACTTAAACGCAAAATTTAATTAAAATTAATTTATAATTCCTAAAAATGTATAATTAATTTCAAATAATTAAATTACTTCCCACCCTATTCCCCTATAAACCCACAACCCGCTACAGTACTAAAATACAAAATTGACTTAAAAAACCATTATTAACATATAAAAATTGTATACATATATTTAAAAAACCAGTAAAACACTTAACAAAAAACATATAACACATGCATATTAAATACATAATAAAATACATAACAATAATATAAATATCGATATTAGTAACATCAATATTAGTAAAATCGATATATTTGATATCGATATTACTAACTTCGATATTACTAACATCGATATAAAAATACTTAGACCTTAGGGTCGATATTCTGTCCATAGATATTATTGACATCGATATTCTGTCCCTTCGATATTTAAAACTCGATATTAGTGTAGGTCGAAATTTTATTTTCGATATTTTGACTGTTTACCCCCTGGGCTCTCTACCTACCCACCCACCCACCTAGTACTCCCTCTATGCACTTTTCATTGCCTCGTCACACCCGACACTGCCTATTCCACGCTGAAGTCTTTTCCATATGCATTGTGTTGCAAATGAGTTACGCGTATTTAGTTCGCCCAGATTTTCTGCTTTTTTAATCACCCGGTTTTGGACTTTTTACTGTGGGAGAGTCTCACTGCTTGTGTCTCACCCACGATAATCAATGGTAAATGGACAGCGCGTGTTAACTGCCACTGTTTGCCTTTTAGGATAACGCCACTGCAATGTAGCTAGGATAAGAGGCACATGGCTGCTTACATGTGTGAGACTGCTGTCATGCTTAGCTTGGTAACTACGCACAAGTAGCCTGGAGCAGAGGAGACTCTGCAAGGTTAGATGTTTACCTGGGATAGGTCTTATAATATTAGTAGACACTGTCCTTACTGCAGTGACACTGTATTATACACATAAGGGGAAATGTACCTAGAGTGCACTTTCACTTCTCTTAGGCCTACAAAGTGCTGTAAGGTATAAAACTGGGGTCAAACATGTACACCAGGTTTGACTGTGCAAGTCCCAAGCTCCACATATACACCTTATGGGTCGTCCAGACTTTTCATATTTCTCTGGCTCAGATGAGTTTCAAAGTCCAGGTCTTTTGTCACCCTGCTGGGCCAACGTAATTACTCTGCTTCCCAGGAGAGAGGACCAAGGAAGGCCTACCCACACAAAAGGAGTAATTAGCAGTGCTCCACCTAGCTCCTGAGGAGAAAGGAGTAGGGAAGAAATTCTTCATCTGTTAATTAGCTGTCACACTGTATCAAGGTTTGGACGGCCCAGGCCTACTGACCGAAGGAGGTATCCCAGAGAGCTGAAGCCAACACAAGAGTGTGCTTGGCTTCTAGAGTTAGACTCTGGACCTAGACTGCCACAGCGGCAAAACCATGGAAAGCTGGGAGGACAAGCCTCCTGATGCAATAATGGACTAAGGACTCTGTCTACTGCTGACCCCAGAACCAGTGTGTCTCCTGGGACCAGTGAGGCTGGTTCTCTCACACCCCCTAAGGATCTGTTGAGAGACGTTCTGGACTTCTGTGCCCCAGCAGGAGGAGAAGAACACCAGAAACAAAGAGAAGGAGGAAAGCTGCTGGAGTAAACCAGTGGAACCACTTCCCTGCAAAATGTGATGTTAGACAAAGAGGCCTACTGAAAATTCTCTTGGTGGCTAGAGCTTGCCACCAGGAGTAAGATTAGACCAAAGTAGTTTAAATAGGCCCATTGGGGTCTGTGTTATGGTGTTTTAAATATCTGAACTTTGACCTGTGTAGTGGAACTGGAGTACATGGTGCTCCGCTGGCACTTTCCTAAATCCCCCATAGGGTGCGCCAGGGCCAGGTGGGCACAAGATTTATATAAATGAATTCTCCAGGAAGGGTACATGTGTGGAGCTTGCTCCCCAAATTGCCATTTGCCTCTGGGAACCAGCGGGACCTAGAGAAGCTCCCAAGCCTATGCGGCAAGGCACCCCGGGAGCCAGCTGGGCAGTGCTGGGGTGGACTCCCTGTGTGTGTTGCCTCTGCAAGGAAAACCAGCTCAAAGTATCCGGGTGGGAATGGGCACCTCTTTAAAAAAATCAATTAAAAAAAATTAATTATACAAAGAAACCACTTGGCTGCCAAACGACGTGGCCAGAGCTGCTACTAAAATATGCATGCTCCACAGAGGGAGCACCCCATAATGCCCTCTGGCTTGTTTTAAACAAATATTACCTATCTTGTGGTGACCCCAGGAGAGCACTACCACAACGAATTTTACATGATATGGGGACTGCAGGGAGTGCAGCAGCCCTTCCCACATTCCCCCAGATTGGATTTGAAAAGTAACCCTATGTATCCCAGTTCACAGGAAGCATGACCTGATTAGATGTTTCAGCTATTTTTCAAAGCACTCCTAAGGCTGGAAAGTGTGTTCCCCACCCTGGGAGTCCAGAGTCCTCTAGTGGTGGCTTGTACGCATATTAAAATGACTCCGACACGTTATGTTGAATTTTGAGAATTAACAATGTATCATTGACAGTGATTTTTCATGAACATGGTGACTACCTTATTGATAATGATTGCATTGAAACATGGTTTTGGATTATGGTGATATAGTCATGTTTAAAAAAAATTTTGGGGAATAAAATAAATTGTATTGAGTTTATGCAAACGCCAGAACATGGCAGAGAATATGGCAGAAAGAAAGTGAAACAAAAATAAGGAAAACACACATTGTAAGTACTGTAATTAGGACAATTTGGGAGTATCACAGTGTTTATCCAGGCAAAGTCCCTGGCGCAGTCTGTAAGGGCCAACTATGTTGTAGTATTCCCACCATCTCAGCTAGATCTTATGGTGTTTATGGGGGCATCTTTTGCTGTGTATATGGGTTCCTTTAACTTCACACACCTGTCCGTCGTCGCTCTCCAGTCTGCTTGTGTGGGGGCGTTGGCCTCTGTCCAGTGTTACATGATGTCCCGTTTGGCAACTCTGACCCCCTCCCCTACCTTGGTGTGGTTTCCCTGAGAGCCTCCCACATTCTCCAGGATCCCCAGTAAAGCGATGCTGGAAGAGGAGTCTACTGGCTTTTCAGTGATTTGGGAAAGTGTAGAGAAGATCTTATCCTAGTATTGAGAAATTACAGGACACTCCCATACCATATGAAAGAACTCGCAGTCATCACTGGTGCACCTGGGACATGTTGCGTTGGAAGGGCACACCCATCTTTTCTAGGTGCTGATGGTTAAGGTAAGCCTGGAGAAAATACTTTAGTGTAATGAGGCATAGGCGGGATGAGATGGCCAGCTCTCTTGGGGCCATTTTTCCCACATACCAGTCGCTCTCATCCAGGGGCCCACCCCCTCCTCCCACTTTTTCCTCGAGGTTGTGAAGTCGGTCTGGGTGTTAGGGACTAGTGATTTACATATTATTGAGATTGCGCCCTTTCCCAGCGGGTCCATAATGACCTTGGGCTCCAGTGGGATGCACTTGGGCAGGTCGGGCAGTGTGGGGCTGTAGGTCGCGTTGGCATGACACAACTGTAGCTTTTTGTAATATTGGGAGTTATGCAAAAAGAATTTGGTATGTAGGTCCGCAAAGGAGATAATGTGGGAAGCGCTCCTGACATCGCCTATCTTGAGATGGCAATGGTGTTCCAGTGCTCAAAACCTCCCAGGCAGACTATCTGGAGAAGCCATGTGCTATGCCAGAACAGGGTCACCTGCGTACCTCTCCAGTCCCAGCAAATCCACTGGAGGGCCACCTGCCAGCACAAAGTGGGTACACACATTCGGTCCAGCAGAAATTTCAGAATAGGGTCGCCATATAGTAGACCTTCAATATAGTGTCTACCTATCAGCGACACCGCAGGTTGAAGGACATGGTCCTTATGCCCTCCAAAGAGCCAGTCATTAAACACCTGGATCTGGAGCACGTAATAGTACAACTTTGGTTCGGCCATACCTCCCTCATACGTGGACTGGATAAGTTTGTGGAAACCAATCTTGGAGGATTTATTTCTCCATAGAAATGTTTGCATATGCACTGTTCGTTTCTTGAACCAGGTCTGCGGGATGTATAATGGAAACTTTTGCAAGACATACAATAGTCGAGGGGTGATCATCATTTTAAAGATGGCCGCTCGCCCAAGGACGTTGAGGGCTAGACCAGCCTATTTGGACATATCCTGTTGAGTTTGTGATTCTAAGTGGTGAAGATTGAGGCTCCAGATCAGATCGGGTTCAAGGGCAATGTGGACCTCAAAGTATTTGAAACTAAGATATTGTACTGGAGTTGGAACTGCCAAATGACTATGGAGGCATTTCTGTGGAGGGACGGGGTGGGATTTGATCCATTTAACCTGGAGACCTGAGGCCTCACTATAGAGATGCAGGATTTGGAGGGTAGGAGGCTGGAGATTTGTGGCCGGCCCATAAAAATTAGAACATTGTCCGCCTATAGGGCTGTATGATCCTCAAATTCATCTGTCCAAAGGAACCCCCTAAGCTGTGCTCTCCAGTCCCTCTGGTAACCCCACAAATTCCAAGTTGTTCCTGTGCGCTCTATTTTCTACGTCTTCTGCGCACTCCTCCATCAGTTTCACCGAAGAGGGGAGTTGGGTGACCATCAAGCAGAGTTCCCTGGAGGAGTCCTCGAGTGTAGGGATGCAGCTGTTAACCTAGGAAACTCTCTCAATAACGTTGCGTAGGTGTTGGCACAGGAGGGTGACTTCCATGCCCACTTCCCCACTCGAAGGCCTTCCAGGACGCCTGTATGGCTTGTAGGATAGAGTCTGTCCCTGTCTGCTCCTGTTGTGGAGAGGTCGCGACCAGTGGCTTGCTGGCTTCAGGGGGTGGGCGGGCAAAGTGAGCCATATTCATTTGGGTGTGCAAGTAGGTAGGCCTGGTGCTCTTTCCCTATGATAGCTAGCAAGTTCGGGGTCAGGTACCCGTTTGACTCGCTTACACAGTGTGGTCATTGCCGTCAACAGACAGCACGAGCAGTCTTCTGGGACCAAATTGCATGGCCCAGCTGGTAGTTTTGATGCTTGGTCAGGCCGGCCCCCCAGATGCCCCGCTGTCTCGTGTGAATGTCGCCCCCCCTTGGAGGATCTGCACAGACACCACAACTGTGATTGGGCCCCAGGCCCGTAGGAAAGGAAAGGTCCCCCACACATCCTCTTTGCCTGGGTGTAGGGGAGGAAATTGTCTCTTGGGGCCAGTTTGCTGGGAAGGGCACATAACAAAGAGGAGGTTAAAGCGTTGGGCCCCGGGCAGAGAACCAGAGTCTATGCTACGGCCTGTATGCTGTCCTTTAGGGCCTTAGGATCTGGCTTGGTCCAAGATCAGCAGCCCCAAAGGCACTAGGGCCAGAGAGGAGGATCGCTGCAAGACCCCCGCCACTGCTATTTTGCATTTATAGTCGGGGGTGCTCCTATGCAGCAGCCAGTGGTGGGACGTCCTCTTGGTATGGACAGGCCAAGGGAACTCCTGCCGGTCCCCTAAGATGTTGCACTGCCCTCCACTGGGTCGTCCAGGGGGGAAAGGAAAAAGGACTGGGCACTCCCTGTTAACAGGGATGCCCACGGCCGCCTTCTCAGTGTTGTGCCTTGGCATGGGTTTCCCTGATGATCCATGGTGCGGGCCATCACGGGCCCCAGGACAGGCAGACTGCGTTGCGGGCCCACAGGAGGTCAGGAAAGCCCACTTCGCAGGTTGATGCTGGACGCCAGCACCAGGATCAGGAAGGGTGTCTGAGCTTTTTATTGAGTGTTCGCAATTTTGGCCATGCCCCCAATGATAGATTTCTTAACATGTGGTTTTTGGGCTTTTTATTGTGATGGGACCCCTTGACAAAGCCAATAGGCTTGCCTTATAGTTTAATGTTATTGAACCCTTGACAAAGCCAATAGATTGGTTTCTTTAAGGTGATACTCTCTGTATTGTGATGTTCTATCTGGAGTGTCACCAAGGTATTTTTATCTGCCTGATAAATATATTTGTAAACTAATGTATAGTATTTTGTAGCATGTTTGTAATAAATGCACTTTCCTTTTTTTGAAAGAAAGAGCACTGACTGGACAATCATTTATTGAATGTTATTGTTGCTTGCCAGCAAATGGTGATTATTAACCCACACCACCTCCCCTGAGTAGGACTTGGATTGCTCTGCTTTGCTACCTTAAGAGAGTCAAGTGCTTAGAGCATGTCCGCTCATCTTTAAGCTGCTTCATTTCAAGGACCGAGATAAGATCCTGGGAGAAACCAGGAAATTGGCTGAGGTTAAGTCCGAGAATACCAAGGTCCTGTTCTTCCCTGATTATACGATAAAGGTACTGTGACAACGAGGGTCTTTCCTGCAAGTTAAGCGAAAGCTTCGGCAATTGGACATTGCCTACTCACTACTTTTCCCCACAAGACTCTGTGTGGTCTTTGATGGGAAGTCCAGGTTTTATGACACGCCTCAAGATGCTTGGGGCTAGCTGGAGACTTTGGGGAAGTACTCGGGCCCACGACCTACCGGCACATCAAGTACATGGAATGGGGAGGCAAGCGGAGAAAGAACTGGTCGGTGACAACCCAGGAAATGGCTCCTTGGTCTCTCTGAGGCACCTGGCCCGGACCAGATATGCCGGGAGCGACACTCTGTGGTTCGAATCGCGGAGCAGCTGGCTGAAAATGTGGAGCTGGACGACAAAGCTGACACTTCTCTTCATTCTTCAAGAGATGGAGGCTCATCGGTGGCGGGACTGTGGGACACGATTTCGCTACGAATGCCCGACGTCATGCCTCAAACTTCTGATGGTATTGTATGAAACAGACTGGGAACAGCGCTTGCACCACAAACTGCCTTAAGAATTACCTTGATACTGTGACTCTATACTGCCTCCCTTTATAGTGATGTTTACTCAGAGGGTACTACACTTAGGCCTGCACACGGTCCCCGTGGGTTATTCTCCACTACACCTATCTTTCTACACACGATTATGAGTCATTTGTAGATACACAGTGGCACGCCCTGCACAGTTACACATCCCCTCCATTTCTCTTTTCTATTGAGAATCAGTTGGGCACCTGGTTGCGTTGCTGCTTGTTGAAGTTTGGGCAACATCACATGGTTAAGGGTGCTGCTCTTATAATGTTTTTTCTTTACCCTGTTGGTCTATCCCTGTTCTTCCTAATTGCAGGAGCCATTCTGGGGGGCATACGAGTCGATGCAGTACATTGCCGATTCATACTCACAGCTACATGCATAGGCTGAGGTACATTCAAATTTTTACATAATATAGAGCCGGGATGGATCACACGATAATTACATGGAATGTGCAGGGCCTCCACATGCCATCCCGCTGGTATGAGGTCTACTCTTATCTCAAAAGGCATAATGTGCGTATTGCGCTTTTACAAGAGACACATTTAAATGCGGAGGAAGCATCCAGACTACAGCGTAAATGGAGGGGTTAGGTGTATGCCACTGACTAGTCATTATTTGCATGGGGGGCCCTAATCTGGATTCGTCTAGGTACGACTTTTGCAGTAGATGAGGTAATTGCCAACAAAGAGGGGTGGTATGTATCCCTGAAGGGCAAACTAGTTGGGCACAATACACATCCAAGGAATGGACCGTGTTGTTGGAAAGTCCTAGACAGATTCTCAGAAATGCATGTTCCAGGCTGATCTAATTTTATATAGTGCACAGAGCATACTTATCCCTGGATAACATTGACAGATACTTTAATAGAGTAGATGCAAGTTGCCCACATTGTCAATTGGTAGATGCCGATCTTCTACATATGCTTTGGTCATGCTCCAAACTGCAAAATTATTGGCATGATGTGATTCGGTCTCTGGCTACCAGCACAGACAGAGTGTTGCCGAATACGTGGGAAGCCTGCATAACGGGGACATTTCCTAGAAGTAAGAAGCATAAAGCCTCCTCTAGTGTTTTTAACCTGGGTTTGGTGGTGGCTAAGAGACTTATCACACGCCGATGGAAGGCAGGAGATCCCCCATCAATAAAGGCATGGTCCCAACCTATGCTGAATTGGGCCAAGGCCAAAGCAGTCTCATTAGTAAGGGAGGATACGTTGGAGCTGCACAAATACCCCACCTCTTTGGCATGGGACCCTGACCACTCTCCCCCCCACCCTCCCGCCACACACAAGTTTCCCTTCTTTCTCTCCCTGTTCCTCAATTGGTTGTTTTAAAGTTCAAATGTTATCTAAATGGTAGTTTGATCGAACATTCGGTCGAAATGACGTGGTCGAGAGGAACCATTTGAGATGTATGTATGGAATTATTATGTACATGCACAGTAAGTACTGTGTTTCATCAAGGAATATGTAACAAATTTGGGATGAATTTATTTACTTGCTAGACCAGGGGTAAGGTAATATACATCATGAATATAGATCGATATTTTTTGTGTGTTCAAACCATTGCTATAATGTGCAAAATACTCTGTTTCGTAGATTGCGTACTGATTTTATTGACAATGTATTTGTTTGTTGAATGCATCACATATGTTAAAATCTAATAAACAGATCCACCAAAAAAAAGAGAGTCAAGCTCTTCAATCAAGTGCTTGGTTTCCAGTAGGGGAAATTTGGGATTTATTATCTGTGTAGGCCTCACATCCTGCATAACTAATAATCCAGTTTCCTACACACTGCCTTATTTTCACCGGTCCTACATTCCCCCGTCCCTGGCACTCACTCTTACATTTCCTGTCAATGGCACTCCTTCTTCCTGCTCCACTCTCTTCTTGCCCCTAGTAGTCTCTCTCTCTCTCTCTGTTCTTAGCTGTCTCTCTGCTTGCCCCCGGCACCCCTTCTCCTTACCCATGGATCTCACTTGCCTGATACCTGTCATATACTTACCTCACTCCCTCTCTTCGACCCTACAGTCCTGTCCGCAAATAACACTGCACCCATCAACACCGCTTCCAGTCTTGCAGTACCTATCAATTGTCATCCCAAAAAACAGCCACGTCACTACCCATATTGCCTGTATCTGCAACTATAATTATTGGTTCCTTGTCGAATCGCTTCAAATAGGGGCAGATGTTTCATATGTTCAAATTGTCACATTGTTTCAGCTTGTCAGTGAGATGGCAGAATAAAAATATCCCACTGGCCTCTTTTCCAATACAATAATACAGAACTAGTACAATAATAACTGAAGGTAACCCTTAGAAAGGTTTGGGGCATGACCAGGAACACCGAGCAAGATGGCCGATCTGGAACTGAGTTCCGGCGGCCCTGGGGGGAAAACACTACATATTAACATGCCTGCAATTCGCCCTGCAGCACTGATTGTATCATGAGGGCATAGTGGCACCGGCTCCCACCCCTGGTTCTACTGAGTCCAGGGAGGGGGGAAAGTTGTAGGAAGGCACGTCTGCCACCCAGGCTGCACATCCCTGATCTTGAGTGCTGCAGCTGTTCTGCCCATGTGAGGACACACTGGACTCGGGCCCCGACTTTGAGGCTGGGCGAGGGGACAGCTAGCAACAACACCCTAGCCCATACACTTAAAGTAGGACATGTGTTTGCTTTTATTCTCCCCGGCAGTGATGAAGGGGGAGGGAAGACCTATGCACAACAACAACACACCTGCCAATTTAGACATACATGACTCCTGGCAACTACTGATACCCCACACCACTTTAACACTGGGGGAACAGGAACTACAGACCTCTAAGTCTGCAGCCTACACTACTATCTTCATGCAATGTGTCAGCTGTTCAGCAATATCTAAATGTGCTACTTGGGTGGACTGAATTGCTGCTAAATCCCCTGCGTCAAATACTGGGCAACTCCCGCGCCCATACAAATACTTGGGCACCCTCCAGGGCTTGCAGAGTGATGTCATCTGAGAGAGGGGATGATGTGCCCATGGTGCTGGAGACCATACACCTATCCCGGCGCAGCTCCTAAATTGTGGGGAATGAACTGTTGCATCGTTTAAGTGATTCAAATCACATCTAACATCTCTACAGATCCTGACTACTGAGCAGTGCTCCACATTGCTCTGTAGCACCCTGCCCCTCTTGATGAGCATGCTTTCCATCGGTTCAGCAAATGAGTACTCTCAAAACAGACCTCAGAAAAGGCCGTTATCATTTGAATCCAAAAAAGCGACACCCTCTCAGATGAAACATGAGAACAAAGAGCATGCCATGGACGCCGAATCTCCTGCTGAGTCCAGAGCGGATGACAGGGTGAAATCGCTGCCATTGACGATGCAGGGGAGTCTAGCTAAGATTGATAGAAAGACTGATGTGCTCACCCTACGCTTAAACTGCATGAAAGAAAAACTGGAAGGGCAGACCGACAACCAATATCTGATGCTGAGGATACTCTTCATACATGACCGAGGACTGCAAGCGCATGGCAATTGAGCTTGAAACGGTAAGGAGGAAAAGTGAGGACTTTTAGGCAAGATCTCAGGATGCAACATCCGCATCCTGGGTCTTCCGGAGACGACGGTGATGAAACTGGAACATTATATGTAGAACAACTGCTGGTAACTTTATTTGGCAAAGAAAAACTTTCCATCCAACTTGTGGTGGGAAGAGCCCACTACACCTCACCTAGACTGGTCCCGGAGCACCGATGCCTCCAATCCTGGCTAAGCTGATAAAATACAGTAAGGAATCAAGACACTATCCTTGCTCTGGTCAGAGAGAGAATGGAAATCACGCATGAAAAAAAAAAACTGTTCTGTCCAGACCACACCAAGGCAGTACAGGATTCACAGTGGAAATGTGCACCTGTGAAAAAGAGACAAAAACATCAATATCAAAAATGCAAAGCTGTACACAGCATATGTGACATTTAGCTACTGGTTGAGAGATTGGTGTAACCCAACTCAAGCAACAACCGCAATCCTCATCAGGATGAGGCACAAGCAACCCCAAATTAACATGTGGTCAACTCTCTGGTAGCTTGGTACAGATCAGACATGTTTAACTTGGAGGCAATGTGTAAAGTATTCATGCAGTACTTCAAACAGTAATAAAGGGAACACATAACACAACAGAAAACCCACACCAATTCAGAGAAATGGAGCAAAATGTAATTTATAAATCAAGATCCAGCAACATAAATCCAGTTTGTAGAACCAGAGATAAGCAAATTTAAATATGTTGGTGAAAATAGTGCTAAAAAGCCCAAAGCACCACTTGTGGCTATCTGGTTGTGCCAGATAGGGAGAAAGCCACAAGTTCAGGCCGACTGCATTGTAGCGCGAGTCGGAAAAAGGGACCAGGTTAGTCTTGCTGAAAAGTTAACTTCTCAGACCAGCGCAGAGTCCCATTTACTATGGAGGAGGCCACAAGGTGCAAGCAAGCGTTACGGATGGTCATCGATGTAATGTGTAGAGCAGGCCTGGCATTATGGACGGTTATCGCTGTGGCGCGTAAATCCTGTTGTTGTCTGGAACAGTCAGGCCAAAATTTCGCAATGGCACTCCCCTGGCAAGGTTGATACTGGAGCACGAAGGTGACGGAGCTTCACGGTGACTGGCAGTGTGAACAACAATGTTCCAACTCCCCTGAGGCCACGAAAGGATCCAGGACCTGATGGGCACCGCTTAGGGGTCATAGGCTTACTCCATCTTGAACTGCGTGCTGATTCAGGTGGTTGGGAGCCTGTTATGTCCCTGTGGCTCTGAACAGGATGCCAGCAGACTAGCCCTTGGAGTCACCCTGGGAGCAGGTCAATTCACTCTCTCAGGCAGCAGGGCAGCAGTCCAGCAGAGTGGCAGTCCTTTCAGCAGCACAGTAGTCCTTCTTTCTGGCAGAGTCTCCACAAGTCCAGAACTTTACTGAAGAGTTGATGTGTAAAGTCCAATATTTATACGAGGTGCTTCCTAGGCCGTGGTAGAAGCTTCTAGAGGTATCCCTGTGAAGGAGAGGGGGTATGCAGTGATTTGTATAGAGTGTAAGAAGGGCTGTGCCCAGCTCTGCCCTCCCATCCTGCCAGTGATGGCCCACCCAGGCACACCTAAATCCTTTATTGTGTCTGGCTGTCTAGGAGGAATACACACAGCCCAACTGTGAGCTACACCCAGTCAGGTGACCCATAGACAGGCATCAGGCACAAAATGGCTAAGGAAGAAAAATGACAACTTTCTAAAAATGGCATTTTCAAAATGGTTAGTTAAAATCCGACTTTACCATAAAAGAGGATTTCTGATTACAATTCTAAAGATACCAAACATGAACTGATTAGCTCTTTCCGTTTGGAAGTTACAGCTTATCAAATGTAATAAGGTCATCCCAATGTTATCCTATGGGAGACCTTGCGGTAGTGAAAAACTAATTTGAGTTTTTCACTAACAGGACATATAAAGCTTAAACGTACATGTCCTACTTTTTAAATCCACTGCACCTTGCCCTGTGGGCAGTCCCAGGACCTTCCCTCTGGGTGATGACATGTATTAAAAAAGAAGGTTTGGGCCTTCCAAAATGTTTATTTTGCCAGGTCAAAATGGCAGTTAAAAACTGCACACACAGGCTGCAATGGCAGACCCGAGGCATGTTTAAACGGCTACTTAAGAGGTTGGCACACCCAGTGCTGCCTACCCACTAGTAGCATTTAATTTACAGGTACTGGGTACAGGTAGTGCCTGTCAGGGTGCAGGGACGGAGGAGATAGCTGAGGCGCAGCGTAGGCTTGAGCCCGACTAGAACTACACTTCCCAGACTCCTCGGGTGAGTCGCGCGGGGCCTTTATAAGCTCCGCCTACCTGTAACGCGGGGCTTGTCACTTTGAGTACTTCCGGGTCTCAGACGGAGATCCCTTTGACTGGCCTCGTTGCTACGGAGCGAGAAGTTCGGCATCGGAACGGACCTCTCCACTTCCAGGATTCTTCACGGGCGTTTGGCCCGTGTTCACCACTGCCGCCCTTCCAGAGCGCGGCAAGGAACTGAAAATCCTCGAGCCCCGCTGTGGTGAGCGCGGCTCCCATTCCCGGAGTGCAGGGCGGGTGCGTGGTACACACTCGCCTACCTGGTGGTGACGCGCTCTACGCGTTACCCGGCTCTATGGTTTTTTGCTACCGGATTATAAACCGCTACTCCCCCTTTGCATCGCGGTGACGACCGCACACCCCCCAACTTACCGCGAAAGCGCGGCTCTCTGTTCCCTTCCTCCCTACCCTTTCGGGGACGTGCTTCCCTACCGGGCCGACTCCCCAAGGACACCCGGGAGACGCCGGTAGATGGGCACGCCGAGATTCATGAAGACTTCCTGGTGAGGTAACCAAGGAAGATCCCGTATTCCCTCACTGCAGATAAGTACTATTAACATTCCTACCATTTAGTACTGTACTGAGACGTGTGTTTCTTCAAACCTGCAGACCTAAGGGAAAAGCAAGGACTGGCCAAAGTAAGTGTATAAGCGGGGAGGGGAGCTAGAGAAGGGGGGTTAGGAGCAGAGCGCGCGTCTGATGTGTTGTGTGCTTCTGTCCCACCTGCAGGGCTTCTTGGGGTGGACCTTACCAGAGAATGAGTATCTAGCAAGGACCTCCCGTGCCTGAGCCTGCCAGCAGTAGATTATTTCGTTTTGGTTCTTTTCTCCCTTTTTACCCTTCCCCCTAGAAGGGTGACATACATGCGGTGTTTTATGAGCACGCAGGGGTGTCACCCCTGTGGGGAGAGGGCCTCTTAGCAACGCATCGTTCCTGCTGTACCCTGCTGACGGTGAGTCAAGACTCTTCCTTCGCGACAGAGTGACAAGCCCACGTTTTAGTACAGCCCGAACGATGGATACTAACACCGTACTTAGTTCGGTGTTAGAAACGTTAACAGCCTTACGGCTGGAAGTAGACGCCTTTCGCGGGGAGAATCTAGACCTCCGCAATGAGATGAGCACAATGAGGAGAGAGGTCGCAGGGATATCTCGTCAGGGGGTTAGCGATAAGCGAGGGTCCCAATACATTAAACCGTGGACACTACCACCATCCACTCAGCAAGGGATGGGAGGAGGAGCGACAGGAGGGAGTGCTAGTTCTTCGACGGTCCAGGTCCTCCATCCCCCATACCTGCCTCTGGCACCTCCCGAACGATATTATGGCGACCCAAAGAAATTCGGCATTTTCCTGGGGCAGTGCAAATTACACTTTCTATGTAAACCCGAGATCTTCCATAATGATCAAACCAAGACCGCATTCGTCATGTCCTATCTGGGTGGGAATGCTGCTAGTTGGTCCTTTCCCCTTATTGAAAGAAACGACCCGATCCTGAGAGATTTCGACACCTTCTGTGACGAGATGCGTAAACTATTTGATAGGAAGGCGCATCTCCTTTCCTTGGACAGAGAATTACTCACCTTAAAACAAGGAAGTCAAGACTTGCTTACATATATAACGACGTTTAACAGACTTGTGTCCGAAACAGACTGGCCTATTGAAAAACGGTCATCTCTGTGTTACCAAGGATTGAGAAGTGAGCTAAAGGATGTGTTGGCCCAGGTAATACATTTACCCTCCGAATGTGACGAGCTAATAGATCTCACGGTACAGCTCGATCATCGACTCCTAGATAGAAAGGGGGATAAACAGCGCCCAGAGATTCGATTCTCAACGCCCCGCGCCCGCGTTCCCAACGAGAGTACTACCCTTGGCACAGATGGAAGCGAACCCATGCAAATAGGAGGGATCAGAGGACCCCTGACCCAGGACGAAAGAGAGAAGAGAAGGAAGCAACGGCTCTGTCTCTATTGTGGGAAGCCTGGTCATTTCATCAAGGAATGCAAAGCAAGAGTACGACTTCCGTCTCGAGACAGCAAGGGAGAACAGAAAGTGCCTGCGATGGCCTACTCCCCCGAGTCACCGGAAAACTAGAAGGCCCAAACACGATTCAGACCCCTTGTTTGTGGCCCCATGAGGAGGAGGTCTGCCACGCGGCGGTCAACACCGTCCAGAACGCGGTTGCCCATATCAACATCTATGTGACCTTGGACGTTCCTGATATCGGCCTGAGATCGGTGCATGCGTTGCTGGACTCCGGAGCAACAGGCAACTTTATTGACCAAACATATGCTAGAGCCATAGGTCTACAAGGGGTGAAGAAGAAAATACCTGAGATGGTCAAGGCGGTGGACGGGTCTGAACTAACATCAGGGCCCATACGATATCATACTCCTGCAATTCAGATGAGAATCGGAGCCCACCACCAAGAAGCCATCCGCTTTGATTTTATTGACGCACCCCAGTTTACACTGATATTAGGCATGCCTTGGCTCACGCTCCACGACCCCTTAATACAGTGGACCGCTCGGTCGGTTACGCTGAATTCTCCTTATTGTAAGGAGCATTGTACCCGAGTAACGGGACCATCACCGCCGCTCACAATCAACCCCGCGGGGTTTCTGGCCAACAGTGAGGTACCCGCCAGCGTGAACTGTACGACAACTCTACCCCACGTATACCTCAAATACCAAAAGGTGTTCAGTGAACAAGAGGCGAACACCCTCCCGCCTCATCGGGAATATGATTGTGTCATTGACATTGAACCGGGAGCCAGCATTCCCTGTAGTCGCATATACGCCCTCACAGAAGCCGAAACGGAATATCTGCAGCAATATCTCAAAACCCTCATGGCCAATGGCTTCATAAGACATTCTACCTCCCCAGCGTCATCTCCTCTTTTTTTTTATACCAAAACGCGAGGGAGGATTGAGAGCGTGTATCGATTATAGAGCCCTCAACCGCATCACAAAGAAGAACAGATATCCTCTCCCCCTGATCCCGGTCCTGTTAGATCAATTGAAAGGGGCTACAGTGTTCACGAAATTGGACCTTCGGGGAGCATATCATTTGGTACGAGTGCGGCGGGGGGATGAATGGAAGACGGCCTTCAGAACCAAATTCGGCCTATATGAATATCAGGTGATGCCATTTGGTCTCTGTAACGCCCCCGCCGCCTTCCAGTACTTTATGGACGAGGTGTTGAGGGGCCTATTGGACGTCTTCTGCATCGTCTACATTGACGATATTTTAGTGTATTCCACCTCCTTGACGGACCATGTTACCCATGTTTCTGCGGTACTGGAGAGACTCCAACAACATTCTCTCTATGCGAAGCTCGAAAAATGTCTCTTTCATTCCCCAGAAGTGGAGTTCCCTGGGTATGTCATAGGCCCTAAGGGACTCTGTATGGATACTAAGAAGACCTTGGCCATTCGGGAATGGATGTCGCCGTCTTGTGTAAAGGCCCTGCAAAGCTTCTTGGGGTTTGCCAACTTTTATCGGCGCTTTATTCAGGACTTCTCGAAAATCATTCAGCCCATGACTCTTCTTTTGAAAAAAGGGGCGGCATTCCACTGGTCTCCTTTAGCAGAAAAGGCCTTTCAAGAGCTCAAACAACGCTTTGTCAGCGCCCCAGTATTGCGACATCTGGACGCCTCGCTGCCATTCATTCTTGAAACGGATGCCTCGTATTACGCCATAGGAGGTGTTTTGTCACAACGTCACCCCGGAACCGGACAACTCCATCCTGTCGTGTTCTATTCAAAGAAGCTGACTCCGTGCGAGATCAACTATACTATTTCGGACAAAGAGCTGTTAGCCATTAAAAGAGCCTGCGAAGAGTGGCGTCATCATCTGTTGGGAGCCAGACACACTGTGGAAATATACACGGACCATCGAAACCTACTCTTTTTGAAAAGTGCCCGAGCCCTGACACCTCGACAACTCCGATGGTCGCTATTTTTTGCGGACTTTGACTTCGTGATCAAGTACAGGCCCGGCCCCCAGAACGGAAAGGCAGACGCCTTGTCGCGACCCCCGGTGGCAGAACCCCTGGCCCCCCAAGAAAACGAAGAACCTCCCGTGATCATGCAAAGGGCGTCCTTTCCACTAGAGACAGTGGCAATACTGTCGTCTCACGACTTCTGTACCGAACTAAAGGAACACTCCGCCTCAGTCGATCCCCATACCTGGATCCAAGAAGCCCCCCACCAACGACATATGAAGGAGGGATACCTGTTCCATGAAAACAAAATCCTGTTGCCTACCGAGAACCTCCAACAACAGGCGTTGCAGTGGATTCACGACTCCCCCTTGGGAGGACATCCGGGAATACAGAAAACAGAACTGACTCTAGCCAGATATTTTTGGTGGGCATCATTACGAAAGGATGTAGCCGCATATGTGGCCCGATGCTCCATCTGTTCACAAGCTAAGGCGCAACACCAAAGACCCAGTGGATTGCTACGACCTATACCCACTCCACCAACACCATGGCACACTGTATCAATGGATTTTATAGTAGAGATGCCCATTAGTCAAGGGTATGACACCATCCTAGTAGTGATTGACCATTTAACCAAGATGGGGCACTTCTTGGCTCTTACCAAATTACCAAATTCCAGCACCACAGCCATGGTCTTCCTACAAAACATTGTGAAATTGCACGGAGTGCCATCCGTCCTCATCACCGACAGGGGAACCCAATTTACATCAAAATTTTGGAGGCACCTGTGTGCCTGTATGAAGATCGATGCTCGTCTCTCTTCCAGCTATCATCCCCAGACTGATGGGAAAACGGAGAGACTTAACCAAACACTAGAGCAGTATCTTCGGTGCTTCACGCTTCAACATCAGGATGAATGGAGCAGCTTACTGTGGTCCGCCGAGTTTGCCTACAATAATACTACCCATTCCTCCTTAGGATGTTCCCCGTTTTACTGTCTTCAAGGGTTTCATCCCAACATGTTGCCTTTCGCTCAGCCCGGAACCTCCTCGCACCCTTCTATACAAGAACACCATGCGCACCTCAAACAGACCTTGGACGCAGCCACAAACCAGTTGAAAGAAGCCCAAGAGCGAGCCAAGAATCAGGCAGACAAAAAGAGAAACCCTGAACCAGAATATCAAGTGGGAGACCGAGTGTGGCTTAGTACCAAACATTTAAGACTCAAGGGCAACACCCGCTTACAGCCAAAATACCTGGGCCCCTATCTGATTGCCAAAATCATTAACCCTGTCGCCATGAAACTCACACTGCCACCCCAGTGGCGAATTCACCCAGTATTCCATGTCTCCTTACTCAAACCCTGTCACCCAGACACACGGGTCCCGGTCCGCCCCTCAGTCATCGAGGTAGAAGGAGAAGAGGAGTACGAAGTGCAGTGTATCCTAGATTCTAAAGTCATCAGGGGACGGGTATACTATTTAGTGGACTGGAAAGGGTACGGCCCAGAGAAGCGGTCCTGGGAACCCAAGTCCAATCTCCACTGCCCCTTATTATTGCGGCAGTTTCATTCCCGTCACCCCCTGAAGCCAGGCAGGCCGTCGAGACGCCGGACCTGGGGAGGGGGTACTGTCAGGGTGCAGGGACAGAGGAGATAGCTGAGGCGCAGCGTAGGCTTGAGCCCGACTAGAACTACACTTCCCAGACTCCTCGGGTGAGTCGCGCGGGGCCTTTATAAGCTCCGCCTACCTGTAACGCGGGGCTTGTCACTTTGAGTACTTCCGGGTCTCAGACGGAGATCCCTTTGACTGGCCTCGTTGCTACGGAGCGAGAAGTTCGGCATCGGAACGGACCTCTCCACTTCCAGGATTCTTCACGGGCGTTTGGCCCGTGTTCACCACTGCCGCCCTTCCAGAGCGCGGCAAGGAACTGAAAACCCTCGAGCCCCGCTGTGGTGAGCGCGGCTCCCATTCCCGGAGTGCAGGGCGGGTGCGTGGTACACACTCGCCAACCTGGTGGTGACGCGCTCTACGCGTTACCCGGCTCTATGGTTTTTTGCTACCGGATTATAAACCGCTACTCCCCCTTTGCATCGCGGTGACGACCGCACACCCCCCAACTTACCGCGAAAGCGCGGCTCTCTGTTCCCTTCCTCCCTACCCTTTCGGGGACGTGCTTCCCTACCGGGCCGACTCCCCAAGGACACCCGGGAGACGCCGGTAGATGGGCATGCCGAGATTCATGAAGACTTCCTGGTGAGGTAACCAAGGAAGATCCCGTATTCCCTCACTGCAGATAAGTACTATTAACATTCCTACCATTTAGTACTGTACTGAGACGTGTGTTTCTTCAAACCTGCAGACCTAAGGGAAAAGCAAGGACTGGCCAAAGTAAGTGTATAAGCGGGGAGGGGAGCTAGAGAAGGGGGGTTAGGAGCAGAGCGCGCGTCTGATGTGTTGTGTGCTTCTGTCCCACCTGCAGGGCTTCTTGGGGTGGACCTTACCAGAGAATGAGTATCTAGCAAGGACCTCCCGTGCCTGAGCCTGCCAGCAGTAGATTATTTCGTTTTGGTTCTTTTCTCCCTTTTTACCCTTCCCCCTAGAAGGGTGACATACATGCGGTGTTTTATGAGCACGCAGGGGTGTCACCCCTGTGGGGAGAGGGCCTCTTAGCAACGCATCGTTCCTGCTGTACCCTGCTGACGGTGAGTCAAGACTCTTCCTTCGCGACAGTGCCATTCTACTAGAAACTTACAAATAAAGTAAATATGCCAATGGGGCATAAGCCAATTCTACCAAGTTTTATTTATTTATTTCTTAATTGACATTTGACAGCTAGAAATCAACGCGTAGGAAACAACCCGTGCAGTACAGCAAACTACATATCACAGTAATATTTAACATCCACTCAGCAGACTGCGCTGCCCATCTCCACTTTCGCACACTAGTTATCAGCCACCCCACCCACTGTATATAATTTGTCATTTATAACATTTCTGGGCGTTCTAATAAAAATACTGTCACCGGGGCCCATATATCCTTGGGTCTAAAGGAAACTGGTAGTTCTTCCGCATAAATGTCCAAGTGTTCTCTACAATATACAACAGCCTTCACTCACCGCGCCACCGTAGGAGCCGTTCCCCCCAATTTGTGGCCACCAGTCTCATGGGTAGCAGTGTAGTGATGGTCACCAGTTTGCGGTTACTGGCTTAAGCAATTTGAAAAGTCCAAGTAGACACAAATGCATAGTGCACCCCACCTCTTCCATTATCATTTGTGACAGAATTTGTGTCACCTGGATCCAAAACCTATATATAACCTTGCAGCTCCAAGCAGGGTGCAGGAAATTGGCCGCAGCACGGCCACACCTTACACACCAGGAATCCTCTTGCAGCCCATATCTATGGAGCCATGCAGGAGTGTAATACGTTTGTTGTATGAACTTAAAGTGGATTATTCTAAGGTTGCAGTTTGCAGTGAGGTGCCCAGTGAGTGCAAAACATTTCTCGCAGTCCTCCCAGGTCAGAGGCTCGTCAGGCGCACCATTCCACCTATCTAGGGGCTGCAGATCTGACTTCTAGATTTTCTCTGATTGATGTGTTATATAATCTAGTTATCAACCCTTTCTGCTCCCCAGTGGTCATTAACATCTGAAACGCTTTTAACATCATCAGCTCTCTTGGAAACTCAGGATATTATGACCTTACAGCCACCCAAAGCCTAGTGTACACTAATCCTAGCAGCGCCGCATAGGGCTGCTCAGCAGTAAGTGCATCTAGTCTTAAAAACTGCCCGTTGTTGTGTAGTTCTCCCAGTGTATTCACCCCGGCAGTTCTCAGAATCCCCAATGCCCTGGGCTCATGAGTGACAGATATGGGTGGGTGAGCCACCAGGGGCATAGCCGGCGCATATATATTCCCTTCCCGCCCTAGCGCCCAACCCACTCCTAGGCTTTGAAGTGCTAGTTACAGTATTTATCTCCAGTCACGAAATCTCAGGCCTGTTCGTTGTACCATGGCAGTGAGCGGGATTGGATAAGCATCATCTACTTCCTCCGCCAGATGTGGCAGATAACTCTGTGGAAAATGCCAATGGTGTGCGAATTGAGCTTGCACACATAAATAATATAAGCGCACGTCCGGGGCGCCGATGCCTCCTCTCTCATACGGCTTCCTTAGAATGTCCCAGCTGCATCTAGGCTGCTTACCTGCCCATGCTAGTGTTAACATGCATGTTTTGATGGACGTGAATATTGCCTTGTTTAATATTATGGGTATATTCACAAACAAATATAAAAATATGGGCAATACCGAAATTTTCATTACTGCTATGCGGTCTGCCAAAGACAGTGGAAGACGTATAAATCTGGCGACTTGGTCCATCAGCTTCGTAATAGCCTGTCCACAATTCATGCGGACCACTACCTCCGGATCTCTATGTACCCAGATGCTTAAATACTTTACAGGTTTTGTTGCCCAGGCCAATGGAAGCTCCAGATCATGTGGAATGTTGTATAGTGTGAGGGGAAATATGGTAGATTTGTCCCAATTTATACTGAGGCCTGAATACCTCTTGAACCTTACATATTCCCGTATCTTGGGTGCCATATGTATTTCGGGCTCCCTCACATAGAGAAGCATATCATCTGCATAAAGAGATATTGCAAGGGGGCACTGACGAAATCTCAGCGTGGCCTGCACATTGCCTGATTATACATGCCAGGGACTCCAAAAATAGGGAGAACAACATGGGGGATAGTAGACACCCCTGCCTACTACCCCTACAGACCTCGATTGGATCAGAGATGAACTTCTTGATACGTAGCCTCGCTATTGGGTTGGAGTAAGGCAGGCGCACCCACCTCAGAAATGCAAGCGGCATCTCCGTACGGTGCAGTACTGTGAACATGTATCCCCACTGTATGGAATCGAAAGCCTTGGCAGCCTCTAAAAACACCTCCACAGCCTTCAGCTCTGGATTTATTTGGTGCAAAACTGCAAACAGGGTTCTTGGGTTATGCACCTTGGATCTCTGAGGCACGAACACCGATTGGTCCGGAAGGACCAGATTTGGCACAAGAGGTTACAGTCTGGTGGCGATTATTTTCGCCAGGATTTCGGTGCCGATATATTAATAAGTGATAACAGCCTATATGATTCAGGTGGCTGCATATTTCAGCTCACCCCAACGCTTCATGCCGCCGACCTAGTCCCTGCCAGATGCGTCTCCTTCTAGCGTTTCAGCTTTGTCTCTCTGGATTTTCGGTAGTGATTTGATGTAGTCCATAGACATTTTTGGTGAATTTAAAATCGTATTCTTTCCCTCAACCTCTATATGCAGGCAGGCCAGGTATAGCTTTGCATATTGGATATGTTCGGTGTGCAGATTCTTCTCAACTGGCAGGAATTCTCTTTGCGCCGCTTGAACTGAGGCAGTGAAGTCAGGATAGAAAGCAATGTAATTTCCTTGGTAGTTGATGGTCTGTTTCTCCCTCGTGAGGCGCAGCACCGTATCCCGATTGTTGAGCAATTTTGTAATGATCGGGCGTGGTGGAGGACCCAGGACAGGCCGTGCCGCCAATGACCTATGGGCTCTTTACACTATCAAGACTGCAGACATGTTTTCAGGCCCAAAGATCTGCCTTAGCATTGTCTCGATATACAGCTCTAGTCTTCCTATATTTGTCCAGTAATCCGGAGATTGTTTTGCTGTGACCATGCCTCTAAATCCTCATTTTTAGCCTGAATCACCCCGCCAACACCTTCTCCATATTCAGGCATTTAGAGGTCAAAGTTATTAGGTAATCCTCCGCGGTGGATATGCGCTGTTCTGCTTCTCTCAGCCTGGCTCCTTGCTTGTCTAACTTAGCTGCCAAGTGATCCATTCGCAGATTGAGCGCATCTATTTTTCCATCTATGGACTGCAGGTCATTCTGCATCGCCAGGAGTGTTGCCTCCAGCACCGTGGCGCCCTTTTCTGGGGGCTCCTGTTCCGAGTCTGGGAGCACATGCTGCTGGGTCCTGGCAGGTATTCGTGCTTTGAAGCTGAGGCATGCCTGTTTATGTGTTTTCCCCGTATTGCCTGTGTAGCCAAATTCCCCGCAGGCTAGCCTCTCTATTAATATTGTGACGGCTTTGCAGCAATATGTGGAAAAAGCTGACCTGTTACTCTTCATTGTGGGTGTTTCCTCTTAACTGCTTGTCGAGGAAACACTCAGGTTGCACTTTGGCCAAGGCCATGGAGTGGGCCCAAAGACTGCCTGATCCCCACAATGACCCTGAGATATTCAGCCAAGTTTCACTTCTTTTGTGAGATGGAGGGCATCCTTTCTGCAGCTCAGAAAGTCCGATATGTAGTTTGAGCATCATTCATGTATTCTTTCCCAGGGTGGCTCACCATCAACTTTTTGTTGACATTTTGCCTAAGCATGTTGCAAACAAATTGCTGGAGTACACAATCGAGCATAGGTGGACGGCAGAGGCTGCAGATGATTTAGCCATCCATTTGAAAGCTACTGCCAAGAGGAGAAATCATAGGGTGATGACTCTTTTTTATCTTCTGCTCTGTATGTTTTTTTGTTGGAAGTTGTGGGCTTTGGTGATAGTTACTTCACAATCTTTCTTTTCTTGGAGAGGTATTGTTAACAAGCTTTTTACGATTGTCTTAATGCCTGCTGTTTTTTACGTTTAGCTTTTTGCTACACTTTTTAAGTGGTTGGATAAGTTATTATGGTTAAGATAGTCACATTTAATGTCCATGCTTTGAATTTTCCAAGCAAGAGGCGCATAACACCTGGACAAACCTCACTAACCTGAATAAAAGTATCCTTTGTCTTTTGGATACCCACCTCTCCCGCACAGACTAGTCATGGTTACAATACAGGCTAATCCACCACTTCTGTTCTTCTTATACCCTGACCAAGCACAGTGGGGTGGCTAAAGGAGTATTAATGGAAAATAAATATTAAAATAGCTAATGTTTATGCCTCCAAACAGGTCACAGATCGTTCCCAATTCCATTTCTACAAACTTTATCCAAGTTTGCTGTGAGTGACGTTTTTCTCTTGGGTTCTCAAAAAAGAGGAACCGTGAGCTTTTTTTAGCAGGTCCAGCAAACGTACTCCCTAAGAATACTAGTTTAAATAGATGGGTGTGCAGTTTCTAGGACAGGTAGTGATGGTCAGGTCTGTGGAATAACCTCCCATTGGAGGATGTACCCTCACACACACCGAGAGGTGTCATGCTTCATCAATAAGGCGTGCTCCTCGTCGGGCCGGCGCTGCAGTGCCCGATGGGCACCCGCAAAGGGGCTCTTTAGCGGAGTTCTTTTTGATAAAGCCGTTTGGTGAGTGAGGGTGTGTGGTCTAAGGTGAGTAGTGTAGTCGAGTGATGCAAGTGTGTTAAAATAGGTTTAGGGAAGCCCTGTTTATTAAACTTTTATTAATGCGGCTTGCTAACCTAAGTAAAAACAGTGTAGCCCTAATTAGAGATAATGATCATATAGAGCGTGCGTGCTAAAAGTCTTGGTCAACGTGTTTCTTGCCATATCCAGCCCCTATGGGGTCTATTGGCAATTGGATCCATCAGTACCAAGCATCACAAATGCCCCACTACCTTTATATTGGTTCGTTCCTTGCCCTTAGTTACTGTTTTTTGTCCCTAATATTTCATAAATAGAATTCTTTCTAGAAGCAGACTCTTTTCAGCTGCTCCTGGTGTCCAGCTCCATTTGAATCTGGATCCTTACCTACTCCATCTGGGTTTTGTGGGTGCTAGGTTCCTCTATAATTCTATAACTAGATATACTGTCTACCTGTAGGTTTTATGTGTGTTTGGCATTTTCCTTTAATCAGTGACCCTTAAAAGAGATACCTGTTACTTATTTTATGTGAAAGAATAGCTATAGAAGGGGGGCAAACTTACTTTAGCTTTGTCCAAAGAAAAATGTGTGACTGTTGAGTCTAGCTATTGATAGAATGGTTACTAACCGGTCTAAAATGGCACTTGCTGTACCTTACTCAAAACTCCCACGAGCCGAAAAGAAAAGGTGGCTCTCTCTTGACATGTGAACTGTGTGTGCAGATGTGGAAGAGTAGGTCGCACACTGCTCGTCACACCAGCAAGTTGCCCCAAAGGACTGTGGGAAATGTAGTGGCGACGGCGGGTACGCCTATGCCACGAAATGTAAATAGAACAGTATGTGTTGCGTTAGCCATCCCTGGACACGTGTTTCGAGGTAGTTGCCTCTCGTCAGCAGGGAGCAGGTCAATGTAAAGGGGTGCCGTGTGGACTGCCAAAATGTAATTAAAAGCAGGTCAAGTACCTCTCCTGGCGCGCAGGTGCAGACCAAGGCTCGTCAGCCCGTTAGCTCAAGGAAGCCGTTTAAATTGTGGAAGAGTAGGTCGCACACTGCTCGTCACACCAGCAAGTTGCCCCAAAGGACTGTGGGAAATGTAGTGGCGACGGCGGGTACGCCTATGCCACGAAATGTAAATAGAACAGTATGTGTTGCGTTAGCCATCCCTGGACACGTGTTTCGAGGTAGTTGCCTCTCGTCAGCAGGGAGCAGGTCAATGTAAAGGGGTGCCGTGTGGACTGCCAAAATGTAATTAAAAGCAGGTCAAGTACCTCTCCTGGCGCGCAGGTGCAGACCAAGGCTCGTCAGCCCGTTAGCTCAAGGAAGCCGTTTAAATTGTGGAAGAGTAGGTCGCACACTGCTCGTCACACCAGCAAGTTGCCCCAAAGGACTGTGGGAAATGTAGTGGCGACGGCGGGTACGCCTATGCCACGAAATGTAAATAGAACAGTATGTGTTGCGTTAGCCATCCCTGGACACGTGTTTCGAGGTAGTTGCCTCTCGTCAGCAGGGAGCAGGTCAATGTAAAGGGGTGCCGTGTTTGTGCAGATGTGTTAACACTCTTATTACTTGGGGGCGAAGAGAAAGTTGGTGAACTTAATGTATCATGATTTCTCTAATCTTAGAAAGGGAGACTTCAGAGAGCTTTTATTGGAGCCTCCTTGATGCCTTTTAGGCAGTTTTTCTAAATAACGTGCAACCTTGCTGACTCCCAAATTGACCATTTTATCCAACTTAATTTTACATTCAGGCAGGACTACATCTCCAACAAGTGAGGAGGATATTGTTGTGGAAACTAGGGACGAACCCTCATTTTTGTGCTTCTTGTCAACCGTCTTAAAGGCTTACACTCCTAGCTAGGTATACTCCCACTGTTTTGCATGCATTACATCAAAGGACAATAATTTTGTATTCAAGGTAAGTATATCAGATGAATGCTATAGGAAAGTGCTCCTTTTTGTCATGGTCTTCGCACTTTTGCCATTGGTATTGATGATTTTTACCTGATGTGCACTGGGTCCCTGCTAACCAGGCCCCATTGCCAGTGCTCTTTCCCTAAAACAAACCACATGCTCAGTTGCACCCAATTAGCACAGCCTATAGCACCCGTATAAGTGATTAGTAAATGGTACCTGTAGGAAAAGTCCCAATAGTAGATATATAATAATGAAGTAGGAACGGAGTTGATATAGATAGTTTAGGTATTTAATCCACAGGAACTGAGTACAACAGGGACAAGCAGCTCTCACAGCACAACGGATAATGTCCCCAGAACCTCCCTTCAAGTCATAACATTCCAATTACATATATAGGTTCTAGTCTTAGACCACGAACCCACTTAAAGCGATACACCATCGCTACACATCTCCCTTCTTAATTATATATTTTTTTAATAGATAACATTTTAACGCAACACACATGTAAAATTGTTACAAAAATGTAATTAAAAGAAACTTGCTTAACACATCACTTAAAAACGCAACAAACCCATAAAGTTTCCTGGGAGCAGTGATACACCTACCAAATCTGCTGACTTTGCCCCCAGTGGTGCACTCATTGGTTAGCTCTTTACCCTGTGCATCAAATTCACTACTCCTTCCCTGAAATTGCCCATCCTTTAACTCCACACCCTCAGGGGTTTGCTCACTAATGTTATCATGATCACGAGAGACAACTTCACCTGCTCTGTTCTGCACAGTCTGAGAACCCAAAGGAGATGTAGACTGTGCACTCGTGCCCAGATCCATGTCCCCTAGCCTCTCATTGCGTTTTTCCAAAGCCGGAAAAACACCCATCCACCAATAGTCTCTTCTCCCCTCTGAAACACAATTTTTTGTAATACCATGATCATTTGAAAACGCAATGCGACTCATATGATGAATACTGCCATCATCGAGTTGCACCGTGTTTCTCATGACTCTTGTAATGGTTCTAGGATCTGAAAATCTGGATTGTAACTTGCTTGATTTTTTCGCAAGTTTAACCCTCACACTTTGTCCTACTTTGACACATTGTTCTTTCGTACCATGCTTATTGTCAAAATAAACTTTATTCTTTCCTTGTGAAATTTTGATAGCTTCCCTTACAAGATCAGCATCCCAGTCATATTTCCTGCTTCTGCCAATCCATCCTGGATTAATTTTACAATGGGGAAATCTACCACGCATTAAACCAAAAGGACTCTCCCCAATTGTGTCATGGGAGGTAATCCTATAGGACCAAATCAATTTATCTAGTTCATCATCCCAATTTTTATTACCTTTCTTTGCTAATTGTAAAATGCCCTTTAGAACTCTATTAACCCTTTCCACTACTGAATTACCCCTTGGGTGATACAAAGCTGTAAACTTCTGCTCAATACCAGTGTTTTCCATAAATTTACTCATCAACTCAGACTTGAATTGAACCCCGTTGTCAGTCAAGATGCACGCTGGAAAGCCTTCTCTCAAAAAACATTTCTCCAAAAAACAAATAACTGTTTCTGTGTTTACTTTCGTTACGACTTCAACCTCAATCCATCTTGAGAATATGTCCACAAGAACCACAATGTACTTAGTGACGCCATCCTGCCACTCTAAAGGACCCATTATGTCTAAAGCGACTTCTTCCCAAGGTAAATTTGGGCAAGGAAGGGATGACATGGGGGGATTAAGTGTTTTCTGTGCCTTGTCGGAGCATTTGCAATTAATACACTCCCTTACAAATCTTTCAATTTCCAAATCAATTCTCGGCCACCAATACAATGCTTTAATGTTCCTCTTAGTGCGAGAAACTCCCGGGTGTCCTTCGTGACCAATGACTATAATTTTGTTTCGCATACCTAGTGGAGGTATAACTTTTCCACCTCTACAAACAAATTCCCAATCAAGGCTCAACTCATCATGCACTTCCCAAAAAGCTCTTAGTGCCATATCCCGTTTGCAATCATTAGACCAACGTTGGATGACTCTATTTCTAACAGTCTCCAAAATTTTGTCCCTGCTACACTCCTGGTGCCAATCATTTTTACGCAAACCAGCGGTGTCATCAAATACACCTGCTACCGAGAATTCACACCAAGGATCCAAATCAATTTCCTTCATGGGTAAAGGAAGTCTGCTGAGGAAATTCGCTATGACATTCTTTGCGCCAGGTACATACTTCACCCCGTACACAAAATCTTGGAGTCGCATAGACATCCTTGCAATTCTCGCTGAAGCTCTAGACAAACCCTCAGTCGTCAGTAGTTTCATAAGAGGTTTATGGTCTGAGCGTAACAAAAATGTCTTTCGCCATATAAACTTCCTAAAATGTTCCATGGCCCAGACACAGGCTAAAGCTTCCCGTTCTATTACTGAATATTTCTCTTCCGTTGGAGAAAGAGAACAAGACGTGAAAGCTATGATTACTTCTTTCCCATCGTCGGATAATTGAGATAAGACCCCACCTAGACCAGTACCACTAGCATCAGTCATGACGATAGAGAACGCCTGTGGGTCAAAACCCTGTAAGGTGGGAGCATGAGCAATCGCCTCTCTAATGCTGATGAATGCGCTCTGACATGCAGCAGTCCACTCAAATACGGCCTTATTTTTCAATAAAGTACGCATTTCGTAAGTCTTTTTGGCAAAATTATAGACAAACTTCAAATAAAATTCAGCCAGACCAAGAAAAGAACGGAGTTCATCTTTAGATTTTGGTGGAGGTGCATTGAGAATGGCTTCAACCAAGCTACTTTTGGGTTTTATACCTGAACAACCAATTTCATGTCCTAAATATGTAACTGACTTTTCAGCAAACTTACATTTGCTGCCTTCAGCCACTAAACCATTTTCTCGGAGAATGGACAACACTTCTCTTAAGATCATATCATGGTGTGTTCTATCCTTCCCCATGATTAAAATGTCGTCTTGGAAGACTGCAACTTCTTGGATGTGGCTGAAAAGGTTTGCCATGAGCCTCTGAAATACTGCAGCGGCTGATGCCAAGCCGAAAGGCATGCATTTAAATCTGTAGCAGCCAAATGGGGTGCAGAAAGTGGTGAGATGCCTGCTACTTTTCTCTAAAACAACTTGATGATAAGCTGCTGATAGGTCCAAAGTGGAGAACCACTTTGCATTCCTTGTTACAGATCGCATTTCATCAATTCTTGGAAGAGGAAACTGGTCCACTAATATATTATCGTTGAGATATCTTAAGTCCACGCATAAACGGGCTTTGCCGTTCGATTTGCGTGTTGCGACTAATGGAGAAACCCATTCAGCAGCTTCCACCGTTTCAATGACATTATTATCTAACATCTTCTGCAGCTCCGCTTTCACTTCATCTCTGACAATGAAAAGAATGTTCCTTGCCTTGTGAATCTTGGGAATGGCCCCTTCTTTTAAGTGAATCCTATGTGTAAATCCCTTTAATTTGCCCATACTATTGGTGAAAACTTCTGGAAAGTCTTGTAAGACCCATTTCTTAGTGTCTTCCCCATCACAGGAGACTAAAACTTGTTCTTTGCTATTCGGATTCAGGATGATGTCTAATGACTTCTGATCTTTCCATCCCAAAACCGATGGGCCCTCTCTGGCTATATACAACTTTCCCACAGCTTCTCTTTCTTTAAACCTGAAAATGAGTGTCCTAAAACCTAACATGTCTATTTTGTCCCCCGTGAAGCTTTCAGCAGAGACATCATTAGGTTCTAACCATTCACCCATTTTGCTAATGAAGAGGTTGTTCCATATCTCTTGTGAGACTATGGTGAATGGAGATTCCGAATCAGCAGCTAATTGGACTAGAATGCCACCTAAAGAAACCATGCACAAAAGATTAGAAGATGAACTACCAGTAATATTCAGTACCACTTTCTTTCTTTGGATACAATTCACCTGTATTTCTGCATCACTGGCAGTTGAGGAACTATCACCATCCCCCTCTTGAACGCACTTTACTTTTCCTTAAGAATTCTTTTTTTGTTTGCGTCTACAAACTCTAGAGAAGTGTCCTATCAGACCGCATTCTAAACACTTAACCGATTTTGCTGGACACTTCTCATAACCTGCAGAGTGTGAATAACTCCCACATCTATAACAAATCATATTTCCAACTCTTCTATTTTCTACATTGTCAATTTATCATGCGAAAGCAGGGCTTTCGCACAACGCTCTGATAGTTCACCTTTCTTAACAATGGCAATGATGTCTTTAAGACAGCTTTCCCCCTCAATCCACAACTTATCCTGTAAGGTCCTATTCTTAGTGTACATGACAACCTGGTCTCGGATAAACTCGTCATGCAGTTGAGCAAACCTGCACTTGCTCGCTAATTTCCTTAATGCAGACACATATTCCTCTATAGTTTCATGTTTTTCCTGTTTCCTATGGAAGAAAGAATGTCTAGTGACAGCAATACACACAGAAGGAGAAAAATGATCATCGAGATCTAAGATTGCTGATTTAAATACGTCCAGATCACCCTCTGATCTCTCAACCTTGTTCATTTCATTAAAAATACGTAAACCTTCAGGGCCTAAAGAGTACAATAACATTCTCTTTTTCCTTTCAGGTGAAAATGTTCCACTGATGTCCTCTAAATTTGCAATGTAATTGATGAAATACTCCTTCCAGTCCAACCATGCTACAACTGGTTCACCAGGAGTAGGTAAAAATTCTTTTGGCGAATTGATGTGTGGACTGGAAAAGTTTCCATCCTCAGAAGTGGTATTCCTTGTGTCAGTGGATGAGGTGTTGGTCGGCATGTTGGTGAATAATGCGGAAATGACAAACAGAAATTAATTAAAGTTAAATACACTTGGTGATTACACCGTAAACTTGTGACTTAATCACTACTTCAAGTCTGTTCCTCTGGTAAACTTGTGACTAGATCACTACTTCAAGTATACAATGCTGTGCAGTTGTAAACCATCGACTTCACGGAAACTTCCCTGATGTACTCAGCAGAACATAGTACTTAGAGCTGCTTGAGTAAAAAAAATGTGGAGGACCAAACATTTAAACATGTCTAATTGTTTCCCTTTTTTTTTTTTTAAATACCTTTATCCCTTTTTTTTTTTTTTTAATCTCCTGAAGGTTCCCTTTAAGTTGCTTTTCAATAGCGCGCGTTTGTTTTCCCTTGCACGCATACGATACGAAGACTCCAGCGTGTGAAAATGTTCCGTCCGTGAGCTGCTGTCATAGCAACCAAATCAACATAAAGATGGTGTCCTAAAACATAACGTGGTGACGATTTATGCCGTCTTCCCCACGTACGTTTGTCAATAGAGCTCTGCCAGTCAGCTGGAGATACGTCGGGATGCGTAGGTGCAATGCTGTGCAGTAGTTACAGACAGAAGAATCACGTCCTGGGAGAGCACGACAGCGTGACGCGTTAAAGTTCTGGAAATGCGCTCGCGGATTTAAGGAGCGTATTAAGCGACTTTTGAATGTAAGTCAACTCCACAGTTATTAATTTTCAATAAAGTATAAGCAACACAACCTTTTGAAAGCAGTGATCACGCTTACCGCAAACACGAGCGGTCACTCGGCTGGAATAGAAAAATCAATCTGCGAGGTAGCGCGATTGACAGTTGCTCCTGATGAAAGGAAAGAAAATCCTTTTCGCTTCCTCTGTAGATGCCGGGTGTAGATGATCCCGTCGTTCTGTAGGCAGATAAAGTTGAGCTTCTTACTGCTTTACCTTTTCTTTGTTCTTTTTCTTTTTTTTTTTTTTTTTAATAAAGATCCCAAATCGTTGCCAAAATTGTGTAGGAAAGTCCCAATAGTAGATATAGAATAATGAAGTAGGAACCGAGTTGATATAGATAGTTTAGGTATTTAATCCACAGGAACTGAGTACAACAGGGACAAGCAGCTCTCACAGCACAATGGATAATGTCCCCAGAACCTCCCTTCAAGTCATAACATTCCAATTACATATATAGGTTCTAGTCCTAGACCACGAACCCACTTAAAGCGATACACCATCGCTACAGTACCCCTGGTACCTAGGGCATGGGTACTAAAGAGGGTCCCTAAGGTCTTCCAGAATGGCGCCGGAAAGACAGCAACACCCAATGCAGGCTGTGTGGTTACCACACCGAGGGGTTGGAACACATAGTCTGCTTATGCCAAACAATGCTTGCTTTTAGATGCTCACTATTGCGGGAAGAATGGATAAGACTTGGAATTCGATCTTGCCGCCAAGCCATAATAGCAGCTTTTTACCCGGATAACACAAAGTTGAATATCGGGCTCGGATAACACAAAGTTGAATATCGGGCTAACAAAATTTGTAACTAAAGCATTAAGCCAGTTGGAAGTTACCAGGGCTGCCAACCCTGTCCTATTAGAGCTGAGGGAAACTCCATCATTGAGCGTACCAACGCCTTGTCGGCTGTCAACAAATTGTTGATCGTACCTGGTTCACGAGACTTTTAACATCAGTTAAGAAGTCAAGTCGAGTTTTAACCAAAATGTTATTTTAACAATTTTTAAGAAATGTATCCATTTTATGAATACGATGCATGCTTTTATATTGTAAGGTTTTAATTTACCAACAATAAAGTTTTTACTTACAGGGTCCCTAAGGGCTGCAGCATGTATTCTGCCACACCTTAGGCACCCACACCCAAATCCATGCAGACTACCATTTCAGGCTGCATGACATGGTGCAAACCATTTTGAAAATCCAGCATGGCACGCTCCCTGTGTGCCATGCCCACACACTGCATATACTATATTTAAATCACCCCTACAGCAGGCCTTGGAGCCCTAAGGCAGGGTGCCTTAAAGTATCTGTGTGGACATGTCTGCATGAGCAGATATGCCCCTGTGATGTCTGGTTCCATTGTCACAACATTGCACGTGATAAGGAAGCCATCTTAAGTATATGTAGTGGGCACTGGTCATTACGAGTTCCCCAGCTACATGATGGCTTTACTGAAACCCATTATGCTTGGTATCAAACATCTTGTCTTACTAAATCTGTGCTATTGCCAGTAATAGATTTATTATGACATGCACCCAGAAGGCACCATAGAGGTGCCCCCAGAAAAAATACCCATATCTAGTGTGCTGGTTGACTGATATTGTCCAGCCTGCCACCACAGATGCATTTCGGACCCCCTGCAGGTGAGAGCCACCCTCTCAGAGGCCAGAAACAGTGCGTGCTCTAGAGGAAGGTATTCACACCTTCTTCAGCAGGATGACTAGTGTTTTAGCATATCATGGCCAGAGGCTTCAAAGCCTCTACCACGTTTGATATGTGACCCCGGCTTCCCCCAGACCTGGTAGATGCTACCTCCTGTCCAGAGGCCCATTTGGCACCAGGATGTGCAGACAATTGGCCAGTGAGAAGGCATGTTTACTCTCAAGCTAGTCACACCCCCAAGGTGGGCTACCTGCAGTGAACAACAAAAGAAGGATTCAACCATCTTGTTTTTAGTGAAACCAGGGTCAGGTTTATGCCCACGTTTATGGAAGTGGTAAAATAGGGGGTGTAGTCATCCCAGGGGTAGGTCGCCTATGGGGCTACTACCTTTAACTCCCCTTAACGCCCCTAAATTCAGTACTTAGATGGCCCCCTGACACCAGGAATCAAGATTTGTCAACTGGAACCAGAAGAAGGACCAAGAAGAGCCGAAAAGCGCAAGAACTGTAGACCAGCTCAGAATTTGTCGCTAAACCCTGCCTGCCTGCTGCTGTCCCGACAATTGCAAAGACCTGTCTTGTCCTGCAGCTGTGCATTCTCCTAAAGCCTTGGAGGGCTGCCAGCGCTGCGCCAACTAGCCAGCATCACTCCATGTAAACGTAACTTTGAAGTTCGTGAAATGGCGAGGTTGCACTTCCTTCAAATTAGACATTGATTCATGCATCTGTAGGTTAGACAAGTCACCCTGAGGAAAGAAATTAATTTGAAAAGTTCCTCTGGGTAAATCCCAGGGCCTGAGGACTAATGTCCACTGACAACCTGCACTCCTGTTTCCCAATACTCCTATAAATAAATGGAATAGAGTGGTCAAGGGATACTTAGGAACTTGAGTGGGGATGTTTTTGGGAACAGACTCGATAAAGTATTTTATTATTGGTATTACACCAGCTTAATTTTCTGGAGTGGGTGAGATGTGCTACCTATGTGGTTTTAATGTATTGAAACAAAAAATGTTTGGAAAGAGGTCTCCAGTGTCCTCAAGGACAACCTGGATTACCCCATCGCTGCTTTGCCCGAGGTCCGTCCACTAAGTTTGAGACCCCTTAGGAGTGGCTTCAATGTTGAAGGTCAATAGGGCTCTGATTCTACAACAGCCTTTCAGAAGCCTAGTTATCTATGGCGAATTCAGAGGAAGAAGGCTGAACTGCCCACTAAAATCCACTGGCAGATTTGTGAGTGGATCATTTTGGTCCTGGAGTGCCTTACAATTATTTTACTACTTTTTACCTGTTGTGATATAATCTGGAAGCCTGTTTTGGATTATTTTATATAGTGTTTTCAGTATTTTCCCACTTGACCACACTCAAGTTTCTATTCTCTTTTCTTAATGTGTTTTTGGAAATGTGTCGGATTTTGCTGTTTATAAAATTTAGTGAATGCACAGGATATTCTGTTCTAATGCTCAGACTTGTGTGTTTCGGTGGTGAGCAGGGGTGATAAGTGGTTGTGACTAGGGGAGTTTCCTGTGAAGCTTTAGTCTTGTACTGGTGATTTATATAAGTATTACTTTCTGCTGGCTCTTCGTATACCCTATTAACTTTAAAAAAACAACTTTGTTTATTCAATTTTTCGCACACAAAACTGAGCGGTCCTACAGCAGAGTTACCCACGGTAATATTGTTCAACTGATTTCCATTATACATCTGAGTCGTATATACATTTTACATTTACTTATACATGAATGGCATAGTAATATACATATCAGTATACTTAGCTAGGAAGTTGCCCAAATACCAATCTCTACATGTCACTGCTACTGACAGATCCACTGTCCTGCTCAACTCCCGCCCCCGTTGGAGTAAACAAATCCCTGCATAACTCTCTCCAAACTACAATGTCTTCCTCTCCACATCCTTACGACAAGCCTTCATATGCAGTTCTTCCACAAGGGACCACTCACCCACATCCCTTATACAGCTTTCAAAGCTGGAGCCCGTTCACCCATCCATATATCGTATTAACTTAGTTTTAAATACAAATATGTTTTACAAAAAAGGAAATGGGTTTCCCTAAGTATTTGGTCGCTTAAGACTGCTTATGCTACTCCCTTTCAGTCAGTTATTCCTGCTGAGGAACGTAACCTATGGTTGATTGGTAATAGGAAGCCAGGATACATGAGCACATAATTGTTATTCTGTGGTGCCTCCTCTTGCCTGTCTCTCTGCCATTGATAAAGTCATTGCACTGACAAGCTTCTTAAGAATGGGGCAAGTTGTGAAGGTGCACATCCTTGTGGGGAATCTCTAGGAATGCGTACCACATGTATGCATGCGGTGCCTGCTACACATGGCTTGGAATTTACATTGAGAAGTAGTTTTCAGCCTCTTCACTGAGGTGCGATTAGGAGAGACCCTTTGGACAATCAGCAAAGGATTCATATTAGAGGCTTCTGCTTCCGATCTGTCCCTGAATAGAGCCTGAGCATAACAATAGTCAGCCCCTTGAGGTCCCAGAGTCTCCAAAAGGTCTGTTACTAAAACATCCCAGCGACAAGCTGATAGGCACAGAGTAATCATTGATGGCAATCACCATGCCTCCTAATCCCTGAAATGAAACAACTGGAATAGTTTGAGAAAAAGGCAGATAATGGATGGGCTGGAGCACAGTGAAGATGTTTAAAACATTTGGATTGTTAGAATAAAAAGAACTCACTTGTGGGCTCACTTATGACAGACCATTGAAAATACAATATTGATTGTGAGCTCCTGCGAGGAGCTGGTGTCAAGCCACTTTTATTGCTTTGAAACCCTCACTAAGAACAACATTATCAAATCATTTCTGTTTTTTACAGCTCAAAAAAGTTTGGATGATCATGGCAATGAAAACTTGAACTATCAGATGAAGCTTGCAGTGTTTTGGGACAGATTGGATATTGCCAGGGATGCTGTGACCCAGGAGATGGAGGTAGGAGGAATAACTGATATTTAGCAACATGCTTTGACATCCAGCTTATAGCAGAGCAGATTTATTTTTTACTGTGGAAACTCATCAGCCCTCTACTTTTACTACCCTTGCTTGATATTATGTTATCTGTGTTAATTGGTCTTTACCGATTATGTTTACTTTAGTTCTGGGCTACGGTTTCCAGAGAATACCATAGTTAATATGAGTTTGCTGGTCTGTTTATTTGAGGTAAAATATGCATTTATCAGTACCCGATCTGGCACACAAGAATGCCAGAGCTGACATCTGACTGCAGGAGCTGTGGAGAACAAGGAGCACAAATTTACCCTGGACTTCGCAGGAGATAGCAGAATCTAGTCTGACGTAATGTGGCAGTGACAAAGTTCATGAGAATCCTGGAGTGGTAGGGGCACTGCAAAGGGCAACCCGGCAGTTGAAGGGATCATGGGCAGGTAGAGAACAGCCTGCAGGAGGCAGATGTACCAGGACCATCATGAAAACACTACCTCCTGAAATACCTCACAAGACAGAGAGAATTGAGGGCCAATCAAGACTACTGAAGTTAGAGGAATGTACCCTTAAGCCATGTAGGGATGAACCCAGTGATGGCCAAGCCCAAGGGTTTAACAAGCCTAACAGCAATAACAGACTCCAGGAAGATGCAAGCTCATAGCTCGTTTCTCAGGTTATATAGACCAGCTAGGGGATGCAGGATGGGTAAATAAGAGTCCTCATCAGAACATTGCATCCATCTGTCCTTTAGGTAATCCTTCATCTTTTTAGGGTTTCTGAAATAGAGGTGTGGGGCAGCCCTCAGCATAGTTTGTATTTAAGATTTGAAGGTTGATCTTCTAATTTCCCTCAAATATTTTCTTACAGACCAGTCCTCCAAAGCTATAAGTAGCTGGTCTAGTCAACCACAAAATTAGATGTTCCTATTTTAACTGATCTGCTGAACAGAGTAGGCAGACAAGAAATTCAGGTTTTTGTCTGAGTTGCTTTGATTCCTTATCCAATGATTGTCTGAAACCGGGTTTTATTTGTGATTGGTCTTTACTAGCATTTCACTGTTTACAATGCATAGGATTTGGGGCAAAACCCCTCTGCACATATAGCTAACCAAGCAAGTTCAGTTTATGTTGGACCTATTCCTCCTACATGAACATGAAAGAGGTTTTCAAAACTGTGGATCAGTGGCTCCTCTCTAATATGCCCCAGGAACACCACATCACCAGTGCCTGACCTACAACCAAGATGAAGCCACCAGGTAACTAACCTGTGGCATAGTTAACAGACTCACACTTGTCAACATAAGCATACGTAGGTTAAATGACAGGTAGCAGACCCACTAATTTCTTCCTCAGTCTCAGTGACCCCATAGCTGCATTACCATCCACTTACTAGGGGGAGGTAACCTGTTCTGCTTCCCAAACTATATATTTAGTTTGACGTGCATTTTTGAGTCTTACTGAACAAAATGTTCAACATGCCTTTCTGCAGCTTCTCCACTTCTTTTCTTTTCCTCTATGGTGTGCTTTTCTTATCTGGAAATATCAGAATCAAGGAACCATTACACAAAACCTTTCCTGTCTGTTGAATGGTTTCAACCAAATATTCCTCACCTTTTGAATCTTCCCAGACGCCAGACTGACTTCTTAACATTCTTGCAATAGTGGCTGTGTGCTGGCCTCCATCTTGGCTGCATCTTACCCTAGATATGACAAAACAGAGCAGAATATAGGTAGGGTGATGTCACTTTGTTTTTATTAGCACCCTGTAGCGCAGATCCGAAGTTCTCCTCCTATAAATTTTGGGGTTTTACTAGTTAGCTTTCTCTCAAAGTTTAAACTTCCAGAAGTGTAACAGAGATTTTGCCACTGAAGAATACACGGTTCAAAGTATGTTTTACTTGTTAGAAGCAGATTTTGATGACAGACCCACAATGTGCCAGTTTGTGGAGTGTGGTGGCTAATCATGGTTCCCAAGTCTGGCAACCACATGCTTGTTGTGCAGGAAGGCGACTAGGTAGCAGAAGGCCAAATTTTACATGACCAGATACAAGAAACAAGGTTGGCCCTGCTCCAAGGTGCCCTCATCATGAATGTCGTAGTCAAAGTGCAAGTCAAACTAGAGAGACAAGAAAAACATGTATTTCTAATGGATACTTCTACCTGTGGATTCCTCACCTTTCAAATACCCCCTGCTCCAGCATTCCACGGGAAAATTCTTTCCTAGCTCTCCCACGTCGACGAAGACGTCACAATGGATCAGCTCCGCTTGCGGCACCGTATGACGTCATCGGAGCCACAAAAGGACCTCGTCGGCGTGCTGACGTCAGTTCCCTTTTTTCCGCGCCGTCGACGCTCAGCGGTTTTTTCCAGGGCTCTCCATTTTCATCGTGGTAAACTTTGTATGTCGTAGTTTGTCAGAATGGCTACTTCTAGGAAAACAGGATTCAAACCCTGCAGGGAGTGTGGCGGACACATGTCTATAACGGATCCACATGATGACTGCCTGTGGTGTTTATCCTCGGACCACGACGTCGAGGAATGCAGAAGCTGCAGGAAAATGAATCCTAAGGCTATCAAAGATCGTGAAGCCAAATTGTTTATGGCGAAAGCCAAGAAGGAGAAGAGAGGTAGAAAGAGGGCAAAATCTTCATCTTCTTACACTTTGAGGTCGAAGAGACATAAGAAATCCAAGAGAAGACATACCTCTCGACATTGTTCTTCGAAGGTCAGAGTGTCGAGATCGAGGTCGCTGACTCCAGCTGAGCAACCTCGGAGAAGGGACTTTATCTCTCCTACTCCTTCTCCTGGGGCGACGCCAGTACCATCTCCGGCTGCGGCGTCGCAGGTTTCTGAGACTTCTTCGCTTCATGAAGAATCACAAGCTCCAGCTACGTCACCGGCGCCAGGAGGGTCCTCTCCAGGCCGTGTGGCTTCACCTGTGTGGACGCTGTCCCCGATGCCGCAGGCTCCAGTGCGACCTCAGGTGACTCCCCTACAGGAAGGTACGGATTCATATCCTCCTTTTCCTGCTCCTGGGGCTGACTCTTCGCATTTTCTCAATGCGATGTTTGGTTTATTTGCAAGAGCCTCAACTCCATCCAGTGCTCCTTCGGGCCCCGCGGGTCCTCTGGCTTTCAACCTGGGTGTGCCTCAGTTCTATCCCCAGACACCTTTCATGCCATTTATGCCGTCGACTCCGGCTTGGCATTTCCCGGCACCGAGATCGTCTACCCCGGCTCCCCGGACTCCTTCAGCTGCTGAGTCTGCTCCACCTCGGATTCGATCAATGTCGAAGTTCGATGTCGAGGCTCCTCCATCGATGCCGCTGGTGTCTTCTCCGGCGCCGCATGTGGCTCCGCCGACGCCGTTGCCTAAGCAACGCTCCAGGAGAGAAGCTCAGAGATTGGTTGAGGAGGAGGAGTATTTGCAAGAACAGGAGGAAGGAGAAATTGTGGACTTTGTGGATGAGTTTGAGGGCCTTCAGGAAGCTAGTGGCCTAGATACTTCTCCTGAGTATGATTTACCATCTGCAAGTGGTTGTGTTGGGCAGGACGTTGCACCTTATCATGTTGTAATTAAGAAGGCAGCTGATTTATTGGGCCTTAAACTTCCCTCTGCTGAGGTTAAGTCTAACATACTGACGGACGTTTTGAATACTTCATCATTTACCTCTGAACCCCTACTTCCATTCACAGAGGCTTTAACAGATCCAATTCTGGAGGTGGGGCAGAAGCCTTTGTCTGCTCTGGCGGTATCTCGTTCTATTTCGAGAAGATACAAGCCTGCCCCTGGTGATCCGGCTTTTTTGTCATCACATCCGACACCAAAGTATCTAGTTGTCCAAGCTTCTTGCTCAAAAAAGTCTTTTGGTGCTTTTCCTACCATTTTGGGTGACAGGGACTCAAAAAAGACAGAGCAAGCTGCGAAGGAAGTATTTTCATCTGCAAGTATGGCTCTTAAGTCAACTTATGCGACTTGCCTTCTTGGACGATATATACATGCTTTGATGGACTCTGTTGTTCAGCTTGCTCCTAAGTTATCTGAGGAGGATCGTGCCAACTTCTTGGAAGTCCTTTCGGATTCACAGGCCGCAGCACGTCAAGTGATTCAGTCAGGCATGGACACTGCTGACTCTGTGGCTCGTGTTATGGGGTCTTCTGTGGCTACAAGGAGACAGGCATGGCTCAAGTCTTCAGGATTTTCGGCTGATGTACAGGCAACCTTGTTGGATTTTCCCTTTGATGGGTCAAGGCTCTTTGGTTCTAAGGCGGACTCAGCCTTGGAGCGTTTCAAAGATAGTAGAGCCACCGCAAGATCTTTAGGCCTCCAGGTTCAGTCTAGAGGTTATGGATACAAGAGATATCGGGGCTTTGGAAGATCTGCTTCCTTTCGTGGCCACCAACAATTTCAGCATAGCCATCAACAGCAAAATCCCTTGTACAAATCATACAGAGCGAAGAATAAGAGAGGCCTCAGGGGTACAAATCGTCAGTAAGCCTCTTCCTCTACCTCCCCTCCTGCCACCGTTGGTACATCAGGAAAGCAGTACTAGATTCCCCATCTTAGAACATGTTGGTCCAGTTGGAGGTCGGGTGTCCCACTTTCTACAAGATTGGAGACTGATCACATCAGATTGTTGGGTCTTGAATCTTGTAGAGAATGGGTACGCCCTCCCATTTTTGGAGCTTCCTCCTCCTTACCCTCCTCGCCAGGGTGGTTGTTCAAAAGACCACTTGTTGCTTTGGCAGCAGGAGGTTCTCACTTTACTCTAAAAAGGTGCGATAGAGGTGGTTCCGGAGCAGTAACGGGGTCAGGGTTGTTACTCCCGATATTTCCGGATCCCCAGAAAAGATGGTCGCTTGAGACCATTCAGGATTTTGAACCTTTCCCTCAGACAGGAAAAGTTCTAAATGTTGACCTTGGCTTAGGTTCTCCTTGCGCTGCAACAGGATGACTGGATGGTGTCCATCGATCTGCAGGATGCATATTTTCATCTTCCCATCCTGAAGTCACATCGGAAGTATCTCCGGTTCACGGTGGGATCGCAACATTACCAGTTTGCAGTTCTTCCATTCGGTCTAACTTCCGCGCCTCGAGTCTTTACAAAGGTGATGGCGGTGGTAGCGGCTCATCTCAGAAGGTCAGGGGTTCCTGTTTTCCCCTACCTGGACGACTGGCTGTTGAAAGCGGAGTCTCCAGAGTTGGTTTCGCGCCACTTGCAAGTGACAACTCAGCTGTTGTTCAAATTGGGTTTTTCAATAAATGTACCCAAATCTCACCTGGTGCCTTCTCAGCGCAGCCTGTTCATAGGGGCAATACTGGACACTTCTGTGTGCCAGGCATACCCTGCTCCGCAGAGGATTCTCGACATACAGGATATGATTCCTTTGTTTCACGATGGAGCGGTTGTTCCAGTCCTGAAGGTTGTTCGCCTGCTCGGTCTGTTCGCTTCCTGCATTCTGTTGGTCAACCATGCACGCTGGCATATGAGGGCACTCCAGTGGTGCCTCCGCAGGCAGTAGTATCAGCACAACGGAGATCTCGGGTAGAACATCAGAATCTCCAGAGAAGCTGCAGCGGAGCTGTCTTGGTGGAGTGTGCAGGGCAACCTGTTTCAAGGAAAGCCCTTTCAGCCTCCTCCGCTGGTGGCCACAGTGATCACGGATGCCTCCACTCTAGGGTGGGGTGCTCATCTGGGGGATCTGGAGATCAAAGGCCTTTGGTCTCCAGAGGAGAGGTTACTTCACATCAACCTTCTGGAATTGCGGGTGATACGTTTGGCACTGAAGGCTTTTCTCCCTTCCCTTCGCGGTCGGTCGGTTCAGGTCCTGACGGACAACACTACCGTGATGTGGTACATCAACAAACAGGGAGGTGTAGGGTCGTATTGCCTCTGTCGAGAGGCTCTGCGGCTCTGGTCCTGAGCTCAGGGCCAACGGATTTGTGTGTTTGCAAATCATCTGGCCGGTGTGCTGGATGTTCATGCGGACAGTCTCAGTCGGCGTTACTCGGCCAATCACGAGTGGCAGCTTCATCCGGAGGTGGTCCATCGCATCTTTCAGATTTGGGGATCCCCTCGGTTGGACCTGTTTGCCACTCACGAGAACGCGCACTGCCCATCATTCTGCAGTCTCCAGTATCCGTTGCAGGGAGCTTTGGGGGATGCGTTTCAGCTAGATTGGAGCTCACAACTTCTTTACGCGTTTCCTCCCATACCCTTGATTCCTCAGGTTCTGAGGATGATTCGCCAAGACCGGGCCCGAGTTATATTGATCGCCCCGGATTGGCCAAGAAGGGTGTGGTACACAGATCTTCTTCACCTCTCATCGCACCCTCCGCTCCGTCTCCCTCTCAGGGCAGACCTCCTCTCGCAGTCGCAGGGGCAGGTTCTACAGCCCCACCTCCAGAGCCTGCACCTTCATGCCTGGAGATTGAACTGGGCAACCTGAGTTCTTTATCTCTCCCGCCAGAGATAGTGGATGTTATTCTATCATCCAGGCGACACTCCACTAAGTCTGTTTACTCTTCCAGGTGGTCCAGGTTTGTGAAGTGGTGCGGAGAGAGAGACATTGACACTTTGAAGGCCCGATTGTCTAATATTTTGGAGTTTTCTCTATATTTAGCACAGCAAGGTTGTGCTGTAGCCACTGTTAAGGGATATTTATCTGCTTTGTCGGCCTTTTTATGTTTGCCGGACCAGCCGTCTTTATTTAAGTCCCCCATTGTCATGAGGTTCATTAAGGACCTTACAAATAAGTTTCCTCCCACACCTTTCATTATGCCTCAATGGGATTTGAATCTGGTACTCACGTTTTTAATGGGTTCTCCGTTTGAGCCTCTTCACTCTTGCCCGTTGAGGCTTCTTTCTTTTAAAAAGGTTTTCTTGATTGCCATTACCTCGGCTAGGAGGGTAAGTGAGCTTCTTTCCTGACCATTCATGCGGATTAGTTGGTTTTAAGGACCAGGGCTGCTTTCCTTCCCAAGGTGGTTACCCCTTTTCATATGGGACAATCCATCACTTTACCTACCTTTTATCCTCCCCCTCACCCTTCCAAGGAGGAAGAGAGACTGCATTGGTTGGACCCTAAGAGGGCTGTCAGCTTTTATTTAGATCGGACTAGAGATCTGAGGCAGGATGATCAGCTTTTCGTGGGCTACGTTGGGAAAATGAAAGGCAAGGCAGTGCACAAGAGGACGCTTTCCAGGTGGAGTATCTTGTGCATCAAGATTTGCTACGCCCTGGCCAAGAAGGAACCTCCTGAAGGTATCAGAGCTTATTCCACCAGAGCTAAGTCTGCTTCTTCTGCTTTGGCTAGAAGTGTTTCTGTTCATGATGTCTGTAAGGCAGCAACTTGGGCCTCCCTCCACACCTTTGCAAAGCATTACTGCTTGGACTCTGAGGTTAGGAGGGATGGCCATTTTGCTCGCTCTGTTTTGCAGGATTTTTTGGTCTAGTCAGGTGGACACCCTCCTCCGGGTGGGGTACGGCTTTGGGAATCTATTTGAAAGGTGAGAAATCCACAGGCAGAAGTATCCATCAGAAGAACAAGTTACTTACCTTCGGTAACGCTTTTTCTGGTGGATACAATATCTGCCTGTGGATTCCTCACAGACCCACCCGCCTCCCGTTGTCCACCTGTTTCTACCTAAAAATAGTTTATTTTGATATGTCTTAATCATGTTTATACTTTAATAATGAGAATTGCTTATTTTGTAACTATTTCTCTATACTTTTATTTATTATGCTCTTGTGAAATGTTTGCATTTGAAAATGTGTCGGTCCTCCCGTTTGCCTCGGTGGCACGGAGAAATGGGTGGAACTGACGTCAGCACGCCGACGAGGTCCTTTTGTGGCTCCGATGACGTCATACGGTACCGCGAGCGGAGCCGATCCATTGTGACGTCCTCGTCGACGTGGGAGAGCTAGGAAAGAATTTTCCCGTGGAATGCTGGCGCAGGGGGTATTTGAAAGGTGAGGAATCCACAGGCAGATATTGTATCCACCAGAAAAAGCGTTACCGAAGGTAAGTAACTTGTTCGTTTGGTGGAAAGGCCAAACAGTTACTATTTTTTGAACCCGACTCTCACTTTGTCTTCTTCCTTGGAGCCTATTACGAATCTCAAGCCAATACACAGAGAGTTCTCTGAATCTGCTGACCCCTTCTGGTGTGCCTTTCTATCTGCAGGGACCCCTAAAGCACTGTAGTCACATTTTCATTGGCTGGCCATTCCCAGTCACCGAACGACTTTGTTTGAAGTTTACCTGTTCCAATACCAGCTTAATACTGGCCTTTCACTCTTCTGACGAAAGCCTCATTGGATATTGCTCCATTGGCTCCACCACCAACTCAAGCAATGTGAACACCAGATTTATCTGCTCCCATGTTGGAAACTGGGCTTCGTTGCAGGTGCCTTTCACTTTTTTACCCCATTTTGGTCTACTGTATGCTGTGTTTTTTACTCTGATTGTGCGCTGGGACCTGCTAACCATGCTCTAATGCCCATACTCTTTCCTCTAAAAGTGATGTGAATTGGTACACACAATTGGCAAGGTACTTTGCCCCCTCAAAAGTCCCTAGTATATGGTACCAGGGATACCCAAGGCAAGGGTGGTAAAGGGGTCACCAGGGCAACAGCATTATAGTGTGCCACTCTGTACGACCTAATTAAATGTATGTTTGCAGGTCTGCTATTGCAGCCCTGCACGGGCAGCCTATATGCTCGACAGTGACTCTGCACATACCTTGTGCTGTAGAGCCACAGCACTGCTTTAATATAGGTAAGCCCAGGAGGTAGAGTGCATTATATTAAAGGTGTTGATGTGTATGTTGTTACATATATATCCCTACAGTAACCCTGTAGAGCAAGGTTTTACTGTAAATGACCGGCGGTCCATAGAGTAACATGGGCTGACTACTGAGAAACCTCAAGATAGCCAGCTCCATTATGGATCGACCAAATTGTTTAGTGTTTGATGTCCAATATCGTGCTTTTTTTACCCCCAACACAATTCTCGGGGCAAGGGTGAGCTGGCATGCACATAGGTGCCACCCTGAGTCGGTACCCACCTAAGGTTTAGTGCTCCAGTGCCTTGGTGGGCTTCCCTGAGCCGTTAGCCACCAAGACAGGAGTCTGCACTCCTGGTAGGATGTGCTAGCACTTCCCCAGCACAAAGGCAAAAGCCTGGGCAGAAAAGAGGTCACACCTTCTCCCTTCCAGGATAGTTAGTAGTGTTGACAGCAATCAAGGTGGTGAGCCTCAAAGGCTTCACCACCCTTGATGTGCAAGTGTACTTGTCCCCTACTCGAGGACAAAGCCCTTCCCGCCCTGTCTGGCCGACTGGTGGGAACATTAGTTATTCAGGAGGCGTACACCTCTAAAAGGCTAGCCACACCTTTATGGTGGACTAGGAGGTCAGTACAGCCAAGAAAGAGTTATGCCAAGTTTAAAGACCCTAAATTAGAGGGCTTTGGGTAGAAATGCGACATACACCTCCCTAGGGGCGGGTAAACCGTAGGGACCAGCAGCCCATTGCCCACTGTCCCTTATGTCTTTAAAGCCCCCAAACTAGGATTTAAGGGGCTCCTCTGACACCAGAACCTCAGTTTTGACTTTGAATCCGAGAAGAGGCACAAAGAAAACCATATCACCGACAGCAGGAGCTTGAATTTTGCTGCAGTGCAAAGATAGGACACTTAAGTGCCCTGGAGAGACCATATATTGGAACTGTGTGTTTGACGTATGTCTGTGGCACAAGCTTTTCCCTCCCAACTAGAGAGACTCTGGTGGATGCCAGAAACCAAAGCAGACTCCCAAGAAATGGTGGGTCCCGTTCCCTGCAAGCTGCAGGAAAATCGACGTGCTGCGTGACACGAACTGCAGCTCGCTGGGCCTGTCAAGAGGGAGCCAGAAGAGAAGTGTTGTCATGCAGATGTGGAGTGGTAACCAAGCTTACACCAAGTTTCAAGCTGCTACTCCACTCTTGTTGCCCTCCGGCCTCCGAAGTAACCATGGACTACATTTTCCACAGCCAAGGCTTGGTGATCGCCAGTCGGGTGATCGACCCCTTGAACTACATCGTCAACCCAAGATCACCCCACAGCGAACTTGACCGACATCCGGAACAACCCCGCTGCTGTGTTCCTGCATCCTGAAAGTGGAGTCATCAAGTAGGTGGTATAGCATTTTTGGCACGATCTGCTTGGTGATTAACAGCTGCCAGGTATCTCTGCACTTGGAGCCGCCGAACAAGGTCGAAGAAATCCAGCTTTTAAACCCAGTACCTAGGACCCCAAAGGACTCTACTGTCCGTGGGTAGAGTGGAACTCCATCTCCAAGTGTGGTTTTGTCAAGTGCTGCAAGTTTGACAGCTCCCCTGGATCCCGTTCAGTACCATGGACAGGATGGTCAACTCTGCACCCGGACTCGCTGGGCAAGATAATGAAGTAACGTCTGTTGGAACTTGATCTAGGGACCCGCATGACCTTATCCACAAGAGAGTTCATTTGAACTCACCCTGCAAGTTACTGAGCGTCACCTGTGTTTTCCCCTATTCATTTCAGTGGGACCAGTTTGACAGATACAGTGCATCTATTTTTGAACGCCGGTTGTTTGTATGATACAAAGGTTATTTTGGTGTCTATATTTATATAAAAAGACACTATATTTTTATAAATTGGTGTTGAATTTCTTTGTGTCGTCTCAGTTACGTATGCTCCATGATGGTACTGCAAAATCCTTAGCACATGTTTCTTCAGTAATGCTTGACTGCTCTTTGCCGCACTACCAGGATTGAGGTAAGGATTATTATTGTTGAATCCAAGTATCATCCACTGTGTATTGTGAGAATATTGCATGGTAAGGCCCTCCAGCCATACCACATAGTATTCCACCTTGCAACAGCCAGCAACTGATTCGGGTCCTTCATCAGCAAGAACCCACCCCATGTCATGTTATGCCTTCACTAAAGCGCAACCCTAAGTTGGAAGATGAAGCCCTAGCAGCTCCGGTTTCACATCAATGTTTTGCTAGGATGAATGCCATTGTTTAGGTGATTCTAATGCCATTGAGATGCCGAACATAATTTTACATGATGAGGATGAGTTTGAGGAGACAGACAACATACTCTCTCAACATTATACTGATGCTGATCTTTACATAGTATTACAGACATCACTCAAGGTCCTGGTCTCCTGTCAATGCCTACCATCATAACCTATCCTCCTGCCCGTACAGAACTATTGGGCTTCTAGGGGCACACTTAGATGTATAAGGAGACACTAGTTACAGCAATCTTACTCCTTCTCAGCTGGCACCATAATCAAACTGCTTTAAATCATGCGTGGCCGATCACAAGCATCCATTAGGGGATCAAATTCAATATTACCTGTGCCACTGGCATTCAATAACCTTGGACCAGTGGATCCTGTTAAATTTCCAAGTTAGCTATACCCTACCTGTGAGAAATTGGGTTATTGCTACTAAAGCAACAACCATAATCCTTGTCAGGGTGAACCACTTAATGTCACTAAATTAACCTGTACTTAATCCTTTGATAGTTTGGCACAAAAGCAGCCAGGCTTAACTTAGAGGACATGTGTGAAGTACTTATGCAGCACACAAACACTAATAATGTGAAAATACAACACAAGAAAAATCCCACACCAATTTACAAACATAGGACAAAATGTATTAAACAAAATGAGTCCAAAACTACAAAAATCCAAGCAGTAGAACTGTAGTTATGCAATCCCAAATATTATGTAAGTATAGCGTCTAAAAGTGCAAAGCGCCACTCACTGTTATCTGGTTATGCTAGACTGGGGAACAGTCTCAAGTTCAGGACAACCGCAATGGAGCACGGGCCGAATACAGGGAACAGTTTAGTCCCACTGAAAGAATTTCCTTCTCAAAGTCCAGAGCAAAGATTTCTGTTTATGGCAGAGGAGGCGGCGAGAAGAAAGGAGAGCATTGTGGATGGTCATCACGGGAGTGCAAAGGGTAGGATGGACGTCGTGGATGGTCGTTGCTGTAGCACCAAGATCTTGTTTGGTGTCACCGACGGTCTTTGTTGGAGCTTACGCATTCGCAGTCGCCATGGGCTGTTGATGCTGTTCTACGAAGTGCAGATCTCGTGTTACTGGTTGTCGCTAGCAGTCGCTTGAGCGTGAAGAGTCTGGTTCACTGGAGGTTCACATTGGTGGTCCTCACGACGGCGCAATCTCGGCCATAACGGGCTTGTTCGTGGTCACAAAGAACCCAAAACTTTAGCAGTTCTCCTTCAGGCAAGAAGCTCCACGGATGCCAGCCAAGGGTCCAGGACCTGGGGAAGCACCTTTGAGGATCGGGAACTCACTTCAGCAGAGGCCAGCAAGGCTCAGCCAGGTCCAGTTGCAGGAATAGGCATGGCCAGTGCAGCAGGTCACCTGGGCAGTTGCAGGGAGGTCTCTGGAGCTTGTTGTGTGTCTGTAGCTCGGAATAGGAGGTCAGACACCTGACGCTTGGAGTCCCTGTACCTCGGATGAAGGGAGCAGGTCCAGTCTTCCTTCTCAGAGAGCCTGGCAGTCCTCAAGCAGAAGCCAGTCTTCTTCTGTAGTTAGTATCCACAAGTCTAGGAGTGTACTGAAAAGTGGGTCTCAGGGTCCAATATTTATACCTGGTGCCAGCTTTGAAATGGGAGAAACTACTAGATTCCCCCACATCTGATTCTGGAATGTCAGCCCTACACTTGCCCAGGCCCCAAAATATCTAGGGTTACAAAAGGCCATATGAACTTCTTTGTGAGTAGGGAGAGGCACCTCTTTTGAAGTACACGTGTGGTGATAGCTCTGTCACACTGTCGGGGAGGAATAAACAAAGGCAAAATGCCAACTTCACCTAGTCATGTGACACAGGCAACTTTCTAAAAGTGGCATTTTCGGAATTGTGGCTTAAAATTTGACTTTACCATTTAAGAGGATTTTAAATTAAAATTCTACCGTTCCCAAGCAAAATATATCATGTATTAAATGTAATATGCCCCCCTTTGCTATGCTATCGGAGAGGTAGGCCTCAGAGTAGTGAAAAACAAATATTCACTTTTTTCACTACCAGGACATGAAAAACTTAAAAACACATGCACAACTTTCTACATACAATGCACCCTGCCCTATGGGCTGAGTAGGGCTTACCTGACGGGTAACTTATATGTGTTAAAAAGGAAGGACTACGCCTGGCAAAAGGTTTGTTTTTCCAAGTCGAAATGGTAGTTTAAAACTGCACACAGGTTGCAATGGCTGGCTTGAGAAATGTTTTAAAGGACTTCTTATGTTGGTGTTTCAATAAGTGCTGCAGGCCCACTAGTTGCATTTAATGTACAGGCCCTGGGTACATGCAGTGCCATGTTACTACAGACGTATAAGTAAATTAAATATGCCAATTGGGTGTAAACCAAGCTTACCGTGTTCAAGGGAGAGAGCTCACACACTTTAGCACTGGTTAGTAGTGCTAAAGTGCACAGAGTTCTAAAGCCAACAAAAAACGGTTCAGAGAATAGGAGGAGTGAAGGCACAATGTTTGAGGGTAATTCCAACACTACCCTTTCTAGATGCTCTTCTTCACATATCGCCAGTTTGCATTCTTATTTCAGCAGCTTATGTACAAATCCTTTACAAGCAGCTGCTGATCTTACTGAATGGAACGTGTGGTACTCCCATTTCTTCCTGGCCGCCATGAAAGACAGGGATGTAGGGCATGTTCTGGGCCTTAGAGTGTTGAACTTGGTCCTTTTGAAGGAGTATGTAAAAATTATGACCCTCACAAGTTCTCCTGGCCTTCGACCATGAGGATTGGATGGGTTCCTTGGACCTGTTGGAGCTTACTTTCATGAACTGGACCTCAGTCCCACAGGACATATCTGCATTTTGTGCTGGTTCAACTCACTACTAAGATGCGGTCTTTGCTTTTGGCCTTACACTGGCCTTCCATATCTTTACAAAGGTCATATCTTTGGTTGCTGCCCATTTATGCAGGTCAAGAATGCATAATGACTGTATGCAGAAGGCAATCTTGCTTTTAGAGCCCTTTGTTCTGTGGCACATGCTGGCCTACCAGTGATTATAAACTTCTGCATTTGCATCCTGCTATTTCCATGACAGGAACAACAAGCATTTGAAATACAATAGGTCTTGTATTTGGGAAAGTTAGAACTATTGGCGTTGTAAATGTCAGGAATCCCCTCCCGCACATGGATTCCCTCCCACGATGCCACTTCCGTGAACCTGGTGCGCTTGGAGGAGAGCGGACTACAACTCCCAGAATGCCCTCCGGCAACAATTGCCTTATGCAACTCAAGAGTTCTGGTTACATAACACCAAGGGTAACGCCTTTTTTTCATGTTATGCAACTCAAGAGTTCTGGTTGCATAACACCAAGGGTAACGCCTAGTTTTCATGTTACGCAACTCAAGAGTTCTGGTTACATAACACCAAGGGTAACGCCTAGTTTTCATGTTATGCAACTCAAGAGTCATGGTTATACAACGCCGAGAGTACTACTTAAGGAGAAGATCACTGGGACTCGGCGTCGGATATTCTGATCTTTGCAGGAGTACCTGGTTGAGGTACACGGACCCGTTGGTGAGTTGAGCGGCAGAAGGAAGATTCTAAGGAGCGGAGGAGAGGTGCTGGCGTGTGCTTCCTGCCCGTGTCCTGTCCCGTTCTGAGAGCCGTATTCAACGTCATTGGGCACAAGTCCCGTTGGTAGAGCCGAAGCTCCCAACGGCCTGACAATTTGGAGAAAACGAGGTTGGTGCGAGCCGAAGCTCCCAACCCTCGTTCCTTGGGTAAACACACGCTTAGAGCTAAGACGCTATCCAGGAGGTGTTTCCGCGTCTTGGGCCATCGACACTCGTAGGAGAACTGGGATAGGTAGAGCGGCTGCTCCCATCCATTCTCTGCGCCACCTTGGGTATCATCACTTAAACCGGATACAAGAGACGCACACTAGGAGGTGTTCCCAGCGTCTTTGTGTTGTGGCAGTACTCTGGGGGATACTGGTAGAGCGGCTGTTCCCAGGTGGTAGAGAGCCCGGCCGGGTGACTCCCACGTGCCCCCCCGTAGATTCCACAACCTTGGAACTACCCTTCACAGCGGTCGAGTGGCATTGTCGGCCACTGCTTAGCACTGTGCCCTCCGTTGGAGCATACCAGGCCCGGTGTGCATGCGGAGGACGGTTAGAAGAGCTGTGAATGGGTATCGTACTTTAACTGGTGATTCCAGTACCGGTATTCTTTGTTGTCTGTAGTTGTTTATCTGTTTATTAAATCATCCTTAAACTTCAATTTCTCTGGTCCGTCGTCTGTTTGTCCCAACCCCGAGAAAGCCAGGACGTTACATAATATCCGACCTCTTCCATAACCATCTCCTGGTTGGGCGAACGACATGGCCACGATTGAGGATGTGATGGCCGTCTTAGCCGCGATGCGAATCGAGCTCACTGCTTCCAGACAGGAAACAGCAGACGTTAAGGCTAGAATGGACGCTCTGCAGAACGATCCGCTACAGGCGGGTGCCTCTCACATGGCCACGGCTCCTGCGGTTGTGGTAGAGATGCCCGTAGCCATTCCTTTGGCGACACCAGAGAGGTACAGCGGAGACCCCAACACAGTGCAGGTATTCCTCACTCAAGTAGCACTGCATCTGTCCTGCAAACCAAAGGCCTTTCCTACCAGCCAAGCCAGAGTGGCCTTTCTGATCTCGTATCTTGCTGGGAACGCGGCGCACTGGGCAGTCCCACTGGTGAGCAGGGACGACCCTATCCTATGTGATTGGGGAGCCTTCTGCGAGGAATTCTTGAAGGTGTTTGATCGAAGGGCAGACTCGTATACTGCCGATCGAGAGATGTTGGAGCTGAGGCAAGGCAACAATGATCTGGTGCAGTACCTTAATATTTTTCGAAGGCTAGTGGCCGAAACCAAGTGGTCCAGAGCCAAACAAACCGCGCTGTTTCACCAGGGCTTGAGCGAAGAGCTCAAAGATGTGGTAGCACAAATCGACCCCCAACCCAAGACATGTGAGGGCTTGATCAACCTGGTGCTACGGCTGGACCATAGATTGAACGAAAGAAAGGGCGATCACAAGAGGAAAGGGAAAGCGCTGCCATCGTATGTTTCGATGGGTGGCCCTGAGACCAACTCCTCCACCAGGACGGAACCCATGGACATAGGAGCTATAAGGGCGAGCCTTACAGCCACTGAAAAAGAATCACGCCGCAAGCAAGGCCTTTGCCTTTACTGCGGAAAAAAGGGGCACTATGTACGCGAGTGTCCAGCCAAGCCAAAAACCTCACGATATCGAGCGAACAAAACGGTGACAGCAGTAGTGGACGCACCGGCGGAAAACTGAGAGACTCCGGGTCTAGGGAAGGGGCATCTTGGAGTCACACCCACATCCCTTCCATGTTGAGCCCGAATCAAGAAGGGCGAAGACATTTGTTTATTACCTTACACGTAGGAGTGCAGGACCAGTGGATACCTGTGGTAGCCATGATTGATTCAGGAGCCACGGGCATGTTCATGGACTACAATGAAGCACGGAGACTGGGTCTCACTCTCCTTCCCAAACAGATACCAGAGGAGGTGTATGCAGTGGATGGGAGAAGTCTGGTGACCGGACCTATCGGACAGCACACAGGAGAAATACCGGTGAGGTTTGGAAAACTGCATAACGAACGTATCGATTTTAGCATAATCAGAGCCCCGCAGTACGGGGTCATATTGGGTCTACCCTGACTCCAAAAACATAACCCAACGGTGGATTGGCCTACGCATCACATTGAGATGACTTCCCCGTTTTGTGAACAATGGTGCGGCATGCGGCAGGACCCCCACGAAGGTGAGGTAGGCGAAGGTCACACGGTCGCCACGGCAGCAGAAAAGGACGTAAAGCTGCCCAGAGTGTATCACAGTTTCGGGGACGTCTTCGATGAAATCCGAGCGGAGGTGCTCCCTCCACATAGACCGTTCGACTGCCAAATCGACCTGGTTCCGGGGGCTAGCGTTCCCAGTGGCAGACTGTATGCGCTCACAGAACCCGAAAACGTACATCTACGGGGATATTTGGATAAGTTACTAGGGCTGGGGTTCATCAGGCCGTCGAAATCCCCTGCCGCATCGCCTCTCTTTTTCATTCCGAAAGCAAATGGCGAATTGAGGGCCTGCGTGAACTTTAGGGCCTTGAACGCGATAACCATAAAAAACCGGTACCCCCTGCCTCTCATAAGCGTTCTCCTGGAACAGGTAAAAAAGGCCCACATATACACAAAGCTTGATCTCAAGGGGGCATATCATCTTGTGCGCAAGAGGGACGGCGACGAATGGAAAACCGCCTTTAAGACCAGGTTCGGGCTCTTTGAGTACCTCGTCATGCCGTTCGGACTATGCAATGCCCCTGCCGCCTTCCAATACTTCCTCAATGAGGTGTTCCGGGAGGTATTGGATATCTACGTGGTCGTTTACATAGACGACATACTCATCTACTCCAACTCAGAGGAAGAACACGTACAGCACGTATCCGCGGTTCTCAAAAAACTGAGGGAAAACATGCTATACTGCAAACTCAGCAAATGTGACTTCCACGTCACATCAGTGGAATTCCTTGGGGTGATGCTGAGCCCCAACGGACAGGAGATGGCGGAACGCAAGATCAGAGCGGTGGAGGAGTGGCCGGTGCCCCGAGGAGTAAAGGAAGTCCAGAGCTTCATAGGCTTCACCAACTTTTATATGCGTTTTATTGAGGGGTTTTCTGGCTTGGTTGCCCCGATCACGCAACTACTAAGGAAGTCTCAGGAGTTCGTGTGGGGACCGGAAGCACAAAAAGCATTTGTGGCCCTCAAGAAGGCCTTCAGCACCTTCCCGGTGCTAGCTCACTCGAATCCGGAATTACCCTATGTGGTAGAAGCGGACGCCTCTGATGTGGCGCTGGGTGCCATTCTATCTCAGAGGAATGAGGTGTCGGGTTTGCTCCATCCTTTGGCGTACATGTCTCGTAAATTGAACGACGCGGAACGCAATTACCATATTGCGGAGAAGGAACTACTCGCAATAAAGGACACATTTGCTGAGTGGAGGCATTTGTTAATGGGGGCCAGACACGCGGTTACAGTGTATACGGACCACAGAAACCTCCAGTTTCTGACGGCGGCGCGGCATTGGTCTCCCCGTCAAATGAGGTGGATGATCTTTTTTTCCGGTTTCAATTTCCACATCACATACCGACCCGGTACGGAGAACAGGAAAGTCGACGCGCTTTCGAGGCAATCGAACGCCAGGGATCCGCAGCCGGTTGCCGAACATTCCATCATCCCTCCAGGAGTTGTGATGGGGTGATTCAACCACAGACGTTCCTCGGGGGGGTCCAGAAGGGGACCCATACCTTCATGTGGCGGAGGTGGCTTCACAGTCACAAGGAGTGGCAAATGAAGGACGGGATTCCGGTGAAAGGACGATGTATGTTGTTACCCACGCCTAGGCTTCGAAAACAGGCCTTCACCTGGTGCCACGTGTCTCCCTGTGCCGGCCATCTGGGTGTCGAAAAGACGGTAGCGAGCCTAGGACAGCAGTTCTGGTGGCCTGCCATGAGAACAGACGTTCGGAATTGGTGTTCATCATGTACCGTTTGCGCATCCATGAAATCGGACTACAGAAGATCGCAAGGACTCCTCCAACCCCTTCCTACACCGACCAAACCCTGGGAAAACATATCCTTAGACTTCATTGTCGGGCTACCAAAGGATCAAGGAAAGACGGCCTTACTGGTGGTGGTGGACTATCTCACGAAGATGGGGCACTTCCTCGCTTGCAAACAGGTACCTTCGGCAGGAGAGCTGGCGTCGTTGTTATTGAAGAATGTAGTGAGACTACATGGCCTACCCAACGTGATCGTGTCGGACAGGGGATCTCAGTTCACGTCGCACTTCTGGAAAACTTGGTGTTCGGCATTACACGTCAAGTCTGCCATGTCCACGAGTTATCACCCGCAGACGGACGGTCAGACGGAGCGCCTGAACCAGTCGCTCAAACAATATCTACGTTGTTTTGTAGAGCAAGGGAAGGATTAGTGGGTGGACCTACTTTGGATCGCGGAAATCGCGTACAACAACGCCACACAATGTTCCACCAAGGCCTCCCCTTTTTATAGTAACTACGGCCATCATCCCCGGTTCTTGCCGTTTCTGCACCCGGTCAGGGAAGACAGATTGCCGACAACAGCCAAGAGGGTGGCCCGCATCAAGGAGGCCTTGATGAGTTCTCGAGTTGCCCTGGAGGGGGCTAAAGCCACGTATAAAGCCTTTTCTGATAGGAGGAGAAGGCCTGGACCGGTCTACAAACCTGGAGATTACGTCTGGGTCTCTACACGGCACATGAGATTCAAGAAAAGTAGCGTGTTCCATCCCCGCTTCATGGGCCCATATAGGATCCTTCGATGCATCAGCCCGGTGAACGTGAAAGTGTGCCTGCCCCAGTCCCTGCGGATCCATCCCGTGTTCCACGTTTCCCTCTTGAAACCCGCGAACGCGGTGAGGCCTCGTACACCGGTGTCGGTGACTGTGGATTCGGAGGTGGAGTACGAGGTGGCCGGTATCTTGGATTCCAAGTGGCGCAGGGGCAAACTATGGTATCTGGTGGCATGGAAGGGGTACGGACCCGAGGAGCAGTCATGGGAACCTGCGGCGGGGGTTCACGCTCCTCGTCTGGTATCGTCGTTCCATCGTCGATATCCTTCCTGTGCTGGTCCTGATGGGGAGCGCTGATGGGAGGGGGATGTACTGTCAGGAATCCCCTCCCGCACATGGATTCCCTCCCACGATGCCACTTCCGTGAACCTGGTGCGCTTGGAGGAGAGCGGACTACAACTCCCAGAATGCCCTCCGGCAACAATTGCCTTATGCAACTCAAGAGTTCTGGTTACATAACACCAAGGGTAACGCCTAGTTTTCATGTTCTGCAACTCAAGAGTTCTGGTTGCATAACACCAAGGGTAACGCCTAGTTTTCATGTTATGCAACTCAAGAGTTCTGGTTACATAACACCAAGGGTAACGCCTAGTTTTCATGTTATGCAACTCAAGAGTCATGGTTATACAACGCTGAGAGGACTACTTAAGGAGAAGATCACTGGGACTCGGCGTCGGATATTCTGATCTTTGCAGGAGTACCTGGTTGAGGTACACGGACCCGTTGGTGAGTTGAGCGGCGGAAGGAACATTCTAAGGAGCGGAGGAGAGGTGCTGGCGTGTGCTTCCTGCCCGTGTCCTGTCTCGTTCTGAGAGCCGTATTCAACGTCATTGGGCACAAGTCCCGTTGGTAGAGCCGAAGCTCCCAACGACCTGACAATTTGGAGAAAACGAGGTTGGTGCGAGCCGAAGCTCCCAACCCTCGTTCCTTGGGTAAACACACGCTTAGAGCTAAGACGCTATCCAGGAGGTGTTTCCGCGTCTTAGCCATCGACACTCGTAGGAGAACTGGGATAGGTAGAGCGGCTGCTCCCATCCATTCTCTGCGCCACCTTGGGTATCATCACTTAAACCCGGATACAAGAGACGCACACTAGGAGGTGTTCCCAGTGTCTTTGTGTTGTGGTAGTACTCTGGGGGATACTGGTAGAGCGGCTGTTCCCAGGTGGTAGAGTGTGGAAATATGGATTTTTCTGGTCAGTTATGTCCCCTATCTTGGACCCCAACGGTTCTATGTGCATATTACAAGTACATGTATGTTTCCTCCAGTTCCAGTTATGAAGACGCAAACACATGTGCGTCCACCGTCAACATGTCCTCTGTCAGATCCGCCATGAATAGGCCGGATATTCCATTCCTAAGTATGAAAAGCCACCGGCTTTATATGGTTCACCTATGCCATTTTACAGTCCAGGCAAGTAGGCCCTGATTCTGTCGTCAAACTCTTCTTGCCTTCTGCCTCTGAAAACTCCAGTCTGAGCCTGCATCTGTGACCATGAACTTTGTCTCATTCTCTGCGCGGCTCACGAAGCCTGACATCAGCCTATTCTCTGCCAAGAACTGTATTTCATCTTCGAGTTATCTGCTTCGCCCCTCAGCCGATGCATTCCTGTCTAGTAGTTTAAGTAAACATTCTTCCAGCTACCGAGCAATGGCTCGGCTTCTCTGTCTTTATGCAAGTAATTCATAGTCCTGTTACCATGGAATATTCCTACCCCCTCGCATTTAGTGTAGACACTTAGACGCTTGTACACGCACGCACGGTCAGTATAGAATAGATTCTGTCCGAGAGTCCTTCTTTTGTGGATAACATAGTTCTTTAAACATAGGATGTTAGATATGATTTGGGATTAGGTTGACTTGACCCCCCAGACTTTTCGTCTCCACATGTAGAGCTAAATGTCAAGTCCCCTTCACCCCCTAGTTGCACGTCAATCACACGTCATGCTGCTGCGCGCGCATCTATGCCAAGTATTATCTTATAGATCCACCTATATATGACATCATAACCAATTATGTTCCTTTTTACTCCTTATTACACCCATTTTCGGTTACGCATATGAATCGTCATTTTCCTTATCAATTGTTACGCCTACTGCATTCGCTTCATTGTAATGTATGTACTATAAAAGTCATTTCTTGTCAATAAAGTATGTACTTCACTTCCTGAACCTCCGTGGTGATGGAACTTGGAGCAACCGATTATAATCGATCATTGGAATAAAGCCCATTCCGAACCTCTAATACCACGGATTCTGCCTCTCATTTTACTGAGCTATTTTATTATGTTTCCGTATCAAATTAAGTCCCGGTAATGAATTTTATTTACCACAAGAATGGCGCCCGAATAGGGACACTTTCTCATCTCACGCGCCGGCGGTGAGTTGCAGGCCCGGTCTCCTGCCACAGCTGGACGGACAATAACGCGTACCAGCAGGATTTCCTGTATCTCCCTCCGGTCAAGCGGGGGCGACTGAGGCTGCGATCAACACCCAGACGAGGCGGTGAGAAGTGCGAAGTATCCCGACCAGAGCCTAGCTGAGAGAGCAAGATCCGAGGTATACAGAGGCCCACCAGTTCGAAGTCGAGTCCAGTTTCCGACGAGTCGAGTCCAGTCCAGTCCGGTCCAAGTTCAGTCTCCGAGGCCTTCCGTTTCCGAAGCTACCCGGTGAGTACCATTACTGGGGAGGCATTTCTGACGTGCACATAGGTTGTGCCGGTCAAGACGGGTTTGGGTACACAAATCCGGTCTGCACTGTTTTAGCAGTGTATATGTACTGTTTAGCAGTATATCAAGTATTCCGAAGTATCTAGTTATTGTCAAAGAATTATGCTTGGCGATTAGTTATGCAGACGATCATCATTGTTGGTTATTTTAAAGGTTAAAAAATGTTTAATGTTTAATGTTTAATGTGTTAAACGTCCTGCATATTGTGGTATGAATGGTTGTTCATTATTGTGCTTTTGTACTAAGTGTGTTCAAGATTAAGTATCAGATCAGTTCTCAATATGCCGCTCTTTTCGAAACTAAGACAGATCACTACAAGAAAAGGGGTACTCGAAGAAGCCGTTCCTATTCCTCCTAGGGACACTCCAGGGTACTTCATGTATCATAAACATGGCTTAGACGCTATATTATTTCTTGATTTATGGGTAAACTACACCAAGGAATTACCAGAAAGTCAGAGGTGGCCCACAGCGGGAACCTGGGATGCAGAGTGCATCATGAAAGTAGAAGAAGAGTTATGGAAAAGGAAAGTCAGACAGTCACAGAAAGATGCCGTTGAGTTATGGCGTAAAGAATCTCATAGACGTACAGAAAAAGCACGTAGACAGGAGGAGAAGAGTAAAGAGAATTCCAATAAAGTTCGAGAAAATCTATTAATTGAGGAAGGTATCCGAGTGAAATCAGAACAAGTAGACAGACAAAGAAATGCCCTTATGAATGGTATGTATCCCCTTCTGGCCGAAGGATTACCTAAAGCTACTCCAGAAACACCGAAAGACTTGCCGCCCCCATTATTCCCAATAAAGGTACATCCTAAGGGGCATCCTAGAACCGCAGAAGATGTTTTTCTTTCCTCATATTTAGATGACGCAGCTCCCGAGTATGCTAATTCTGCCCCACATAGACCGCCTATCAGGGAGGTTCAACGCCAAGACCCAGTACCCGTATCCCTACAGCAACAGATCGTGCAACGAGTTCCGGCAAGCACATCTGTTTCTACATCTGTCCCTGCAGATACTTCTATAGCTGTGTCCACACCTATAGTTGCTGTATCGCGTTCAACGAATCCTTTCACGCCCGACACCCCAGATGGGGCTACGGGAGGTACTAGCAACACTTTTTCTACGCCACCCAGAATAAATAAACTTACGTTTCAAGAGTCAGCACATTCACGTACCCCCAAACTCATAAATGCCCGTACGCTTAAGGAACTTCTTGTAGATTGTAGATATGACCCTGTGCCCGGCAAAGAGGACGAAATGACCCTGGCATCATTACGTATCAGACGAGCCGCGGTGTATCTAGGGAAGTTACCAGGAATGACTGCGCATCTAGATAATATATATCATTTTGTTCAAACAGGGCGAGATTCTGAATGTATTAACAGAGCTATGGAATATCAGAAAGTGGAGATACAGGGGGAACTGTTACGTTTCCTCATAAATTGTGTGATCAGAAATGAAGACCGACCGGGGGTAGACCCGGAAGCAATGCAAATTCTTACCAGATGGAGCCAGAATATATCAGAAGGTAGACATGATAAACAAAATTGTATAATAGCCATGTGCCGAAAGATCCGTAAAGAAATAGAACGCCTACACGAAGAAAGATTAGCGGTAGACCAGTTCGAACAAAGCGAGGAAGAAGGATCAGGACTGCCCACAGGACAGTCAGACACTATAGCCTATGTAGGTAGAGGAAGATCTTGTAATAGTAATAGATGTCTTATTGACCCGATACGTCCGATATGTCCAGACAATAACAGGAGTTTCCCAACACCCATAGTCCATATAAGGTCTAACGAGCATTCGTTCCAAGCAGCTGACAAATTACTCCGAGAACGAAGGGGTTATCATTTTCTCGATTCTATGGATGCACAAGAATTAGCCAGGTCAGCTGTCCATTGGGTTGACAGTCCCGGAAAATATAGTGATGATACAGTAGCACGCACATTTTTGAATCTCACCCCAGATGAACAGCGTTTAGCTGGGATTTATATGATTCAACAACTCATTATACTATATCAGAGTCAGCATTCGGACCCTGGTCCTTTACCTGACATATTGACTGAATTGCTTATGAATAGATGGAGAGGTTCAGGTACTAAATTAATTAAAGAAATTCTAGAATCAAGAAAGCAGTATATTCTTTTTGTATGTTCAGACCGTGTCTCATTGCCCATCAAGGAAAGAACCACGTATTACATGGATAGACAGAATCCCTTACGAGAAGTGCACCCAATAAAGGGCGAGGACAACGAGTTTAAGCGCGTATTTGTATATACGCCCATATCAAAAATAGAATTGTTAGAAATGAAGAAAGTGGTACCCAGTCATGACAAAGATCCAGCGGGTTTTCACCGAGAAATTAAAGACATGTTACTCATGGGAGAGTATACCTATCCCGACATTATGACAATATTAAAGGTATTGATGCCTGCTGGCATTTATGAGAGACTCAGGGAAAAAGAGTGGGAGATAGGAGACCAAAAGATAGAATGGTCAGTATTAGAAGCAGAAGAAAAGGCCCGAACTGCAGGAGCAGGACTCGGGGATAAAACTAAAGCACTACCAGGTTTATTAGTACAGGTACTGCCACGTTTATTAACTACGAAAAAGGAAGATTGGGGTACAATTTCAGCCTGTAAACAGAAGCAAGATGAAGACACTAGTGATTACTATGCCCGATTTGAAAAATGTTTTGGTATAAATAGTGGCCTAAAAGCAAGTAGCGAATCATACCCACATCTGTTTGTAACAAAATTAGTAGAAAATGCCCTGCCCCAAGTAAAGAATAGAGTATTAAAATTCGAGAGTACCTGGCAAGGTAACACTCCATCACAAATGTTACAAATGTTACAGTACCATCACAATAGAATTAGAGAGGAACAAGAACATGAACACAGACGCATGAAAGACACGAAAATGAAAATGTTAGTTTCTCAGACAGTCCCAGCTGAAGGACATAAAAAGGGTATGACACATTCCGGTGATTCAGCCGGACCTGTAAAAGGGACATGCAATTATTGTAAAAAGCCAGGTCATTACGTACACGATTGTCCAGTTTTGAAACATAATATCGCCATAGGTAAAACACAAGAAAGACCACGGCCACCTAGACAGGACCAGAATGAACAAGGAGCTCCGCAGCATGCACAGTCCATGCCAGCTTCACAACAGGCTATACAGTTTGTGCCAGCTGCACCAGCGCTGCCTGTTGCTGCCACACAAACCACGACACGACAACTGTACCAGACCGCACAGTACGACTATCCTGATTATCAACGATACGCATGAACAAGCCTAGAGAGGGAAGTTGACTTACCCCTTATCGAGATCCCTGTAGATCAAGAAGGACCTTATGTACATAGTGAATTATTAGGCCAAGACAGAAAATTTTTACTCGATACAGGGGCAAGTCGAACAACCATAAAACGTAGTGAAGTTCCAGGGGCACCCCTCTCAGGCTCACAGAATATTTCCCTTGGTTTTTCAGGAAAACCTATTGTTAATGAAGTGTCACAGCCTCTCCCACTTACGATAGGACCTTTGACCCGAACTACAGATTTATTGCTTACTAAATCATGTCCAGAAAATCTGTTAGGAATAAAAACACTGAAAGCTCTAGGAGCTATAATATGTTGTTCTCCGGAAGGAGTAAGGTTGTTTTTACGTGATTTTAAAGGTCATTATGTGTCTAGAGACATGGATCCCCGACTGCAGACTTTACCTACACATCTATGGGCACAAGGCCCTACTGATGTTGGATGCATGAATATTACACCATATCGAGTCACATTAAAGGCAGGAGTGGTGCTACCACGAATGCGACAATACAAGTTACCACCAGATGCTGTAGTGGCTTTACTACAAATCATTGACGAGCTCATTACCCAAGGAGTAGTTGTAGAAACAGACTCCAATGTATGTAATTCACCGATAATTCCGATTCTTAAACGAACAGATCCAAAGGCCCCGCCAGTATATCGATTGGTTATTGATCTGCGCGAATTAAACAAATGCATTGTGCCACAATTTCCTGTGGTCCCAGATATCTCGTCATTACTGACAGCTATTGATTCCGAAGCGACATTCTTTACTGTAATCGATCTCAAGAATGCCTTTTTCAGCGTCCCAATAGATCCGGAAAGCCAATATTTGTTCGGATTTAGTTTAAATGGACGTAGCTTTAAATTCTCACGCGCACCTCAAGGATTTACAGAAAGCCCCAGCATCTATAGCCAAGCACTGAAACGAGAACTCGACAGTATCCACATGCCAGTTAACACTGCTCTGCTTCAATACGTCGATGATCTGTTGATCACCGCGAGAAGTGAACCCGAATGTGAGAAAGCATCACTGACAGTTTTACAATTTCTAGCCGAAAAGGGGCACAAGGTGTCCCCTTCTAAGCTGCAATTCTGTGTCCAGCGAGTTATTTATCTTGGACACTCGCTGTCCAAGGAGGGAAGGCAGCTTACACCCGACCGCATTCAGTTAATAGCTAACATGCCAATACCCAAGACACAAAAGGAGGTGCGGGCTTTCATAGGCCTCACGTCATATTGCAGGCAGTGGATCCCTCAGTACGCATTTCTAGCAAAACCACTCATTCAGTTGACAACACAGGAGGCAGCCACATCGACTGTTCTCCCTTGGACCCAGGAACATACACAAGCTTTTGAAAGCCTAAAGAAAGCTTTATGTCAAGCACCTGTTTTAGCAACGCCATGTTACAGAAAACAGTTTACACTCTTTGTTACAGAACGCGAAGGTACTGCCTTGTCAGTACTCACACAGGAACAAGCAGGAGCACACAAACCATGTGCTTATTTTTCTAGTACATTAGATCCCGTAGCTCAGGCTTTGCCTGCATGCCTAAAATCAGTGGCAGCGACAGCTTTAGCAATACGACAAAGCGATGCCATAGTGTTAGGACATCCATTGACAGTTCAAGTACCACATGCAGTAGAGGTTCTTGTAAATAGAACGCAAACACAACACTTGACTATAGCACGACTTACAGGGTACGAACTTACATTGTTTCAGCCACACATAGAAATCAGACGCTGTAACACATTGAATCCTGCCACACTTTTGCCAGTAACCGGAACAGACCCACTAGCCCATGACTGTATTGAAGTTATTACAAAAACGACGAAACCTAGACAAGACTTAACCGATGTCCCATTGTCAGACCCAGACCTGACATTGTATGTAGATGGTTCATGTATGAGAACAAATACAGGAGAGTTGGTGGCTGCTTACGCAGTCACAACAGATACTGAAGTCATTGAAACTAATCGTATAAATACTTTGTCAGCTCAAGCCGCAGAGCTTATTGCTCTGACACAAGCCTGTATTCAAGCCACAAATAAAAAAGTCAACATATACACTGATTCACGTTATGCATTCGGAGTTGTACATGACTTCGGCGTGCTATGGCGAGAGAGAGGTTATTTAACTTCCCACGGTGCCCACATTCAGCACGGACCCCTCATTCATGCCTTATTAGATGCAATACATCTACCTACTGCAATATCAATTATGAAATGTAAGGCTCATACGAAGGTTACTGATATCATTTCTCAAGGCAATGATCTAGCCGACAGAACAGCTAAACAGACTGCTCAAACCCAAACATCTGACATGACAAAGACAATAGTCCCGATGCCGACACATTGTATGACAGTTAAAGATCCTACCCTTGACGTAATTGACATACAGACACATGCTACACCAGACGAAATAAAGAAATGGACTGAATTAGGAGGGATCCAAACGGACCAAGGATGGATGATGAAGGAAAAGTCTGTGTGGTTCCTTCCTGATTCAATGGTCCAAGTTATAGTTAACACTATACATAGTCCAGCACATCTAGGAGAAAAAGCTATGCTAGACAGCATTCAACACATTTGGTTCAATAAACACTTACGAGCAGCAGCCAAACAAAAGGTCCGTACCTGTATGATCTGTTGCCAGTTCAACCCAGGAAAAAGTGTTCCCGTAGAACAAGGTGGATTTCATCCTCCTAATCACCCTTTTGAAGTACTCCAGATGGATTATATCCAGATGGAACGATGTCGAGGATTCAAATATGTTCTCGTAGTTGTCTGCGCTCTGTCCCGCTGGACGGAGGCATACCCGGTTTCAGATTACACTGCCCCGACTACTGCCAAACAGTTAGTTCGAGAATTCTTCCCACGATACGGTTTACCACGTGTTGTTCACTCAGATAACGGCCAGCCGTTCTCATCCGAATTAATGAAACATGTTTCACTTCTGTTAGGTTATCAGTGGAAATTTCACTGTGTCCGACACCCCGAAGCAGCAGGTCTCGTAGAAAGACATAATCAGATACTGAAAATCAGATTGTCCAAAATATGCAGAGAGAAAGGTGTCGACTGGGTAGTAGCGTTACCAGTTGCACTCTTCTACATGAGAATGGTAGCACACTCTCGAACAGGGCTATCCCCGTATGAGGTGATCTTCGGCAGACCACCAAATATGTGGGGGACGCCTATACCACGCAAAATAACTGATATTGACTGCAATATGCTGACAGATTACTTGGCTTCCTTGATGTCTGCACTACAATCTTGTCGTTCACAGGTAGCTGCAGCCTTTCCCGACAACACTGAGGTGAAACCCCATGACGTAGTTCCGGGGGACCTTGTGCTTGTGAGAAATTTCGACCGAAAGACTCAGCTGGAGCCCAGGTGGAAGACACCCCAGCTGGTCCTGCTGACCACAAGGACAGCCGTGAAGATCGAGGGCAGGAAAGGATGGGTGCATTCAAGTCATATCAAGAAATTTCATGGACTTCCTTCAGATGTAAACAGCCCACCTCGTGTGTCCTCACCAATTGACTCAAAACTACCTCTGGCTGAGGCCGACAGTAAAGAACTTTATAAACTAAAATTAAGGCCTAGGCCGTCGGACGATTTGATTGTTTAAGTCCTCTCCTAGGTGAAGCGGTTGAATCTGTCTCCGACATGTATCGCCTAGACCTGAATCATGGACAGTCGCGAAAAATGATGAAACGACAGGCGTATTGTAAATCACTGCGTAGCCATTGCATAGTGACATTATTAATCTTGTTTTTCTTAAGTCTTTTAATAATTACTGCAAGTATATTGTTGCACATATATTACCCTATTGCCAGAAACGTTTACAATGTTACTGCTGAACATTCTTTTAGTGACTTACCCCCGCATGAATTGTCTTATAGACTTGCGCTGCGCAATAACACTTTCATTAGTATGTTACATCATTCCCATCAGACTAGTAATGCAACTAATTGTTGGGTGTGTGGCCGGCTCCCTCCCTATCAGAATTATGAAGGAGTCCTGCCTTTCTTTCCACATCCGTTTACACATAATGGCTCCTGTGGAGCATGGTTTAGTTTAATCAATTCCATAGACTCAGATACAGCCGTTTACCAAGACCAGTGGGTATGGGGAAATCTGAACCTAGTTTTATTCAAAATCTGTTACCCTGACAAGGAGGGTCGCCCCAAAGGAACAGGAACTGATCTAGAAAATGAAGTATATGGATTAGGTAACTTTACTCCTAATCTCATGGTTCTAAATGTCGAATCCGAAGTTGAACTAGTTTTACCAACCATGTCAGTATTCCCAGCGAAAGGTGAATTGTGTGTAAGAAAAGTTGGTTCCATACATATGGGCCATAGTAAATGCACTACTACAGTAGAATTCAGTGATCAAGGCAAATCTTCATTTAGAGCTTATCGCCACTCCTACTTTATATGTGGTCAGACTGCATATATGCGTCTACCTCTAGATTGGGATGGTACCTGCTACATTGCATTCCTTTTGCCACCTGTTTTCCTAGCTCCTCCTGATTATTATAGAAATATTCATTTAGTACACAACAGAGAGCGGAGAGATCTCCCAATTGTCGATTACACTGAAACAGCATGGGAAAAATACACAGATTTCAATAAAGGCATCTTTCGCTATATAGGTACTGTTACTAATAGTAAGCTGATACGTAGATTAACTAGAACCCTTGAAGCGGTAGTGAATGAAACTATTTCCGCCTTAGGCAATTTAACAGAAGAGCAGTCTGCTATGCGGATTGTTGTGCTTCAAAATCGTCTTGTCCTTGACGTCATCCTGGCTGATAGGGGCGGAGCTTGTAGGGTCATCGGATCAAGCTGCTGCGTATTCATACCAGAAAATTCGCCATCTGTATATAAAGCTATAACTCGCCTTCATAAGATTGTAAGCCAGATACACCAGAACCCAGGCACTTGGACTTGGTCCGGTTGGTTTTGGAGTGTGATATCAGCCTGGGGATGGAGAGTTCTATCCTTCCTAGGTATTGGCCTTCTCATACTATTCAGTTGCTGTCTATGTCTGCAATGTGGACCAGCGATTTGTGGTCTGTGTGCCACATCGTGCATTCCACATCAAGATTTTCATTCAAGATCCCGGAAGAAGAAAGAAGAACAAATGATGCTATATGAACAGATCAATGGATTAATGAAGATTGATATCTCTTGACGGGCAAGTAGGGGACAAGGAGGGAATGTGGAAATATGGATTTTTCTGGTCAGTTATGTCCCCTATCTTGGACCCCAACGGTTCTATGTGCATATTACAAGTACATGTATGTTTCCTCCAGTTCCAGTTATGAAGACGCAAACACATGTGCGTCCACCGTCAACATGTCCTCTGTCAGATCCGCCATGAATAGGCCGGATATTCCATTCCTAAGTATGAAAAGCCACCGGCTTTATATGGTTCACCTATGCCATTTTACAGTCCAGGCAAGTAGGCCCTGATTCTGTCGTCAAACTCTTCTTGCCTTCTGCCTCTGAAAACTCCAGTCTGAGCCTGCATCTGTGACCATGAACTTTGTCTCATTCTCTGCGCGGCTCACGAAGCCTGACATCAGCCTATTCTCTGCCAAGAACTGTATTTCACCTTCGAGTTATCTGCTTCGCCCCTCAGCCGATGCATTCCTGTCTAGTAGTTTAAGTAAACATTCTTCCAGCTACCGAGCAATGGCTCGGCTTCTCTGTCTTTATGCAAGTAATTCATAGTCCTGTTACCATGGAATATTCCTACCCCCTCGCATTTAGTGTAGACACTTAGACGCTTGTACACGCACGCACGGTCAGTATAGAATAGATTCTGTCCGAGAGTCCTTCTTTTGTGGATAACATAGTTCTTTAAACATAGGATGTTAGATATGATTTGGGATTAGGTTGACTTGACCCCCCAGACTTTTCGTCTCCACATGTAGAGCTAAATGTCAAGTCCCCTTCACCCCCTAGTTGCACGTCAATCACACGTCATGCTGCTGCGCGCGCATCTATGCCAAGTATTATCTTATAGATCCACCTATATATGACATCATAACCAATTATGTTCCTTTTTACTCCTTATTACACCCATTTTCGGTTACGCATATGAATCGTCATTTTCCTTATCAATTGTTACGCCTACTGCATTCGCTTCATTGTAATGTATGTACTATAAAAGTCATTTCTTGTCAATAAAGTATGTACTTCACTTCCTGAACCTCCGTGGTGATGGAACTTGGAGCAACCGATTATAATCGATCATTGGAATAAAGCCCATTCCGAACCTCTAATACCACGGATTCTGCCTCTCATTTTACTGAGCTATTTTATTATGTTTCCGTATCAAATTAAGTCCCGGTAATGAATTTTATTTACCACAAGAGAGCCCGGCCGGGTGACTCCCACGTGCCCCCCCGTAGATTCCACAACCTTGGAACTACCCTTCACAGCGGTCGAGTGGCATTGTCGGCCACTGCTTAGCACTGTGCCCTCCGTTGGAGCATACCGGGCCCGGTGTGCATGCGGAGGACGGTTAGAAGAGCTGTGAATGGGTATCGTACTTTAACTGGTGATTCCAGTACCGGTATTCTTTGTTGTCTGTAGTTGTTTATCTGTTTATTAAATCATCCTTAAACTTCCATTTCTCTGGTCCGTCGTCTGTTTGTCCCAACACCGAGAAAGCCAGGACGTTACAGTAAATGACAGTATCTTTTACCTATGTGTTTTGGTTTGTAGTGTAGTAGATGTATGAAGTGTGGAATTATGTGGGTTGTACTGGAATTGTTAGTTGTGGAATTGTGTGGGGGTAGAATTGTGTGGTGTGTGGTGTTTTTGTGTAGTGGAATTATGTGGCATGGTGACTGGATAGGGGTGAGAGCTGCATAGATCCGATAGAAGTAAGATAGAGAGGGATTGGTAGTTTGTACAGGAAGTGATGAATGAACTCAAGACAGAGGACCAGAAATATTGTGTGAGAAAGAGAAAGAAGGGGAGAGCAGGCTACAGACGCATAAAGAAGGAGGACCTGTGTATGCAGAAGACACCCTAAGAAGAGGAGGAGAGTGTGAGTTTGAGGGAGGGAAACCTTGAAAAGGCACAGGAAAGAAACTGTGCTTAGTATGTGTGAGCATAGCAAACACAACAAGATGGACTGAATGCTGAAACCTTTCAACTACTCACCCCAGTCTAGAGATCTGGTGGGTTTAATCCATCGTTCTTATGCTCACAATGCCACCGCAGTTTGGACCCAGCCATATGCAGATCAGTCTTGATCCTGCTCCTCATTGGGACAGTCCAGCCCGAACTGCCATGCCAGGTACTCCCTGGACTGGAAACAAGCATTCTGGTACCGGTTTTGGGATATCACCTTCATCAACCGGGCTAGCTTGAATCCAGTCGCGCAGCAAGCAAGGTACCCACGATGGATTTAACCCAGATCTGGGACCGGAGGTGAGTGTTTGATTTGTTCAGCATCCCGTCCATCATCTGTTCTCTATGCATTTGTTACTTCTCTATGCATTTGTTACCCGAAGTGGGATGGGTATGCCCAGACTTGGGTCCCGTGCTTACTATGCCACCAGATTAAGACTAGCCTGGCTTGTGCAAGGCCCCGGCGTCACCTCTCGCCGTCGGCCCTGAGCGCCGCACGTCGCCTACTGCACTCAGAGGGCTCCGTTCAAGGAGATGCAGGGAGGCACCTCTGATTGCAGCTGGGACTCGGCACAAAGCATTGCAGTCCTGCGTGTCAGCAGCCCCTGGGATCCGTCCCGTCTTTAGTAGTTTGTTTCCCTGGCTCACCAGGTCTGCTTGGGGGTGTGTAGCTTCAGGTCGCTCTGGTGAGCGGGGGTCTCATCGGGCTCTTCTATCCAGCTGTCTGCTCTTGTTTCCCGACTGGAAGCGTCAGGGAGGGCACTTATTGTTATGGATATTGCCGGGCGGACTACAAAGCTATTTTAGGGTGCGTCCGCTCTGGTCAACATCTTGGCCACACCAGTTAGACTTAGCTTCTTTCTAAAGTTAAAATCTGATATGGAAGTACTTGCCAATTTAGTGCACTTATCTTAGTATCTAGCTGTGACAGGGAGACGGGACATGGGAAGGGGTGAATTGGATCACTATCAGCCTGACATTTATTTTCCATAAAGAAAACAATATAAAAGAACCGAGTTTCCTTACCTGGCCTCTTCTTTGTTTTATCCAAGGGGTATTCCAGAAGACTTCGTAGGCTCCCCTCTGGATCTGAAAAACAAAAACAGGAAGAATAAATACAACTAGAGACTTTATTTTGGACTCCTATAAAAGAGAATAATTAGAAGTACTGTTGTTTTGTTTCTTTGTTAAGACAAAACTTCTACTTACTGAGAGACAATAAATAATTTGCTCTCATAGAAAATTGGGTTGGACTCAAGTGTATTTCCCGCAAGTGTTAAAAGTGATGGAGAATGTGGGCAAATTAAGCCATTGGTAAAAATGGATACCGTTGTACAACAGTTGATTCATGGACAGAAGAAATTAGAATGGGCCATGGAGAGGCAAATGTCCTCAGCCAAAGCAGATAGAGAAATCTTCAAGGATTCAATGAAAATACATGTTGCAAGCCTGCATAAAGTAGCAGAGGATCAGTATAACCTCACTTCACAACTGTCAACTCAACGCTCAAGTGTTTTGGGCCCCTACATTTCCTTGCAAATATTCCCTCCGGGGGAAGACCCTGATGCTTTCCTCTTAAATTTGTAGTGAACCACTCGGGCCTGCGCTTCGCCCCCAGAGAAGAGGCCTTTTTTCTTGGCCCCTTTATTGGTAGGGGAAGCCCAATTTGCTTACCAAAAAGCCAACCCTTATGGTACAGCCTCCTATGATGAAATTAAACATGTTATTCAAGATTATTTAAGGTTAGATGCAGAGGCGTAGCGCATAAGGTTTCGAAAGGAGTGAGGGTCCTCAGGGGACTGCCCCAGAACCTTTTTTTAAAGTTAAAACTGGCCGCTGATAAGTGGCTCTGCCCTCCGGAGAATTCAAAAGAGGATATTATGAACCTAATTTATTTAGAGCAGTATCTAGAAGCCTTACCCCTCACCACCCAGAGATGGTTGAAGCAACATACGGGCTTGACCATCGACGAGGCTGTTGAGATGGCCACTACTTTTTTGTGAGCTCAGCCACGGTTCTTGGACACACCTACAGCAATATCCAACCTCCCAATAAAGAAGCCCACTAAAATGATGACCGAACCCTCTAAGACGAGAATCTTTCGGACCATGACGAAATCTTTGAAAAATCCACAATGCTTCAAGTGCGGAGAATGGGGTCATATTTCTAGATTTTGGCACAATATGAAACCATCAGCATCGGAGGAACCTACGAATGTTAGTTGCATTCCTCAGACTGATCTATACACTCAGGACCTGGGACACTGTTTTTACGTAAGTTTAAGAATAAAAACGGACATGATCAGAGCGTTACTAGACTCAGGGTGCCACCAAACAGTTATAGCAACTAAATGGGTTGACTCCAACTGCATCGTCCCATCTAGGACAGTAGGTATTAGGTGTGTTCATGGGGATGTAAAACAGTATCCAGTAACCCGGGTATCCCTTGCCCCTCCGAAGGGCGGTCCTCTGAACATTTTTGCAGGGGTAGTTCCAACTCTTCCAGAAGAACTCATCCTACGTACTTACAATCAGGAAATATTTTCCACACTACTGAATCAGATAGGTCCCCTTATATGTAAACCAGAGAAAGCCAACATGTTGTTAAACGCTCTCTTTACCGCTGAACCGTGGCATATCGATAGGGACTTTCAACAGGCACTGAGAAATGATATAACATTACAGAATTCATGGAGAGCTGCTGAAGAGAATAAAAGGAAGACTAACGGTTGGTTCCCTCACTTTATTGAAAAAAAAAGGCCTTCTTTATAGGGTAGGCACCCTAGGAGCAGAACCTCAGCTCTTGGTCCCTAAGGATTTTCGAGAACAAATCCTGTTCTTTTCACACTCTCATCTCTTGGCGGGTCATTTGGGTCCACTAAAGACTTCCCAGACGCTAATAAGGTACTTTTACTGGCCGAGTATCTATGCAGAGGTAAAAGCCTACTGCCAAAGCTGACAGATTTGTCAAAAAAAGGAACCCCTACCGCTCCCCTCCAGTCCCTCTTCAGCCTTTTCCTATCATAGGGCACCCTTTTAAACAGACTGGAATGGATCTAACAGGCCCGTTCCCAAAATCAAATCAGGGAAACTTGTATTGTTTAGTGGTGGTCGATTATGCGACCAGATATCCTGAGGCGGTGGCCCTTAAGACTGCTACCACAAAAAAACATTGCTAGAGTGATGGTTGACATATTTTCAAGAGTAGAATTTCCGAAAGAAATCCTTACAGATCAGGGGAACCCTTTCATCTCCAAAATAATGTAGGAGGTATGTACTATCCTGAACGTAAAACATCTTAAGACTGCAGTTTATCACCCCAAACAGATAGGCTAGTAGAACGTTATAATGGCACCCTTAAACTCACCCTCAAGAAAATGCCCTTAGGAGAAGGGAAAAAGAGGGACCTCCTCTTACCATTAGCCCTTTTTGTAATCAGGGGACAAGTGCAAAGCAGCTTGGGTTGTTCCTCTTTAGAATTGCTGTATGGACACCCCAGAACCCTCTTGTAAATAACCAAGGAGGCCTGGGAAAAACATACAGGAAGTGAAGCCCAGGAACTAATGGACTATGTCCAACAGTTACACTCACGACTTGGGAAGCAAAGAGATCTAGCTCAAACTCAGAGCCAACAGAGACAGAAAAGAATGTATGATAAAGGGAAAAAATTGAGAGAATATCAAATAAACAACTGGGTTCTGGTCTTCCTACTTCTCATAAAAAAATTATCTCTGAATGGAAGGGGCCCTATCAAATAAGAGGGGAAATGGTCGAACCACCTATAGAGTCAGGGTAGGAAAAACCCAAAGAACAGACCTACCATATAAATATCCTAAAAAAAATGGATAGGGCCACCACCCTAATTAGTGTCTTGTTCTCAAAACCCTAGCATAAACCCCTGCACCCTGGAACAATTAGGTACTAATGATCAATTGACTGAAGAGCAGAAACACTCCCTCCAACTACTCCTACGATCCTACTCAACCCTGTTTTCAGATATACCGGGGCGCACTCACTTAGCTGAACATGCCATTTCCACAGAGAAAGGGGTAGTAGTCAAGCAAAAGCCCTATAGATTACCTGAAGCAAGACGACTAGCTGTAGGAAAGGAAATCTCACAGATGCTACAAATGAAAGTTATTCAACCTTCCAAGAGTAACAGGTCGTCGCCTATAGTTTTAGTCCCCAAACCAGATGGGTCCGTTAGGTTTTGCATAGATGTTAGGGCAGCACACAAGATCTCCAAATGCGACGCATAGCCTTTACCCCGGATAGACGAGCTTATAGAGAAGTTAGGGGAAGCCAAATATATAGATTGTTGACTCGAAGATTCCTCGGGAGCGGATCGATGCCAAAAGGGGTCCACCTCTCGACAGCCCCAACCCTGAATACTGTAAAAGCACAGGAGAGTGGGATGGTCAAGCGGGGGAAGGAAAGGATGGGAACAGCAGGGAGGGAGATCTGAAAAGGAAGGACACTCAATACATTAGCCTCTCCTATAGTATGTCAGGTTCAACTCAATCTATATGAGGGATGCGTACCTGTAAATAAACAAAACCATGTTGTCTCCAGGTGTACTCATCCTGGATCCTCACACAAGCAATACCCTGTTCTGAATGATATAGGTTTTCTATAAATGAAAGGAAGGCAACATGAAAACACGCTCCTCACACTCTGTGGCCAGGCAGGCAGCAAACACTCTATCTCATGCACTTTACCATACACACCATATAGTTTGTTGAGCTTCGCTTCACAGGGGATGAGCAGACTGCCGCCTCATGGCCCCCTGTTATATACAAGGATCAGGAGTCAAAATGCTTCTTTTAACTCCGTAGCATTACATTGAATGTCAAACAGTTTGTAAAGGTCTCAGGGCATCTGTATTGTTCAGGTACGACTAAACACCTAATAGCACCCAGGAAGTTGCACACAGGGATAGCGAAATTAAAGGTACACCAAAATGTTGCGTAGCACGTAGCAAGAATACAACACTCAGCAAGGAACAGAAAGGCGAGGGTTTTCCCTCGCTGCACCTGAAAGGTCTAGGCAAGAGCGCGGAGCTTCCGCGATAACAATATCGAGAGCAGCGGCTCTCAAGGATCCGGGTGGTGCATGTGCACCCTTACCCTACACGGGCGAACAGCAGACGTCGGGTTTCTCGGCTGCTACAGGAGAATAATCAGCAGCGAGTGAAACGCCGAGCGGCGTTTTCAATGGTTTACTTCTTCCGGGTTCTTCCCACGTGACTGGACTTGGTGGCGGAAGCGCGGGGATCATGGGAATTGAAGTTCTAACTCCCGCTTCGTTCTCGTTCCGCTTCCACCATCCGGCTAGCCACCCCAACAGCGCTTTTGCCTTGACTTCTCGTGACCCATTCAGGGGAGGCCGCGGGTCAGGTAAGGCACGGAGAGGAAGGAGCGTAACCGCACATCCTCTCTTTGGGGTCCCTTTTTGTGGGCCGGGCTTACTAGGATTCTTTGTATGAAACAGATGTACCAGACGAGGGGCATGTACGTTGGTAGCTGGCTCCCACGAGTTTTCTTCAGGTCCATAATTTTTTCAAGATAAAAGATACCATAAGGATTTGCGTCTCCACTTGGAGTCGAGTATTCTCTTCACCTCATACTCTGGTTTTCCATCTATTAGTATAGGAGAGGTTGGTTGTCGCGGTGGTTTGGCAGACGGTTTCAGGAGAGAAACATGAAAAACCGGATGGATCCTCATGTGTGAGGGTAAGGCGAGTTTGAACGCCACTGGCCTACTGTTTTAGTATGCGATACGGGCCCACGTACCGAGGATTGAAAATGCTGTATTTGCGAAATCTGAAATTCCTCGTTGACAACCATACATAGTCGCCCTTCTCATATGTTGAACCTGGTCTACAATGCTTGTCGGCCTGTTTTTTGTATTGTTCCTTGGTTTTCTGTAGGTTTGTTCTGGCAGTTTTCAGGGTTTCTTGAATCATTGTAACCCTTTCTTGTACATTAGGTATTTTTTCATCATACTGAGGTTTTACTATGGGGAGAAAGCGTGGATGAAATCCATAAGTACAGAAAAAGGGTGTCATCTTATTTGAACAATGCTGAGCGTCGTTATATGCAACTTCCGCTAACCACAGAAGGTCCACCCATTCGTCCGTTGTTTGATCCACGTAGCAGCGTAGGTATTTCTTTAGGGTTTGGTTTAGACGTTCGGTCTGACCGTCTGTTTGTGGGTGGAAGGCTGTGGACATGTTGTTCGCTATATGAAGGGTTGAGCACCAAGTTTTCCAAAATGTGCTGGTAAATTGAGGGCCCCTATCTGTGACGATGACCTTGGGTAAACCATGAAGACGCACGACATTAGTGAGTAGTAACGTGGCCAACTGGGATGAGGAGGGTAGGTCGGCGCAGGCAATGAAGTGACCCAACTTAGTGAGGTTATCCACGACCACTAAAATGGTCGTACATCCTTTATCCTTAGGTAAACTGACAATAAAGTCCATTGACACGTATTCCCAAGGTTCTTCGGGAGTGGGTAAAGGTTGGAGTAGTCCTTGAGGCTTTCTATGGTCTGCTTTGGCCTGACAGCACACAACACATTCTTGAATTCTTTTAGCGATGTCTTGTTTAACATTGGGCCACCAAAAGTGACGCAGAATTTTCTCCATTGTTTTCTCCAAGCCTGCATGTCCAGCGCAGGGATCCTCGTGGCACCAAGTGAAGACTGTTTTTCTTAAGGCAGTGACAGGGATCAACAACTGATGCTTGCGTATGGGAAGTCCGTCCTTTAAGTGCCATTCTGTATTTCTTTCCATCCAGGTCTTCCAAGATGGACTTTTAATGGCCTGTTTTACTTGGTCCAGGAATTCATCTGTTTGTATTACACACACAATTTTTGTGGAGGGAATGATGGCATGTAGCTCCTGTTTGTTCTCAGCAAGGGAATTGTCACGACGAGATAAGGTGTCTGCCTTCCTATTCTCCACCCCTGGTCTGTAAGTAACCACGAAGTCGAACTCGGCAAAGAACAACATCCAGGGGGGCGTGGCTTGCAGCCAAGCAAGATGGCCGCAACCTAGTTGGGCTCCGGGGACGAGATCGACTCCCCTTACATCCGTAATCCATCCGAGCGGTGATCCGACCCCAAAAGTCCCGAAACGTACAGCGGACACAAAGCGACGCCGCCTGATCCGACTCCCGGATCCCTCGGACGCCTGGAACGGAATCGGCGAGGCCCGGAGCTCTGCGGCCTACCTCGGTGCGTACGACCGGGGCCTCGAGTGGCAGAGGGACCCCGGGCGGGGCGCGACCGGGCCGGACCGGCCCTGATGCGGAGGCGGAGGCGGAGGTTGGGCGCCTGCTGGCAAAACCGACGACAGCGCGACCGGATGAAGCCGGGGCAGCAATGAGGCGAGTGATCTGGAGAGGGCTGCACAATCGTGCCTGAAGACCCAGATCGGCCCGCAACGAGGGACCTGCTTGAGGCGCCGGGGCTGAGGCACGAACTCCACTGATTATCCGTGAGACCTGAAACGCGCTTCTGCGAGCTGCTGCCTGACGCCGGTGGGGCTCCCCCGAGCCTTCACTACTAGCGGGGACCGGTGGGGTGAACCGGGAACTGTGGCCCTGCCCTGAGCCGGGCCCCGCCGAGGTGAGAGGCCGCCCCTTCTGATCCGTGCCACCCCCAGAGGGACGACCTGGGATGGAGAACATTCCCCGGGCTGCCTGAGGGGTTCGTGACCTGACTGGGGAGCCCTGCTGCACCGACTCTCCATTGCTCTGCGGGAGTGAAATTTGGGAGGCATCACCCGTCTGCGCCATGAGCGGGAAAGGAACCAAGGGGCACCACCAAGGCAAGCTGGATAAATTCGCCTACACCAAAGACTCCGCAGTGCCAGACCGCAGCGGCCGCGCCGAGAAGATGGCAGCGACCAACGACGCAGCGAAGGTAACACTGGAGGACATTATGGCGGCCTTAACACAGGTACAATCTACGGTGGGGTCGATTTCTACGGACGTGTCCCTGCTTCGCGCGGACTTCCAGAATATGTCCGCCAGGGTTGCGGAGGTGGAGCAGGTAACGGAGACTCTGGCAAAGGACTCGAGATGCCTCTTGCAGAGGGTGTCGCAGTTAGAGTCAGAGAACAAACGTATGGCGGCCCGGCTGGATGACCAGGAAGGACGTTCTCGCCGCAATAACGTGCGCATTACCGGGATTCCCGAAAGTGAGGGACACCCAGCCATTGACCTCTATGTTGAAGAATTGATCAAATCCAAGTTACAGCCCCGGGGCCTCTCAGCATTTTTATCGGTGGAGCGAGCACATAGAGTACCAGGAGGGCGTCCGAAGGTGGGGGCGCCTCCGAGGCCCGTCCTGGCCCGCCTGTTTAATTTCCGAGACAGGGACGCCATTCTGCAGGCGGCGCGGGTGGCACCGCCCATCCGTCTCCAGAACTCCACGGTGTCCTTCTTCCCGGACTATACGGCTGCGGTGGCGGCGCAGCGACGGAGCTTCGTGGAGGTCAAGAAGAAACTAAGGGCCCGAGAACTTCCATATGCAATGCTCTTCCCGGCGCGTCTTCGTGTTGTGGCGGAGGGCAAGACTCTCTTCTTTAACACACCGGAGGAGGATCATGACTGGTTGGAGGGGTAGCGCCAGGCTGGTAACGCAGGGCGCCCTAACCGGGGGACAAGGCGCCCCGGGAATGCAGAAGATCCTACTGGACACGACCGGCGAATAGAAGAGGTTGAGGAGGAACCTACCGGATGACATAGTGGCTTGCATCCTCCCCGAAATGTAGTTCGAGACTGACCTCCGGGGACCGCTGATGATGTATTGGCCTCGTATCAGCTGTTTTGGGACATGAACGATGGGACCTGGGGATAGGGGATGTCCTGGTCTCCCTCGGACTCCACGCTCCTTAAAGCGCAAGTACTGGTTGGGGTTAAAGGGATTGAGCACTCTGCTGAGTTGGGGTGGCGGGCAGTTCTGAGTCCGTGTGGCAGGGAGGGGGGTGGGGGGTTGGGGAACGTTTTATGGTTTTGTTTCTTTGTTATGGTTGTATAGGACACGGCCCTCAGACTTACACCACGCACATGCTCAATACACGACCCGGGTCGCAAAATGCGCTATCCGCATCATGCTTTGTCACTTCTCCCAACCGCCGTGAAGTCAGACTTGCTGAGTGATGTAGCCCCTGACACTAATTTGACCCCGGTGCAGCCCCTCTCTCTACTCACATGGAATGTTCGGGGATTGGGAGATAAAATCAAACGGGGCCTGGTCCTGCACAGTATCAAACGGTGTGCCCCGGCACTGGTCTTACTCCAAGAGACCCACCTCACGGGCACTGCTACTAGAGCGCTGGACAGATGGAGATATAAGATGGTGGTGCACTCTGAGTTCACCTCTGGGTCCCGGGGGGTTGGCATCTTGATGCGCAAACAGTCCCGCTTAATCATGCTTGGTGTCCATACGGACGGAGCCGGGCGTTTCGCCGCCGCTCACCTTCAATGGGAAGGACACCCCTACAACGTAGTGTCGGTCTATATCCCACCCGGGTTACATGCCGAGGCGCTCCCGGCGCTTAGTGAATTTCTACTTACGCTACCAGAGGGAGAGGTGTTAATTGGTGGTGACTTTAATGCAGTGATGAATGACCACATTGACCGGTCTCCGCCTCGAGCGAGGGGCAGTGGCACGACACTCCTTGCGGGCTTCACGGCGGTGCTCGGGTTCACAGACCTTTGGCTATTGTATCACCCGGGGACGCGATCCTACACGTACCACTCCGGGGTGCACGATAGTCTAACCCGTATTGATCACTTTCTGGGCTCCCCCGGTTGCCTTCACAATATTGAAAGTATTGACATTAGACCCAGGGGCATCTCTGATCATTCCCTGATCCTCTTGCATTACAATAGTTATCACCTGATGCGCCGCCGCGTATATCCGATACGCCCCAGCTACATGCGACTGCCGAAGATTAGTAAATCCATCGCACAGGCGACAAAACTTTACTTCCACGAGAACGCCGCTTCGGTCGACTCCCCCACGATTCTTTGGGAGGCGTACAAAACGGTGATGCGGGGCCAGGCAATGGCTGCCATCACAGGTTATAAGCGCATGCAGACATCTGAGTTGCAGTCGCTGGAGCTTGCGCTCCGGACTGCGGAGGCTCGCCAGGCCGAAGCCCCCTCCCGTGAAACCTCGCATGACCTGCGAGTGGCTCAGGTGAAGCACAAGGAGCACCTGGCAGAACGTGTCAGACAGCGACTTGAGGCCTCGAGGCACACAGTCTACGACGTAGGCGATAAAACCGGCAGGCTACTGGCGTGGCTAGACAGGCACGACAGCGGAGCCCGGTGGATTGCGCAGCTTGCAACTGCCGAGGGGTCGAAAACGTCAGACCCACGAGAAATAGTGCACACCCTGGCGGGGCATTTTCGTGAAGTGTACTCCTCCAATTCCTCCCTGTCGGTGGAGATGGCATTGACATATATCAGAGACCTGCAGATGCCCAAGCTCTCCCCCGAGGCTAGAGAGTCCCTGGAGGCCGAACTCACGGTAGAGGAGCTACAGGTGGCTATTAAGGCGTTGCAGCCCGGTAAGGCGCTGGGTCCCAACGGCATCCCGATTAAGCTGTATCAACGGCTGCCCGAGAGGCTGGCCCCACACTTGCTGAATATGTACAAGCACGGCCTAGAGGCGGGGGAGCTCCCCGCGGACCAGCGAACGGCCACTATCGTGGTAATACCGAAGCAGGGTAAGCCGGCGGATCAATGTGCCTCCTATCGTCCCATCTCACTGATCAATGCAGAGGTCAAGATCCTTGCGAAACTGTTGGCCCTCCGACTCACGCCTCATTTGGCTGACATAGTGCACCCGGACCAGTCGGGCTTTATGCCCGGGAGAAGTACCTCCCACAATCTGAGGCGCTTACATGGTGTGCTGGCCCGAGTGGACCGACTGCGGGAACCAGCTGTCATTCTCTCCCTTGATGCCCGCATGGCATTCGATATGGTGGAATGGCCCTTTCTCTTCGCGGTATTGTCACATCTGGGGTTTGGGCCGAAGATCTGTGCCTGGATCCGACTCCTCTACACCAAGCCGCTGGCCCATGTCGCGGCCAACGGGCATATGTCGGAGGATTTCCCCCTGGGGCGGGGTACTCGTCAGGGCTGCCCGCTCTCGCCGCTGCTTTTCGCCCTAGTGCTCGAGCCGCTCGTGACTTGGATACGGTGGGAGCCTATGATGCGGGGCCTTCACTGGTCTGCGGACTGGGAAGACCGCGTCTCCCTCTACGCGGATGACATACTACTTTACTTATCTTCCCCTAGGCGCTCCATCCTGACATTGCTTAACATTTGCGAGGTGTTCGGCCGGGCATCTGGCTATACGATAAACTGGTTGAAGTCAGTCCTTCTGGTGCTACGGGGCCCCCCTCCTCGCCTGTCGGAGGGCTGCCAGATACAAGTGGCGGAGGGGTCGTTCAAATACCTGGGAGTGCACGTTACATTGGATCAGCTGGAATTTTTCAGGCACAACTTGAGCCCTCAATTGGACCGCCTCAAGCGTGATGTGCAGCACTGGGGAACGTTGCCCTTGACCCTGGTGGGGAGAGCGGCGCTCTTCAAAATGATGGCCCTGCCGCGGTTTCTTTATTTGCTGGAGAATACTCCATATCCGGTGCCGCCGACCTACTTCCGCGCGGTAGCAGCGCAGGTCTCCAACTTACTCTGGGGCAACAAACCGGCGCGCATTGCACAAGCAAAACTAGTCCGTGGGTGGTACGATGGGGGAATTGCGCTCCCGGATATCCAGCTCTATTATTGGGCGGCGCAGCTTAAGGTGATCAACCAGTGGCTCCATGCGCCTCAGTCGGACCCTGCGTTTAAGGCGGATAGGGATATACTGGGTGAAAGTGGTATGCTAACCCCACTATATGATGCCCGGCTGGCCCCGCAGCTGATCGGCCCTCTGCGACAGACTGTGTCTATCTGGCATGCAGCACAGGCCAGGTTGGGTTGGCGGGGAGTTCTGACGCAGCTTACACCTCTCTGGGATACCAAACGGCTGGGACGTCTGAGGGACAGCAAGGGCTTTGACGTTTGGGACACCATCGGGATCTCGGTGATAGGCGACGTGTGGCACAAAGGGGAGGTCGTCCAATTCGCTCGCTTACAACAGCAATATGAGCTGGCTCCCTCAGAATGGTTCCGATACCTACAGATGAAACATGCCCTGACGACACGGTTAACCCCAGGTGTGCAGGTTCCGGAGGCATCCCCGCTGGAGGACAGGTTGTTGACCGAATACATGCCTAAGAGGGCGACGTCCTTCACGTACCGTAAATTGATCAACAATTTACCGGACCCTATGGGGCTCTTGCGGGAGAGATGGGCCGGCGAGGTCGGCGATTTTGATGACCCGGACTGGCGGGAGGCACTGGCCTCGCCACGCGAGGCGGGTATACCCTCGAGGCTGCGGCTTGTGCAACTTCGTATTCTACATCGTTCGTACTGCACCAGAAGCTTGTTACATAAACTGGGCAGAGCGCCTCATCCCTTCTGCCTGCGGGGTTGCGGGGAGGAGGGAACCTTCTATCACATTATCTGGGACTGTCCTGTTCTCCAGATATTCTGGAAGCGAGTGCTGCGAACAATGTCACAGGTGTGCGGGGTGTCGTTGATGCCTGAGCCCAGACGCTGTCTGTTGAATGTGTGGGAGCCCACGGATCTCAATCGTCAGGCGCTGGGCTGGGTGACGCTGGGGAACATGACGGCCAAACGGAACATAGCCCAAAAATGGGGAGCGGTGGAGACACCGTTGCTATCAATATGGAAGAGAGAGATGGATAGGGCTATGTTTGCTGAGCGCTCCGTATTTATCAGGCGGGGTTGTCCTCGAAAGTGGGTCAGAGTGTGGGGAGCGTGGAACAAGTATAGGAGTAACATATGTGATCCACCACCTCTTTCAGACGAGGAATCCTCTGACTCGAATGGCTAGGAAGGCCCGGGGGGTGGAAGGGAGGGTGGACGACAATGTTGGTTTCAAAGCGTTCGACTTGGGCCTACTTGAAGAAATTATGTCTCTGCGTGGTGATTTGTCTAATGAACTGTACATACGGTCTGATTCCATGTCCTTTGGTTGTATTTGTTGTGAAAACAATAAAATTTCTTTAAAAAAAAAAAAAAAGAACAACATCCACCGTAGTTGACGAGGGGTGAGTAACCGAGCTGACTTCATAAATTGCAGGTTTCGATGGTCCGTATATACCGTTACGGTATGCCTTTTGCCCCCATCAGATGATGCCTCCATTCTGTAAAGGCGTCTTTAATAGCAAGGAGTTCTTTTTCTGCTATGGTGTAGTGGGTTTCCGCCGTTTTTAATTTACGGGACATGTAGGCCACAGGATGCAATTGCCCATTCTTTTTATTCCTTTGTGATAGGATGGCTCCAATGGCCACATCCGAAGCATCTGCCTCCACTACGTATGGTATGTCACTGTCTGGGTGAGCAAGAATAGGGGCACTGGTGAAGGCGGTTTTTAACACCGTGAATGCCTTCTGGGCGTCTTCATTCCATTCATAAGAGAAGTTCTTTTTAAGTAGTCTGGTCAGGGGAGCCGCCACTTGTGAGAACTGTTGAATAAAATGCCTGTAAAAATTGGCAAATCCCAGAAAACATTGCATTTCTTTTATGTTTTTTGGGGGTAACCAATCCAAAACAGCTTGTATTTTGCGCGACGCCATTTCTTGTCCATCAGCCGATAGGATTATTCCCAGAAATTCTACTTTTCTCACGTGAAACTCACATTTACTTATTTTACAGAATAAGTGATGTTTCCGTAGTGTGAGCAGAACAGCTCGAACGTGTCCTATGTGATCTTCTTCTTTCTCTGAGTATATTAAAATGTCATCAATATAAATGATAACCGTAACATCAAGGAATTCACGCAGGACATCGGTTAAGAAAAACTGAAACGCGGCTGGGGCGTTGCAAAGGCCGTATGGCATCACACAGTACTCGAATAAGCCGTACCTGGTGCGGAAGGCCGTCTTCCACTCATCACCTGCCCGCATTCTTACCAGATGGTAAGCTCCCTTCAAATCCAAGCGGGTATATATTACTGCTCGACGCACTTGGTCTAGTAGCACTGGAATGAGTGGCAGGTGGTAGCGGTTCTTAATGGTGATGTTATTCAATGCCCGAAAGTCCACACAGGCTCTGAGTTCCCGATTGGCCTTTGGTATGAAAAAGAGGGGCGAGGCGGCGGGTGATTTGGACGGTCGTATGAAACCGTTGTTCAAGTAGGTGTCTAAATAGAGGCGTAAATGCTCGTTTTCTGGTTCTGTGAGAGCGTAGATTCTTCCACATGGCACCACAGCCCCGGGTACCAGATCTATTTGGCAGTCGTAGCTACGATGCGGTGGTAAAATATTGGCTTGGTCTTCGTCGAACACGTCCCTGAGGTCGTGGTATGGTGTAGGTAAAAGAACGTCTTTTTCCTCAGCTGTGGCTATCACATGCGTTTGAGAGGGCTCTTTCGTTGGACTCTGTCGTTTAGAACTGCAGCGTTCTATACAATAGGGCGAAGTAAATTCGATCGTCTCCTTCTCCCAATCAATAGTCGGATTGTGTTTCCGAAGCCAGGGGAGACCCAATATGACTCCATACTGGGGTGCCTTTATCACATTGAAACAAAGTGTTTCCCAATGTTGTTCTTCCCAAGATATCTCAAGGTTTTCCGTACAGTACCGGATGGGGCCAGAAACCAATTGTCGCCCATCCACCGTCATTACAATTTCTGGTTCGGCCTTGGGTATGAGTCTTAAGCTCAAGGAGTGAGCTAGTTCTTTATCTATAAAAAGACCTGTTGCTCCTGAATCCACCATAGCCTTGAGGGGGCGTTTCTGTTCACCTAGATGGATGTCTAAGAACACATGTAAATGCGACGTCGAACCTTCATTGACGTTTTGCACTGAAGGGATCATTTTTATGCCCAAGAACCTCCCTTCTTGTCTTCTTGAGCCTTGATGTTTTCCGTCTTCATGTTTTCCCCACTCATACGAGACGAGACCTCTCTATCCCGTCCTTTGGGTTTAGTTAAACACTCCTTCACAAAATGCCCCTTCCTTCCGCAGTATAGGCACAGCCCATTCCTGCGTCTCTTCTCCTTTTCTTCTGTGGTCAGAGAGGCTCGCACTGACCCTATTTCCATAGGTTCCGAGGCGGTGTTATATCCTCCTGAGACCGGTTTAGCTCGGTCGAACCGAAAAGAGGTTTTTTCCCCTCGCCTTTTATCTACCCTACGTTCTGCTAATCTGTGGTCTAACCTCTGGGTTAATTCAATGAGCGCCTTGCAAGAGGTGGGTTGAGGGTCTATAGTTGCTACTACGTCCATCAGTTCATCCTTAAGGCCCTGATAAAACAATGCGCGTTGTTTACTCTCGGGCCACTCTGTCTCTGCAATCAATCGTTGGAAGGTGTTGACATAAACAACTAGATCTCTATTCCCTTGTCTTAGTTCTAGCAGTTCACGGTCGGCTGAAAAGGTGGCTGCTCTGCGGTCAAACACACGCTCAAATTCTTCACGAAATGCATCCCAGTCATACAAAAGAGGATCGTCACGCCGCACCAAGGGAACAGCCCATTGTGCGGCATCACCGTTCAAATAGGAAATGGTGAAGGCTACTCTGGACTGGTTGGAAGGAAAAGCCTTGGGTTTACATGAAAAATGCAGAAGGATTTGTGTGAGAAATACTTGCACCTTATGGGCATCTCCTGAAAACCGTTCAGGCGCTGCAAGAGGAATAGGCGTGGGCAGTTCTACACTGAATGGAGCGGCTGAGGCTGAAAAACTCCCTGAGGGAAACCGCCCCATACCTGCATCAAAGGGATTGCGTTGCATTCCTTCAATTCTCTGCTTTAAGGCTGCTGTTTCTTCTCGAGAGGTGGCTAGCTCGTGCTGCACTACAGATAAGGCACTTAAAACGTCCTCTAATGTGGCCATGTTTTGTATCGACCCGCCCAGGAGGAAGTCAATTCGTGGGCTGATTATTCTGTTGACTCGAAGATTCCTCGGGAGCGGATCGATGCCAAAAGGGGTCCACCTCTCGACAGCCCCAACCCTGAATGCTGTAAAAGCACAGGAGAGTGGGATGGTCAAGCGGGGGAAGGAAAGGATGGGAACAGCAGGGAGGGAGATCTGAAAAGGAAGGACACTCAATACATTAGCCTCTCCTATAGTATGTCAGGTTCAACTCAATCTATATGAGGGATGCGTACCTGTAAATAAACAAAACCATGTTGTCTCCAGGTGTACTCATCCTGGATCCTCACACAAGCAATACCCTGTTCTGAATGATATAGGTTTTCTATAAATGAAAGGAAGGCAACATGAAAACACGCTCCTCACACTCTGTGGCCAGGCAGGCAGCAAACACTCTATCTCATGCACGTTACCATACACACCATATAGTTTGTTGAGCTTCGCTTCACAGGGGATGAGCAGACTGCCGCCTCATGGCCCCCTGTTAATATACAAGGATCAGGAGTCAAAATGCTTCTTTTAACTCCGTAGCATTACATTGAATGTCAAACAGTTTGTAAAGGTCTCAGGGCATCTGTATTGTTCAGGTACGACTAAACACCTAATAGCACCCAGGAAGTTGCACACAGGGATATCGAAATTAAAGGTACACCAAAATGTTGCGTAGCACGTACCAAGAATACAACACTCAGCAAGGAACAGAAAGGCGAGGGTTTTCCCTCGCTGCACCTGAAAGGTCTAGGCAAGAGCGCGGAGCTTCCGCGATAACAATATCGAGAGCAGCGGCTCTCAAGGATCCGGGTGGTGCATGTGCACCCTTACCCTACACGGGCGAACAGCAGACGTCGGGTTTCTCGGCTGCTACAGGAGAATAATCAGCAGCGAGTGAAACGCCGAGTGGCGTTTTCAATGGTTTACTTCTTCCGGGTTCTTCCCACGTGACCGGACTTGGTGGCGGAAGCGCGGGAATCATGGGAATTGAAGTTCTAACTCCCGCTTCGTTCTCGTTCCGCTTCCACCATCCGGCTAGCCACCCCAACAGCGCTTTTGCCTTGACTTCTCGTGACCCATTCAGGGGAGGCCGCGGGTCAGGTAAGGCACGGAGAGGAAGGAGCATAACATAGATACCCTAGACCTTAAGAAAGAAGATCAAGAAAAGACAGCTTTCGCTACACCAGATGGTCTTTTTGAATTTACTGTTTTACCGTTTGGACTACACTGAGCCCCATCTACCTTTCAAAGGCTAATGAATGAAGTATTAAAAGATCACCAGGCTTATTCGTCAGCCTATTTAGATGTTATCGTTGTCTTTAGCCCTACATGGGACTCCCACTTAAATCACTTAGGCACTATACTCTTGGAGTTGCAGAGAGCACACCTACATATCAATGCCAAGAAATCCCGAGTTGGGTTCGCCAAAGTCAACTATTTAGGGTACATGTTGGGAAATGGTATTATTGAGCCCCAAGAAAAGAAAATAAGGGCCATTGCTGGCCCCCCATTACCCCGGAACAGCAAAGAAATAACAGCATTTTTAGGACTATTGGGGTATTACAGGAGATTTATCCCTCACTTATCCAAAATACTGATCTTTTGAAAAAGAACATCTCCAAGAAAGACATACTAAATCCCTTTACGGAGGTCCTCGAGGCCTTACAAGAACTCAAATGCACTCTAACCTCTAGTCCTATCCTCACCTCCCCAGACTTCTCCAAACAGTTCTTATTACAAACTTATGCTTCTGACTGTGGTATAGGGGCTGTTCTCTCCCAGACCAACAGCGAAGGGTTTGGTGTACCTATTTTATTCATCAGTCGCAAACTCTTTCCCAGGGAGCAAAAATATGCTACCTTCGAAAAGCAGTGTTTGGCTATTAAGTGGGCAATAAAGAAACTGCGCTATAATTTGGAATGACGTTCGTTCATTCTGTATACTGACCATGCTCCTCATACTTGGATGAGCAGGAACATGGGACATAATGCTAGAGTCCTCAGGTGGTTCCTTTCCCTCCAACCATATCAGTTCGAAATCCGCCATAGAAAAGGGAAGGACCATCTTAATGCCAACTTCCTCTCAAGAATGCCCCTTTTCCCCGAGCGGGAAAATCTTAGGGAGGGGATGTGTGACAGGGAAGGAGACACAGAGGACAAAAACTCATTCTCTGGCATATTTTCGGCTCACCTGCACACTCTCCTTTTCCCCTGCAGCCCACCGGCCCTGGGAATGCTCCAAGCAGACAGGGAGGTCCTTTTAAACCCGTGAAACGGGAGGAAGTTTTGCTGTCTGAAGGAATCCCGGTTGGAGAATTCCCTAAAGAAGACGGCACGGAAACAGAGGATGTCTATAAGAGACGCGAGGATGAGCCCAGACCCACGTACTTCCTCAGCAGCAGTTGGAGGTCGAGAAATCCCAAAGGCTTCAGTCATTCCTCGACAGGGAGCCTCAACAGAGAGCCTCAACAGAGAGCCTCAACAGATCTGGGCAAAGAGAGAGACACTACTGAACCGACGGGGAGTTAGAGGTCCCGTTTTACCGACCGCCTGCAGTGACGCGGTAAACGCGACACCACACAACAGAGTACCACGATAGGAGCACAAGTCCGCCATGTTTCTGGAGTAACGTGGCTCAGCCAGGTACGGGGTCGTATCTTTGGTAGGAGTGAGGGAGGAAAACGGAGTCTGAAAAAGAGCTTTCCTTTCGCTTCTTGATGCACTTGCTCACCTTCTCTTCACCGGTGGGCTCACGTATTTCCCGAGCCGTCTCTCCGTTTTCTTTCAGTTATTTGCTTTTCTACTTCCTCTCCTGGATTAATGCTATATATACAATAATTGTATTTCTTCACTCATATGGCGAGATGTTACCCAGGCGCTTGCTCTAAAGAGATGGTGTGGAGTACATATACTTATCTGGCCTACGTTTTGTTTTCTTGCACATGAGCACGGGTGAATTGGATCACTATCAGCCTAACATTTATTTTCCATAAAGAAAACAATATAAAAGAACCGAGCTTCCTTACCTGGCCTCTTCTTTGTTTTATCCGAGGAGTATTCCAGAAGACGCCCTGGGCTCCCCTCTCGACCTGAAAAACAAACACAGGAAGAATAAATACAACCAGAGACTTTATTTTGGACTCCTATAAAAGAGAATAATTAGAAGTTCTGTTGGTTTGTTTCTTTGTTAAGACAAAACTCTTACGTACTGAGAGACAATAAAAAAGTTGGTCTCAGAGAAAATTGGGTTGGAGTCAAGTGTATATCCTGCAAGTGTTACACTGGCTTCTGTGGTTCTAGGGACAGCAGGCAGCACTTGTCAGAAGGTTTACCGTATTGTTCCCAGAGGTGCATGGGCCTTGGAAGCTGGTCTGGCGAAAACACAAGTTCTGCATTATAGTAACTTCATTGATGGTCATAAACTCTTGTTAATTCCTTATTGCTGGTGCGGCCCTAGAACACCTTTTTGCATGGTTGTTTTCCATGGAGATTTCTTTGTTGAATGTCTGTATCCATGAGATCATGTAAATCACAGACAATGGAAGCTTGTCAGAGATGTCAGTTTCCTCCTGAATGTCCGTAATGTTGCTACAGAATGCTTAAATTAAAGAGTCGCAACATCTGCCATGGAAATCCACTTTAAACATTGTGCACATAGAAAATGCAGGCGTGTCCCATGACTATCGAAACTATAATATCAAAGAAACACAATACGGAGGAAAATAGTGAAAATAAAATATTGACAGGTAAGTCTCAATTCCCTATAAATAACTAAACATGTAAGTACCTGTGTGGCTCATATATCTTCAAGGTACGTAGATGTTATGTTATGTTAATTTAATCTTATAAGGCGCACAGCTACCCAAGGGTTTCCCGGCGCTTCCCATAAGAACTGAGAGAAAGAAAAGAAAGAGTAAATTAGATTCTACATATTAAACAACCAAGTTTTTAAGCACTTACGATAATTTTCCATGTGCTATAGGAAGGGAGTTCCACAAAGAGGGGCCAAGACAGGAGAAGGACCGACCGCCCATACGTGACAGCCTGGTCCTGGGCACCGTAAATTTCGCCTGAGTGGCAGAACGTAAGGAACGTGAAGGTGAACTAAAGCATTCAGATATTGGGGCACTTTACCACTTTTGATTTTGAACATATAGCTCAGGGCTTTGATCTTTATACGGTTCTCAACCCTGAGCCAATGCAACCTAGCCGCCGCATTTTGTACCTACTGTAACTTCCGTACCACATCCTTATTGGCTCCTAAATACAGAATATTGCCAGCAGATACTGCAGGATGCCAGAAAAGATGGCCTGAGGGGTACTGGTAAGCTTAAATAATGCCGACTCACAACCCGTAAAAGATAAATCTTCACATTTGCATGTGTAGGAATCTTTATAAATAATTGCAATACCTCCTCCCATTTTAATTGTCCTGTCTCTCCTAACTATTGTATAATTAGGAGGTAATGCAAGCGCAATGTCGGGTCCAGAACATTCCTGCAGCCAGATTTTTGTAAGAAAAATAGCATCAGGCTGCTCATTAACCAAGAGGTCAAAAATGTCTGACTTGTGCTTAGGGAGTGAGCGACAGTTAATATTATAAAATAAATAGTCTTTTCTGTAATTTTTACAACAATTAATAGGAACATTGACCTGGACCGTATCAATCTTTGAAGAAGTAGTCGGCGAGCTGCATCCTTTATATAAGTGTATATCAGATGTACAGCTACAGCACGGGCAGTTAAAAATCAGCGATTCTGGGTTAAATAGCTCTCAGCCAGGGGATAAGACACTATTAAGATCCATCAACTGCTTTTTGGAGTACCTTATAGAAGTCCTCTTGATCGGACCAGGGGTTATGGCCCCGGTCGGACGCGCGCAGACGGGCTTGCCTTTGGAGCGTCTGCTGCGCGTCCGATCCGCGTCCATTATATAGAATAATGGCCGGATGTTGTGCATAGGCTGGCGCGCTTACCGGCTGAGAACGCTTGGAAACCCAAAATGGCAGCCCGCGATCAGCACGCTAAAATAAAGGTGCAATTGCGCTACGAGGAGTATAACACACTCGAGACAGTAAAAAAGATTTCAGAGTCTCCAGAAAGCCCCCAAAACACAGATTTTATGGTTTTTTAAAAACGAGTAAAAGCACATAAAACATGGGGTTAAAAATCAATTCAGTTCTCAGCAAATCTAACAGATGTGGAATTAGGAATAGTAAATCTGTACTTCTTTACATGCACTTTCCTTTTGATATTTTGTCCTCAGTATTCTTGTAGCATGGTATTGTTGGTGTCAATATTCAGTAGTACAACTAAAAATGCAGCATGATAGGCTTACATTAATAGTAAAGAAAAAAATACACCTGTCCCTCTAAAAATATGGAAGCCCCCCTTCCCACAATGGATTGCACTGGCAGCGGCTTTCCAGAGCCATTTTTTTCTGCAGATTCCTACAGCAAGATATCTGAATGTCTGGGAGCTTTCACACCTTTGAAAAAAATCATATTTTTTTTGTCAGGAGATCATTTTTAACTTTTTCACACAACATCTTTTTAACATGTTCGGTCGAGTGAAGTATTTTTTCCTGACTCTGATATTTTTTGTCAGAATGCCATCCCTTTTCTCCAAGTGCCCTTCTGGTTAAAGGAAGAAGGCCACTAGGTCAGTGTAGTCTGCCTCCCTGTGTCTCACTCTGTTAAGAGTGTGACATGTGTAAATTGTTTTAAAAGAGCACTGAATGACAGGGAATGCATCCAACTTAGGGGCATGCTACAGGACATGATGGCTGAAGAAGGAGGAAGAGGAGGCTAGAAAGGTCAGCCTCTCAACCTGCTTCTGTAAGTGTCCAGCCATCTGAAAAAGACACCCACAGAGGGTAATCTACAGAAGTAAGGTCCAGCAGCAGAGACAAGCACCAGCATAACTCTCAATATCATAGAATATCGACACTGAGACTTACAACGTCTCTGTTGAGAGGCTCAGCCCAGACATGCTTGCCGACATAGAATGGCTCAGTGGCACTCCAACGTAGAGTTCATTCCAAATCAAACCATTCAAAATTGATGACAAGGAGATCTTCTTTGCTATCAATGGCGACACACTATGACAGATCGATGTTGACCAGTTCTGTGCTGCTCAGCAAGGACCAAAAATCGACATCAACGAAATCTAGATTGACATTGGCACATTCCCCTTCTTATCAAAGAAGTCACACATTTTTTATCTCCATATCGAGTATGTTCTTTGTCTCTGTCTACACAGTCAGCGTAGTGTTCTTCTGTAATGCAGTCCTGCTGATCCAGACCAGGACCTCCTGCCATATCACACACTAAGGTCAATGCAAAAATGGGGTGAATCAACTCTACGCGAATACTGGCGCTCACATTAATTGGCTGGGCACAGAAATTAACCCCTTCTGTGCCACGCCCTTTCCCCCTCCTGTGCCGGGCGTTTCATTAGTGGGCGGGTTTCATGACGAGATAGTCTCGTCATGGGCACAGCGCGACCGTGCTCCATGACGAGACTATCTCGTCATGGGCACAGAAGAGGTTAATGAAAATTAAAGACAAAGACCAAGAAAAGAAATCTTTGGTCATGTTGCTACCACTTATTGAAATATTGTATAATTAAGCATGTGCTTAGGATTGGATTTATATCATAAACAAAGGCTGAAAATGCCATTTGAAGAAATGATCCAGACACCTTTAATGCCTCTGCATCTCCCTCCACCAAAGTAGACTTCCAAGGTGTTGCTGATCCCTCCATTGATGAAGTGGAAGCCCTTTTCCCCTACAACGCTATCACCACTAAGCACATCTGCAACAGATCTCGTTATTGTGACTGATCATGCTCCTTTTCCACTCAGACTTCACTGACTCATTCTTCATCCAGAGAGTCTCCAGTAGCTGACATTCTATCCTTCCAGAATGTTCTCACCAGAGGAGTGGCGATACTGAATATTCTCTCGGAGACACCCCAGAAAAGTAGGTTTGTCATATTGGAGACACTCCAACTAAGAGCAGCGCTTAACCCTCTCTTGCCTTTTGTACCAAGTCAGCTGGACATTGCAGAGGAGAAATATCTGACTCTAGCAACTGAAAAGGAGCAGCAACACCTGACCGTCCCAAAAAATATAAGCCTCCTTAACAAGACCTAGAATTTCTCACGACTAATCCAGTGTCGGATTCAGTTATAGTCACAGCAGTTAGGTGAAAGCACACATCTGCTCCAAAATCGGCTGCTCCTCCAGAGAGGGAGAGTTATAGGTTTGATGCTACTGGATGAAAGATGTGTTGTACAGCCCTCAAACAATTGAAAAATTCCACCGCATCAGCACATGTCATAGAGAAATATGGGACAGCTTCAAATCATTTGTCCCTAAGTTGCCAAAGCATTGACAGCAAAATGTTATGGAAATCCTTAAGGACGAATCCCAGGTTTCCTTCCAGGTTATTGCAACAATAGTAGGCTCATCTGAGCTTGCTGCAACTGGCTGTTGCCAGGGTATTTCTCTCCAAGACTGTCTGCATAGCTATGTCTGTCATCCACAAACCCCAGGCATAACTAAAGATTGCAAATTTTCCCTTATCGTGGTTAACGCTCTTCAGACAACACACTGAAAAGATGCTTAGAAGGAAAAATTAAGTGAAACCCTTACATTTCGTTGGTCTGGAAGAATTGAAAAAATATTTAGAACAGTACATACCGAAATACAAGAGACACTTCTATCAGAGGTTATAATTGATGTTTTTTCTTTATTTTCAGTCTTCATGTGGATTCAGCAAAAGTATAACACAAACTTGTAGCCATAAAATTGTAGCCAATTATGCTTTGGGGGCATTATTGTCCTCAGATTTGGAAGGATTTAGTTGCCTTTTCCGGTTTTGGGAGTACCACTGCGTACACGCTAATTGGGACACTACAGCACACCGTTTTGTGCAACTTTCACTCTGCCACTTTTTGTTTTTGTACACTTCTATCAGAGAGTTTAATCCTTGAGATGGTTGTACCACCCTCAGCAATGTCAGAGCGCGCTGCAAAGGCCTCCGTATCATAAGTGGTACTAGAACCAAAACAGCAGTAACCTGAAAACAGCCCATTCTGATGCATCCTTCTACCTGCAGATTCCTCACCTATAGAATAACCCCCAAGCGTCAGACTGGATCCATAAAATATCAAACCTGCGATGCCACCACTAGAGGGCACTGGACTCAGTTGAAGCCAGAAGGGATGTCAGACGACGTCTGTGAGTCTATAACGCACCCTCCCCAGCTTATCAACTTCAGTTCCCTTAATTTACGCCTTTGTCACGGATCTGAAGCTTTGATCTCTGAGGAGTTTTCGTCACCTAAAATTCAAAAAGAAGTATTAATGTCTCCTCCAAAGATATTGGGTTTTAAACCCTAGGGGGATTGGGAGGGACAGATGTCCATCATGGACTCCAATTTGATATGTTTGTGGTGCTTGGGCTCTGATCACGACACCAGATCTTGTACTTCCTGCCTCAGTATGAACCCAAGGACCGGCAAAGAGCGGGAGGCCAAGCTTATTATGGCTTGGGGCAAATGACGACCATTGGTGCTGGAAACGATCTTGACGCCGCTCTCGTTCTCCTTCTTTTTAAAAAAAAAACAACTTAGTTAATAATACAATATTACAGATCTGCATACGATATTATACAGTCTCAATATCATTTCTGTACAGTCAGCTGTTAGACATTTCCGCCTTATTACACAGTTAAGTTCATACCTCTACATGTACTCACCCGAGTCACTATCATCTTCTGGGGTGGAGCAAATATTCCCTCTGTACATGTTCCATTTCCCCCACACCTTAGTCCACTTGCGAGGGCATTTCCTATGTATAAATGTGGCCTTCTCTGCAACCATGATCATATCCATGTCTCTACTCCATTGCGTTATTGTTGGTACTGTCCCCACTCCCCATTTTTGCGCTAAGCTCCACTTCGCTATTGTCATGCCTGTCGTGGCCCAGAGGCGTTCCGGGTGTGTAAGATCTGTCGGGCCCCATATATTAAGGATACAACACTAGGAATCAAGTGGGACCTGTTTCTCGGTGACGTCTGTTATTACTCTTACCACTTCGTCCCAGTATGGCACAAGTTTGGGGCATTCCCATAAGGTGTGATAATAAATACCTATGTCGCCGCAGAGGCGGCGCAGACAGCTTGGGTCAGGGGCCCTTCCCATCCTGTGTAATACAGTCCGTGTGTAATAGGCCCTGTGTAGTATTTTAAACTGCACCAGTCGTAGTCTGGAGGAGATTGCTACTTCTTTGGGCGAGGCTATCGCGTCGTGCCTGTCAGGATCGTCCATATCTCCAATGTCAGACTGCCTAAGTTCCCTAAGTTGAACAAGTGGGTGCTCTTTTGTGGAGATAGTCGGTGAGTAATCGGTCCTCTAAGGGGGAGAATTCCGGGAGTGTCTCCGTCGTGGGGAGGGCTGTTTCAATCGCATGTCGAATCTGCAAATATCTGAATCGTTCGTTTGGAGCCATTAAATACTGTTCTTGCAGGTGAGTGAAGCTGACGACTTTCCCGGTATGCCATAGATCCCCCAGTTGGGATATGCCGATCAGATCCCACTTTTGAAACCCTTTACTATTGCCTAGTGTTCCAAGTTTGTGTGTGTCCCACAAGGTGTGTTTCGTAAGTTTGTCAGTCCAGCCCAAGGGTCTGTTCACTGTGTGCCATATGCGAATGGTGTGCGATGCTGGGCGTATAAGGGTACAGTTTTTCTGAGTATTATAGAGCGCTCTATTGATACCGCCTTTCCCTAAAGTCATTCTGTCAAGGTGGTAGGCTGGGTCTGTATCTGGCACATGAAGCCGTTGGTTAATAACCATGAGTTGTGAGGCCCAGTAGTATGCTATGACATCAGGAAGGGCTATCCCTCCATCATACCAGCTCCTCACCAATTTAGCCGTTGCCACCCTTGCCGGTTTATTGTCCCATAGGAGAGCCACCACCTACGAGTTAACAGCCTTAAAGAACAAGTCAGGAACTGGATAAGGGGTGTTATGCAGGACATATACAAATCTAGGGCGGGCCATCATTTTAAAAAGAGCTGCTCTACCTAGTAGGGTGAGAGGAAGCGCCTTCCAATGTCGAATATCACGTTTCAATTGTTGCAGTGGGGCTTGTAAATTGAGTGTGAGGAATGTGTCGCTGTCTGTGGTTACGTATTTACCAAGATACTTAAAACTGTCCGTGGCTATTTGGACCTTGTAACCTCGCGGGAGATGTGGGGGTGGTCCATATAGTATGTAGAGCACTGACTTATCCCAATTGATAGTATATCCGGAGACGGAGCTGTACACCTCGCAAATATTAAGTATCGCCTTCAGTGATCTCGTAGGCGAGGCGATATATAATAAGAAATCGTCCGCGTATAGCAAGATACGATCTTCCCATTCCTCCCTCCATTTTAGACCGTGAACCATGGGGTCCCATCTAATCCACGCCGCCAGCGGTTCTAGAACCAATGCAAATAATAGGGGCGACAATGGGCAGCCCTGTCTCGTTCCTTTGCCTAGGGTAAATTCCCTCGATATGTGACCATTAGCGACTACGTGTGCTACTGGATCAGTATAGAGTAGACGCACCCAGGAACAGAACTTCGGTCCGAACCCCAGGTGTTGAAGGACCGCAAATAAAAAGGCCCATTCTACCCAATCAAATGCCATCCGCGCGTCCAAGGAGAGGACCGCGGCATCTTCCTAAATGGTGTGTTTCCGACCAAGCACTCCTTGAAGACGTCTAAGATTCAGGGCCGTATTTCTGCCAGGCATAAAACCGGATTGATCTGGGTGGATCAAGGTGCGGAGATGGGGGGTGTGTCTGAGCGCCAGCGTTTTGGCTAAAATTTTCCCTTCGCCATTAATTAATGATATTGGGCGATATGATGTGCATTCCTCCGCTGGATGGCAACAATAGTTGCTAGCCGTTGATCTCTAGGGAGCGTCCCTATGTCGCGACTAGTTTCAAACATTTGTAACATATATGGGGCTATCTAGTCCGCTGTGTGTTTATATAATTCTATTGGGATTCTGTTAGGACCTGTAGCTTTGCCCGACTGTAATTTGGAAATGGCCATTTTGAGTTTGTCTACTGTAATATTGGCTTCTAGACTGTAAGCTTCTTGCGGCGTTAGCCGTGGCATACGGATATCGTGAAGGAACGCAAGCGCTTCTGGTACGATGGTAGGGTTTGTGGAAGTGTATACTTGCTCATAGTGTTGTACCAGTGTATCTACAATGTGTTGTGGGTCTGACGTGAGTGCACCATTGTCGCTTCTGATCTGCGCTATCCATCTATGCGCTCGCTCTTTCTTGTCAAGCCAGGCCAGAAGTTTCTCTGCTTTGTCTCCGGACTCATAGATCCAATGTTGGACCGCTTGCAGTCGGGACTGAGCGGCAGCCCAGAGGTGCTCTTTGTATTCTTGTGTTTTCACGCATAATGCATGTGCAGTTTCGTCAGTGGGTGCGGTTGCATGTTGGGATTCTATATGCTGTACCTCCTGTTCTAACGTCTCTATTTCTTTCTTTGTTTCCCGTTTATGCCGTTCTATAAGGGAGATAGCCTGACCTCTTATGACTGGTTTGTAAGCTTCCCACAGCGTCAGAGGGGAGGAGACTGACTCCTCATTTTCTTGGAAGTATTGCGAGGTTGCCCTGATTAGAGTTTTCCTGATCTTAGAATTCATATGGAATCCTGGATATATGGGATAAACACGTCTCTGAACTGCGCAGTGCGCTCGGATTTCTGTCCGTATCGGGGAGTGATCAGAGATCCCTCTAGGTAAGTGTGTGGTCGCCCCCATCCTTCCCAGACCGTCTGTGGCCGTGAGTATATAGTCTATGCGGGAAAGGCTATTATGTGCTCCCGAGTGGAATGTGTACTGTCTCTCTGTCGGGTGGTGGAGTCTCCAGATGTCCAGTAGGCCCTGCGCCTCTATGGAGTCAGCCAAGGGGGAGCTGGCGCGATGTTGAGGGCGGCTAGGCGTGCGGTCCAATGCATCAGTCACAGTCATATTAAAATCTCCCCCTATTATTAGGTCTCCGTCTGGTAGTGTTAGGAGGAATTTGGCCAAATCCTGAAAGGTGGGGGAGTGGAGAGCAGGCGGGACGTAAACAGTTATAACATTAAACATTCGACCCTCCCATTGAAGCAATATAGCCGCGAATCGACTCCGGTCTTCCTTAAATGTACGGTGAACAATGAGGGGAAATCGCTTTTGTACTAGAATCCCCACTCCCCGGGACCCTGTGGAGAATTCTGAATGGACCACTAATTGAAACCCCCATCGGTCAAGGGCCTGACACATGGAGCCCATCAGGTGTGTCTCTTGCAGTAGTGTAACCGCCGGAGAAATGCGTTTTAAGTATTGGAGCACTAATCCCCGTTTTATCTTGTCTCCCAAACCGTTGACATTCCATGAGAGGAGGGACAGTGCTGGCACTTTGGTGTGTTGTGTCATGAGATCAGATGAAGACATTGGGTATACAAATCTTTGTGGCATGTCGAACAGTAGAGGTCAGTGTGAACCATGCATCATAGTGACTGTATATCGAAAGTCGCAGATCAAGAACTAATAAAACATCAACAAATAACACATTCCCATATCGCAAATAAGCGTCTCTTGCAGTTGAAGCCTGCATTCCACCACCCCTGCTTAGCCTGTATATCTTCACATATCGATTAACACTTTTCCTATCTACATTGGGGGTAGTTGCAGCAGCGATCATTATACATTAAATTAAGGTCCATACCCTCCCATCCCCTGTTCCTCTGAAAAACTCAGCGCCCCTCCCTGTATCCCTGCCTAGTAGGTTTAAAACTACCCACCATCCCAATACCATAGTGCTTATGATCCCCGAAATCAAACCTATTAAACGTGAGGTCGTGTGGTGTTGGTGCCCAGTAGTCTCTTTCTCTCCCGGGCCCGCAGCACCGCCAATACACATTAAGGGACACATATAGTTCTGAAAGTTCTAATGTTCAATATCATGTTACCAGTACAGCTTTAGTCTGGTAGAGAGGGATCTGATAAAGTCTTATGAGCAGGAATCACCCACCCCCATCCCACCCATCCCACATATAAGCAATAAAGGAGACGATTACCGACCATAGTAGCCATACATTCCTTCATCGTCCAGCACGTGCAGCGTCGCTGCCAGGACTGGCGGAGCGGGAGCTTCTGGATCTCGATGGCGAACGCCGCCCGCTCCTGTGCCCGTGTGAAGAGTCCCCGGGGTGATGTTCAGCGTTCCCGCGATTCAGTTCTTCCTTGCGATGTTGGGACTCGGGTGGACCCTCCTCAAGCCAGCGTTGTGCCTCTTCAGGCGTCGTGAAGAACCAGAATTTGTTGCCGTCGATGACTTTCAGCTTGGCAGGGAAGAACATCATATATTTAAATCCCTTGTCTCTAAGCTCCCTTTTGATGCCTTCGAAGGAGCGTCTTTCTCGTTGTACCTTAAGGGTGAAGTCTGGAAAAAACTGGATCGTCGCATAGTCATAAGGATGGTCTCCAGTAACTCTCGCCGCTTGCAGGATCGCATCTCGGTCTCGAAAGTTCAAGATGCGTGCTATGATAGTGCGAGGTGGAGCTCCTGACTTTGGCCTCGGGATTGGGGCTCTGTGTGCTTTTTCAATAGAGAATAGTGGGGATAGTCTCTTGGGTTTTAGGTGATGTAGGATAAGATCTTCGAGGAAGAGGTCCACACTGGGCCCCTTCAGGTACCCCCACCACCCGTATGTTGTTGCGACGGGCTCGTCCCTCTTGATCTTCCAGGTGCAGTGCCGTGTCACGATGTTGGTTGACTAATTGTTTGACCTTTTCCTCCAATTTACGTGTCACCGTCTGGAGCTCTGCGACATTCCCTTCCGTGGCCGTGACCCTATCAGAGGTTTTCCACATATCCGCTCTTATGAGGTTCATCCCGATCGTAACTTTATCGATTTTCGTCTCCAGGTTGGTGCTGACTGTTTGTATCGCCGCCATGATTGATCCAAGGGATGGTTACTCTGCAGGTGCAGCTTCTTCATTCGTTCCATCAGTGGCCGAAAGCAGGCGAGGGACCGCGTACTTGTCCATTTTGTTGAGTTGGACGGATGCCGCGGTGCCTTTAGGTTTCGTCATGTTACTGCGTGGGTCTCAAGTTAAGCTGTGCAGTGGCAGCAGGGAGAGCTATGGTAACTCTAAATCGTGATTTATGTGATCTTCGAGGTTGGTGTGGTTAGAGGGTCTCGCTCTATCTCAGTCTGCTGCTTACTGTAGTTTAGGCTGCATGGTTGGCCGTCTATTGGTCCGGACTATCTCTTGTCACTGTCCGGTGCTAGCTGGGGTGCGCCTGAGTCTGTTCCTCTCCACAGCTTCAAAATTTGGCTGTCGGCAGGTAGATATGGTGCCTATGTATTATGGAACCAGTAACCTGAAGGAGCTATGTAATGGCGGACGACTGTAGGCCGGATCTCACGATGCAGTCTTTGTTTCAAGGCCTTCATACAGACAAATGCAGTGCCCGGCTTTATTCTGTCCGATTTAGCTGCGCCAGCGGGGGTGCGTGGAGCTGAGAAGCGGCGGGAGGGGTGGGAGCTCGTTTGGAGCCGTCCTGCGTGATTGCTGCTGTGCGGGCCTCTTCTAGCCCTACCTTCCGCGACGTTCACTGCCGCAGCGGTGTCTTGCTTGGATGCGCCAGAGTTTATTCAATGCCGCCACAGCAGTATAGGGGTTCTTCACTGCTGTTGAGCGCTGCCCGCACCCTTCATACCAAAGGCCAGCAGGCCGAGTGCCTATTTGTCGCACCCACGGGGGGGTGCTGGACCTCCCCCGCTTCTCCCGGGGTCTTACCTGGCAGGAGAACTTCGGATGTTGTGCTCGAGCGGCACTCCCGGGGGGCCGTCAGTCCAAGCCCCGCACGCCAAGGGAAGTAGGCCGCCAGCCGCAGTGGTCGCGTACTCTCCAGTCCAGGCCGGGTTCACGCCTCGGGCCGGCGGATTACGTGACTCCACCCACTGCAGTCGCGGCCAAAGCGCCACCAGCGATACCAGTCCCGCTGCAGTTTCTCGGCTGTCTCCGTGTGCGGAAGCCTGAGAGAGGGTCCCTCTATGGCGCTGTGTCTCCCAGAATCGTGTGACAGCTCACGTTATGTAAAGCGACGACATGGGTCTCCTTGCACACCTTTGCAAAGCAATACAGCTTTGATGCGGAGGCACACAGGGACTTTCACTTCTCTAGATCCTTTTTGCAGGAATTTTTGGTCTGAATCATCCATCAACTGTCCTCATGGGCAGGGTATTGCTGTGATATCTTTTCTACAGGTGAGGAATCTGTAGGCAGAAGAAAAAGTTGCTTACCTTGAGTAACAGTCTTCCTGGTGGAGACTCTATCTACCTGCAGGTCCTCACTGACCGCCCGCCTCTCTGTTTATATTGATGAATCATAGTAAAGTTAATAAGATTCCATACTAAATATATATATTTTGGAACTGCAAACTCTCATGATTTTTCTCTCTCTCTTGCCTTGATGTCTTGGTGAAATGGAGGGAAGCTGATGTTGATGCGCTAGGGCAGGTGTTTTATGGACTCAGGGATGTCCCAGACGTCACTTCCGGCGTCGACTGTGTCAGTGCTGTCTACTGGAGCTCTCGCGTCTTTGAAGTTTTCTGGGTCCAGTCTGATGCCCGGGGATTGTTCTACAGGTGAGGAATCTGCAGGTTGATAGAGTACCCACCAGAAAGATCGTTACTGCAGGTAAGTAACTTAATCTTCAACAGGGAGAAACTCATCAGACAAACACCCCCTACAGTTACCCAGTTTTGAAGAGGAACCAGTGACATCCTGCTTATAAAAGGGGCAACTGATAGCTAGGGAATTATGGGTTCAGAGAGGAACTGTTCCACCGAAATCAACATCAAAATGTCATCTGACCTTAATAAAAGATGAAACTCACTTCTGTTGAAAAAGCAGTGATAGAAAGAGTACCATCGAGCCAACATAACAAAATAATTTACTCCAGGTATTTCCTGATCTTAAAGATAAGCCTGATGAAACAATATCGACCTAAGTTTATCACCAAGAAAAGCATTCAGAATGCTGGCACCCCATCAAATCTACCCACACATAAAGAAAAACGCCTGGTTTTGTCCCATAGATCTTTAGGACACTTATTTTCACATTTCTTTATCACAACATCACAGGCAATTTATGAGATTCCTAGTAGGAGTCAACATTATCAGTGCACAGCTGCAACACAAAGTCAGTGCAGTGCCTAATATATCTAGGAACAAAGATAGATATTTAAACAAAAGTGTGTATCCTTTGTAGAAGAGAGTATCATCAATTCAGAAGAAATGTGTGGAGCTGAGATACGCCAGCACTCCTTCAGCTCGCCAAGTCACATTACTTCTAGAATCCACCGCATCCTGCATATATATAGTACCAAATGCAAGATTGTTTATGAGACCCCTACAGCAGTGCCTTCGAGGACCAGTGGTCTCAGAAAAGAGGAGATAGGAGATAAAGATAATTTTATTAGCACCAGATTGGCAGAGACCTTGCTGGTACCAGGACCTTCTTCAATATCACTATTACACCACAAACAATTGCTGCGCATGCCAGATCTTTTGACCAAACTCAAAGGCAAATCTAGCTTTGAGCCGTCAGTCATTGAATTTGGATCCCATTTCATGCCAGGAAGATGTAACACTTTCTTGCTCCATCTAGCCAAATCAAAGGTACAGTTTTATCAATAATTGAACATTTAGCGGCTATGACTGCTAATATAAAAAAGTCCCTGCAGCAGTTGTCCTTCTTTAAGATAACAGTAATTGAAGACTTTCTGAAGAACTCAAAAAGGTATTTCCACCAGTAACACGTCCATCTCCTCCAAGCGAATCCAACTTAGTTCCATCAAAACTAACAAGTCCACCTTTTGAGCAATACAGAAAGCTAACATGAAAAACATGCTTTTTAATTATGATTACATCTTCAAGAAGGGTTGGTGAATTTTAAGTGCTCTCACTAGTAGAACCTTTTACCATTATTTATATTTCTGAGGACTCACTTTTCTTTCCTGTCTACAGTATTTTCTGATTTTCAGATCAATCAGACCATTACCCTTCCCACATTCTTTCCAAATCTATCCTCACCAGCAGATATGACTCTATATTACCTAGACGTTAGGAGGGTCTTGCATTTTTCCTTGTATAAGACAAAGGAGATTCGTATATAACGACTCAGTTGTTACAGAATTATAGTCACATTAGACTAGGTGTAGTGACTTCCAAACAATCCATTTCCTGGTGTCTAGTAACATTAATTTCTTTATATTACCAGTTAACTGACCACTCCTCTCACAGGTAATCCAAAGGCTCATTCCACAAGAGGAAAAGCTGCAACCACGGCCTAGGTTACAGATATCCCCACCTCTGGCATATACAAGGCGGCAACATGAAAATCAGTACGTACATTCACTAAGCACTGTTGTCTAGAATTAGATACTCAAACAGAAGCTCAGTTTTGGCATGAGATGCTTAAAAGTATTTTTAAATTAATACCTCCTCTATAGGTTATATTTCTAAAGCACTCCCTTTTCTTCCTACACAATCAAATGTTATACGGTTAGCTTGCTACTCTGTTTAAGAATTTATAACTACCAGTAAAGGTACTATGTGGCAGTTAAAAAGGTTACATACCTGCAGTGCTGGTTCTGCATCATAGGTATTAAAGTTAGAAGTTACCCACAAGCCTGCCCAACTGGTTACGTTTGGACATTCGGTATTATCTTTATATTCTGATTCGTAAAAAATGAGTCTCTGAGAGGCAGTTTCCAGTACATGAATTGAGGGAAAAGGAGTCTGGGTCTTTTTTTAAGGGATAGGTCTCTTTCTTTATTTACTATGAATGTACGCCTATGAGCCTGCATTAAAAAAATATATATTTTGTTTTGAATATTCTTACATGAGTATGCAACACAACATACAAGCAACAATGTTGAGAGGCAAGTTTTTGAGCTATCTTCAGAGTCTGTGTTAATCCAGGTGTCTCAGGTCTGAGTTGAAGGCGCATAAAGGGGCTGGACTGACTACCGGGCGTTTTGGAATGCTGCTGAGCTGGGGGCTGATTTCGTTGATTGGGGACCTGCGTGTACTGAACGAAATTCGTTTTGCTTTAATTATTTCAAAGTACACGCAGGTCTCCATGAACGAAATCAGCCCCCACCGCAGTGAAATCAGCCTCCTGCTCGGCAGAATTCCAAAACGCCCGGTAGTCAGTCCGGCCCAGGGCGCATAAACGAGGAAACCAGCATGGCATTATTAAATGAATAGGACACGTTACAATGCACACATTTACAATGCATGCCATTACAACACGGTAATTGCAACAACTGCGTTGTTACTACACATACCATTACAATGCAAGTCATTACATCGACTTGCTGTAGGGGGGCGCTGGAGTTAAAAATAGTATAATTTACTATTCCAATTCCTGTCTGTGCCCTCTACAGCAAGTCTTAATGACTTGCGTTGTAATGGTATGGGATGTAATAACGCGGTCGTTGTAATGACTGCATTGTAATGGCATGCATTGTATCGACTTCATCGTAAACAATGTTTACCTTATTAAATACCGTCTGTTCAATTCTCTGTGAGCCACCCAGTTCCCTCCCAGCTCAGTATCGCCACCTCCCGTCAATCGTTCGTAGGGGCTCCCTCGTTCGTATCAGGCTGCATATTTGCCTTCACATGCACAATGCTTAAAGGGAATTTTGCATGGCACTTTGATCTAAGCATTCTGTGGCAACATTGTGGACATTCAGGAGAAAAATGACATCTATGACAGGCTTCAATTGTCTGTGATTTTACATGATCGCATTGGGTAAATATATTCTTCAATATAGTGAATAGACCCCTCAAGCAGCAGGGAATTATTCAACTTTTCTGACATCTATGAAGATTCCTTGCGATGCAGAACCAGGACAACAGATATGTAACCTTTCCTTATCGGAAAGCTGTCTAGTAGCAAGTGTGAGGAGAACAGAAGTGACAGTAAATGGAGACAACTGGAGAAGACTATGGATGGGATATGGGAAGAGATAGATAAGCAAGAAGAGAAAAGGAAGATAGGAAAGAATGCAAAAACATAGAAATGGAGAGAGAAAAGAGAAGAGAAATTATCAATGAATTTCTAATGCCTGTCTAGCTGGTGAGAATTTCAGCTAGGTTTGCAAAGCGGTGTAGAAATCACCTTATACAAGGGATGGTAATTTGCACGCTTATCTTGCTGCTGAAAACCCTAGAAATGCAGCCACATTAGTGTATGAAACCCGACAAAGGCTGCCATATTGTTGCCTGCTCTCTGTTGCCCCCATAAAATCTGTTTATTGGCGATTATGGCAGTAAACAAGAAAGTATTGGAAGGTTTTCCAAAAGTAACCTCAACCGGTGGTGATCATACAGGGCCACATACCGGACTATCATTTTTTGCCCAAACATGGTACTCTAGACCAGCCATATGCAAATCAGTTATGGCCCTTCTCCAAAAATAACAATTCAGGTCAGAATGCATAGCTTGTATCCTGTGGCAGTTCTCATGGGAGCCACATCTGAGCATACCCGTCACACTTGTGGAGTCTAATGCAGCGAACAATTAATTGCCCTAGGAGATCACTCATGCCGCATACTTTTTCCTCACTTTTTACCCACTATACCACTTCAGACCGAGACCGAGACCAACCACATGCAGACTGCAACAAAGAACAAAGCGATGGAAGGAATGCAGAATGAATCTCAACTACTGGTGATCAGTTGAGTATGGAATCAGTCTGGTGCACATCCAAGAGGAACAGTCCAGACCCAAGCTGCCAGGTAAGGTCCTTCCAGACGGGAACTCAAGCATCCTCAGACCAGTGTTGGTCTACGTAGTCCTCTTCAGTGAGGTACTGCTTGAGCCTGCAAGTTTCTGGAATTTAGAAAATCACGCCTGATGCAGAAAATGCAGGAATTAGAGAAATACAATCACATGTCATATCCAGTAGTGTGCAGGGTAGGGTTGGAATAGTGGGAGGTAGTGGTTAACAGAACAGGAAAGATTTGAGGATAAGTTTGAATGTATTGAAGTCATATACCATCCATGGTCAGGGTGGTGGCAAGAAAGGAGAAGACTTGATATTTTGTTTTCTGTTTATCTGATTTGGAGATTTCGAGGATGTTGGACCTGGCCCTTTTGGCAGGTTCGCCCCTAAACTTTTTGCAATTATCCTAGCCTTTTTCCCTATGTAGTGTTAGTGGTTTTAGGCCTCTAGGCACTTTAGCACTGTGTCCCAGTGCAAAGTGCGTGCGCTCTGTGTTTCCTTTAGTGAGACCGGCCTGCCCTCCCATAGGAATGCATGGGGGATATGTGTGTCCATAGTAATTCCTGGTGTGAGAGGAGTGCAGGGTCGAGTTTAGTATGTGCAAACTCTTAAGAATGAATGCTGCGCAATGGTGTGCGCAGATTTATTGTGACTGGGGGAGAAGTGCCACTTTTAGAAGTTGGCATTTCTGTGTGCTGTGTACCTGCCTGCCTGATGTGGAGTGCATGTCTGGCTTGTGATTGACAGGTGCTGGATGGTGTGGGGAATCCCAGGAGCCAGGGTGAGTCAGCCCAGTGGTTAATCGAGAGATCTACATCTAGATGGGAGGGAGGAGTTGCACCTGGGACCTGAATAGGACTGTGCCTTCCCTCCACAGTGGTGGCTCCCCCCCTGTGGTGCGTCTGAGCACCTAGCCCCACCTGACAATGGAGAGAGAAGCTGAGCAAAACAAAGTGCTCCAAAGGTCCTTCAAACCAGTTGCATCTGGTTTTCCCCTTGCCCTGCACCTTTATGACAAAGGAAATCTGTGTATAAGAGAAGGGGCTGGGACCCCATGAAGGTGTTCTGCTGTGCTGATCCTGACGCTGGGGGCTGCTGCTGCTGGGCTCCAGGAGGGACTGCCACAAGGGACTGCCTCCTTGCTGGAGGGCCCTGTGGGCTGGCCTGCCTGAGCCCAGCCTGGTGCCCCCTGAACTTTGCCTTATTTGGAGGAGCGCTTTGTCTTCCATTGCCAAGGAGTGCTTCATTTTTATTTGGAAAAGCGCACCACTTTTGACCCTGGACTTTGATTCTAGCGCCGTGGGAGCGCGTTATTTTTAATTTATGCTGAGCACTCTGCTACCCTGAGGAGGGCAGGGGCTTTACAGCTCAGAGTTGCACGTTGCGGGCAGGGGATCCAGAGCGTAGGGATTCCCCCGCATTTGTCAATTCTTGAAAGCGGGTGCCCACCCCACGTGGTTGTGCCGATTTTCGTTAACAGGCGGGTGCCCACCCTGCATTGCCGAGATCTAAGAAGGAATCACCGCCACGACCCGGAAGCCAGGCCGATCGGCCGTGTTGTGGGTGGGCCAAGAAGCAGGAAGCGGACGGGAGCCTACCCCGCGCTCCTGTGCCCAAGGATGAAGCCGGAAGCCAACGGGAGCCCACCCCGCGCTCCGGTGCATCAAGGAGTGAAGACGTGGAGGCGGGGTCTACCGTGCTCCAAGAAGCAGGCAGCGGCTTCCTGAGCAGGGCTCCCGGGTGTGGTTTGAGCCCTGCAGAGTCCCGAAGTCCCGGCTCCACGGAGACCGTACCGGAAATCAACAAGCGGAAGCCCCGCGTCGGCCCAGGAGAAGCGATCCGAGTACAGCGGAGCTCCCCTGCGTGAAGGAGAGCCCCACGCTGCCCAAAGAAAGAAGCAGGAAGCAGACGGGAGTGGGAGAGAGCCGAGGCACGTTGTCGGTGCCTGCCCCCACCCACAGGGAGCCAGAGCAATCTGCCAGTGCGCCCCCAGTGAGTGAGGGGGGGCCGAATGCACCGCAGTGTTGGTGCCGCTCGGGGCACATTTTCGGTGCCGGTGGCATTTTCTCAGCTGCACCGCAGAGGCGGGCAGCTGCAACGTGTTGGGGCAGTTATTTGGTGAAGTCCCGGAGTGGGACTCGGGAGCATTCCTTCGTGAGGCACAGTGGTGCCAGGCCCAATCTCAGCTGCACCACGAGAGAGAGCGGGCAGCTGCAACATTGAGAAGGATATTATTTTTGCAATCCCAGTGGGGGGCCTTTTTGATCACCGAGTCCCAGAGAGGGGCTCCAACTTGTCTAATACGGACTTACTTTCAACAGCTGCGCCGCAGGAGTGGGCAGCTGCAACTTGGGAAATCTTTCATTGAGAGTCCTAGAGAGGGGCTCAGGGGGCACGCTGGTGCCCATGCTCATGTCCACAGCTGCCCAGCAAGTAGTGGGCAGCTGCCGCGTTTAGGCCAGTACTATGCGTACTTTTGCTGCCTTGGCAGCTTACGCCCTGACTCTACTGGACATAGGGCGCAGAGTTCTAAAGTGGCGCATAAGGTGTTTTGCGCCTGATGTGATGCTGATGGCATAATATGTTTTATGTTGCAGGTTCTACTACTGAGCCCAGTGTCTGCCAGTAATCACTGGTAGTGTTCCACATTGATTATATGTCCTATATCGACTGGTGCTCATGCTTTCAGGTATTACCTAATGTATTTATGCTTGTGATGTCAAGTGCGTAATGCGTTATGCCAATGGTTTTTAGATTTCAGGTGTTTATGCCTACAGTGATTGCATACTGTGTTCTAGGCCTAATGTGATTATGATTGCGTAGTGTGTTCCTAACGTTTACCAGTAGTTACTGGTTGTGTTCTACATCTATAATTTATGCTACAGTTAGTGTATGTTCTACATTTGCTAATTCCACTTTGTGATTGTTCTGGCAGTGGCCCAATTGGCGCTGTCTTGTGTAAATAGTCCCCTGTAGATACTGCCCAGTGTTAGTTGGCACAGTGTATATTATGTGATTATGATCTAATGTGTTATTATAATACAAAGGCTATTTTTATATATAACCTTGTGTGGAGTTCCTTTTGTGGTGTGCCTGGGGTGTTGTTGCTGTGTGCGTGCGCAAACGCTTTACACATTGCCTCCGGGATAAGCCTGACTGCTCATGCCAAGCTACCAAGGGGGTGAGCAGGGCTTATCTTTGGCGTGTAACTTCCTTGCCCTGACTAGAGTGGTGGTTTCTGCCTGGCTTTGGCGCAAGCCTTAGCCAACCAGAAATCCCATTTCTAACAGAGGATCATTTGGTTGGTATTGTACGTAATGCAACCACAACCAGCTGAAAAGAGTTTCCCCAAGTAGATGGCTCAGTTTGTAAGTAAGTAGGGTTTTATGAATGAGCGGACAGACATAGGGAGCACAGCGACCACACTTCCGCCCATGCAGCTCCCAGATCTGCTGAGGCTTTTCCGTCCTTGCGCTAAGGCTAAACCCCCAGACTCACTGCTATCGCGTGTGGCGCACAAATGTTTCCGCAGAGCGCTATACATAAATCGAGCATCCACTCCATATGCTCCCGCCCTTCCATTAGAAGCAGTGCTTAATTTGTGCCGGTGCTTTCCGGTGCTTAGCACCGGCACCTTTTTATCAGCACCGGGTCTACAACTTACATCAACTGCATGACTGCACTGCAGTCTATACATCTGATTCATGCGTGAAAGAGTAAATGAAATATAATTGCCTGTCTGGCGTACATCTGCCAGGGCCTGAAACTCAAGCTGCAGGTACAGCAGGTCTGCAGAGCCGCCCGGGGGCTCTCCCAAGCATGCTTCGTGAAACCGAGCCCGCCCGCCAGGAGGTAGCGTTACTGCAAACACGCACCGGGCCGGCAGCTTCCATTACGGCCCTCGCATGAATGACTTCAAATGTGCTCCAGTCAGGCGTGCAGATGAACCGGCCCGGGCGGGGGGAGGGGGCAGGGAGGGGGAGTGTGAATCAGGGTGCTGGGATATCAAAGTGGCTCACCTCAAAGGGACTTCTTTTCACAGGATAAGAGCTGTATCTTGGTCACACCCCCAAGTAAACCGCATCTAGGCACTTGATCGAACTTCACCTGTGGTTTACAGGTTGGTGAAAGGTGGCTAATTGGTAGCAGTGAAACCGGAAGTCGTCGAAGTGGGGCCAATTTGTCACTAGTGGTCTGCAGTCTTATTTTTTCCAATTTGCTCAAACTTCTATGGGAAGAATCCTCAAACTTTGCGTAGATTTGTAAAATGTTTGACTTTGCCACAAGTGTGTGAAACCTGGAATTTATTTACTTGCAAAATCTTATGTGGAATTCAGTGTCTAAGTAGCTTGTCGCTCCCTTTGTGGGAACACCATGCTAAGCGACACTTCCTAGCTGTTTACAGCACCGGGGCATTTTGTGCCACATAGTGTAACATCAAACGACATCTTAGCGCAGTCTGATTAATGTGATGCAGCAAAATACTGTAAGGAATATGTTCTGTGTTCTGCCTCGTTCGTCACTGTGCTGCCACCATTTCCGGCCGTGAAACTACATACAGTGTGACTGAACGGCATATTAGACAAACTATCTAGTCATCTAAGCCTGTATGCCAGAAAATAACCCTATCTTTCAAATGCTAACTATTTCTCTGTGAAAGACACACATATACCGAGTTACCAACGTACCATGGTGCACTGCAACATGCTTCACTTGCGACTTGCTTTCAGTTTTGTTAAGGCCTCAGACCTCGTTGCGCCGGTGCGTGTGCACACGTTTTCAAGCACTTCAAGTTTGCCGAGTGCAGCCTGGGCCCAACGCGTGCTGAGCAGATTTTATCTCTGTAATGTTAATCATAGCACTAGCCCCCGGACATCATGGTTTCACCACCCCTACAGCTCTCTGTTGTGGCTGGCGGAAGCTGATGCATTTGCGCTCCTGTCAGCTCAGGTGAGACAGAGCTGCACTCACAAGAGGGACACTCATGGCCTGCAGCCCTACTGGAATTTCGGCAGCCGCTTCATGTCTGGTATAGGCACTACCACTGGTCCGTGCAGGCTGAGCAGGATGTTTTAATTTTAAAAATCCTACCACCACCAAGAATTGCTTCTGCTGCCGACCGAATTCATAATTCAAAGACCTCCATGACATCCTGAACAGTGCTCCTTTCTCCTGGTCGTGGGGATTCTTTGGTGGCTATGCCAGTCATGGTGAGACTGAGAGTGGGCACCATGTGTCTAAACGCAGGGCACAGCTCTGAAAGCGTGCCACACCATGACCTCTCACCCTCACTACAAGCTGCAGATGGGCTAGTCTTCTAATGTCACAACACTATCAGTCAGATCACGGGTCTGCAGTGAGTGACCCTACAGACACCAGCTACAGTGACCAGGCTGAGCAGCAGGAATTATTTACCCAACACTCAGTGACTCTGTTGGTAAGTGAAAGATAAAGTGATGATTTATCATGTTCCTGCTGCAGAGAGATAAGAGTTGTCTCGTGCAACTTTTGACTCTGCAGTAGCACAGAAAGAGAGTTAACATGCCTGCTGCAAAGAACGTCTATTCTGCATATCACAGAACAGTGTTTTTATGTGGGAAGCTCAGGGAGTTACTACTTTTGTCACATAGATTGTTTTGTTACTTGCAATTCATAAATTTCAATCCTAATCTACAGTAACCTTAAAACTGTTATCAAAGACTTCAGCTGCATGTAAAGTGCTATGCCAGAGATGGCCACCATAATGCCAAGGCAACACAATAGGCCAATAATGGGTACCACTGCGTGAATGCCACCTTTGTGTCAGGTCTACACACCATTAATACTATGGATGCTCAAAATATATTAAAAACGGTAATCACCATAAGTTCAAGGATGCCCTCAGTTTGTCAATGGTGGCCACCATTATACAACATGTGGCTACCTCAATTTGGCAATGATGCTAATATCCGAAAACTGGCCACCACCGTGTCATGCCACCATTATGCCAGGGCTAGGCATTATAATGCATGTGAGTATTGTCCTTTCCCTAAATCGGCACATAGAGCACTGGAATGTTTCACATGTCCCTTTTCAATGCACTAGTCGTATTAGCTAATTTATTCCAAAATTGTGCTTTAAATGCACTTTTAATTTAATCTTTTTTATAATTTTCACAGAGCAGGGGAACCTCCTATCAAAACCTTACTTGGAGCAAGGCTCCCTTGCTGAAATTCAGATCGGTTATTACATCTGCCTTTCATTAGTGCCAGTTGAGGATGTGGGCGGAGCCAATGGAGAGTGGGTGGAGCCATTGGAGGAAGTGGGTGGAGCCAGGTGAAAGTGGGTGTGGCCTCCGACAAATATTTTAGCACCTGCATTTCATATTTTACAAATTAAGCACTGATTAGAAGGAACCCCTAGGGGCACCAAAGTCAGCTCAGCTGCAGAATTACAGCAATGGCAAGTCACAAGAATCGAAAACATAGACAATTTATACTGTGATGGGGAGTTACAACCATATACTGCACTTGTGGAAGAAGAGGAATTATCTCCTGGACAATTCCTCTTACACGTTCTCTTATGGCAGCACTAACTGCCAAATGGGTGATTTGACCACAGAACCACACATGCACCTCACAGTGCAATATGTACATGTCATGGGTCAAGGGCGGCACTTAACAAAATGGTTTGCGGCCTCGTTACGACATCACACAGCTGCCGACCTGTCGCCTCTTAGGCAGCACTGGGAGATCGAGGTAGGTCATCACCTTTCATACTCAGAATGGAATTTGGTTCTACAGAGCCCCACATACATCCCTAGAAACACGTTTACTCCAGATTACATTTTCCATCATGCATCGAGCATACCTTACACCTGCCAGATTAACTAATATTTCATTTGCCAAGACACAAAATGTCCCAGATGCTCACTCGCGGATACAGACTTGCTGCACATGCTTTGGGGTGCCCCACACTGTCCGAATATTGGAGAGCAGCAGCGGAGGACCTAGCAAACTGCACAAGCAGAGACCTCTCCTTAGATTGGCCCACATACATACTACATCTATAACAAAGGAATCGTAACAACAAAGTCACTTACCGATTTCTAGATATAAGAATAGTGGTAGCAAAGAGACTGATCGCTAAAAAGTGGAAAGCTCCACAACCCCCATACATTGTAATGTGGAGACGCTTGATGCTCACCTGGGCAAAAGCAGAGAGTGTAGCACTTCACAGGGAAGACACGCTAGGGCTTCGCAATACCTTTATCGCTAGCAGCTGGGATGAGATCCTAACAGCCTTGTCCCACATCCATAACAATGATGAACCTACATCACCCCTAATAACAGCAACGGCACAATAAACAGGGTTGCATAACAAGACTAAGACAAGAGGCCGATTAAGATATAGAGCAGACAGGCATACAACAGCTATGGGCGGGCTCTCTCACAACCCAACTAACGCCAAGCCACAGACACTAGCCACACATATGTTACCTTATAAGACATAGAAACCAGGGTGCCCAAGCGTTAGCATTTACAACCTATATCAAACTCCAACACGTATCATTTGTTATCGTTATACTATGACTATTTCACATGGTTTACCCTGTTAGCATGCATAATCACAGGCAGATAATGGAAGGAAAGAACACAATATACTCACCTCAGTGGGGACGAGCAGATTTAAAAGTTAAAAGCAATAAAGGAGAAGAAATGTAAGGGCCGGGGAGAGGAACAGTTCCATAACAGTCACAAACATGTAAAAACAATGAGATGACAAAAGCAGTAAATATGCACCGTATGGTGAACTGATAACATGTCTATACTTTATGTTCACAATGTCACAGAACAGATCAGCTGAAGTATGTACAAAGCAACTCTCACAAGTACCAACTGGAAAAATATGTGAAATTTATGTATAACTTGACATAACGTGAATGTTTAAAAAAAAAAAAAAGTAGGGTTTTATGAATGAAGCAGAGGGATTAAAGTTGAATGCCTGATGAGCGGGGTAGCCACTGCCGGTTCTGGAGTTTGAGGGTAAAGTCATTGATTCTTACCTGAAATAAGATACAAAGGTTTGATAGCTTTCATCCTGTCCCTTCAGTCCCTCCTTTTTTCTCTCTACCTTCAGCATTTCCTTCTTTGTTAGTTGCCCTAGCTTCAAGTGAGCTGCGTTCTGAGAGCATCCAGCTCGATACACTGATGGCAGCTACAGGCTGTATTCTCAGGCAACTGGTTAGCTGTCTCTGTTTCATTTCATGTGTTAGTTTACCTTTCAGGGGAATCTTAATAGGCATATTCCTGTAACTTGGCTTGGTGCTTTTAGCTATCATCCTGTGAATGAGTGGGTTTTGTTAACTAAGTTGGAAGTTTGTACTTTCTAGTACTAGTAATAACACAACGCCAAGCGTACTGCGTGAGGCTTAGCGCACATGGGGGCATATTTATGAGACAGTTGCTTCACATTTGCGCCAAGCAACGTGTACATGCGTGGCGCAAATCTCTAAGTCAGATTTTTGGAGCCACGCAAAGCCACTTTGCATGGCTCCAAAAATCTGTTGTATGCAATGCAGTGGAAATTGCTGCGTTTTCTTACTCTGCGCCGGTAAGGCATTCCCTGGGCTTTCGGTGGGTGTTCCCAGGCAACTTCAATTGTTTTTGTTGCATTCCCAGATTTACAAGATCTTGTAAACCTGGGAATGCACCAAAAGGATACACCTTCCCAGGAGAGGCGTAACGGGTAGAAATATCTGTTGGAGGCATATGACACACTGTGCATAGATCGCCATCTGGTGTTGGGCCCGGATGTTGCAGTTGTTTTTCTCTTGGAAAGTCTTTGGAAGTCACGAGGTATGTGACTCCTCCTTTGGATCGTATTGCGCATGGGCTTCGGCTCCATCCTCAGATTGTTTTTTTCCGCCATCGGACTCGGATGTGTTCTTCGCGCTCCGGTTCCAAACCGTTCCAGTTCCAGTTCTTCTCATTGGCGCGCAATCCTTCCCTTCCGCGGTATTGTTCTCGATCGCGATCTCCCCACTCGACGCGACTCATCAAGAAACTTCGATTTCAAGCGTCGACGCAGGCCTTCGGGCCTACCTCAGCTCCGGTCCTGGCTCATGGAAAGGACGCCATTTAAGAAGTGACCTCGATGTGGGTCCAAATTTCCCCACACCGATCTCCATGAGGTGTGCAACCTCTGTCTCTCTCCAGAACACAAGGCTCAAGACTGTCCGGCGTGCAAATCCTTCCGGTCTAAAAAGACTATTCGAGACTGAAGAGCCAGAAGAACCATGGCACACGCATCGACTGCAATCCCCGACGACATCTTCGGAGAAGGCGTCGATGTTCCCGAAGAACAGCACACCGAAGAGGGCCTCGTCAGCGCCTCCAAAGCCGACGACTCAGATGTCGAGGACATCACTCCGGCACAGAGGGGCGTGAGTACTACTATTGATCCCCACCCCGCACCCTCGACGGCATCGAAAAAGGCTTCGGTCACGCCTTCGCCCTCGGGCCTAGGCACGACCAAAGACACTGCTTCCCATACCTCGCTTTCGGGCCCGGTTAAGAAGCCCATCAAGCCTTCTGGCAGCTCGGGCTCGAGCCAGCCTGCCGTCGGTGCCGAAAAACGCTCCGCACCGAAAAAGAAAATGGCTTCCTCCGCGCCGACTTCCACACCAAAACACTCGGCGCCAAAGACACCCACTAGCTCCTCTGTATCGACGCCATCTTCGGAACCGAGCAGGAAAGCCAAACCCATCGACACCCACACCTCGAAGCCGAAAGCCATCTCGGAACCGAGGAAACAACCGGACATGTCTATACCACACAGTTCAAAACAACAAACTGATGATTCCAAGACTAAAAAACCACCGGCTCCGACTCCTTCGGCACCGACGGATCGACCGCTCACAGAGGAACTGTTTCAGCCCGATCCACTCAAAAAACTCTTACTAAAGACCCTAAAACTGGACATTTGATGATCAGCATCAAAAAGAGGCCACTGGACAAGCCTTCCCCGGCTCCACCTCCAAAGAAAAGGGACTGTGGTACCTCCCCGTTGAGACTACCCTCACCCCCTCCTCCACCTCCTCCATCTCCTCCGCCTCCCCTACCTCATCATTCCCCCACACCCTCTCCAGATGAGGATGATGACGATGTCTATGAAGACATAGGAGAGGGGCCCCATGACCAACCCACTGGAGACCCCACTCCTACAGGCTCCCCAGATTCATGGGACGACTACAACATCCCAGACGTCCCTAACGTCCCGCAGAACGACATTTACCCTTCAAGACCGTCCCCCCCCAGAAGACACTATGGGGTTTAACCAGCTGCTACATAGGGCTGCACACTACCACGGAGTTGATCTCCATACAGACCCCGTGGAGGAGGACTACCTCCTAGACACTTTTGATACCACCCACAGGGCCACTTCCATTCTGCCCATGCTTAAAGGTGTTATCAAACACGCGCCAGAGGTCTTTAAAGACCCGGTCAGAGCCAGGGTCATCAAGCCCCGTATCGAAAAGAAATATAAGGCCGCCCCTACAGACCCCACCTACATCAGAGGGCTCGCACCACTAGACTCCCTCGTAGTCTCCACTGCGAGGAAACGTGCAAACTCCCAGGCATCAGGCGAGGCACCACCACCTGATAAAGAGTCCAAGCTCCTAGATGCCTCTGGCAAGCGAACAGCATCTCAGGCGGCCAACATATGGCGCATTGCGAACACACAAGCGCTTTTAGCACGATACGATAGGGCGCATTATGATGAGCTAGAAGCAATCATGCAGCACCTCCCTGACAAGTACAAGAATAGAGCCAACGAGCTAATCCAGGAGGGAAAAACCATCACCAACACCTCCATACGCTGTGCCCTCGATGTTGCCGACACTGCCTCTAGGGCAATTAACACCAGTGTCCTCCTCCGTAGGCATTCCTGGCTGCGCATTTCCGGTTTTAAATCAGAGGTACAGGCTTCCATCCTTAACCACCCCTTTGACCAAGAACATCTCTTTGGCCCAAACGTAGACGTAGCCCTTGAGAAGATGAAGAAATACACCGATACGGCAAAATCTATGGGAGCCTTACAGTCACACCCTCCTAGACGCTCCTTTCGCCGTTCTTCCTTTCGATGCACATCTAGAGGCTACTCCTCCGACACCGCTTCTACGTCATATAAAGCCCCTACACAATCCACCTTCACTAGGGGTTACCAGAGAGGTGGCTACAGGGGTAACAACAATAAAGGCAGAGGCAAAACTAATACCTCCCGCTCTGCCTCCACTCCTACCCAATGACTTCCCTTCACTCCCCCCAGACCATCCCACTCCAGTTGGGGGCAGACTACAAAATTTCCTTCATGTCTGGGCTACTATCACCTCAGACAAATGGGTGACACAAATAATTTGGTCAGGCTATTGCCTCAAACTAAAATCAGTCCCCCCAAACATTCCACCAAAACACCACCCACTGTCACAGGAACTTTCGTCACTTCTCAAGCAGGAGGTAATCTCCCTCCTACAAAAGAGTGCGATAGAGCCAGTTCCTACCCATCAACAAAATATGGGAGTTTACTCCCTATATTTCCTCATACCAAAAAGGGATGACACTCTTAGGCCCATCCTGGACCTCAGACCCCTAAATCACTATATACATTCAGACCATTTCCACATGGTCACACTTCAGCAGGTACTTCCCCTGCTCTCCCAAAACGACTTCCTTGCCACCCTAGACCTCAAGGACGCCTACTTCCACATTCCCGTTCACACAGCTCACAGAAAATATCTCAGGTTTGTAGTGGACGGTCAACACTATCAATTCAAAGTGCTCCCATTCGGAGTCACCACAGCACCGCAAGTGTTTTCCAAGTGCCTAGCGGTCGTGGCAGCACATCTGCAAAGACAACACATACATGTCTTCCCATACCTGGACGACTGGCCAATAAAAGCCAGCTCATACCACCAGTGTGTACAACACACTCACGCAACTATACACCTACTTCACCAACTGGGCTTCATAGTAAACCACACGAAGTCCCATCTGCACCCGTCCCACATAAAGCAATACCTAGGTGCCACGATAGACACCTCAAGAGCGCTAGCCTACCCCAGTCCTGCCAGGATAGCAAACATTCAGGCCCTACGCGCCAAATTTCAGCTCGAGTGTTCATGCAACTCATAGGAATGATGGCCTCTTGCATATTCATAGTACCTCATGCAAGACTCCAGATGCGTCCTCTCCAAGAATGCTTAGCGCACCAATGGAACCAGGCCCAGGGTCAACTGACAGATCTGGTGTTGGTAGACGGTCGTACCCATCGCTCTCTGCAGTGGTGGACCACCAAAAACCTTTCCAAAGGGCAACCGTTCCTGGACCCTGTTCCTCAGATAGTACTGACAGCGGACGCATCGCTCTCCGGCTGGGGAGCTCACCTACTACATCAAACCATGCAGGGCAGCTGGACACCTCAGCAAAAGTTGCTTCACATCAACTATCTGGAGCTACTAGCAATATTCTTAGCACTAAAGGCATATCAGGCAAGGCCGTCCTAGTCCGCACAGACAACATGACAGCCATGTACTATTTACAAAAACAAGGCGGCACACACTCTCTGCAGCTCTCTCAACTAGCACAGAGCATATGGAGATGGGCCATACCCCAAAGAATCTTCCTCCTAGCCCAACATGTCCCAGGAGTCCAGAACACTGTAGCAGATCTGCTGAGCAGACAAACACAACAAATCCACTAGTGGGAACTCCATCCACAAGTTCTTCACCCGTACTTTCAAATGTGGGGGCATTCACAGATAGACGCCTTCGCCACCCACGAAAACGCCAAATGCCCAAGCTTCGCCGCCAGATATCCACACCCATTGTCCAGAGGCAATGCGATATGGATGAACTGGTCAGGCAGATTTGCGTACGCTTTTCCACCTCTCCCACTCATTCCCTTAGTGGTGCGAAAACTACAACAATACTCCCTCACTCTCATCCTAGTAGCTCCAACGTGGGCCAGACAACCGTGGTACACCAGACTTCTGGAACTATCTGTAGTACCGCACCAAAAGTTACACCTCTCTCCAAGCCTCTTAACCCAGAACCATGGAGAGATCAGACACCCGGACCCAGCTCAGCTCAACCTTGCGATCTTACTCCTGAAATCCTAGAATTCGGTTATCTGAATCTTCCTCCTGACTGTATGAATGTCATTAGAGAAGCTAGGCGACCTACCACTAGAGCTTGCTACGCAGTCAAGTGGAAACGGTTTGTGGTCTATTGCCACAACAATAACTTCGATCCCCTAGATGTGTCCATTCAACACATTATAGGCTATTTACTACACCTCCAAAGATGCAATCTAGCCTACACGTCTATTAGACTGCACCTTGCAGCCATAGCAGCTTACCTGCAAAACAGGCAACATCTATCACTCTTTCGAGTACCTGCTATAAAAGAATAATTCCCCCCAGAGTGCCACCCTCACCTGTGTGGAACCTAAATATCGTTCTCACTAGACTAATGGGGCCACCCTTTGAACCTCTACACAAATGTGAACTTCAATTCCTAACATGGAAAACTGCTTTTCTTGTAGCCATCACTTCCCTCAGAAGGGTCAGTGAAATACAAGCACTCACCATTCAAGAACCTTTTCTGCAAATGCACCGTAACAAGGTTGTTCTCCGTACTAATCCAAAATTCCTCCCTAAAGTAATTTCTCCTTTTCACCTAAACCAATCTGTGGAACTACCTGTATTCTTCTCGCAACCACAAACCGTTGCAGAAAGAGCTCTCCACACATTAGATGTCAAACGAGCCTTACTCTACTACATCGAGAGAACACAACCCTTTCGTAAGACCAAACAACTGTTTGTTTCCTTCTCACCACCACATAAAGGCAATCCCATCTCCAAATCTGGGATAGCTAGGTGGATTGTCAAATGCATTCAGATTTGCTACCACAAAGCAAAACGAACGCTATCTGTTCCCCCTAAAGCCCACTCTACACGTAAGCTAGGGGCTTCCATGGCATTCTTAGGGAACATCCCCTTAGATGATATCTGCAAAGCAGCTACATGGTCAACACCGCACACTTTCACTAAACACTATTGTGTAGATGTGCAGGCTAAGCAACAAGCTAGTGTGGGCCAGGCTGTACTCAAAACATTGTTTCAAACCACTGCAACAGATACTGGTGGTCGCCGCTAGGGATGGGTACTGCTATACAATCTATGCACAGTGTGTAATCTGCAGCTCATATGCCTCGAACGGCAAATGCTACTTACCAGTATGCATCTGTTCTTGGTATGTAGAGCTGCAGATCTACACATGCCCACCCGCCTCCCTGGCTACGTTTATCTGTTCCAGTATATCTTATTTAGATACAACACACATGGGCATCTTCACTGTTTATTACTACGCTCCATCATTTCCCTGCTGGCGAAAAACAATCTGAGGATGGAGCCGAAACCGATGCGCAATACGATCCAAAGGAGGAGTCACATACCTCGTGACTTCCAAAGACTTTCCAAGAGAAAAACAACTGCAACATCCGGGCCCAACACCATATGGCAATCTATGCACAGTGTGTAGAACTGCAGCTCTAGATGCCAAGAACAGATGCATACTGGTAAGTAGCATTTGCCTTATTTCTCCTTGTTACTACTTCATTGTTTGTGAGCTGCATTCTGCAGCACACATAGGTAGAGGAGTATACCTCTCAGGATTGTTTTTGTGCAGGAAGCAAAAACAATCCTACATGCAACGTAAGCACCCTTGCATCACGGTGCAAGGATGTCTGCGTTGGCGCTAGGTAGACCATTGTTCGCCAACGCAGTGGAAAAAATCAGGAATGAGCCATATGCCTTAAATGCTGCACATTCCTGCACTTTCCCAGTGACGCAGTACAGTGCTGCGAATTTACTTGCTGCGTTGCACAGCACCACTTTTCCATAAATATGCCCCATGGTTTTCAAACTGTGAAGACTAAAAGTTGAGACAAATGTAAGTGTTGACCTTTGAGTTGAGACGAAACATGGCCCAAATAATCGAGTAAAGCTGGCATTCTAATGGTAGGACTAAGAGGAGAATATATGGGTGTGAAATCATAAGTGATATTTACCAAAGAAGTCCTGACACAAGGTCAGGGCTAGTTATTGTGATGAGAAGCCCATTAAAAATCAAAGTGGTGACAGAAAAAGGTCCTGGTTTTAAAGAATTATGTCAGTATTTTCTGTGGTGATGTCGGAACAATATATTGTAGTGGTCCTGCGGCAAAAGTCTGTTAGAAACCAGCTCCCCTTTTACGTACATTTTCTCTGCTGAGCATCCTAACTGATAGAAACTTTGGAAAACCATGTGTGCTGTGTTGTTACTAATACTAGTAAGCACACATTTCTGAACTACCTCTATATGTAGAGATTTTAAATATAGTACATATGTATTTTACAGCCACGAGAAAGCCCCAGGCCTGCTCACCACAAGGGTCCAAGCCTGTGTTGGCTAGATCTTGAGCTACCTCTTAGCTTCTATGAAAGAAGAGTAAAAGAAGCAACATTATTTCTTCATGGCTCACTTTGTCTCATTTACATTATGTACCAAGAATGTAACCCATTTTAGGGTTAAAATATTATGGTGTGATATTTGTAAAATATTTGGATTGTTCATATGTACCTGGCATAGGGGCCACTTATTAGGAATGTGGATGTACTCCACAAATATTTTAATATATGACAACGTTAGTGTGGAATATTAGGTTTTAAGAACCCCTACTGTCATTTTGCCATAAATCATAAGTAAATGTGAATCTGTTTCTGCTGATTCTTTGTAAATGTTAGGCCACTGGATCCAGTTTTTTGCTACATGTGTAATGCAAAACCACTAATGAGTAATGGCTTATTTTGTTTCTTCAGCCAGAGGAACTGTATGAAATAATGACTACTGCTTTGATAGAAAACAAACCAGCACTAGTTCAGCTTCTCCTGGATCATCATGTTGACCTAAACATGTTCCTGACCTGGGAAAATCTGATCCTCATATACAACAGCACTGACCGATGGAAACTCACTCGCAGAATGCTAATGGAACTGGCAAAGCAGGACAAGTTGCTGCCATCTGCCCAATGGGCTCCTGGTATCCAGCTTTATCATGTAGCCACTGCTCTGAGAGTATTGCTTGGAGAATTCACTGAACCACTTTATCCACGTTCGAAAGTCTATCGGCCCACACCTCAGAGCAAACTTAAGGTAAGAGAATGATGTGCTTAAATCCTTTGTGTTACTGCATGCTTTACTCCAAACCCCTTAGGTATTCATGCCGATGTATAAATGTAATCTGGTGCTTCTAGGAGTGGCTGCGGTGGTAGCGAGAGTAGTAGGAGTGCCGATGTAGTACTGTATAATGGAGGAATGTGTGATTATTTATATAGGTCAGTGGGTGTATTAAAGAAAACAGTACTCCAGGAGGCACAGATATATACATATATCAGACTTGACGGTAGTCTAAGGATCTCACAAATTGCCACATGGACCATAATGTTTACCTACAAACAGCTGGTCACGTTACGTCTTCATTCCTAAAATTAGAAGTACAAACACTTCGGGAACTTTTGCACCTCGGGGGAATGGTATGGTTTATTTTGTGAATTTACACAATGCATACTAACCTAGAGACGGATAGCACACTGGTGGACTGATTATCCGAGTCCTTGTGATGCATAAGGAATTAAAGCTCTCTTGTGCAGTTTGTGCCATTTGTCTGATTCTTTGATGCCACTTCTGTTCTGTAGGGGTTGGGGCACGAGTTTTACCTGTTTCCACAAGAACAGGTATAGGACTTTGCTGATTCCTATCCTTGTAGACTCATTCAATAGGTCTGATCTGCCCATTTCATTTACTTTCAGGTAGGGAAAAGACAGGTAGCCAACATCCTTCTGAATTCCAGGTGGTTGCAAGTGGCACTTATCGCCTGAAATGACCCAGAGTTTAGCAACTTCCATTCAGAAAGAGGTCCCACCCATAGTCTTATTCATATAAGATGGTATGAATAGCTGTGCAGCCAACCTGAATCTTAATGTCTTTTTCTTAGTATTCCTAATATTTATTTGTAAGGAAGCTGGACCGTTGCCACTTATGGCCTTATGTGTAATACGGAGAATCTGGAAAAGATCTTCTGGTGTCAGGGAGTCAGTAATGTGTTTTGAAGCATAGTAGATGTGGTCTCATAGGTTTAAGTGTAAGAGTTGTCTCATCGCTGCATTTTGATTTCTTGGTAGACAACTTTTAACCCCATAATGCAAACAATTTGCATAATCCGGTTGGGCTATAATGAGGGAGGTAGGTGTCTGGTCATTTTGTGGGAAAACCAGAAGCGGAAAGGTACGTTGCAGCATCTTCCTGGCAAGAATTGCATTTTGTGTCAGTTGGTTAACTTGAGGATTAATGGAGAGGGCGTAGTCCATAATGACTCCTCAGTTTATTACTTCAGTTGCTGTTGTTGATGGTACACCAAGCTCCTTAGGCCATGTTGTCAATGGAAGTGAGGTTGTCGATTTTGAACACGTGAGAATCTCAGTTTTGGATGCATAATGATGCTTTATTAACATCCAGTGGTCAACAGATCAGAAGCAATCAGATAGTCTTGAGCTTCTGATATGTTTTCTATAGTTTTCTAGATAACAAGATTCAATGTTTTGGCTCCCTGGCACTAAGGACTCAGTCAGTATGCCACCCTGAACCAGAAAATCAGTTGGACTGCAGCCAATACACAGCCCACTGGCAATGTTTGTGTAACATGTGTTTCTGGTGTTAATAGTCCCATGGGACAAGACAGGGACAATCAGTGGAAATCCAAATCCTCTTTCATAAATGAACCATACACCCAAGAAACAATGAAAACAGAAAATGCATTTACAATGTATATTTTGAAAGCCCAATCTAGTGCACACAATATGAATTGTAACTACATAGAATGCAACCAGTAAATTAGTGAGGAAATTAATCAAAATTGTGAACACAAACAAACACAAGTTAGAATATTTCTATCTCTAGCAGTAACTCCCTTGTTTGCTGCTTGCAGACACTATCCTAGCTCTAGCAGATTAGTAAATAACAAGCCTACTATGAGTGTCAAAGGTGGTGAAAATGAAGTGAGGAGTGAGGCACACGGGGTAATCGATAAGGTAAAATACGGGGGTCACAATAATTTTTTTAAGGTTTCGGGTGCAGCTGAGGTAAATCCCTCTGTCCGAAAGCCTGGCGTCCCTTAGGTGCACACCTAATGGGTCCGTGTAGGAGTATTGTAGAGTAATCTGATTTTAGATGCGTTGTTTCTCCAAATTATGTTACACAGCAAAATTTAAAATGTAATGAAAGTTTTTTATTCTTTGCAACATTGAGGTAAGTTCCATTATTCCATGAAAATAGATTAAATCAATTGATTGACGTAGTCAAATAATCCCGATGCATTTCGAGTCATTCAGACTCTTCTTCAGGGGATAAAGGTCCTAAAAATAAATGAGGTAATCAATACCAAGACACAGGACCGGAATATCATTAGTATTGTGAATCATATAATGAACATGCGGTGAGTGTCATTAAAGTAACGTCTCGGTTCACGACTATTATTGGAGTGAGTAGATAGAAAAATCCCGATGTAATGTTAACGAGGTGAAGTATAGTAACGATCCAAAAGGAAACCAAGGAGAATAGTGCTGGGTGAGTACTGGATGAAGAAGACAAGGAGGGTGTTGGTTACATTAATAAGTGGTCTACATTGTGTTCAAAATCGTACTCAAGGTGGAAAACTAATTAGGTTGTTAATCCTGAATCTCCTTTGTCTCCCAGAAGGATGGGGGGCCTGGGAATGAATCAGGATCTCAGATAGTTAGACTCCTTTTTCAAATAGGGGAAGTTGAAAACGCCTTTATGAATGTCATGTTGGCGGTCTACTGAGTGGTCGGGGATTCACATATTCCAATACTTCTACAACGAGCTGTTGAAGGCGAGCTTGCCTCAGCTTTTCTCTGACCACAGTGACAGAGGACAGTGTTGTTACTGCCCACCCTAGGTTTTTCATCAATAAGTCTTAATCCCATCTTCAGCCTTTTCAAAGGATTCACTGTAAAGGTTCCCTTCTGTGTGCGATAAACCTGCTGTCCTCCTCACCTTCACAACAAGTCCAGGACCATCAAACTATGATCCTGATGTTTCAGTTTTTCAGTTTTTAACGTCTTTATTTCGAATATTCTTCATAAAAGACAAAGTATTTACAAACATACAATTAATAGCAGTATTACATAGTCAATAACATTATATACAATTTAAAAAAATTGATTATTAATTAAAACCTAATTAAAACCTCAATTAAATTCAGTGTATTCATAAAGACGATGAAGGAAGATTATTATTATACAAATTCAGTTAAAAAGATACAGCAACAATACTGGTCAAAGACACAATCTAGAAAGATAACATACCAAATAGGTTGTTCATGACGGTGTGTTATAAACTATCTTAGACCTTAACAACCAAGCCCATCCTAGGAATTTGGCCAATCCGATTGAAAGACAATCAGAGGTATTAGTTCTTAAGATGAGTAGGGCTTCCCTGCTTGACCTGGTCTTTAATCTATGGCATATGGGTTTTAGCCACTTATGTCGAGGTTCATGATAAGCATTGCAAACAAACAAGAAATGACCTACTGTTTCTTTATGATTGATGCAACATGGACAAAATGGGGTCACCGGCTTCTGCCAGCCACTGGTAAAAGCCCGTAATGGCAATGTGCCTAGACGGAACTGAAAGTAAAGTTTCCTATCTATGGTTTTCACAATTATATCCCAAAAGCACTCGGTATGTGGGACAATTTTATGTTGCAGAAACAAACCAGTCAGGTTCGAATTCTCCGAGAGAGCAACGTGTTCATCCTTGACCATACACCAAAAGAGAGATTTAAAATCTTTCTTAGAAGGAAAGATATGAGAGCCCGGCTCAGACCACAACTGGGGGAGGCCCATTCCAAAAAGAGTGTTTCTAATTGACTTAAACCAAGGGATTTCGCCTGCCCCCTGTTGTGATCTAACATCCTGAAGCTCTTGGGCGAACATGGCAAGTTCCGGTGTAGACCATATTCGTCGCCATAACGCCACCAACCTATACTGGGCTTGGTGTTTAAATGAGTGGAGCCCCATGTCCATCAAAAGCGGTAGAGCTGGTGTAGATGGCGGAAGACTAACTAAATTTCGGAGGAATTTGTTTTGTATCCTATCAAGGACAGCCAGGTCCACACAACCCCATATATCCGCCCCATATAATATAGCAGAACTAATTTTTGCACTGTATATTTTAAGGGCGGGCAAAACCCTTTTGGTCAAAGAGCTCCGCTGCTCCTTCACCAGACAGCCGGACAGGCGCATTAGTTTCAAGCTAAGCGCTGCTATTTGCTCTTTCCAGCGTAATCTATAGTCCATTGTAACACCAAGGTAGGTCATAACTTCAACCTGTTCCACGCGTGACCCGTTCATCATGATATTGCCCCTCTGTGGCTTTTTCTTCGTAAAGACCATAAACTTGGTTTTGGTAATGTTAATTTCTAGATCGTTCTCTTTGCAGAAATCCACAAATTTATCCATAGCTACCTGCAAACCCTTCTGTGTTTTGGCCAATATGAGCGTATCATCCGCAAATATTAAAAGGGGGAATTTTCTCCCACCCAGTGATGGGGCATCAGTAGGTATTTCTGAGAGAAACTTAACCACTTGATTAATAAAAAGTATAAAAAGGGTAGGGGCCAGGACGCAGCCCTGTCTCACCCCACGAGTCACAGGGAAGGTTTCTGTGACCTGGCCCTGGCGGCCCCACCTAACTCTAGCAAAGTTTCCCTCATGCATCCTGATGGTAAGTTCTAGGAGCGCAGAAGGAACACCCATCTTTCTCAATGCTGCCCACATCTTTCCTCTGGGGACCAAATCAAACGCTGATTTGAGGTCCACAAATGCAGCGTATATCATGCCACCTCTCAGGAACACAGTTTTACAAAAGATCATAACAAATCTTAGGATCTGGTCTACAGTGCTAATGTAAGCCCTAAAACCAGCTTGTAATGGGGAGATAATGTCAACATCGGTCATCCAGGTGTCAATTTTTCCTAGGAGCATTCTAGCCACTACCTTTTGAAGGGCATCGATAAGACTAATTGGACGGTAGTTTCCTGCATTAGTTTTGTCCCCTTTTTTAAACACGGGCAGGATCTCTGCCCCTTTCCATGAATATGGGATCCGCATCCCTCTAGCTATCGCATTTGCTAGGGTGGTTATATACGGAACCCAATGCACCTGATCATACTTAAAAAGGTCCGCAGGAACACAGTCCATGCCGGGGGCCTTACCGTTCTGGACTTGTTTAAGAGCAGCTAGGGTTTCTAATTCTGTAAAAACAATATGGTCAAGTAAAGGCACCGCAGTCTGAACACTGGCATCTTCCCAGAAGTGGGAGATCCGTACCGTGTTACTAAACTGTGTTGCGTAATGTTTGACCCATTGTTCTGCAGACACGTGGTTTACAGGTACTTTCGAGTCCCCAGTCCCGCCCCATCTCACAGCCTCCCAGAATTTTTGTTGGTTAGATGAAATGCTTGCTTGATATAAATCTAACCAGCGCTGTTCATCCCAGTTGGATTTTGCCTCTTTAAGTGCTTTCTTGTAGTTAACCCTAGCTAACCTAATATCATTGGCCGACTTAGATTTAATAGCAGCTATTAAGGTGCTATGGGCAAAGCGACAAGATTTATCATACCATTTAGTCCTGGTGGGTTCTAGGCCATTATTCCTACCTTTTGTGGGTTCGTTAAAAAAAGTTTTTATCTTGTTGAACAAGGACTCGTGGATCAACCCTATTTCTTCCGGGGAGGTGTCTTCATTAAGTATCGTTACCATCAAATTGGTGGCTACTGAGACCTCCACCGCAATCCTTTCTAACACGGTAGGGTTGTCTATAAGCCTAGTCCAGCGTACCCTTCTACAATCATTCGATAGAACGGCCTCGGCTGTAACGGTGGAGGATGCAAAATCCATTCTGTAACCCTCATTCAGTAATAATTTAATTGCCAGAGGGTTATGGTCGCTTTCAGATCTTTGGACTACTTCCATATCCTTTAGGAGTTTCCAAAACTCTATCTTTATTAGGAAGTAGTCAATACGACTCGAGTACTTGGAATTGTCAAAAGTGACCTTTCCCATCAAATCTGATTTGGTTCTACCGTTAGCTGCACGCAGATCCCATTCAAGACAGAGGCCTAACCACTGCATTGCGGCCTCGGTAACCTTTTTAATAGGAGGGATGGATAATGGTGGAATATTCCAGATTTGGTCAATTTCCCCATATCCTTCGTTGTCAAGATTGGGAAAGGGTTCAAAAGAACAGTTAAAGTCACCTGCCACCATTGTACAAATATCGCTGGAGATATTGTTTAATAAGCAGTCTAAATCACAGACTGCACTCATAGGCTTCCCACCAGGTTGCTCTCTTACATATATATTAATCAGAGAGAAAACCTCTTTATTTTTACCAGACAGTTTCAAAGCAAGAATATCACTACTTAAGGTAGGAATATCTTTAATTGTAAAAGCTAGAGATTGCCTGATCCAAATAACCAGACCACCTGAAGGACGGCCTTTTGGTCCTTTACAGGCTGGTTTGTAATAGTTAAGATAACCAACCCGAAAGGTGGCAGCAGTTGACCAGCTTTCCTGAAACATAATAACGTCAAAAGAATCCACATAAGAGCCCCAGTCATCTTCAGACATTTTCCCTGTTAATCCCGCTATATTCCATGACAGGACTGTGGGAATATTACTTGCATCTTTCTGCAAGTTGTTAGATGGATTCATAGTCTCCACTGGAACCAGAGGACTATATATGGGATTAGGAAGTGTTACCCCATCTACCTCCCCTTGTAAATTATCACTCACCCCTGTTACAAACTCAGCCCTGGTAGGTGGAGTACGGTTAGGAGAACTCAGTACGACTTCACTCAGCCCTGGAGTCGACAATGAATTATCAAGTCAATCCACACCTTCCAAGCCGGATAGCGGGGCAAACCGGTTTGTGAGTTGCGGATAAAACAAAGGATAGGCTGGAGTATCAATGTGGAATCTCCCTCTTGACCTGTCACTTCTAGAGTGTAGGGATGGCGTGTGAGGACCTCCTGTACATAAAGCAGGATAGAAGTAATTCAACAATAAAGTTTGCACATCCCCAACTCTTCCAAATCTAGGTTCCCTACTGATAAAATTGGCCACCCATGATTCTCTAAAATTTATCACCACACAGTCTCCCTCAAGATCTTTTTTACCATAACCTATCCAGTCCACCCTTCTTACATTAAGAATTTCAGAGTACGTATTGGGTGGGAGCGGGCGATTTTTGTTAAGCCAGAATGTTACCTTATTATGGAGGTCCTTATGTGTTTCTCTTTTACCTTCAGCTAAAGGGGCCACGCCAGTTAAGATGATGGTATAGGGCTGTGACTCCGGGGGAAGATTAACACAGTGTTTTCTCGGGATTGGTTTAAAGTATGGTCGGGGATTTTGTTCATGCCTGCTAGGTGTTTTCTTGGCCTGTATTTGTTTTTCGGCCTTCTGTCTAGGTGTGACCCCAGAGCTAACTGTTTTCTTGGGGGCCGATACAGATGTTGGCTGCGGGGCTTTTGACATAATGGGTCCCGCTTTTAAGCTTGACACCCCTACTTTTTTATTCACCAGATTGGATTTCAATGGTGGTAGGGCAATGGGGGGGACGCCTTTAGGGGTTAAACTAGTTAGCGTTCTATTTTTAGATGCTATATTCTCTTTAAGCGACCTTTCCAAGGAATCCATTTTTACATTCAATAGTCTCGTCCTTTCTAATAGTGGTAAGAGCAAGGATTTCATTAATAACTCTATCTTGGCCAGGAATATGCCTTCTACAATACTAATGGAGGTATTATGATCTTCAAATTGACCCGCCGTGTCAGTATTAGGCAACCGATTAGAAGGGTCAATAGTGCTTCCCACCCCCTCGTTGTATTCATCTAGGTCGGGAAAATCTAGCCTTTTACGTTTCCCAGGGTTCTGTGAAGGTGAAAGATGTAAAATGGGGGGGGAGATCATTTGCTCTTTACTGAGGTTTAAATTAGGTGAGTCCGAGAGACCTGATTTCTCTCTAGACTGATCTAACAAGATGGTAGTCCCGCTGGTTAGCATGTTATCATGAGCAGTAATGAATGAGCTATCTTGACCCGCCCCCAACAACTCCACTGTTTGGGTCTCGGGGACAGTTACAAGCACTAGATCAGTACTATCAGCATTGCTAACAGTATCTACAAAGGAAAGCGATATAGGGGAAACTGCCTCATTAATTTTCCCAAGAGAAGATCGTTTACCTGTGATTATATCTAATGATAAGCGTTTTTCTACTATAGCAATTTCTTTCTCCAGTATTGCAGTAGAGCATTTAAAAAACTGGTCAATTGTACCCGTAAAAGTGCCATTAGAAGTAGAGACCTGGACTTGCCTCTTTTTTCCAGATCTTAGGGTCATCTTCGAATAGACTAGTAACCGAATTAATTCCTCAAAGAGTGTCTATAAGTAGAAGGAAAATGTTAGGAAGGTGGCCCTGCCCGGCCTCCTTTGGCCTCTGACGGCCACAGACGGCCCGCCCTCTGCCCGGGCTCAGCCCGGCGCCGCCCGCGCGCGTCCCGCGACGCGGAGAAAGGCGCGTGTTTTTAAAGCGCCTCCGGGCGCGTTGGCGGCGTCAGCGGCCGCAGGGGTGCTTGGGCGCTGTAGTCCCCGCTCTCTGCCGTAAGGTGATGGCGGCAGTGTGGGAGACACACAGCGAGGGGTGCCCAGATCGGCAGCGATCAGCAGCGCTGGCGTGGCGGTGGTGGTAGCGTGAGCAGTTCCCTCAAGGGCGGCAGCAGCAGCGGTACGTGAAAGAGTCTGGCAGTTCCCCCGCTCCTCCGTGAAAGGCGCGTGTTTTTAAAGCGCCTCCGGGCGCGTTGGCGGCGTCAGCGGCCGCAGGGGTGCTTGGGCGCTGTAGTCCCCGCTCTCTGCCGTAAGGTGATGGCGGCAGCGTGGGAGACACACAGCGAGGGGTGCCCAGATCGGCAGCGATCAGCAGCGCCAGCAGCGCTGGCGTGGCGGTGGTGGTAGCGTGAGCAGTTCCCTCAAGGGCGGCAGCAGCAGCGGTAGGTGAAAGAGTCTGGCAGTTCCCCCGCTCCTCCGTGAAAAACGCGTGTTTTTAAAGCGCCTCCGGGCGCGTTGGCGGCGTCAGCGGCCGCAGGGGTGCTTGGGCGCTGTAGTCCCCGCTCTCTGCCGTAAGGTGATGGCGGCAGCGTGGGAGACACACAGCGAGGGGTGCCCAGATCGGCAGCGATCAGCAGCGCCAGCAGCGCTGGCGTGGCAGTGGTGGTAGCGTGAGCAGTTCCCTCAAGGGCGGCAGCAGCAGCGGTAGGTGAAAGAGTCTGGCAGTTCCCCCGCTCCTCCGTGAAAGGCGCGTGTTTTTAAAGCGCCTCCGGGCGCGTTGGCGGCCTCAGCGGCCGCAGGGGTGCTTGGGCGCTGTAGTCCCCGCTCTCTGCCGTAAGGTGATGGCGGCAGCGTGGGAGACACACAGCGAGGGGTGCCCAGATCGGCAGCGATCAGCAGCGCCAGCAGCGCTGGCGTGGCGGTGGTGGTAGCGTGAGCAGTTCCCTCAAGGGCGGCAGCAGCAGCGGTAGGTGAAAGAGTCTGGCAGTTCCCCCGCTCCTCCGTGAAAGGCGCGTGTTTTTAAAGCGCCTCCGGGCGCGTTGGCGGCGTCAGCGGCCGCAGGGGTGCTTGGGCGCTGTAGTCCCCGCTCTCTGCCGTAAGGTGATGGCGGCAGCGTGGGAGACACACAGCGAGGGGTGCCCAGATCGGCAGCGATCAGCAGCGCCAGCAGCGCTGGCGTGGCGGTGGTGGTAGCGTGAGCAGTTCCCTCAAGGGCGGCAGCAGCAGCGGTAGGTGAAAGAGTCTGGCAGTTCCCCCGCTCCTCCGTGAAAGGCGCGTGTTTTTAAAGCGCCTCCGGGCGCGTTGGCGGCGTCAGCGGCCGCAGGGGTGCTTGGGCGTTGTAGTCCCCGCTCTCTGCCGTAAGGTGATGGCGGCAGCGTGGGAGACACACAGCGAGGGGTGCCCAGATCGGCAGCGATCAGCAGCGCCAGCAGCGCTGGCGTGGCGGTGGTGGTAGCGTGAGCAGTTCCCTCAAGGGCGGCCGCAGGGGTGCTTGGGCGCTGTAGTCCCCGCTCTCTGCCGTAAGGTGATGGCGGCAGCGTGGGAGACACACAGCGAGGGGTGCCCAGATCGGCTGCGATCAGCAGCGCCAGCAGCGCTGGCGTGGCGGTGGTGGTAGCGTGAGCAGTTCCCTCAAGGGCGGCAGCAGCAGCGGTAGGTGAAAGAGTCTGGCAGTTCCCCCCTGTTTCAGGTGAGGCCTGCATTTCCGGCCTAGATGTTTTTGAGGCTTATTGGTCTTCTAGCGTCATGCAGCCTGTTGGTACCTCATGCCTTCTGGCAAATTCAGGCCCTTCCATGGAATCTGGGACTGCAGATGACCCAACACTGGGAAAGTCTTTCAGAGGGAATCCATGTGTCCGATAAGCTGGCTCCTGTTCAGCTTTCATTGTGCTGCTGTAAGAGAAAGGGCAGAATAGGGTCTTGGGCTCTTTGTCTGGAAGCTCAGATACTGTGAATTACAGAGGATTTCCTGGCTGGTCAGTCATCTAGTGAGATTGCTCAATATCAGGGCAGACAAATTCAGAAGGTGTAATCTTGCTCACCACGGGTGGTGTCTGCACCCAGAGTTGGCACAGGTATCTTGGCCCAGTTGACCTATCCCCATTTCCAAAAACACACTTTGTCCAGCTCTAGAGTATTATCTCAGGGTTCTTTGCAAGAGGCGTTTTGCCTTCATTGGAACTTTGACCTTTTCCCATGATCCTTCAGTTCGGAAGAAAGTCAGATGATACTGGACACAGCCGATTCTAGTGGCCCTGGATTGGGCTTGGGGAGTCTGGTCATCTGAAGTGTTGACTCTGAGCATCTGTACTCCCTCTGACTTCCTCACTGGGAGGATCCACTGTCCCAGAAGCAGGACACGGTGTCCCACCCGAACCTCCACAGCCTCCAGCCTCATTCAGAAGTGCTAGAAGTCATTCTGGCTGCCCACTGTGCTTCTATCAATATAGTTTATTCAGGCAGGTGGTCCAACTTTTCCACCGGCTGTGAAGTAAAACAGGCTGAATATCGACAGATGAGGTTGTCTGATGTTGATTCGTTTGCATTATATTTGGCCTGGCAAGGCTTGGCTGGGGGCACAGTTAAAGCTTACTTATCAGCCTTGTTGGCCTTTGCTCGTTTGCTTTATCAGCCCTTATGAGTGGTGGGAAAATATTAAATAGAATTTTGAAACATTCAAAATGTGCCATTTTTTTCTGGCTGCAGAGCAAAAGCAGGGTAGCAACATATTTGCTTTTAGGACCACTGTCATCAGCCGTAATGTATTTTCAATAAGGATAATTGCATTAAGGTAAATACATTGCCCAGACCCGTGACAGTGCTCTTGAGGGCCGAGCAGTAAAGCCTGTGTGCAGCGCCTTCCTCCATTGTCGTTTAGGTGATATATTATATGCGGAGGCTACGCACTGGCTCCCCTGTTGAGGAACTCAATTTTATGCACTGTTATGGTCCGAATTGTGTAATGAACTTAATGGATTACCATTAATGTAATTTGTGTTGTCCGACCTGAGACAGTGATGGGCGTCTCAAGAATTTCCTGCTCCCTACGCAGAATGAGTTCAGGTTGTGCTGCAGGACATTCTGGATCCATTTTACCATACTGAATTGAAGGCAAGGCGAAGCAAAACAATTGGAAATGGGTGGAATTGTCTGAAGCTTTGCATACAGTACTGTAAGAAATGAGTGTAGGTTTCTCCTTGCTCCTGTCATTATAGCATACTGAGACTTGAATTTGGTCTCAGACTTTCTGATCTGTGCTATCGTTTTATCCTCTCCACAATTGTAGTGTAAGACTCTTGACTGTGGGAGCTGTGTTCCTCGTTACAGCCACTACTATGTGTTGTGTCAGTGAGCTGCAGGCTCACTGTGGGCAGTCCATAATGCTCCCTGCGTCCTTTTCTCTGCCCGAGCCATCTGCGGAGGATGAGAGACTACACCAGTTGCATCCACGACGTACCCTGAGATTGTACATTGATATGACTAAGGAATACCTTGTGGATTTATAGACCTTTGCCTATAATGAACGCTGACATCAGAATTCTTTATAAAGTATTAGCAAGCAGGTTGAAGGTAAAGATAGAAAACCCAGTAGACGAGGACCAAGCTCGATTTATACGGGAACATTGCACCTCAGTGAATATACGCAGACTAACCCATGTATTGCATGACTCTATAAAAAGGGAAGGGGATGCCACGCTTACAGCCTTAGATGTAGAGAAGGTATTTGACCTTGTATGTACTCTCTGGGGTGGGAATACATGTTCGAGAGTCTGGAAGAGTATGGACTTGGGAGGAGCTTCCTGTGAAGGATCATTCCTCTTGTACAACAACTCCACAGCTAGATTAAAAACTGGCAATATAATATCTGCCTGATGGACTGTTTAGCTTGGCACCAGACAAGGATGACATTGATGGTAGAGCCCTTGGTGATAGGGCTTAGAAACAGTCTTCAGGAATGGAGAATCTGAGTGACTGGGCTGGAGTGTATTGTGATAATGCACTAATCTATGTTACCCTCACCAAGCAGTCCCAGTGCTCCTGGCGGAGCTTTGTTGTAAGGAGACCTCAGCTAGGCCTACCAGTGCAAGGGGTTCGCCCTTCTCTGCACAGAGTCCTCAGACAATTAGGAAGAAGTTGGCACAGAAACTGGAATAGAAAATACAAAGTTTAATAAACCTTCATGAAGTGGAACCACATTCACCCAGCACCCTCTGGTGCTGAATGAAGGTAGCACACAGAGTAGAAGAACCATGGGTCTTTTATATCCACACAGGGGCTCAGAAAGAGGGCGGTACAAGCATACATGAGAAGAGTTACATACATAGATGGTCATACAGAAATGCACAGTCAACAGTAAAGGAGGAGCCAGCAGTTGCTGACTCTGGTAGAAACAACCTGATAGTTACAGACTAAAAACAGATGTATGGACAGTTAGATATTCCTGCGCATGTGCAGGGTAGCAGAGTCTAAGTATAGCCAGTCCTTTAAACAGAGCACAAGGGTAAACAAAATGACTGCCAGAAATACAAAATGGATTCCATAAAATGTACAGGATAGCCTCTAAATACCAGATGGATTCTGCTAACGCTAATTTAATCGCAGCCAATTTACGACAGATGACCCTTTTAGTGTTAGCTGAAGACATCTTCCATAATCCAGTAGGAAAACGAAAAATATGCATATTAATTTTGAAATACATTTTTTTTCTTCATTTTTCATAAATTTATCAATATCCTAATTCATTGCTAGGTGGGCATTTCTCATTCTAAATATTGTTAAGCTAGTATGTATAAGGTATAAGCAGGAGTACAAAGGGAACAGAGAATTGGGTCATACAGATAGCAGGAGAGAGTAATTACTATTATCAGAAACAGAACTATTAACCTTCTAGTCCTAAGCAAATCCTAGAACCATCCAGTAAAAACATTTTCAAGGCTCCTATGCATTTCAGTTACCATCAATTTCAATATCAAAGTATCCAACAGTACATATCTAATAAAAACATTTTCGCTAGACTTTTCAAGTGTTTCCTTTATGAGGGCTAGAGTATCCATCATTATGAAGGAAATGTAATATTTTTCAACTGCTCAGATGAACTTTTCTCTCATAGAATAAACATTATTCCTAATATAAACATTAAAGCAGTCAGACATATTATTACAAAAATGATCCTGGATCCAGAGGACCAGGAGGACTACACAGGACCATGAGAATTAGGACGAAGAGCTGCAAAGGGTTGCTTCTCCTCAAAAATGGGACGACCAATGGGGTACATTTCCAACAAAAAAGGAAAAGAAGTCCTTGGGAAATTAAAGCCGCTGTACAACCAACCAGAGGGGAGTCTTCTCCCTGTGTCCATTTGAGCCTCACAGGCAGGCTCTTGTTGTTCCCACGGTGGAGCTGCACAACTCGCAACTCAGGAATCATGGCCTAGTTTCAAGGGAAAAGCTTCTTCTTTCAGGATAGGGCAATCACCCACCAGGGCAAATGCGCTCAGCAATCCTGTCCAGTGTCTCAGGCAGTGCACCAGTTTTCTTCATTTCAATCTAACAGGCACCAGAGACACAGCACCTGTACCCTGAACTCAAGTACTTCCCTAACAGCCACTTTAGGACCAGGATTCAGAGGCCTGATGCTAGGATCTCTGAAGCAACCCTTGTTTCAAAGGGGGTTACCTCAAGCAAAAACGTTCTCGCCTTCCTGGTCGGTCTGTGACTCTCGGCTGGGCATCAAAAGCTTGATCCACGATTTCTCCTTTCTGATTTGTGACCCCGTCTTTCGCCCAAGATAGTGGCAGGGGTACACTCATTCCAGTGCTTCCGGCCTTCTACCTTCACTGAGGTCCTGGTTGCCAGCAATGCCTGTGCTGATTACCTTCACTTTGACTTCAAGCTGGACTGGTGCTGACTCCTCAAGCTGGATCTGATGTCCGCGCCCCTCTGGCAATGGTTGTAAAGCAGCAAATATCTATTGGTGGACAGAACAAAAGGTCTTTAGACAAGGCACAGAAATAATCTATCAACAGAGAGGATAGTCTCAGAGTACTTCCTAGTCTAGGGACGCCCCATATATTAACAAGGCACCCTGGATCCCCTTTCATCTATGTGAGAGTAAATAAAACAACAGCCTGGACCTATTGGCAAGTATAAAAGGAACTCTTTGGTGAACTGACAAAAATAATAAGTCACCCAATCCCAAGCAGTCAAGGAAGTCTGTGTTCATTTACCAAATTCTGAGAAAAAGAGAAAAACAATACAGACATACTCCAAATCCTTACATCTGTATATTCCTATCTTAATCATCTAAAGACCCTCAAGAAAAAAGGAAATGTTATACACTTTTACTCATAGACTTTGCATTACTTGTACAGGACTGCAGACACTTCTAAAATGATTTCTCTTAATAAAAGCACCTACATTGTATACTTAGGACCATGCTCTCATGTTATAGGAACAACAGGAAAATCTAACACTGCTAATTTAACAAGGATTCCTATTACATAAAGAACTAAAAACTTCAACATAATGGGTACATGTTCTCCAGCGGAACATCTTGTGACTAACAGACTCCTATAAAACAATATTTTCCTCAAAAATGTTTGCTAAGGATCACATGGGCATCTTCCCTGCATTCTAAAACTATGCAACATCAGTTCTAGCAAGGACTGTCAGTTTATTTACACAGACTAGCTAATAAAAACTAGCAATGCCCTTGCAAAACTGTATGTAGCATGAGAATAACAAACAATAGTGGTGTTGTCACCTGAGAATTTTAGAACAAAAACTACCCATAGCTAGTTCCCCTTAAAGATCAAATAAGGAAGCAGCAATCTAGACTACTCATCCTCTCATAATTCCCTCAGACAGGATGGATAGTAACATAGCAAATATATTTATTCATTTTATTATTGCTAATAATGTTTAAAACAGTATTACTGAATAGCCAATTAAATGTCTCATGGCTATTTCACAGACAGTTTAGACAGGCTCAAAAGAAATTAAGAAAAAGAGAGAGAACACATACATTTGCCTACCCTTAATTTGTAGAGGAGCTAGCCTCCTCCCCCATTTTTGACAGTAGGAAACCTGTAACAGGTTTCATTCTGTCAACACTATCAACCCCAATTTGTAGCAACTGGGCATAAACAAACTCTGAGGCACATTGCAGCTAGCTAAAGAACATATTCCTTTAGCAAATGTACAAGTGTAACACGAGGGCACATGAATTCAAACTAAATCCCATTGCTGCCTTAATCCAGCCCTAAAAGCATTAATGCTATATATATGGCAGAGCCATTGTCTTTTAAAGAGAGGGCACATTTACCATTATACTATGTTCATTGAGTGCACAAAAACTTGCTTTTGCCAAAATAAAAAGTAGGTTAAAACCTATGTCTTTCCCTGCCCTGCCATTTCGTCTTTCAAATGTCAAAATGTCAAAGCAAACGTTGCGCTGAGCCCTGCAGGCTTCTAAATGTAGGACTTCGGCCTTTAACCTATGCAGCTGTCCCATCGTGCATGCAAGGTTTTTCATGCGGTGCTCCCAAGTCAAAGTGACCCTAAAGACCAAAGGCTGAACAACAAACCCACTCCAATCCTGTTACCAGCAATTCAGAGGTAAGCTTAATAACTTCTGCCAATTTTTACACATACTTATAATTGTAAGCAGTGTGCCGAGTGCTTGTCTAGCAGTATAGATGTCAGCTATTAAGTGTATGCTTACATATGTGCATTTACTGGAGCCTAAGGCAGTTTAACTGGAGAAACCTCATTTAAATAGTGGATTTTTACTCAATTTCGACTTTGATTTTTAGGGCACTTAAAAATGAATATCCTACAATGTTTTTGCATTTTTTTTTTTATAAAACCGTTTTTATTGCAGAACAGTATTATCAGCAGAGTACATTCTTACTCTTCCTGCATCGCTTTTACCAGCACCCTATTTCTCGTGGTCATTTAGACAGCCGTACACAGCTCATGAGCCCACATCCCGGAGGCCGGGCAGCAACATTCAGGGTACCATAATACTGAACTATATTGTGAACTGTACTTTTGCCGCTAACATGGTAGGGTGCCTGCGTTCCGCATTAGAGTTTTCCTCCCCCCCCGTCCCCCACGTCAACACTGCCCCTCCCCCATCCCTATCCCCTATCCCCCTCCCTCCCTCCCCGCCACCCGTGCCCCCGCCCGCGACTGCGACTGTTCCCGGCCTTAGTATTTAGTCTGGGGTACATTTCAGAAGTACTTAACCATTCACTGTGTTTGTGTGGGTGGAATTCTCCGGGGGGACCCCCTCGGGCTCAGATGGCGTCTCGTCCTCCTCCATCACGTTATTGTGCAGCGCCTGCACCAACCCCTCCCATGCTGTGGCCGCCGCTAGCGCCCTGTCATCGGCCCTGCGAGTCGCTAGTTGGTATCTAAGCGTGCTTTCACTCGCCGCCCATTTCTGTAGCTCCTTGGCCCACCTCTCGTGTGTGGGTCCCGCCTTCGACTTCCAGAGTCTTGTCACCTCCCTTTTGGCCAGAAGGAGGCCCATGTCGATAAATGTACCGGTATTCTTGTTTTTGGGTGTGTGAGGAAACCAGTGTAGGACACAAACCGCCTTGGTGTATTGCAAGTCCCTGTCCGTCACCTCAGCCAGTGTTTCGCCTACCGCCCTCCAGTATTCTCGCAGGTGAGGGCAGTCCCACAACATATGCCCGAGCTCCGCTCCCACCGTTCCACACCTAGGGCACGCCGCATCTGCCACCCCGAAATACTTCCCAAGTTTACTCGGTGTAAGGTAGGCCCTGTGGAGGATATAAAAAAGTATCAGCTGAAAGCGCGCGTTCCTGGTGCTTTTCCTAGCCCTCCGCACTAGTCCCGCCCACGTAGTGTTAGGGATCTCAGTTTGTATTTCCAGCTCCCATTTTGCCTTTAGCGCCGCCAGCGGCCGCAGGGTTTCGCGCAACATCCTGGAGTACAAACATGTCACCGCCTTATAAGTGCCAGCAGACATCATGGTGTACTGGCAGGCTGCGGATGTAGCGGGTTCCAAGAGCCCCTCTCCCCAATGCGCCTGCATCGCCCTCGTCACCGCCGCATTCATCAGGTAGTCTCCTCTCTGGAGATCGAATCGCTCCTGCAGCGTTTGGTAAGGGATCAACGCTCCCTCTTCATATAAGTCACCCAACATTTGGAGGCCCGCCTCCTCCCATACCTGCAATCCCGACCAGTCTCCGCCGTGCGGAAGCGCCGTTACCATTCCCAGCGGGATCTCCGGCGCATACGGTCGCCGCACCCCAGCCCGACGCTGCGACCGATTCCAGCATTGCCGGAACGTCTGCTCCTCCAGGGATAAGTCTCTGATAACCAGCCTCTGCTGTAGCGTGATATACGCCAGTACATGTCTGGGGGTGCCCCCCTCCCTGTCCTGCTCCGGCCCCCGGAACACCCGTGCCACTTCTTGCGTGAAGATCTGCAACTGCGCTGCCAGATAATAAAGCTCAAAGTCAGGCACCGCCAGGCCCCCCTCGTCTTTTGGCCGGGTCAGAGTCGCCATCGCAACTCTGTGCCGTCATGTGCTCCATAAGAAAGAGACTAATAATGATCGCAGCTGACGAAAAACAGAGCCCGGTATCCACACTGGTAGAGTGCGGAAATAATACAGAAGGCGCGGCAGTGCAATCATTTTCAGCAGCGAGATACGCCCCGTTACCGAGAGCGGGAGTGTGGACCAGAAGGACATGCTGCCCTTCAGTGCTCGGATACAGCGCCCCACGTTGCCTTCCAGCATATCCGCGGCAGTGTGGTATATATGTACTCCGAGGTATTTAAGGCAATCAGGTTCCCAATGAAGCAATGGCCGGACCGCCGGCCGCGGCTCGCCTTGTCGCAACGGGAACAAACAGGTCTTGGCCCAGTTCACCCGCAGTCCAGATAGCCTGCCAAATCGCGCAAGAAGCCGCTCCGCTCCGTCCAGTGCCTCCGCCGCATTCTCCAAGAACAGGAGCAAATCGTCCGCGTATAATGAGATGAGTTGCGGGGCCCCTCTATAGTCCAACCCCCTGTAGTAACAGCCTGTTCTGGCCTCCGCCTCGAGGGGCTCCACTGCCAGTGCAAATAGAAGTGGGGAAAGCGAGCATCCCTGCCTGGTGCCCCGACCCACGCAGTACTGGCGCGATATCAGGGGTCCCACCCGCACCCTCGCCACCGCCGAGGCGTATAGGACCTTCGTCCAACCGATGTATCCCTCCCCGAGGCCGAAACGCCGCATGGCTTTGTACAGGTAACCCCACTCCAGGCTATCGAAAGCCTTCTCTATATCTACGGATAAGACGAGTGGCGTTCGTGCGTTCTCCTGCGGGTCCCCCATCAGACGGACAAGGCGTCGGATGTTAGCAGTGGTGCTCCTCGCGGGGATGAACCCCGACTGGTCCCTGTGAACCAGTCTCGGCCTACAATGTTTTTGCATAATAGTCATCCCCAGAATGTCCTCTACATATCCCAGAGATGTGGCATCAGAAATGTATAATGTATACCCTTATAAAAATTAGTTTTGTACGCCTGGGTAAAGTGACATTTCACATGTAAGGGACTCCCTATTGCTGCATAGCATGGCTTAAATTCAATTTGGATGCTAGGAGGTCACAGTATCGTTATTAGGCATTATAAATAATAAAAAACGAATTTAATGCACCTATTTGAAATAACATTTTTTATATAATCGAAATATATATATTTTTTTAATAAATCTAATCATTTTGATGAGTCTACATATGAAAAGCGAGCTGCATCCCTTGCCTATCATATTTAAACGCAGTCATTCACAGCCCTAAGAACAGAAACTTAACTTGAGGGTCTGCGCCACTTTTAACCCCTTCCCCACTCATGACGGAACCACTCCGTCATGAGCCACGGTCGCCGTGTGCTCATGACGGAGTGGTTCCGTCATGCTGCGGCCGTTGGCGGCCGCGCCGCCCACGCGGCGCTAATTCCCCGCCTGTGCGGGCGATTAGCGCAGTGGGCGGAGTCATGACGGAACCACTCCGTCATGAGCACAGCTCAACCGCGGCTCATGACGGAGCGGTTCCGTCATGAGCACCGCGCCACCGCGCTGCCCCCAAACCCCCCCCAGCGCTGCGGCGGAATTCCCGCCGCAGCGAAAGGGTTAAAAGACAGTCATTATTATTTAACATCAAAAACCACTCTGATCCTTATTTAAAAAGGCATTAAGAAAATAAATTCCTCTGGCCGAAGACCGAACCTGCTGCTGCTGTTCTGCTGGGATTCTGTTGTTTAATCTGTTTCCTTTTGTTGTTCTATGAATCTGTTTAAATGCGGGCGGTGGCCCTGACACCTATCAGTTTACCTTGCTCCACACATGGTGGTGGCGACCGATCCTGTGGTTCACCGCATTCACAATTGGCGGAGACTCCTCCGAGTACCTGACTCATTGCCTGTGAGATGTTCCATTTATGATTTATGCTGTGTCTATATTAACGAAATGCCAATAAACAGATTTCATAATAATTAAGAAAATAAATCCCTACTGTCAATCTGTCCTCTATTTATCAAAAATAATGAAACTATATTTTTAACTTTTAAAACAGCAGTCTGAAATGCCGCATTTTACACCGTGTTTGACTTCAGCTGTTCTCTTTGGCCGGAGTCCGAAATAGAAATAGTCTTGCTGACACAGCTGTTTGACACGTAAAGGCGTCAAATTCACACGCCCTTCAAGTAAACCTTTCAAGCCAACACAAATCTGTCGTTCTGTAATATGTACTTTAGTGCAGGAACAACCAACTCACTCAGATAATGTGAATGCCTTTTAATACCTAATACAGAAGGATAAATGCTGTGACATTTTGTATCTTAATTTAATCGATTGTAAAACACACAATTTCGTTGTTTGAGGCCTTTTATCCCCATATAAAGAATATGAAAAAGGAAACCTGATTTCCTTTAAGGAATCAAAGGCATACTTATACACTTCCAAGGAAACAGAACAGGATTTAGCTAGTGCGATATTTAGAAAAATTCAGGTCACCTTTTTGCAGGGGCTACAAATCATAATGGTTCCATAATATCCAATCTGGAAACATATGACCGACGGCTGCCTGTCTATAAGAGAAGGGCAGTCATGGCTAACCACAGGTGACACATATTTTAGTCTTGCATAACTTTCTTTTTTATTCATCTCCAATATCAATTAGACATACACTGATAACGTGTTGTCTGCCATTTTGATAGCATGATAATGATATTATCATATCTGTGGAATTTAGTAATTTTGAACAAGTTCCAACCAACTGCTGCACAAAGATAGACGTCATCACGACCATCTCCTTACCTCACAGGAGAACTTGTACTAGTATTAAAATAGAATTGTCAATACGACACAAAAACAAAACATATATAAAATAAAAATACATATGCCAAGCCATCAGTATACCAAGCACAGAAAGCATAGACAAATTACAATAGCATATATAAATGAGCAGTGATGTGCAATTACTGAACCTACAGCTCAGAGTCGAACATTCTGGCCGGCTTAATTTGTCAGGCTTAAAATCAATAACTGATTTCCTTGCCTTACTCACCCCCATCTGACAGTAGGTCATCTTTATGATGACCAGCTGTCAGCTGAACTGACTGTGTCGCTTCTGACACACAGGACCAACAAGAACAATTTATAAAAAGGACAAAAATGCTTAAAATGAAAAACACAGAACATTTCTTTGGAAAGGTGTTATGGCAAAAATACATAGGCCACCTTAATTTTAACTTTCTAAAAGTAAAATTACTTCACTGACATTCCATGCTAGCTTTGGGCCACAATGTCCACTGTGAAAATTAATTCTTAATTGGAAAATCGTTTTTATATAGGCATATAGCTCTTAAAATTTCAAGCAAGAGCATCATTTTACTTTTTGTCTAGGATTAATGCAACGTTTCTAAAAAATAAAAACAGTCTTCCATAGAAATTATTTTCCAAGGGCACTGCACCTTTTCTTTTCGTTTCTCAGCTGCCCTGCCTTATCAGAGAAGCTACAAATAGCCCCTCAGCGCAGAACCAGCCACTGCGAGCACTCCTGGCCCCCACCTCTTTCCAACGCTCTCCTGCTGCAAGCATTACACATTTTCATGTCAGAGAAGCTTTCTAAGCAGTGATTTCACCTCCTGGTTTACTCGCTCCTATTTCTAGCCCCCACCGTACAGGCTTCAAGGTCAAAATCTGCCTCGCACAGCCCTGAAGCTGTCAAAGACAAAAAGCCTTCCTAATTCTATCTAAACTGCAATAATTTGCCCTATGAATAAATTAATTTTGATATACAATTTCTTTTCAGGGGGTCATAATTTCAGTTTGTATTCTCAGATTAGCAGGTTCAGCTTGAATCAGAACCTACAACCATCTGGACCCAGCACATTGGCTCACTGAACCACCAAGAACACAAAGCTGCATAGGAACAATTTGCAAATTCGAAATACCCACAATTTTTCTCAAGCTAATCTTTTAACCAGTCCCTAATTACTTTTCATTAATACTTTTGTACATTAAGGGTGTCATCAAATCACAGGGGTTGCTCTTTCTCTAGCTACACCCCTCTCAATTTCCTTTTGCGACTCATTGATGGTGATGAGACCAAATTAAACTTAATCCTTAACAATTTCACTTCTCAGAATTCTTTCACATATTCACAGTCATTCAATCACACGCTTTTTCCAGTGCTAGCAACATCCAAAACACAATTTACCACACCACAACATTTAAACACACATTTAACCCACAGATTAACACTTAAGACAGAAACAAAAGACAGCCCACAGACTGTACTTAAACCAAACCATTTGTAAATACTAGTTGCAAGTCATATTCACTAGATTTGGCTGGCAGAACACCAGGAAAACGCTCTGCATCTCACCACTTATGAATGTTACTAAGTGCACAGACCAGGATCCTTTCTATGTACATATTTAGTTCCTCGGGGTACTAGTCACCAAAGAAGAAATACTTTTATATACCTAAACCTAGTTAAGTATCCCCTCTAGGGGAGCCGGCTAATTATATACAAAAGAAATGGTACATCCAAGAAAGCAACACATTCATTCATTCACGCACATTTTCCTCCCACATGCGTACACAATCAAACATCTCTTGGCTAGTCTTTCGCTTAAACATACATTGTTCCACATACTCAATCTTTCGTAATTCAAATGACCCATACATAGGCCAACGCAACTCAGGATCCTTACGAGTGTATTTATTCCATAATGCGCTGTACATTATAGAAGAAAGACCATACTTAATATACATATCCCTATTAGGCATCCCCTCCGGGGGCCCGGTTGTGCTTCATCTAGTTTCAAATTCAAATTGGTACCACTACCAGAGCTACACATACCATGAAGTGTGCTAAAAACAGGCATGCCAAAAATAGTGCAGAATATGCAGTATTATAATCAAAGTAGCACTTAAGGTACCTTTAGTACGATGTGCCGTTCAAATCAATTCATATAGAGAAAATTCTCCTCATTACCTGCCTATATAGGTTGCAACTTATATATATATATCATAGCAAACCAAGTTGGCCAACACCATTTCCAAAAGCCACAGTAAGTGTTACTAAACTACCTTACCAATCCCAGGCATCAAAACCAAAAGCCACAGTAAGTGTTACTAAACTACCTTACCAATCCCAGGCATCAAAACCAACAGCAAGCGCCACAGACACTTACCAATCACTTGGTGTCCAGGTTCCAACTGCCAAGTTCTAAATTCGACCAAATGGTCACTGCACGGCGAATCAACAGAAGAGATCTCAGTCGAGGACCGGCGCCACCTGGATGGTCAGATCAGAAGGAAAGGAAAAACGCCGTGGTTGCCAAGACTCAGGTCTCATTGGGCAGCGATCGCGTCCACAGCGAGATTCCAATCCTTCGTCGCGACCAATCCTTTGGGCATCCGAGTCACCGATGAGCCCCAAGTTGGGCCGCCAATTTGTTGTAAGTAGACCTCAGCTAGGCCTACCAGTGCAAGGGGTTCGCCCTTCTCTGCACAGAGTCCTCAGACAATTAGGAAGAAGTTGGCACAGAAACTGGAATAGAAAATACAAAGTTTAATAAACCTTCATGAAGTGGAACCACATTCACCCAGCACCCTGTGGTGCTGAATGAAGGTAGCACACAGAGTAGAAGAACCATGGGTCTTTTATACCCACACAGGGGCTCAGAAAGAGGGCGGTACAAGCATACATGAGAAGAGTTACATACATAGATGGTCATACAGAAATGCACAGTCAACAGTAAAGGAGGAGCCAGCAGTTGCTGACTCTGGTAGAAACAACCTGATAGTTACAGACTAAAAACAGATGTATGGGCAGTTAGATATTCCTGCGCGTGTGCAGGGTAGCAGAGTCTAAGTATAGCCAGCCCTTTAAACAGAGCACAAGGGTAAACAAAATGGCTGCCAGAAATACAAAATGGATTCCATAAAATGTACAGGATAGCCTCTAAATACCAGATGGATTCTGCTAACGCTAATTTAATCGCAGCCAATTTACGACAGCTTGACTAGATTTAGAGCATGTCGGGCCCATGCACCAACTAGGGCACATTTGTAATATTCCCACTAGGGGCCTGATGTGGTAGCCTATAGCTTATCTTCCTGGGATGGCTCAAAAGATGGTAAATAGACAGATTCTGATACTTGGGTATGCTGGTAGTTCATACAGTGAAGAAATTACACGCATACAACATAGGCAAGATTACAAAAAGACCTAAGTGGCTTGTCAGTTGTGGGACATATTGTCTTCTCTAAAATTTTGTTCCTGCCCAAATGCCTATAGGTGATTCAAAACAGTTTGTACCGTATTTTCGCAGACACCTTCAGGGAGATTGAGAAGTTATTGGTAACCCTGATGTGGCTGGTAAACAGAGCAGAGTTAAGTTGAGCACGCTTAAGCTGGAATGGCAGGGTGGAGGTTATGCGCTCCCAGACCTAGAATTATTATCTGGCTTGTCAGCTTCAACATGCAGCAGAATTGCGCTCCCCGGAAGATAACTATGAAAATAGACTACTACAAGGGTCAATTACTACAGAACCCCAGGTGGTGCTATTGATGAGAGGGTAGGCAATATCCCCAGCCTATCCCTGCATGATAAGACAGGTGGGAAGAGCATGGGGGGACAGAAGTGAAGAGAGTTTTATGACAGTCTCCCTTCTCAAGGCAATTGGACGTTTGGTGGTTACAGCCCTCTAAGTGGCTGTCCCAAGACATATTGGTGAATCCTGGAGGGAGAGAGTTTGTGCCACGTTACTGGAATTATACACTTTTATTGCAGTCACTGAGTGTTGCATGGTGGAAGTATTATATGAAATGGCTGGGGGGGCCTTATCGGCAATACTACCACAATACACAAAAGTGGACCTCGGGTTCACCCTTAGTAGCCTTAACTCAGTCCTGGTAGTGTAGCTTGAGCAGTCAGGCGTACTCAGAGGAACATGTGTTAAGCACTTCTCAGTACCAATCTTAACAACAAGTAAGTGACACGACCCGAAAGAAAACTTGACACCAATTTATAAATATAGATCGTAGTTTTTATGTAAATATAGGCATCAAAATGAAGTTGATACATTGCACAAAACTGTAGTTATAGATTTTCAAAGGGTTCATAAATAAATGCAATAAAACTGTCACCATTAAAGTCAATGGGAGAAAACACACTTAGCTATATGATATTTGGAGGGCAAGCTCAACGACCAAACTTCAAGATGCAGGGACACAGTAGCGAAGTTGTTGACGACGCAGGTCAGTGTTGCTCTGAGATGCGCTTGGGCTGGAGAGGTCGATGGGATCGATCACCCGACTGGCGATCACCAAGCCTTGGCTGCCCCAAATGTAGTCTTCAGATACTTCTGTGGCTAGCTCTGAGATGCGCTTGGGCTGGAGAGGTCGATGGGATCGATCAGCCGACTGGCGATCACCAAGCCTTGGCTGCCCCACATGTAGTCTTCAGATACTTCTGTGGCTAGAGGTCATTAGGAGTGGACTAGCAGCTTGAAACTGGTGTGAGTTGCAAGACACCACTTCTCTTCAGGCTCACTCTTGACAGGCCCAGTGGGTCAAAATTCTTGTAATGCAGCACGTTGCTTGTTCTGCAGGTTGCTGTCACTGGTCCTACCAGTCAGGGGAGTTTGCTTCGGTTTCTGGTGTCTGCTGAAGTCCCTGTTGCTGGCAGCAATGGGTTTTCAACACAAACACACGTCGGCACTCCGGTTCAGTGTATGCTCTCTTCAGGGCACTTAAGTGTGCTCTCTTTGCCCTGCGGCAGTGCCCAGAGTCCTGATTTCGGTGATGCCATCGTCTTTGTGCCTCTTCTTGGATTCCAAGGTAGTACTGAAGTTCTGATGCATGGGGAGCGCGTTAATGGCGTGAGGGACTGTGGTCAATGGACTATTGGTCCCTGCAGCTAATCTGCCCCTGTAGTGACAACATTCTGTGGGTGTACGTCACTGTCCTACCCAGAATACTCTATTTCAGGTTCCTTCAAAATGGCAGGACCCTTCCTTGGCTGTACAGACCTCCTAACTCACCCTAAAGCTGTGGTTAGTCTTTTAGGGGTGTAAGCCTCCTGAATGCCTTATTTTTCTGCCTGGCATCTGAACAGGGCAGGAAGGGCTTGGTCTTCAAGTGGGGGACAAGGTAATTACATATCAAGGAAAGTGAAGCCTTTGAGTCTCACCGTCTGGATCCCTGAAGGCACTAGCCATCCTGTGAGGGCGAGTGTGACCTCCTTCCTGTTTAGGCCTTGTCTCCGTCCTGGTTAAGAGCTAGCACATCCCATGAGGAGGGCAGACTTTTGTCTAGGCGGCAAACAGCTCAGGGAAGCCTGCCAAGGCACTGGAGCTTTTTATCTCAGCGCACACACTCAGGGTAGCATCCCTGTGCATGCCAGCTCCCTATCGACACTAGAATTGTGTTAGGGGTGAAAAAGCACGGTGTTTGATACTAAATACAACACAATTCGGTTGTTTCATAATGGAGCTGGCTATCTTAAGTTTCGCCGGTAGCCAACTCGTGTTACTCTATGAAATGCCAGTCACTTATAGTATAACCTTGCTTTACTGAGTTGCTGTAGGGATATATATGTAGGAACATAGAGCCACACCTTTCACATAATGCACTCTACCTCCTGGGCTGTAGAGGACATCTTTACGAGTGACTTGCTTACATTAAGTCAGTGGTGTAGCTCTGCAGCACATGGTGTATCCAGAGCTCTTCTCGAGCAGACAGGCTGCTCGTGTAGGGCTACCATGGCAGTCCTGGAGACTCACTATTACTCGGATCACCTGTGGTGGCACAATAAAGTGCTGCAGCCCTGGTGACCCCTCTTATCACCCTTCCCCAGGGTACCACTGATCCATCCACTAGGGAGTTAAAAGGAGTGATAGGTGCTTGCCAATTGGGTGTACCGATTCACAGTTACAGTTTAAGGGAAAAGGCACTGGCACTGGGGCATATTTAACAGGTCCCAGTGTACTTCCAAACGTAAGAAGACAGCATCTAGAGCAAAAAGTGGGGGTGCCCATGACAAAAAAAACACTTTCTAACACTGAGGCCCAGGAAACCTTTGAGGTACACCCCTCCCAGTTCTTTCAGCATGCCAAACTGGCAGGCAGTCCTTTCGTCTGGCAAATTGGCCCTCCCACACGCTTGAAACCAAGTCTACAGGTCACGGTTGTAGGCAGGTCTTCTTACTGCAAATTCATGAAAATAGGAGTGCCCTTGAGAATGGAACAACACTGAGAAGAAGATATGCAATCACCTATTATGGATGCAGAGTGGATAAATGCTTGTTCTAAAGTAAGGGAGATTTTGAGTAATGCATGTTTTGAATTGAACCTCTCTAGTAGTTGTAGTCAGGGTGTGCTAGGCCCTTCAACCTACAACAACTAAGTCCAGTAGGACTTAAGTATTTATAATCTATGTTATATGTACCCAACAATATCTGTGTGATCTTTCAATTTAGTATCTCAAGATTACAATGGTATTACAACAGCAAGCTCAGATCCCAACCGCTGCTCACCAATGTGAGAAGTTGGCCTGATGTATGATGTCACTAATTCTAGTGTACACCTTATATCAGTCCAAACAACCCTTATGGTGATTGGTTGTAAAGTTAACCTTATAGACCAGCTATCCTTGTGGTAGCATGGACAAGAGCAGTCTTAGGCTAAACTCTGTATGGCATGTGAAGCCAGCTGTTATACCATTTGTAATCCCTTGAATACCAAATGAAAGGACACCACAACAGATATATATCAAAATTGAATGTATTTATTCTAGTCAAAATACCCTCAGCACTCTTTATGAGATTCGAGGTAAGTACAACACAGTCTTATTTAAGCATACATCAAGTGATACAGGTAAGTAATACAGTTAGGCCCTAGGGGCCACGCAAACCATATACTAAGTAAGTGGTATAAGAACCACTGTCACGAACACAGGATAGGCCTAGGCCTAGGGAATCGCTGGGGCTACACTATACTACCAAAGGTTAGGAAGTGGGAGGCCCACGGGATTCAGGTGCAGAGTGGAAACACTCACGCGTAATGCGTAAAAGTCGATAGAAATATTAGTTATTAGAAATTAAGAGTTTTAGGACACTTCTGGAGTAGCTAGGAGTTCGAGACTTGGAAACTAGACCCTGGGATAGTCACTACCCTTGTGAGTACCGGAGTACTCAAGGTACCTAGCCCACGGACTGCGGGTGCATAGGTGGGAACTTGCGTCGGATTTCGTTGTGGACTCCTATGGATGCCTGAAGGAAAGTTGCTGACAGGCAGTCAGTGAAGAGTGTCCGGTGGATCCCAAGGATGGAATCAAGAAGGAAGGATACCTGCAAGCAGAAGGGACAGAGTCAAGGTCACTAGCCAGTGACCACGTGGAACCAGGAAGGAACCAGGCGATGTCGTGCAGATGCAGGTGAAGAGGTGAAGCTTGTTGCAGCAGCCACGGGTACCAGGAGACGTCGAGGACGACCAGGACCAGGAGGCGAGCTGTCCCACGAAGGCTCTTGCTGTCGGCGCCGTCGATGTCGAGTTAGGACCCAACAAGCCTTGGCAAGCGGAACCCACGCAGAATGAAGGGCTTGCTTCTGGTGCAGACCAGGAAGGTCTGGGGTGCTTCTCTTTCACAGAGGAGCGAGTGCCAGTCTGGAGGAGCCGGACCAGCAAGGTGAAATCAAAGGTTCGTCGTCACAGGGGTCACTAGCCAACGGGCCAGCAACCGGACAACACGTCGAGCAACTCAGGTGCAGAAGGGCCCCACGCAGAACACGTGAAGTGTGGGGAGCTGGTCTTCTTTGCAGATGGTGCTCGGGATGGGGGCTTCTCAATTCCCCAAGCACAGCCTGGAGGAAGCCTCAGAAGTCGCGCTAGTCAGTTACTAGCCACTTTTCCCAAGTCGCCGGTCCCACGTCCCTCGTCGCCTCCACGGGTCTCAGCTTTGCTGTAGATGTGGATCTGGTTCAGAGGTATCTGGAAGTCTCGGCGCTGGTCAGTCTCTGCAGTCGTCCCTCGTAGGATCAGTCGCAAAGCAAGCAGCGGTCGCTGGATGGTGCCTGTTTGCCCAGGGTGGTCACTCCTTGGCCACAAGGGAGATTCTTCAGTCTTCTTCCTGAGGTCGAATGTCGAAGGTCCAGAGTTTCTTTTCAAGTTGCAGATTCAGGATAATCTAATTCTGTAGGGCTCAGCTACCTACTGATATACTGGGCTAGTGGGCTGGGCTACCTGCAAGGTCCCTCCTATGGGTGGGACCAGGAAGGGGAGTGGTTACACCCCCTTTCCTTTGTCCAGTTTCGCGCCAGAGTTGGGGCTGGAGTGCCCCAGCGCCGGTTTGAACTGGACTATGCATGGGACACCTTGTGTGCCCCAGGCAGTGTCTAGTTTCTTTCATCCCTCCCTGCCCCAATACACTAAGTCCCGTCTGGGGTGGTGCTCGCACCTCCCAAGGCAGGAAACCTATTGTCCAAGCCTCCCTCGCTGGAAGGACTCCCAGCAGCAGGAGGTCAGACTTGTGTCTGTGGCATTTTGTGATGCTGGGGCTCTGGTTAACTTTAACCGGGTAAGTAGGTTTTAACATGTCTTCTCCCTCTAGAAAGGAGGAATAATATCCTCATCGCCAGAAATGGTATGGAGGTATTATCAAAGTGTTAGACACCTTACACGACATGTTTTGATAAAGCCACACCATAGTTACCATAACCGTTTAAGATTATAAGGTACTTTAAGAGTATATGGTAGGCTATATCATAGAACAGCTATAAGGACATGGTTCCGAAAGCTGCAGACAGGCTCAGCTCATGCTAGAGCACCATCTCACATGTTACCAAGCACTCTGCCTCCAGGATAGTTAAGGCCTGCCATAGGAGTGGCTGATAGGTACACATGTGTCTATATATAAGGTAGGTATAGGGATACTACACCCAAGCAAGGGGTGATTACACGACCTTGCCCCAGCTGAGTGATTAGCCAGTTGTGTCATAATGGAAGGCCAGGCCAGGGGTGGCATAATACATGCTGCAGCCCCTGGTAGGCCTAGGGTACACCTATGCCTTGGGTACCTAAGGTACACTATACAGGGGCCAATAAGGTGATCCTTACAAATTGGGTTATGCACCTAAAGTACATAGTATGAACTTAGAGAGAGAACAGCAGGGATGTGGGTCTGATTGGCAGGCCCACAGCCACATCTAAGTCGAAAACCAGTGAAGCAAAAGCAAAAAGTGGGGGTGAACATAGAAAGCAGACCCTACTCTCCTACACTAACATACTTCTCCGCACCTACCATGATCCAGTGAAGCTCCATAGAAAATACCCAGAGAAATCATCCTTCTGCCTGTGATGTGGCAATATTGATGTATTCTTTTTCCACATGACATGGTCCTACATGGAGCTGACAAATTATTACGAACGTACTGTTCGGAACTTGAGTAAAATCATGTCCCAACCTCTAGAATGTACACCTAAACAATGCTTATTAGGTGTAACTTCTAAACAGAAAAACAAAGAAATACGTAATACATTTGTACGGTGGGGGTTGATATTAGCCAAATACTGCATGTGTTGGCACCTCAGAGAGCTGAGTAAGGGATATGATGCAGTGGGAAACAGCTGAGGAAAGGAGTCTGAAAGCTGTCAGGTGGGATGAGGAGCTCCATGCTGAGTAGCTTTGTTAGAGTAAACTTCAGGACGCTCCATGAGTGGCTGATATTATTTATCATCTTTGTCTAGATTATGTTGAGCCCTGGGAGATAGCTGGGATGATAAACATCTGCTTTGAGGGGTTTACTTCCCTTCTGCTGCGCTTGCTTAGAGTCTAACTGCTAAATGAAACGGATGTACACGATGCATTTTGTTATGTGCCGTCTCTTCTATGACATGATGTGGCAGTGAGTTGTTTGTTTAGTTCACATGTTTTGGTTCTATCAAGGACAAATTCAAAAATTAGAAATAGATTTCAAACAAGCACTGGTAAATGCATTAGGATTTGCCTATGTGATTAATAATAAGCTGTTTTTTGTTGCAAGTAGTAGCTTGCTGTAGTTGTCCTACATAAGTTACAGAAAGTCTGTTAAAATGTTATGACTTGTTATGTACAAAAAGGTAATTTATTGTGCTGTTACTAGTGGTACAATGCGGGTAAGTAATAGCAAACGTTTGAGAAATTAAAGAGGGAAAAAATAGGATGAATTGATGTAATAGCAATATTATGTGTTTAGAGGAGTTCCGACAACTTTTGGGCCCAGTGCCACTGCACCTGCTACACCATTCAAATCATGACTCTATTGCCAGTAAGGTAACTGCACTGGTGACTGCCTGTTTATTAGTAGAATATTGCAATATTTGGTGATTAGAAGGGTTCATAGAGCTTTGGGTCCCAGTGTCACTGCACCTGATGCACCACTGAAATCATGACCCTAATGCCTGCTACGCAGCTACACTTGTGACTGCTTATTGTGTAGATACATTTAGCAATATTTGGCGTTTAGAGGAGTTCTGACAACTTTTAACCCTGGTGCCTCTGCACCTGCCCCACCATTGGAATCTTGGCTCTAGTACCTGCTAGATAACTGCAGTCGTGACTGCCTGTTTAATAGTCAAATATAGCAATATTATGTGTTTAGAGGAGTTCTGACAACGTTTGGGCCCGGTGCTACTGCACCTGCTGCACCATTCACATCATGACCCTGTTGTCTAACTCCACTTGTGGTTGCCTGTTTACTAGTAAACTATAGCATAGCTCTTGTATATTAACTTTATTTTTAACGCGCAATGTTTATTACAACATTTAGATTTTGATAATAATGACTAAATAGATGAAGTTGAAAAAATCAATCCGATAATGCCTAGAAAGTGCAAAGAAAGGTTGTGAGGCATGAATAGCAAATGCCACAAACGTTCTAAGGCTAAAGCTTGTGCTATACAGAACTAAGAAATACAAGCATCGGCAAAGCCAATAGGTATTGCCTACACTGAGCTCTGGCTTTTCTTTAGCTATATCGTAAAGCTGTGCAGCATGACTGAAAGAAAAAAAATGCTATGATGCAGCCTGCGATGAATGCATCAGCTCTTTTTTCTTTCTTTACTTCCAGCCATGCTGCACAGTAGTCGCACTGCTGCACCACATGGCAAGGAGTTATTGTCAAGCACAAACTCTTGCACTGACAAATCCAATTGGCGTTGGCAATGCTTGTTCATATATACTTTTAGACTACAATATACAAATAAGCCACTTAAATCAGTATTACCCTTCAAAATTATTATTTATTCTGACAATTTATCATGGTAAGTGGATAGCTCAATAAATCAATACAAAATCTGCTAATTTGTAAAATGCCTTCTTAATGAAACAATATCAAATACTGTGTGTGGGGTTTCTGCATGTGGCACATACATAGTGAACATGCTTCAAGGCAGAAGCAGGTACGCTATGTAATAAGGCCGCACCTGAACTGTCTTAAATGTAGCTCAGACCCTACAGGGAGAAAAGCCTTCTAAGTAATGTTGAATCGCTTGAAATCACTAAATTCCTAATTATTGGTAGCTAACCATAAGAGTGAATGTGCAGCACTTTAGAGACTAATCTTTTTTCCATGGAAGTGGGTGAATGTGTTTTGCCCGCATGCCCATAGCCACAGGTATCCTCTTAGATCCCAAAATTAATTAAGACTGATGCACATGCAAACTCCATGAAGCTTTTTATCCATCGGCCACACAGATGCAGGGAAATTAGGAGCTCACGCTCGCAATGTTGAAGATACACTACATGTCCCAGAATGCAATGTACCGGTGGCTAAGACATCTGACCTGTACAGGTCAAACATGACATGAGGTGGTTTTGGCAGCTTTGTTTGCTGTATGGTAACGAATGGGGGCTTTTGTACTCGAGAGGCAGGCATTATTCCTTTGAAAATGAATGGAAAGGTGGTCTCAAATTATTTAACATTGCTTTCAAGGTGCTGTGACTTCTGGAGGGGCAAGTGACGAGTGAGGCAGATGGATTTATCTACAAGAAAGTCTGACATGTAAATTAACAGCGCTAAGCATTGTGGGACTTGTAGTTTTGTTTTCTGATTAATTTTATAAATCTCCACTTGCTTTTCTGCTAACTTGTATCTCGCCCAGTTACTCATTTACAACTGGAGTACTCGATGACGCACAACAGAAGTAGACAAAGCCAACAAAAGAAAAAACAAGCATTTGCAATGCAATAGGTCTCCCATTTACGCGAGTTTGAGCTATTAACATTGTAAATAACAATGCCTTTTATTTTTATTTTTAAAACATAAATAAAAGGCAGTGTCATTTACAATGCCAATAGCTTAAACTTGCGTAATTGCGAGACCTTTTGCATTGCAAATGCTTGTTTAAGAGCTGCGATGAAAGGGAGTCTGTGTTTGATGAAATCCGTTGCTATTAATAGTGCGCCCTGTGAGTTGCTATTTTATCACCATTTTGCAGCTGTATTTATTATTCTATGTCCGTAACATGAATTTTTACTGATGTGTATGTTGTTTTAGGCATGTTATGTTTTGTATTTGATTTTATGTGTGTTTATGGTTATAACTTGAGTAAAGACTTAAATAATGATGATGGCTGACAGGTAAGTGGTATTTTTTAATGTATTATTTTCACAGTTCTCACTGTTGAACTAAACGTTTTACTGCCCAACAACTACTGTTGAATGATGGCATGATGTTAGCTGGCATTAGCAACACTGCTGTTGGGGTCCTGAAAAGGGTGAATATGCAGAGGCTTGCGAAGTAGATCTTATTGCACACGGTTGTAAAAAACAACTAATTTCATTTCTAAAGTTTGCAAACTAGTAACAAGCACTGACAGAGCCAACCTGGCAACACCGTGCTCATACATGGAAACACAGTATGCACAAATGTAGTTTGCCTACACTATCAGTTTAAACTCCGGCCTATTGACTAAGTCGGTTCTTTTTTTTATAGCTCTTCATACCACGTTTCTGCTACTTCTAAGCTTTGTAAATGATGACACTGTTACCCAATTTATGCAAATAAGGAATGTATCAAATAGGAACTCTGTCGCGAACACAAATCTAATTCATTCTACTGTTATGTTACAATACCTTGGTAATCGTCTCTATTGATTTAAATTGCAAAGACAATAAATTGGTTGAAGATAAATGAATAACAGGATGGTGGCTGTGTCAAAACTGAGTCCTCCCGTGCAGCCTACGACAGACGTTAATCACTTTTCATCTGGTTAGCTTTAGTACTGCAATTTTTTAAAACAGCATATCAAATCAGAAACCACTATTTTTGGTTATCGTGAGTATGTGCCAAGCACAATTCGATATACACAGATTCATTCGAATAACATACAATATAATGGCTAATCTTCCAGTAACTGCACAGGAGAGAAAACATCCTCTTGGTTCAATAGAGCATCTGCCTTTCTGATTTCGGTTTCCGATTCTCAGCCTGTGCTCCAGCAAGTGGTGAAAGAGAACTGAAAAGAAAGCGAGAGGGCAGGGGAGGGCAGCAACAGCCAGCTCAGCAGGACTTTCTGCACCCACAGCAGCCCCTGCCTCCAAAGCAAATAAGAGCCCTGTCACGTGACGGGAGCAGAAAGAACAAGCATTTGCCTCAAAGGGGCTCGCAGGCTAGCGTCTCGGAGTGGCGGTGATGCACAGTGAACACATAGGGAATCTTCAATCCTCCTAAAGTGATAAACAGAACTGCTCATTTAAAGATCCCAGCGAGATCGGCGCCGGGGTGGGGTCTGCAATGAGCCTGGCGAATAGTTCCGTTAAAGGGGCAGGGCAGGATGCCACGGTTGGCATGTTGCCTTGAATGCGCCATTCACTGCTGCTGGCACCATTGTTATCCGTGTCCCCGCGTTGCATTGTGGGTGCACTTGTCCATGCATGCCTACAGGTGGACAAAGAGCAGGTGAAAGGTGCCCGGGATTGTATTCAAGGAACTTTGCCACGCATATGTGAAATGTCGAAGTACGGTATCCAGGTAATCACCATTAAAGCATTAGTGCCGAGGTGAGAGGTCTGTTGATTGTGATAATTGCCCAGTGCAGGAGTCCGAGAGGTCGAGGAGCCAGACTTACGCTTTGAATGAGGGGAATAAACGCTTGGACCTCCCTGCCCCTGGAGCATGTCACACTTGTAAAGTAGAACAAGCAAAAGCGCGCGGGAGGAGAGAGAGGAGGGGGTCCTGCGTGATTCCCTTGTGGGAGTGAGCGGCAAGGCGCGATAATTGATACCATATGGCACTGGCGCTCGCTCCCGCAAGGGAATCGCCACACGTGCACGCGTTGCCATTGAAGGCAATGGAACGCGTGCACGTTTTTGGGCAAAAAAGGGAACCAATAGCTAAAGGTCTCCTCCTAAGCAACGCATGCACGCTGCGTAGGCGAGACCTAAAAATATGATTAAGTTATTTCCAATCACATTAGTCTGTTTGGTCGTCTGCAGAATGTTGCGCCTGAAGAGCCCTCACAATAATTAATTTGTTTTTTGTGCATTGGGAGCAAGCAAAAACGGAGCAAAATGTTAAAAAAAAACAGATTACCAAAAGACAAAAAAGTTACCTAAAATTCATGCAAGACTCAGGTCACCAGTTACGCTTTGAGAGAAACCACTATTTAGCTTTACAAGAGTAAACCGAGTGTTCATGGAATTACACAGTATGCGCCTTGCTTGCTCGCTAATGGCCCATAATTCCAAATAATTAAATTTCGCCAAACCTGATAGCAAAATTCGGTAGGCTATTCGTAAGCAGACGGCTTTTTCTGTCAGCAGATTGAAGGTTTGGCTCTTTGGCTTTGGGGATCATCAGCCCAGAGCTCTGTACACATGTGAAGAGGGCTTACTCATGGACAGCACATGTCTCATGTGCTGATGGTAAAGACTATCATTATTCGCTGTGTTGCCGTGCACCACTGGACACTGTGCTGGTGTCTGCAGGAGAAAAGGCGGAGAACACATTCCCTTATAAAATTCATTTGGATGTTAGTGGGTAGGGTGCGGGACGCCTGCTAGTCACAGCTGAGACCGGATTGTGGAACATCTTGCCTGAATCAGCCTCTGATCTGCTGTGAAGTGCCAGACACGTGCATTTGAATCGGCGAGTAAATAAACAACAAGCATTGGCAGAGCCAATAGGGCTCGCCTTTGGGACCGTATAAGTGCTTAGCCAGAGGTTTTGGTTTGGCTTTTGTTTTAAGCTATGTTGTAGAGCAATGTGGCTGCTGTGCAGCACGTTGAAAAACAATAAACAAGACTGGCCACATTATTTTATAGGCACATGCATGTATTACCACAAAATGATGCAGGCGCCTTTTTTTACTTTTGTGATCCAAAAAAGAATGCAATATCTCTGGCATTTGCTTGAGTTAGAGCTATTGGCTTGAATTCAAATGGCTTTTACCCATGTGTTGTAGAAGGTATGTATGTGGTGTGTAGTGGGATTATGTGAGTCAGATTGGAATTGTAAATTGTGGATTTCTGTGGCGAGGAATTTTGTGGTGTGGGGTGGATTTGTGTAGTGGGATTATGTGGCATGGTATACAGTTCAATTATGTGGATAACATTTATGTGGTATTGAGCATATTGAAATTATATAGTGTGTGTGTGATGGCGTGTAATTATGTGAAATGGCATTTTGGGGTATGGAATGGTATGTACTAAAGTTTAATTATGTGGTGTGACCTTGAATTTTATAGCCTGATGTGGAATGATGTGGTTTGGATTGGATGTATGTGGTGTTATGCAATTGTGTTGTTGGGTTGAATTATGCGGTATGTTGGTGAATTATGTAGTGTGGAATGGAAATGCGTGGAGTTGAATTGTGTGGTGTGGAACTGTGTGACGTTGAGTGAAATAGCAATGTGATAGAGAAGGAAGGGAAGAAAGGAGGAAGGAATTAAGAGAAGGGAGGGAGGAAAGATGAGAGGATGTGAGAGAGAAGAAAGGACAGAGTGAGGGAGAGAAAGAGGAAAAATGCGTGCGAGAGAAGGAAAGAAGAAAAAAGAAAGGACTTAGTGAAAGGCGGAAGGGCAAGATATGAGTGAGTGGAATAAGTGAAGTTGAAATAAGGGTTGAGGAAATAAGGTTGGGTATACGATTAAGGAGTGAAGAGAGGGATTACGACGGGGACGAAGGAGGTAATGAAGAAAGATAGAGAGGCAGAGAGGATTCTAGGCAGAATGGACTGTGGAAGTAAATAAGAAGGAAGGGTTTGAGGGAAGGAGGAATCGATGAAGGGGAAGAGATGGTTGAAGTAATGAAGAGTGGGAATAGGAGGGAGGGTTAGCAAGGAAGGAAGGAAAGAAGAAAGGAAGGAAGGAAGGAAAGAAGTAAGGGGCATTACAAAGGCCAATAAGGAAGGGAGGAACAAGGGAATAAGGAGGGGAGAGAGATAAACTGTGAAATTAGCTACTTGATATGCAAACGATATGCAAACAACATTCTCTTAAAGGATTGATTTTTCTGGCTGCCCTGCATTAACTTTTTTGATAATATAATGAATGAAATATATTATGAAAGCAAACTAGAGGGAGTGACAGTCCACAGCAGTTTTAAATAGATCCCCTACAATTATACTGTTATGTAGAGCTTATATTGATGAGGAAGTAAACAATACAAAGCAAGGTGACAATAACAGCAGTTTGGTTTTCTAATCGCTCGTTTATAAATAATATAGTACTTTGTATCTCGGAAAAAATGTCCATCCTTACTAATAAGTCAATATAGACTTGTGTTACCAGTGAGGTGGTATGTGATAGATAAATCAAAATAATGGCTAAATAGTGTCGAAAATAGCATTTAACTGGAAGGAAAGCGCAACTTTTTGATGAGAAGTTGGATTGTGAAAGCGCTTCCCGTATGTTTGATGAATCCGAAACTCACAATAAGAAAATAATGCATGACAGCTCTATTTGAGCTAATTCTGCTTCCAACGTGATAAAATGTGCTAAAAGAAAATATGCCCTGGAATACCATACCATACGTTAATTTCTAGTTTCATCTGCTTTGTCAAAACTGTACAGTTTTTTCTTAGCCTTCTGACACATCTCATAATGTGCTTCAATAGAAGTCAATGGGGAAAACACATTCCGTCAATTTTATTTTAAATCTCTCACTTTCCTGTTCTAAGATGTTGCATGTTTATATACAGTGGCCTGAAAAACAGCCACTTCCAAATATTTGACCTTGGGGTGGCCGGGGCCTCAGAGACAGCTGTGGTCAGTCTGCTCCCATTTTGGCATGAATACTAACACCAGCTACAGCAGTTTCTCTAGAGGAGACAGCAGCACCGTTCGAGCGCCTTGATGCCGCTCATTTCAGGTTGGCAAAGAGCGCTGGGCACTAAAGAGTCCACCATTGCACTCTGTGTCCAACTCTCACTTTCAAAGTTTTAAGAAGTGGAAAATTTGATTTGGATATAGTCATGTATAATACACAAAACTACGAAGAGCTGTGTTGCTTTGTATATTTACAAGGCACATATGTGCCTTTGTGGTACAAAAGGAAGCGATTCGAAAACCGGATATTGATGATAATTAGTATAGCTATTTTAGGACAAGATGTTTCACGAATCACATTAAAGAACCGCTCTCAAAAAAGGTTCGTAAAGCCCTAATTTTCGTTGCGGAGGGGGTGGGTTTGGGGGGAGGGGCAATTACCTGAATGGGCCCAGGAAGACAGAAATCAAATCCAGGCAGCCTTTTTGTAGCTCCGAGGCAAGAGGAAAACAATAAGGTGTGCAGTGCAGTCACATAACGGCTTACTTCTGTGCAGCAAAGTCCCTTCTAGTTTCACGTTCTATATTTCCCGGTGAAAACTGCCAGAAAATTGACCCCTCGATGTCTGCTCAGAATCTTGCATTTCTTTAGTTTTCTCTCGCGAAAGGAAGCTACGCCCAACCGGTCACAATCCAAGCCAAGAGTCTGGGTGGTGTGTAATATCTGGGATCCCCTTGGGATCGTGTATTCCCCACTTCGGCTGTCTCTGAGAATAAACCTGGCAGGAAATCCCCCACACAGTTTTTTCATGCCACTTAAAGCCCTGCCGTCACTCGGCCCGAGAAGACACCAGCTGCCTCTGTCTTTTCCAGCCCGGGCTGAGTTTACTCTCCGAAGATAGCCAGGCACTGCAAATATGAATTTGAATACATTTATAATATTGCTGTTGAATACATCGCGAGATAAGCCTTCAAGAGCACAACTGTTGTTAAGGAAACACATCTTGGACTCCTCGTCATGAGGGCTATGTCGTGACTTAAAAAAAACAAGCATTTGCAATGGAATAGGACTCACATTTACGCGAGACCTATTGCATTGGAAACAGGAGTGCGGGGGGCGAGACAGCACAAACGTGAGTGGGGGGTTTGCGGGGGGCAAGAAGTCATGGACTGTGGGAGGGGGGAAGGGAGACAGGGAAGAAAATAGTGTTAGGAGTAAATGGACCAGTAGCCATGGAAGGATACTAAAGATGACATGGTAGTCACGAGGAGGGACTAACAAGCCTAAAACCAATCAGAAGGCAGCATTTAGGACTTAAGCCAATGAAAAACATGGGTGGAGAGTGGGTGGAGCTTCCACAAAGCTGCCACGCGATACTGTATACTGCATGTCTCGCAAAACGAGCAGCGCATGCTCTGCGATGCTAGGCTCGACCTAAAAAATGAATGTGTCTTCATGTAATGCAACTGGTGCTATGTAAAGCGCTCTGATACCCAATACCGGGTCAAGTTCGCTCTATATAAAACTCCGTAAAAAAAAAAAGGTGATTCATGGTTTTATTTTACTGTTGTTCAAAGCGATAATACAAACGTTGGACAAGCCAGCACAATCACAATACGTGCGACAAATATTTCACTTTGTAACCAGCTAGCATGATGGTGAAAACTACACGAGGGAATGTTTGGCGCAGTTTATGAAAACTAAAATAGTACGAACTGGGTGATGCACAACAGCACCTCTAAAGATGAATATCAAGCAGATTTAGAACTATGTCCCCACAGTGACAGCATGCAACCTAATCAAGCGCAAAGCTATTTTATTGCAATAAGGTATCTTACAAGAGGGTGCACTCTTAACCCAACAGCCTAGTGTAAGAGTCTCCAAGCACACTCCGACCCCGGAGGTAGAAGCATTGCTTTACGACATGCAAATAAACAACACAAGGAAAACAAGTATCACAGAAGAGGAGAAGATGTGGCGCAGCGGCCAGAGTGGCTGACTCGAGAGCTGGGGATCCCAGTTCGAGTCTCAGCAGCACAACATTCTGGGCAAATCACCTTATATAAATCTGCTATTTTAAGTTCAAGTATCACGCAAGACAAAAAAAGCAGAAAGAGGCAAAATTGTTTCACTAAAGCGGATGTTAACAGTATTTCGGCTATGGGAAACTGATAAGAGAAGCAGAGGAAAAACAAGCTTTGGTAAATACAGGAAAATATGCTGCAGCCAGTGTTAATGGAGGAAAAGGAGGGGCAAGCACTGGAACCAATGAAAAGCCAGGATAGCAGGAGGTGGGATATAGGTCTCTTTAAAGGTTTATATTAACAAGAATAGATTTCACAAGCACAGCGCAAGCGATGTGCAGGCGAAACCTGAAAAGGAGTACTGTGTGGATGGCCAGCAAGTTGTTCTTCAGTGCAAAGAAAGAAAAGGTCGAATAAAAAAAGAGGAAGAAAATTGAAAGACAAATTAGTAAGAGCATACATCGGACCTAAGAGACAATTGTTAAATCATTTCTGGAGATTAAATCCAGTGGTTGGTCACCATAAATGTGGAAATTGTATTGCATGTAAATACACTTGCAATATGAAATGCTGTACACTTAATGGTATAGACTGAAGATTTAAACACTTCTTAAACTGCTGCAAAAAATCATTGTATATTGCAGAGAGTGTCCATTTTAAGTGTATTGGAAAAACAACACTGGGAATGCGATGCTGGATCTTACAGCACCCATCACAAATCAGCTGCAACATTCCTAACGCACCCTTAGTTGAACATTATTGTGCAGTGAACACTACTGCAGACAAAATAAGTTGGTTTGTTCTGGATAAAGCTACTAGTGCAATAAGGAGAGATGACGTGGACCAGCTACTCACCATCAGAGAAAACATATGGTTTTGGCAAAGTGATACAGTTCAAAACGGTCTGAACCAAAAAATTGAATGGCAGAAACTAGCTACAGTCTATACCTTTCTTCCTCGCTCAATAGATTTCATGTGACGAAATTATCATCATGAATTATGAACTTTTTTTGCTCCCTCAATAGATATAATGTGACTGCATTACTAAATTAAATTAGGTTCTTGTAATTGAGACTATTTTGACCCATATTTTTATTTATGAGTATGTATCAAATTTTAATGTTACATTGCTTTACTTTTCAGTTTTCAACAAAGATTTTCCAACTCCATGGGTTATATTGTGAATATTTTGCTAGCTCCGTGGTATAGAGTGCAATCACTGCCCCATATCCTGAGTTGAAAATCACATTTAGATGGATTTTCCAGGTTGTTTGGTGGTATCCTATGTCTATGAGAAGCCTTTCTAATAGGGTTGTACTTTCCTGCCTGCGTCAGAGCACATAGAGTGCTACATGACCTGATGACTACATGCTGTATAGATTTTTTGATTTTTTAAAAATCTTTTTTTTATCAACTTTTGCTGAAATGACCATTCATAAAATGCTGTATAGATTTGATGACATGCTCTTACTGGAACCTTGAGTTGCACTTTGTAAACTGTAGTTTGATTGCTAAATGAAAAGTTGATTTCTGGTTTAACTAAATAACGTTCTAATAGGCAGAAACATTTTTACATAGTATGGCATGAACAGCCTGGTTCAAGATGGCGACTGCAATATTTAGGGAGAGCACGTGGTAAGTGGAGTCTCCACTGATTGATTCAGGCACTGAAGGATACATTGAACGTTTGCTAGCATTCTTGAACCAGAATTTTTAATTCAATTAAGGACACGGAGGCTTCAGATATCGCATTCTCCACTTTGCTTAACAGCAGCCATGTAAAAACACAACCAGTAAACCACAGAGATATTTATAAACAAAACTACAAATCCCAGCAATATCATTTTTAAAAAAAAACTTTATTTATCTTTTGGCAATAAAGAGATTAATGCAAACATCTTTTGATGAATTACAAATCAAGGCATGATGATCATACATAATCTAATAGGGCATATAGCAGTTGTTATCGCGGAAGAGGATCAGGCACAGTTTGGCATGTATACGTACAAATTAGCTGGATAGTATCTTATTACAGCAACAGAACAGTCTTCTAGGTTATTCCCCCGTTAATGTGATATTCACAATGGCAGTGTTATCTCGTAGATCAACCTTTCCGTATGTCAATAGGTGCAAATAGTTTTGTGCAGTAACCAACTAGACTGCTTGTATCAGGTGGGACCAGTGGCTTTGAGTATATGTGTGGTAGTGTAAGTGGCTTACCCAACACCGTCTGGGACTATGCCATTGTGCGGTTGCGAGTTGGCGTCTTGTAGTAGGCCATTTATATATAGTCTGTATGCCCCCCCAGATGTCTTTAGGCCGAGAGGACCCAGGCATGAGTTCAGCGTATACTTCGCTGTTTAAGTTGCAATAGGCTAGGCTGCGCAGCCATGCTTTTAGATCGGGGGCAGTTTTGCGACCCCATAGGATTGCTATTTCACGTTTCGCCAACAGCAGGCTGAGTGTCACAAATCTTCTGAGGTGTTTGGGAAAATTTACAGTGTATCCCAATAAACCGACTTCTGGACTAGGGTTGATGGTCAATTTCGTAATGGTGCCTAATGTGTTATGTACTTCCTCCCAATATGTGCGAATCCTGGGGCAGGTCCATGTGAGATGGGCAAAATCAGCGTGTGGAGCGTAGCATTTGCGACAAGTGTGTGGTTTAGCGGGGTCCAGGTGATGTGCCGTAGCCGGGGCGAAATAGGTTTGCCTCAGGAACTTGTAGTGTAGTAGCTCGTGTCTACTGTTCAATTAAACTTTTCGCGTCACTGAGCAGCATTTAGCCCACTGTGTGTCTGTGATGGGGTGCCCGAGATCAGGTTTCCAGTCAGCTCGTATCTTATCGTCATGGGCGGGACGTACAATTATGCAGGATTTATACATTTTGGAAATGAGATGTGCCCCAGTAGGGCTTTCGATGACGAGTGTAGGGGGGGGAGGGTTCAGGTTCTAGGGGAAAGCCAGGTAATGCAGTGCGTAGTGCAGAACGTATGCGACTCAGGACAAAGCTGTCCATAAATGTGGCTGTCTGGAATCTGGCGTCTTCTGATGGGGGAAAAATGTGGCCATCAGGATATAAGTCCCTATACGTTGTAATGTCAAATTTGGTGAGTGTACGTTGAATCAGTCTCTCTCCAGTAATGGGAACCCATCGGGCGTTGATGACAGACAAGGCAGGGGAATACAGAATGGGAGCTGCGATGAGCCGTCGGAGTTTCTCCCAGGCCCAGCTAGTGGTGGATACAGTTTGTATGTCGCGGGATCACGTGGAATACCCTTAGGTAGCACGGCAGAGAGCCAATCCGGGAGGACAAAATCCGCTTCTGGACGAAGATAGGGTATTCGCGCATCTGGATGGTACCACGCATGTTCAAAGCAACATTGTGCAACTAAATAATATAGTTGGAAGTCAGGCACGCCAAAGCCTCCTCTCTCGTACAGCAGGGTAAGGATTTGCCAGCGGACGCGGGCCTGCTTGTCTCCCCATACCAGACGAATGAGAAGTTTGCGTAAGTGCAAGAAGAACCCGTTCGTGAGGGGGATAGGAATGTTGTTAAAAAATATATAAAAATGTGGGTAGGACTACCATTTTGAGAATTGCGACCCGTCCAGCCATGGATAAAGGCAAGAGTATCCATCTTTCAATCTGGGCTTCAATTGTGGTTATGGCTTGACCATAGTTCAGTCAAAGGATTTGGGCTGTGTCCAAATGAATATGGATGCCCAAATATTTAATGGAGTCAGATCACCACTTTAGGGGGAACTCGCATTCCCAGGGGGGTCGTGCTAGAGGTGAGTGGGAATATAACTGACTTATGCCAGTTTATTCTAAGATCTGAATATAGACCAAAGCGGAGTATTTCCCTGATGAGGGGATCAAGATTTATCCGGATATCTCTGACGTATAGGATGGTATCGTCAGCATATAGGGAGACAAGGAAGGGGCCGGTGTTGAACTGCAAGCCTCTCTGCAAATGTTGTTCCTGGAAATGTCGTATCAAGGGATCCATGGCTAATATGAATAGTAAGGGCGATAGGGGACAGCCCTGTTGTGCGCCTCTTGACAGGGCGAAAAGTCGGGATAGAGTACCATTGATTCGCAACCTGGCCGTTGGGCTGTGGTAAAGCAGTGCTGTGGTTGCCATGAAACCAATCGTCATACCCATATGCCGCATTATCGAGAGGAAGAAGGGCCATTCCAGCGAATCAAAGGCTTTAGCCGTGTCGAGGAGGATGGCAGCCGCAGGTACCGAGGGGTCGATTCTATGGAGGACCGAGAAAAGCCTTCTAAGATTCAAGGATGTGGACCTGTGGGGGACAAACCCAGATTGTGTGGGTGAAATGATGTATTCCATCAGCTGGGAAAGACAGAAGGCCACTATTTTAGCCAATATTTTATAGTCTAGGTTTAACCCCTTCAGTGCCCATGACGAGTTGGACTCGTCATGGGCCGCGGTGGCGCTGTGCCCATGACGAGTCCAGCTCGTCATAGACCCCGCCCGCTAATACAACGGCCGGCACAGGGCGGGGAAAGGGGCGGGCACTGAAGGGGTTAAGAGGGACAGTGGCCTGTATGACTCGCAAATCGTTGAGTTATGACTCGCAAAGCGTTGAGTCTTTTCCTGGTTTGGGGAGGAGGATCACAACTGCTTCTCGTAACGTGGGAGGCAGCATCTGTTTTTCAAGGGCCTCTGCATATACCTCAATCAGTTGTGGGGCCAAGAGGTCTGCATAGGTTTTGAAGAATTCCCCCGTGTATCCATCAAGGCCGGGGGCTGAGGAGCAACGCAGAGCTGCAATGACACCGCGGACCTCAGTTTCAGTTATCCGTTCGACGAGAAAGTCTTGCATGTCTTTCTCAAGATATACTAATGCAATTTCCGATAGATAAGCCTCCTGGCCTGTAGTGTCAGTGCTTGTTTTAGTGGAGTATAGCGTAATGAAGTATTCTAAAAATTCCTCACGGATGTCTGGAGTGGTAGTGAGGACTTTGTCTGAGGCAGAATGAATCTTGTTTATGCAGTTTTTGTTGTATGGGGGTCTTAGCATCTGTGCCAGTACCCTGCCGGGCCTCTCGCTCTCTCCGTAATGTCTGGCCGTCTGATATTCACCCATGAAAAGGATCTTGTGGTCTGCGGCGTCACGGAATTCTAGCAACAAGGCCATTAGTCGGCCCATGTCTGCTGGGGTCGAAGAGTGCCTTGCCGCGTCATCTAGGGCGACAATTTCCCGTTCAATTCGGGAAATAGTAGTACGTAGGCTTTTCAGTACCCCTGAATGTTTAGCGATGCAAATACCGGGCATGTATGCTTTGAAACCCTCCCAGAGTGTAGAATGGGAATCAACCGACACCCTGTGTTTAGTGTGAAGTATTCTTCATTTGCTTCGCGTATTTCTTCTTTGAACAAGTCATCAAGGAGCGCGAGGCTAGGGAAGCGCCACTGCCGTTCGAATCCCTCAGGGCGGGTAATGTTCAGACAGAGTTGGACCGGGGAATGATCAGAGTACGTTCTGGGGAGCGTCTCAAGAGACTTGAACCAATTAGAAATAGCGGGGGACACCAACCAATAATCTATCCTCGTCCAAGTGTTGTGTTGGCCCGAGTAGTGTGTATAGTTTGTGTGGGAGGGGTGACGCTGGCGTCAGATATCCATTAAGCCAAAATGATCGCAGATGGCCGTAAGGGCGCGTCAGGAGCGCTGTTTAGTGTCTGGAGTGGAGGCTGTGCTGTCTAATACGGGGTTGAGGAGCAGGTTTAAATCTCCCCCGAGTAGAAATAAGCTGGGATCTAATTTTAGCAGTTGTGTGTGTAGAGCATGGTAGAATTCAGGTGCGTCGGTATTCGGAGCATAGAGACACACCAATGCCACCTTGTGTCCCATAAGTGAGCCTGTAACAATAACATATCTGCCTTCATTTTCACCAATAACGGAGCTTGGGCTAAACGGAACTCTTTTGTGAATGAGAATGGCTACCCCTCTGGCATAGTTACTGTAATTTGCAAAATAGCGGTGTGTGCCCCAGGTGGCTGCGAAGCGGAGTGGGTCAGTCTTGGGCAGATGGGTTTCCTGCAAATAAGCCACATCAATGTTGTGTCTGAGAAGATAATGCAGGATATGTCTTCGTTTACGATTGTCATTAAGGCACCCTAACGTTCCAGGTCATAAGGGAGAGGCCCGAGGAGCCATCTACGTTACCCAACTGTACCATCCCAGCTGTGTCTTGTGCATGGTTTGAAAGAGCAACGTGATTTACTCTCAAAATGCGACAACAAACATGCCATTAACCAAAAGTGGCAACCTCTGAGCCAAAATCTTGTATATAAACAATAAACATTCTTACATGACCCAACCCCCACCCCCCACCTAGCCTCGTCCAAAAAGGAGGAAGGCATTACCCAAAATTTAAGATTTACCCAAAAATACCAATAACCTTTACGCTGTAATTTACCAAATCCCCAACAAGGTATATGCTGCTACCAAGTAAGAAAATCCGGAGGTGTACACCATGGGGGGGGCGGCAAAGCCGCGCCAGCCAAGCAGACAGTGGAGTCATAATGATGAACTGGAATTGGATAACCATTTTAAGTACATGAAAGCACAATTTGTAACAAGTTACTTGTATCAGCCCGAGCTGGAGAATAGTTCCATGCTGGCGTTGGAGCCGCTTCTCGCTGGCGACGTCCCTTCTCCCTCTCCACCGGTTTGAATGGTGTTCTGTTTGAAAGTGTGGCAGAACTCCTATGCTTCCGTCGGGGTGTCAAAGATGCGTGACCGGCCATTGACATCCACCTTCAGTCTTGCTGGATATAACATGCCATATCTCAAGCCCAGGTTTCTGAGGGTGGCCTTGACCCTGTTGAACTTGTGGCGGGCCTCTTGTACCATGAGAATGAAGTCTGGGTACAGTGCGATTTTGGAGCCCTGCCATTCTGAGTCCCCCTTTTCTGCGAAAGTTGATTATGCGGGCAATGATGGGCCGAGGAGGCAGGCCGGGGTTCGGGCGCGGGCCCATTGAGCGGTGTGCATGCTCCACAATGAAGCCTGGTGTGAAGGAGTCTCTGCCATATAAATCTGCCATCAAAGTCTCAACGAAGAAGTCCAGTCTGCCCGTCGATGTTGACTCCGGTACCCCAAGAATGCGTATAATATTGTGCCGACTTCGCGCTTCGAGATCTTCATTTTTTATGACAACATCTTTGAGGATGCTTTCCACGCATTCTAGCCGCTTGAGGGATTGCTCTGTTCCATCTTCGATGTCCGAGATCCTCGCTTCTGCCACATCTAACCGCCGGTCATGCGCCTGTATTTTGGCACCCATGTCATCTAAACGTTTGTCGAGGCCATCAAAACGCCCATCCAGAGCACGGAATCCAGCCCGCATCTCCAGCAGTAGGGCTGATGCCTGTGCAGCAGGGGTGTCTAAACTGGTGGTGCCTGTGCTGCTTTCGGCCATGTTTGGTTCCTCTTCTGGGGCGTGGGCCGCAATTTTTCCGAATGGCAGGGTCTTTTGTTTAGGGTCTTTGCAGCCCATGCCTTAGATGGGTAAGGAGATGAAGGCTGTGGCAATGACCGATATGGTGCCTGGGCGGACTGAGGAATAAGTCGATGGCGCCGGCGTACGATCTGGACTTCGTTGTCCCAGGGTCTGAGCAGGTAGGTGGACAAAAAGGCTTGCCGAGTGGCCGCGATGGGACATGAGACCTAGGCAGCCGTTGACTCCCAGAGCAGTTGTTGGGATAAATGGGAGGGCCATGCAAGAATGTGGAGTGGGAACAAAGGGGATTCGTCACATACCAATGGCCAAATCAGTCAGCGGGCAGTGCATGTAGTCGAAACTTGCAGTCGACGTGTGACCTCAGGTAGTCCAATTTGAGGCGAAATGATGGCGTCTCTCCCCGAGCCTCACCAGGGGGCTTGGGAGCAATGTGGCCGGAATGCAGTGGAGATGGGATCTCCCCCACGGCGCCCCAGGCCTCGGAAGCTGGCCCAAGCGGGATCGGCAGCCGCCGTCGCCCTTGGTCTTGATCGTTATTCGTGAGGCCCGAGGGCAGAGCAGTACGCGGGAGGGACGCCCTCCACAGTGGTCCAAGCAGCTGGTGTCAGCCCGCAACGATGCTGGCGGCCCTGTGGGACAGGAGCCTTCTGGCGCACCTGAGGAACGGCAGCCCAGGGGAAGCACCACGAGGAAGCGTCAGTTGTGTGTGTGACTGTTCAGCACGCTGCCTCCCAGGGACCCATCTCCGCACAGAGGCTCAGCACTGGTCATCAGGGGAGCGGTGGCCCAGCCCCCCCGCCGCTGCCTCCCGCGCCCCCAGCCAGATGCAAGTCGGTGTTACGATGCACTGTGGGCCCTGTCCCCGCGGGGTCGACTCATTGGAGGCGAAGCGAAGGGGGTGCTGGCCTGCACGTTTAGAGAGGCTGTGCGGCATCGGCAGTTCAGCGAGTACGGGAGGGGGGGAGAGCGCAAACCGCCCCACACCACCGCCAGGCTCACCTTCCGGGTCACGGGGTCTCCAACGCCAATGGCGTGTTTCGGAGCGGCCTGCAGTCGTCTGTGGGGCTCCAGAGTCAGGGAAGGCCGCTAGCAAAGAGTAGCTCCTCCCCGTTCTTCAATGAGGCCTGTTTCTTCTTTTTGCCGCCACTTCAGCGCCTCTCAGACCCTGCATCGCATTCCCATCATCTTGGGGCAGCACTCCAGGTCAATGAGCCTCCTGTTACGGCGTATTTAAGTCGGGTTATCTCTTCATGCCTGCTTACGGCCGACGGAGTTTCAATGCCACGCGGCAATGTTGGTCGGCGGCTTGGCCACGCCCCCCCCAGCAATATAATTTATCACATAAGTCATAGTAGAATGTCCAATTACCAGTCAGCACACAAGTCAGCCAGTAAACCGGTTGGACAGTATTAACTCTGCCTCCTCTGCTGCAAGGAAATTCTCTCTTGACCAGTAAGATTATTCCAATAATTTTTTCCTTTGATCTGAAACTGAATCAAACACAAAGGCTTAAACGTCTATTTGACATCTGGGTGTGCGTCTATATAAACACAGACTTCAGAGATAGGACACCTGTATGTGTGTATATATATATATATATATATATATATATATATTCACTGAAAACAACATAGGTTTCAGGCACGTTATAGTTAGAAATTAGCATTTAAAAAACCTTAGAATTTCACTGAAAACACCATAGGTTTCAGGGACGTTATAGTTATTTGGACATTTCACTCGTACAAAACCATAGAAATTCTGCCGTTATTGTTAGTTCAGCTAACTATAACCCGCGCCCCCGCAATGCACTGTCATGACATGGTCAGTGACATCACTGATGACATCACTGATGACATCACACTTGTCACATCAGGCCCCGCCCCCTCCCTGCACCATTGTGCGAACGCACACCCTTGAGCGTTGTAAATTGGGGGATTAAGTCCCCTTGAGTCCTGAGGGTCCCTAGGTTCCAACTAGCCCACCAGCTACCTCCAGTAAGCGCCACAGAGCTGCGTTGCAGATTGGTGTAAAAAGGCGCGTAGCCATGGACCACCTCTCTGCAACCCAGCTCCCTGGCGCCTACTGGAGGAACCCGGTGGACTAGTTGGCCCACAGGGACCCTCAGTATTCAAGGACCCCCCTTCTTTTCTCATTTTTGGGGCCCTGGGGACCTCATCCCCCATTCTCTGAACCCTTTTTAAAAAAACAAAATAATAATAATTTCGGCCCCGGGGACCCCATCCCTCGGGCATGGCCACATATTTCTTTATTACAAATATTTTTTAAGGAGGGGGGGGGCTGTGTGGCCCCCCCTCCTGAGGCCTCTATTAGCCCCGGGACCCCATCCTTCAGGGCTTTACATTTTATTGAGGGAGGCGGGCCACGTGACCGCCCTCTCGGGCCACTAATGTCCCTGGGGACCCCATCCCCCGGGGCCTGGCCTCTCCCTTGGGGACCGTGGGGGGAGCCCCAATTCCCCCACGGCCCCCCCGGCTCCCCACCTCCTGCGGGAGCCGGCATTGCTTTTCTATAAGGGGAGCTGCTGACATGCAGCTCCCCTTGTGGAAAAGCAATTCTGCTTTGCTTCTTTGAAGCGACAGCAGGTTTTCCTGCTCTCGCTTCAATGAAGCAAAGCAGGGTTTGCTATGGCAGGGCGGGAGACGCATGGAGCATCTGCAGGAAAACGTTATCTGCATAAGTCTGCCTATGCCTTTCCTTGAGCGGAGCCAGGGTGACAAAGACATGCTCGGGGTGAACCATAGGATCCCTAAAACTGCTACCAATGCTAGGAAAACTATCCCTAGGAACACTATCTTAGTCTTAGTAGACCAGCTTGACCAAGTGGGGCCATGTTGGCCAAGACGGCGTTCCTCTAGAGGCTGTTCTTCTTCCATGATGGTGGTGCTAACAAGCACTTCAAAAAGGGAGAAAAGAAAATAGTCTCTCAGTGTCTCTAAACAGAGGTGCTAACAAGCACTTTGCGATGGGGCTGAACAATCACTATCCTTTTTTGTCTTCTTACTCAGAAAGGGCAACTTCCCTCCTTGGAAAGCACCCCCCACTTATCCTGTCCAATGTCTCAGACAATACACCAATCTCCCATTACCTCGAACTACTGCTTGTACCGTAGACTACACGAGCCCTATCGTTCATCCAGAAGTCCATCCCTACTACCCTGACTGTCCCTTGGGTGCACTGTCCTTCTGCTGGGGACGCAAATTGTATCGAGCCACTTCAGGCACTGCCTCATCTCGGAGAAGAACCTTAAACTCAGGGAGGCAGTGGACTCAGGCTCTTGTTCCTGGGAACCAGATGGGCGAGAAACAGCCCTTATTTCTGGAGGCACTGCCTTGTTCAAAACAGCATCATTCTCCTCTTCCGTCTGTGCCCAAATCAGTCGGGCATCAGAAAAGGGGACAAATCGAGAGACCTTCTCTGTCTCGTGGTCCCCAATCCCCTCACGGACCCATTTTTTATAAGGGAGAGGGAGAGGGGCTCCCTTGCAGTGCGATGTATGTATCCAGTTCTTCCGTCCCTCCACCTTCACAGCAGTCCTCGTAGCAAGTAAAACCAAGAGCGGCCCTCTCTACCTCGGCTCCAAGCACCCTCATCTCTGGTAGTTTCACACATAATCTCCGGACTGGATACTGTGCCCCGGCCCCTCGGTATTGGCGGGAGTGCCTCATTGATCTGTTGATGAATAGAACGCAAATTTTTAGTTAGTTCATATAGGTAATCCGCAAGCAGCGGGTATTCAATATCAGAAAAATGGCGTGAGCGAGGGACACCCCACACATTTGCAGGGCGCACAAAGACCATTTCGTATGGGGATATCCCTGTTCTAGAATGGGCCGTCACACTGGTGGATAACAAGGCATAGGGTAGTGCGTCCAGCCATTGCAACCCTGTGCTTTCCCTGATCTTTGCCATCTTCAACTTGAGAGTACCATTGTACTTCTCAACCAAACCGGTCGACTGGGGTAGTTTGCTGCTTGAAACTTCTGCTTGGTATGCAGACCATTGCATAGCAACTGGATCACCTTTGCATTGAAGTGACTCCCATTGTCACTCCAAATCAAGCGGGGCAAGCCAAAGCGCGGGAAGAATTCCTTCCAAAGAGCCTTTGCCGTCACCATGGCTGTGTTCTCTTTAGTGGGGTAAGCGTCAATCCATATACTAAATGTACAAACTACCACCAGTATGTACTTAAAATTGTTAACTCGTTCCATTTCGATGTAATCCAACGGGAGAACCTAGAAAGGGAAAGAGGGGGGGTGCAAAATTACCAGGAGGTATAGGGTAACATTTCCAGGATTATGCATCAGGCAAACCATACAGTTCTTCACTAGATGGGCCGCTATCTTAGGGATGGTATCATTCTGCCATACGGGATCCAATAACTTACATATCCCTCTTGAACTAATGTGGGCTGGACCATGTGCCATTGTAACTACAGGGAATACATATGCATCTGGTAACATCCATCTCTGATTTTCCTATTTATTGGTCCAGCATCCCCACTCATCTAAGCGTCCCGTACTCTCCTGCCACGCTGCCAACTCCTCAACTGTTGCCTCACTCTGAATCTCCTTCACATTTTCCAGTGTGTCCTCAAACATCCCATTGTCAGGCACCCATTGAGCTGGCCCTGCCACAAACTTCCACTTCATCTTGGACCTAGCTGTCTCTTTAGCTGTTTGGTCTGCAAACACATTACCCCTCCCCACATCATCAGTAATCGCTTTATGGGCATGAGAAATTGGCCTGGTATATGCTGTCCAGTAGATATAGTGGGCACCTTGCACCAGTCCAAACAACCCTTATTGATGATTAGGTTTAAGACAACCTTTATTGAAAGCTATCCTAGTAGCTATGGAGAACAGCCTTCAGGCTAAGTCTCGAAGGAATTTTAAGCAGCTTGGTTTACCAGATTATAACCTCCTGAATAACTAAATGAAAGGAGAACCACACAAGGTATATATATATATACAATATATGTATTTATTTCTAAACACTCTCGACTAACCTCTTTATGAGTAAATAGCACAATATACAATGGGCCCCAGGGGGAGACCAAACCATATATTAAGAAAGTGGTATAAGAACCACGACTTGACTAAACACAGGGCCTAGAGCACATAGAATCGTTGGGACCCCAAGGAACCAACCAAGGCAGTGACACAGGGGACCCACGGGGGACGTGTGCAGTGTGAGAACACAGCCGCAAGCCCCGTACAATTCAATGGGAAAGTCGTGGTTGGAATTTTAAAGAATAAGGACACTTAGGAGCGGACTTTGAGCCAACCCTTTCAGACTTAGAGGGTTCTAGGGCCAGCACCCATGGGAGCACAGGAGTACTCGTGTTACCTCACCCAAGGAAGCCGGGTGAATAGGTGTCAAATGGTGTCGGGAATCGTTGATTTCAATGGCGATGTGCTGCAAAGTGCTGCTGCTGTGGAAAGGAGAAGTGTCCGGGGTGATCCAAGCCTGGATCGAAGATGTGAAGAACCTGAATGCAGATGGGACAGAGTCTGGGTCACTTGCCAGTGACCAGGGGCACGATAGACAAATGCCCACCGATGTTGGGTTTTTAAGGTGCGAAGAGGTGAAACTTGGTGACCAGGAGGCGTTGAGGACGACCACAGTCAGCAGGCGAGCTGTTCCACAAAGGATGTCGAGTGCTGGGGGTTCAGTTTCCGGATTGGAGACCAACAAGCCTTGGTAAGGGCAACCCACATGGTGAGAGAAAAATGGCAGTGGTGTGGACCAGCAAGGTCCTGTGGACTCCCCAAGGGGAATTCAAAGTACCCTTCTCAGGGACCCACAAGTCGACGGACAAGGGATCGGGAAGGGACCTCAAGAGGAATCACTAGATACCAGCCCATGGGTCACTCGAGAAGTGTAGGCCAGCAATCTTCAGTGGAATCACTGCTCGGGGTCTGGACTACAAGTAGCCCAAATCACAGCCTCAGGGATCGCGAAGAAGCATATGCTGCTGCAAATGGTCGTGGTGTCCAGGGGTTCGGGTTGCACGGTCCACACGAGGTCTTTGGATCTCAGGTTTGCTGAGAGCACGGATCGGCCTCGGGGAAGCTTGGAAACCCACCTCATGTGTTGCGAAATCGTCTGTGTCCTTTGGGAGCAGTGTCGATGCAAACCGGACAGATGCTTCTTTGCTATCTGCCTTGCAGGGGAGTAACTCCTTTACTACAAGGGAGATTCTTCGGTCATCCAACGTCGTGTAGATAGTAGAAGTTCTGTGATTCTGTAGCAGAGTTTCGTCCAGGTAAATCTAAAGTCCTGTAGCCAGGGATTCCTACTTTATACCCAAGGAAGGGGTGGGACAAACTCTGGGGACCCACCTATGGGAGGGTCAGGACAGAGGGGTGGCTACACCCATGTCCTTTGTCCAGTTTGATGCCAGAGCAGGGGCTGAGTGCCCCTGTAACTGGTTTGAGCTGGATTATGCACAGGGACACCAAATGTGCCCCCAGTGCAGACATCAAAGCACTCCTGGAGTGCACCCACCCAGCCCCAATACACTAAAGCCTGTCTGGGAGGTGTTTATACCTCCCTGTGACAGGAAACCTATTGTCCAGGCCTTCCCTGCCGGAGTTTTGTCCAGCAGCAGGAGGGCAGACTCGTGTCTGTGGCTGGCACGTTCCATTTTGTGATGCCAGGGTCTGTTAAGCTGGTACCGGTGGTGCCATGTTTCTCCCTCTAGTAGGGTGGAATCATACCAACCACACCAGTTACTGGTGTGGAGGTATGATTCCAAGGCGTTTGACACCAAACACGACATGTTTCCATGCAGCCATTCCAAAGTTAGCATTTACCGCAAGGTTATAATGCACTTAAGAGTATATGGTTTGGCTGCATCACATACAACCCCGGAATAAAGGTTCCGAAAGCTGCAGAGGGGCTCTGCTCATGCATGGGCACCCTCGCACATGAAACCCAGCACCCTGCCTTCAGGATTGTTAAGGCCTGCCATAGGGGTGACTGATAGGTTTACATGTGCAGTGATTTGGCGAGATATAGGTAACCTATATCTCTGCAAGGGGTGCATACACCATCTTACACGGGCTGCTGTAGTAGACCTGTTGTGTCATTTTGAATGGCTTCCCAGGGGTGGCATAATACATGCTGCAGCCCTTGGTAGGCCCCTGGTGTACCTATGCCCTGGGTACATAGTATACCATATACTTATAAGGGTACCCCAGAATCCAATGTGGAGTGCACCTAAAGTACATGCAATCAATTTAGAGAGGAAGCAGCTAGGCTGGGGCCCTGAATAGCAGAGTCCCAGCCAGACTAAAGTCGAAAAACAGTGAAACATCAGCAAAAAATGGGGGTAACCATAAGAAGCAGATCTTACTCTCCTACACACGTCACTATTGCCAATCGTTTGGGAAGTGCCGGAGCTGACAAGAACCTATATATCAAAGGGCCGTGCTGTATCTTAGTGCCATGGGAGGTCAGGAATCCCCTCTCCTCCCAGAGCCGCCCAAAATTATGGGCTACTCCGAAGGCATACTGGCTGTCAGTATAGACATTGACTGCCAGTCCCTCACTTAATTCACATGCTCGCAAAAGAGCAACCAGCACTGCAGCTTGTGCTGATTGGTAGGGAACACGTGATGTCTCAACTACAGTGTGCAGCGTAGTGATTGCATATGCCGCAGTGTTGCTACCATCTGACAATTTGAAACAAGAGCCATAGACATATAGTTCCCCTTGCAGTCAGATAAGGGAATGTCAGTCAGGTCTACCCATCACTTTGTCTCCTCTTCCGTAGGAAATAGACAGTCATGGACATCTGTGTCCTCATCTTGCAAAGCGAGGGGTAGTAACGTGGCTGGGTTCAGAGTGGCACATCTTTTAATCGTGATGTGTGGTGCAAACAGAGTCATTTCATAACCAGTTAGATGAGCAATGGTAAGGTGCTGCACCTTTGTCTTATTTAAAAGTGTGTCCACAGCATGGGGCACCATTACAGTGAGGTCAGTATTGAGGACGAGCCCTGCCGATTGTTGAATAGAGACAGCCACGGCTGGGGCAGCTCTTAAACAGCTCGGGAGGGCTCTGGCCACAGTGTCAAGAAGAGCAGAGAAATAAGCACACAGCCTCTGCTTACCTCCAAAGGCTTGTGTTACCATAGAAAGTGCACATCCAGCCGTTTTGTGTACGTACAACACAAAAGGCTTCTGATAATCAGGAGTACCAAGCACAGGCGCAGAGCAAAGCGTAACTGTTAATTGTTCAAAAGCTTGCTGACATTCATGCATCTAAGGTAAAGGCTCATGCACATATTTAGTAGTTAAATAGAGCAGAGTCTTCGTTACTAGGGAGTAACCGGGTATCCAGTGGTGACCATACGATTTGATGCCTATGAAAGCACGCACATCCCTCTGGGTCTTCGGGACGAGCATCAACTCATTCGGGTGTTAACCTCCTTCCCGCCTTCGACAGTAGGTGACCTAAATAGGTGACCTCCTGTCGGCAATGTTGAATGTTTATGTCCATGCTGCGCTAAATGTGGCAGCAATTTGATTGTGGCAGCTTTGCAACCCTTGTCAGTATCGGAGGCTACCAACAGGTCGTCCACATACTGCAATAATACATTACCTGAAGGAAGAGAGAGGGAATCCAACTGACCTTTCAGGGCTAGACTTTATATACTAGGACTTTCAGTATACCCCTGGGGAACACGACAGAATTGGAAACTCCTGCCGGTCAATGTAAACCCTAAAAGGTGCCGGCTATCTGGGTGAATCGGGATGCTAAAAAAATGGTTTTTTCAGGTCAGTCACAGAAAATAATTTGGCTGTGGAAGGAATCATTGTTAAAAGGGCAGTAATGTCGGGCACTACCGGGAACTGAGGAACCACTATTTTGTTAACCTCCTGCATATCAATCACAAAACGATAGACATCAGGGTGAGCCTCAGCACAGTCCGAGGGTGACTTTTTTAGGATGGGGAAAATAGGACTGTTACACACATTGACAGCTGTCTCCTCAACCACCCCCGATTTGATCAAATCCTGTATAATCTGTAACAAACCCCGTTCCCCCGCCTGCGGTATTTTGTACTGGGGAATAGGAGGCAACAGAGCGTTCTTTTTAACCGTAATAGAAACCGGTGGTATCCTCAACAGCCCTACATCCGTATCTCCTGTGGCGGCACATCCTTAAATTCAGTAGGAAGCGGTGCATCTTTCGAAAACACTGTTTGGTGCTGACCACATCGGGTCCTATTGTCATATAAACGCCACCCGGAGAACATGAATTCGTAGCATGCAACTTTTTCAAAAAATCTAATCCCATCAAATTTTCTCCACAGTTCGCTGTAAACAAAAAGGGCGAGTCCACAGTGTAAGGGCCTATAGTTAAAGCAAGAGGTTTAGAAATGGGACTCACAACCGGTATGCCTAAAAAACCTACCCAGACATTATTATGGCCAGACAGAGCTGCCCCGGGGACCAGTGAACGAGAAACAGAGCTATTCATTGCACCTGTATCCACCAAAAACGTGATTAGCCGAACCATGCAAATCCGCCATGGCATAAGGACCACGCTGGTCGACAGGTATTTGAACTGGTCCCTCACCCTGTCTTTTGCTGTCTTAGTTATAGGACTTGCCTGACGCCTCGTTTAAATCATAATCATTGTGATAATACTGTCATCGAAATAGTTCTGATCCCCCAAGAATCCCCCACCCTGGACCTCATCGCGACCCCCTTCACTACGTTCCCGTCCACGATCACCCTAACCTCTCGGGCTGCAACCTTCTGCAACAAATCCGGGCACTCACTCCGCCAGTGCCCCTCCTTCCTACAATACGCACACTGGTCCGGCCTCATCGGGCTGTTACCTCTGCCTGTGCCATGCGACCGTTGAGCCGGACCAGTGCCACGTCCTCTACCGAAACCCCCTGCTGCCTGTTGCATTAGTACCTTAGTCTTAAATTCCTTATTCTTCTTCTCCACCTTCTCTTTCTCCTCATTTTCCCCATGCTCATAGCACTGAGCCATACTCAATATCACTGAAGCAGAGGAGGTAGTCCAGGTGCTCTCAGAAGCCGGCAACTGAGTCGTGATCTCAGGAAGTAGGTTTGTAACTAATCTGTTAACAAACAACCGGAGACCACCTTCCACCGTCAAATCTTGCCCACTGAAATCCCAAAAACCCCTTCAAACCGGGTGAAAAAATCAGACACACTTTCATCCTTCTTCTGACGACATGCCCTTAACTTGTCCCAATCAACTCGTCAGGGCGGAACGAGAGAATGCATGTAAGTAATGATACGACTCGCCACAGCCAGTATCTCAGCCTTAGGCTTTTCCCCCGGTTTTCGTGCCTGGTCCCATGCCCTAATCTCAATCCAAGTGCCCCCGAATTCCACTGCATGGTCCTGCGTATGCACTTGCCTCCATATATCCACTGCTACTAACAACCCGAAAAACATTTCGATATCAGCCAGGGTCATCACTCACGATGATGCGGCCTCCGTTAATTCTTTGTAATATGCAGTTGGGATTTTCCTAGTGTCCGACAGCTGACTTTTGAGGGCTAACACCTCACTCCTTTTCCACGGAGTGTAAACCTATTGTTCCTGGAAACGGGCCTCCACCCGTTGTTGAACAACAATATCCTGCGCATTACGCCGTTCTGGGATCTCGGGATGGAAAATAGGTCAAACCTCCTTCACCGGTAATAGGGACACAATCGTCAGTGTTTTCTGTTGCAGCCTATCCCGATAACCAATCATCGTCGCCATAATACTAAAAACATCATTAGGGGCCATATCAGTAGCGTATACACGGTCACGATTGTCATATATTATTTGTGGTGCCACACCTCCGAAGCACTGTTCCCACAAACCTATTAATGTAGTTGACATAAGCTTGAGAGCATTCTGCTGTACAAACAGCTCAAAAACTTTTAACACACGCCACACCTCCTCTACACTGTAGATCAGATTCCATGCCCACTGTGCAGCCTGATCAGCTACCCTCTTTCTCCTCGTCCCCCATATCCGACCGAATCAGCCCCCCCATTTGCTCCCAAGCCGCAGCCCAATTCCCATCATCCAACCCACTCACTGGTGTCCCAACACCCAACGATGCCGGAGATGAAATGTCTGGGAAAGACACAATGGATGAAGGGATGGGCACCAATATCAGCAATAACTGCGTTGAAGGGGTAAGAGAAGCGGGGAAAACATGAGCAGGAACAGCATACACAGCGGGAGGAGCCGCAGCTACTGCACCCGTAGCTTGCAAAGCCAGAGAGAGAGCAGACGGGGCCGTAGCTGAAGCAGCTGAGTCAGTAACAGAAGCGCCAGATGCAGAAACAGGAGGGGCAGAAGACGGAGATGTCGGAACAGAGGGGTATATCCGCTGTGGGGCGTATGGAGGTGGGGTCCGTGTCTCTAAAAGCTCATCTACAAAAGTATCACCTTCATCTTGGGCATCATAAGACTTATCACATTGCAATCAAAATTTCCTATCAGCACACTCTATACCCTTCTCTATTTTCTCTCTATCGTAGGCTACTGCTTTCTGTGTTACTGTTTGTGTTCTTCCTTTCCGGGCTTCCTTCTCTGCTCACATGCGCCTTTGTCTAGCTTCCTTCTGCCAAACTTGTAGTGAATCAAACATCGACTGCCTACTTCTCCTGACAAACAATTTATCCTGCAAATAAATTAGCTTCTGTTCATCAAAGGTTCCTGTTGGTGGCCCCTGAAGCTTAACAATGTCCCTCGTATATTTGTGCCATAATGTACTAAACATAATAGGGCCAATGCCGTGCTTAGTATACATATCGAAGTTCGGGGTGCCTTCCGGAGGCGCAGGTTGCCTCTCCTCCAGCTGAGCTTCGGCAGAACAACAGCGGCACCCCACACACCACAATTTACTCAGACAAGGCATCTTAACATCAAACACAGTCACTGTTCACATGTAACCAATCACACATCAGACAACAAGGACCCAACAGGCAGACGTCATACAGGGTACACCAAAACAAGGCAGTCAGAAAACTGCACCAGACAGCCCAAAGATTGTACCAAAACAAGGCAGTCCGGAGACTGCACCAGACAGTCCAAAGACAGTACCAAAACAAGGAGACAGGCTCTAGCCCCAGGTCTTTTCAAGAGTAAACCTAATTTAACAGGTGGCCTGGCAGAGCGTTCGCAATCATTCTGCGTCTCAAGGGTCCACCGACCCACCAAGTTAAAACAAGCCAAGAATGGTCCTCAGACCATATTCAATATTTATTCAAGATGGCGTCATCACTACCAAGAGACAAAACAAACTCACCTGGTGCACACTGGTCGAGCCAATATTATTCTCCACTGCCAACTCTTCGGACCCAAAAGGTCAGATCCAAGGGTTTCTCCTTTTCAGGTCCCAGCCGAGATGACCACCAGACGAGGAGCCGCCCGATCAGACAGGCGAGGCAGCCCCGAGAACCAAGCTCAGTCGTGTGGGAATCCCCGATCTGCCCATCCGACTGGACGCAACCCTGACCTCCACAACCCGACTATGGGCGGGATGGGTCACCTGGTGGGGTCCCTGTTCGGGCACCAACTGAAGGAAGTGACCCGAAACGGGCCACCTGGGTCACTCGCGACCACCTCTCGGCCTTCCCAAAAATGAAGAGTCGGGATAACAGCGGAGAATACAATCTACACCTTTATTGGTAAAATGCATTGTAATGGAGCCTGGTCTCACCAGTCTCAGGGGATAGCTGTCGAGGGACTGGCCCCTGAACATTTGGTAACACAAAATAATCCTTCAAACACCTCTCAAAACCCCGCCGCTGATGGAAAAATACAGCTTAGGCAGAATACTGAACAAAGAGGGCTCTGAGGGATGAGCTACCACCTGCGGAATGGGTGCACGTTATCAGGCTCTCAAGGCCATCTTACTCAGTCTCAGCTCTCTCTAGTGTGGGAGCATAACTATGTCCAGGGATAGGTATGCAAAGCTGAATAAACTATACCCTTTGTTCCTCTGGGCTCCAACCTTGACTGAGATAAGGAAACTTTCTGAACAGCAGCTTCTGCTGAGACAGGCAGAGAGCGGGGACACAGAGGCCGACTTCTTACTGCGTGACATAGCGACTACAAATAGGAAAATGGCGTCTCAGATGCTAACTTAGCCTGTACAACTTTACTAAAAGCTGAACACACACACACATTTGCAATAGTAATCAATATAAAATAGCAACATGAATGCTAACACAACACAGTATAAGTCATGAGGGACAGGGCATTTGATTCTAACAGATGCAGTAGCTCCAGAGATGCTGTTCGGGCCCCAAATGCGATGTACCATTCTGTTCCTGCAGCAGGGTCGATGTGCCGGTTGCCTCTTCCAGCAGGCAGAAGATGCGTCGAATTGACTGGTGCAAGTATCTGGATCCCCTTCCAGTGAACTAGGTACAGGAGCAGAGAGAGATACTTTGATATACCTGAGTCTCAATAACAGGAGGCAAGCTAACAAGAGCTTGGAGATCACTTTGGTTGCAAGGCAGAGTCCAGCTCTCCCTCTGCAGGGTCAGAGAGCAGCAGGCAGCATGGTAACACAAGGGAAAAGCAGTCCTTCCAGTGCAGCAGTCACACAGTATATCAATCCTTGATGCAGCACAGCAGTTCTTCTGGCAGAGTTCAGTTACAGGCCAAGATGTGTCTGCTTTGAGGGGGTCAGAGACTCCGTTCTTATACCTAGTTGTGCCATTGAAGTGTGGGTGACTTCAAAGAAGGATCTGTGAAATTCACTAAACCCCTTTCTTCCCAGCCATGCCTCCAGATGATCTGTGGGGGGTAATCAGCCTTTTCTGTGGGGACAGGTGTAGGAGACCCACGTCTCTATATAGTGCACCACAATGGGATACACTGTGCAGAGAGGTAGGGTAGGCCCTTATTGGGTTACATAGGCAAAATTAGATAATACGAATGCTCTGTTTTGTCATAGAGTGGGCGAGCAGTTAGGCTTATCAGAGGTGATAAGCATTTTTTGTACTCACAGAGGCAATAAATGACACACACTCTCAAGGAATGAATTTGAGAACAAATTAGAAAAATACTACTCTTTTTATATAAATATTAAAACCAAGAACTTCTGGTACAAGGTAAATACTTTTCGCAATACGATAAATCACAGAAAAAGGCAGTAATCACAGTTGTGCGCAACTATGCACAATACATTTCCTATGGAAGGAAAAAGGCAAGTGGAAAAAGCAATGCAGTACAGTTGTTGTGCTTACCCTTTTAGAAATCGGAAGGTTCAGAGCCAAGGTCCAAAGTGCCAAGTTCTCGGTAGCGTCCCGGGTTTCTCGGGAAACCAAGCAAAAGGGGTCCCTGTAGCTGTTGGTACAAAGACAAGGGGCCATGTGTAATAGCAAAGCAAAGGAGGACTTGCAGGCTCTCAATGGAGAGTAGAGGTCACAAGGGTTCTGGGGCCGTGAGAGCACAGCTGGATTGAAAATGCCCTGGTTGGGCATGCTGGGTGCATTCAAGTTGTGTAGCTGGGCAACAGTGCGCAAAGAAGTCCCTCACAGTCAGGAGTTGGCACCATGGAGCGGCGTTTCTGGAGCTGCTGGGCCACTGCTGAGGTAAGTCTCAAGAGTCCTGTTATCCCTTGTCTGGTGCTGGTTTGCTATTGAGTTGGAGTCCTCCTGGCCTCGACTTTATAGGTTTTTACAAGAGGGAGTCCAGTACTCAGGGTATTTGTGCCTTTCAGCTCTGGTGGGTCCTGGGGCCTCAAGATGTCGTGTAGAGGCTGAGCTGACACTCCAAAGCAGGTGTTTCACTGGTACTCGTAGTTGTCGGTCGGGCTGGGGTGCTGGATGATGCTGGACTGGACTTTTGCCGTTTTTGATGCCTGCTGCTGCAGGGAGATAGTACCTATATCTCAAGATAGTTCTTTGGCAATTTGCGAGGTGCTGATGACCCTCTGGGGTTTGTGGAGGCCACACAGTGACGAGACAAGCTGAATGGTGGCGATTGTCCAGTTCTATGGCGACAGACAGGAGTTTGCGCCCAAAGTCCACCACGAGGCCTGCAGTTCTCGGTCCAACAGCGTTTCTTTGTTCGTCTTCTTCTTGTGTCTATGGAGTCTGAGTTCAAGGCCCAGGGATGCCACCTAAATACTACATTTATGGGTGCTTACAAGGGAGTGACAGGTAGAGGCCCATGGGCCCCTTACCTTGGATGTCTACACCCTCTATTATGCCTACCTCCTGTTGGAGGGGGCCAATAGCGCTAGCCCTGATCTGAGAAGTCCCCACATCTTCAAGATGGTGGGCACTGAAAAATGTGCTTAACTTCATCTCCAGCACCTGAGGGTTGGGGGACACCGCCTATTCTTTCTGGTTTTTCCCACCTGACTTCCCACCAAAATGGGGTGAGGACAGAAAGAGGGGACTAGTCCTTTTATCAGGAGAGGGTGAGGTCGCTGTGAGAAGTTGGCCTGGTATATGCTGTCCACTAGTTATAGTGGGCACCTTGCACCAGTCCAAACAACCCCTTATTGATGATAGGTTAGAGACAACCTTTATCGAAAGCTATCCTAGTGGTAGCTATGGAGAGCAGCCTTCAGGCTAAGTCTTGAAGCAATGTAAAGCAGCTTGTTTTACCAGTCTACAATCTCTTGAGTGGCTAAATGAAAGGAGACCACACCAGGTATATATATAAAATATATGTATTTCTTACTAAACACACCCCTCTAGTCTCTTTATGAGACTAGAGGCAAAAGCACATAAGTTACAGTTCAAATATTACAGTTAATTAGTACAAAACACGTTAGGCCCTAGGGGTGGACCAAACCATATACTAAGAAAGTGGTATAAGAACCACGACTTGACTAGACACAAGGCCTAGAGCCTGTAGAATCGCTGGGACCCCAAGGAGCCACCCAAGGTAGTGACACAGGGGACCCACGGGGACGTGTGCAGTGTGAGAACACAGCCGTGAACTCCCGTTAGCTTCCACGGGGAAAGTTGCGGTTAGAATTTTAAAGTTTAAGGACACTTAGAGGTGGACTAGGAACAAATCCTTTTGGACTTAGATGGTTCTAGGGCCAACACCCACGGGAGCACCGGAGTACTCGTGTTACCTCACCCAGGGAAGCCGGGTGCATAGGTGTCAAATAGTGAAGGGTCGCGTCATCGGTTTCAATGGCAGGAGACTGAAAAGTGCTGATGCCGTGAAGAGGAGAAGTGTCCGAAGAGATCCAAGCCTGGATCGAAGATGTGAAGAACCTGAAAGCAGAGGGGACAGAGTCTGGGTCACTTGGCAGTGACCAGGGGCACGATAGATGAATGCCCACCGATGTCAGGTGCGAAGAGGGGAAGCTCGACTCTTCAGCCACGAGGACCAGGAGGCATTAAGGACAACCAGGAGCTGGATTCGAGCTGTCCCACGAAGGATGTCGAGTGCTGCAGCGTCGGTGCCTGGATTGGACACAACAAGCCTTGGCAACAGCAACCCACGCAGGAAGAGTAAAGATGCTTTGGTGCGGACTAGGAAGGTCCTGGGGATTTGCCAAGCGATGGAGAGTTGGGGCACATTTGGAGCAACCAGGGAAGCCTAATTAAAGTAAGAGTTGCCTTCACAGGGACCCACCAGTAGACAGACCAGGGATCGCGAAAGAGCCTCGAGCAAACACACAAAGGGCGGGCACACGGAACACTGGTGGAGTGTAGGCCAGCAGTCTTCGGTGGAAAAGGTGCTCGGGTCTGGGCTACAAGTAACCCCCCTTGCTGCCACTATTGAGAAATGGGGGGTGCGAGTTGTCTCGTATGCAGACGACACACAGCTGATCTTCTCCTTTAAGGAAAATAGTGATACTGCCTTTATCAACTTTAAGCAATGCCTTTCTAACATCTCCTCCTGGATGACGGAAAATTGTCTTAAGCTAAATGCTGATAAGACGGAGGTACTATTCTTCAACCAATCCGCTCCTCCCCGGGCGGAGCTGTGGTGGCCTGAAGAACTGAATCCGCCCCCAACGCCGGTAACGGCGGCTAGGAATCTAGGGGTCAGGTTTGACTCGCAACTGTCTGGCAAGGCTCAAGTCATGCATATCTCCTCTCAATGCTTTTGGAGATTGAAGACACTTAGAAGATTCCTACGCTTCCTTCCTATGAACTGTAGGAAGGCAGTGGTGCATGCCCTTATCACGTCCCAACTCGACTACGCCAAAAGTTTGTATATTGGCCTTCCGGATTACTTGATGGGTAGACTGCAGCATATTCAAAACGCAGCAGCCAGGCTGTTGAGGAATGTGCCGTTACGGTATCATATCTCGCCTCATCTGCAAAGCCTGCACTGGTTGCCGGTAAGGAAAAGAGTGCAGTTTAAGGCCCTTGTCTTGGCTCACAAAGCAATGAGAGGGGTTGGTCCCTACTATCTGAGACAGAGACTTCAGAAATATCTTCCCGCAAGAACTCTCAGATCCTGCAACCAAAATCTTTTAATCATTCCAAGGTTTAGGAAGGCTAGGACAGGTGGGCGTGCCTTCACAGTGAAAACTACAATGTTATGGAACACCCTACCCAATGATATCAGACAGCTGGACAGGGAACTGCCATTCAGAAAGGCACTCAAGACCTGGTTGTTCAGAATGCCCTAGAGATCGTTGCTATCCTCTCCCTGCTCTATCCCTTGCACCTGTAGGACGCTAGCGCCGGGACACTTCCGTTGGAAGTAGCTGTCGCGCTCTATAAATACATACATAAATAAATAAATAAATAAATAAGTAACCCAATGCACAGCCTCAAAGGACGTCGAGAAGCTGATGCACTTGCGAATGTGCACGATGTCCAGGGGTTCCAGTTCCACGGTACCCACGAGGGCTACGGGTCTCAGCTTTGCTGGGGACTCGGGTCAGCCTCTTGGAAGTCTGGAAACCCACCTCCTGTGTTGCAACGTCTTCGGTGTCCGGCGGGAGCTTCGGAGATGCAGACCAGATAGATGCGTGTTTGGTGCCTGCCAAGCAGGGGAGTAACTCCTTTACTCCAAGGGAGATTCTTCAGTCATCTAGTCGTGTAGATCGTCGAAGTTCTGGGATTTCTGTATCAAACTTTCATCCAGGTGTAATCTAGCCAGTGGTTCCTTTCTTATACCCAAGGAAGGGGGCGGACATACTCTGGGGACCCACCTATGGGAGGGTCATGAAAGAGGTGTGGCTACACCCATTTCCTTTGTCCATTTTCACGCCAGAGTAGGGGCTGGTAGCCCCTGCAACCGGTTTTAGCTGGACTATGCACAGGGACACCAAATGTGCCCCCAGTGCAGACTTCAGAGCACTCCTGGAGTGCTCCCATCCTGCCCTAATCCACTAAGGCCTATCTGGGAGGTGGTAACACCTCCCTGTGACAGGAAACCTATTGTCCAGGCCTCCTCTGCCGGAGTTTCGGTCAGCAGCAGAAGGCCAGACCAGTGTCTGTGGCTGGCAGCATCCATTTTGTGATGCCAGGGCTCTGTTAGCTGGTACCGGGTATACCGGTGCTGTCATGTCTCTCCCTCTAGAAGGGTGGGATCATACTCCCACACCAGTCACTGGTGTGGGGGTATGATTCCAAGGTGTTTGACACCAAACACAACATGTTTCCGTGCAGCTAGTCCAAAGTTAGCATTTACCGTTTGGTTGTAATGCACTTAAGAGTATATGGTCAGGCTGCTTTCTGTTTTCTGTACCACCTGTAATTCTGATAAAAACGGCTCATTTGCCGAAGCCTACAAAACGTTGCAATAAATCCAAGCAGCTAATCACAAGAGTATGGGCCACTGTTTTTCTAGCTGAGAGTGTGAGGAATGGGAAGGCTCTTCTCAATAAGCTCATGATTTAGACACAAGAGCCTGATGTTCAAGGTAAGAGGTTGGTCAAGGCAGACTTCCAAGTTCTTAACCACCCACTTGGGTGTGGGTGCAATGCCAAGTTCTGCAGGCCACCAGTCAGTAGTCTATAGTTGTTGGGCCTTGCCGAACAGCATAATCTTTGTTTTTTCCCCATTCAACTGGAGGCAGTTTTCTGTCATCCCTGTGGCAATTGTCATCCCAGCTAAAAAGTTTTGTTTTCCTTGAATCTTTCTCAAAGGAGATTATAAGTTGTGTGTCGTCTGCATACGATATAATTTCGAAGCGAAAGGCTATTGCAATCTTGGCACGTGGTGAAACATCTATGTTGAAGTGTAGAGGGCTAAGACAGGAGCCCTGTGGCACCCTCTTGTCCAGAAACATTGTGCACATTTTTGAGGTGCAAGAGTCAGCTCCTCCCTCCCTTACTGCCCAGAAAGGGCCATCAGAATGCAGATGAGTACACAGCCACACCTAACGTTCCTGAGTTTGTGGCTGTCTCGAGGGAATGCACAAACTGAGGCTGTCACCCATCCCAGACTTGTATTGGAGACAAGCTGTAGAAACACACAGAGCAGTAAGAGCAGTGAAATGTCCGCTTTTTAAAAGTGGTATTTATACAGTAGTAATGTTAAATCCCACTTTACCAGTAAAGAAGATTTTTCATTACCATGCCAAAGATATGAAACATGACACAGCTCCTTCTTTCTAATCAGGAAGTACAGCTTGAAAGTGCATTATGGAATTTCCAAGGTTAATCTATGAGAGGAGTAGGCCTCACAGTAGTGAAAAAAGAGTTTGAGTTTTTCACTACTGGACATGCAAAACGTAAAAATACATGCCCTATCTTTTACTTACTCAGCACCCTGCCTTATGGGGTAGCTAGGACCTACTGTAGGGGTGACTTGTGTGTAATACAGGGGGAGTTTTAAGGCTTGGCAAAAGGTTTTAAATGCAAAGATGATGTGGCAGTGAAACTGCACATTGAGGCTGTAGAAAACCTAACTCTCTATATAGTGCACCACAATGGGCTACGCTGTGCAGAGAGGTGGAGAAGATGCTTATTGGTTTACAGAGGCAAAAGTAGATTATACTAACTATGTTTTGTGGTAGTGTAGGCAAGCACTTAGGCTTATAAGAGGGTAGTACTAAGCATTTGTTGTCCTCACAGAGGCAATAAATGATACACTCAAGGAATGAAGTCGGGACCAAATTAGAACAAGCATTGGCATAGCCAATAGGTCTCGCCTTTGAGTCCTTATAAATGTTTAGCCGTATGGCACATTATCCTGAGTGCTGTGCCACCTGGAATTGAAGAGCTATACAATTGCTGCAAACTTTGTACCCTTTATAAACAGTAGCCATCTGTCTGAATTACCAATGAATTTATTTCGAGACAGGTGGTACAGACAGGTGGTAATTGTACCATCATTAGACATTAAACGTCAGGGAGTGCCAATAATATCATCCGAATACTACCACTATCAGGAATTGGAAAACATTACATTCGCTATAATGTGGTACTGGATCAATTATCTTGAACTGGAAACCAAGCTTCGGAAAAAGTGAAGGCACATGCTCAGGCAGTGAATATCTCCCACTCACAATAAGGACCAATAGTACAGCATCAAGATACTCTGTTAAGCGCCAAGTGACTCCATAAAATAGAGTTGCAGTTTGTTGGCACTCCGGTCCGTATGTGTTCTGTTACAAGTGAGGAGGACCTGAAGAGGTGAGAAGGGGAGAGAAGGGGAGAGAAGTTATAAGGTAAGAAGAATATTGATAAATCCATACCGGTATGGAGGGGACATGTTAAAGGAATTCATGTGGGCTTCTTTTAATCTAGTTCACAGAGAGCAGACGCCTAGCGAAATGCACAGTGCACTCAGTGCAGACACCTGAGGAGATGCAGACTAGACACCTAGATTGGTTCCAGAAACCTACTGCGATACACAATACACTTAGGGGAGACCCCTTCAGTGAAATAAGACACCTGATGAGATACACGGTACAGGCAGAACAGACACCTAGTGTGGACCCAAGCACCTACTCAGCTACACATTACACTCAGGGCAGACTGCTACAGAGGAAACAGACACATGATGAGATGCACAGTACAGGCAAAACAGACGCCTTCAATAGAAGGAGACACCTGATGAGATACACAAAGCCTACACCAAGAGTGGACCCAAACACCTACTGAAATACACAGTACACCCAGGGCAGACGTCTTCAGTGGAGCTAGACACGTGATGAGATACACGGTACAGGCAGAACAGACACCTAGTGTGGACCCAAGCACCTACTCAGCTACACATTACACTCTGGGCAGACTGCTTCAGAGGAAACAGACACATGATGAGATGCACAGTACAGGCAAAACAGACGCCTTCAATAGAAGGAGACACCTGATGAGATACACAAAGCCTACACCAAGAGTGTACCCAAACACCTACTGAAATACACAGTACACTCAGGGCAGACGTCTTCAGTGGAGCTAGACACGTGATGAGATACACGGTACAGGCAGAACAGACACCTAGTGTGGACCCAAGCACCTACTCAGCTACACATTACACTCAGGGCAGACTGCTTCAGAGGAAACAGACACATGATGAGATGCACAGTACAGACAAAACATACGCCTTCAATAGAAGGAGACACCTGATGAGATACACAAAGCCTACACCAAGAGTGGACCCAAACACCTACTGAAATACACAGTACACTCAGGGCAGACATGTTCAGTGGAGCTAGACACGTGATGAGATACACGGTACAGGCAGAACAGACACCTAGTGTGGACCCAAGCACCTACTCAGCTACACATTACACTCAGGGCAGACTGCTTCAGAGGAAACAGACACATGATGAGATGCACAGTACAGGCAAAACAGACGCCTTCAATAGAAGGAGACACCTGATGAGATACACAAAGCCTACACTAAGAGTGGACCCAAACACCTACTGAAATACACAGTACACTCAGGGCAGACGTCTTCAGTGGAGCTAGACACGTGATGAGATACACGGTACAGGCAGAACAGACACCTAGAGTGGACCTGAATCAAAGGAAGGAAAATTGCCAATAGTGAATGAGAAAGCAGTTCAGCTTTTGAAATAACATGCGACTTCCTTCCACAACAAGTAGATTTAAACTTTTGGTACCTAATTGGATCATGTCTCTTTGTACAAAAGAATACAGTGCTCTCATCAATTTCATCCCAAACATTTCCGATAATTGGTGAAATCACTATACATAATTAATGCTTATGACTACACACATGACCCTTACTCATCTTATTTGTTTGTAGTTAATTTTTATAACATTCGACAGTTACTATTTTCACTTCTGCTCTTATTACTTTTCTCAATTAAGAGGCAATGTTTGGATGCGATAACATTTGTCAGTTTCTCCGTTCATCCCCGTGTGACACCGATCCAGTGCGCTTTGGTTTCTTTGTGATCCAGAGTCAGAGCTTCTTAAAAGCTTTTTTGTGTACACACCTGAGCTCTTCGTAAACTGCAGTAAACAAAACAAGCATTGGCATAGCCAACAGGTCTCGTCTTTGGGACCTTATAAGTGTTTAGGCAGATCTATTGGCTTTGGTAATGTTTAAGCCAAAAGTGAGACTACAGTCTGAAAGGACTAGAAATCAGGGATGAAGGGCTGAGGCAAGACAGTGAGAGTTAAGGAAGAGCACTGAATGGACAGCAGAGGAAAAAAGGAAACAATTAGGGAAGAAGGGCTCAGGCAAAACAACGAGCTTCCCAGCAAACCTTGAAAAAGTTGTTTACCTTCTCTGTTCCATCCTGTGGTTGCTGCCCCAGGCCAACAAAAAACAAAAAAACAAATACAAGCTGTCCAAAGAGCTTTTAATGCGGATGGCCCTGCAGCAATTTTTGATTGGTCCCTGCAAATGAGAAATAAATACAGGAAACAAAAAAAACAAGCATTGGCATAGCCAATAGGTCTCGCCTTTGGGACCTTATAAGTGTTTAGTTATCCAGCACAATATCCTTGGTGCAACAATATTAACTTTTGCATGGCTAAACACTTATAAGGTCCCAAATGCGAGACCTATTGGCTATGCCAATGCTTGTTTTACTAGTTTAAAACCCAGGGAGGAAAACCTGAGCTTTGTCTGCAACTTTTACCTAGATGTGTGTTTGTGTACAATTGAAACACATCATTAATCATGCTGTCAGTTTTGCAACGTAATTATTTTGATCATTTACTCATTCTCATGATAACCATATGAGAACATGGCAAACTGAAACACAAACCGATCATAGTCTTTACTAATTATTTACGCTTTGTTTTTATACAAACACACACCAAAGTACACAAATCACGCACATAGAATTAACGAACATATTTTTTACACACGCCCAAACCTCTTATAAATGGGAACACGTATATAAATAATTTGGCATGTGTTATATGTTATATGCGTATATCTTTTACACATGTATATATAAAATGTGTATCTGCCGTATATGTACTGATATGCGTATACATTATAGACAAATAAACATTTTTACGTTTATAGTTAGAGCTATAGTTATGTTTAGGCACACCCAAATCACTACACTCTCACACACATATATCTAATTGTTTGATTGTGTCTAGTGATATAGCAAAATGTTGCACACCCACTGATAAGGTACGTATTCGTTACTGTAACTATTTCAATTGATTTGGTGAAACGAATGAGCTGAGGCGGTGGGGGGAGGCGGACCCCACGCCTCGGCCTTTCCAGGGGGCTCCAGGCTCTCCGAAGTCAGCATGAACCTCTGCCACAAACCTCTGTGTCTCTCTGCGCCACCTGGAGCCATTTGGCGGGCAGCTCAGTCTGTTCCCAGGAGCAAAACCGACGTAGAGGTGTTGAAAACGCAGAAAGCAACCAGTGGTTTTTTCTGGGGTTTTTTGGGCAGTTTTATATAGCATGAACTCGCCGCGAAAATATTGGAAGTCATTGGACGAGCACTGGTAAAATTACACAAGGACACATTCAGTTTGCTGTTTGTTTTTGGGCAAGGGGAGATAAAGTGATTTGCCCAGAATCACAGGGTGGTGAGCCGACACCGAGCGTACAACCTTGCGCCTCAGTTACAAAGCCCTCCTTGCATGTTTACAATGGTCACAGGCTTGCCAATGTGTAAGGATACTGTAAAAATGTTCCATTACTGTTTAAAACCAATACAACACATTTACTGAGATGTGCAGTACCTTAAATTCACACGCACATTCCACACATGACAAAACAGGCAAAACCGAAAACAGCCGCATGTGGTAAGCTTCAAAGTTATAAAATCAGTTCAAACACAGGTCAGACTCCACTGCAGTGGAAATACTGCATGCACATTCACTTTCAGTGAATGGATCATGGTAATGTCATGCGGGGTTGCTTTGGTAAAGAGCTGAATGCTCCTGGCAGGGATCACAGTTACTGCTGTGTAGGAGCCAGTGAGTGATCTACTAACGGAACGCCAACAAACCACAGAAGACTAGGGAAGAATACGAACTGTGTAGTGAGAAGTGTACCTTGCAGTCTGATCCACAGGTGTTTATTAATGGTGCACTGTGTATTAATTGTGATACTAGGTACTGTCACTGTGAATACAAGGTGCCTTGCATTAGCGAGAAGCAATGCTGAAGCAGGAGTATAACAAGCATTGGCCGCGCGGCTGTGAAAGAGAAAGTGAGCCACATGGGTAACATGGAGGGGGGGGAGGGGGCGGTGAGTGCTAAAGCAACACAGGGAAGGCTGGCATATGGTGAGCACTTTCGCGGGCGCTTTGATGTTCTCAGTGGCCGCGCGGCTCACTGAGAACATCAAAGCGGCCGCGAAAGTGATCAGCAGGCTGACAAATGGTGCGCACGCCCGGTGCACATGCACGGTTGTTGGCGGCCTGAAAAGCACTAGTTTGCACTTCCAAATCCTGCTTTCTATAGCTCTCGCCAGAGCAGCGCTAAAGCGCTGGCTCAGGCGAGACCTAAAAAAAGGAAAAGAAGACGGCAAGGGGAGGCAGCAGTGGGGAACAGTTATGGAGAGCGGGCAGGTAGGAGGAGGTGGCAGCAATGGGGAGCAACCAGGAGATAGGGTGAAGCAGGAAGCAAAGAAGAACACACGAGTGAGAAAGCAATGCAGGGGAGAAGCACACGAGGGCAAACGCAACACAGAGGAGGACAGGGGCACACGGGCGAAAGCAACACGAAGCATGTGCAAATAAAAAGCAAGCAACTGAGACTGACAAAGCTTGAATCTGACAATGCCTTTCGCGACTGGGCAGCTTGTGCTGTCTGGTAATGAAGAGCTAAACAGGTCCCTAGGGAAAGAGAAAACATAGGGTCTCTTCTAGCATACAGCATCACCCAGTTGCTGTACCCATTAGCTGTCTCCTCGTCAGTAAACAGACTTGCTTCAGAATGAGGAAACAGATTTTACAGCATGGTCCCTGAAAAAAAGCATGGGTCTGGGGAATAAATAAGTCCCCTCATCCAACGGCCCGGGTGCAGACAGTTCTGTGACTTTTGGTTATACTTTCCCCCCATTCTAAATGTTGGACCACCTTAAACAGTTCCACCGCCCCCGCATCCCCCCTTCCACTCAGCTCTGCCACTCTCCTCACACACGGACTCTCTCTAAGACTCTCTCCAAGTATCCTCCTCTGTCCACTGTAAGCCCATCCTCTCCTGCCTCATTCACACCTTCTTCTACCTATTAGTCTTCGCAACCCACAGTATAAACTCCATTATGTTCAATGCTCTGTTGCTTTGCAGTTAGATATGTGGCATGTAAGTGACAAACATACCAACCAAGCCGTAAAGAATAAAAGACAAAAATACAAGACAGGAACAAGGGCTGGATGAGGAACTTCCTGATTAGATTGCCCAGTGAATGAGCTAAGCACATCCACACACAGATGCGCCACAAAGCTTTCAAATGTCCCGAATCCAACAGGGAAGATTATTTTTTTGTGTGCATTTTAGTACTTGTCAAACAGACTTAACAAAACTCTAAGTATATGCAAGTAGCCCGCGACTCTTCCGTATTCGAACACCGAACAGGAAAATAAAACATAGGCTTCTGCAGACATGCGAGTATTATGTTATAGCTTGTCCTTAATTAGCAAAGTGGCGCAAATCACTTTAATGACGTGAGCGATGACCTGTGTTTTTTGGCATTCCCAATCTCTGAGATCTGTAGTGGCTTTTGGGGTGAGGGGGGGAGGAGCGTAGGACAAGAGTGGAGTTTGGAGGAGGGAGAGATTACATATGAAGTTACAGGCACATTTAATTATGGCGAGCCCATCTCCCAGGTTAGTGGACAGCCTAATGGGGTAAAAGATTTCCTTCTCTTGTGTGCTGAGTAAACACACCGTGTTTACATCTGCCTAATGGTTACATTCCACTGGAACACAGTTGCAGAGGGACACCTTCTTTTCTAAAGCTGGATTCATGTTATTTTTGTTTTTTATGTGCAGTATTTTTTTCGAGTGAACGGCTATTTGGCATTATTTAAATTAAACCGATGATTCCAAAATGTATCATATTAACAAATCATTAAAAACATGCATATTTAAGGAACGCGAGACCGATAGTAGATAGTTACATCATGTTCCTGTCTTTTTTTTAGGTCTCGGCCTGACGTGGCAGCGCATGCGCTGCCCTCGTCATATGGGGTGTTGGAGGGTGGACCACCAGGGAGTCAGGAGGACCACTCCGGGGCACCTTCCTACCGCAAAGTTATAGCCGAGCGCCGCTGAGAAGCCTCCTAGGAGAGGTCTTTCTCCTATGATCGTACTAGGCCCAGTAACACCACCACACAGGACTCCGTATCAGTTGCTTATCTAGGTACTTTATCAATAGTAGCACATTCAAAATATTTACAGGGGGATCGAGAGATCCAGAAAGAGTCTCAATGTCTTTGTAGGGACAGGGTAGCGGGACAGTCTTAGTACCAGGCTGGTACGGGGAAGCTCTGCGCCAGACCTTGTGTTAGGCCGAAGGTGGCTCCGGGGACCGGAGCGGCAGGTGCTGGTCTCAAAGCAGCTCGGACGGTGAGAGCCGCGACGGTGTCTGCAGGGCTCGGGTGGTAGTTCCGCTTGGGTCGAGCCGCGACACAGTCAGCAGGGCTCCGGTGGTAGGTCCGCTTCGGTCGAGCCGCGACGAGGTCAGCTGGGCTCTGATGGCAAGTTCAACAAGGTCGGGCCGCGACAGCGTCAGCAGGGCCCCAAAGGTTCGTGAAGGTCTTTAAGCACGGTGGAGCCGCGACGTAGTCAGCAGGGCTCAAAACGTGGTTCCAGGATGAGTCTTTCTCGGTAGGGTCAGGCGCGAACCGATCAGCAGGGCTCTTGACTCCGGGATACAACTGCCGTCCTGTTGCAGGGTCGCCCCAGATATAGGTCTGGAGCCCTTTGATGTCTGGACCCTTGCGCCCGGGGGGGGCCGAGAGGCCGGGTCGGGAGCGGCCAGACGCTCAGCAGGAGTGGCGCCAGGCCCAGGAGAGCTGTGGGGCGATCGCACCTAGGTGTGGGAGGACGGTTGGGGGTCCCATCGATACTGCCCTCCGCCGGGAGTGGGGAAGTGTTCACGTGGTACCCCCTGGCCAGTTGTTGGTGCCTTGATGTCGGGGCTTGCTGGGGCCGAGGCCGGGTTGAGCGGGGTCACATAGGCTGGTGCGCAGAGTCACGTACAATCCAAAATGGAGGAGCCCCGAGGTGCAGGGGACCTCGTGCGGCTTGGCGAGGGGGAACAGGACCACGCCACGAGGCCGGCTCCAACAAGCGTCCCCCCCCAGCTGAAGGCAGGGAGAGTCACCCATCTCCTTGGGGGTTCTCCTCGCCGAGGCGGAAGAATCTGGATAGGCTGTCGGCATTGGCGTGGTCGTTGCCGGGCCGGTGCTCTACGGTGAAGTCCATCCCTTGCAGCGAGAGGGACCATCGCAACAATTTGGGGTTCTCGCCCCGCATCTGCATTAGCCACCGCAGGGGCCGGTGGTCAGTCTGGACTCGGAAGTGGGTGCCGAAAAGGTAGGGCCGGAGCTTTTTGAGAGCCCATACCACGGCGAAGGCCTCCCGCTCGATGGTGCTCCACCTCTGTTCTCGGGGCAGCAGTCGGCGGCTGATGAAGGCCACAGGTCTGTCGAGGCCCTCGGTGTCCATCTGGGAGAGGACCGCCCCAACCCCGTACTCCGAGGCATCTGTCTGAACCACGAATTTCTTGCCGTAGTCAGGGGCCTGTAGTACAGGGGCAGCGCACATTGCCGCCTTGAGGTTTTCAAAAGCGGTCTGACAGCGGGGTGTCCAGTGCACCGTCTTGGGCTGCTTTTTGGAAGTGAGCTCCGTGAGGGGGCCCACAATACTGCCATAGTCTTTGATAAATCGCCGGTAGTAGCCTGTGAGGCCTAAGAAGGCCTGGACAGCTGTTTGGGTGGCGGGGGGCTCCCACGCCTGGATGGCATCGACCTTCAACTGGAGGGGCGCCACCTGGCCACTCCCCCCTGATGGCCCAGATAGGTCACTGATCCTTGACCGATCTGGCACTTGCTGGCCTTAATCGTGAGCCCGGCCCTTTGGAGAGCGGCCAGGACTTCTCGGAGGTGTCCTAGGTGCGCGGCCCAGTGGTTGCTGAAGACTGCAGTGTCGTCTAAGTAGGCCGCGCTGAAGGCTTCTAGTCCAGCCAGGACCTTGTTCACCAGTCTCTGGAAGGTCGCTGGGGCATTCTTCATACCGAAGGGCATCACCCGAAAGTGGTAGTGCCCATCGGGGGTGGAGAAGGCGGATCGTTCCTGGGCGCCGGGGGTGAGCCTGATCTGCCAGTACCCAGCGGTGAGATCAAAAGTGCTTAGGTAGCGGGCGGCCCCTAAGCGGTCGATCAGCTCGTCTGCCCGTGGCAGGGGGTGGGCATCGGTCTTGGTGACTGCGTTTAGGCCCCTGTAGTCCACACAAAATCTGAGTTCCGGGGGGGGTGCCGGGGGCGGCGGCCTTCGGCACCAAGACCACAGGGCTGGCCCACGGGCTGTCGGATGGCTCGATGACTCCGAGGGCGAGCATCTTGAAGACCTCCGTTTGTATGCAGGCTCGGACCCGGTCGGGCACTCTGTAGGCGCGGTGTCGCATAGGGGGGCTGTCCCCGGTATCCACGTCGTGGACGCACCAGGGGGTCACCCTGGGCGTGAGAGAGAAGAGGGCAGCGAAGGGTTGCAGCAGCTGCCGGCAGTCATGGCGCTGTTCTGGGGTCAGGGTGGTGGAGAGTTTGACGCCCTCCATGGAGCCGTCTTGGTCCGAGGACCCCAGGGGGTCGGGTAGGGGCTCGGAGTCGCTTTCGCCCCCATCGTCGGTAGCCAGCAGCAGGCTTAGTTCGGTTCGGGCAAAGTGGGGCTTGAGCCGGTTGGCGTGTAGGACCCGGAGGGGGTTCCTTGGGGACTCCATGTCGACCAAGTAGGTGACGGGGCTCTTCTTCTCAACCACCTTGAAGGGCCCGGTCCATTTGTCCTGAAGGGCGCAGGGGTCCACGGGCGACATGACCCAGACTTGCTGGCCCGGCTCGAACTCGATGGTCGAGGCATTTTCGTCATACCAGCGTTTCATGTCTTCTTGGCTGGCTTCGAGGTTGGCTTCTGCCAGGGCCCGGAACTTCCGAGTCTGGTTCCGCAGGGTCAAGAGGTACCTGTAGACGTCGGGGGGGGCATCTTGGACGCTCGCCTCCCAGCCCTCTTTGACCAGGCTGAGGGGCCCTCGGACGGGGTGCCCATACAACAGTTCGAAGGGGCTGAAGCCCAGGGATTTCTGTGGAACCTCTTGATAGGCGAACAGGAGGCATGGCAGCAGGACGTCCCATCTCCTCCTCAGGGGCTCTTCCAGGCCCTTGATCATTCCTTTCAAGGTTCTGTTGAACCGCTCGACCAGTCCGTTCCCCTGGGGGTGGTAAGGGGTGGTGAACTTGTAGGTGACCCCACATTGTTGCCAAAGGGATCTCATGTATTTCGAGATGAAGTTCGTACCCCTGTCGCTCACCACTTCTCGGGGGAACCCCACCCTGGAGAAGATGCCCATCAGGGCCCGGCCCACCACTGGAGCTGTCACAGTTCGGAGGGGGATGGCCTCTGGGTATCGGGTGGCATGGTCGACCAGTACCAGGATGAAGCAGTGGCCCAGGGCGGTTCGGGGGTCGAGGGGCCCCACGATGTCGATCCCTACCCGTTCGAACGGGGTGTGGACGGCTGGAAATGGTTGGAGGGGGGCCTTGACTCGACCCCCAGTTTTCCCGCTGGCCTGGCAGGTCTGGCAGGACCGGCAGTGGTGGTCCACGTCTCTCCGCATTCGGGGCCAATAAAAATGGGTCACCAAGCGGCTGTAGGTCTTGTCTCGCCCGAGGTGTCCGGCGAGGGGCACGTCATGCGCCAGGTTCAGAAGGAACTCTCGGAATCGGAGGGGAACCACCAACACACGGCCGGCTCCTAGTTCGGCGACTTTCTGTTCGCTATATAACAAGTCATTGTCCCAATAGATCCAGTGGGTTCCCGTGGGGTCCCCCGTGGCCTGGGCGGCCGCTTGCTGTCGGGCCCCCTCGAGGGACGGGCAGGCCTTCTGTTCTTGTTGGAACTGTTCGCGGGTCGGGCCCCCGTCGTGGTGCCACTGGGCCAGCTCGGGGATCTCGCTGAGGTTGGCGGCCTCGTCGGGGGAAAGTTCGGATGGCCCGGCCTCCTCGTCAGGCTCCTCCGTGCCGGAGGAGGGTGGCAGTTCTGGACCTGCAGGCTCGATGGGGGCCGCTGCAGCGGCTGGTTGGGCGGTCATGGACCGGGTGGTGGCGCAGGCCCATTCGGGCAGCCCTAGCATCCCCAGATGCTCTCGGCGCTCCACCTGGGCCCAGGGGGAGCTCTCCAGGTCGTTCCCCAGGAGGCAGTCCACTGGAGCGTCGTCGCGGACAGTTACTTTCAGGGTGCCTGACACTCCTCCCCACTCGAAGGGGATCCGGGCCATCCGGCACATGCTTTCGGTGTTATCCGCGGTCCGGACAGGGCATAGGACATGCGGCAGGATCTGTTCGGGGGTCACCAGGTGGCAGCGGACAGTCGGTCACACTGGCCCCAGTGTCACGGAGGGCTTCGGCCCGTTGCCCATTGATGGTGACCCACTGCTGGTACTTCTGGGTGTTGCTCGGGATGGGGGCTCGGGGCACCATTTCTCGGGTGCCCAGGCATACGAGTGACATGGCAGCCGGTTCCCACTCGGGGGACCCGACGTCGCGGTTTTCCTCCTCTTCTTCTCCTTCCCCCAGGGCTGCGGCGGCTATTTGTCGGGGAGGGGGCCCAGCGGTCCCGTTTCGTCGGTTCACGGGGCAGGCCGGGTCGCTCGCATAGTGGCCTGTCTGTTGGCAGCCGAAGCAGGTCACTGTTGGTCGGGGTCCAGGCCTGGCGATGGTGGTCCCCCTACGGACCAGGGTCGGGGACGTGTAGTTGGCGGCTTGGCCTCGTGGCGGGCTTCGGGGCGGCCCGGCCGGGAATTCTCGACTGCGGTGGGGCCCTCCTCCCCCGCCCCGCTGGCGAGGAGGTCCCGTGGGACTCCGTTGGTAGTCCCCCACGGGGTTCCGGGGGACCCGGGTGTTGACTCATCGGTCGGCTTCGGTGGCGAGCTTCCGGGGCTCGGTCAGTTTGCTGTCAAGGAGGTGTTGCCTTAGTTCGACAAAGCAGTTGTTGGCGAGGTGCTCCCAGACAATGAGGTCGAACAGTTCGTTGTACGAGGTGACCTTGCTCCCTCTTATCCACCCTTCAAAGGCTCTGCTGAAGAAGTCCACGTATTCGACCCATGTGGTACCGGGGAGCTTCTTGCAGTCCCGGAAGCGCTGCCGGTACATCTCGGCTGATAGTCCGTAGCGGGTGAGTAGGGCCTCTTTCATGTGGTCGTACGAGGTCATCACCGCGTCGGGGAGTTACAGCAGGGTATCCCGGCCCTCGCTGAGGAACCTCCCCCATAGGCCGTCACCCCAATCCTTCCAGGGTACCCGATGGGAGGTCATGGATACCTCGTATGCTCGGAACCATTGCTGGATGTCGTCGTTTTTATAGTACTCTTTGACGACATCCTTGGGGATATGAACCTTTGGCTCGGTCAGTGGCAGAGCGTCCCGGGATCCGGGGGTGCTGGCCTCCCCCGTTTTGGATTTCAGTTCGAGTTCCTTGAGGCCCCTCTCGTGCTCGAGGATTAGCCGTTTCTCTTCTAGTTCTCAATGCCGTTTCTTTTCTTCGATTTCCTCCTGCAGCCGTAGTTGCTCCAAGGCCAACTTTTTCTCCGCCAGCAGGAGTTCACCGTCCAGCCGGAGTCGTGCGAGTTCCATTTCGTGTGTCCGGACCCTCTCCCGTTCTCGCATTTCTTCGTGGGATAGGCCGGCTTCCGGGATGCTTCGTCCCCCATCTGCCGGGGTCATGGTCGGCGGCAGGTTTTCGTCCCGGGCCGAGGTCCCTTTGCCTTGGGGTGGAGTGGCCTCGGATTCTGCCCAGACTTTCAGGGCTTTCTGCATTTCTTCCTTGGTGCCCAATCCTGTAGTTGGGATCCCTTTGTCCTTGCAGAATTGTTTCAATTCTTTGTGGGTGTATTCTTCCAACCTTTCTTGCTGGAAGGTTGCGGCCACGGTTGTTTCTTGGCTGCTCATGGTTCTCTTTCTTTTTCCGTCTGGTTAAGCAGCGGGTGCGTTACTTGCCTGTACGATTGCGTCTGGCTCGGATCCCGTCGCTGGCCACCAAATGTTGGAGGGAGGACCACCGGGGAGTCAGGAGGACCACTCCAGGGCACCTTCCTACCGCAAAGTTATAGCCGAGCGCCGCTGAGAAGCCTCCTAGGAGAGGTCTTTCTCCTATGATCGTACTAGGCCCAGTAACACCACCACACAGGACTCCGTATCAGTTGCTTATCTAGGTACTTTATCAATAGTAGCACATTCGAAATATTTACAGGGGGATCGAGAGATCCAGAAAGAGTCTCAATGTCTTTGTAGGGACAGGGTAGCGGGACAGTCTTAGTACCAGCCTGGTACGGGGAAGCTCTGCGCCAGACCTTGCGTTAGGCCGAAGGGGGCTCCGGGGACCGGAGCGGCAGGTGCTGGTCTCAAAGCAGCTCGGACGGGGAGAGCCGCGACGGTGTCTGCAGGGCTCGGGTGGTAGTTCCGCTTGGGTCGAGCCGCGACACAGTCAGCAGGGCTCCGGTAGTAGGTCCGCTTCGGTCGAGCCGCGACGAGGTCAGCTGGGCTCTGATGGCAAGTTCAACAAGGTCGGGCCGCGACAGCGTCAGCAGGGCCCCAAAGGTTCGTGAAGGTCTTTAAGCACGGTGGAGCCGCGACGTAGTCAGCAGGGCTCAGAGCGTGGTTCCAGGATGAGTCTTTCTCCGTAGGGTCATCCGCGATCCGATCAGCAGGGCTCTTGACTCCGGTATACAACTGCCGTCCTGTTGCAGGGTCGCCCCAGATATAGGTCTGGAGCCCTTTGATGTCCGGACCCTTGCGCCCGGGGGGGGCGGAGAGGCCGGGTCGGGAGTGGCCAGACGCTCAGCAGGAGTGGCGCCAGGCCCAGGAGAGCTGTGGGGCGATCGCACCTAGGTGTGGGAGGACGGTTGGGGGTCCCATCGATACTGCCCTCCGCCGGGAGTGGGGAAGTGTTCACGTGGTACCCCCTGGCCAGTTGTTGGTGCCTTGATGTCAGGGCTTGCTGGGGCCGAGGCCGGGTTGAGCGGGGTCACGTAGGCTGGTGCGCAGAGTCACGTACAATCCAAAATGGAGGAGCCCCAAGGTGCAGGGGACCTCGTGCGGCTTGGCGAGGGGGAACAGGACCACGCCACGAGGCCGGCTCCAACATGGGGCTTCTTGGAATTGATACGATTCCAGAAGCCTCGTCCCAGCTCCGCCTTCAGCTGTGATTCGTGCGCGTCGTTTGGCGTCACGAATTATGCCAAAGGCAGTGCAATGATTTCACTGAAGGCATGTCAGTCCCTCATTGTTGCCACCTTGTCTCCTTTGATCCATGCCATGCGGGATTGGATCGTTTACTTGCGGAGGGACACGGCCTCCTTCAATTACTCAGTAAGCACTATATAATTTTTAGGGTAAGTGAGGGCGGCCCTACTGCCCCTATGGGGCTTGCTCCTAATCCTGGTGCACTTCTGTCGTTATGCATAATCCTGGTGCGCTTCTGTCGTTTTGTATTATGTTGCGAGGTGTGTTTGTTTCATGTGAGCGTTTTGTTTCTAGTAGTGCCCTGTCCGTGAATTTTCGCACCCCCTCCCCCCGCACACACTCCGCTGTCCGTGCCTTTCCAGCCCCCTCTTGCCCCCCTCCACTGCCATTTCAAATGCTTGTTCGCACCCCCCCGCCCGCACTCCGTGAATTTTCGCACCCCCCGCACGCACTCCGCTATCCGTGCCTTTCCAGCCCCCTCTTGCCCCCCTCCACCGCCACTTCAAATGCTTTTTAGAAGTTGCGTTGGTCGATTCTGTATAGGAGCCCTTAAGGTGGTCCTGGGAACCATTATTTCTCCCAGCCTCGCACACGGAAACATGAGTGTGTATGTGTGTGTATGCCTGTGTGTTTGTGTCCATGTGTGGGCCATCTGTGTGTGTGCCTGTGTGTGTGTGCGCGCATGCGTGTGTGCGAATCTGTGTGCGTGTGCATCTGTGTGTGCGAGTATGGGTCTGCATCTGTGTGTATGTGTGCATGCCTGTGTATATGAGTGCATCTGTGTGTGTGTGCGTGCCTGCTTGTGTAGTGGAAACATGCATTCTATTTCTCTTCTTATGGGACCTTGTTTTCTAGTGTCCTCGGTCACATACTGTTAATATTTCATAAAAATGCACATGATTTGCCAAACAAATCTGTAAACCTGCACCGGTAGGTTTACTCCTACGCGTGGAAGTATACGTATACATTTTTGGTAATTCTCATACAATTCTTTAAGTACTGGTGGGACGCTGCGAAAGGTGAAGCTTTCCCATGATGCTGGCAAGCGTAAACTGTTTTGCACACATAATTGTGTATAGTTTACAATTATGTGTGTGCATATGTTTACCTATGACATTCACAATTGCTAATTTGTTTACTCTTCACTGAAAAAAACATTATTCCTACGATGAAAAATCCCTGTCCTTACTGCTAACAATTTTTTTTGAATTCCACTTTGAAACAAACTCATCCCTGCCCTAGACTACAGTCAATTTCTGAAAGTTTTGAGTTTGGAAATAAGCACAGAAAATATTTGTGTACATCCAGAACCTCACAACTTTGTGGATGTGCACAGTATTTCAACAACTTCATCACCTTAGAGCACGCACTCCCCTCCCACGAGAGCAAACTTACTGCTGCGTAACATTGTAAAATATTGGGGTAACATCACTTGTGAGCTAATGGAGGTACCAGTGTAAATTCATATATCGTGAATACTAAACAACGATGTGCACTCTGCATGTGTACACAGAGTTTATACGTCCAAAGCGTTGTAAGGCTGTACCTAAAATTATAACTAATACATTAAGGTCCACGGTAAAACACTCAAAACAAATAGCCCGCAACTGTAAAAAAATACAGAAATGTCTTCACATACGCTTAACACATAGATTTAAAGTAATTTCTAAAGTCCGTAACTTTTTATTTCTTGTTATAGTTAAAGATAGACCGCAATAATATTTCTTACTAAAAAAAAAAATCCTCCATTTTCAAAGAATTTCAGGAATACTCCTGGGAAACTACAACTGTCTCAGATTACCAAGAGGGTTTGCCGTGGATATCTGATTAGGTACACAGACTGTGCAAATGTGCATTCCCTCTCTCAGAAACAGGAAAGAGCTGGCATACATCTTCCTGTGGTTGAACTGGGTCTGTGCTCCCATCACATTTGTGGTTGTTCACAGACATCAGTTAGGGGCAGACATGTGCCACCCGGGGCTTGGCCCGTGGTGGCCCTGACACTGGTTTTTCTAACCCTGCTCTTGAGGGTCATGAAGCTGCGACAGGAACAAATATTAAGTAATCCAGGCTACTTTTAGTAGTGTACACTCCTTCCATTTCTGTGGCACCTCAGCTGCAAATATGAAGCAGCTTTGGGACTAAAGGCTGCAAAAGGGGGTCATCCATGTAATGGTATCAAGACCAGAGGTTGTATTGTCACTTCCACTGCGCCTGGCGTTTTGCTGCAATGACGTCTGAGGCGTTGTCTCCTTCCGTTCCATTCTAAAACAAGTATCGAAAATGCAATAGGTCTCGCCTTTGATTAAGTTAAAGCCATTTGCTTTGCTAATGGTATTGTGTAGCAAAGCAAATGGCTTTTTTACTTTTAGCGCGAGGCGCGTGCGCTAATTGCAACGTAGACAAAATTGCCTGTCTTCTCCTCTTACAAATATTGAAGCTCCTTAAACAGGTCTGACATTAGTCTTGCGACAGAATGTTTCCATTAGTAAAGCAATTTAGCATTTTAGAGGATATTTTGATTTGCAACGTGGACAAATTGCCTGTCTTCTCCTCTTACAAATATTGAAGCTCCTTAAACAGGTCTGACATTAGTCTTGCGACAGAATGTTGCCATTGGTAAAGCTATTTAGCGGTTTTGAGGATATTTTGTACGCAGGTTGTCTACGTTTTCCATATTTCGCTTTTTTGATTCTTATGGACTGGGGGATCGCGTTTTTTCCAGGCTGTAAAGCATGGGGTGATTTTTGGCTTGTCTCTTCCAGCACACAATAAATTGGTGTTGAGATCGCCTCTGCATGGGATGAGGTGCTATGTCTATTCCCAAAATGTTACTGAAGGCTGCCTCTACTTCAACGGCTCATGATTCACACAAAAAAATCAACAAACTAAAAAGACGAATCCCAGCATGCCCCTTTACCTTCCACTCAGACAGTAACCAAATACTCGCTCTCTGCTACTCACTCTCTACTACTCACTCTCTACTACTCACTCTCTACTACTCTCTCTCTTCTACTCTCTCTCTTCTACTCACTCTCTACTACTCACTCTCTACTACTCACTCTCTACTATTCACTCTACTACTCTCTACTACTCACTCTCTACTACTCACTCTCTACTACTCTCTTACTACTCTACTACTCACTCTCTACTACTCACTCTACTACTCACTCTCTACTACTCACTCTACTACTCTCTACTACTCACTCTACTACTCACTATCTAATACTCTACTACTCAATCTCTACTACTCACTCTCTAGTACTCACTCTCTACTACTCACTCTCTACTACTCACTCTTTACTACTCTCTACTACTCTCTCTACTACTCACTCTCTACTACTCTCTACTACTCACTCTACTCACTCTCTACTCACTGTCTATTACTCACTCTCTACTACTCACTCTCTACTACTGACTCTGCTCACTCTCTACTACTCTACTACTCACTCTCTACTACTCTCTACTACTCACTCTTTACTAATCTCTACTACTCTCTACTACTCTACTATCTACTACTCTCTCTCTACTACTCTCTACCACTCTCTACTACTCGCTCTCTACTACTCACTCTCTACTATTCTACTACTCACTCTCTACTACTCTCTCTCTACTACTCAGTCTCTACTATACTACTCTCTACTACTCACTCTTTACTAATCTCTACTACTCTCTCTACTACTCACTCTCTACTACTCACTCTCTACTGCTCTCTAATACTCACTCTCTACTATTCACGCTCTACTACTCTCTCTACTACTCTCTACTACTCTCTCTACTACTCACTCGCTACTAATCTCTCTCTCTACTAATCTCTACTACTCACTCTACTACTCACTCTCTACTACTTTCTACTATTCACTCTACTACTCTGCTACTCAATCTCTACTACTCTCTACTACTCTACTACTCACTCTCTACTACTCTCTCTACTACTCACTCTCTACTACTCTCTACTACTCACTCTCTTCTACTCTCTCTACTACTCACTCTCTACTGCTCTCTACTACTCACTCTCTACTACTCTCTACTACTCTACTAACTACTCACTCTCTACTACTCTCATACTCGCTACTACTCTCTACTACTCTCTACTACTCACTCTCTACTACTCTCTACTACTCACTCCACTACTCACTCTCTACTACTCTACTACTCCCTCTACTACTCACTCTCTACTACTCTCTACTACTCACTCTCTACTACTCTACTACTACTCACTATCTACTCACTGTCTACTACTCACTCTATACTCACTCTCTACTACTCTCTACTACTCACTCTCCACTACTCACACTCTACTACTCTATGTACTACTCTCTCTCTCTGCTACTCTCTCTACCACTCTCTACTACTCACTCTCTACTACTCACTCTCTACTACTCTCTACGACTCACTCTCTACTACTCACTCTCTACTACTCACTCTCTACTACTCTACTACTCTACTTCTCTCTACTATTCACTCTCTACTACACACTCTCTAGTACTCTCTCTACTATTCACTCTACTACTCACTCTCTACTACTCACTCTTTACTACTCTACTAACTCTCTACTATTCTCTCTCTACTACTCACTCTCTACTACTCACTCTCTACTACTCTCTGCTACTCACTCTACTACTCTACTAATCACTCTACTACTCTACTACTCACTGTCTACTACTCATTCTCTACTACTCACTCTCTACTACTCACTCTCTACTACTCTACTACTCACTCTCTACTACTCTCTCACTACCACTCTACTACTCACTCTCTACTACTCTCTCTACTACTCTCTACTACTCTACTACTCTCTACTATTCACGTTCTACTACTCTCTCTACTTCTCACTCTACTATGCATTCTCTACTACTCACTCTACTACTCTCTCTACTACTCACTCTCTACTACTCACTCTCTACTACTCACTCTCTACTATTCACTCTCTACTACTCACTCTACTACTCTCTGCTACTCACTCTCTACTACTCTACTACTCACTCTACTTCTCTACTACTCTCTACTACTCTACTACTCACTATCTACTCACTGTCTACTACTCAATACTACTCTCTAATACTCTACTACTCACTCTCTACTACTCTCTACTACTCACTCTACTACTCACTCTCTACTAATCTGCTACTCACTCTCTACTACTCTTTTACTCTCTACTACTCTCTAATACTCTACTACTCACTCTCTACTACTCTCTACTACTCTCTACCTACTACTCACTCTCTACTACTACTCACTGTCTACTACTCACTCTCTACTACTCTCTCACTACCACTCTACTGCTCTCTCTCTACTACTCTCTCTACTACTCTACTACTCTCTACTACTCTCTACTATTCACGCTCTACTACTCTCTACTACTCTCTACTACTCTCTCTACTACTCACTCTACTACTCACTCTCTGCTACTCACTCTCTACTATACTACTCTCTCTCTACTACTCACTCTCTACTACTCACTCTCTACTTTCTACTACTCACTCTCTAATACTCTCTACTACTCACTCTCTACTACTCTCTACTACTCTCTCTACTGCTCACTCTCTACTACTCACTCTCTACTACTCTCTACTACTCACTCTCTACTACTCACTTTCTACTACCTTCTCTCTACAACTCAATCTCTACTACTCTACTACTATCTACTACTCTCTCTCTACTACTCTCTCTCTACCACTGTACTACTCTCTACTACTCACTCTCTACTACTCTCTCTACTACTCTACTACTCTCTACTACTCTAGTACTCTCTACTACTCTCTACTATTCACGCTCTACTACTCTCTCTACTACTCACTCTACTACTCTCTGTACTACTCACTCTCTGCTACCCACTCTCTACTACTCTACTACTCTCTCTACTACTCACTCTCTACTACTCACTCTCTACTGCTCACTCTCTACTACTCTACTTTCTACTACGCACTCTCTACTACTCACTCTACTACTCACTCTCTACTACTCACTCTCTACTACTCACTCTACTCACTCTCTACTACTCACTATCTACTACTGTACTACTCGCGCTCTACTACTCATTCTCTACTGCTCACTCTCTACTGCTCACTCTACTACACTCTCTACTACTCGCTCTCTACTCTCTACCTCTCTCTCTACTACTCTCTACCTCTCTCTACGCGCACACATATGCACATATATATATATATATGCATATGCATTTATATATATGTATCTGTATATATACATATATACAAACAAGGGGTATCTCTACCTATGGATTTCAAAACGTACGATGTATCGTCTTTTTAGAGTGTCAACACTAGGACTAAAACAACAGAAGGACAAAAACATACTATTAAATATAAAGGCATAATCGAAATACAAATTTATAAAACAAAAAAAATGTAATTTTTAAATTGGATTGATACTGAAAAGATGAATTCAGTACATTTGCTGATTCGCTGTTGATACAAAGAAAACTATCAAATAAAATAAAACAAACTTATCAGGGTCCCAGATGTACTCATTCACACGCTGACTTACACATTCAAACCAAGATCATACCACACCATAGACATTAAATTCACACATTCATATATAGAAGGACATCAATAGGGACATAAAAATATATGAATGTTCAAGGTTGAGGAATTAGAGCTTGGGTGGGCCACATGTATGCGCCGACGCGCGTTTCGGTGAATGCACCGAAATGTTGGTGCCACCTTCCTCAGGGCGAACGGAGACCATAAAGTCTTAGTATGGGTTAAAGCTGGGACCTATCAAAGATAATAACAATATGTTGAGATAGCAACACAACATAATGGCATCGTTCATATAAATATATAAATCAAAAAACATATCGTACAACGGTGTTTAGTCACAAGTGTTGAACAGAGCAACCAAAAATGATTAGAAATTTTTCTCTACACAAAAAATAAGTTAAAATGCGGGTACACTAGAGAAACCAGGGGGTCACCGTGGTTCAAGAGGGAAAAACATATGCAAAAATAAGTGCAGAAACAAATCATTTAGGAAATATGTACATAATGAGAACAAATGCTTTTTTACTTTTTTCTTCTTTTTTTGTTCTTCTTCCCCACTTTCTTTTAAAATTCCACACAAGGGGGACACATAATCGCAAGAAATAATTCTTATGCCAGGGAAGGGCGGGAAAGGGAAAAAGAAGGAGGGGAGGGGAGGAAGGAAAAGGGATAGTAGGCGCTCACCTGTGGAGTCACATAGAAGGCATAAGCAGGATGGCTCAGAAAAAAACGCTCAATCGATGCGTTTGCTAGAAATGAATCTGCCGGGAAAGACAAGAATACACAAAGTGAACTAATCAAAATGAAAATGAAAAAGAAAAAGAAAAAGGAAAATGCCCAACAAGGACGCACAGACCATGAAATATTAAGGCTTCCACAATCGATCATTTAGGCGAGAATTCAAGCTATCAAAACGGCTTTTAGGACGAAGCTATGCCTCTAGATGGTTAAATAGGTGAAACTACGGTTTTAGAGCGTATTAACGGCAGAAAGCCCCTGCTGAATCACTTCCTAATGAAAAAAGAAGATAAAACGGAGAAACACAACAAAAAATATACAGAGCAGTGTTAGATGCATGTATCTATACTTCGTGGGGAGGGCCAGGGGTACAAGAGCCCAAGTAAACAGAAGGCTAAAGAAGCACTTGGTGAAATAAATATACAAATGTATACGCATTCAAAGTGACGATGGTAAGGAAAATTCACCTGAAAGGAGAGAACGCTCTCGGGATCCGGAACGGATCTCTTAACAAAAAAATACCGGAAGAAAGATAATTTGACTGTCGATCCTAAAAGGTAAATTAAGGGATTAAGTAAAGGTGACACGGGTAAGTTCAGACAGGCAAAGGAAAATGAAAAAGGATGCATAATAAAGAATTCTACCTGAATGGAACGGGTGTTTTAGAGGGCCATGGAAAGATAATGCGGATGCATCGTTGTGAGAGCCAACAGAAATGCTTGTCGTGAACAGAACTATAAGGGTAGATGAAAAATAATGTGTAAAGAAAATATAGCAATCAAAGCGTATCATGCGCTAAGTTAAAGAAAAAGATAGAAAGAAAGGTCGCGTCTGATGGGCGTACCTGATAAGGCGCGAGTTTAAGCGGTGTGCGTTCAATCCAGAGGGCTCCAAGCGGATAGCAAAAGCCTCAGGTGAAAAGGATTGGTCCGGGGAGCACACGCGGTGTTCAAAAGGCGTTTAAATAGGCCAATGGACTAGCGCGTCACGGGTGGATGGGAGGGAGAAAATTGAAAACGTCATCAGAGATAAGGGGGAAGAGAGCGAGTCTTTCTTGATCGAAGCGCCGAGCAGCGAAATAAACAGAAACTATACAAATATAGCATAATGACAGCACTATGAAGAGAAATGCTGTGAACTGGCAGAGAACAGGAGTCCAAGGTGTATATGAACGAAGGTAGAGAAAATGATACAAATGGGTGAATTAGTCAGTAGGAAGAAAAATATGTTAAAGCAGCAAACTAAGTGTGCCGATAAGGGGCCTATAAAGAGAGTCTCATGGGATAAGCCAAATGGAACAGGTGGCAACAATTGCAGCACTGAAAAAATAATAATAATAAAGCTACATTTCGCGTAACAACTGTGCATAGTTTCCTGCATAGAGGCAAAGATGTATAAACAATGAGGGATTCAGAAAGAGGTTTAACAAATGGCATTTTCCCAAGGTAGGGATTCGTTCAGACCTTTGTCCTTAGATTTAAGTACAAATATCCAAAAGACTTCACGTTTCCTACGTACATTATTGTTGTCGGTTCCTCTTTGTGCGCGGATCTTTTCCAAAATCGTCCAGCGAAGGTCAGCTTCTGAGTGGCCCTTTTGAACCCAATGATCTACCAAGGGGGCTCCATGTTTGAATCGTCTGATGTTAGATTTGTGTTCACCTATTCGTATCCTTACTTCTCTAGCAGTTTCGCCTACATAGGTGAGAGAGCAAGGGCATTGGATTACATAGATGCAGTTGGGAGTCCTGCAGTTGGTCATGTCTTTCATGTTGACCTTGAAGTCATTTATGAAGATATTATCACCAACTATGGCATGGGCACATGCATGGCACGTGCCACATTTGTGATTGCCTTTGATAGGCGCAGATCCCTCAATGGACTTTTGCGTCCAGCCTTTAGGTTCAGGCTGCTTTGCTTTGACTATCCAGTTTCGCAAGTTTTTATTTCTGCGGAATGCAAAAAGAGGTTTGGGGATGTGGGTGCTTTCCGAGTCTAGGTTGAGTAAATGCCATTGTGAATTTACAATTTGCCTGATTTTGTTATTCATCACAGAATGTTTAGTAACACAGACTAACTTGTCTGGCTGGTTTTGTGATTTGGGTTGAAACATAGAGTCACGGTTGTAGTAGCGGGCTCTCTTGAGGACGTTCTTTACCATTCTGCGGGGGTATCCTCTTTGAATGAATTTCTCTTTCATAATTTCGGCATAGGCGAGATAGTCATTGATAGTAGTGCAATTTCTACGCAAGCGTAGGAACTGACTGAAAGGTATTCCATCTTTCTGGCTTCTCGGATGGAAACTATCGAAATGGAGGAGTGTGTTCCTGGCATTAGGTTTCGTGTATAGAGAGATACAAAGTTTGGATTCCCGATGTTCAACCCAGACGTCAAGGAATTCTAATTTGGTTGTACTCGTGTGCGCAGTAAATCTAAGGTTGACGTCTACTGCGTTAATCCATTCGATGTACTCATCCAGGGAAACCTGGTCACCGGTCCAAATGAAGAAAATATCGTCAATGTACCGGGACCAAAGACGCATGTTCTCGAAGAAAGGGGCAATTTCATTGTAGATGTTACATTGCTCGAAATGCCCCATATATAGACAGGCCACGCTCGGGGCACAGGCCGCCCCCATGCTGACTCCCTAGACCTGTTGGTAATAGTTTCCATCGTACTCAAAGAAGTTTTCTTCCAGCACTATAGTCAGACACCGAGCTAGGAATCTACCATTGTGTAGGGTTGGATCTTTTTGAATAATGTTGGTCACAACTCTGCAGGCCTCTGTCTGGGGGATGTTCGAATACAGAGATTCAACATCAAGTGTGACCAAAATTTCCTGTAGAGGATTGTAGTGCAGACCTTCCAGCTTTGAGATGAAATGTCCTGTGTCCTTAACATATGAGCGCAGGGATTCCACCATAGGTTGTAGGAATTTGTCGATGTATTTTGATAGTGGTTCGGTAGCAGAGCCAATGGTGGAAACTATAGGTCTCAGGGGGGGATTGGTCGGATCTTTGTGTGTCTTCGGAATTCCATAGATAATAGGGATATGAGTGTGTGTTGGAGTAAGGAATTGTGCTTCTAAGGTGTAAATTTCTCCTCAACCGCTTGTTCAACTTCATGTAGAATTCTGCGTTTCACCCTAGTTTCTGGGTTGGAAATGATCTTAAGATAGTATCTCGGGGATCCAAGAAGGTCCAGCATGATCTCCCTGTAGTTTTTGCTGTCAAAAATCACAATGCCCCCTCCCTTGTCTCAGGGATTGACAGTAAGATCCTTGTTGGTTCTGAGAGATTTAAGGGCAGTATTTTCTTCTTTGGTAATGTTATATGTAGGAGTAGGGACAAATTTGATTGCCTTCTGTACCTTATTCAGGACAGCTTTTTCGAAAAGACTGACCTCCATGCCAACCATGTCGAGTCCTGGCGTAAAGGAGGAAGGTGGTTTAAAGCCTGAATAATTATCAGAAGCGGTGGGCAAAGTTCTATCTGCAAAGTATTTTTTCAATCTAACTTTGCGAAAGAAAGTATGTAGGTCTCTAAGGAGTTCAAATTTATTGATGCCAACAGATGGTACAAAAGATAGGACTTTAGAGAGCAGAGACACAGTAGAACAATCTATGGATAAAGATGAAAGATTGAAAACCGGGATTCTGTTTATGTCCTCCAGTACTGTCGTTGGCGAGTCTGGATGTATCTTTGTGGAGGAGCTTGTTCCTGATATTGATTCCTGTATAGTGGATTCGAAGCTGAATCCTGGTATTGTCCTCTGTATGGAGAGTTCAGAGGTTGGTTTTGGAAGCGAATCTGGAATCTGGGGCGGAAATTGCCCCGGCGATTGCCTAAAAAACGATTTTCTGAAATCGGTCTATCTGATATCTGTCTGGGTTGTGGGTTGCTGTATGATGGGCCTTCACTATCTGAGTCTGTGGTATCAGAAAAAGTGATGACCCTCTTATGGCCCCAAGAGGAATACGCGCTATTAGCGGTGTTATCTACGTTATTGGAATAGAAGTTCTCGGTTAAAAATGGATAGACACGTTCTTGCGAGAAATTCCTAATATCCTTTCTCAATTTTTCGTTTTTTCTCTTGAGGAGGTATTCATTGAAGGAGTCGAGTTCAATCTGGATTTCTTCTAGTTTCTTCTTGCCTTCTTCTACACTGAGTGTTTGTTTAAGTTTCTCCTCGAGTTCACAGATTTCCTTATTCAGTAAATCAATGACTTCTCTAGCCGTTTCTATTATCAGAATCATCCAGTCCCTGGAACATCAGTTGGAAATAAGCGACCACTTTTCCAGGAACTGTCTGATTTCGACAAAGAGGCCTGGGATGTTTCTAACTCGTAGCCCAATTGGGATGGCACCAGCCTTTAGATATTCAAGCATGAACTTGGCATGCGACTCTGTGCGCTTAGTTTTTTCTTTAGATTGAATAATTTGGTCCATTCTTCGTTGGGGCCTCTGGAAAGGGTGAAAGGTCGGTCCCCTTCTGAGGTCTGCCCTAGAAGATGAGCAAAATCTTCGTCCGAAAAACCGAAGGACTTAATACTGTCCATGGAATAAAATCGATGGAAAGAAGGAAAATCCTAGGGAAAGGAGGGTGAAGAAGGCCGAAGAAAGGTTCTACAGACAAAATTCCGGGATTAGCTTTCGAAGGTATTCAGACGGTCTACTGCGCTCACTGGCTGGATGAAAGCAAGGGGGCAAGCTAAGGCAGGATGCTAGAGAGAAGGGTAAAATGATAAAAGGACACGTGGTGGCGGGGCAGGGAAAGAAGGGGAAGGGAAAAGGTAGGAAAGGAATAGGGGGGGAAAAAGGAGTAATAACAGGAATCTAGTTTAGCCGGGTAGGGATAAAAGTATTTTTTATATCCAAAGAAACCCCACGGCGTCAAGGGCCGGGAAAAATTGAACCAATACAACAAGGGAAACCCCTGCAAAATAAATGTAGGTAGAGATTCAGGGGAAAATGCAGAGTAAATACAAACAAGGGGTATCTCTACCTATGGATTTCAAAACGTACTATGTATCGTCTTTTTAGAGTGTCAACACTAGGACTAAAACAACAGAAGTACAAAAACATACTATTAAATACAAAGGCATATTCGAAATACAAATTTATTTAAAAAAAATTTAATTTTTATATTGGATTGATACTGAAAAGATGAATTCAGTACATTTGCTGATTCGCTGTTGATACAAAGAAAACTATCAAATAAAATAAAACAAACTTATCAGGGTCCCAGATGTACTCATTCACACGCTGACTTACACATTCAAACCAAGATCATACCACACCATAGACATTAAATTCACACATTCACATATACAAGGAAATCAATATGGACATAAAAATATATGAATGTTCAAGGTTGAGGAATTAGGGCTTGGGTGGGCCACATGTATGCGCCGACGCGCGTTTCGGTGAATGCACCGAAATGTTGGTGCCACCTTCCTCAGGGCGAACGGAGACCATAAAGTCTTCGTATGGGTTAAAGCTGGGACCTATCAAAGATAATAACAATATGTTGAGATAGCAACACAACATAATGGCATCGTTCATATAAATCAAAAAACATATCGTACAACGGTGTTTAGTCACAAGTGTTGAACAGAGCAACCAAAAATGATTAGAAATTTTTCTCTACACAAAAAATAAGTTAAAATGCGGTTACACTAGAGAAACCAGGGGGTCACCGTGGTTCAAGAGGGAAAAACATATGCAGAAATAAGTGCAGAAAAAAATCAATTAGGATATATGTACATAATGAGAACAAATGCTTTTTTACTTTTTTCTTCTTTTTTTTGTTCTTCTTCTCCACTTTTTTTTTAAATTCCACACAAGGGGGACACATAATCGCAAGAAATAATTCTTATGCCAGGGAAGGGCGGGAAAGGGAAAAAGAGGAGGGGGGGGAAAGGAAAAGGGATAGTAGGCGCTCACCTGTGGAGTCACATAGAAGGCATAAGCAGGATGGCTAAGAAAAAACGCTCAATCGATGCGTTTGCTAGAAATGAATCTGCCGGGAAAGACAAGAATACACAAAGTGAACTAATCAAAATGAAAAAGAAAAAGGAAGACACCCAACAAGGACGCACAGACCATGAAATATTAAGGCTTCCACAATCGATCATTTAGGCGAGAATTCAAGCTATCAAAACGGCTTTTAGGCCGAAGCTATGCCTCTAGATGGTTAAATAGGTGAAACAATACGGTTTTAGAGCGTATTAACGGCAGAAAGCCCCTGCTGAATCACTTCCTAATGAAAAAAGAAGATAAAATGGAGAAACACAACAAAAAATATACAGAGCAGTGTTAGATGCATGTATCTATACTTCGTGGGGAGGGCCAGGGGTACAAGAGCCCAAGTAAACAGAAGGCTAAAGAAGCACTTGGTGAAATAAATATACAAATGTATACGCATTCAAAGTGACGATGGTAAGGAAAATTCACCTGAAAGGAGAGAACGCTCTCGGGATCCGGGATGGATCTCTTAACAAAAAAATACCGGAAGAGAGATAATTTGACTGCCGATCCTAAAAGGTAAATTAAGGGATTAAGTAAAAGTGACACAGGTAAGTTCAGACAGGCAAAGGAAAATGAAAAAGGATGCATAATAACAAACTCTACCTGAATGGAACGGGTGCTTTAGAGGGCCATGGAAAGATAATGCGGATGCATCGTTGTGAGAGCCAACAGAAATGCTTGTCGTGAACAGAACTATAAGGGTAGATGAAAAATAATGTGTAAAGAAAAAATAGCAATCAAAGCGTATCATTCGCTAAGTTAAAGAAAAAGATAGAAAGAAAGGTCGCGTCTGATGGGCGTACCTGATAAGGCGCGAGTTTAAGCGGTGTGCGTTCAATCCAGAGGGCTCCAAGCGGATAGCAAAAGCCTCAGGTGAAAAGGATCGGTCCGGGGAGCACACGCGGTGTTCAAAAGCGTTTAAATAGGCCAATGGACTAGCGCGTCACGGGTGGATGGGAGGGAGAAAATTGAAAACGTCATCAGAGAAAGGGGGAGGAGAGCGAGTCTTTCTTGATCGAAGCGCCGGGCAGCGAAATAAACAGAAAGTATACAAATATAGCATAATGACAGCACTATGAAGAGAAATGCTGTGAACTGGCAGAGAACAGGAGTCCAAGGTGTATATGAACGAAGGTAGAGAAAATTATACAAATGGGTGAATTAGTCTGTAGGAAGAAAAATATGTTAAAGCAGCAAACTAAGCGTGCCGATAAGGAGCCTATAAAGAGAGTCTCATGGGATAAGCCAAATTGAACAGGTGGCAACAATTGCAGCACTATACATATATAAACATATAATACATCTGCATATCTATATAAAATACAAATATAAATGCATGTATACATATATATATACATATATGCATACATATGCATGTTATGTACATGAAAGTTTGAAAAACACTAATAAAAGCAAAACTAAAAAGCCACAAACAGAATTGCGTTAACTTAAACGAGGGCGAGACCTATGGCATTTTCAATGCTTATTTTACTTGCAGGCTGTTTACATTTGTGCAAGCAGTATTGTCTTCATTCTATTAGGCTACACTGAAATAGGGTCTGCTCTAGTAGTGCCGAGAAACTTGACAATCAATCAACAGGTTCCAATCATTTACAGGACAAATGCATATATAAAACATGCGCATATACTGTATTATCCAGTGAATACATCATTTCACTATAAAGTGGCGCTACGTTAGTCATACGTTTGTTTTCCTGAACTCACTCCCTGGAATTTCTGATTTTATTTCCATTATCCAATTACAACCGGATAATCTATCTTTTTAGGAACATTTATATGTATTTAAAAACATGGAGTCTTTAAAATAATTTAGCAGAAAAACGTTATTTGCTTTTACAAAATATACCTACTGCATTCCTTTATAGGCACATAAACACCAGCCCACGCTGTGTATATTGAATTTATAGTTTAGAGAGCATTACATTTGAAGTTTGCTGAAAACTGGCTAAATTAGCATGCGATTTACTGAAATATATATATTTTGGAGATGCTACTTTCTCTCTGCAAATGTCTAATTATAGAAAGTTCCAGGATTTTTTTCCAGCCGGACCCAGCTACACTGGAAGAATGCAAAAGGTTAATCACTGCGGAAATAAGGAGAGAAGGTGACGCGAGTTAATCACATCAGCTGTTTGCGATGGAACAACACTACACAAAGGCAGCGCTGGGCACTATTTACTGCATCCTGGGACATTCCGACATGAAAGGAAGACTCTGGAAGATGGTGGTCGATGCGCGCGCTAGCGACGGAGACTAAAGGGGTATCTCGCACTTATTTTATCTACAAATGCAGTGTATTTGTAAACGCTCAGCGGAACAGCTAGGTGCATTTTTTTGTTGTACACGTGGTGACAGTCTGTAAACACTATGTATCGAACATTTTGAAGGAGTAGGAGGAAGGCGACGGGGCCAAGATTACAGAGCGCAAAGCAAGAGGGAAACAAACGAGGGAGCGCACGCGCGAGAGTGAGCAGCCCATCTGTTTCAAAACAGATGCAGCCCGTGCGGGTAACCGCAAGCATTAGGCCGTGGGTGTCAACATTAGGACAAGAAGGTGGGGCAAAAAGACGCCTTTGGCCAATTGCATGCTGTCTTTTTACAAAGACGCACGCAAAGGCCAATGGAATGTCAGGACTTCGAGCATGAGCTTGCTCTCTCGTGCGCGAAGTGCTGGTCAGCTCCTAGAGGCCCTCTCCTTAGAGCAGCACATGCGCGCTGCGCTAAGGCCCGACCTTAAAAGGGTGGCGCGTACACAAAAAAAGCGTATTAGAAGCAAGGCAAGCAGCTGTAAATAGGGCTCGGTTTAACATATTCAAGCAGATAAACCGTTCCCTGCCAGACAGCGAGGGCTTGAAGAGAAAAAAATGCACAGGTCTGGTAGAAAACACAAGAAGGCGTGCAGAGAGGACACCGGTAAAAGGGCAATTCATGGCCCTGGCTGCATCTCCGGCTGACAACAGATAGTACCACATTACTCACAGCAGTGTCAGGGATTTTGGGGGGTGTGGGAGGTATGAAACAGCTGTCAGTGGGGTGGTGAAGAGAAGTCTCCATGCCAGAAAGTAGCCTTGGGACCGCCCGGCTGCACAGTTATCCTGGTCTGTGTGTGCAGTATGTACCTGCCTCCCTTCATTCTCAATATTTACAGTTACATCAAACCATGTAACTGAGAAGCAACTATAAAATTGAAGGAAAAAAACTATTTCTATCAGGATTAGCGTCACGTGTCCATCAGGCAATAGTCTCGGGCCGCCCGGGCTTCATTGTCAACATGGAGCAGTCCCAGCTTGTTTCAGCTGCCTCTGAATATAAGGCTTAGGACTAGGGATAGGTCTTGAGGATGTCACGTGACACAGATGACACCCAATGGGAGAGCAAGTATGTTCTGAGACGCTGACTTCCAGGAAATCCCTATTGTGCTACGGAGCTCCTGAATCTGCAAAGATCTGATGTAAAACAGCAATATTTAAAACATAAAGCATTTAAAATAACATTTGTTCTTAACTTTTGTACCGTGAAAACACTGCTGGGGAAAGTTAATTCCATTTGGAACTTTAAGAGAGTTAGCACATTGTAAGAGAAAAAGGAACATAAGCTGCGATCTAAAACTCCCCTTCACCTTCAATGCATGCATGCGCCCGCAGCAGGAGGAATAACCAACACTGCTGCAGGGAGTGCGCCGCGATGTCACCTCAGTTGTTGATTTGTTTGAGGCACTGACAGACGTGCATCATGGCGAGGCTGCAGGGAGTGGGCACCACCCAGCAGGAAACAAGTAGTGCACGATACTAACCTATATGGCCCATTGTGCACTAATGCACATAACAGGGCCAGTCGCCGAGGCGTGACTAAACCAGCAGAAGGAAGGCCTGTCACGTGGCCGGTGGGGACATTGTCAACATCACTAATTTAGCATGAGCCCTGCAGTCATTATACAGCTTTGCGCACGTTACTAGATGACTTTATTTTTGCAAACAAATTTGTTCGAGCCTTTCACATGAGAACTGTCGGCTGTGTTCGTTCTCTGCCTGTTCCTGGAATTTAGTCTGAACATTGCAAGCAAGGTCAATAAACAATGCCCCTTGTTATTCTGTTCTGATCAGGCCCTAGGGCCTAAACAAAGCATACCAAGGCAGCTGTTGTTGCAAACTTGTATTTTGATATTATGGGGATACATGCATAGGGAGCTTTCCAGGGAGAAGAGCGAGACAACACCTACGATGTAGCTCTACCATCTAGAGGCTAAGTTATGAGGTCTGCTGATAAAGCCCAGAGATCTTCTAATATATAATAATACTTCTTCTTAGCAAGAAGAGGGAGGTTAGGCTCTACAGTCTTTTCTCTATTGTCTTTTCATTATGACATCTACCTTCATATGGACTTGCTGCTACGCTAACGATATTTGTACTATGCATTTCCTGCTTGTTGTGGCACGTATACCGCTTGTTAGGGCACGTTAGTTAAAATAAATATCTTAAACAGTTTTGTGTCTCTGTCAGATCTTATTGTGGACAAGTACAAGAGAGTGAGCGAAAGGGTGTGTCTTGTAACCGTGATTACTGAGAGACCTGGGAGTGTTGTGTTCTGGGGTGTCTAATCATTTGCTTCTCTGTGAGTGAGTAGGAGAGCGAGTGAGACTCTATGTCTAGTCGGTCCTAGGCTCGTGGGCACTAAGTTGGGAGGAAGACCCAGTCCCTATACACCAAGGTCCTATAATCCTGCGCATAGATCTGCGTTTGTGCATAAACCCTGCACCATTGCGCCCCATGTTTGGTCGGGTACTTATTCACGGGACCCCTGAGTAGTGCTTGTCTGCAGTATCTTCTCACCGGTTTCTGGAGACGTCCGTGGTAGAGGGGCTTAATCTCCTATATTTGTGTTTTATGGGTTTTTGAAGCTTGAAAGGTTTTGTTTCTCTGTGTCTGAACCCGGTTTTGTGCTACCGTTCTTCTGTTTTTATTCTGTTCTATTTTTATAATGACAGTCGCTATCGTGGCACCTAACCGCGCGGTGGTTACAGCATTTTTGATTCAACGTGGTGTCCCTAATGCGGGGGTGTCCTTTATCTTTGTTGTTGAAGCGGATGCAGCTTTCCGCTTAGTTATTTTATTCATGGGTTTGTTTCATGAATACACAGCTGCAGTGCCGCGGAATTATCGCCCATATGCATAACTTGAAGTTCCTTTGATGGCCTGTGAGCATACCATCTGGTTTAATGGTGCCTTTCCTCACCCTGTTTCTGTGGTCTGCTTATGCCCTTTATCAGTTGATGGGACCATTTGGCCTATTTTGGCAGGTTTTACACCACATGCAAATTATCTTAATGTTACACTCGCAGAGCTGCGTCAGTTACATACAACATTGATCCATATGCAACGAAGTGCGATTCAGTTTATGACGTGTTACATTCAAGTGGCTCTGGCTGGAGCCCCTCCTCAGCCTCCTGGACATGGTGGTGGTCTTGTCATTAGTCCCATCATGATTAATTCAGTGATGGGCAAGTGTCCTCAGAATAGGATTGATCTGCCATATTGGCTAGCTGAAACATTTGAACAATTTGAGGCTGTTTTTCCTCATGCTACTCCTGTTGAAAAACACAGGATCCTAAAAATGAGTTTACCAAGTGGTATTGTTCCTGCTGTAGCTGATTGCACCACCTTTGGGACGGTCTTTGCTTTGGTGTATACACAGTGCTTTGGCACTCCCACCATGAGCGTTCTACCGAGCATTTTGAAAAAAGGTTCCAGATTAACACAGGGCTGATCCAGCCCTGGAATTAGGGATGAGATTAGTGGGCATGTTCCCTATTGTTTACGATATGGTTCTGGCCAATATCAAAGATGAGGCCATTTGCTTGCAAGTACGAATACGCCACTGCCTGGCGACAGTGGCGGAAGTTGATTGGCTGTGGCATTTGCCGATTATTATTGCTGATGTGTATACATCATTAGGACGCAATAGTTTGGGAGTTAAACCTTTTACTCAAGTACAAAATAAGCCTCCTCCTGAGAAGGAGGGTCGTCCTGCCTTTCCTAAAAAGGCTTGGAATAAAAATCATCGCCAACAACATTAGAAGCCTGGTTCACGTGCTGGCTTGCCACCACCTGGCGCTTCTGAACGTAGATATGATTTGAGCGACCGCTCTAAAATGAAGACACCTGAGAGGTTTCAGGTTCCTGATCCTCGTTCTCCTCGTTCCTTTCAGGAATCGTCGATTAACAGTTTGGTGGGGGAGAGTGACAGGATCGCAGACAAGGCGAGTCTACGCAGACACGACGAGACCTGCAGTGCCAGTTTGACGTGAAATCCAAACCGAAGGGGCCACCTCCATATTGATCCCCTTTTCAGAAGGCACATTATGCCTCAGACGGTAAAAACCCTGCTCCTCGACAGGAGAGGGGCAGTGACCCTCCTCGACAGCACGGCAGAGATTACCATAGTGCGGCAGACACTCTACCAGCATCTGGAAGTGGAAGCGGAAGCATCAGACACTTTCATTACAGTGGAAACAGCTGATACTCGAGTTATGCCCCCTATTAGGCTAAATTAATTTGGCCTCCAAATTGAAGGAGATATTAAACGCACTATTAAGGCTGTTTTTTGGGAAAACCTCACTTCTTCCTATGACATTTTGTTGGCGGAGGTTAATTGGCCTCCACCTTTTATCAGAGATTCCTCTAGATCTAGAGGGGAAGAGGTTATTCTTCCTAGTTTTTCACAATATGTACACGAAGATGACAAAATGGTTAAGCCTCTAAGTGGGCTTTGGCTTTAGCCCAGGTGTTATATCCCAATCAGGCAGGTTGGGATGAGGGTTCCCCAGTTCATATGATTCCTTTACGTTCCACACCTCAGCCCCAACCACAATATGAATGAATGAACGAATGAATTTAGACTTGTAAAAGCGCGAACTTAGCCCTAGGGCGTCAAGGCGCTGGATGCAAAGCATCAGAAGACGGTGCGAAAGGGATCATGCTCATACTGAAGAATCACGAAAAAGCCAGGTCTTTAAGGCCTTGCGAAATAATGGTAGCGAGCCCTCACTAGAAATTTCTACTGGAAGAGACGTCCACAGTTTGGGCGCCGCAGTGGAAAAGGTTCTGCCACCCCATTTAACCTTCTTAAACCTGGGAACAGTGAGTAGGTTTTTGTCCGAGGACCCAAGAGATCTGGTGGGAGCATAATGATGGACAATCGACTTGATGCCCTCGGAACCGAAGTCATAGAAGACTTCATGAGTCAGGCATAGGATCTTGAAAATTATCCTACGGTCCATCGGGAGCCAGTGCAGAAGCTTGATCGAGGCTGTAACTGAATGATGTCTAGGGAGATTAAATACCAGCCTGGCCGCAGCATTCTGCACCATCTGTAACTGATAAATAAGACCTTTATTAATGCCCAAATGAAGGGCATTGCAATAGTCCAATCTGGACGTTACCAAAGCCATGACGGCCTGCTTGCGTGCTTCGAAAGAAAGGTAGTGGGAGATCTTTCTGAGGATCCTGATGATACCGAAACAAGTGGAGACAGTCTTGTTTACCTGAAGATCCAGAGAGAGGGCATTGTCCACAATCACCCCTAAGTTCTTCCCATGAGAAACTGGACAGGGGCAGACACCAAGCGTGGCCGGCCACCAGTCACTGGACCAGATTTCCCGCTCACTCCCAAAAATCAAGACCTCGGTCTTCTCTCCATTCAGTTTCAATAAATTTTCCACCATCCAAAGGGAAATTGCCTCCATGCAGCTCCTAAAATTGAGGGCAGAATCTTTTACAGTATGCGTTATGGAGACCATTATTTGGGTGTCGTCCGCATGGGACAACACCTCCAGCCCAAAAGATCTCACCACTTTTGCGAGCGGGGCCACTTAGATATTAAAGAGTGTAGGGCTCAAAGAAGAGCCCTGAGGGACACCACACTGCAAAGCTTTGGGGGCTGAAAAGAACTGGCCTATTTTCACCCTCTTCTCACGTTCACCAAGGAAGGAGGCAAGGAGACTCAGAGCAGTACCCCAGACACCCATCTCTCCAAGGCGAGCCACCAGCCTATGAGGAGATAGAGTGTCAAAGGCTGCGGTAAGATCCAAAAGCACCAGAAGAGTGGTATGGCCGGCATCGACCTGAGTCCGGAGGTTGTTAAAGACTGCCGTCAAGGCTGTCTCCGTACTATGACATCTCCTGAAACCTAGTTGAGAGCCATCCAGGAGATGGTGGTCTTTTAGATATGTGCTGAGATGGAGATCTAAGTAGGCCTCCAAAATCTTGGCAGGAACGGGAAGCAAGGAGATCGGTCGGAGATTTTTCAGTTCGCCAGGATCTAAGGAGGGTTTCTTCAATAGTGGTTTAACAACCGCTATCTTCCACAGCGAGGGATAGACTCCCTCAGAAATGGCGACGTTCATGACTTTCGTAAAAAGAGGAATCACGCTCTCCCGGCAGGTTTTTAACACCTTAAGCGGGCAAGGATCTAAAGGGGAGCCTGAGTTGACACGGTCCAGGAGCCTATCTGTCACCTCCAATGACATGGGGGGGAAAGTAAGGAGACTGGGGGTCTCCCCCAAGGGAAGGACCTCACCGGGGGGAATAGAAGTTTGCATTCCAGACCTAATACTGGAGTTCGCGGTTTCCAACAGAGCATAAATATCGGAAATTTTGGCTTGAAAAAAATCAAAAATTTTATCACAGAGTTCCTGCGAAACCTCCGAGGGATCATATACCTGCGAGGAGATGAGAGAATTAATGATCTTAAAAAAATCCCTAGAAGATTTCAGTGAGGCGGTGACCCTGGAGAAGTATAATCTCTTTTCCTCCATAATGGCCGCCATATAATCTTTCAGACATTGCTTATGTCGTTCCCTCTCAGGGGGTTCTAAGTGAGCAAGCCACAACCTCTCCTGTTTACGACAGCCCTGTCTGAGTTTTCTGAGCCTCTCTGTGAACCAGGGAGCCGAAGGCCTTATTCTTGCTGAATAATTCTTCTTGACCGGAGCAAGGGAATCCATTGCTACTGTCAATATTTGGGATAGCTCCATGGCCGCAGAATCGGCATCAAGCGGCTTGGCGGGCTCCAGCTTTTTAAGGAAATGCAAAAGTGCATCCTTATTTATACGGTTAAAATTCCTTCTAACCTCCAGTTTCTTGTTGCTCGAGGTAGGCGATACTGACGCCTGAACGTATAAGTCAAACAGGACAGCAAAGTGATCAACGCGATGCAAGGGCGTCCGTGAGTAATTTCCTGACACAATTGGAATATCAGGGTATAATTGAACCCTGTGTTTCATCGATAAATAATCCTCTTTTTCCGAGTTTGAAACCGGACGGTTCATATCGCATCGTTTTGGATTACCGACATTTAAACAGTCAGGTTTGTACCTTTGCAGTTCAGAACAACCATAGCGCTGCGTTAGTAAATAACATTGTTCACAAAAAATACAAAGCCACATTGTATATTTCCAATGGATTTTTCAGTCACTCCTTAGCTCTGGAGAGACGTAATTTGACCGCATTTAGTGCGCTAGGCAATCAGCGCCGCTATGTGAGATTGCTTATGAGATATAAGAATAGCCCTGGAGTGCTTGCGGCACTCATAGTGTCGCTTTTGCATGAGATCGACTCTGCCTTCTCATACATCGATGACATATATTTGACGGATGATGAATTGCACCCGCATCTTTTGCGTGTAGACCGTATTATCACACGTTTTGCAAACTTTGGTTACAAATTCAATTTTGCAAAGTCTCATATCGCTTTTTTGGCGGTGCTTTTTCTTTGTTATGAACTCAATAATGAAGATAGGGGATTGGCCCCCCACTTTCTAGAGAAATGTGCTCAATTGCAACGTCCATCTATGCTTGAAAAATTTCAATCTATGCTTGGTTTTTTAAATTTCCGAAGGACTTACATTCCTGATTATGCCCAGCATATCAGACCACTTTATGTGTTGATAGAACCCTCTTTTTCATCTTACAGCTTGCGTCTGGAACACAACGTGATTTTTCGGTCTTTGCAGTCTGATCTGCTTGCGACCAACTTCTTATTAACACGTGACAATTCTACAAATTTCGTCATAAGAATTGTACCAGGGACATTAGGTTTCACTTACTTGACGTTCAATGAGGGGGACACAGTCCCCATTGCTTACAAATCACATTTGTATACATCAGCGGAGATGCGCTTTTCCACTGTTGAAATTTTTTAAGAGCTGTATAGATGGCGGTTATGAAGGAACACTCACTGGCACAGGGAAAACGCATTCTCATGGTCTTGCCTGAGCCTGCTTTGGAAGCTGTCACAAAGGCGGGGGGTCCGAATTCTAAGGCTTTACATCCCTGGTGGATTCAATCGGGTGATGGCCCTTCTTTGCAGACACAGGAGTTTTTACAATATGAACACGTTCACCCTCCTCCATTGTCTTTGCTTCCTCAAGAGCAGTACAAATGTATCTTTTATACCTACGGTTCTGCTCAAACATTCGTTGACTCTAAGCATGCTTATTCGGCCACCTGCGCTATTGTAGCAGGCACGCTTGTTGATGGTGATTTTAAATCCTCCTTGGTAGACACACAATCTCTTGGAGAATGCGCATCTCAATTGGCGGTGCTGCGTGCTTTGGTTTTGGCTCTAGAATTCACTGATCCTGATGTACCCACTCTTATAGTGTGTGATTCTTTCTTACTGCGCACAATCCTTTAATGACAACTTTTTCTTTTGGTCTCAGAAGGATTATCGCGATTCTAAAGGTAGCGCAATTAAGGGTTTGAGTGGCCGCTCTTAAAGAACGCTTGCCACTCACACATGTTAACCATAGTTTGGGACATAAGCGTGTGGGAGAACTTACTGTTGGTAATTCTTTGTTGAGGGGGGCAACCAAATCTGCGGGTGCCGCATGTTCTGTAGCAGCAGTCACTAGGTCTATGACTAAAATTGATGATGATATTCGTGCGGCTGTAGTGTGGAAATGTGGATTTTCCTGGTCAGTTATGTCCCCTATCTTGGACCCCAACGGTTCTATATGCATGTTACAAGTACATGTATGTTCCCTCCAGTTCCAGTTTCTAAGACGCAAACATATGTGTGTCTACCGTCAACATGTTCTCTGTCAGATCCGCCATCTATGGGCTGGATATTCGATTCCTAGGTATGAAAGGCCACCGACTTTATATGGCTAAATTACTCCATTTTTACAGTTCAGGCGAGTAGGCCCGATTCTGTCCTCAAAGCCTTTCCCTGCTCCCAGCCTCTGACAGCTTCAGCTTGAGCTCGCATCTGTATCCATGAACTTTGTCCTACTCCCTGTGCAGCTAACGGTGCCTGCCTCGGCCAGTTTTCGCCTGTCTGCCAAGAAGCTGTATTTCACCTTCGAATTATCTATTTTCCCCCTCAGCCGATGCATTCCTGCCTAGTGATTTAGGTAAACATTTCCTTTAGCTCACAAGCAAAGGACTCAGCCTTTCCGTCCTCCTGCAAGTGATTCATAGCCCTGTTGCTATGGAAAGTTTTCTGCCCCTCGCATCTCATATAGACACTTAGACGCTTGTACACGCACATAGTCAGTATAGAATAGATTCTGTCCGAGAGTCTCTTCCTTGTGGATAACATAGTTCTTTAAACATAGGATGTTAGATATGATTTGGGATTAGGATGACTTGACCCCAGACTTCTCGTCTCCACATGTAGAGCTAAATGTCAAATCCCCTTCACCCCCTAGTTACACGTCAATTACACGTCATGCTGCTGCGCGCGCATCTATGCCAAGTATTATCTTATAGATCCACCTATGTCTGATAATCCTAACCAATCATGTTTCTTTTATTCCTTATTACGCCTAGTTTCGATTATGTCACTGTCACGTCATTTTTCTTATCAAATGTTACGCCTTCTACATTCGTTTCATTGTAATGTACTTATTATAAAAATACATGTCTGTTAATAAATTATTGTACTTCACTTCCTGAACCCTCGTGGTGACGGAACCTGAAGGCCGCCACTCGAGTCGGCCATTTTGAATGGAATAAAGCCCATTAGAGAACCTCTTATACCACGGATTCTGCCTCTTGTTATTTTGAGCTATTTTACTTTATTTTAAGACTCCGTACGAAATTCAGTCAGGTAATATTTATTTTATTTACCACATAATGGCGCCCGAATAGGGACACTTTCTCATCTCACGCGCCGGCGGTGCGTTGCAGGCCCGGTCTCCTGCCACAGCTGGACGGACCATAAACGCGTACCAGCAGGATTTCCTGTAAGCTCCCTCCGGTCAAGCGGGGGCGACTGAGGCTGCGATCAACCCAGACGAGGCGGTGAGAAGTGCGAAGTATCCCGACCAGAGCCTAGCTGAGAGAGCAAGATCCGAGGTATACAGAGGCCCACCAGGTTTTCCGAAATCCCGATGTGCAGAGGGTCCGATGTCCACAGTCGTCGAGTCCTGTCCATTCTCTGAGGCCTTCCGTTTCAAGGAGCTACTCGGTGAGTACCATCGCCGGGGAGGCGTGTTGACGTGCACATAGGTTGTGCCGGTCAAGACGGATTTGGGTACACAAATCCGGTCTGCACTGTTTAGCAGTGTATATGTACTGTTTAGCAGTATATCAAGTATTCCGAAGTATTCAGTTATTGTCAAGAATTCAGCGTGGTGATTAGTTAAGCAGACTGTCATCATTGTCGACCATTATTAAATGTTTAATGTTTAATGTTTAAAGTATTCAGAAAATGTCTTGCATATTGTGGTATGAATGACTGTTCATTGTTCACTGTTCATTATTGTGTTTCTCGTATTAAGTAAGTTCAAGAGTAAGTATCAGATCAGTTGTTAATATGCCGCTCTTCTCGAAGTTAAGACAGATTACCACCAGAAAAGGGGTGCTTGAAGAAGCAGTTCCTATTCCTCCTAGAGACACTCCAGGACATTTCATGTACCATAAACATGGCTTAGATGCCATATTGTTTCTTGATCTATGGGTAGATTATACCAAGGGATTACCGGAAAGTCAAAGGTGGCCCGCAACGGGAACCTGGGATGCAGAGTGCATCATGAAAGTGGAGGAAGAGTTATGGAAAAGAAAGGTCAGACAGTCACAGAAAGACGCTATCGAGTTATGGCGTAAAGAATCTCATAGACGAACAGAAAAAGCACGTAGACAAGAAGAGAGGAGTAAAGAAAGTTCAAATAAAGTTCAAGAAAATCTATTAATTGAGGAAGGGATCCGAGTGAAATCAGAACAAGTAAATAGACAAAGTAATGCTCTTATGAATGGTATGTATCCCCTTCTAGCCGAAGGACTACCTAAGGCTGCTCCAGAGATGCCAAAAGACTTGCCACCCCCATTATTTCCAATTAAGGTACATCCAAAAGGGCATCCCAGAACCGCAGAAGACGTTTTCCTTTCCTCATATCTAGATGATGCAGCCCCCGAGTATGCTAACGCCACACCACATAGACCGTCTGGCGGAGGGGTTCAACGTCAGGATCAGGTATCTGTCCCCGTGCAACAGCAAGTCCCGACGCAAGCTTCGGCAAGCACATCTGTTTCCGCATCTGTCTCCGCAGTCGACTCTACAGGGGTAACAACACCCATAGTTGCTGTATCACGTTCAACGAACCCATTCACACCCGACGCCCCAGATGGGGCCACGGGAGGTGCTAGCAGTACTTTTACACCACCTAGAATAAATAAACTTGTCTTTCAAGAGTCAGCACATTCACGTACACCTAAGTTCGTAAATGAACGTACGCTTAAGGAACTCCTTGTAAATTGTAGATATGACCCGGTGGTTGGTAAAGAGGATGAAATGGTTCTGGCATCATTACGTATCAGGCGAGCCGCAGAGTATTTAGCAAGGTTACCAGGGATGATTACGCATCTGGATAACATATATCATTTTGTTCAAACAGGACGAGATCCAGGATGTATTAACAGAGCTATGGAATTCCAGAAAGTAGAAATACAGGGGGAACTGTTACGTTTCCTCATAAACTGTGTAATCAGAAATCAAGACCGTCCGGGGGTAGACCCGTATGCAATGCTTACTCTTACAAAATGGAGTCAGAATATATCAGAAGGGAGACACGATAAGCAAAATTGTATAATAGCCATGTGCCGAAAAATCCGTAAAGAAATAGAACGTATTCATGAAGAGAGATTGGGAACAGACGAGTTTGAGCAAGATGAAGTGTCCGAATCAGAGAATTCCGCAAGACAGTCAGAAACCATAGCCTATGTAGGCAGAGGAAGATCTTGTGAAAATACTAGATGTTTTTCTGATCCCATACATTCTGTATGTCCAAATAATAGCAGAACGTATCCGACGCCTGTAATAAATCTGAAGTCTCCTGAACATTCGTTTCAAGCCGCAGATAAAATACTACGAGAACGAAGGGGTTACCACCTCCTCGATTCCATGGATGAGCAAGAATTAGCCAGATCAGCCGTTCACTGGATCGTTAGTCCTGAACAATATGGTGATGAGACCGTAGCACAAACGTTTCTCAATCTCAGTACAGATGAACAACGTTTAGCTGGAATCTATATGATTCAGCAACTCCTCATATTATATAAGAGCCAACATGCTGATCCTGGTCCTTTACCTGATATATTAACGGAACTACTCACGAACAGATGGAGAGGTTCTAGTAACAAGTTAATTAAAGAGATATTAGTGTCACGTAAACAGTATGTCCTTTTTGTAAGTCCGGATTCTCTCTCGCTGCCCCATAGAGAAAGAACGCCGTACTATATGGATAGACAAAATCCTTTACGAGAAGTGCACCCAATAAAAGGCGAAGACAATGAGTTTCACCGTGTATTTGTTTACACACCTATATCAAAAATGGAATTATTAGAAATGAAGAAAGTAGTACCTAGCCATGATAAAGACCCAGCGGGTTTCCACCGAGAAATTAAAGACATGTTACTGATGGGAGAGTACACCTTTCCTGATATTATGACGATATTAAAGGTGCTTTTGCCTGCTGGCATTTATGAAAAACTGAAAGAAAAAGAGTGGGAAGTGGGAGACCAAAAGATAGACTGGACAGCATTAGCAGAGGAAGAAAGGGGCCGAACTGCAGGTTCGGGGCTCGGGGATAAAGTTAAACTGTTACCAGGTTTACTAGTACAGGTACTGCCACGTTTATTAACTACAAAAAAGGAAGATTGGGGTGCAATCACAGCCTGCAAACAAAAGCAAGATGAAGACACAAGCGATTATTATGCTCGATTTGAAAAATGTTTTGGTATAAATAGTGGTATAAAAGCAAGTAGTGACTCATATCCACATTTATTTGTGACAAAATTAGTGGAAAATGCATTACCCCCAGTGAAGAATAGAATATTGAAATTCGAGAGTACCTGGCAAAGTAACACTCCGTCGCAAATGCTACAAATGTTACAGTATCATCACAATAGAATTAGGGATGAACAAGAACACGAGCATAGACGCATGAAGGATACAAAAATGAAAATGCTAGTTTCTCAGACAGTACCAGCAGAGGGTCACAAAAAGGGTGTGACACATTCTGGTGATTCTGCAGTTCCTGTAAAAGGAACCTGCAATTACTGTAAACAACTGGGCCATCATGTACACGATTGTCCAGTCCTGAAACGTAATATAGCTACAGGCATTACAAAGGAGAGACCACGATTAGTTAGACAAGATCAGAATGAACAAGGAGCTATGCAGCATGGACAGTCCATGCCAGCCTCACAGCAACCCATACAGTTTGTGCCAGCTGCACCACCGTTGCCTGCTACTGCCACACAAACCGCAACACGACAACTGTATCAGACTGCACAGTATGAATACCCTGAATACCAGCGTTACGCATGAACCAGCCTAGAGAGGGAAGTTGACTTACCACTTATCGAGATTCCTGTCGATCAAGAAGGACCTTATGTACATAGTGAATTATTAGGTCAAGATAGAAAATTCTTACTCGATACAGGGGCAAGTCGAACAACTATAAAACGTAGCGAAGTTCCAGGGGCACCCCTCTCAGGCTCTCAAAATGTTTCCCTTGGTTTTTCAGGAAAACCTATTGTTAATGAAGTATCAAAGCCTCTACCACTTACAATAGGACCTTTGACACGAACTACAGATTTGTTGCTTACTAAATCATGCCCAGAAAATTTGCTAGGAATTAAAACTCTGAAAGCACTAGGAGCCATAATATGTTGTTCTCCGGAAGGAGTAAGGTTGTTTTTACGTGATTTTAAAGGTCACTATGTGTCTAGAGACATGGATCCCCGACTACAGACTTTACCAGTACATCTATGGGCACAAGGCCCTACGGATGTTGGCTGCATGAACATTACACCCTATCGAGTCACACTGAAAGCAGGAGTGGTACTACCACGAATGCGACAATACAAGTTACCGCATGATGCTGTAGTGGCTTTGCTGAAAATCATTGATGAGCTAATTGCCCAGGGAGTAGTTGTAGAAACAGACTCCAATGTATGTAATTCACCGATAATTCCGATTCTTAAACGAACTGATCCTACTGCCCCACCAGTGTACCGATTGGTTATTGATTTGCGTGAACTAAACAAGTGTATTGTACCACAATTCCCTGTGGTCCCTGATATATCATCATTATTGACAGCAATTGATACCGAAGCAACATTCTTTACTGTAATTGATCTCAAGAATGCCTTTTTCAGCGTCCCAATAGATCCGGAAAGCCAATACTTGTTCGGATTCAGTTTAAATGGGCGCAGCTTTAAATTCTCACGCGCTCCTCAAGGATTTACAGAAAGCCCCAGCATCTACAGCCAAGCACTGAAACGAGAACTTGACAGTATCCACATGCCAGTCAATACTGCACTGCTTCAATATGTCGATGATCTGCTGATCACCGCGAGAAGCGAGCCAGAATGTGAAAAAGCTTCTCTGACAGTTTTACATTTCCTAGCCGACAAGGGGCACAAGGTGTCCCCTTCTAAGCTGCAATTCTGTGTTCAGCGAGTTATTTATCTTGGTCACTCGCTGTCCAAGGAGGGAAGGCAGCTTACACCAGATCGCATCCAGTTAATTGCTAACATGTCAATACCCCAGACACAAAAGGAGGTGCGGGCTGTTCTACCTTGGACTCAGGAACATACACAAGCTTTTGAAAGCCTAAAGGAAGCTTTATGTCAAGCACCTGTTTTAGCAACACCATGTTATAGCAAACATTTTACACTCTTTGTTACAGAACGCGAAGGTACTGCCTTATCAGTACTCACTCAGGATCAAGCAGGATCACGCAAGCCATGTGCTTATTTTTCCAGTACATTAGATCCCGTAGCTCAGGCTTTGCCTGCATGCCTGAAATCAGTGGCAGCGACAGCTTTAGCAATCAGACAAAGCGATGCCATAGTTTTAGGACACCCATTGACAGTACAAGTACCACATGCAGTAGAGGTTCTTGTGAACCGAACACAAACACAACACTTGACCATAGCAAGACTTACTGGTTATGAACTGACATTGTTTCAACCACACATAGAGATCCGACGGTGTAATACATTGAATCCTGCTACACTATTACCTGTAATTGGAACAGACCCACTAGCTCATGATTGTGTTGAAATCATTGAAATAAAGACGAAACCTAGACAAGACTTGACAGACGTTCCATTGTTAGATCCAGACCTGACGTTGTATGTAGACGGATCGTGCATGAGAACAAATACAGGAGATTTAGTGGCCGCGTATGCAGTCACAACAGACACTGAAGTTATTGAGACAAATTGTATAGATACTTTGTCAGCCCAAGCAGCAGAACTTATTGCTCTAACACAAGCCTGTATTCAAGCCACAAATAAGAAAGTTAATGTATACACTGACTCACGTTATGCATTCGGAGTTGTACACGACTTCGGCGTACTATGGCGAGAGAGAGGTTATTTAACTTCCCATGGTGCCCACATTCAGCACGGACCCCTCATTCATGCCTTGTTAGACGCAATACATCTACCCACTGCTATATCAATTATGAAATGTAAAGCACACACGAAGGTTACTGATACCATTTCTCAAGGCAATGACTTAGCTGACAGAACAGCTAAACAGACTGCTCAGAATCGCACATTAGACATGACAAAGCCAATAGTTCAGACACCAACACAGTGTATGACAATTAAGGATCCCGCACTTGACGTAATTGACATACAGACACATGCCACAGCAGAAGAAATAAAGAAGTGGACTGAACTAGGAGGGATCCAGACAGATCAAGGATGGATGACGAAGGAGAAATCTGTATGGTTTCTCCCTGATTCCATGGTTCAAGCCATTATAGCTACAGTTCACAGTCCAGCACATTTAGGAGAGAAGGCTATGCTAGACAGCATTCAGCACATTTGGTTCAACAAACATTTACGAGCAGCAGCTAAACAAAAAGTTCGTACCTGTATGATATGTTGTCAGTTTAATCCAGGAAAGAGTGTTCCCGTAGAGCAGGGTGGATTTCAGCCTCCTGACCATCCTTTTGAAGTCCTCCAGATGGATTATATTCAGATGGAACGTTGTCGAGGATTCAAATATGTCCTCGTAGTTGTCTGCGCTCTCTCCCGTTGGACAGAGGCGTATCCCGTATCAGATTACACTGCCCCGACTACTGCCAAACAGTTAGTTCGAGAATTCTTCCCACGGTACGGTTTACCACGTGTTGTATATTCAGATAACGGTCAGCCTTTCTCATCCGAATTAATGAAACATGTCTCACTTTTGTTGGGATATCAGTGGAAATTCCACTGTGTCCGACACCCCGAGGCAGCAGGTCTCGTGGAACGACATAATCAACTTTTAAAAATCAGATTGTCTAAAATATGTCAGAAAAAAGGTGTGGACTGGATAGTAGCCTTACCAGTTGCGCTATTCTACATGAGAATGGTAGCACACTCTCGAACAGGGCTATCCCCGTATGAGGTGATCTTTGGTAGACCACCGAATATGTGGGGGACGCCTATACCCCGTAAAATAACTGATGTTGACTGTAATATGCTGACAGATTACCTGGCTTCCTTGATGTCTGCACTACAATCTTCTCGTTCACAGGTGGTCGCAGCTTTTCCTGACAACACTGAGGTGAAACCCCATGACGTGGTCCCCGGGGACTTTGTCCTGGTTCGGAATTTTGATAGGAAAAGCCAATTGGATCCTAGGTGGAAGTTGCCTAAGCAGGTCCTGCTGACGACCAGAACAGCTGTGAAGATCGAAGGACGGAAAGGATGGGTGCATTCCACCCATATAAAAAAATTTCATGGACTTCCTCCTGACACAAACAGTACTTCCCGTGTGTCTTCCCCCATTGACTCAAAGCTACCTTTGGCTGAGGCCAGTAGCACCGAACTCTATAAACAGAAACTCAGGTCCAGATCTAAACTGTCGGACGATTTGATTGTTTAAGTCCTCTCCAAGGTGAAGCGGTTGAATCTGTCCCGACATGTATCCCTTAGGTCTGAATCATGTAGAGTCCAGAATCATAATGAAACGACATGCTTATTGTAAATTACTGCATAACCACTGTATTGTGACTTTATTAATTTTGTTTTCCTTGAGTTTTTTAATAGTTATTGCAAGTATATTGTTGCATATGTATTATCCTGTTTCTAAACGTGTTCTCAATATAACTGATGAACATTCTTTTAGTGACCTACCGCCACATGAGTTGTCCTATAGACTTGCGCTGCGCAATAACACATTCATTAGTATGTTACATCATTCCCATCAGACTAGTAATGCCACCAATTGTTGGGTGTGTGGCCGACTCCCTCCCTATCAGAATAACAAAGGAGTTCTGCCTTTCTTTCCACATCCATTTACACGCAATGGCTCCTGTGGAGCATGGTTTAGTTTATTAAATTCCATAGACCCAGACACAGCAGTTTATCAACAACATTGGATATGGGGAAATCTGAATCTAGTTTTATTCAAAGTCTGTCACCCTAATAAGGAGGGTCACCCCAGTAGAACAGGAACTGATTTAGAAAATGAAGTGTATAAATTAGGTAATTTTACGCCTAATCTTATGATTTTGAATGTCAAATCCGAAGTTGAACTAATTCTGCCCACTATGTCAGTATTTCCAGTTAAGGGTGAATTATGTGTGAGAAAAGTTGGTTCCATACACATGGGCCATAGCCAATGCGTTACTACAGTAGAATATAGTGATCAAGGTAAATCTTCATTTAGAGCTTCTCGCCATTCTTACTTTATATGTGGTCAGACGGCATATATGCGTCTGCCTCTAGATTGGGATGGTACCTGTTATATAGCATTCCTTCTGCCACCTGTTTTCCTAGCTCCCCCTGATTATTATCGAAATGTTCATTTAGTACACAATAGAGAGCGAAGAGATCTCCCAGTTGTCGATTATACTGAGACGGCATGGGACAAGTATGTAGATTTCAATAAAGGTATCTTTCCCTATATAGGTACAATATCAAATAGTAAGCTGATACGCAGACTCACCAAGACTCTTGAAGCTGTAGTAAACGAGACTATAGCCGCCCTAGGCAATCTGACAGAGGAACAATCAGTGATGAGAATTGTTGTTCTCCAGAATCGTCTTGTCCTTGACGTCATCCTGGCCGATAGGGGCGGAGCTTGCAGGGTCATCGGATCCAGCTGCTGCATATTCATACCAGAAAATTCGCCATCTGTATATAAAGCTATAACACGCCTTCATAAGATTGTAAGCCAGATACACGAAAATCCAGGCACTTGGACGTGGTCCGGGTGGTTTTGGAATGTGATATCAGCCTGGGGATGGAGAGTTCTATCTTTCCTAGGTATTGGCCTTCTTATGCTCTTCAGTTGTTGTCTATGCCTGCAATGTGGACCAGCGATTTGTGGTCTGTGTGCCACATCGTGTATTCCACATCAAGGTTTTGGCTCAAGATCCCGGAAGAAGAAAGAAGAAGAAATGATGCTCCATGAGCAAATCGATGGAATGATGAAGATTGATATCTCTTGAAGGGCAAGAAGGGGACAAGGAGGGAATGTGGAAATGTGGATTTTCCTGGTCAGTTATGTCCCCTATCTTGGACCCCAACGGTTCTATATGCATGTTACAAGTACATGTATGTTCCCTCCAGTTCCAGTTTCTAAGACGCAAACATATGTGTGTCTACCGTCAACATGTTCTCTGTCAGATCCGCCATCTATGGGCTGGATATTCGATTCCTAGGTATGAAAGGCCACCGACTTTATATGGCTAAATTACTCCATTTTTACAGTTCAGGCGAGTAGGCCCGATTCTGTCCTCAAAGCCTTTCCCTGCTCCCAGCCTCTGACAGCTTCAGCTTGAGCTCGCATCTGTATCCATGAACTTTGTCCTACTCCCTGTGCAGCTAACGGTGCCTGCCTCGGCCAGTTTTCGCCTGTCTGCCAAGAAGCTGTATTTCACCTTCGAATTATCTATTTTCCCCCTCAGCCGATGCATTCCTGCCTAGTGATTTAGGTAAACATTTCCTTTAGCTCACAAGCAAAGGACTCAGCCTTTCCGTCCTCCTGCAAGTGATTCATAGCCCTGTTGCTATGGAAAGTTTTCTGCCCCTCGCATCTCATATAGACACTTAGACGCTTGTACACGCACATAGTCAGTATAGAATAGATTCTGTCCGAGAGTCTCTTCCTTGTGGATAACATAGTTCTTTAAACATAGGATGTTAGATATGATTTGGGATTAGGATGACTTGACCCCAGACTTCTCGTCTCCACATGTAGAGCTAAATGTCAAATCCCCTTCACCCCCTAGTTACACGTCAATTACACGTCATGCTGCTGCGCGCGCATCTATGCCAAGTATTATCTTATAGATCCACCTATGTCTGATAATCCTAACCAATCATGTTTCTTTTATTCCTTATTACGCCTAGTTTCGATTATGTCACTGTCACGTCATTTTTCTTATCAAATGTTACGCCTTCTACATTCGTTTCATTGTAATGTACTTATTATAAAAATACATGTCTGTTAATAAATTATTGTACTTCACTTCCTGAACCCTCGTGGTGACGGAACCTGAAGGCCGCCACTCGAGTCGGCCATTTTGAATGGAATAAAGCCCATTAGAGAACCTCTTATACCACGGATTCTGCCTCTTGTTATTTTGAGCTATTTTACTTTATTTTAAGACTCCGTACGAAATTCAGTCAGGTAATATTTATTTTATTTACCACAGTAGGGGCGAAAAAAGGAGGGGAAAGAGTTCCCACAAGTCTTTCCTACCTGTTACACATATCACTTGTCACCTAATCAAGTCCCATTTGCAACTATTCCGTCCGTTGGGGATCGGCTGATTCCCAACGTGGACCGCAGACTTTCTTTGATCATTACCGCTCATAAAGGCATGGCTTCTGCATATACCGGAGTAACTGCAACAGTTTCTCTTTTACAGCAACGTTTTTGGGGGCATGGCTTATATCAACAGACTCGTAAATATGTTCTTTCTTGTGACATTTGTCAACTGATTAAGGGCCAGATGTATCAAGAATTGCTTTTGCGATTCTTAATTAGCGAATTTTATTGATTCGCTATTTAAGAATCTCAAACCGCAATGTATGTAGGATTTGCAAAAAAAAATGTGATTCCTACATATTCCTTTATAGCGAATCGCAAATTGCGATTCGCTATGAAGAAACACCTTCCCATAGGAATGAATAGGATTGCAGTCACAATTTGCGAGTACCAAATAGGTACTCGCAAATTGCGCATGCAATTTCAAGGGTGCAAGGGGGCCAAAAGGCCACCCTGATGCACCCCCAAAAAAGGTAAGTATGTACATGTGGCGCACATACATGCCCTATGGGCATGTATATGCGCCACAGAACACTTAAAAAAATTCAAAAATGCGCATTTTTCTAGGCATTAGCAAATTACCACCAACTTGAAGTTGGTGGTAATTTGCGATTCCTTAAAGCCAGGTCTCAATTTTTTCTTGCTTCCTGCATTACATTTAAGGAATTGCAAATTGTGATTCCCTAAATGGATTCGCAAAATAGGTCATCACAAAAATTGTGATTCCCTATTTTGCAAATGCCTTTTGGGATGATACATCCCAAAAGGCTTTTTACCATTCGCAAACGGCCCAATTTGCAGAATTGGCCTGTGTGCGAACGGTAAAACGCTTAATACATCTGCCCCTAAGCCCTCAATGGTTGCACATCCACCTTATACACAGCTTTACATTTCGAATCAACCATTTGGTTGTATTTATCTTGATCACTGCGGTCCGTTGACATCTGACACTGCATATAAACATATTTTGGTTGCAGTGGATTTGTGCACTAGATTTCTTTGGATTTGGCGGCAACGTAGTACTGACGCTCTAAATGTCATTAAAGAGTTGCATGTCTTTGTCGGAAGATTTGCTGAATGGCACCTTCCATTCTGACCAAGGTCCTGTGTTTGCCTCTAAAGGATGCGATGAAGTCTCTGGGGGTGCTGGTGCAATTTTCGTCTCCATACCTGCCTCAGGGCAATTCAGTTGTGGAGTGAATGAACTGTGACTTGCAGCAATCTTTGACAGCTAGAGTCTTAGATACGGGCAGGAATTGGTTGTCTCATCTGTATGGCATCCAATGAGCACTAAATAATCTCCCTCAAAGATCTCTGTGTGGGCGAACCCGATACTAAATGCTCTTTGGCATTAAAATGTTTGTGCCAGACCTTGATGGTCTAGACGTTGTGGCAGCTGCCGCAACATTTGATGTAGATAACCATTCTGCTATGTTACAGGAATGACAAAAGACTTGTGACACACTGGCTAAAGCTCATTCACCCTCGTCCGCAGAAGCAGCGGTTCTGATTCCTGTTACTGGCTTGCTTCCTAAAGTTGGTGATCTGGACCGAGAAAAACTAGAGAGAAAAAAAAGAATTTGGTCACTCCTACCATGCACCAGTCCCAGTTCTTTGATTTTGCCTCCTTTGCCTGGCCGCAAGGAGAATCAATATATTTCTATTGAACATGTCAAGCTACGCCATATGGCTGATTCTGAATAGTATGCCTACAAGCATTCCTGGGCAGGATGTTTCGTTGCTTCAGATGGCTTCCCCGACTATTCCTCTACCACAGGAAAGCGTGGTGGAGACTTCAATCCATTTGTTGCCTGTTTTGCCGTCAGCTTCAGTGACAATCTTGCATGAATATGCCTCTTCACCTATTGAGCTTACAGTTGAACTTCCTGATGCTGAAATCCCTTCCTCTTCTAATACAGAACAGCCCCCGTTGTTTCACCTGGGAGATAGCTGTTATTATATGGACAAAGATAGCTTTTTCCTCAACTTCTTCTTCATCATCAGCTTCCACTGTGGCAAAGCCCCCAACTCGAATTTACGCTTTTATCTCCTGGTTTCGAAGAACTTATCTGGTTCCTCCGTGGACATACATCTGACTGGTGCTCACGATGGTGTTTCTCTTCATGTGGATTGGTTTTGTAACTGTATTGTTCCTTCTAATAAATAGCCATTACTTACATGAATGTTCTGCAGTCCATTTGGTAGATGGAGTATTGGCCCCACACACTTCGTCTCATATCATGAAAAGGGATCAAGCCCTCGTTAATATTTCAGCATTTCCAGCCATTGATGATATAGTTTGGGATAAAATTCCATTCAAAATATACGGTCTGAAAGAAACGATCCAAATTCCATACGTGTTTCGTGTTTCTTTAGGTGATTTCTTCATGCAAGGAGTACATTCAGACGACTGGGATGTCAACGCAGTTCATTCACTGTTTTCAGACTTAAAATATTATACTGCTTTCGAGACAGAAGATTTGTATTTAAATTCTGCTAGCTATGCTGACTTATTCTGTTTTCAACATTATGGTCATCATTTCTTTACACAAAGCGAACCCTGTCAGACCTCCAGTTAATTATACACAATGGGAACATTGTCTGACCCCATTCCAAGGGAGTTCGCAAACGCAGAAAAATAAGTTTGTATATTTTTCTGGATATAATCTTTAAGCCCCGAATTCCTATTATTATAAGCTAAATGAACATACACGTACAAAATTGATGCTGACCCATACAAAATTAGTATATTCTTCATCTTTCATAACCGACTTTTCTTTGAAAGGTTAGGACTATTGGAAGAACATGATTGATTTGAAATCAATATGGGGTACCAAAGATTGGCCGGTGCAGGCTACTGAATCATTACATTGTGCGTGTTTAATACCATCGCAGTTGTTATGATTGAGTCAGTCTGTTCAACAGACTACATGTTTTGGTTTAAGCGCTACAAAAAATGTAAATACTCCCTCGATCCGGTCTTTAGCTGCCTATGATACTTAGCAGCAATATACAAAGTATTCACTAAAATTAAATCAAAATTAATTGAAAATTATACTCTTAACTCCTCCAATATTGATCCGTTAGGTTGGCTGGTGTGGCCACTCAATACCAAGGCATGTCAATTACGCTTTTCTGATGCCTCCAGTGGGTTTACACTCAGTAGACCTCACCCTCATTTCCCTCAGTCGCATACAGTTACTACATGTTCAGTTGGTAAATTGTGACAGCAGTGGTTGGAACATTCCACACTATCATCTGTTAAACAGCATTTATCTATTTTAACAGGGGACCTCAGTTTGCCTGACTTCTGTTTAGGTCCAAAATCCCATTGCACTAAACATTTCTATATACTGCATATAATGAATTTTGGAAATTGTCTCAGATGGAAGCTGTTTACTGCTTAAGACAAATTAATCAAGATAATTTACAAAAAGTTCTTGATGTAGTTGATAATACATTAATACTTTGTCTTCTCGTATTTACACCTTGGATAATATTGTTTCATCTGTTATTTGACATCGCACAAAATGATGTGTCTGTATTATATCATGGTCAAAATCAGTTACGATTTGTAATGCAATTTGGTTAGACATTGCAAACGCTGAAAAGTAGGAAAGTTCCATGGGATTATTTGAATGCCTCCACCTTATTGTTACAGTTTGACCTGACGGATAAACAAAAGCTTATGTCAATAAAAGATGCCACATACACTGTGTTACACATAGAGCAGTTAGAACAGTTACCATTCTCGATAGCTGAGACTGATTCTTCTGTATGGGTAATACACAGAGTTATCTCATTGCCCATTTCCCTATTTGAGTTCACAGTGTGCATGAAGAGCATTATCCATTTCGGGGATATGAACCCCTTGGCAGTAGTTTTCTCCACGAATTGTGGTCGTTACCCATCACATTTCGCTGTCAACGAGAGGAAGAGGAAGTATACCTTAAAGGTGAGGACTGTTTTTCTACCGTTGGACATTCCTTAGTTTGTAAACAAGTTAAGCTGCACAGGGCTTGTAACGTGTCGGCCCCTAATTTGGCCTGTTTTTTAAAAGGGACTCTGTCCCAGCTATAATTCCCACCCTCACTTTATTTTCTAATGAAAGTTATCTTATCCTGAATAACCACAAATGCTGCAGCTTATGGGCAGGCATCCCTTATATAGTAACTGTTTCACAACGTGTTACATGTTGCAGCAATTTTCTTTTTCACCCCCACATGGAGTTGTAGATATTTCCCTGTGGCCTTCAATTCCAACTTTGAAGATAGACTTCAACAAGTTAAGCAGACTCAAAGCGCTATTGTTTCAACAAGAAGTCGCTCTCACTGCGGCTCAAGAGACCTTGGAATTGGAGGTGGCTAGAATATCAAGTGAGATTCAGTCACTGCTGGACACAAATCTCCCACTACATTTTGGGGACTTAATACACCAAATATTTAATATGTCTGATACCGAGGGCCTTGCAACTTTTTTTAAACTTGTGGGATCGGGCCTGGTTACAACCTTTCAGACTGGTTTGCAGAGTGCTGGTTCTTTTACCCCTGCTACGTAATCGCTGCCCATCCTGTGGTTCAGCCCAGCCCCAGCCAATTGCAGCTGTACCGTGACCGAATGCAGCAACTCTTTGGATGCTTGCCATTAGCGACTTTTGGGCATCAGCTATGGGTTTACCTTCCGCTGCGCCTACTTCACCTGTGTGCAACCTGTGTTCTACTGTCGCCGGTGCCCCTTCAATTGGGCCCTGGATATGTGCCTCTCCAATACATCACGTGCTGACCTGAATTATGAACTGTTGGTGGGTCCGTTGTTGGCCCATGGCCAGGACTGTTCTGGGGACAGCCGCTTAATGTATGCAGTTACTCTTGGAGTTTTGGCAGGTTTGAGTACCTGTGCATCTGTGTAGAGCCTCTTATTGCAGAGTATCATCGACTGTTACGCAGGTTGCCCGGAAATGCTCCTTGAAGCACAGGATTGTGAGGAGCATGTCTGTTCGTTCACCTTGCTCGATTGGATGGCGACCCTCTTTGGAGGGGACAATGCCGTTTTGGAACTGATCGCCTTATACAGTATATGTTATCTTTTTGCTTTCGTTGGATCACCCTAAACGAGCTTGGGGACCCGCTTACTAGGCATGCTTTTTCTGCAATTAAATGACACGAAGTAAAAAAAAAATTCTTCACATTTTTACTTTAAAAAAAAAAAAACATTTTTAGAGAATCGCTTTGGCTCTGCTTGCCTCAGTGCTCTGTTTGCATCAGTGCCACGGACCTTGCCAAGGGGAGGGTGTCACCTGGCAGGTGGGGACATTGCAATTTTTGGAAGAGCTCTGTGGCCGTAGAGATCTGTTACATGGTGAAGGTTAGAAAATCTTGACATGTAGTAAATTTGTGTCTGAAAGGAAAGAAAATAAAGTTGTTCATCATGAGTATTCAGTTCCTATGTATAGCTCTCTATGGTCTATGAATCGAGTTTGTATTATATACACTCTATAATGGAAAAAACATGTTTTTCAAAATATAGAAAGTTACCGTATTTCACGTAATTTAAGGTAAATCAGTAGCAGTTGCAAGGCTACTCTTCGTCGCTAGAGGTCAGGTTGCCGTTTACACAACTAAAAACAGGCATTTTATGTGATGTAATGAAGGGATAGATTCCTTACCTTACAATTACCCCCAGGCGTCAGACTGGATCCGGAAAGTTTTTTCGTCAGCAGTACCCCTGCGTGTTGGAAGGTGGCCTTGTGCGGCTCCGCATCCGTCGTTGGCATCGTGGTCGCTGAGATGACGTTGCGGCAGCTACTTAGACGCCGCCCTCGCACGCTGACGTCAGTTCTTTCTTTTTCCGCATCAGCGAGCGCAGATCCGGGAAGGTGCAAGTACCCCCAGTCACTTTTTGACTGAGTTTTGTTTTAGGCTTTTACCTCATTTCTTCTGAGTCGATCGACTCCTGGTATCACAGGGATGCCTGACTATAAGAACTGCGGGGACTGTCACCGCATGATGTCGGTGACGGACCCCCACCGTGTGTGTCTCTACTGCCTGGGGCGCGACCATGACTCCAAGTCGTGCCCCGACTGCCGCGCCATGGTGCCGAAGACTTTGCGGGAGCGGTCCCGAAAGTTGCTGGAAGTCCGGCAGTCGGCTCCGTGCCGCTCAAGGTCCCGGTCCCATGGGAGGTCGAGGGAACCATCGTTCGTCTGGATCTAAGTCTTCGCACTCAGGGTCAGGTAAGTCGAAGCATTCCAAAAAGAAGTCGAAGGAGTGTTGTCACTCTTCGACTTCCCCTTGCCCGTTGCGCGACGTGGCTGAGGGTGCGGGTCGTGCCACCCCCGCGGTCTCCGGCGGAGCCTGCGACGTCGCCACCGGCCTACTCACCTTTTCCAGGTCCATCGGCGATGCCTGCTTAGCTGCAAGAGTTTCTTGCTGCCATGACCTGACTCTTTGGGCCGTCTAGCCCCGCCGGTGTGCCCTCGGGCCCCGCGGGCCCGACTAGGTGTCCTGCTCTTCTGTCGCCGGTAGCTTTGGTGCCGGTGCCGCAGGACCTCCCTGGATCCGGGCTCGGATCCCGGGTGACACGGTTGACCTCATAACACCTCTACCGGTGTCGACCTCCTCTCCGGGACCACCTCCGACATCGTCCGGTGCTACCGCGGAAATCGACCCCGGTTTCAGCCCTGAACCAGACGCGGCGCTGGATCGGTGTCACTCGATGCCGATCCCGACGCCGATGGGGCCTTTCTTCCCCTACGTCCGTCCTCCTTATTTTCAGCCTGTTTCACAAACTTCAGAGGAAGGAGAGGACTGGGAGGGGTCTGAGGACCCTCACACGCAAGAGTGTGACTATGATCAGGACTGGGCAGAGGATGTGGGTGATGCTAGCGGTCTCGACACCTCACCTGACCTTGGCATGCTGTCTCCTCCTTCCGTGGCTACGGAGGAGAGAGCAAGTTACGCAGTGGTGTTGCGTAGGGCGGCCGAGGCTCTCCGCCTCAAACTCCCTACAGTGGCCGTCAGGACTAACCTCCTGACAGAAGTGCTTCAGCCGGCGGCAACCTCTTCGCAGCCCTTGCTGCCTTTTAATGACGCCCTTTCGGATGTTCTTTTGGACACTTGGTCCAGGCCCAACACAGGGGATCCTGTGGACAGGAACGTGGCCCAATGCCATTGTCCGGCTCCGGGCGACCCCCTGATGAATACAGGCCCCAGCTAGGCCCGCAGAATACAAGGGTTCGCTCTCCTGTAACAAAAGCTAGAAGGAAGTTGGCGCGGAAACTGCAAAATACAAAGACAAAGTTTATTAACCCTTAAGGGTGGTCCTACAACCTATACAACACTCTTCAGTATTGCATAGAGTAGCACAAAGAACTTGCGTGCACAGTCCCCTTTTATACACAATAGAGGGGCTCATAAGTGGGTGGATACAACATGAAGCAAAGAGTATTATCTTTTATGGACATTTTCGATACAGAATCAATATGTGGGCGGAGTTAACACACTCCTAAGCCCGCGAAAACATGGTCAAGCAAGGACTAACTGATAACAGATGTGGTCAAGTCTGGGCATGCGCCAGACGGACAAAGGAGCTATTTATAGACTGGTACTAGGCAGATTATGAGAGCAACTGATACGAAGATAGGACTCTTCTCGTGCTGAGCACGTGGAGACACGACAATACAAAATGGAGTCCAGACATTAGTCAACATAAGGAAAGAAACTTGGTCCAAGGAAGGGGAATTCATGTCTTTAGTGAATGCTTAATTATATCGCTGTTTCAATTTTCAACAGACGACCCTTTCAGCATTTACTGAAGACATCCGGCTCATTAGGATAATCATCATATATGTCAATTTTCATCATCTCTTCCACCTCTTTGGTTAAATGTTTCTGATAGGTGACATTGGCAATAGCTTTCTTATCAGGAATACAAAATGACACACATAGGGAACAGAGTAAAGGAACACATTAGACACAAATGCAACAAGAAAACAGAATTGCTACAATAATGCAGAGACCAGTCAAAACCTTCCACCCCCATGTAGTGATCAATGCCCAAAACCATCCAGAAAAGGTCCAAGTGCCATTTTCTGTATGGATTTCAGCTGCGATTTTATGCAATTTATTGATAGCATTATAAACTGATGGCGTGTGGTCAGGAATAAACACACAACAACTACTTCCGATAATTTTACATGCTCCACCTCGGTCAGCTAACATAACATCCAATACCATACGATTCTATAATGCAACAATTCTAGTAATTTGTAATTCTTCCGTAAGATTCCCAAGAGCAGCAGCGGTTTGATTTGTCACAGCCTCTACAACTCTTGTTAATCTTCGAACCTTCCTACTATTTAGGGCAGCTCCAACAAAGAAAAACAATCCTAAGTTAAAATCAATATACTGCTGCAAGCTAGTATCAGTTTGATCAACATCATCAATAGATAGAGTACGCTTATACCTATTTACAGTCACATTATTCAACAATTTCAAATCTTTATGATAAGATGCAGGTGCCAAAAATACAGGAGGTAATAGGAATGCTACATAACATACTCCGGACCAGCCGGCTGGCAAACGATAATAACCCTTATTCCCACATACAAAGTATGTGTTATGGGAGGCTAAAAAAGTACTGTTATTCAACCCATCAATATTCAGGATAATGATACAGTCACTAACACCAACAGGAATATAACCCACACTCTGGACACACAGGTCCGCTTGAGCTTGTGCCACTTGAATCACAAATTGTTCCTTCCCTACAGTGTCTCTAGTGTTCGTGAAAATGTAGGGGATCGATTCATTGTCTGGTCGATACTCTTCCCATTCCCATATTGTCCCATTCGCTTGTGGATAACCATCTTTATCTTGATGACATTCCCTATTAAGTCTAAAAAGTAATCGTCCCACTGTAGGTTTCCGTGTGGCAAAAAGCAAAGTGTACCATGCTCTACAAGAGCCATTATGAGAAAAAGGAAGAGGTATGAACGGAGTTCCTCCTTTCTTCTGATGAGCTGGCATCATGCCACATATCCAACAGTTCGTAGCATTTGTAGCAACATGGGTATGATGCAACATCTGGATGAAAGTGTTATTCAAATAAGACTGACGATGCTTCAATTCTTGATACGGAAGGGTATAAAAGTAGTGCTCCTCAGGCACTGGAGTGGTCAAAACAAGCAACTCACGGGCAGGAGTCACATCCTCAACAAACCACGTGGTTGTACCAACAATAGCTACAATGATAATAAAGCTCGTCGCACAAAGAATCTTCTTCTTCTCCATCTTGTAGTAAGAAGTCAATATCTTCCTGAAACTAAAAGGTTGTCAGAACTCTTCCCCTTAGGCAGCCGTTGATTTCTTCACCAGCGGGCCAAGACGGGTGTCGCTACACTAATGCAGGGCTGATCCCCCCCCCCTTGCCACATTGGCTCTCCGTTTCACTAACCTAAGGGCCGTTCTGACAACTGTAGATACAGCAATCACTTCTTTGGTCTGAGGTGATATCTTCTTCCTCCAGGAATCGCTTGGTCCGGGAAGAGCTCCTCAGTGTCGTTCGGTTCCACAGCACGGCCTTTCTCCGCAGTCAGGATTTCTCGATGGTCGGTCAACACAGCAGGCTCCACCAACCCAGGCGGCACTTTACGACAGTGCAAGGTGTGGATCCAGTTCTTCCGATTGGAAACCCGCACAGCTGTCCTCGTCGCGAGCAAGACTTGCTCAGGACCAACCCATCTCGGCTCCAGACTGTTCGTCCTTTCGAAGATTTTTAGCATAACCTGATCTCCAGGTCGGATATTATGACCTTCACCTGTGGACCGATCAGGGAGCGCTTCTCGAACCTGTTGATGAATAGAAACCAAATTATCCGTTAACTGTGCCAGATAATCGTTCATCATTACACAAGGTACATCATACACTGACCTCGGTTTTGGTGGACCCCAAATATTCATTGGGCGTCCAAATACAATCTCGTAGGGTGTGAGACCGGTCCGAGAATGCGGTATCAATCTAATTGACAATAATGCCAACGGTAAAGCGTCTGGCCAAGTCAAAGAAGTCGAAGCTTGGATCTTAGCGATCTTAAGCTTCAAAGTACCGTTATATTTCTCAACCAATCCCGCAGACTGAGGGTGAAATACTGCATGAAACTTCTGGGTAATGCCTAGGCCTTTCAGGACATACTTGATAACGTCTGCTATAAAATGAGGTCCGTTATCACTCCACAACAATCTGCAAACACCATACCGAGGGAAGAACTCCTTCAATAGCATCTTGGCTGTAGTCATTGCAGTATTATCTTTCGTAGGGTATGCCTCAACCCATTTGCTGAAGGCACAAACCACTACTAGAACATACTTCAGATTGTTACAGCGCTCAAGCTGAATGTAATCCATCTGCAAAACCTCAAAGGGTGCAGTAGGTGTTGCAAATCCTCCTGCTGGAGTTTGTGTACCCTTTCCTGGGTTATACCTCAGGCAAATCATTCAAGTCTGCACTACCCTCTTTGCCGTACTAGCGATCTCCGGATGCTCCCAAACTCGTGTGAGTAATTTAACAATTGCGGAAGCTCCGACATGCGCTAGTCCATGTGCCATCTGAACCATAGGTTGTACAAAGGCTGTGGGTAACTTCCATTTATCCATCTGCTTACTTCTCCAACACCCTTCATCATCCAACTCTCCATCATTGGACCATTGCTCCCGTTCCTTATCGGAAGCGGTCCTCTGTATTTCCAGCACTTCTCTCCTAGCATCGTGCCATCTTTCTGCCTGCGACTTCACAACATACATTGCAGTAGCACCAGGCTGCATCGCAGTCTCTCGTGCCACCCGGTCTGCTAAAGCATTCCCTTCTCCAACTTTATCAACCACTTTCTTATGGGCACTACATTTAATTATAGCAATCTTCTTTGGATATGTTAATACTCCATGTGACGTTAAAAACCCTCTCTCCTTCCAGAGTAGGCCAAAATCGTGCGCTACTCCGAAGGCATAGCGGCTATCTGTATAAACATTCACACACAATCCTGCACTGAGCTCACATGCTCGTGTTAATGCTATCAGTTCCGCTGCTTGAGCTGATTTCTGCGGTATGCGTGCTGTCTCCACTATTGTTTGTAATGTGGTAATTGCATACGCTGCTGAAGTCGTACCATCTGGTAGCTTCAGGTGTGATCCGTCCACCCACAGTTCTCCATCTACATCTGTAAAGGGCGTATCCTGGAGTTCAATACAACCCTTTGTCTGTTCCTCAGTCACAAGAATACAGTCATGTGCTTTTCGTACTTCAGACTGAGTTTCCGGGAACGGCAACAATGTGGCCGGATTTAACGTTGCACATCTCTTTAACGTAATATGAGGAGCCAAAAGCGTCAACTCATATCCCGTTAAACGGGCACTGGTCAAATGCTGCGTCTTTGTCTGATTAAGCAGGGCATCAACAGCATGGGGAACTGTTAGACCTGGCATCTTTGGCGTGGCTACCCCTGACTTTTTGCCTCTACCTCCTGTATTTTTGATGCTATGCTGGATTTCGATTTTGCTGGTTTAGATGCTTTGGGCACTTTGCCACTGCTGATCAGTGTCAAAGTGCAAGTGCTCCCTTGGTAAATTGTTGTATTGATTGGTTATCCATGATTGGTATATTTGTTTCACCTGTTAGCCCCTAGTAAAGTGCACTGCGTGTGCCAGGGCTGGTGATTCAAATGCTACTAGTGGGCTGCAGCACTGATTGTGCCACCCACAGGAGTAGCGCTAAAATGATGTCTTAGGCCTGCTTGCAGTGCCTATGTGCAGTCCAGGACTGCCATGTCGACCTGGCCAGTGCACCCACTGACCAGGCCTTATCCTTCCCTTTCTGTACATGTAAGGCATCCCTATGGTGGCCCTAGGTACCCCCCTGGGCTGGGTGCAGTGTATCTGAAAGGTAGGGCATGTACTGAGGTGTGTAACATGCCCTGGTAGTGAATTACAGCCATTTTCGTTTTTCACTGCTGAGAGGCTATCTTGCCCATAGGATAGAATGGGGAAGGCTGTTTACATGCCTATCTTCCCATAAGGGCAAGATAGAAAATCCAAGTTTGGTATCTCTGTGTTCAGAATTTAATTATACATCGTTTTAGCAAGATGGTTTTTAAATTCACTGTGTGAGAATAGCACTTTTTAGAAAGTAGCTATTCTCCTGTTTAACCTGCCTGTGTGTTGGTTGGCTAAAGGGTGTCATGTGATTGGCCAGGTGGCTCCAGGAGCCTGGATGAGTCAGCAGCAGGGTGAATAGGGAGATCTGCTTTAGATGGGTGGGAGGAGTAGTCCCTGGGTTTGAATAGGGCTGTCCCTGCCAAACACAAAGCTGGCTCCACCCCCTGCTGGCCAGGCTGAGGACTCTGCCTCTGCTGGCACAAAGAAGGCTCCACCTCCTGCTGAGCGTCTAACGACCTTGCCCCTCACTCTGAAAGGAACCAGGTGCTCCAGAGCACACCCAGGAACCGGTTTGAGCAGGGGAATCCCCCCACTGGAACAAAGAGAGACAAAGACTTGGAGGGGTATAAGAAGAGGACCCCAAACACCTAAAACTTTGGATCACTTTGGAACTAAGAAGAAACCTCTGCCAAGGAGAAAGCTGAAAAGGACTGAAGAGGAGAAGACTGCCTGCTTGCTGTTTTGCTTTGCTGCCAAGGAGAGGGGAAGGACTTTGCTGTGTCCCCTTCTTTTGATTCTGATCTCCAAGGGCCTGAGAAGAGCTGGCTCCCTGTTATGAAGTCCCAGGAACAAAAGGACTTCACCACCAGCTCCCCTGGAACTCTGCTGAAGGAGTTCTGACCTGCCTTGGAGTGCATGCCCAGTCTTGGGGCCTCAGGAGGTCGTTTTGCTGTGTTTTGGGAGCTGGGAAGCAGAAGTGTGAAAAAGAGTAACTGGTACCCAACGCATCATCCGATTGCGTGTCTCAAGAACGAGAGTGCGGGGAGAATTTCATCGCGGCGTCATCGCAGCACCCGGAGTCCCCGCATCGCCGAGTGCATCGAGCATCGTCCCGGTGCGAGAAGATTCCTAACGCTGCGAGGGTCGTCGCAGAACCAGTTTGCGGGCAGCACCACTGCCGGTGCGTGAAAAGTATCCAGTCGCTGCGTGCGTCGACGCAGAGTCCCGTTCCGTGGCGCATCGAGAGTTGCGGCGCCGGAAGTCAACGCTGCGCCGCGCATCGTGCCACATCGAAGAGTGTCGCATCGAACCTGTGCGTGAAGCTTCCCCCTAAGAAACCTACGCAACGAAAGCCAAAGTCATCGCATCCTCTCCCTACAGATCGGAGCAGGCGCATCCACCTCTGCTGCGTGAAGCAGGGCTGCTGCAAAGCCTCCCCATGATCTCAGGAGTATCGCATCGCCTTTGCAAGCTTCCTTGTTATAGCTTTTGGGAACCTTATCGCAACTACAGGTACTGTTGGGCACGAAAGTGTCGCATTTTGTGCATTGAGAGTCGCATTGTGCAGGACACTGACTTTTACATCCTGGAGTACTTTCTGCAAACTCTTGAACTATCTTTAAAGTAACCTTTTGAATTATATGTTGGTTTGTCTGTAGTATTTGGTCTTGTGAAGTTTTTAGTAAAGATACATTATTTTTCTAAAACTGGTGTGGAGTAAATCTGTGGTGTTTTCACTGTGTTACTGTGAGTGTTGGTACAAATACTTTACACATTGCCTTTGATAGCCTAGACTGCTCAGGCCAAGCTACCTAGAGGGTGAGCAGGGGTTATCTTAACAGTGTATCCCCCTTTCCCTGACTAGAAGCAAGGGTCCCTACTTGGACAGTGGTACCTACCCTGCCAACTAGAGACCCCCAGATCTAACAGGAACTAATACCAACAGTTTGTGAGATAACACAATTCCCTCACTTTGGCGTATTGACACAGCTGTCGCCGCAACCGAGCGAAAACAACCAGGCAATGCTCGGGCAACAGGATCAAGTACAGCCGAAAAATATGCACAAGGGCGCTGCTTGTCGCCGTGCATCTGCACTAAAACTGATAATGCACATCCATCCTTCTCATGCACATACAGTGAAAAGGGCTTCGTATAATCAGGGGTACCTAACACTGGTGCTGAACAAAGGGCTTGTCGTAATTGCTGGAAAGCAATTTCACACTCATTTGACCAGGGAAGAGGGATTGGTGTGTCTTTTGTCAAAAGTGCTAACAGTGGTTTAGCTATGTGTGAAAATCCCAATATCCATTGCCTACAAAAAGAAGCAAGACCCAAAAATGCACGCACGTCCTTCTGTGTGGAAGGCACTGGCGTGTCCAAAATTGCTTGAATACGATCTGGTGTGAGTGCACGCCCCTCCTTAGACAATAGGTGACCCAAATAAGTCACCTTTGATCTACAGAATTGCAATTTCTTCTTCGACACTTTGTGATTGTGAGATGCTAAAAAGGAAAGCAAGGATAACGTACTCTTTTCACACAACTCCGGGGTGTCGGCCGCCAACAAGATGTCATCGACATATTGTATAAGGGCGACACCCTCGGGCAGAACAAAGGAATCCAATTGTCTTTTCAATGCTTGACTGTAAATGCTAGGGCTTTCTGTGTAGCCCTGAGGGACTCTACAAAATCTATAAGACCTATTATTCAAAGTGAAACCAAAAAGGTATCGGCTATCAGGGTGAATAGGGATCGAAAAGAAGGCATTTTTCAAATCAATAACTGAAAACGTGGTCGCCGTTGGCGGGACCAAAGTAAGTAACGTCGTGATATCAGAAACCACTGGATACTGGGGTATCACAATCTTGTTCACTTCCCTTAAATCAATGATAAACCGATAAACCCTGGTATCCGTATCTTTCTTTAAAATGGGTAAGATAGGACTGTTGCAAACATTATAGGGAACTTCTTCCACTACCCCCACCTTAATCAAATCCTGCACAATCTGTATGAGTGCCTCCTCCCCCTCCTGGGAAATGCGATACTGAGGGAGGCGCGGTAACACCGCACCCTCCTGGACACTAATATGGACAGGCGGAATCACCATCTGTCCCACATCAGTATCCGAAGTAGCCCACAAAGAATGAGGGAGGGAAGCTAATACAGTATCCTCTGCAACCACACACATGCGTTCTGTCATAGGGTGTGGAAATTTAGCTTACAAACTGAACATTATCTGCGCCATCTTGCCTCTCCCCAGCGCCACGCACAGCGAATGCACGGCCGCCATCTTAGGCACTCCACTCTCTCATTGTCACTCGCCAGCGCGTTCCCCTGACGCTGCAAGCATCCCCCGCGCGCCGGCCACCCCCGCTCTCTCATACAGGCCATAAACCCTCTCCTTCTGCGCGACCCTGCTACGGAACCACTTCCGACCGACAACCCATACATGGTCATGCATCTCCTTTGATAACCCCCTTCCTCTGCGCCCCATTGTCCGAACTGGTCCCAGGCCATCACCTAGCCCTGCGGATGCAGTTTACTGCCCCTACTGTAAGGGAAACACCCCACATCAAAGGGATTACAGTAGATCAAAGCCCCTACTCCCTGAGACCCGACCGGTCACACACACCCCCCAGGAATTGGCGGAATACCCTGCTGCGCAATAGCCATCTCCTACTGTGGGTGGGGTGAGAACTTCTACTGTATCTATGTGTGGGATCGGATCTGAACCGGGGCTTCAGGGGATATTCCCCCATACATCAAGGGAATCTCAAGAATGTACTATGTGTAATAAAGCAATAAACCAGTGTATAAGAGACCAGGTCTCAGAGATGCAGTTAGAGCACCTCGTGACGATACCTTGCTGTCTGATCTGATGTGTTCTGCTCCGACGGAATAAAACTTTGTTTCCTGCCTTCCAGTCTCCGGCGCCTGCCTCTTTCATTGGTAAATTATCGAGTGGTATAAGAGGCGATTACCGCCGGGCAAATACTTGAAAGGTCATCGACTGAAACTGCCGCTACCATTTAACAATTGGCGTCCCAAACGTGGGGCCCATCAGCGACACGTGGATCCAGTGGGAGAGGTCCCGACGACAGAGTGAACGACTGCAACGATCGGGAGAGCTCCTGCCCAATAGACCCTCGTCTGGCAGCCGATCATCCGAACTTCACTGGTTCCGAGCAGACCTCTCTCGAGTGATCTACGGTCCTGACTGGGAACCATCAGGAGTGCCGCGGCAAATACGGAGAGTAGAGGACGATCGGGCGCTGGAGGCGGAAGACGAGAAACTGTCCACGCGGTCCGGGTAAGGTCGTGATACACGACAAAATGCGAAATAATTGATTGATTGTTTAAAGCTTTGGAAATACTAGTATTGCTCATTGATTGTGCTCATTGATTGTTCTCTTTGAGATATTCGCTGTCTACAAACGGGGAGGAGTAGAAATACTCTCTCTCTCTCCCTTTGCAGATAGTGAAGGGTAGGTAACGCAGACTTTTGTCCCCGTTGAAACCCGTCGTGCCTATCTTTATCTCCCCATTGATTGATTGTCCGAACATTGATTGTTTTGGAGAATAGTGCTTTTTGAGATATTCTCTGTTTGCAAATAACGTAGAATAGGAATATTCTGTCTAGTCTTTGCAAATAGTGAAGGGTAGGTAATGCTGACTTTTGTCCCCGTTGAAACCCGTCATGCCTATCTTTATCTCCCATTGATTGATTGATTGATTGATTGTCCGAACACTAGTTGTTCGATATTGGTTCTTTGGAGGTATTCTCTGCTTACAAATAACGAAGAATAGAGATATTCTGTCTAGTCTTTGCAAGCAGTGAAAAGATAGGTAGTGCTGACTTTTGTCCCCGTTGAAACCCGTCATGCCTATCTTCTCCCCACTGATTGGTAGTTGGTTCTGCCCGGACCGCTTATTAGAGGTGAACCATCCGGCTCCACTGGAGGGCACCCCTAATAAGGACATGTTCACTAAATATGGACTAGTCGCCGTAGCTTATACCAAGCTATGGCATAAATATACAAAGAAGGACCCCGAGAGTCAGTGGCCACTGATGGGATCCTTCGACGACCATAAGATAGAAGCGCTAGAAATAGCTCTGCGTAGCAATAAGACGACGCCTACTATGCTTGACAGTATCGGCATGTGGCGCAAAGAAGCAACGCAACGGAAAAAGAGGGAAGAAGTAAAAGCAGAAAAGGAATTACGAAAGGCAGCTCACCTTGCCGCTAGAAAGTTAGAAGAAGACATAAAGGAGAGAAGGGAAACTAAACTAAGACAGGAGCCCGAAACCTCAGGCCAGTACGCTGTTAGGACCCCTTCATTGCTCTACCCTGAGTTGTCCTCCAAGCAGCGAACGAATGACGAATTACTGTTAGGTCCCCCGATCATTTACATGCCCCCTCCGTATGCACCCTCCCAATCAGTAGTGCAACACCCACAACCCCCGAACACGAGCGAAAGCAGTACAGGGGCCTCGGCCCTCACGGCCTCCGCGCCGGCTGAGCCTCTTGTGCCGAACCCAACGTCGACTACAACGCTAGACGACCATGAGATAGGAAAGAAAGAGTCCACCAGAATGAATCGATTAACTAAGGATGAACGAGCAGGAATTGACAAGATAGTAGGGACGCTGGTGGAGCGAAAAGAAAGTGAGGAGTATATAACAGACGTGTATAACTCGTATGCCGACAGCCGCAGACGACACTTCGTCGTACGGCTCTGTTATCACGCCCTGAATGCATATGAGGATAGGTACCACGATAAAGGTCCCGAAGGCTTAGCGGCCCTATATAGGAAGGTAGACATTGGGGAAGAAAGAGAGGGCGATGTAACGAACCTCTTCACTCGTACACTCGAGGTCTACCGACACCTTAAAGAACATGGACAAACCACCAAAACAGAAACCCCCATAGCAACTAAACCCCAGGGAGGAAGGGCTGATGCCATGATGCCCATCAAAGAAGCTGCCCCCTACTGGGTCCCCCCACGGGGTCAGGGAACACACGACGACATCAACCACCAAGATGCGAAGGGAAGGGTTGTATATAACTGGGTCTACCAGCCGTGGGACCGGCAAGATATTTTGACCTTTAGAATGACTCTACCCGACTTGAGAAAGAACCCGACTGCCTTCTACACTGAATTGGGTACAGCCTTAGGCTCAACGATAATGACGTTAGCAGATATCGACTTGTTCTTTGGGCTATGCCTGCCGGCTGATGTGTGGAAACAAATCCGGAGAGTTGACCACGCTGAGCCGTTCGGATATACCTGGGTACAACTCGATACCATAGATAAACAGCGAGAACCAGGACAGAAACCCCCGAAAGCCATCTTAGAGCTCCCAGACAAGATTGTACAAAAGCTGAAGACTCTAATCCCAGAAAGAAAGGTAGACTGGTCGATAGTGACGGCTTGCCGTCAGAAACCCCAGGAAGATGTGTCTGAATACTTCTCCCGATTCGAGACTGTGTTTTCCGATTACAGTGGCCAAGACATGACCACCGCAACCGGACACCACCTCTTTGTCCAGAATTATGTAAAGGGTCTGTCACAAGAAGTTTCCCAGAAGCTACAGACCAGCGAGAGTAGTTGGGCAGCCTCCAAACCCGCAGCAATTCTCCAGATGGCCCAATACTACGAAAACCAGAAAAACGAGAACGATAGGGCGTCAGAGAAGAAGAAAAAGGAATTAAAGGAGAGGGTGATGATAGCACAGTTGCAAGGGGTGACCATAGGAAGGGAACCCCCAAAAGAGAATTACCAACCAACCGCCCCTAGAAAGCTACCCCCTAGAGACCATACACCTACACCCTACAACGGACGGAGAGACTTAGATGGGAATCAATGTGCGTTCTGTAGAGGGTTCGGACACTGGAAATCCCAGTGCCCGGTCCTTCTGGAAATGAACAAGAATAGGGACCCCAGAGACACAGCATATGACCCCAGAAATAGAGGACAGGGACGAGGGCACACGAACAACACCATCAACGACAGGCCAGGCAGACCAAACACCTTTGATCACCCCCGCCAAAACCAGTGTCAGCAGTCCGACTATGAGAGCACTCATGACTTCGCATAGGACCGCCAGGGGCAAGGGAGGGATCCAGTCGAACTCCGTGTTGACCAGCAAGGTCCTTACGTCACCGCTAAGGTCTTGGGCACAAAATCTCCATTCCTGGTAGATACTGGGGCGACACGTAGTGCGTTATCTAAACGACTGATTCCTAGGGCACCCTTGTCTGGCTCACACGTAACCTCAATAGGCTTTGACGGAACGCCCTCCACTAACCCCTTATCAGCACCAATCTCCTTTGACTTAGAAGATAACACCACTGACACGACCTTTCTGCTCTCCTCCAACACCCCCGATGCTATTATGGGACTTGATTTGCTAAAACATTTTCGAGCCACCATCAGATGCTCCCCAGACGGAGTTCGAGTCATCCTACACGATAACCCAGATCTGTCCAGACCCTGTCACACACGGCGTATGCTCTCTATAACCGATGCTGATATGTCCCTACTCGACACATTACCTTCACATCTATGGGCTAAAACCGACTCAGATGTAGGGCGCATGGTGATCGACCCGGTACACATAACCGTCCGACCGGACGCAGTGCTCCCAAAGCTTCCACAGTATCGGATATCACCCGAAGGCGAGAAGGCATTGGTGGAAATCATCGAGTCCCTGGTCGAGGCAGGAGTGGTAGAAGAAGTAGTCAGTAATGTTTGCAACAGCCCTATCCTACCCATTGTAAAGAAGCAAGGCGAGGGGGATGAGAAAGCCTACCGTTTCATTGTTGACTTGCGAGAGGTTAACAAAGTAGTCATACCCCAGTACCCCGTAGTCTCAGACATCACCACCATCCTCACCCTGATTCCATCCACTGCCACCATCTTTACTGTTATTGACCTCAAGAACGCATTCTTTTCCATCCCCATCCACCCAGACAGCCGCTACCTGTTCGGCTTCACTTTAAAAGCCCGTTCGTACAGATTCTGCAGGGCACCCCAAGGCTACACTGAGAGTCCCAGTATTTACAGCCAAGCCCTCAAGAGGCAACTGGATGCAGTCCAACTACCCGATGGAGTGGTGTTGATACAGTATGTCGATGACATTCTTTTGGCGGCCGACACCACTCCTCTTGCTGTCACAGCCACCATTCACCTCCTCCGCTTCCTTGCGGAGAACGGTCACAAGGTCTCCAGAAAGAAATTGCAATTCTGCCAGCCCCAGGTAACGTATCTAGGCCACCTACTATCCAAAGACGGGAGGAAACTTACCCCTGACCGAATTCAAACCATCCTAGAAACCCCTGTTCCCAAAACTCAGAAGCAAGTACGATCCCTAGTGGGCCTCACCTCCTTTTGTCGACAGTGGTTGCCAAACTTCAGTCTTACCATAAAGCCTCTGCTTTCCCTGCTGGCTAAGGATGCCCAATGTGGAAATATGGATTTTTCTGGTCAGTTATGTCCCCTATCTTGGACCCCAACGGTTCTATGTGCATGTCGCAAGTACATGTATGCTCCCTCCAGTTCCAGTAATAATGACGCAAACACATGTGCGTCCATCGTCAACATGTCCTCTGTCAGACCCGCCATAAATGGGCTGGATGTTCCATTCCTAAATATGAAAGGCCACCGGCTTTATATGGTTCACTTATGCCATTTTACAGTTCAGGCAAGTAGGCCCTGATTCTGTCATCGAACTCCTTTTGCCTTCTGTCTCTGAAAGCTCCAGTTCAAGCCTGCATCCGTGACCATGAACTTTGTCTCATTCTCTGCGCGGCTCACGAAGCCTGACATCAGCCTATTCTCTGCCAAGAACTGTATTTCACCTTCGAATTATCTGCTTCCCCCTCAGCCGATGCATTCCTGCCTAGTAGCTTAAGTAAACATTCTTCCAGTTACCAAGCAAAAAGGCCCATCTTCTCTGTCCTCATGCAAGTAATTCATAGCCCTGTTACCATGGAATATTCCTACCCCCTCGCATTCAGTATAGACACCTAGACGCTTGTACACGCACGCACAGTCAGTATAGAATAGATTTTGTCCGAGAGTCCTTCTTTTGTGGATAACATAGTTCTTTAAACATAGGATGTAGATATGATTTGGGATTAGGTTGACTTGACCCCCCAGACTTCTTGTCTCCACACGTAGAGCTAAAATGTCAAGTCCTCGTCACCCCCTAGTTATACGTCAATTATACGTCAGACTGCTGCGCGCGCATCAATGCCAAGTATTATCTTATAGATCCACCTATGTATTACATCGTAGCCAATCATGTTCCTTTTTACTCATTATTACACCCATTTTCGGCTACGCACACCAAAACGTCAATGTCCTTATCAACTGTTACGCCTACTGTATTCACTTCATTATGATGTATGTATTATAAAAGTTACTGCTTGTCAATAAAGTATGTACTTCACTTCCTGAACTCCCGTGGTGATGGAACTTGAAGCATCCGATTATAATCGCTTATTGGAATAAAGCCCATTCTGAAACTCTAATATCACGGATTCTGCCTCTCATTTCATTGAGCTATTTTATTATGTTCCTGTATCAAATTCAGTCCCGGTAAAGGAGAAATATTTACCACATGATGGCGCCCGAATAGGGACACTTTCTCATTTCACGCGCCGGCGGTGCGTTGCAGGCCCGGTCTCCTGCCACAGCTGGACGGACAATAACGCGTACCAGCAGGATTTCCTGTATCTCCCTCCGGTCAAGCGGGGGCGACTGAGACTGCAATCAACACCCAGACGAGGCGGTGAGAAGTGCGAAGTATCCCGACCAGAGCCTAGCTGAGAGAGCAAGATCCGAGGTATACAGAGACCCACCAGTCCGACGTCAAGCCCAGTGTCCGACGAATCGAGTTGAGTCCAGTCCAAATCCGAGTCAAGTTCAAGTTACTGAGGCCTTCCGTTTCCGAAGCTACCCGGTGAGTACCATTACTGGGGAGGCATTTCTGACGTGCACATAGGTTGTGCCGGTCAAGACGGGTTTGGGTACACAAATCCGGTCTGCACTGTTTTAGCAGTGTATCTGTACTGTTTAGCAGTATATCAAGTATTCCGAAGTGTCTAGTTATTGTCTAGTTATTGTCGAGAAATAAGCTTGGTGATTAGTCATGCAGACGATCATCATTGTTGTTCCAGTTAAAGGTTTAATGTTAAATGTTTGAAGTGTTTAAGTATATCGTGGTATGAATGACTGTTCATTATCGTGTTTATTGTATTAAGTCTGTTCAAATTCAAGTATCAGGTCAAAATCAAGTATAAGGTCAGTTCTCAAGATGCCGCTCTTTTCGAAATTAAGACAGATCACTACCAGAAAAGGGGTTCTCGAAGAAGCCGTCCCTATCCCTCCTAGGGACACCCCAGGGCATTTTATGTATCATAAACATGGATTAGACGCCATATTATTTCTTGATCTATGGGTAGACTATACCAAGGGATTACCAGAAAGTCAGAGGTGGCCCACAGCGGGGACCTGGGATGCAGAGTGCATCATGAAAGTCGAGGAAGAGTTATGGAAAAGGAAAGTCAGACAGTCACAGAAAGACGCCGTTGAATTATGGCGTAAAGAATCACATAGACGAACAGAAAAAGCACGTAGACAGGAAGAGAAGAGTAAAGAGAATTCCACTAAAGTTCGAGAAAATCTATTAATTGAGGAAGGTATCCGAGTAAAATCAGAACAAGTAGACAGACAAAGAAATGCCCTTATGAATGGTATGTATCCCCTTCTGGCCGAAGGATTACCTAAGGCTACTCCGGAAACGCCAAAAGACTTGCCAACCCCATTGTTCCCAATAAAGGTACATCCTAAGGGGCATCCTAGAACCGCAGAAGATGTTTTTCTTTCCTCTTATTTAGATGACGCAGCTCCCGAGTATGCCAATTCCACCCCACGTAGACCACCTACCAGGGAGGTTCAACGCCAAGATCCAGTACCCATATCTCTACGGCAACAAATCGAGTCACAAGTTTCGGCAAGCACATCTGTTTCTGTATCTGCTCCTACAGCTACTTCTATGGCTGTGTCCACACCTGTAGTTGCTGTGTCACGTTCAACGAATCCTTTTACACCCGACGCCCCAGATGGAGCCGCGGGAGGAGCTGCCAATGTCTTTTCTACACCACCCAGAATAAATAAGCTTACTTTTCAAGAGTCAGCGCATTCACGTACACCCAAACTCCTTAGTGCCCGTGCGCTTAAAGAACTTCTTATAGATTGTAGATATGACCCGGTGCCTGGAAAGGAGGACGAAATGACCCTAGCATCATTGCGTATCAGACGAGCCGCAGTGTATTTAGCAAAGTTACCAGGAATGACTGCGCATCTAGATAATCTATATCATTTTGTCCAAACAGGGCGAGATCCAGAATGTATTTACAGAGCTATGGAATACCAGAAAGTAGAGATACAGGGGGAACTGTTACGTTTCCTCATAAACTGTGTGATCAGAAATCAAGACCGACCGGGGGTAGACCCGGAAGCCATGAGAATTCTTACAAGATGGAGCCAGAATATATCAGAAGGGAGACATGATAAACAAAATTGTATAATAGCCATGTGCCGAAAGATCCGTAAAGAAATAGAACGCCTACACGAAGAGAGATTAGAGACAGACGAGTTCGAACAAAACGAGGAAGAAGGGCCAGGACTGCCCACAGGACAGTCAGACACCATAGCCTATGTAGGTAGAGGAAGATCTTGTAATAAGAATCAGACTAGATATCATACTGACTCAGTGCATCCGACGTGTCCAGATAATAGCAGGAATTTCCAAATACCTATAATTAATATAAGGTCTAACGAGCATTCGTTCCAAACCGCCGACAAGTTACTCCAAGAACGAAGGGGTTATCATTTCCTCGATTCTATGGATGAACAAGTTTTAGCCAGGGCAGCTGTCCATTGGGTGGACAGTCCCGGAAAATATAGTGATGATACAGTAGTACGCGCATTTTTGAATCTTACCCCAGATGAACAAAGGTTAGCTGGGATTTATATGATCCAACAACTCATTATACTGTATCGGAGTCAGCACTCGGACCCTGGTCCCTTGCCTGACATACTGACTGAATTACTTATGAATAAATGGAGAGGTCCAGGTACTGAATTAATTAAAGAAATTCTAGAATCAAGAAAGCAGTATATTCTTTTCGTGTGTTCAGAACATGTTCCATTGTCCGCCAAGGAAAGAACTACGTACCACATAGATAGACAGAATCCCTTACGAGAAGTGCACCCAATAAAGGGTGAGGACAATGAGTTTAAACGCGTATTTGTATATACGCCTATATCGAAAATAGAATTATTAGAAATGAAGAAAGTAGTACCCAGTCATGACAAGGACCCAGCGGGGTTTCACCGAGAAATTAAAGATATGTTACTCATGGGAGAGTATACCTACCCCGACATTATGACAATATTAAAGGTGTTGATGCCTGCTGGCATTTATGAGAAACTCAAAGAAAAAGAGTGGGAGGTAGGTGATCAAAAGATAGAATGGTCAGCATTAGAAGCAGAAGAAAGGGCCCGAGGTCCAGGTTCGGGGCTTGGGGACAAAACTAAGGCATTACCAGGACTACTAGTACAGGTACTGCCACGATTATTAACTACGAAAAAGGAAGATTGGGGTACAATTTCAGCCTGTAAACAGAAGCAAGATGAAGACACTAGTGATTACTATGCCCGTTTCGAAAAATGTTTTGGTATAAATAGTGGCCTAAAAGCAAGTAGCGAATCATACCCACATCTGTTTGTAACAAAATTAGTAGAAAATGCTCTGCCTCCAGTAAAGAATAGAGTATTAAAATTCGAGAGTACCTGGCAAGGTAACACTCCAACACAAATGTTACAAATGTTACAGTACCACCACAACAGAATTAAAGAGGAACAAGAACATGAACACAGACGCATGAAAGACACAAAAATGAAAATGCTAGTTTCCCAGACAGTCCCAGCCGAAGGACATAAAAAGGGTATGACACATTCCGATTCAGCAGGACCTGTAAAAGGGACATGCAATTATTGTAAAAAGCCAGGCCATTACGTACACGATTGTCCAGTTCTAAAACATAATATCGCCATAGGTAAAACACAAGAAAGATCACGGCCACTAAGACAAGACCAGAATGAACAAGGAGCTATACAGCATGTCCAGGCAATGCCAGCCGCACAACAGCCAATACAGTTTGTACCAGCTGCACCCCCATTGCCTGTTGCTGCCACACAAACAACAACACGGCAAATGTATCAGACCGCACAGTATGAATATCCCGAGTATCAGCGTTACGCATGAACTAGCCTAGAGAGGGAAGTTGACCTACCCCTTATCGAGATTCCTGTGGATCAAGAAGGACCTTATGTACATAGTAAATTATTAGGTCAAGATAGAAAATTTTTACTCGATACAGGGGCAAGTCGAACAACTATAAAACGTAGTGAAGTTCCAGGGGCACCCCTCTCAGGCTCACAAAATATTTCCCTTGGTTTTTCAGGCAAACCTATTGTTAATGAAGTGTCACAGCCTCTGCCACTCACGATAGGACCTCTGACCCGAACTACAGATTTACTGCTTACTAAATCATGTCCAGAAAACCTATTAGGAATAAAAACGTTAAAAGCCCTAGGAGCTATAATATGTTGTTCTCCGGAAGGAGTAAGATTGTTTTTACGTGATTTTAAAGGTCACTATGTATCTAGAGACATGGATCCCCGATTACAGACTTTACCTACACGTCTATGGGCACAAGGCCCTACTGATGTTGGTTGCATGAATATTACACCATATCGAGTCACACTAAAGGCAGGAGTGGTGCTACCACGAATGCGACAATACAAGTTACCACCAGATGCTGTAGTGGCTTTACTACAAATCATTGACGAGCTCATTGCCCAAGGAGTAGTTGTGGAAACAGACTCCAATATATGTAATTCACCGATAATACCGATTCTTAAACGAACAGATCCGAAGGCCCCGCCAGTATATCGATTGGTTATTGACCTGCGCGAGTTAAACAAATGTATTGTGCCACAATTCCCTGTGGTCCCAGATATCTCGTCATTACTGACAGCTATTGATTCCGAAGCGACATTCTTCACTGTAATCGATCTCTAAAATGCCTTTTTCAGCGTCCCAATAGATCCGGAAAGCCAATATTTGTTCGGATTTAGTTTAAATGGACGTAGCTTTAAATTCTCACGCGCACCTCAAGGATTTACAGAAAGCCCCAGCATCTATAGCCAAGCATTGAAACGAGAACTTGACAGTATCCACATGCCAGTTAACACGGCCCTGTTTCAATACGTCGATGATCTGCTGATCACCGCAAGAAGCGAAGCTGAATGTGAAAAAGCGTCACTGACAGTTTTACAATTTCTAGCCGAAAAAGGACACAAGGTTTCCCCTTCTAAGCTGCAATTCTGTGTCCAGCGAGTTGTTTATCTTGGACACTCGCTGGACAAGGAGGGAAGGCAGCTTACACCCGACCGCATTCAGTTGATAGTTAACATGCCAACACCTAAGACACAAAAGGAGGTGCGGGCTTTCATAGGCCTCACTTCATATTGTAGACAGTGGATCCCGCAATATGCATTCCTAGCAAAACCACTCATTCAGTTGACAACCCAGGAGGCAGCCACATCGACTATTCTCCCTTGGACTCAGGAACATACACAAGCTTTTGAAAGCCTAAAGAAAGCTTTATGTCAAGCACCTGTTTTAGCAACACCATGTTACAGAAAACAGTTTACACTCTTTGTTACAGAACGCGAAGGTACTGCCTTGTCAGTACTCACACAGGAACAAGCAGGAGCACACAAACCATGTGCTTATTTTACTAGTACATTAGATCCAGTAGCTCAGGCTTTGCCTGCGTGCCTGAAATCAGTAGCAGCGACAGCTTTAGCAATCAGACAAAGCGATGCCATAGTGTTAGGACATCCATTGACAGTTCAAGTACCACACGCAGTAGAGGTTCTTGTAAATAGAACACAAACACAACACTTGACCGTAGCACGACTTACAGGGTATGAACTGACACTGTTTCAGCCGCATATAGAAATAAGACGCTGTAACACATTGAATCCTGCCACACTTTTGCCAGTAATCGGAACAGACCCACTAATCCATGACTGTATTGAAGTCATTACTGTAACGACAAAACCCAGACAAGACTTGACCGATGTTCCATTGTCAGAACCAGACTTGACATTTTATGTCGATGGTTCATGCATGAGAACAAGTACAGGAGAGTTAGTAGCCGCTTATGCAGTCACAACCGATACTGAAGTTATTGAAACTAATCGTATAAATACTTTGTCAGCTCAAGCCGCAGAGCTCATCGCTCTGACACAAGCCTGTATTCAAGCCACGGATAAAAAAGTCAACATATACACTGATTCACGTTATGCATTCGGAGTTGTACATGACTTCGGCGTGCTGTGGCGAGAGAGAGGTTATTTAACTTCCCACGGTGCCCACATTCAGCACGGACCCCTCATTCATGCATTATTAGATGCAATACATCTACCCACTGCAATATCAATTATGAAATGTAAAGCTCATACAAAAGTTACTGATACCATTTCCCAAGGCAACGATCTAGCCGACAGAACAGCTAAACTGACTGCTCAAATTCAAACCCCCGATATGACAAAGACAATAGTCCCGACACCGACACATAGTATGACAGTTAAAGATCCTACTCTTGACGTAATTGACATACAGACACATGCTACACCAGACGAAATAAAGAAATGGACTGAATTAGGAGGGATCCAAACGGACCAGGGATGGATGATGAAGGAAAGGTCTGTGTGGTTCCTCCCTGATTCAATGGTCCAAGTCGTAATCAACACTATACATAGTCCAGCACATCTAGGAGAAAAAGCTATGCTAGATAGCATTCAACACATTTGGTTTAATAAGCATTTACGAGCAGCAGCCAAACAAAAGGTCCGTACCTGTATGATCTGTTGCCAGTTCAACCCGGGAAAAAGTGTTCCCGTAGAACAGGGTGGATTTCAGCCTCCTGATCACCCTTTTGAAGTCCTACAGATGGATTATATCCAGATGGAACGATGTCGAGGATTCAAATATGTTCTCGTGGTTGTCTGCGCTCTGTCCCGTTGGACAGAGGCGTACCCAGTTTCAGATTACACTGCCCCGACTACTGCCAAACAGTTGGTTCGAGAATTCTTCCCACGATACGGTTTACCACGTGTTGTCTACTCAGATAACGGCCAGCCGTTCTCATCCGAATTAATGAAACACGTTTCACTTCTGTTAGGTTATCAGTGGAAATTCCACTGTGTCCGACATCCCGAGGCAGCAGGTCTCGTAGAAAGACATAACCAGACACTGAAAATCAGACTGTCCAAAATATGCAGAGAGAAAGGTGTCGACTGGATAGTAGCATTACCAGTTGCACTCTTTTACATGAGAATGGTAGCACACTCTAGAACAGGGCTATCCCCGTATGAGGTGATCTTCGGTAGACCACCGAATATGTGGGGGACGCCTATACCACGCAAAATAACTGATATTGACTGTAATATGCTGACAGATTACTTGGCTTCCTTGATGTCTGCACTACAATCTTCTCGTTCACAGGTAGCTGCAGCCTTTCCCGACAACACTGAGGCGAAACCCCATGACGTTGTTCCGGGTAATCTTGTCTTTGTGAGAAATTTCGACAGAAAAAATCAACTGGAGCCCAGGTGGAAAGCACCCAAGTTGGTCCTGTTGACCACAAGAACAGCCGTGAAGATCGAGGGACGCAAGGGTTGGATTCATTCAAGTCACATAAAAAAATTTCATGGACTACCTTCAGATATAGACACTGTGCCCTGCACTCCCTCACAGACTGATTCAAAACTTCCTTTGATGGAAAAAACGGAAAGCGAACTTTACAAACTAAAGCTTAGGCCCACCAAGTCGAGCAATTTGATTGTTTAAGTCCTCTCCAAGGTGAAGCGGTTGAATTGTCTCTGACATGTATCCCCTGGACCTAAGTAGAGGAAATACCGGAAAAATGTTGAAACGAAAAGTATGTTGTTGCACATATATTACCCTATTTCTAGACATGTTTATAATGTTACTGCTGAACATTCTTTTAGTGACTTACCTCCGCATGAATTGTCTTATAGACTTGCGCTGCGCAATAACACTTTCATTAGTATGTTACACCATTCCCATCAGACTAGTAACGCCACCAATTGTTGGGTGTGTGGCCGACTCCCTCCCTATCAGAATTATGAGGGAGTCCTGCCATTCTTTCCGCACCCATTTACACATAATGGCTCCTGTGGAGCATGGTTCAGTTTAATTAATTCCATAGACTCAGACACAGCAGTTTACCAAGACCATTGGATATGGGGAAACCTGAACCTAGTTTTACTCAAAGTCTGCTACCCTGACAAGGAGGGTCGCCCCAAAAGAACAGGAACTGATCTAGAAAATGAAGTATATGGATTAGGTAATTTTACACCTAATCTCATGATTCTAAATGTCGTATCCGAAGTTGAACTAGTCTTGCCCACCATGTCAGTATTCCCAGCGAAGGGTGAATTGTGTGTAAGAAAGGTTGGTTCTATACATATGGGCCATAGTAAATGCACTACTACAGTAGAATTCAGTGATCAAGGCAAATCTTCATTCAGAACTTCTCGCCACTCCTACTTTATATGTGGTCAGACTGCATATATGCGTCTACCTCTAGATTGGGATGGTACTTGCTACATAGCATTCCTTTTGCCACCTGTTTTCCTAGCTCCTCCTGATTATTACAGAAATATTCATTTAGTACACAATAGAGAACGAAGAGATCTCCCCATTGTCGATTACACTGAGACGGCATGGGACAAGTATGTAGATTTCAATAAAGGCATCTTTCCCTATATAGGTACTGTTACTAATAGTAAGCTAATACGTAGATTAACTAGAACCCTTGAAGCAGTAGTGAATGAAACTATTTCCGCCTTAGGCAATTTAACAGAAGAACAGTCTGCTATGCGGATTGTTGTACTTCAAAATCGTCTTGTCCTTGACGTCATCCTGGCTGATAGGGGCGGAGCTTGTAGGGTCATCGGATCAAGTTGCTGCGTATTCATACCAGAAAATTCGCCATCCGTATATAAAGCCATCACTCGCCTTCATAAGATAGTAAGCCAGATACACCAGAACCCAGGCACTTGGACTTGGTCCAGTTGGTTTTGGAATACGGTATCAGCCTGGGGATGGAGAGTTCTATCCTTCCTAGGTATAAGTCTTCTCATACTATTCAGTTGCTGTCTATGTCTGCAATGTGGACCAGCAATTTGTGGTCTGTGTGCCACATCGTGCATTCCACATCAAGATTTTCATTCAAGATCCCGGAAGAAGAAAGAAGAACAAATGATGCTATATGAACAGATAAATGGATTGATGAAGATTGATATCTCGTGAAGGGCAAGAAGGGGACAAGGAGGGAATGTGGAAATATGGATTTTTCTGGTCAGTTATGTCCCCTATCTTGGACCCCAACGGTTCTATGTGCATGTCGCAAGTACATGTATGCTCCCTCCAGTTCCAGTAATAATGACGCAAACACATGTGCGTCCATCGTCAACATGTCCTCTGTCAGACCCGCCATAAATGGGCTGGATGTTCCATTCCTAAATATGAAAGGCCACCGGCTTTATATGGTTCACTTATGCCATTTTACAGTTCAGGCAAGTAGGCCCTGATTCTGTCATCGAACTCCTTTTGCCTTCTGTCTCTGAAAGCTCCAGTTCAAGCCTGCATCCGTGACCATGAACTTTGTCTCATTCTCTGCGCGGCTCACGAAGCCTGACATCAGCCTATTCTCTGCCAAGAACTGTATTTCACCTTCGAATTATCTGCTTCCCCCTCAGCCGATGCATTCCTGCCTAGTAGCTTAAGTAAACATTCTTCCAGTTACCAAGCAAAAAGGCCCATCTTCTCTGTCCTCATGCAAGTAATTCATAGCCCTGTTACCATGGAATATTCCTACCCCCTCGCATTCAGTATAGACACCTAGACGCTTGTACACGCACGCACAGTCAGTATAGAATAGATTTTGTCCGAGAGTCCTTCTTTTGTGGATAACATAGTTCTTTAAACATAGGATGTAGATATGATTTGGGATTAGGTTGACTTGACCCCCCAGACTTCTTGTCTCCACACGTAGAGCTAAAATGTCAAGTCCTCGTCACCCCCTAGTTATACGTCAATTATACGTCAGACTGCTGCGCGCGCATCAATGCCAAGTATTATCTTATAGATCCACCTATGTATTACATCGTAGCCAATCATGTTCCTTTTTACTCATTATTACACCCATTTTCGGCTACGCACACCAAAACGTCAATGTCCTTATCAACTGTTACGCCTACTGTATTCACTTCATTATGATGTATGTATTATAAAAGTTACTGCTTGTCAATAAAGTATGTACTTCACTTCCTGAACTCCCGTGGTGATGGAACTTGAAGCATCCGATTATAATCGCTTATTGGAATAAAGCCCATTCTGAAACTCTAATATCACGGATTCTGCCTCTCATTTCATTGAGCTATTTTATTATGTTCCTGTATCAAATTCAGTCCCGGTAAAGGAGAAATATTTACCACACCCCTTCCCCCTCCCCTGGACACCTGAATGTCAATCCTCCTTCAAAGAATTACGAAACGCCCTCTGCTCGGCCCCAGTCCTAGGAACCCCAGACTACACCAAACCTTTCTCCCTCTACACCCACGAAAGGGAGGGATGTGCGTTGTCTGTCCTAACCCAGTCCATAGGCCCTAAGCAACGCCCTTGTGCCTACTTCTCTGCCACTCTTGACTCCGTAGCCAGAGCTTTGCCCGCCTGCCTTCGAGCAGTAGCCGCCGCTGCTGTCTCTATCCGACAAAGTGAGGGGATCGTGCTCTCGAACCCCCTCACGGTATTGGTACCCCATGCTGTTGACACCCTCCTGAACCAAACCAAGACTCAACACCTGACTAGCGCACGACTGACTGGTTATGAACTGACTCTGCTTGCACCCCACATCACATTGAAACGATGCACCACTCTGAATCCAGCTACACTACTGCCTCTCCCTGACGCTGACCCCAATGCATCCCCTATCCATGATTGCGTGACCCTCACCGACGAACAAACCAAGAGTAGGGTTGACCTCCGGGATACTGCCTTCCCGGACCCTGACGGAGAACTGTGGGTGGATGGCTCATGCATCAAGCTCCCCGATGGCACCACCTCAGCTGCCTATGCAGTCACCACAGCCCGAACAGTTGTTGAGACAGCCCGCATCACACAGCGATCCGCACAGGCGGCGGAACTAATTGCTCTTACACGAGCCTGCATCCTGGCAGCAGGGACAACCGCAAACATTTACACAGACAGTCAGTACGCCTTCGGGGTAGTTCACCACTTTGGGCTCTTATGGAAAGAGAGGGGATTCTTGACTTCTCATGGCACACCCATCCTGCATGGAGATCTAGTCTCTGCCCTGACCGAAGCAGTCCTCCTCCCCACACGGTTAGCTGTGATCAAATGCCAGGCACACAAGAAGGTGACAGACATTATAGGACAGGGAAATGCACTGGCTGACATTACTGCCCGAACCACAGCCGAGAATAGGTCCACGACCCGTATGTACGTGACCAGGTCACAAACTGAGAAATGGAAGGATGCTAGGGAAACAATTAGGGATATCCAACTAGCCAGCACACCACACGAGTTAACTGAATGGGCCCGGGTGGGATTGAAGGACGATGACGGTTGCTGGCGAACCAAAGACTTGAACAAATGGTTGTTACCAGATTCATACTTGATCCCCATGCTGACCATGGCACACTCCCCCGCACACATAGGGTCTGCCCCCATGATCGAACTCATCTCTAAAGTCTGGCACAACGACAAAATACCAGACTCAGCCAAACGTCTAGTCCAACAATGCCTAGTATGCCTCCAACACAACCCTGGGAAAGGAACTGCTGTACCCCGGGGAGGGTTTGGGGTCCCCAATCACCCCTTTGAAGTCCTACAAATGGACTATGTCCAGCTAGAAAGGTGCCAAGGTTTGAAGTATGTACTTGTCATTGTGTGTGCCTTCAGCAAGTGGGTGGAAGCCTACCCAACCCATGACAACACCGCTATGACTACCGCAAAAGTACTACTGAAGGAATTCTTCCCCCGATACGGCCTTTGTCGAATTTTGTGGAGCGACAATGGCCCCCACTTCGTAGCCGAAGTTATCCAACTCATCTTAAAAGGGTTGGGTGTAAAACAGAAGTTCCATGCGGTCTTCCATCCCCAATCTGCAGGCCTGGTTGAGCTACACAATGCCACATTGAAGCTTAAGATAGCAAAAATAGTCGCCACCACAGGGCTAAGATGGCCAGACGCTCTCCCACTAGCATTGCTATCAATGCGTTCCACCCCCACCAAACACCACTTAACCCCCTACGAGGTCGTCTTCGGGCGGCCCATGAACCTTTGGACTGCACCAAAACCGACATCCATCCACGACGTCCCGGACGTCCTCATGTCTGATTATCTGTACAATCTAACTAAAACGTTGTCTATCATCCATCAGCAGGTGCTGCACGCCATTCCCGATGTTTCCAGGGGCCCCGGGCACGACATCCAACCTGGTGACTTCGTCTTAGTGCGTAACTTCCAGCGCACCAAGAGTCTGGAGCCCCGGTGGACGGGCCCCCTGCAAGTCCTGATCACCACCCGAACAGCTCTTCGAGTGGAGGGGAAACGCAATTGGCTGCATGCACACCACTGCAAGAAGGTATCACCGACCCTGACAACCACGGACAACGTCACCGCCCAAGAGGAACTTCTGGACAAAGACCGACCATCCCTGAGCCGCTGCCCGGATACAGAGACACTTGAATTGATTGAATATCCCGATCCCACTGTGCCATCCAAAGAAGGGTATAACTTGCGACGAAAGGAGAGAACTTCGGCTAAGCAGACCACAGGCTAAGTGGAAATCTCAGAACGGTAGCCTAGGCACCTCAAAGGCCACCAGGAGAGAAACTAAGCAAAGTCTGTGGTTCTGCCCGCTACCGAGTCTCTCGAAGGTGATGGAAGCGCCCGACATGAAGGTGATGGAAGCAACCTGACGTCCGAAGATCCCCTACAAAAACCCAAAGATTGACCGAATGCACAGCTTTAAGACTATAACACTTTTTATTACCCTTCTCTTTTGCCTTCTCCTCATGGTCACCTTCTGGATCATGGAGGAGAACACACCCGCTCATAAGACATTGCTGACCACCGTTCAACCTACCACCACGAAGGAGCACCATCTGATCTCACTTTCACCCCAACTCCGAGAAAGGCGTAAGGAGTTCTGGAATAACTCTTTTGTGCAGTTGCTCCACCAACACAATCTTGCCACCAACGCCACTAACTGCTGGATCTGTGGATTGCTACCACATGCCACTGGGCACTCAATCCCTTTCATCCCTTCACCTTTTTCTGTCCATGGTTCCTGCCTCGCCTGGCTGATCCTTCTGCAGGAGAGCTACAAGGACAATGCCACTTCCGGCAGAACCATGTCACACTTCTACCATGGGTTCTGGATGAACAAAACTGGTAGAACTTCCGCCCTCTTCTGCCCTCTGAGATCGAACGCTTCCTTTCACATGGACATCCCTGCCAAAGAACGAGTTGAAATGCAAGTGTTCAACAATCCAGCCAGACCCACCTTCTCTTACCTCCGAAAACGGACGGCCGCCACCCTAACAGTGGCCCTGTCCGTCATCAACATCACTGGATCTGTATGCCTCGAAGGCCTGGGGGCACAGCTGGTGGGCCACAGCTCCTGCCTCATCACCCGAACATTGGATTCAGTTGACCCACCCTCCTTTGTTGTCTCCCCGAATATGTACTTCGTCTGTGGTACTAAGGCCTACACCTGGCTCCCGAAAGGTTGGGGAGGCACCTGCTACATCGCCTTTGTCCTTCCTCCGACGTATGTGGCTCCAGCAAACCATCACCGACAGAAACGGGCCAAAGACATTGTGCAGGCCGACTCCACCGGAGCACAGTTCATGGACGCAGTCAAAGGCCTTGTTCCACTCTGGGGCCCAATGGCAAACAGCCGTGCCATCCGCCACTTAACCCAGGCAGTCGAAACGGCAATGAACATTACGGCTGGCGCCCTCGCCAACAACACCGCCGAGCTCCAGGCCGTCCGCTTAGTGGCCCTTCAGAACCGCCTCGTTCTAGATGTGGTTCTGGCTGATCGTGGAGGAGCTGCCGCATCATTGGGTCCAGCTGTTGTACCTACGTACCAGACAACTCACCCTCAGTCTACAAAGCAATTGAACACCTCCACAGACTGTCCACAGAGGTCCATCAAGAGCAAGAAGAATGGTCGCTGGGGAGTTGGTTTTGGGACGCTATTAAAAGTTGGGGATGGAGGCTGTTTTCATTTATCCTAATACCGATTGTGATACTATGTGGATGTTGCTTGGGGATTCAGTGTCTGCCACCTTTATGTTCGCTTTTTATGAACTGCATCTGCCCTAAGACTTTGAACTTTGAAACAGAGCGGATGAAAGCCCTTTATGAGGTGGAGGTCCGCAGTATTATGGGGATAAATCCGAACTAGACAAGCTGGCGAGATATGTTAAAAGGGAGGACTGTGGAAATTTAGCTTACAAACTGAACATTATCTGCGCCATCTTGCCTCTCCCCAGCGCCACGCACAGCGAATGCACGGCCGCCATCTTAGGCACTCCACTCTCTCATTGTCACTCGCCAGCGCGTTCCCCTGACGCTGCAAGCATCCCCCGCGCGCCGGCCACCCCCGCTCTCTCATACAGGCCATAAACCCTCTCCTTCTGCGCGACCCTGCTACGGAACCACTTCCGACCGACAACCCATACATGGTCATGCCTCTCCTTTGATAACCCCCTTCCTCTGCGCCCCATTGTCCGAACTGGTCCCAGGCCATCACCTAGCCCTGCGGATGCAGTTTACTGCCCCTACTGTAAGGGAAACACCCCACATCAAAGGGATTACAGTAGATCAAAGCCCCTACTCCCTGAGACCCGACCGGTCACACACACCCCCCAGGAATTGGCGGAATACCCTGCTGCGCAATAGCCATCTCCTACTGTGGGTGGGGTGAGAACTTCTACTGTATCTATGTGTGGGATCGGATCTGAACCGGGGCTTCAGGGGATATTCCCCCATACATCAAGGGAATCTCAAGAATGTACTATGTGTAATAAAGCAATAAACCAGTGTATAAGAGACCAGGTCTCAGAGATGCAGTTAGAGCACCTCGTGACGATACCTTGCTGTCTGATCTGATGTGTTCTGCTCCGACGGAATAAAACTTTGTTTCCTGCCTTCCAGTCTCCGGCGCCTGCCTCTTTCATTGGTAAATTATCGAGTGGTATAAGAGGCGATTACCGCCGGGCAAATACTTGAAAGGTTATCGACTGAAACTGCCGCTACCATTTAACAGGGTGATTATCGTTTAAGATCACACGCACTCCAGTAGGGGAGCAGCGGATCGTTGCTCTGAAGTACTTGAGCATATCAAGACCCATAATGTTGTCGGGCGTATTCGGGGCAAGCAAAAACGGACAGGACGCAGAAAGGTTGTCAACATGGAACGCAAGGGGTCGGGAAAGAGGGCTTCGAGAGAGTGTACCATCAAACCCTACCGATGTAACCATTAAGCCAGATGGGGGATCCCTCGGAACCAATTGTTTGGACAATGCACTGCGAGTAGCTCCTGTATCAACTAGGAACCGATCAGTAGGACCCAAAACATTTGCTGAAACATAAGGACCCTTCTGATCAACCGGTACTTCAACTGATTCCAACCCCCATCCAACGCAATCCTATGCATGCTGCGAATCATGATACCCAGAGCGGTCAGTCCCAGACATCTGATACTGATTTTGCCGATCAAATACATTGGGTCTATCTCGTTGCTGCGCGTTAGGTTCAAAGCGAGCACGATCATTAGAATTCCCCCTGAAATTCGAAAAGCCCCCTCTACCTCTCGGTGGTCCCTGACCACGTCCCTGACGGGATGCATATAATACCGGACAATCTCTAGCCCAATGACCCGACTGCTTACAATACGCGCATTGATTTCTATTTACATCTAACCGACCCGAAGGGGGACCATAGAATCCTCCCCTACCTCTGTCGACACCCCGACGAGGCGGACCATACACTTGCGCTAACATCACCTTTGTTTTCAAATCTTTCGATTTCTTCTCCTCATGCCCCTTCGCTTCTTGTTCCTGACGCTCATAATACTGAGCCATAGTCAGGAGGGATGCCGGAGACGAGGTGGACCAAGAACTTTCACTCGCTTTCAATCGAGCTGCTATTCCCGGCAATAAATTTGCCACATATTTATCAACAAAAAGATGTCGACCCGTATCATCCGTAAGTGACTGACCACTGAAATCATGAAATGTCTCCTCAAAGCGTGTAAAGAAATCTGAGACTGATTCATCAACCTTCTGTTTACACGAGGCTAACATATTCCAGTCAATCTTTTTAGGGGGAATAATTGTTTTCAACTTAGTCAAGATAGCAGCAGGAAGATCTAAAATAATCCGCGGTGGTTTTTGCGCGGGTTTTCTCTCCCTATCCTCATCCTCAATCTCGGACCACCTAGCCTTAAAAGCGGGAACATCATCCACCTTCCGCACAGATCTCCACATATCCGGTGGTAATATGAGCCCAAAGAACAAATCTATATCTGCTAAAGTCATAGTACAAGAATTCAAGGCCCCTTCGACCTCTTCATAAAAGGCCGCTGGATTCTTGCGGGGGTCAGGCAATGCATTCTTTAATGCCATAACATCAGCCCTATGCCAGGGAGTATAGACCCAATTATACACAAAATATCCCTTAGCATCGGCGGAAGTAATATCCGAACTAGTTCCCGCTCCTTTAGGAGGAACATACAAAGGTGCCGCCTCTCGCATCGGTTTAGCATGCACTAGTTCGCTCTTATCTGAGTGGGAGGTAGATGATTGGTCATCGCCGATACGTGGATCCGACTGCTCCTCCTCCCCTGCCTTTAGGCGCGCTCTCTCTTTAAGGTCACTCGCCGCGTCCCGCAATGCAAACAGCCGTCGGACCGCATCAGGTGCCTTAGAGGGAGAAAAAACACCGTTACGTAATGCTTTAGCATCTAATTCTACATCATCAGGCTCAAAAACTTCTGAATATTTCCGAAAGGCAGTAATCACTTCATCAGAAAAGGTTCCCAGAAAATACGACTTCTCTCTATCCCGCCACTTTTCCAAAGAGTCCAACAATTCAGCAAGGGATAACTTGCCCTTAAGTGCACGAAGATAAATTTTCCGAAGCTCACCCATACGCTCAACTGATAACATAGACCGCGTGTCTACCTTATCCGAAACCAATCCAGAATCCTGTGAGCTCGGGGCAGTCGCGCCAACATAAGGGGGCGGAGAGCGATCTAATAAATAAAAATCATCGTCAAGATTAGTAAGGACAGGATAAAGCGGTTGGCGGACAGCATATTGACCCGAGACTTGCAACCTACGCTCTTTCTCTTGTCTCTCTGCCAGTTCTCTTTCTTCCCGACGCTTCGCTTCCTGCGCTCTCACATGATCATTTTTCCGTTGCTCTTTATCAAACAGCGCTTTCTCACGTTTCTCTCGCTCACGCACTTCCTTCACCCATAACCGTACACATTCAAACATGTCTTGCCGGGCACGCCGTTTACACATACACTGTTCCACATACTCAATCTTACGCATATCAAACGATCCATACAAAGGCCAGCGCAACTCAGGATCCTTTTTGGTGTATTTCCTCCATACTGTGCTGTACATTATAGAAGAAAGACCATGCTTCACATACATATCCCTATTAGGAGTCCCCTCTGGGGGGGCTGGAGCAGATTCCTCGAGGTTTAACCGGTTTCCAAAACAGCAGCACCACTTACGGAGTGCGCTAAAAGCAGGCATGCTCAAAAATAATGCAAAATATGCAGTATTATCAAAAATGGCACTTAAACATTGCGCCGTTCAAATTTACACAGCTCCGGAGAAATATCTCCACATTACCTGCCTATATGTGTTGCAACGCATATATTCTCACAGTAATCAATACAAGATATGACCGGTCATCACAAATCAAACTCAAATAGCCAACCCAGGCTTCAAAACTCGGAGCAAGTACCGTACAACGGTTCTTACCAATCAAGAGTGTCCAGATTCCAACTGCCAAGTTCCAAAATTCGCCCAAACGGCTGTCACGGCAAAACCGACAGAAGAGGTCTCAGTCGAGGACCGGCGCCACCCAGAAGGTCAGTTCGGAAGGGAAGGAAGAAAACCTCTGGATGCCAGGACTAAAACCGCCACTGGCAGTGATCACATCCCCGGCCAAATTCCTCACCTTCGTCACGACCAGTCCTTCGAGCATCCGAGTCGCCGATGAGCCCCACGTGACGGGCGCCAATTGATGAATACAGGCCCCAGCTAGGCCCGCAGAATACAAGGGTTCGCTCTCCTGTAACAAAAGCTAGAAGGAAGTTGGCACGGAAACTGCAAAATACAAAGACAAAGTTTATTAACCCTTAAGGGTGGTCCTACAACCTATACAACACTCTTCAGTATTGCATAGAGTAGCACAAAGAACTTGCGTACACAGTCCCCTTTTATACACAATAGAGGGGCTCATAAGTGGGTGGATACAACATGAAGCAAAGAGTATTACCTTTTATGGACATTTTCGATACAGAATCAATATGTGGGCGGAGTGAACACACTCCTAAGCCCGCGAAAACATGGTCAAGCAAGGACTAACTGATAACAGATGTGGTCAAGTCTGGGCATGCGCCAGACGGACAAAGGAGCTATTTATAGACTGTTACTAGGCAGGTTATGAGAGCAACTGATACGAAGATAGGACTCTTCTCGTGCTCGGCACGTGGAGACACGACAATACAAAATGGAGTCCAGACATTAGTCAACATAAGGAGAGAAACTTGGTCCAAGGAAGGGGAATTCATGTCTTTAGTGAATGCTTAATTATATCGCTGTTTCAATTTTCAACACCCCTCTTCCTCTCCCAACACCCCACTCCTGAGAGCTTGGTTTTCAAGCCTCTGCTTCCCAGAGCGCGTTCCCTTCTGCGCCTCCGGATAGGGAATCCAAGAAGCTGGAGCAGCTTGGCAAGAAGCTGCTTTCATCTACCAGCTTTGGGCTGCGGTCGGTGAACACCGCATGCCTCTTGTGCGGTTATGCCCACTCTGTGTGGGATACAGTTGGGCAGGTGCTGCCCCAATGTCTGGAGGAGGCCCAGACAGTCCTTTCCCAAGCTATAGCCGCTGGGAGAGACGCAGCTAAGTTCACCATTCGTTGTGCAGGGCGATTTCCACAACGGTGGTGTTTCAGCGTCACACCTGGCTGAGGACAACTGGCTTCTCGGGGGATGTCCAGAACACCCTGATGGACATGCCCTTTGATGGCATTCGCCTTTTTGGCCATAAGGCAGATAGCGCGTTGGAGCACTTTAAAGACTCACAGGCTACGGTCAAGACCTTGGGCCTGTCGGCCACTCGGCTTCCTTCGCCTTCTGCCTTTCGCAGCCGTGGAAGGGGTGTCCCAACACGTTCCTTTCAGAGCCACAGGCCCGCGCAACAACAACCTCAGCGCAGCCAAGGACGTGCGAACCGCTGAGGCGGTTCTGTGGGCTAGCTAGTGGGTCAGTCCGCCTCCACCCTGCAGCATCCACTTCCAAGCCTTCCTAGTCCGTCTTTTCAGGCCCATCAGACGCCAGTGGGTGGCAGGATTCGCCATCATCTCCCCCACTGGCGCAACATCACCTAGGACAAGTGGGTGCTGCAAATAGTCTGAAAGGGCTACTCCCTACCCTTCAAGACTACCCCCTCCAGCCATGCCACCTCAATACCACCTTATGTCGGGGGACCATCTTGCGCTTCTTCAGCAGGAAGTCACGGCCCTCTTGGCCAAGGGTGCCATCGAGCGCGTTCCTGTGCCAGAAGTAGGTCGTGGTTGTTATTCTCACCACTTTCTGGTCCCCAAGAAGGTCAAGGGCATGCGTCCTATCTTGGACCTCAGGAACGTCAACCGCTTCCTCCGGAAGGAGAAGTTCAAGATGTTGATGCTAGCTCAGGTCTTGTCTGCCCTTGACTCTGGCGACTGGATGGTAGCGTTGGACTTGCAGGACGCATATTTCCACATCCCCGTCCTGCCGGGCCCACCGGCGTTACCGTGCTCCCCTTGGGTGTTCACGAAAGTGATGTCGGTGGTCGCAGCTCATCTGCGCAGATCCGGGGTTCCAGTCTTCCCCTATCTCGACGACTGGTTGTTGAAGGCGGGCTCGCCCCAGGCAGTCGTCTCCCACCTCCAGACTACGGCCGACCTCCTGCATGTGCTGGGTTTCTCCATCAACGTGCCAAAGTCGCACCTGATTCCATCTCAGAAGCTTCTCTTCATCGGAGCGGTTCTGGACTTGGCACAGTTTCGGGTTTATCCTCCCGAGCAGCGAGTCCGGGATATTCAGGCTATGATTCGATCTTTCAGCCTCTAGCCCGGGTTTCAGTCAGGATGACCCTCCGGCTCCTGGGCCTGATGGGCTCCTGCATCCTGCTAGTGGATCATGCCAGATGGCATATGCGGGCTCTGCAGTGGGACCTGAAGTTTCAGTGGGCACAACATCAGAGCAACCTGTCCGATCACGTCCAGATCTCGGAGGGCACTGCACGACAATTGCAGTGGTGGCTCATGAATCGCGATTGGGTCAATGGCAGATCCCTCTCCCTACCCCAACCGGAATACACAGTTGTGACGGACACGTCCCTTCTGGGATGGGGCGGCCACATGGGAGTGGCATAGATCAGAGGACTCTGGTCTCCAGCGGAGTTCCGGGTTCCATATCAACCTTTTGGAGCTTGAGGGGGCGCTAGGTGGCGCCAAACCAAGATGGCCGCGCGGCAGTGAGGCTCTCGCCAGACCGGGCACTTCAACTATCCTTAAAGGCTTCCTGAACGTACCATATTTAACCCTCACCACTGGGACCATGAATGTTTGCTGAACGCAGCGGTGCCAGAAGCGTTGCCATCACCCGCAAGGCGGTGGAGATATCGGCGGCGGTTCCCCTGAGCGGTGTGGCCTGCCGCATTGTGGCCTGCGAGTGGGCGGCAGCGGCCCGCTAGGAAAATCCGGGGATTTTGCGGCCTTCACGACGGGACGGAGCCGTTGACCCATAGAGGACACCGGGGCGCCGGGGGGAGCGCGGAGGACACCACAGCGACGACGGCGCTTGCAGTGCCCTAGCGGAAAGCGAATCCTGGGGATTGGAAGGTGAGGCAGCGTGGACGGCCGAGGCCCGTAGATTACGACTGCTTTGCCCCGATACTTCATCAGAGACGCTGGCGTGGCCTGGGTGCTGCCGGGCTCTCCCCGCTCCCGTATCGGCCCTCTGGGGGTGCGACCTGCCCGGGGACGGAGAGGGGTGCCCCACGCGACTCCGGTGCTGGGCGGCCTACCAGACCGGGAGCCGGTGTTTGACGGCTGTCCTACCTGCTCCGGAGCAATAACGGAGCCTGAAGACTTTGGCTGTACGTGGACCCGGGGGGAGATTGGCGCCCCCCCTCGGGGCAGGTTCCCCGGCTTGCTGTTGCCGCGGGCGGCTGGGCCACGACTGGGCCTGCGGGGCGCTGCCTCCGTCCTCCTGACGCCGGGGGAGACCGGCCTCTTAGCCTGCAGGGGAGTTGTGGGGTGGGGTTCCTCTGCAGCTCCCTGCCGGACACTGCATCGCCGCCCCCGGGGCGATTGGCCCGGGGCACACGGCCACACCGCCACTGGCTGGGAGCCGGGGCGCGGCCCATCACGGGACTCTGGGACGACGCTGCCTGCCGGATAGGTGGCGGGTAATTGGACTGCTACGGCCGGCGGGGGGGTGTGGGCCCCACAGGTGACACTCCTCACTATTCGGCTGGGAGTCGCGGTTGCCCTGGCGCCCGTTCGACTGCCTTCGCATAGCGGTGGCTGGGCTCGGCTGGGCCTGACTGCTACGAGCCGCTGCCGCCCGACGACCGTGTAGGTGCCACACAAACAGCGCCCGCCGCACTCCTTCCTGGGTCCCTCGCCTCCGGACCGGCTGGTGCCCGCCTCGGATCGAGTGCCCCTACTGCCGTCCGGGCTCCCACCTCGGGCTGGGGTCCCGTGAGGTCGGGCCGCGCCATGGGTCGCAGCGACACTAGGCAGTCCAAACTGCCGTTCGAGGCCAAGAAGAACCCCACGATGGCGCCGGTGCCGGAGGGCGGCCCTACCGCCTCTGGAGACACGGACGAGGACTGGAAGTCCCTATTATTGAGCATGAAGCACAGCCTGTCATCCATAGACTCAAAGATAGACACCATTAATACCTGATTGGACAGTGTTGTTGCTAAGCTGGACCAACACGATACTCGTATTAAGGAGACGGAGGACAGGATCTCTACCTTGGAGGACGGAGCTGCTTCTACCGGCGGGCGGGTGACCCAGATGGCTACTCAAAATAATCGCGGAAAAGAATGAGGACTTAGAAGCTAGATCCCGCCACAATAACATCCGCATTCTGGGCCTTGCGGAGTCCACGAACACTGGGAAAATGGAGGTCTTTGTTGAGAACCTTGTTATTGAACTATTTGGGAAAGACACCTTCTCCCCCCACCTCATTGTGGAAAGAGCCCATAGATCCTTGGCGGCCCGTACTCCCCCTGGTGCTCAGCCGCACCCCATCATTGCGCGCTTCCTTAATTACAGAGACCGGGACGTGGTGTTGAGGCGCGCAAGGGAGATTGGCACAGTAGTGTACGGCAACACCACACTATCCTTCTTCCCCGACTTCACGGCATCGGTGCAGGAGGCCAGACGGAAATTTGCCGGGGTTAAAAAGAAACTACAGACCCTGGAGATTCCCTACGCCATGCTCTACCCTGCGAAATTTCTCATCAGGGCAAGCAACATGTTTTCCAAAACTCCGCAGCAGGTGGACGACTTCCTCAAGCAGCACAAGTGGGACCTGGCCGGAGCTGGGGCGGACAGGTGGCGCTCTGGGTCATCTTCGCCAATGGCACAGCAGGAGTGAACATGCCGGGGAGGCACGCCGGACTCGGGCGGCCGCCGCTGCTGATCTTGTTCGGCCGAACTAATGCATAGCCCGGTGAGGTACTTCATATGTTTGTGTCTGCTATTACTTGACTTGGTATATATGACAATTTGTGCTCGGTCACCCACCTCCGTCCCGCACTGCGGCTCCGGATGTCTATCTGGTCCCGTGTGGGTGCAAGTAGGGAGGTGGTTGGCAGGTTGGGCGCCCCTAGACATTGTTCCCCGATGGGCGAGCCCCAGAACACCCCCTCTCTTAGTAGGATGGGGACATCTGTTACACTTTCTATGTTTTTGGGGATTGTATTGTTTGGGAAGGGGGGGGAGGGAGGGACCTAGTTGGGGTTGCCGGTGTGGGAGGGGGCAAAATCCGACTCTTTCCAGGGGTCTGTGACTCACCAGTAACATGCATATTGAGTTGGGTTGGGGAAGCGGTTATTAGAGGGGTATGTTTTTTTAGTGATACTGAGTGCTGTGCGACTTTACATGCCATGCATATATGCCACGTATATCTTTGTCTGGGTAAATGGAAGACGTAGCTGACGCGCGACCGACTTTGCAATTTCAGCTGGTCTCCTGGAACGTACGCGAGTTGAATAACCCGAGAAAGAAGAGAGAAATCCTAGGGTACCTGGACAGGCAGGGGGTATCGATAGCCATGCTTCAGGAGACGCATCTGAGGCCGGAAGGGACCCCCTTGTTCGCATCCCGCTGGGCTACTTGTAGGGTGTTCTCATCCTATTCGAATTATGCTAGAGGTGTGACCATTTTGGTGAGGCGGGGGATGGGGTTTATACCTGCGGGTACCGAGGTGGACTCTGGTGGGAGGTACTGTTTGATCTGGGGGAAATTGCACTCACACACAATACTGTTTGCATGCTACTATGGCCCCAACACTGACGACCCGTCCACGTTTCTTACACTGTGGGGTAAAATACAAACCCTGGGTATATCTCATGTCATATTAGGGGGCGATTTCAACACTGCGCTCATACCTGTGATGGACAGATCACACCCGCAGCCGTCGCACTACACATATACTCAACGCACGCTGATAGGCATAGTGGACGAGCACCATCTGGTCGACGCATGGAGGTACTCACACCCCTCGCTCAGGCAGGGCACTCATTCCTCTGCAGTACACTCCACATGGGCACGTATTGACTACATATTTTTATCGGCGGGTCTCTCTCCTTGGGTGGCTCGGACGCTCCATCTTGCTCGCACATTCTCGGACCACTCACCAGTCCTACTTTCCCTGCGCATTCCTGTCGACGTGTCCCCGTACTTGAGCTGGCGCCTCAATCCAGCGCACCTCACAGATTCGGCCTTCAGGGCGGAACTGGAGCAAGACATACAAGATTTTTTCGAGCGTAATGTGGACTCAGTGTCCAGTCTTACCACGGTCTGGGAAGCATTCAAAGTCACCGTGAGGGGGTGGTGTATAGCTAAAGGGGGAGGGGTCCTTAGATCTTTGCGCGGAGATTTGCGCAATCTGGAAACTGAAATACGGCACTTCGAACGCGAGATGACACAGCACACACAGGGGCGGGTAGTGGCGGCACAGCTTAGAGAGAAACTGAGTGAATATACTGAAGCTGCTGATAAAGAGAGCAAGTTCTTAGGGAAACCTTTCGTTGCGCGGGTATATGGCGAGGGTGATAGACCCGGCAGGGCATTAGCCTCCGCTGTCCGGCCCCCTAGGTACCGAAACTATGTGGCCTCCTTGTTAGACGAACGCGGCGTCCCGTAGCGAGACCTCCCGGATCAGCTTCGTGTCCTCACTGACCACTACGCCAGGCTCTACACCTCCCACGGGACGACACCGATCAATCTACATGAGTATCTGCACGACACTGCTATTGCCTGGTTAGGCCCGTCACAGCAGAAATTCCTACATCATGAAATCGAATTGGACGAAATAAAAGACGCCATCATGTCCATGACCTCCGGTAAGGCACTGGGATCGGATGGATTGCCGATCGACTTTTACAAAGCTTTCCTTCATGTCCTGGCCCCTATACTGAAACACGTGTATTACACTGCACTAGAGGAGGGAACCTTGCCAGCTACGATGCGCGAAGCCCTTATAACATCTTTGTTGAAACCGGGGAAGCCGCCAGAGCAGTGTGACTCGTACAGACATCTTTCTTTGCTGAATACGGATATTAAAATTTTGGCGTAGGTACTGGCTACACGCCTTAATCTCCTGATGGAGTGTCTGGTCCTCCCGGATCAGGCTGGGTTCGTCCCTAATCGCGCGACAGCACATAATCTGCGCACATTGCAGGCCGTGCTGCAGGATATCGACCCACAAAGTGAGGCAGCTGCGGTTTTCCTGGACGCCACTAAGGCGTTCGATTCCCTGGAGTGGGATTACCTGTTGGCATTGCTTGAGCGGATGGGTATTCCGTTCAGCTTCTTGAGCTGGATCCGGCTGCTGTACAACCGGCCCCAGGCTGCGGTTCTGCTCAATGGTGCCCGCTCTGCCCCCTTTATCATCCGCAGAGGTACAAGGCAGGAGTGCCCTCTCTCCCCTGTTTTGTTCGCAATCGCTATTGAACCTTTGGCGGCCAAACTCCGGCAGCATCACAACCACCGCTCCCTTATCTATCCAGAACGCCAGCTACTTATTGCACTGTATGCGGATGACATGACTCTCTACGTGCATAAGCCACAAGAAAACCTGAACCCCTTGCTGCGCGAAATAACTAAATTTGGTGCCATAGCGGGGATTCAAATAAACTGGGCGAAGTCGGCCTTGTTCCCCTTGTCGGATCGGACCTTACAGTTCCCTCTAGACTACCCCTTGGTGTGGGAGTCGGAGGAGATAAAGTACCTGGGCATCAGAGTGGCCAGAAACCGGGAGGCCCTTATCAGAGCTAATTACGGGACGGTCCTTGACAAAATTACTGATAACGTCACTAAATGGATCCATCTTCCGCTGTCCATGGCAGGGCGTATTTCCCTGATTAAGATGGTGGTTCTTCCCAAGTTGTTGTACCTTTTTACCAACATACCATACAGCCCGGGTTCTTGTTTCTTCCGGGCCCTCAACTCCCAAATGTCGCGCCTTATCTGGGGCGGCAAACAGGCCAGAATCGGCATGCAGACTCTTATGTTGCCTTACCGCCAGGGGGGGTTTGATGTGCCTAACTTTCAGCGCTATTACGATTGCGCCCAGGGCCACTTTGCAGCCTATTGGTTCCACCCCCCACCCCCCACCCCCTTTATGGCACACCTGGCAGTAGAAGATGGGTATATGAGGCCCGAGCAACCTTCCGGATATCTATATTCGGAGGTCCGAACTGGTGATCGCGACCCCACCACGGTTGACTGCACGGTAAGGGACTGGACACGCATTGCGGAACATATGGAGGTTAAGTTCCTCTATTCCCCTCGTATGGTCCTAGCGCATGACCCCAGATTGAGTGTTACCCGCGAGGAAATTGGTCGCAAAATGCTTACAAGGCTCGCGATTCACACGTGGGGTGACCTATACCACCAGGGGAGCTTTCGCGCGGCGGCGCACTTCTTTGGCGAGAATTCTACGTCGGTAATGGATACGTTTCTTTATGTGCGGCTGCGGCAAAATATCAAAGCGGTCACGCCTAATTTCCCGGATGAGCCGGACGTCTTGGCGCCTCTTCATGCTCTGCTACAGGCCGAAACCCCGAAACATGTGGTCTCCATGTTATATACACATGCGCAGGCGGCTCCGTCGCCCCCCTCCCTCAGAGCGCGTGTGGACTGGGACACGGATCTGGGAGCTCCAATGTCGGAGGAACAGTGGGAGGAGAGTTGTTCTCATACTACTGCAGTGTCAGGCAATGCACGACTTAGATTGGTTCATTTTAAATTTTTGCACCGACTCTACTATACCCCTGCCAAACTGTACCGTTTCGGACTCAGGGATGACGACCGCTGTATGAGATGCAGGAGAACAGGCGCGGACTTCATGCATTTGGCATGGACATGCCCGGCCGTGGCCACTTATTGGGTGGAGGTCTTCAAGGCACTTTCTGAAATGATCGGAGTGGTCACCTCGCCCTGCCCTGAGATTGCCCTGCTGGGTCTTTCAGACCCGGCGATAAAGGCACATCGGAATTTTTTTGCGTTGGGACTCCTGTTGGCGAAGCGCCACGTGGCATGCAGGTGGGGACGGGGGAGAGTGCCCAAATTCAAGATTTGGCTGACTACGATGTCCACATGCAAGGAACGTCTTCACAATTATGCGGACCTCTTACCTCCCAAGTCGCGGCCCAAGGACCTTTGGGGACCCCTCATTACATACCTCATGCGGGCTCAGAGCGGGGGCGAATCCGAGGTGGGCGGGAGTGGGGACACAGATGGGGCCAGCCCACCCAACGCGCTTTGTCCTGCATCTACTCCTCTGCATACGGCAACGGATTGACCCCCCCGCCCCCTTTGTTCCTTCTCTCCCCACGTATAACATATAAGACGCTCCCTGTCCGCCCAGACTGGGTACGCGCTTCCTGGCGTAATTGCACTCCTCACGCTGGCTACACAGGGGGGGGGGGGGGGGGGGGGGGGGTGGCGGGTCGGCCTTTTTCCTGGATTTTGGATAAAATAAACCCTGCCTTCCTATCACCCATGTTGCGTGGCATTGACGGTTGCAGCACCAGTTCACACTTTCTACTCGTATCAAAGCTATCTCCTCCCAGGTCATTGGCTGGGTCAGCACAGTGCAGGGCATCATCACCCCGGGCTTAGACTGCATTCAGAAATGGGATAAACTACACTACAGCCCTGCACTGGTCGGTTCCTTACGCCACATACTGTGTATGGTGGACACGCACTGGGAGAGTACAGTTATTATTTGAGTTAATGGTTGGTTTTAAAAGATGAAAAGAAACCTCAGGTATCCAATGTCCGATTATACCTTGCTGATAAAACTGCTAACGTGTGCATCCTTCCACAGCTTTGGTAGCTTTACTCCGCGGCCGGCCATGTGGGTTGTAGGCGACATGCTATGTTAATAAGTTGCTCCTTACTAGCAAGTACTACATGTCTATGTAACTGCATGCTGTTGCTGCCGGCCTGGTAACCAAGGTTGTAGGCGAGAAGCTGTGTACTGTTAGTTGCTGACCAATAAAGGTTTTGCGGAAAAAAAAAAAAAACTTCTGGAGCTTAGGGCGATCCGGCTTGCACTGAAGGCATTCCTTCCCTCTGTCCGGGGAAGAGTAGTGCAGGTGTTCACGGACAACACCACCGCCATGTGGTACTGCAACAAACAGGGAGGGGTGGGGTCGTGGACCCTATGTCAGGAGGCTCTGCGCCTCTGGACGTGGCTGGAACATCAGGGCATTTCCCTGGTGGTTCAACACCTGGCAGGTTCTCTTAACGCCAGGGCAGACGAACTCAGCCGCCGGTGCATGATGGCTCACGAATGGCGTCTAAACTCAGACGTCACGCAAGGTCTCTTTCAGCAGTGGAAAGAGCCTTGGTTAGATCTATTCACCATCGTAGAGAACTCGCAATGTCAGCAGTTCTACGCGTTGGAATTTCCAAGGCGGCACTCGCTAAGCGACGCTTTTTGGTCGCAAGTGGAGTTGCGGTCTACTAAACGCCTTGAGTGCTGAAGAAGATCAAGCGCGACCGGGCCCAAGTCATTCTTGTGGCTCTGTACTGGGCTCGAAGAGTATGGTATCCCAAGCTACTCAGCATGGCTATCGATCCCCCCAATCCGACTGCCTCTTCCGGAGGATCTTCTGTCGCAGCAGCATGGGAAGGTCCTCCACCCGAACCCGTCCAGTCTCCACCTCCTTGCGTGGAGATTGAGCAGCGGTAGTTGACATCTTTTGACCTGCCTCCCGAGATTTGTGCTGTGATCTTGGCAGCCAAGCATCCCTCCTCTAAGAGGTTATACGCCTGCAGGTGGAATAAGTTTGTGGCATGGTGCACAGCAAAGGCTGTGGATCCCATTTCCTACCCTCTTTCAGAGGTCCTTCTATTCCTCCTTTCTTTGGCCCAGCAGGGCTCTGCTCTGGGCACTATCAAGGGCTATCTCTCGGCCATTTCAGCCTTTTCACTGCTTCCAGATCAGCCTTCCCTTTTCAAGTCCCCTTTTGTAAATCGATTCTTAAAAGGCATTACTCATCTTTTCCCTCCTGTTCCTTTCATAATGCCTCAGTGGGACTTGAACATGGTTCTGACATATCTGATGTTTGCTCCCCTTGAGCCCCTTCACAACTGTCCTCTTCGTCTTCTCACTTTAAAGACAGCTTTCCTGGTGGCCATCACCTCTGCCAGAAGAGTGAGTGAGCTCCAGGCTCTTACTTCTAAACCTCCTTTTCTCTCTGTCCATCCAGACAAAGTGGTTCTAGCTACTCGTCCATCTTTGCTGCCAAAGGTTGTCACTGCCTTTCATATTGGGCAGACCATCACGTAGCCCACCTTCTTTCCTCCTCAGCATCCCTCAAAAGAGGAAGAGAGGCTCCACGGTTTGGACCCAAAACGTGCTCTCTCATTCTACCTGAACCGCACACAACAGTTCCGGGTGGATGACCAGCTCTTTGTTGGCTACGTGGGTGCCAAGAAAGGTCGGGCCGTGCACAAGCGGACTATCTCTCGGTGGGTCGTTCTGTGCATAAAGGCTTGTTATTCTTTGGCTAAAAAGGAGCCTCCGTTGGGGCTGCGCGCCCATTCTACCAGGGCGACGGCAGCCACTACAGCTTTGGGACGGGGAGTTCCCTTGCATGACATTTACCAAGCATTACTGCCTGGACAGCCAAGTCCGAAGAGACGGCTTCTTTGGCCGTTCTGTTCTCCAGGACTTTCTGGTGCGATCTTGGTTCGCAGACCCACCACCGGGGTTGGTATTGCTGGGGTATCTTTTCCAAGGTAAGGAATCTATCACTACGTGTTTCTTTCAGATGCACAAGCTACTTACCTTCGGTAACGATATATCTTTAAGAAACATTAGTAGTGACAGATTCCTTACCGCCCCACCCATCCTCCCCGTTCTGCGAACTGATTTCTAGGGTTAAGGTCAACCCATTCAGGGCCCTAGTTTCAACGCACCAGTGGTCAATATCTTGCATGGCTCTGGTGCGGAAAGTCGTGTACAGAACTGACGTTAGTGCGCGAGGACACAGAGCCGCACGATGCCACCTTCCGACGCTCAGGGTACTGCTGATAAAAAACATTCCGGATCCAGTCTGACGCCTGGGGGTAATTCTAAGGTGAGGAATCTATCACTACTAATGATTCTTACAGACATATCGTTACCGAAGGTAATAACTTGTGCATTAATGACACACTTTCTTTTTATTAGACTTTAATTTATAAAGGATCAAATATTGTTTCTACTAGCAGTTACGTTACATACAGTAATAATTTCTGTTTAAAAAAAGTTTTTTTAGGGAAATCAACACTTTGTTTGCTGTCTGTGTGGTTGGGGCACAGTAGGGCTCCCGCATTGAGGGGCTTATTTATAATAGACGTGTGCTGACAAGGGGCCACTTTTCTCACACTCTGGATGCGCAAATCTCTCCGCTATATATATGAGGCCACTTTGTGTGGCTTAGGATGCCCTCAAACATATGAAGAAAGACAGAGCAGCGCAAGTTGCTGCCTTCCCTTATTTTGACACTGCCCAGATTTCCTTAATCATGCAAACCTGGGGAAGCACCACAAACTTACGAGTGCCCAGAACAGGCGTAACAAGGAGATGTTTTTTTCTCCTCTTTCATCCATGCTGCATTCTGCAGCATACATAGACAGAGGCAACCACCTCTTGGGATCTTTTTGTGCAGGAAGGTAACCTGCACAAAAACAGTCTTGCTTGAAACCCAGACACCCTTGCACCATGTGCAGGAAGGTGCAACTGTACAGACATTGAATCAGAGTTTTGCTACAATGTTAGTGATATAAATGTGTTTATAGTTTAATCCCTTTGTGATTCTGTTGTACCCTGGGATTGTAACAGCATACCATAGGCTCCTTCTAGCCCTCTCTCCTCAGTAAACAAGTGCACAATTAAGATGGGGAAGCGGGCTTGTACTGCGAAGCAACAAAATCTTGCTCCCCAAAAAGTAATTCTAAACTTACATCCATAGACAGAATGCTAGAGAAAGCATTGGGAGCAGTGGCCACAGAAATAGAACGCACAGAGAGGCGCCTATCGATTACTCCAAATTTAGAGCTGAGCCCGCAAGTTTGCGACTCGATAATTGACATAAGGGCAACAGGCTTAGAGTCCACCAAAGACCAATCCATAACTGAGGAGCCACAGACCCTAGAACCCTCTAAGATTGTTACCCCCAGGTGCCCTGGTAGAAAATGCAAAGAAAAACTAAAACACAATGTTAAACCACCTATAAGAAGGAAAAAGGGGCAGGAAGTGGACATGGAAAAGGGCAACCAAGGGGGAAATTACACTGAGGTCAGGTCAGAATCCACTAATGACCAGCCCTTGTGGGTTTCACTACTGGTGACGAATCTCCAGCAGCAAATAAGAACTATCGTTAATGAAGAATTAATTCCTGTATTGGCAATGCTAGATGGGCTGTCAGCAAAGTGGAACGGAGGGACAAAAAATAAAGATATAACTAATATAGTCAGAATGCCGTGTGCTCACGCTACCATGAGCAACGTGCAAATTGGGCCCCCCATAATTACAAATGAATCTTGCAACTCCATAACTCAAGAAAAATCCTTGCACGATAGGGGAAAAAATGATTTCTCTGCCGGGCAATGCCCAGTGACTACAAATTTGGCGCATCAGGCCCGCCCTCGGTTGGCAGGGAGATGGGTACTAGAGAACATCCCCAGGCGGGGGGCGATTGATATCTCCCCAAACCAGGACTGTAGTGATTTAGATCGCAAAAATCAAACATACTGCCCCCCAATTATAAATCTACCGCCGGAGTCAGCCCCATACGTATTGGTACTTGCAGGGGCCCCAGAATTAAGAAAGGGATTAATAGAAACACATCAAGAGCTAAAACACAAAACCATTCATTGGTTAGCAAATCATAGTGATTTTGGTTATGAGAACACCCACGAGATATTAACTACAAGAAGGGTGGGATGGATAGGTGAGCACCACAAGGATATTTATGGAGATTGCGTAGTAATTAATTTTAGAAACCCAAGCATTATTGAACAAATTTTAGCAACAGAATATGGGAGGAACAGGGGGAGTATTATTCTTCTCCCGTTAGGATATTTTTTATCCCCCATCAAGGCCTTACCAGCAAGATGTTTCCCATCAGTTAAGTAGGAGATTTCCCCCTAAAAGAGCAGTATTTCCAAACCTAGGCCAGCTGCTGCATAATCTTCCAATTTTTTATATTTCAACTGGTAATAGGTTCAGTCCCCTTGAGGGAGTTGACTGACTGAAGGGACCCAATACAACTAATAATGAGGGAATAGCCTCAATAACACTAGACCTAGAGAGTCAGGGTAGCTCTATAGGGCCAAATCCTGAGTTTGAGGACGGATTGGGTAGAGGGAGCATGAGCGGCTCCCGAAATCTAAACCGCCCTCTCTCTTGGTTTAACAATTCCGAAAACTCTGAACAAATATTGGATCTAGAGCCAAAGCCCCCAGATGCTATTGGATTAATAAATGTCTCCCCAAAAAAGCCAATATTGGTGCCCCCAAACAAGAACCTATTGAACACCCAGGTAGCAAGGGTTTTGTTTTGGAATATTGCAGGTTTAAATAGTAAACTAGATGACCCCGAATGGGGAACTTTGATTGATTAATTTGAGATCTGCATGTTCCAAGAAACCTGGGCAAGAAGAGAGGTTTCCAAATTAGGCTATGCTAGTTTTAACACTCCAGCAACCTCGGGGGGAACAGGGAGACCATCCGGGGGCCTTACAACCTGGGTGGGATCACATCTGGGGTGTACAGCGGTTCAAATTGACACAGGGTCAAGTGACATTTTAAGCGTCTTGTTACGGTTTCCTTTAAAGCCCCCTGTTGTCTTAATAAATGTATACTCACGACCCACTCTTAATGGAAATGAATGCAATACAGTGGAAGAGTTAACTACTTTCCTAGGTTCTATTGAAACTAATCAGATGATTATAGTAGATGGGGACTTTAATTGTCAGTTTGAGCCGCTAGAGGGGTTACCTCCTGATAGCTTATTTGATGAGGACCACTTTTTGAAAATCCCAGAGTCAAGATGTCCAAAAGTCAAAAAATGGTCCCCACTGGCGATTCAGATGAGCTGTCTCACTTTGAGACACTCCCTTCGAGCTTGTAATGGGAGATCCCTATCCGAATCATCGAATGGTTATACGTTCTACAGCAAAAATCGTGGGTTTATATTAGACTATATTTTTATTAATTCACACTTCTGGGATAGGATGATGGATTTTGAAATAATCCCACGTCTATATAGCGATCATTCTGCATTAGTAATAGAACTTAAAGCATTGAACACGGGTAGTCTGTCAATTACAGATAACCCTATTGATTCTAGGGTGGTGGTTCCGAACTGCAGGAAGAGAGTGAAATGGTCATATTTTAGCCAATCCGAAGACAAATTGGGCAGCTTATACGATGCCTTGTTAGCGGTTCTTACAGACGCGTCCAATTTATGTAGCCTGAGTAAGGAGGGTATAGATTTACAGCAGGCCCAATTGAATCATGTCAAATTAGGAAAAGTCACTTTTGAATTTTTTTATCCAAATAAAATCTTGAAACAGGACAAGTTGCCCTCCCACCCTTGGTACAATACTTCTTGCCGTAAGGCTAAAAAGGCACTAGTAATATCCATCAAAGCCAAAGATCACCTCTCAATACAGTCGGCAAGAACAAACTATAAAGCAGTTACACAATAAGCTAAGCAAAGGTGGGAAGAAGAAAATTGGGACACAATGAAAACTGCTTTAGGGGACAGAGACATGAGGACATTTTGGGGACTTGCCAATTCTGGTACAACCACCCCCCGAAGTGCCGTTGAACCAAACCTAGACGTACAGGTTTGGCGGGAGCACTTCGAAACCCTGTATGCTAAGGAGCGATTGCCCAGCGATGATTCTGTTTATGGCTGTGATCCATCAATCGTTTGTCCTGCAGTTAATTGGGATTCAATCCCCTTGACAGATGGAGATGTGGGCCTGAGTATAAGCATAAAAGAAATAAAGGTCGCACTAGCAAGAATAGCTCCGGGCAAAGCTGCAGGTTTGGACAAGATACCTGGAGACCTCTTTTTTTTTTGATAAACACATTTTATTTTCTTAGAGAGAGCAGAATCAAGAAGCGCATACATCAACCTGAGTAAGTTGGCATCAACAAGATCTATCACAGAATCAGTGACAATCAATTGCAAGACCCCCCACCCACTCCCCCAACCTTCCGCTCCCATCCCTCGTACTCCCCCCCTTAAAACAAGCCCCCGAGCCATTTCCCCCATACTTTGCGAAACTTTTTGGGGCAGCCCCGGGCCGTGTACAACGTCTGCTCCTGTGCGGCGCACCAGTCCACCCCTCTTCTCCATTTAGCGCCTGTGGGTGGGTCAAAGGGCTTCCAGGCGGCTGCAATATCTCTTTTAGCCACCACCAGAGCAGTAGTTAGGAAATATTTCTCATTATGGGATCCGTCCAACCCATCCGTTATTCCCAGCAGAGCCAACTTAGGGTCATGGGGGACCTCCCATCCTAGGACCTCAGTTAATTTGATTTCAATCTCGGCCCAGTAGTTCCCCAGGCGTGGGCAAGACCAGACCATGTGAAAGAAGTCCGCTGGGTCTACCCCACACCGAGCGCATGAAGCATCCTGACACAGGCCCGCACGATATAGGCGTTCCGGGGTCAGATATGCGGCGTGGAGATAGTAAAGTTGGATGAGCCGCAGTCTAGCCGAAGAGGTGATCGTCGGGGGTGCCATAAGGGCGTCCCTCCTATCATTTTCATCCAGAGGACCCACCCAGGTCTCCCACCGCTGCCTCACTCCGCTCCAATCCACCGGGGTGTTATTGACCAAGGACCGATAAATACGGGATATTCCTCCCCTCCCAAGACACCCCAGCATCACCTGAGCCTCAGGCGGGCTATGGTCGGGAATCCTGGATTCCAGAGGGACGTGAGACTGGACTGCATGGCGCAGTTGGAGATACTTATAGAATTGCGAAGAGTGTAAAGAGAACCGGCTCTGGAGCTCCTGGAAGGAACACATGTGGCTCCCCCGCCAGATATCACCCAAGCGGGAGATCCCCAGAAGATCCCAAGCGCGAAATCCTTCAAGCCCCGATACCTCCCGCAGCCAAGTACCATGCCAAAGTGGAGTGACCAGGGTCAGTGCCTTCGACCAACGGGTGTGCCATAAGGCGGCACGCCATGCCAAAAAGGGAGCCCGCACAACATCCAGAAGCGACCGAGGGATTGTCGCCCCATAGAGCATGTTCTGAGTAGCAGAGAACCCGGTGAGCTGCACCTCTAGCCTATAAGCCGGATCGTCCCATCCGCCCGAGAACCAGTCATGAAACACCAGCAGCCGAGTGGCAAGATAGTACAAGTAAAGATTAGTCATGCTCAAGCCTCCGTCATATGAAGGAACCCGGCATCGGTCCAGAGCTAGACGGGGCCTACCGCCACCCCGGAGAAATTTAGTCGCAGTCTTGTCCAGGTCCCGGAACCAAGAGCGGGAGAAGGAGCAGGGCGTGTTCTGTAGCATATATAGAAACTTGGGGAGGATCATCATCTTATAAAGAGCAATCCTCCCCAACGGGTTCAGCGGGAGCGACTGCCACTTTACCATGTCTGACCTGGTCTTATTGACCACGGGGGCCACATTGAGGGCCCAGCAGAGCTCCGGAAGAAGGGTGACCCAGATCCCCAGATATTTAAAGGAGAGTCTCCGGAGGGGAATATCAGACTGCCAGTCGAAACACTCCCTAGACGGGTGCAACGGGACCAGTACAGATTTCCTGGGGTTTAGGTGGAGACCAGATGCCTGACCAAACCGGCGAAGAATCCGGCGGACACTAGGACCCGAGACAGCCGGATCCGAAAGAAAGAGAAGGACATCGTCCGCGTATAGAGCAATTTTATCAGGGACCATACCCGGCCAATCCCACCCACGGAGAGTAGGATCCAACCGGATCAGCACGTCCAGGGGCTCCATTGCCAGGGCGAAGAGGACGGGCGAGAGCGGGCAGCCCTGCCGCGTCCCCCGTCCTATGGAAAAGGAGCGGGATAGAGCCCCATTAACCAACACTCGGGCTCGTGGGTCCGCGTACAGGACACGGACCATGGCGCGAAAGTGGGGGCCAAAACCCATTCGCTCCAAGGACTCTCCGAGATAGTCCCACCCCACCGAGTCAAAGGCCTTTTCGAAGTCAACCAGTAGAAGGGCCAGATAAGGAGAAAGGCGCTCCCGGTGGGCTAGGGCAAGATGCAAGCGCCGCAGGCAGTGTCTGGTCCCTCGGTTCGGCATAAATCCACATTGGTCCGGGTGGACCAGTGAAACAAGAAGCGGGCGCAACCGTTGCGCGAGGATGGTGGCGTATATCTTTAGCTCGGTGTTGATGAGAGATATCGGCCGATAATCCGAGCAGGACTGTGATGGGGGCTGCGACTTGGGAAGGACGACTATAGTGGCTGTGTCCGTTTCCTGCAAGAACGAACCCTTATCCACCGCCTCTGCAAAGAGATCCAGAAGCCTCGGGGCAAGGGTCTCGCGGAAGTGAGCATAGTATTCCTGTGGGAAACCGTCTGGTCCCGGGGTCTTCCCGGATGCTAGGTGACTGATCGCCTCATCAACTTCTTGCAGCGTGATGGGCAAGTCGAGGGTCTCACACACCTCCTGTCCCAACCGCCCAAGGGCCGCCCCGCTCGTCCCCATCAACTCCGCAAGAGAAATTCCCGGCGCCCGAGCCCGGTATAGTTGGGAGTAATAATCCGCAAAGGTCTGAGCCATTGCCACTGAGACCGTGTGGGTCTCGCCCGCGGAGTCCATGATGGCAGGAATAATCCGGCCGGCCCGGGGGTAGGTAGCCAACCGATGGAGAAGCGTACCGTTCTTATCCCCCCACCCGTAAACCCGGGCCACCGAGGAGCGCCAAAGAGTCTTCGCCGCCTCCAGAGAGTGCATGCGTATCTCCTCCCGCAGAAAGGCCAGTCGTCGCGCCCGCGTGGCGTCCCCTAACGCCCCCTGGTCCCGCTCAAGCTCCAAGGCCTGTGCTTCGCAAGCCGTGAGCTGCTGGATTTGTCGTCGGCGCTGCTGTTGCACCTGCCCCCTTGCACCCCCCTAATAGTGGCCTTGCCGGCCTCCCAAAGGATGGCCGAGGAAGAGACGGAACCCACATTGTGAAAGTAGTAATTAGTAATCTCACCTCCCACCATTTTCCGAAATTCTTTGTCTTGAAGGAACCAAGCGTTCAGCCGCCACACAGAAAAGGGAGGTGGGCCAAGAGCGAGAAGCACGGGCGAATGGTCTGAAAGGCCCCTCGGAAGAATGCGGGCGTCGTGAACCCCAGCACACTCGGTAGACGGGACAAAGATTAGGTTGATCCGGGCGTGAGAATGGTGCGCCGCCGAGGTGTGGGTGTACTGGCGCTCCTGTGGGTGCCAAACCCTCCAGACATCACACAAGCCCTGGGTATTGGCCCAGCTCGACAGCTGCTGCGCGCGAGCGGCTCTGGCGAGGGAGACCGGACCTGTCGAGTCCAGACGGGGCGTGTACACAGCATTAAAGTCTCCCCCTAGAACGAGCGAGTCTGCCGGAAGTGTGAGAAGTAGATCTGTGGTGTAGGAAAGGGCAGCCTGCAATAGGGACGGCGCTGCATAGAGGGACAGCAAGGTGAGCGGTCGCCCCTCGAGAGTGCCACAAACCGCAACAGCCATTCCCTGGGAGTCTAGATGCACCTGAGCCAGTACAAAGGGAAAGGACCGTTTAAGTAGGATAGCTACCCCCCGGGAGCCCCTAGCAAAGCCTGAGTGCCACACCCTATCGTAACCATAACGGGCGAGAAAGGGACAATTATTACCAAGAAGGTGGGTCTCCTGAAGGAGGAGCACGTCGATCTCCGCATGCTGTGCATATTTAAGGACTGCCATGCGTTTGAAACGGTCCAAAAGGCCATTTACATTCCAGGACAATACGCGCATGGCGGCCTTAGGAACGGGTGTGTCAGCCATAGGTATAATATGGGGCATGCCAAACAAGAGTTCTCACCTTCCGGAGTGTAAGGACCCCAACCTTCTGTCTGCAGGGCATTTCATAGGCGAAGAGGAGCGAGCCTGGAGCAGGGAGCAGAATACAGCGCTGCTGCAGCATGCCGTGGAAGCAGATGCCATTGCCAGAGACGCATCCCTCGCGAGGAATGGGTGACCCCCAAATCGAACACCTGGAGGGCCGGGGAACACGCATAGAGTAGCCGCCCGATGGGCACTGCGCCCACACCAAGGCTCAGGGGGGCGCGGGCGCGTGAGCTCCCCGAAAGGAGGGACATCGAGAAATCGGACAGGAGATCAGGTCAAAGGTTACATGATGCCTTGGAACAACAACAGAGAGGAGTTTACCCTCCATCAACAAAAACCTCCCTAGGAGGAAGAAACAACCCCAAACCCTCACCCCCCACCCTATACTTCGAAAACAGAAGCATCTGTCGCCCTAACGATGTGTAACAACAACCAAGCTAAAACGCTCGGGCCTGAGCACCAGTGGACCCCTTAATAGATCAGAACAAGCCCAATTCATCTGCCATGGCCGAGAGCAGCGAGTATAATGGAGCACTGAGGCCCGGTCTCTAATTCCGTCAGCCTGGTAAACAAATCACAATCACCCCCCCCCCCGACAATTCCACAGACAGTAGAGAGAAGTCAAATGACAGGGCTGCGGGAAAGGTCCGAGGTGTCCACCTGCGCGGCCGGCCGGGAGCCCGGCGGCAGCGGGACTTGTAGGTGCAGCCGAGGAGGCAGAAGAGGCCCCAGACGCCCGGCGCGGCCGCCCCATGGAGTGCGTGACGACCACCTCTCCCTCTGCGCGCCCCCCGGGCAGCGTGCGTCTCCGTCGGCGGGTTCTGGACGACTGGGGCACCTCCTGACCCCCCCCCCGCCCACCCGCCGGTGATCTTTGTCCAGATCGATGCAAGGGACACTCCTCCGTCAGCCAGGTCCAGGCCGCTCGTGGCGTGTCAAAAAATATCCAGTCTATGGTGCAAATGGGAAAATGTTCCTTTTGCTAGCGCGAGTACAATTTTGAAGGGCTGCTAGAGCCTCTAGTAGTTTCATCCAATTGAAGAAATATCAACCAATAGTCTTGACTTTTTTCAATACAATTGATTTATTCTCAATGTAGTTTATGAATGTTGCTGGAATTCTTTGTGGCGTTATGAGACGTTCTTCGTCTTATAAAGATATCAGCGATAAACCCAATGCATTTCGGGTTCTGGACGAACCCTTCATCAGGGGTAATTCTTAAAGCTGTGAACAACAAAAGGCAAATCAAACTGTCGTCCTCGTTTGACAGACTAAAAGTTCTACTGTAATAACAATGTCGCAAAATAAACATTCCGCTCTCTCCATTAGTATTAAATTGATGTAGCCTTAGGAAATACTAACCAAAGTGGATAAACAGTATCGCAGTGATCGTGATTGAAAGTGCATGCCTCAGTAAATAGAAAGCGTCAAAATTGTCATTATTGAATGATAAAGTTTCGATAAAGTTAGAACGGAGTGCATGAATACTAAAATCGCCCGTAGTGGACGTGAAAGTTACAGAGAGCGGGTACGGTGCAGAATGTGTTTTAAAAACCAATCGGAATGGCTGAAATGTGAAGGTTTTTTGTTTTTTGTGAAACCTTTTGACCCAGTTCCTGAGGCGGAAGCCGGGATCTGGAGGTACTCTGTTCTTTTAAAATCTCTCTGTGTGGTGTCACAATTTGATCACTTGTATTTTAAGACCTAAGCCTCTTACCTCACTCAGCGCTCGCGCACAGCTGATGGAAATAGCTGCTTCGCGCCCTTCCTGGCTCTTCTAGCCTGCCGCCGCCATCACCACCGGCGTGCACGCTGACTCCGCCCCTTTCTGAGGCCACGCCCCCCGCTCAGTGTATATAAACAGCCGATTCTCGAGCTGCAACCAGAAACCTTTTGACCCAGTTCCTGAGGCGGAAGCCGGGATCTGGAGGTACTCTGTTCTTTTAAAATCTCTCTGTGTGGTGTCACAATTTGATCACTTGTATTTTAAGACCTAAGCCTCTTACCTCACTCAGCGCTCGCGCACAGCTGATGGAAATAGCTGCTTCGCGCCCTTCCTGGCTCTTCTAGCCTGCCGCCGCCATCACCACCGGCGTGCACGCTGACTCCGCCCCTTTCTGAGGCCACACCCCCCTTGGTCTCCCATAAATGTGCCTATACAAGACGCGCAGCGGACGAGCGCAGCGGGAGCGCCGTTTGCGCGCCGAAGGCGCGCCTAAGGCAAGCCCGTCTGCGCCCGTCCGCGACAAGACCGCGACAGGCGCAGGAAACTCTGCCCATCTCACCTCCCACATCTCCTACCATTCTAACGACCTCCTTCAACTACAGGTCACTAAGCAGTGTCCATGTATACTCGATCTAGCCGCACTTTCAGGCCCAGTCAGTTGCAAACACTGCCACTGGTCCACCGGGCTCTATTTAGCAGTTCCACCGGCCAATATGCCTCAGGCCCCTCGGCCCCCCTTCAAAGGCGGCCTGATCAACGCGCGCTCCATGTGCAAACACAACCAAGATATACACGATCTTATCTTGGAGTCCGACCTCGACTGCCTCATGATAACTGAGACATGGCTAACAGCAGACAGTAACCCTGATATTGCTGTCGCTCTTCCCCTGGGCTACTCACTCTTCAGGGAAGACAGAGCCAAGGGCCGTGGCGGAGGTGTTGCAATCATTCTCAAAGACACCTTCTCCTGCCACACCTTTAGTCTAGAGTCCCTAAAAAAGACTGAAGGACTAGGCTTCTCCATTAAACTAAACGACCATACTTCGTTCTCAGGCGGACTCATTTATCGCCCACCCGGCAACGCATCTGAGTTCCTCGACTCACTGCACGACTCTTTAGGACAACTTTCACTCAGATACCCTTTCTTCACCCTCCTTGGTGATTTTAACCTCCATCTAGAATCGACAACAGACATTCATACCATCAATTTCGTTCAAACCCTCGATATATTCAATTTTAAGCAATTTGTCACCTCACCCACCCACTCCCTAGGTCATACCCTCGATGGAGTCTGCACAAACTTCTCTCTCTTGACCACACTATCGCCCTTGCCCCAGATCTGGTCTGATCACTTCTTGATCCCATTTCACATCCTGAACGAAAACCTATCCAACCGCAACAAATCTGTTTCCCTCCCCGCCAATCACATCAATTGGAAAAAGGTCCAGGATAACATTACTCTCAATCCGTCAATACAAACTCAAGCCCCCACCCTCTCCGGTAATATTGATACCGACGCCGATCTTTTTCACAACTGGATCACCCAAGAAATAAAATCCAGAATCCCGCCCTCACGCCCCCGCACCTCCCAGGGCAAAACTAAACCCAATGCCCCCTGGTTTACACCAGAACTCGCTAATGCACATCTGCTTTGTAAAAAGGCAGAAAGAAAATGGCGGAAGGCCTACGAGGTTACTTATCGTACCTCTTATATCGCAACTAGGAAAAACTATCTTTCGGAAATCAAACTGGCAAAGAAAAACTACTACATCAACGCCATAAATAACGCAGGCCAAAAACAAAAGGCGCTGTTTGCGATAGTCAAATCATTTACGCAACCCAAGGCTCTTTTGCCTGAAATCCCCCCCTCCCAGAAATTCTGTGATCAAATTTCTGACTTCTTCGAGGAAAAAATTGCCTCGATCCAGATCAACTTTCCCCCCCCCGCCACTCTCCCAGTGCCCCCCCCACTGGTGCCCCAAAGCTGTACGCTAAGTCGCTTCTCCCCTATCACTCTTGAGCAGTCGAAAAAAGCCATCCTGGCCTGTAAATCGGGCGCCCCGTCTGATCCTTGTCCTCCCAAGATACTTCACCAACTAATCGACGAGGTTAACCCGACCATCAACAACCTAATCAACTCCTCGCTTAGCTCAGGCACAGTTCCTAGCCGCTGGAAAAAAGGAATCGTCAAACCCCTTATGAAGAAGGCGAATAAACCCCCGACGGATCTCACCAACCTCCGCCCAATCTCGTTACTCCCGGCCTTGGGAAAAATCACGGAACATCTAGTCCACAATGAACTGAAACACTATCTAGATGAAAACAACCTTCTCCATCCTCAACAATCCGGATTCCGCCCCAAGCACTCGACAGAAACCGCTCTCATTGAACTGTCTGACACTATAAAAACCCTGCAAGATCAGAGAAAAAACTCCATCCTCATCCTTCTCGACCTTACGGCGGCGTTTGATACTGTCTCCCACACCATCCTTATCAGCAGACTCTGGGACATCGGCATCTCTCACTCTGCCCTATCCTGGATCTCGTCTTTTCTCTCCGACCGTTCCCAAACCGTTTCTTTGGGTCCATTTCACTCCAAAGACAAACTTGTCTCCTCAGGTGTCCCGCAAGGCTCCATCCTGAGCCCTCTCCTTTTTAACGTTTACCTCATTCCCCTCCTTAATCTAATAGAATCATTCGGCATACCTGTTACCTCCTATGCCGATGACACTCAGCTCATTGTGCCATTGGACAAACTATCTACCAAAGCTGAACTCAACCTAAAACACTGCCTGACTGAAGTATTTCGATGGATGGACAATAACCACCTTAAATGCAATTCGAGCAAAACGGAGATCCTTCCGATCGGTACAAATATCTCCTTTTGTCCAGCACTTTGGTGGCCGGACAATTCTGCTGCCCCCCCCCAGACAGTTTCGTCGGCCAGGAACCTCGGCGTTACCTTTGACTCCGACCTCTCCTTCGATCAGCATGCCAGAACCGTCGCAGGCATATGCTTTGGAATGATCAGATCCATGAGAAAGTTCTTTGACTTTCTTCCCATCGATGCCAGAAAGACGGTGACAGTAGCACTCATAATCTCGCGACTGGACTACTGCAACGGCTTGCTCGCAGGAGCCAAAAAGAACACCATCCAAAAACTGCAGAGCGTACTACACACTGCCGCCCGTCTTGTCCTGGGCCTTCCCCGCAGATCCTCTATTTCTGCAGCACTTCGTTCACTTCACTGGCTCCCCCTTCACAAAAGGATTCTCTTCAAGATCCTGATCATAGCCTTTCGTGCCTACAACAAAACAGGCCCTAAATACCTCACCAAACGCTTCACCCACTACTTGCCCAGCCGTCACCTTCGCTCAACCAACGACAACCTCATTCTTCTCCCCAAATACAATCTGAAAACGAAGGGTGAGAAGACCCTCAGCTTCCTTGCAACTAAAGCCTGGAACAAACTACCCAAAACCCTCAGACAACAAACCCAGGAAAAACCTTTTCGAAAACTGCTAAAGACCTGGATCTTTAATCTCCCGGACGATCACTCCAAAGCTTCCATCTAATCCTCTTGGACTGGCTCACTTAGGTTCCCTAGCGCCAAGATGCTCCCTCCGGAGCGAACGTCGCGCTCTATAAATACCCCACAAATACAAAATACAAATACAAGGTACCGGTTAGTGCGAAGAAAGAAGTTACGTGCAGCGGGGTGAAGTGAAACGATGATACAAAGAGTCCAAACAGATAGTTCTTACGAGCTTACCCGAAAGGTTCGTGAGTGTACACATCCGGTGAACACACGTTCGGCAGGGAGGCCGGCGTGTGTTCGTCGGAGCGGAAGGAGTTTAAGTAGGAAAGAGAAGATGGGTAATACACTAAGAGGGTGGAAATAGAAAGGGTACACAGCGAGATGAGCACAGTGATACACTATGAAGAGCATAGCAATGTGAAAACAGACGTATAAAAAGACGATATATCGGAGCAAGAGGATATAATATGCACAATATAACAATGTGTACAAGAAGATGGTTAGAGAAAAACAAGAAAAAACTGTAAAACGCTTGGAGAATAGAAATAGAAAGGGTGCACTTGCTGGAGTAACACAGGATGCATAATACGAGGCATGTCATTATTTACAAGAAACAATTAAATTCAATCCGATCATTTAGACCCAGAGGCTGTAGGGATTGCAGTTTTTTGGTCCAATAAAATTCTGCCCTCGCAAGGTTTTTGTGAGGATCAACATCATTGCGAATTTTCAGTGCCTCCAGAACAGTGAAACGTAACTGGGAAATGTTGTGTTTGGTTTCTATCCAGTGGACTGCAACTGTGGACTTCTCATTTTTGGTGCGGATGTTACTTTTATGTTCACCAATGCGAATCTTTATTTTACGTTCTGTTCTTCCAACGTAGATTTTGCCACAAGGGCATTTGAGTGCATAGATTACATTGGATGTGTCACAGGTGCTGGAGTGACGTAGTTTTATTTTGTGACCTTTAGTTGGATGAATGAAAAGATCCCCAGGTATTACGTTGTTGCAGTGCACACAGTTTAGGCACCTCTGCATGCCTTTGAAAGTCATGTTAGATGTGGTAGATGGTGGATTTAGCAACTCTTTCAAGTTCTTTGATCTTTGCATGGCGAAGATAGGTTTTTGTGGGAACAGAGTAGATAGATCAGGTTCTGTCTGGATGATATTCCAATGTCTCAGGATGATCGATTTGATGGTAGTGGCTTGTGTAGAATGTTTTGAAACACAAACTAATGGATTGGCCTGTTTTTTGTTGACGTGTTGTAGCAAGCTGTTGCGTTCGGTCATTGCAAGTCTATGTTTAGCCTCATTCAACAGCTGTGGTGGATACCCTCTTTTCAAAAAACGTTCTGCAAATTTGTTGGTAATTGTGATCATCTCTTTAGGATCCGAAGTGATTCTTTTAAGTCTGATGAATTGCGAGAACGGTAGGTGTTTCTTCAGGGTGGATTGGTGGAAACTGTCAAAGTGAAGAGAATTGTTCCTATCGGTGGGCTTAATGTACACTTTAGTTTGTATGGATCCTTGAGTGATTTGGATTAATACATCCAGGAAATTGATATTGTGTTGATTTATGTGATGAGTGAACTGGATTCGATCATGGATATGATTAAGTTCAGAGATGTTGCATTCAAGATCACTACGGTCACCTTTCCAAATCATTAGGATGTCGTCAATATAGCGTTTGTAGAGAACCAGATCGTGAGACCATTTATAGTTTTCAAGAATGTGTTCCTGTTCAAGTTTGGCCATGAAGATATTAGCGTACGAAGGCGCTCCGGCAAAGCCCATGGATGTTCCGTTGTTTTGAGAGTAAAACGCACCCTTCCATTCAAAGTAGCTGTGGTATAGTGAGAATTGAAGAAGTTCCAAGAGGAGCACTTTTTCTGCGCAAACATGATTATGATTCAGTAAAGCCCATTCTGTGGCTTCAATCCCATCTCCATGAGGAATGGAGGTATAAAGGGAAGTCACATCGATAGTACATAACCACCATTGTTCAATTCCTTGTGTGTCAAGATTGTTTAAAACATTCAGAAGATCAGTAGTATCTTTCAGGTAGGACTCTTGATTTTGGACAATAGGTTGCAGAAAGTAATCAAGGTATCTGCCTATAGGTTCAGATAAGGAACCGCAAGCTGACACAATTGGTCGAAAGGGTGGTTTCTCTAGGTTTTTGTGAATCTTGGGCAACATGTAGAGTTTGGGCCTTCGTGGATACTTTGTGTAGAGGAACCTCTCAGTTTTTGTGATGATCCAGCCCATTTCTTCTGTGTCAAAAAATATCGCCTTATGCTGAAAAATGACTCGAAGGCGGGCCGGGAACTGAAGCTGGTATTGGAGGCCCAGGGATCGCATCTTCTGCTTCACCTCCGTGTAGGATCGCCGTGGCTCTTGGTCCTCCCGGGTGTAATCCGGTAAAATCATTATAGTGTGATTTTAATATTTGAGAGTTTCTGTGCGCCTGGCCTCACGTAGAATTGCGTCTCTGTCCCTGAAGTTGAGGATCTTTAGGATGAAGGGACGGGGGGGCGCTCCCGGAGGTCTGGGAGCCAGGGAACGATGGGCCCTCTCCACCACGAACCAGGCCGATAGGCTGTCCGCCGGCATCCAGGATTTAAACCAGCGCTACAAAAAGTCATCCGCGCGACCCGCCTCAGCTCCCTCCGGGAATCCCACCAGGCGGAGGTTACTACGCCGGGCTCGATTGTCTGCATCCTCGACCCGGCGGTGCAGTTCCTTGGAATGAGTGGTCAGCTCACGCACCTGGTCCTGCAGCTGACGGATATCGTCCTCAGCGGTCGATATTCTTGATTCGGCTTCAGATATGCGGGCGGTGGCGTTACGCAAGTCCTGCCGGAGAAGGGCCACATCAACCCTGACCTCCCCCACCATACCCTCCAGGGAGGAGCGGGACGCATTGATGGCCTGCAAGATGGCAGCAAGGTCCGTGCTAGGGGCTGAAACCATTTCCTCGGTGGGGCCCACCTGTAGGAGAGTAGGGTCTGCTTTCTATGTTCACCCCCACTTTTTGCTTTTGCTTCACTGGTTTTCGACTTAGATGTGGCTGTGGGCCTGCCAATCGGACCCACAGCCCAGCTGTTCTCTCTCTAAATTCATACTATGTACTTTAGGTGCATAACCCAATTGGTAAGGATCACCTTATTGGCCCCTGTATAGTGTACCTTAGGTACCCAGGGCATAGGTGTACCCTAGGCCTACCAGGGGCTGCAGCATGTATTATGCCACCCCTGGCCTGGCCTTCCATTATGACACAACTGGCTGATCACTCAGCTGGGGCAAGGTCGTGTAATCACCCCTTGCTTAGGTGTAGTATTCCTATACCTACCTTATATATAGACACATGTGTACCTATCAGCCACTCCTATGGCAGGCCTTAACAATCCTGGAGGCAGAGTGCTTGGTAACATGTGAGATGGTGCTCTAGCATGAGCTGAGCCTGTCTGCAGCTTTCGGAACCATGTCCTTATAGCTGTTCTATGATATAGCCTACCATATACTCTTAAAGTACCTTATAATCTTAAACGGTTATGGTAACTATGGTTTGGCTTTATCAAAACATGTCGTGTAAGGTGTCTAACACTTTGGAATAATACCCCCATACCATTTCTGGCGATGAGGATATTATTCCTCCCTTCTAGAGGGAGAAGACATGTTGAAACCTACTTACCCAGTTAAAGTTAACCAGAGCCCCAGCATCACAAAATGGATGCTGCTGCCACAGACACAAGTCTGACCTCCTGCTGCTGGGAGTCCTTCCAGCGAGGGAGGCTTGGACAATAGGTTTCCTGCCGTGCGAGCACCACCCCAGACAGGACTTAGTGTATTGGGGCAGGGAGGGATGAAAGAAACTAGACACTGCCTGGGGCACACAAGGTGTCCCATGCATAGTCCAGTTCAAACCGGCGCTGGGGCACTCCAGCCCCAGCTCTGGCGCAAAACTGGACATAGGAAAGGGGGTGTAACCACTCCCCTTCCTGGTCCCACCGATAGGAGGGACCTTGCAGGTAGCCCAACCCACTAGCCCAGTATATCAGTAGGTAGCTGAGCCCTGCAGAATTAGATTATCCTGAATCTGCAACTTGAACAGAAACTCTGGACCTTCGACATTCGACCTCAGGAAGAAGACTGAAGAAATCTCCCTTGTGGCCAAGGAGAGACCACCCTGGGCAACCAGGCACCATCCAGCGACCGCTGCTTGCATTGCGACTGATCCTACGAGGGACGACTGCAGAGACTGACCAGCGCCGAGACTTCCAGACACCTCTGAACCAGATCCACCTCTACAGCAAAGCTGAGACCTGTGGAGGCGATGAGGGACGTGGGACCGGCGACTTGGGAAAAGTGGCTAGTAACTGACTAGCGCGACTTCTGAGGCTTCCTCGAGGCTGTGCTTGGGGAATTGAGAAGCCCCAATCCCGATCACCATCTGCAAAGAAGACCAGCTCCCCACACTTCACGTGTTCTGCGTGCGGCCCTTCTGCACCTGAGTTGCTCGACGTGTTGTCCGGTTGCTGGCCCGTTGGCTAGTGACCCCTGTGACGACGAACCTTTGATTTCACCTTGCTGGTCCGGCTCCTCCAGACTGGCACTCGCTCCTCTGTGAAAGAGAAGCACCCCAGACCTTCCTGGTCTGCACCAGAACCAAGTCCTTCATTCTGCGTGGGTTCCGCTTGCCAAGGCTTGTTGGGTCCTAACTCGACATCGACGACGCCGACAGCAAGAGCCTTCGTGCGACAAGCTTCACCTCTTCACCTGCATCTGCACGACATCGCCTGGTTCCTTCCTGGTTCCTTCCCGGCTCCTGGCTGGTGTCCTAGACTCTGTCCCTTCTGCTTGCAGATATCCTTCCTTCTTGATTACAGCCTTGGGATCCACCTGACACTCTGCACTGACTGCCTGTCAGCAACTTTCCTTCAGGCATCCATAGGAGTCAACGACGAAACCCGACGCAAGTTCACACCTATGCACCCGCAGCCTGTGGGCTAGGTAACTTGAGTACTCCGGTGCTCACAAGGGTATTGACTATCCTAGGGTCTAGTTTCCAAGTCTCGAACTCCTAGCTACTCCAGAAGTGTCCTAAAACTCTTAATTTCTAATAACTACTATTTCTGTAGACTTTTACGCATTACGCGTGAGTGTTTCCACTCTGCACGTGAATCCCGTGGGCCTCCCACTTCCTAACCTTTGGTAGTATAGTGTAGCCCCAGCGGTTCCCTAGGCCTAGGCCTATCCTGTGTTCGTGACAGTGGTTCTTATACCACTTACTTAGTATATGGTTTGCGTGGCCCCTAGGGCGTAACTGTATTACTTACCTGTATGACTTAATGTATGCTTAAATAAGACTGTGTTGTACTTACCTCGAATCTCATAAAGAGTGCTGAGGGTTTGACTACGATAAATAGATTCTATTTTTATATATATATGTTGTGGTGTCCTTTCATTTGGTATTCAAGGGATTACAAATAGTATAACAGCTGGCTTCACATGCCATACAGAGTTTAGCCTAAGACTGCTCTTGTCCATGCTACCACTAGCATAGCTGGTCTATAAGGTTGACTTTACAACCAATCACCCTAAGGGTTGTTTGGACTGATATAAGGTGTACACTAGAATTAGTGACATCATACATCAGGCCAACTTCTCACATTGGTGAGCAGCGGTTGGGATGTGAGCTTGCTGTTGTAATACCATTGTAATCTTGAGATACTAAATTGAAAGATCACACAGATATTGTTTAGGTACATATAACATAGATTATAAATACTTAAGTCCTACTGGAGTTAGTTGTTGTAGGTTGAAAGGCCTAGCACACCCTGACTACAACTACTAGAGAGGTTTAGTAGATACAACTAGTATAGGTAGGTGCACACACCACACCCTCACTAGATCATGTCTCTGAGAGCAGATCAAGATGACTCTCTCTCAGGAGGGGTAATCCCTAAAAAGATACCCTCTAGATATGGTACCCTAACTTTTCAGGAGATGAGACAGTTGTGTACCTCCAGAAAGTTAAAACAGGGTTCAAACCCTACCCTCATCCAACTAGTGGAGATCTTAGAAGAGTATGATACTCAGAGAGCCTCCCAAGATGGTACCCTAGGTACAGGTGAGGGTCTACCCACTACAGATGAGTCAGGTGGGACTTCAGAAGATGAGGTAGACAGCCAGGTCCAAGTTGGGAGACTTAGCCAGGCTAACTTAAGCCTACATGGGAGTCTGAATGAGGTCCCCCCATTTAGACCCTCAAGTGGACTTAACCAGAGAAGCAGGAGAGGAAGATCCCCTTCAGGGGAGTCTATCCACTCCCATGTCTCTAACAGCTCCCATGGCTCTTCTCACAGGGGAATGACTTCTCCACAGAGAAAAGAGCATCAGGCCAGAATGAGGGAAGCCAATCTGAGGATTGAAAGGGAAGAACTTGCCCTTGCCAAAGAGAAGCTTGCTCTGGCCAGAGAGCAGAAGTTAAGTGGGTTAGATCCCACTGGTGGCAGCAATATCCCTAAGGATAGAGACAGGACCTATGACAATAGAAACCTTAGCAAGATTGTCCCTCCCTACAAGTGTGGGGATGACATCTACAAATGGATAACTGCTTTGGAGAGAGCCTGCAAAGTACAGCAGGTACCCCAAAGTCAGTGGGCAGCTATCTTGTGGCTCTCCTTCTCTGAGAAAGGTAGAGACAAGCTCCTCACAGTTAGTGATGTGGATGCTGATAATTACACTGTCCCGAAGAGTGGTCTGATTGATGGGTTTGGCCTAACCACTGAACAATACAGGTTGTTGTTCAGGTATACCCAGAAGACACAGACTCAGGACTGGACTGACTTTGTAGATTGTGCCACTAAGGCTTTGGAAGGCTGGTTATTGGGTAGTAAGGTTAAGGACTATACAGGATTGTATAATTTGATCATGAGAGAACAAATCCTTAATAACTGTCAAAACCAGCTGCTGCATCAACACCTGATTGACTCTGATCTGACTTCTCCCCAAGAATTGGGAAAGAAGGCAGATAGGTGGGTCAGGACTAGAGTTAAGCAGAAAAACCAGAACCAGGGCGGTGATCAGAAAAAGGCAGACCAGAAGGGTAATGATCAGAAACAAAAAGACCAGAAGTCTTCACCAGGCCCCCAAAAGGCTCAGGGGGAGGGTGGTCCTAAAAAGGATAAAAAGAAAGATGGCCAAAAGAAACCCTGGTGCAACTATTGTAAGTCAAACTCACATTGGTTTAGTGAGTGCACCAAAAAGGATAAGCCCCCAGCCACCATTGCCCCTAGGGCAACTGTACCCCCTAGTCCAGCTGTAAGTGGTGGTTCCCAGCAAAAGGGTGTAGTAGGGTTAACCCTGGGAACTGAGGAGGATTCTGGCCTAGTCAGGATACCAACTCAGGCTGTTCTGCTCTGTGATGGGGACTTAGCTTTGTCCTCTACTGTGGGTCCTAGTAACCTGGGCAAGTACAGACAGACTCCTTTTATCAATCATAGAATGGCTCAGGCCTACAGGGACACTGGGGCTAGTGTCACAATGGTGACACCTGCCTTTGTGGACCCTGGACAGATCATGCTAGGTGAGAATTACCTAGTGACCAACGCTATCAATGCCACTACTTCCCATAGTGTGGCAATTGTTAACTTCTCCTGGGGAGAGGTAACTGGCCTCAAGAAAGTTGTGGTAAGTTCAGACCTTCCTGTAGAGTGTCTGTTGGGAAATGACCTTGAAACTTCAGTCTGGTGTGAAGTGGAGTATAGGACCCATGCAGCAATGCTGGGGATAGATGCACATGTCCTTGCTGTGACCAGGTCACAGGCCAAAAGGTGCAACACTGAACAAGTGCTGGATCCTGGGAAGATGGACCAGACACAACCCAAGAGAAAGAGCAGTAGGGTTAAGGCTGTGCCTTCCCCCCTGCCTCAGGTGGTGGATCAGCCCTCACAGGAGGATGATTCTGAGAGCCCTGAAGTAACTGTCTTAGAAGAACTAGAACCTGATCAGGTTGAGTTTCTTGGGACAGGGGGACCTTCCAGGGCAGATCTGAGGCAGGCACAATTAGACTGTCCTTCTCTTGAACCCCTCAGACAGCAGGCTGCTGCTGAGGCTGCAGGGAATGTTCAAGGTACCCATAGAGTGTATTGGGATGAAGGGCTAATGTACTCAGAGGCTAGAGACCCCAAGCTTGGTGCATCCAGGAGGTTGGTCATACCATTGAGCTTCAGAGGCTTCCTTCTTACCTTGGCCCATGATATTCCCCTTGCAGGACACTTAGGCCAGAATAAGACCTGGGACAGACTTGTCCCTCACTTTCACTGGCCTCACATGTCAGAAGATACCAAGGAGTTTTGTCGCTCCTGTGTCACCTGCCAAGCCAGTGGCAAATCAGGTGGCACCACAAAGGCCCCCCTCATACCACTACCTGTGGTGGGGGTTCCCTTTGAGAGAGTGGGGATAGACATTGTAGGACCAATGGACCCACAAACAGCACCTGGGCACAGATTTATACTGGTGATACTGGACCATGCCACCAGGTATCCAGAAGCTATACCCCTAAGGACCACAACAGCTCCTGTTGTGGCAAGGGCCCTACTTGGAGTATTCTCCAGAGTGGGCTTTCCAAAGGAGGTCATTTCTGACAGAGGTGCCAACTTCATGTCAGGATATTTGACTGCAATGTGGAAGGAGTGTGGTGTAAACTACAAATTCACTACACCCTATCACCCACAGTACAATGGGCTTGTGGAGAGATTCAACAAGACCCTAAAAGGGATGATAAAAGGTTTACCAGACAAGCTTAGGCGAAGATGGGACATCCTTTTACCCTGCCTTCTGTTTGCTTACAGAGAGGTCCCACAAAAGGGGGTTGGCTACAGCCCTTTTGAGCTTTTGTTTGGGCATCCTGTAAGGGGACCCCTGTGTTTAGTAAGGGAAGGATGGGAGAGACCTCTCAGACAACCCAAACTGGACATAGTGGATTATGTACTGGGCCTCCGCTCCAGGATGGCAGAGTATATGAAGAAGGCTTCTAAAAACCTTGAGGCAAGCCAAGAACTCCAAAAAGCTTGGCATAACCAAAAGGCTTTGCTGACTGTGTACCAGCCAGGGCAGACAGTGTGGGTGTTGGAGCCAGTGGCCCCAGCAGCCCTCCAAGACAAATGGTCTGGACCCCACACTATTGTTGAGAAAAAGGGAGAAGTCACCTACTTGGTGGACCTTGGGACTCCCAGAAGCCCCCACAGGGTGCTTCATGTCAACAGATTGAAGGCATATGTTGACAGGGCAGACATGGGCTTATTCGTGGCTACAGATGAGGGGCAGGAGGAAGAGAGTGACCCTCTCCCAGACCTGTTGACTCAGAACCCTGATGATGGCTCAGTTGATGGTGTGGTCTTTTCTAACAGCCTCACTGATCATCAGCAACAGGACTGCAGACAAGTTCTGCAGTCCTACAGACATATGTTCTCTCTGACCCCAAGTCAGACAAACTGGTGCACCCATGAGGTGGACACTGGTGACAGTCTGCCTGTGAAGAGTAAAATCTACAGGCAACCTGATCATGTCAGGGACTGCATAAAAGTTGAGGTACAAAAGATGTTGGAGCCGGGAGTCATTGAACCTTCAGAGAGCCCTTGGGCTAGTCCTGTAGTTCTTGTGCCAAAACCTCACACCCAAGATGGTAAGAGAGAGATGAGGTTTTGCGTGGATTACAGAGGTCTCAATGCTGTCGCTAGGACAGATGCCCACCCAATACCTAGGGCAGATGAGCTCATTGACAGATTGGCAGCTGCCAAGTTTTTGAGTACATTTGACCTCACAGCTGGCTACTGGCAAATCAGGCTAGCTGAAAGTGCAAAAGCCAAAACTGCTTTCTCGACCCCAGGAGGACATTATCAATTTGTGGTAATGCCCTTTGGTTTGAAGAATGCACCTGCTACTTTCCAAAGGTTGGTGAATCAAGTCCTTACAGGCCTGGATGACTACTGTGCAGCCTATCTTGATGATATTGCTGTCTTTAGCTCCACCTGGGAGGATCACCTGGTCCACCTGAGGAATGTTTTAGAGGCCCTGCAAAAGGCAGGCCTCACTATCAAGGCCACTAAGTGCCAGATAGGGCAGAGCAAGGTTGTATACCTGGGCCACCTAGTTGGTGGGGGTCAGGTTCAACCACTGGAGAGCAAGATCCAGACCATAAAGGACTGGACTCCTCCAACTACCCAGACTCAGGTCAGAGCTTTCTTGGGCCTGACTGGGTACTACAGAAAGTTTGTTAAGAACTATGGGTCCATTGTGACACCACTTAATGACTTGACCTCTAAGAAGATGCCAAAGAAAGTTCAGTGGACAGTAAGCTGTCAAAAAGCATTTGATGACCTGAAGCAGGACATGTGCAGTGCACCTATTCTGAAAAGTCCAGACTACTCCAAAGAGTTCATAGTCCAGACAGATGCTTCTGAGTTGGGTGTGGGAGCTGTTCTTTCACAACTGAATATAGATGGTCAAGACCAGCCCATTGCTTTTATTAGTAGAAGGCTGACCCCTAGAGAGAAACGTTGGTCAGCCATTGAGAGGGAGGCCTTTGCTGTGGTTTGGGCCCTGAAGAAGCTGAGGCCATACTTGTTTGGCACTCACTTCAAGATTCAGACAGACCATAAGCCCCTCTTGTGGCTAAATCAGATGAAGGGTGAAAATCCCAAACTTCTTAGGTGGTCCATTTCCCTACAGGGGATGGACTTCACAGTGGAACATAGACCTGGGACTGACCATGCCAATGCAGATGGACTCTCCAGATATTTCCACTTAGAACATGTAGACTCAACTGGTCAAGGTTAGTTTAATGTCCCTAAGTTTGGGGGGGGGGGTTGTGTAGGAGAGTAGGGTCTGCTTTCTATGTTCACCCCCAGTTTTAGCTTTTGCTTCACTGGTTTTCGACTTAGATGTGGCTGTGGGCCTGCCAATCAGACCCACAGCCCAGCTGTTCTCTCTCTAAATTCATACTATGTACTTTAGGTGCATAACCCAATTGGTAAGGATCACCTTATTGGCCCCTGTATAGTGTACCTTAGGTACCCAGGGCATAGGTGTACCCTAGGCCTACCAGGGGCTGCAGCATGTATTATGCCAACCCTGGCCTGGCCTTCCATTATGACACAACTGGCTGATCACTCAGCTGGGGCAAGGTCGTGTAATCACCCCTTGCTTAGGTGTAGTATTCCTATACCTACCTTATACATAGACACATGTGTACCTATCAGCCACTCCTATGGCAGGCCTTAACAATCCTGGAGGCAGAGTGCTTGGTAACATGTGAGATGGTGCTCTAGCATGAGCTGAGCCTGTCTGCAGCTTTCGGAACCATGTCCTTATAGCTGTTCTATGATATAGCCTACCATATACTCTTAAAGTACCTTATAATCTTAAACGGTTATGGTAACTATGGTTTGGCTTTATCAAAGCATGTCGTGTAAGGTGTCTAACACTTTGGAATAATACCCCCATACCATTTCTGGCGATGAGGATATTATTCCTCCCTTCTAGAGGGAGAAGACATGTTAAAACCTACTTACCCGGTTAAAGTTAACCAGAGCCCCAGCATCACAAAATGGATGCTGCTGCCACAGACACAAGTCTGACCTCCTGCTGCTGGGAGTCCTTCCAGCGAGGGAGGCTTGGACAATAGGTTTCCTGCCTTGGGAGGTGCGAGCACCACCCCAGACAGGACTTAGTGTATTGGGGCAGGGAGGGATGAAAGAAACTAGACACTGCCTGGGGCACACATGGTGTCCCATGCATAGTCCAGTTCAAACCGGCGCTGGGGCACTCCAGCCCCAGCTCTGGCGCGAAACTGGACAAAGGAAAGGGGGTGTAACCACTCCCCTTCCTGGTCCCACCCATAGGAGGGACCTTGCAGGTAGCCCAGCCCACTAGCCCAGTATATCAGTAGGCAGCTGAGCCTTGCAGAATTAGATTATCCTGAATCTGCAACTTGAACAGAAACTCTGGACCTTCGACATTCGACCTCAGGAAGAAGACTGAAGAAATCTCCCTTGTGGCCAAGGAGAGACCACCCTGGGCAACCAGGCACCATCCAGCGACCGCTGCTTGCTTTGCGACTGATCCTACGAGGGACGACTGCAGAGACCGACCAGCGCCGAGACTTCCAGACACCTCTGAACCAGATCCACCTCTACAGCAAATCTGAGACCTGTGGAGGCGACGAGGGACATGGGACCGGCGACTTGGGAAAAGTGGCTAGTAACTGACTAGCGTGACTTCTGAGGCTTCCTCGAGGCTGTGCTTGGGGAATTGAGAAGCCCTAATCCCGAGCACCATCTGCAAAGAAGACCAGCTCCCCACGTGTTCTGCGTGGGGCCCTTCTGCACATGAGTTGCTCGACGTGTTGTCCGGTTGCTGGCCCGTTGGCTAGTGACCCCTGTGACGACGAACCTTTGATTTCACCTTGCTGGTCCGGCTCCTCCAGACTGGCACTCACTCCTCTGTGAAAGAGAAGCACCCCAGACTTTCCTGGTCTGCACCAGAAGCAAGTCCTCTATTCTGCGTGGGTTCCGCTTGCCAAGGCTTGTTGGGTCCTAACTCGACATCGACGCCGCCGACAGCAAGAGCCTTCGTGGGACAGCTCTCCTCCTGGTCCTGGTCGTCCTCGACGTCTCCTGGTACCCGTGGCTGCTGCGACAAGCTTCACCTCTTCACCTGCATCTGCACGACATCGCCTGGTTCCTTCCTGGTTCCTTCCCGGCTCCTGGCTGGTGACCTAGACTCTGTCCCTTCTGCTTGCAGGTATCCTTTCTTTTTTTTTTTTTTAAACCTTTATTGAACCACAAGAAAACCCACAGTTTGACACAGCTGTCTTCCGCCTACAACCCCATCGGGCCGGCAGCAGCATAGGAACATCATGAAGTTTCACATTGTGCAAAATTAACACAGCATGCCGCCTACAACCCAACAGGGCCGGCCGCGTACAAAAAACATATAGTTCCATTAACACCAGGCAACCCGAGAGGCAGTCCAGAACGATCAATGGCATCTCAGCATTAAAGGACGAAAAAAATAGTAGGAAAGCAATAAGGAGGGAGTAGGCTAGCATATGTTTCCTAAAGCACATCCTCCACCAGCCTGCTTGCAGGTATCCTTCCTTCTTGATTCCAGCCTTGGGATCCACCGGACACTCTGCACTGACTGCCTGTCAGCAACTTTCCTTCAGGCATCCATAGGAGTCAACGACGAAACCCGACGCAAGTTCACACCTATGCACCCGCAGCCCGTGGGCTAGGTAACTTGAGTACTCCGGTGCTCACAAGGGTATTGACTATCCTAGGGTCTAGTTTCCAAGTCTCGAACTCCTAGCAACTCCAGAAGTGTCCTAAAACTCTTAATTTCTAATAACTACTATTTCTATTGACTTTTACGCATTACGCGTGAGTGTTTCCACTCTGCACCTGAATCCCGTGGGCCTCCCACTTCCTAACCTTTGGTAGTATAGTGTAGCCCCAGCGATTCCCTAGGCCTAGGCCTATCCTGTGTTCGTGACAGTGGTTCTTATACCACTTACTTAGTATATGGTTTGCGTGGCCCCTAGGGCCTAACTGTATTACTTACCTGTATGCTTAAATAAGACTGTGTTGTACTTACCTCGAATCTCATAAAGAGTGCTGAGGGTTTGACTAGAATAAATAGATTCTATTTTTATATATATCTGTTGTGGTGTCCTTTCATTTGGTATTCAAGGGATTGCAAATGGTATAACAGCTGGCTTCACATGCCATACAGAGTTTAGCCTAAGACTGCTCTTGTCCATGCTACCACTAGGATAGCTGGTCTATAAGGTTGACTTTATAACCAATCACCATAAGGGTTGTTTGGACTGATATAAGGTGTACACTAGAATTAGTGACATCATACATCAGGCCAACTTCTCACACCGCCCCCTTCTCGGAGGTTGTGAATTGGTCCATCTTGGTTTGGGTGGCTACAGGCGTCGGCCTGGATGCCCTGTCCTTACCCATGGCGGTGGCACCGCGGACAATGGGGACGCCCAGGCCAGCCGATGAGCAACGGGAGCAACCTCCAGTGATTCCACGAGGGCCGGGGAGGCGGATGGCGGGAGGGAGGAAACGCGTTTAGGGCACCCCGCCCGTCCAGAAGGCCAACCGCCGCAGACCCCGCAGGGTACTTCCAGGCTCGCTGCCTGATATGGCAGCCGGTTATCTCATGGGGTCCGTCACCAACCCGCAGCCCACCGATATCCAGGGATGGGCGTCGCCATCCGCCGTACACCGCAGCCAAGGCTCGGCCTCACCGCTCCAACCAAAGTCCTGGGGCCGGAACACCCCATACTAACATGTCTGCACTGCAAGGCATCCGGGACACAAGCGAAGGCGTTCGACCACGTTACAGACCCCTCCCGGTGGGTCCCTCGCCACCACGGCCTGTGCTCGGCCTAGGCCCGCGGGCTCCAAGTTCAGTTTGGACCCCCCCCTCCAGGGGTCCGGACAGCTTCACCCCCAACACATTGAACCTCGCTGCCAAGAGGGGGATGGGGGGGGGGGGAAGGAAGCCACACATACTTTGACCGCCGGCCCGCGGCCCGATCCTCAATGGCGGCTCCGCACCAACCAAAACGTCCCCAGCAGGCCGTGGAGAACCAGATCCTGAGAAATCGGCGGGGGGGGGAAAGGAGGGGAGCCGACCCCCGACCGTTGACACCCGGCCCGATGGGGGGGGTGTCCCCACCGCCTCCGACCCCCACAACTGCTCAGATAGCCCCGCTGGTGCGTCTCTCCACCGCCGCACTCACCGCTTGCTCTTTGGCACGAATCAGCCCCTCGGGACCAGCCCCGCTCCTCCACGGACTCCGCAGGCAGGCATCGGACAGGAGCCCCTTTGTCCTTCAGGGGGGGGCCCACAATGGCAGCAGAGATGCCTCTTCTAGGCTGCCGGCGAACTCAGGCCCAGATACCTCGTGGGCGCCGCGGGCTCGAGTGGCAGCCCGCCCGCGCCTCAGCACCGGGACTGCAGCCTCCTCCCGTCGGTCCGCCTCCGAGACGCCCGGTCGAGCTCCGAGGGGGCAGAGGCGCTCCAAACTTGAACCAGGGATAGCAGGACGGTTCAGGACTCCGGCGCACCCGGAAGGAACCGGCCAGGGCAGCTCAGGTCGGATCAGGGAGGATTTTCAGGGTCCGGCGCCCGGAGCTTCACCGCGAGGCGGCCATGCTGGTCCGGCACCACCTAGCGCCTCAATCACCTGGAGACCTCTTTAAGAGTGAACCTGCTATTTGGGCTCCATATCTTTGGATGCTTTTTAATTCAATTATGCAAGGTATGAAGATTCCTCCAAGCTGGCTTGGTGCGGAAATAATTCAGATTTTTAAAAAGGGCTCTCCACTCCTCCCAACTAACTACAGACCCATAAGTTTAATAGACATTTCTCAGAAAGTTTTTGCGCAAGTCTTACTCCTTAGATTGCAGTCGTGGATGGAAGAGAGGAAGGTCCTGTCCGCCCTGCAGGCCGGGTTCAGGGAAAAGTTGTCGACCCTGGACCAAGTACTAAGACTACAATTGCTGTAGTGGAAGACTGTAAGCGTGCAGGGGGGTAGCCTCTTCTTAATCTTTGTAGACTTGAGATCTGCATTTGATTTAGTACCTAGGGAGAAATGATGGTCAGTTTTGGGTGAGATGGGGGTCCCCGAATATTTAATTCGACTTTTTAAACGTTTACATGAATGCAATTATGCGCAAATTAGGTATGGTAAGGACGGTAATCTCACAGCCCCTATACCCATTAACCGTGGCGTACGCCAGGGGTGCGTGCTTGCGCCAACCTTATTTAGCCTCTATATTAATGGCCTGATTGATGTCTTGCTTGCAGAAAAAGACATTGATGCCCCCAAGTTAGCCTCCCGTAGAATCTCGGCAGTGATGTTTGCCGATGACACCCTATTGGTAGCTAAATCGCCTATGGGGATACAAAGGATTTTGGATAAATTTGAGATGTTCTGTAGAGATAGAGGTTTAGAAATAAACCTACAGAAAACCAAATTTATGGCATTCAATTGCCCAAAAAGTACACGCCCTAACCCGTCTTTAAATAGTAAACCCCTTGAGAGAGTGTCATCCTTTGTGTATTTAGGCATTACAATCTCCGAGTCTATGGAATGGGGGCGCACATCACAAAATCTACGCTAAAATTAGCACAATCTTCAGGTGGCATCATGAAGGTCTTTAATAAGTCTAGCAAAAGAATTGTCAGCCCAGCAATAGAAATCTATAGGGCTCAGGCGAGAGGCGGGGCTCTATATGGCGCAGAGCTATGGGGTCACCTAAACCTGAAGAAACTAACACAGGTGGAGAACCAATATTTAAGACAGTTATTTAGACTACCACGTAGCACCCCATTGGTGCCGCTACGTCTTGATATGGGTATAATTCCAATTTCTGAAGTAGCGAGTCTCAAACCTATAATGTACTGACGTCGCCTGTGGACCACCCCCAAACTCATATCCTACAGGGATGAATTACTAGAGGTATTGAGGGCACGGGGTGCTGCAAAGATACCGTGGTTTGACCACATTAAATCTTTGCTAATTAGCATGGGTTTAGGGGACTGTTGGTCTGAACCTGAGTCAGCCTGTTTGCTAACATCTAAGGATTACATGAAGGCATGTTATAAAGAGTACAGACTGACTCAACTTCATACCTTTTCTAGAACTGGGAAACTCACCAGTGGTTTTCTAGAAATAAAAGATTTTCCTTGCTTTGAGCCGGCAATAGATCTCATAATTCCACCAGCGGCTAGGAAGCTCTATTTACAATACAGATATGGGGTGCTTCCACTTCGCTGCTTTACATCTAAGTGGAGAGACCAACAAATGATTCAGTGCCCGGCATGTGACCACCCTGAGGAAACTGAGCTCCATGTTTTTTTAGCTGCCCAGGCTGTCAGAAGGCAAGGAGACGTTGGTTGGTACAAATTTGTAGGAATCTTGGCAACAGGCGCTGTCTCGAAGTATTCAGGATATTGAAATCTGATTCTAGCATTCCAATAGTATATTCGGTCGCAGGTTTCCTGTTTTCAATGTGGTTCACTAGAAGGATTTACCTGAGATTTTGAAATGTTGCATCGATTGACCTGCCCCGTGGTGTAGCAATTGTGATAGTATAGCAAACTCCCTAATTATTTTGTATATCATGTATAGTTTTAAATTTAAGAGCTTTTGCTTTTGTTATATACGTTTTTTTCTAGCCAATTTATGTATTTATTGCACTACGCACTTTTCGAAATTAACTGTGTAAGCTTTGCCTAATCTTATATCTCAAAAATCCAATGTACTTTAATATGAAAATGTGTGTACAATTACCATTGTTTTTATTTAGTTTTAATCATGACTGACAGCATGATGCCATTTCAGACGTAAATGTTTGCTGTGTGTTGCACTTTTTAGGTCACTTTGACGGAAATAAAGTCTTTTTTGAGTTGAACAATTCTTCATAATGCCAACCCACGAGAGTTATTTTCTGTTCTTCCATATAAAAATGATCATAAAATGTGTTGTTATCACAACCAGGGTAACCATCACCCTGTGGCATTTGGTGGTATACAGACATGGTCCGGGTTTACCAAATCCAAACAGCCCCTTTACCTCCACATACTGTGGTAGGTGAGTGTATGTCTAGTTAACAAGTGACAATGGGTATGCAGTGCAAAGGCTAGTGATAGACCGGATAGGATAGCAGGCAGTCCCGTTCCCAAAAAATCTAATATGAGTACTCGCAAACAAATTATTCATGGCAGCCTTCCTGTTGCATCTCATGGGGAGGTGTTTATTTGCATAAGTGTACGTACAATATTTGTATCTTCCAGGAACCATGATACCCCAGATACTATTATTACCCCAGTCAGCAAGACCTCTGACCTCCTGGTAAGGGACCTGCTCCTTCCCCTGCAGCTCCGCTGGTGTGCCGTGACTGCAGTTGTGACGCTGCCCAGACTAGCAGGGTTCGAGTCTGTCCACGGTCCAACTAGGTATAGTGCCCCTGCGTGTGTAAGCTCGCATTCTGCCTGTATTGTGCCTCTATTTTTGCCTTGTATTCTTGCCTTTTGTGTTGTATATTTTTTCCTGCCTTGCATTCCGCTCTGTGCCAACTGCCTGTTTCTTTTTCCCTCCATGCCCACTTCACCGCCCTTTTTCCCTTCGCTGCTGCCCCCGCAGCCTCCCCGTGTCTCTTCCCTCTCCCAGCTGCCTTTCCCTCCCCAGCGACCACAACTCCACCACCCTCCTGGACAACCTCCCCAACATCGGACTGAAATAACTCGTCACTGTGCCGACCCACAGGGCAGGTCACACCCTCGACCCCATCTCTGCAGGAGGAAACAGCATCCACTGCAGCCACACCACACAACCCCCATGGACTGACCACCACTGCGTACACTTTGTCGTTGACAAACCCAAGCCGCCCAAACCTTTCCGCGCCCCTGCGAAGGAACTGAGCAGGGTCACTGAGGAACAGCTCAACTACACCCTCAACCGCGACACCCCAACTGCTGCAACCGATGCAGACCTCACAGCCAAGGAATTGCACACATGGATCTCCAGCTGCGCAGACAAGCTTGCCCCGCTACGTAAATCCGACAGACAGCACCCCAGGAAAGCCACATGGTTCACCACGATCTCCAGGAAGACAGACACACCTGCAGGCACCTCGAGAAGCACTGGGGAAACAACAAGACACTTGAAAACCACACCACGTACAAGAACGCCATGACGGAATACCACCAACGCATCATAACCACCAAAAGAACCTTCATCCACAACAAAATCCTCACCAACTCCAGCAACTCTAAGGAAATCTTCAGTGTCATCCTGGAATTCACAAAGCCCCCCAGCGAAGCCACGGACATCACCACTTCCCAGGTCCTCTGTGACATGCTCGGATCCTGCTTCCAGCTGAAGATCAAAAACTTCGACGACAACTTCAACGACCAAAACACCCGACTCCGCAACAATCCCATCCTCCGGCAACGCCAGCCAGCCCACCTACTCCTCCTGGACACCGGTCATAACCGCAGAGACCACCTCGACCATGAAAGGCATCCACTCGGGGGCCCCCACAGACCTCTGCTCACCACACATCTACCACAGAGCCACCACCACCATTGTGCCAGAATTACGGCGCACCATCAATGCCACTTTCAAAACCGGCACTTTCCCCGACGACTGGAGACGTGCTGAAGTCAGACCCCTGCTCAAGAAACACGCAGCAGATTCCACGGACCTCAAGAACTACCGGCCCATTTCGCTCCTCCCCTTCGCGGCAAAAGTCGCTGAGAAGACCATCAACGCAGAACTAACAAGGTTCATCGAATGCAACTCATCCTCGACCCCTCTCAATCCGGATTCCCCAGCAGCCACAGCATTGTGGAAGAGGTGTGGTGCTGCGGCCAGGGTGCCTGACTCTGGACAATGGGGTTCATGGTTCGATGTCCGGTGCCGGCTGCAGGTTAGCCCAGCACCATGTGACTCTGGGCAATAGCTTGCTTGATCTTCCCGACGGCCCCCAGCGCTGGGACACCACTTTGGAGGTAGCTGTGCGCTTTACAAATACTGGTATTTCATTTAATTTCACCGAGACCGCCCTACTCGCCGCCCTAGACGACATCCGCACCGTCCTCAACCAAGGACACAATGCAGCCCTAATTCTACTTGACCTGTCAGCAGCTTTTTACACCATCTTCCACCGCACACTCGCTGCCAGACTACACGACGCTGGCATACGAAGAACCGCCATCGACTGGATCTGCTCGTTCCTCACTGGAAGAAGCCAAAGAATCAGACTGCCACCCTTCTTCTCCGAATCCACGGAAATCAACTGCGGAGTACCCCAGGGATCATCGCTCAGCACAATCCTCTTGAATATCTACATGGCCCCCCTCGCCGCCATCGTCAGACAGCACGGCCTCAGCATAGTATCCTACACCAATGACACCCAGCTCATCCTTTCCCTCACCAAAGACTCCACCACCACCAGACTCAAATTCCAGGAAGGAATGCAGGATGTCACAGCCTGAATGAGCAACAGCTGCCTGAATATCAACTCAGAAAAGACAGAAGTCCTCGTTCTCGGAACCACCCGATCAGCATGAAACAACACCTTTTGGCCCTCGGCAGCCCTCTGACCCCCACAAACCATGCCAGAAACATCGGCATCGTACTCGACTCCTCCCTCTCCATGAACCGACAGGTCAACGCCGTCACCTCCAGCTGCTTTAGCACCCTCCTCATCCTGCGTAAGACTTTCAAATGGATCCTCTTTGAGTCAAGGGAGACAGTCACCCATGCACTAATAACCAGAAGACTTGACTACTGAAACGCCCTCCATGCCGGCATCAATAAGTCTCTACTCCGCAAGCTCCAGACGATACAGAACACCGCCGCCAGACTCATTCTCGGCATCCCTCGACACAAGCACATCAGCCAACACTTACGGAACCTCCACTGGCTCCCCGTCGAGAAGAGAGTCACTTTCAAGATACTCACCCACACCTACAAATGCCTCCACAACACCGGACCCCAGTACCTCAAGGAGAGATTCACCTTTCATGTAACCAAAAGATCCGCCGCCCTCGCCTAAACCCCACGCATCCGTAGAGCAAGAACATGGGGAAGAGCTTTCTCCTACATCGCGGCCAAGACCTGGAACGAGCTCCCAATCAACCTCAGATGTGCCCCCTCCCTGAACACCTTCAGGAAGGCTCTCAAGACCTGGCTCTTTGAGTGAACGGAACTGCGGACCCCCAGCGCCTTGAGACCCTCACGGGTGAGTAGCGCACTTACAATTCCCCCGTTATTAATTGATTGATTGAGACCCCCCCGTTATTAATTAATTGATCGAGTGACACACACAATCTTACTTTGCATAGACCAAATCACACTGGGTTGTCTAGGGGGCAATTGGCGGATCCTCCTCATTAATTTGCCTACCAACAGGATGCATAATGGAACAAAGGAGAAAATGCAAAAATGATAAGGAATATAAGTGTTCCCAGTGTCCGTCAGAGCCTCACTGGTATAGGCTCCTATCGTCCATCAGTTGGCTCTCTTGAGCACCAGCGGTGGAGCTTGCTCCGTCCTAAACTCTTTCCTAATCTAACCCATGTCGATTAAGGTGGTATACTTTTTGAAGGATACTTTCCTGACTGATGTTCAAACACCAAGAGCAAAGCAGGTGCAGCTTTTATTTTACTTTTTTTTTATTCCACCCCCTCGTTGGTACTGCTACTCAGTACTTTTCTACCTTGTGCAGTCCATCACTAGTCTTTTTCTCAGACTCGGTGGTCCTCCACCAAGGATTTAAGTCGTATCTGGCAGCTCCAGCCACTGTGTGATTGCTGAACAGCGTGTAAGAAAGTGGCTCTGTATATACTGCACCAAAGTAAGGTTCAGTGTGCACAGAGTCCACAGTCCCCAGAGGTTTGGCAGAGGCTAAAATTAGATATAACCTTAATCTCTAAAGTGGTAGCTTGGTCGAGCAATAAGGCAGTATCAGAGGACAGTGTAAAGCATTTGTTGTACACACTCAGTCAGCAAATGGTCTCACACACTCAAGAACTGAACTCTAGGCCAATTGTTTTGTATATAAAAATATATAGTTGTTTTATTTTAGAACCACAAGTAGGTATCAAAATACTTTCTCAGAATGAGATGCTTTAGTTAAATACTTTCAATAAGCAATAGACTTTTAAATGCAATAGTTACAGTAGTTGCACTAGGCAACACAAGTTAAACACAATTATAACATTGAGCTCAATGGGAATTTTAAAGTAGACACAATATCAATTACTTTGTATAGGTTTTTCTTACTCAGGGCTGGATCCTGGATTCAGCCCTGGTGCATCTCCTGTAAACAGTTGAAAGAAATCGTTTTTGTTACACAGGCGATTTTTAAGGAATATTTGTATGTTTCAAAAATCGACACTGCGAAGAATTTCTGGCAAAAACCAGGCAATGTTATCCTATGGAGGAAAGTTTGGTTATCGGAAATCCGCAGTTATAATTACTTTTCAGGGTCAGTGCTGGGCACAAAGATCCAGCACTGGGATCTCTCCTGATAACAGGTGAGTAATTTTGTTTTCGTTAATCGGGTGATTTTTAGTGAATATTTAAAAGTTTCAAAACTCGACACTTTGAAGAATTTCCAAGTGAAACCAGTCAATGTTACCCTATGGAGAAAATGTGGGTTATCGGCTTTCAGGTAAGTACTCGACTGGCAGAGTTAAAGGTTCTGGGCATAGACTCAGGGGTCTCCCAGGGTCAGGTAGGTACAGTTGTTACACCCTCAGCGGCACAGGGGCAGCCGGGTGCAGAGAGAGTTAGGCCCAATGTTAGCCTATGGCGGGCAGGGGGCCTTTGGTTGGCGGCTGCTAGCAGCTGTGGGAGCTGGGCTCCTAGTCACTTACACAGGGCAAGTGGGGAATTAGAATAGGACAGATGTTGCACTTCCATGGGCACTCGGGCGGCTGAATGCAGGGTGCTTTTGAGCCGTCGGGCGCTCAATGTATTTCAGTGGAGAAGCTTCCAGATGAACATAGGCTGCAAGCTCGGGAGATTCTTCAGGTGCGACCACCACTTCGAGAGGTAAGTTGGGAAGCTGTAGGTTAGGTTGGCACCCAGGAGCTGGGCACAGGGGGCCACAGGGTGCCGGGTGCAGGGGTGTCTTTTGGCGTCGGGAAATCTTCCCCTCTGCTGGTCGCGGTTGGGGGGGGGTCCCTGGAGTTGAGGCTGCAGGCGTCATCAGGAGCGTTGAGGAGGGTCCTTGGGTGCTGGATTCTTGGTCACAGTCGCCGGGGGGACGTCCTCGTGGTCTTGGTTCACTCAGGCACAGGCCGGGCTCGGCGGGTGCAGAGTGTGCTGGATTCGCGGTTCCTGGCTGGCACCAGGGGTTGTTGCTTGCTTTGAGCAAGTCGCAGTCTTTTAGATGAGCAAGGCAGTCAGGTCCCTTGGGGTTTTCGAGGTTGCTGACCACTGGAGATGCCGGAGTTTAGCACGAGCAGGTTCGAGGGTCGACAGGCCTGTAGAACTGGGGCCAAGTCAGTTGGTGTCATCCTCTTGTTAGCAGCTGCACGGCAGGTCTTCTTTCTTCTTGTTCTTCTTCTTGTTTCGGAATCGGTATCTGAGGAAGAAAGGTTCAGGGTGCCCCTAAATACTAAATTTAGGGGTGTTACAGGTAGGTAAGGGTCTGGGACCAATGGGTCCCTTCCTTGGGGTGGGTACACCCCCTATCCTGCCACTCTCCAGTGGGAGGGGGGCAGGAGCCTAATCCTGATTGGGAAGGGCTCCCCATCCTCAAGATGGCGAGAGCCCGGGGTTGTGCTTCACCTCACCTCCCCCACCTGAGAGGTGGGTTTGGCAGAGGCTGGCACACCCCCTTTCCTTACTTTGGTTTTCCCGCCAGAGTGGGGGTCAGAACTGGTGGGGGCCAGTTGCTGAGTACAGCAAGTGGCCTGGAGAAGCTCACAAAGGCAGCATGCCTTTGAAGCTTTCCCTGCCCATCCTGGGGGAGGAGACCTAGCACCTCGCCCAGGATGTGCATTGTTGCAGACCCACGAGAGCGGATGGCTCTCTACCCAGGGGTCCAGCAACATGTCTGGTGGCAGCCTAGGCAGCCTCTCAGTCAGGACGCTGGTTGTTGGTTAGTTTGAGGTGGCATCTCTAAGATGGCCTCTGTCGTGCATTTTACATTAAATCCCACACTGGCATCATTGTGGGTTTAATGTGCTGAGAAGTTTGATACCAAACTTCTCAGTCTTCAGTGCAGCCATCATGGTGCTGTGGAGTTTGTAATGTCGACCTCCCAGCACCATATACTCTCAATGGCAACACTGCTCTTACAGGGCCCAGGAATGGACCTGGGCACTGTAGGGGTACAGGGCTCATGCACCTGTACCCTCACCACTGGCATAGGGCACCCAGCTAGAGGGGTGACTAATGTATGCCAGGGCAGTGGTTTGTGGGCATGGCACACAGGGATGTGTGCCATGTCGTCTTGGTGTTTTGTTCTGCACCCAGACACTCAGCCTGCAGAGGCAGTGTGTGTGCGTCAGGGTACAGGGCCTCTAAGGGTGGCACAATAAGTGCTGCAGCCCTTAGGGGCCTTCTCTGGTCACAGTGCCCTGGGTACCTATGGTACCATTTACCAGGGACTGACACGTGGCTAGAGATGCCAATTGGGTTTAGGCTTCAATACACTTTTTGGGAAGGAATACAGGCCCTGGGCACCTGATTGGCAGGAGCCCAGGGCACACTCAGTCAAAGTACATCAGCAATTCAGCAAAACGTGGGGGCATACCATGCAAGAAAGATGGCACTTTCTCACTCCCCCCTCCCCCCCCCAAACGAAAGGTGATGAGACTAACCTTGCCCTATGGAGTCATCATTGTCTAAGTGGAGGAACCTGGAAAGTCCATCTGCATTGGCTTGGGCAGTCCCAGGTCTGTGTTCCACTTCAAAGTCCATTCCCTGTGGGGATATGGACCACCGTAGTAGTTTTGGATTTTCCCCCTTAATTTGCATTAGCCATCTGAGAGGTCTGTGGTCAGTTTGAACCAGGAAATGAGTACCAAACAAGTATGGCCTCAACTTCTTCAGGGAGCAAACCACAGCAAAGGCCTCACTCTCAATGGCACTCCAATGCTGCTCTCTGTGGAGAAGCCTCCTGCTTATAAAAGCAACAGGTTGGTCTTGGCCTTCATCATTGGTCTGGGATAGGACCGCTCCTATCCTTAGCTCAAAGGCATCAGTCTGCATTATGAACTGCTTGGCATAATCTGGTGCTTTTTGAATTGGTACTGAGCACATTGCTTCTTTCAGGGTGTCAAAAGCCTTTTGGCAACTAACTGTCCAGTTGATTTTATTGGGCATTTTCTTGGAGGTGAGTTCTGTGAGGGGAGTCACAATAGACCCATATCCCTTCACAAACCTCCTGTAGTACCCAGTCAAGCCAAGGAATGCCCTGACTTGGGTCTGGGTTGTTGAAGCTGCCCTGTCCAGGATGGCATGGATCTTGGGCTGTAAGGGTTGTACCTAGCCTCCACCAACAAGGTGGCCCAAGTACACCACAGTGCCCTGCCCTATCTGGCATTTGGATGCCTTGATAGTTAGGCCTGCAGTTTGCAGGGCTTCTAAAGCCTTCCCAATGTGGATCAGGTGATCCTGCCAGGTGGAGCTAAAGACAGCAATATCATCAATATAAGCTGCACTGAAGGACTCCAACCCAGCCAGGACTTTATTCACCAGCCTCTGGAAGGTGGGAGGGGCATTCTTTAAACCAAAGGGCATCACAGTGAACTGATAATGCCCATCAGGTGTGGAGAATGCTGTTTTCTGTTTTGCTCCTGGGGCCATGCCAATCTGCCAGTACCCTGCAGTTAAGTCAAAGGTACTGAGAAATGTGGTTGCCCCTAGTTTGTCTATCAACTCATCTGCTCTTGGAATGGGGTGAGCATCTGTCTTGGTGACAGTGTTGAGCCCTCTATAGTCCATACAGAACCTCATTTCTCTCTTTCCACCCTGTGGATGAGGTTTGGGGACTAGAACCACTCGGCTGGCCCAGGGGCTCTCGGAGGGTTCAATAACCCCTAACTCCAGCATCTTGCTGACTTCAGCTTTGATGCTTTCCTTGACTTGGTCTGACTGTCGATAGATCTTGTTCTTGACAGGTGCACTGTCACCAGTGTCCACATCATGGGTACGCCAGCTTGTCAGACCAGGGGTCAGGGTAAAGAGGCTAGCATACTGCTGCAAGACTTTCTTGCAGTCAGCCTGCTGTTGGGCAGAGAGGGTGTCTGAAAAGAAAACTCCATCTACTGAGCCATCTTTTGGGCTGTAGGAGAGGAGGTCAGGGAGAGGTTCACTCTCTGCTTCCTGTTCCTCATCAGTCACCATCAGCATGATGATGTCAGCCCTGTCATTGTAGAGCTTAAGGCGGTTCACTTGGATAACCCTTTTGGGTGTCCTGCTTGTGCCCAGGTAAACTAAGTAAGTGACCTCACTGTTCTTCTCTAGGATAGGGTAATGGCCACTCCATCTATCTTGGAGTGCCCTTGGTGCCACTGGCTCCAAAACCCACACCTGTTGCCCAGGTTGAAATTCAACCAGTGCAGCTTTTTGGTCATACCAGTGCTTCTGAAGCTCCTGGCTGGCCTCAAGATTCTTGGATGTCTTTTCCATGTATTCAGCCATGCTGGTTCTTAGACCAAGCACATAGTCCACAATGTCTTGCTTGGGTTCTTGGAGACGCCTCTCCCAACCCTCTTTCACAAGACAGGGTGGTCCCCTCACAGGATGACCAAACAGAAGTTCAAAGGGGTAAAACCCTACTCCCTTCTGTGGCACTTCTCTGTAAGCGTAAAGCAGGCATGGCAACAGGACATCCCATCTCCTCTTGAGTTTTTCAGGGAGTCCCATGATCATGCCTTTCAATGTCTTGTTGAACCTCTTGTATGGTGTAGTACACTTGTACTGCACTCCACACTCCTTCCACATGTGTTTTAGGTAAGCAGACATGAAGTTGGAACCTCTGTCTGAAATCACCTCCTTGGGAAACCCTACCCTGGTGAAGACACCCAGGAGGGCCTTGGCTACTGCAGGGGCTGTAGTAGTCCTAAGTGGAATTGCTTCAGGGTACCTAGTAGCATGATCCACTACTACTAGAATGAATTTGTTCCCTGAGGCAGTGGGAGGTTCAAGTGGACCCACAATGTCCACACCTACCCTTTCAAAGGGAACCCCCACCACAGGCAGTGGTATCAGGGGGCCCTTTGGGTGGCCACCTGTCTTGCCACTGGCGTGACAGGTAACACAGGAGCTTACAAACTCCTTCACCTTTTGGTGCATCTGGGGCCAGTAAAAGTGACTAACTAGCCTTTCCCAAGTTTTGGTTTGCCCCCGATGTCCAGCTAGGGGGATGTAATGACCAAAGTTAGGAGGAACTCCCTGTACTTAAGTGGCACTACCACCCTCCTGGTGGCTCCAGGAGTGGGGTTTCTTGCCTCAGTGTATAGTAATCCCTCTTCCCAATAGACTCTGTGGGTACCACTGACATCTCCTTTTGCTTCTGAAACAGCTTGCTGCCTCAGGCTTCCAAAAGTGGGACAGTATTGCTGACCCTGGCACAGCTCTTCCCAAGAGGGCCCCCCTGTGCCCAAGAGTTCAACCTGGTAAGGGTCAAGCTCCATAGGTTCAGTTCCCTCTGGGGTGTCCAAGTCCTCTGCCTGTGGAAAGGGGTCCTGAGTGGTTTGCTGTGCAGAAGCTGATCCCCCAGTCTTTTTACCTTTTCTCTTGGTTGATTGGGTCATACTTTCAGGCTCCAAACTTTGTCACCCTTCCTCTTGCTCTGTGCTCTTGTTTGCACACACACCAATTCAGGGATACCCAGAATGGCTGCATGGGTTTTTAACTCAACCTCAGCCCATGCTGAGGTTTCCAGGTCATTTCCACGCAGAGATGCAGCTGGTAACTTTTGTGAGACCACTACCTGTTTCAAGCCAGTAACCCCCCTCCTCCCCTCCTCCAGCCTAATGTCACCATAGCCATTGGATGATTAGTGGTAGCACTGTCAGCATTGGTGACTGGGTAGGTTTTCCCCAATCAAGTATTGCTCAGGGGAAACCAGTGTGTCTCTCACTATAGTGCCACTGGCACCTGTATCCCTCAGTGCTTCTATCCTAGTTCCATTAACCCAGGGTTATTGTAAGTACAACTTTAAGTTGGGTGGCCACACAGCTACAGTGGCAAACTCAACTTCCCCTTCTGAAACTAGAACTGCTTCAGCGTGCATCCTGATTTGCTCTGGGCACACTGTTGATCCCATTTGTAGACTTACCACCCCAGGTGTAGCTGTACTGGTTGTTTTAGGGGCCTTGTTGTGGGGACAAGATTGATCTACAGTTAAGGGTCCCAACTTCTTACAGTTGTTACACCAGGCCTTTGTGGGATCAAAGTTTTTCCCCCTATAAGGTTGAGGCACATAGGGAGTAGTTTGGGACCCACCCCCTGCACAGGTTTTTGGGGCCCTTTGGAAGACTCAGACGTTTTATCTTGGGGATTCTCACCACCTTTCCCCTGGGGAGGTTTTGTAACCACCTTCTTCTGGTCACCCCCAGTGGTTGTCCTTGTCACCCTAGTCTTGACCCAGTGGTCTGCCTTCTTTCCTAATTCTTGGGGAGAAATTAGACCTAGGTCTACCAAATGCTGATGCAACTTTTCATTTGTGCAATTACTTAGTATATGTTCCTTCATAAATAAATTGTAAAGTCCAGTAAAATCATGCACATTGTGTTCAGTTAACCAACCATCCAGTCTCTTTACTGATTAGTCTACAAAATCAATCCAGGACAGGGTCTGGTTTTTGTGAGCCCCTCTGAATCTAATTCTATACTCCTCAGTAGTGAGCCCAAATCCCTCAATCAGAGTCTTCTTCATGAGGTCATAGGACTCTGCATCTGGCCCAGAAAGGGTCAGAGGCCTGTCTGTGCAGTTACCAGAGAACAGTTCCCACAGGAGTGCCCCCAGAGAGGTTTCTTTACTTTTCTCATGTCACAAGCCCTCTCAAATGCTGTGAACCATTTGGTGATGTCATCACCTTCCTCACATTTAGGGACAATCCCTTTGGGGATTTTAGGATCATAAGACTGCTCTTTATCCTAATTATTTGTATTGCTGCCACCATTGATGGGTGCTAAACCCATCTCCTTCCTTTCTTTCTCTAGAGCCAGGAGTCTGGACTCTAGTTCTAATCTCTTGGCCAACTTTGCTAAAAAGCTGTCCTCTTCACTGGGGAGTTCCCCAGTGTGTTCTCTGGGGCCTGGTCCACCTATGTGGTCTCTAGGTCCCCAGAGGTTGATTCTTGGAGTTAAGGGTATGGGGACCCTTTCCTCCCTGGGGATTATTGGAGGGGGCCACTATCCCCCTCATCCTCCTCCCTGTCCTCATCTGACTGGTCATAACCATGTTCAGATGGGTGGTCCTTTGCATACTCAGCCAGGAGGTCCTGGAGCCCTTGTTTGGTTGGAAGCAGGCCCATTGGTATACGTTTTAGTTTGCATAGGGACCTCAATTCCTTGTAAGACAAGTGTAAGTAAGGTGTGAGGTCGAGCTCCTCAACCAGGTCCTGCATGGTATTACTTTCACTAATAGCTGGGTTCTTTTGAGATATTCTAACCAGAAAGTTCTAACCCTCTACCCTTGATCACAGTGACTTTTATTTTTCTAAAATTCTAAGGGGACTTAAGCAAGGCCCTGACAAGACTTTTAGTATTTTGGAAAGACCAATTTTGGAAATCAGAATTCTAAAGGCAATATTAAGACTTCTGTCGTTTGATCAGATGGTAACCAAGTAGTCCAACAAATGCAAGTTTGTATCCCACCGCTGCCATCAATGTAAGAAAGTGGCTCTGTATATACTGCACCAAAGTAAGGTTCAGTGTGCACCGAGTCCACAGTCTACCAGAGGTTTGTCAGAGGCTAAAGTTAGATATAACCTTACTCTCTAAAGTGGTAGCTTGGTCGAGCAGTAAGGCAGTATCAGAGGACAGTGTAAAGCATTTGTTGTACACAGTCAGCAAATGGTCTCACACACTCAAGAACTGAACTCTAGGCCAATTGTTTTGTATATAAAAATATATCGTTGTTTTATTTTAGAACCACAAGTAGGTATCAAAATGCTTTCTCAGAATGAGATGCTTTAGTTAAATACTTTCTGTGAGAAGTTGGCCTGATGTATGATGTCACTAGTTCTAGTGTACACCTTATATCAGTCCAAACAACCCTTATGGTGATTGGTTGTAAAGTCAACCTTATAGACCAGCTATCCTAGTGGTAGCATGGACAAGAGCAGTCTTAGGCTAAACTCTGAATGGCATGTGAAGCCAGCTGTTATACCATATATAATCCCTTGAATACCAAATGAAAGGACACCACAACAGATATATATATAAAATAAAGTGTATTTATTCTAGTCAAACCCTCAGCACTCTTTATGAGATTCGAGGTAAGTACAACACAGTCTTATTCAAGCATACATTAAGTCACAAAGGTAAGTAATACAGTTAGGCCCTAGGGGCCACGCAAACCATATACTAAGTAAGTGGTATAAGGACCACTGTCACGGAAATAGGATAGGCCTAGGCCTAGGGAATCGCTGGGGCTACACTACACTACCCAAGGGTAGGAAGTGGGAGGCCCACGGGATTCAGGTGCAGAGTGGAAACACTCACGCGTAATCAGGGGGCCCTTTGGGTGGCCACCTGTCTTGCCACTGGCGTGACAGGTAACACAGGAGCTTACAAACTCCTTCACCTTTTGGTGCATCTGGGGCCAGTAAAAGTGACTAACTAGCCTTTCCCAAGTTTTGGTTTGCCCCCGATGTCCAGCTAGGGGGATGTCATGAGCCAAAGTTAGGAGGAACTCCCTGTACTTAAGTGGCACTACCACCCTCCTGGTGGCTCCAGGAGTGGGGTTTCTTGCCTCAGTGTATAGTAATCCCTCTTCCCAATAGACTCTGTGGGTACCACTGACATCTCCTTTTGCTTCTGAAACAGCTTGCTGCCTCAGGCTTTCAAGAGTGGGACAGTATTGCTGACCCTGGCACAGCTCTTCCCAAGAGGGTCCCCCTGTGCCCAAGAGTTCAACCTGGTAAGGGTCAAGCTCCATAGGTTCAGTTCCCTCTGGGGTGTCCACGTCCTCTGCCTGTGGAAAGGGGTCCTGAGTGGTTTGCTGTGCAGAAGCTGGTCCCCCAGTCTTTTTACCTTTTCTCTTGGTTGATTGGGTCATACTTTCAGGCTCCAATCCTACTTTGTCACCCTTCCTCTTGCTCTGTGCTCTTGTTTGCACACACACCAATTCAGGGATACCCAGAATGGCTGCATGGGTTTTTAACTCAACCTCAGCCCAGGCTGAGGTTTCCAGGTCATTTCCACGCAGAGATGCAGCTGGTAACTTTTGTGAGACCACTACCTGTTTCAGGCCAGTAACCCCCCTCCTCCCCTCCTCCAGCCTAATGTCACCATAGCCATTGGATGATTAGTGGTAGCACTGTCAGCATTGGTGACTGGGTAGGTTTTCCCCAATCAAGTATTGCTCAGGGGAAACCAGTGTGTCTCTCACTATAGTGCCACTGGCACCTGTATCCCTCAGTGCTTCTATCCTAGTTCCAGTGACCCAGGGTTATTGTAAGTACAACTTTAAGTTGGGTGGCCACACAGCTACAGTGGCAAACTCAACTTCCCCTTCTGAAACTAGAACTGCTTCAGTGTGCATCCTGATTTGCTCTGGGCACACTGTTGATCCCATCTGTAGATTTACCACCCCAGGTGTAGCTGTACTGGTTGTTTTAGGGGCCTTGTTGTGGGGACAAGATTGATCTACAGTTAAGGGTCCCAACTTCTTACAGTTGTTACACCAGGCCTTTGTGGGATCAAAGTTTTTCCCCCTATAAGGTTGAGGCACATAGGGAGTAGTTTGGGACCCACCCCCTGCACAGGTTTTTGGGGCCCTTTGGAAGACTCAGACTTTTTATCTTGGGGATTCTCACCACCTTTCCCCTGGGGAGGTTTTGTAACCACCTTCTTCTGGTCACCCCCAGTGGTTGTCCTTGTCACCCTAGTCTTGACCCAGTGGTCTGCCTTCTTTCCTAATTCTTGGGGAGAAATTAGACCTAGGTCTACCAAATGCTGATGCAACTTTTCATTTGTGCAATTACTTAGTATATGTTCCTTCATAAATAAATTGTAAAGTCCAGTAAAATCATGCACATTTTGTTCAGTTAACCAACCATCCAGTCTCTTTACTGATTAGTCTACAAAATCAATCCAGGACAGGGTCTGGTTTTTGTGAGCCCCCCTGAATCTAATTCTATACTCCTCAGTAGTGAGCCCAAATCCCTCAATCAGAGTCTTCTTCATGAGGTCATAGGACTCTGCATCTGGCCCAGAGAGGGTCAGAGGCCTGTCTGTGCAGTTACCAGAGAACAGTTCCCACAGGAGTGCCCCCAGAGAGGTTTCTTTACTTTTCTCATGTAACAATCCCTCTCAAATGCTGTGAACCATTTGGTGATGTCATCACCTTCCTCACATTTAGGGACAATCCCTTTGGGGATTTTAGGATCATAAGACTGCTCTTTATCCTTATTATTTGTATTGCTGCCACCATTGATGGGTGCTAAACCCATCTCCTTCCTTTCTTTCTCTAGAGCCAGGAGTCTGGACTCTAGTTCTAATCTCTTGGCCAACTTTGCTAAAAAGCTGTCCTCTTCACTGGGGAGTTCCCCAGTGTGTTCTCTGGGGCCTGGTCCACCTATGTGGTCTCTAGGTCCCCAGGGGTTGATTCTTTTTGTTAAGGGTATGGGGACCCTTTCTTCCCTGGGGATTATTGGAGGGGGCCACTATCCCCCTCATCCTCCTCCCTGTCCTCATCTGACTGGTCATAACCATGTTCAGATGGGTGGTCCTTTGCATACTCAGCCAGGAGCTCCTGGAGCCCTTGTTTGGTTGGAAGCAGGCCCATTGGTATACGTTTTAGTTTGCATAGGGACCTCAATTCCTTGTAAGACAAGTGTAAGTAAGGTGTGAGGTCGAGCTCCTCAACCAGGTCCTGCATGGTATTACTTTCACTAATAGCTGGGTTCTTTTGAGATATTCTAACCAGAAAGTTCTAACCCTCTACCCTTGATCACAGTGACTTTTATTTTTCTAAAATTCTAAGGGGACTTAAGCAAGGCCCTGACAAGACTTTTAGTATTTTGGAAAGACCAATTTTGGAAATCAGAATTCTAAAGGCAATATTAAGACTTCTGTCGTGTGATCAGATGGTAACCAAGTAGTCCAACAAATGCAAGTTTGTATCCCACCGCTGCCATCAATGTAAGAAAGTGGCTCTGTATATACTGCACCAAAATAAGGTTCAGTGTGCACCGAGTCCACAGTCTACCAGAGGTTTGTCAGAGGCTAAAGTTAGATATAACCTTACTCTCTAAAGTGGTAGCTTGGTCGAGCAGTAAGGCAGTATCGGAGGACAGTGTAAAGCATTTGTTGTACACAGTCAGCAAATGGTCTCACACACTCAAGAACTGAACTCTAGGCCAATTGTTTTGTATATAAAAACATATAGTTGTTTTATTTTAGAACCACAAGTAGGTATCAAAATGCTTTCTCAGAATGAGATGCTTTAGTTAAATACTTTCTGTGAGAAGTTGGCCTGATGTATGATGTCACTAGTTCTAGTGTACACCTTATATCAGTCCAAACAACCCTTATGGTGATTGGTTGTAAAGTCAACCTTATAGACCAGCTATCCTAGTGGTAGCATGGACAAGAGCTGTCTTAGGCTAAACTCTGAATGGCATGTGAAGCCAGCTGTTATACCATATATAATCCCTTGAATACCAAATGAAAGGACACCACAACAGATATATATATAAAATAAAGTGTATTTATTCTAGTCAAATCCTCAGCACTCTTTATGAGATTCGAGGTAAGTACAACACAGTCTTATTCAAGCATACATTAAGTCACAAAGGTAAGTAATACAGTTAGGCCCTAGGGGCCACGCAAACCATATACTAAGTAAGTGGTATAAGGACCACTGTCACGGAAATAGGTTAGGCCTAGGCCTAGGGAATCGCTGGGGCTACACTACACTACCCAAGGGTAGGAAGTGGGAGGCCCACGGGATTCAGGTGCAGAGTGGAAACACTCACGCGTAATGCGTATAATCGATAGAAATAGTACAGTTCGGAAATAAGCAGTTTTAGGACACTTCTGGTATAGCTAGAAAGTCGAGACTCGGAAACTAGACCCTAGGATAGTCAATACCCTTGTGAGCACCGAAGTACCCAAGTTACCTAGCCCACGGGCTGCTGGTGCATAGGTGTGAACCTGCGTCGGGTTTCGTCGTGGACTTCTATGGATGCCTGAAGGAAAGTTGCTGACAGGCAGTCAGTGAAGAGTGTCCGGTGGATCCCAAGGTCAGGATCAAGAAGGAAGGACACCTGCAAGCAGAAGGGACAGAGTCAGGGTCACTAGCCAGTGACCACGTGGAACCAGGAAGGAACCAGGCGATGTCGGGAGATTGCAGGTGAAGAGGTGAAGCTTGTCGCAGCAGCCACGGGTACCAGGAGACGTCGAGGATGACCAGGACCAGGAGGCGAGCTGTCCCACGAAGGCTCTTGCTGTCGGCGGCGTCAAAGTCGAACTAGGACTCACCAAGCCTTGGCAAGCGGAACCCATGAAGAATGGAGGACTTGCTTCTGGTGCAGACCAGGAAGGTCTGGGGTGCTTCTCTTTTGCAGAGGAGCAGGAGCCAGTCTGGAGGAGCCAAACCAGCAGTGGAAAATCAAAGGTGTGTCGTCGCAAAGGCTGCTAGCCAACGGGCAAGCAACCGGACAGACGCGGCAAGCAGGAAAATGCAGAAGGGTCCCACGCAGGACTCGTGGAGTATGGGGGGCTGATCTTCGGTGCAGATGGTGCTTGGGGTTGGGGCTTCTCAATCCCCGGTGCACAACTTCGAGGGTGCCTCAGAAGCTGCGCTGGAAGATACTCGCCACTTTTCCCAGGTAGCCGGTCCCACGTCTCTCGTCGCCTCCACGGATCTCAGCTCGGCTGTGGATGTGGATCAGGGTCGGAGAAGTCTGGAAGTCAAGGCTCTGGTCGGGCTCTGCAGTCGGTCCCTCGTAGAACTTCAGCAAAGCAAAGGGTAAGTCTCTTGATGGTGCCTGTTCGCACAGGGTGACCACTCCTTGGCCACAAGGGAGATTCTTCAGTCTTCTTCTTTCGTCGAATGTCGAAGGTCCAGAGTTTCTGTTCAAGTTGCAGGTTCAGGATAATCTAATTTAGCAGGGCCCAACTAGCTACTAATATACTGGGATAGTGGGCTGGGCTACCTGCAAGGTCCCTCCTATGGGTGGGACCAGGAAGGGGAGTGGCTACATCCCCTTTCCTTTGTCCAGTTTCGCGCCAGAACTGGGGCTGGAGTGCCCCAGCACCGGTTTGAACTGGACTATGCATGGGACACCTTGTGTGCCCCAGGCAGTGTCTCGTTTCATTCAACCCTCCCTGCCCCAATACACTAAAGTCTGTCTGGGGAGGTGCTAACACCTCCCCAAGCAGGAAACCTATTGTCCAGGCCTCCCTGGCTGGGAGGGCTCCCAGCTGCAGGAGGTCAGACTCGTGTCTGTGGCAGCAGCATCCATTTTGTGATGCTGAGGCTTTGGTCAGAGTTAAACAGCAAAGTAGGATTTTAACATGTCTCTCCCTCTAGAAGGGATGAATAATATCCTCATCACCAGAAATGGTATGGGGGTATTATTCCAAAGTGTTAGACACCTTACACGACATGTTTTGATAAAGCCAAACCATAGTTACCATAACCGTTTAAGATTATAAGGTACTTAAAGAGTATTTGGTAGGCTATATCATAGAACAGCTATAAGGACATGGTTCCGAAAGCTGCAGACAGGCTCAGCTCATGCTAGAGCACCATCTCACATGTTACCAAGCACTCTGCCTCCAGGATTGTTAAGGCCTGCCATAGGAGTGGCTGATAGGTACACATGTGTCTATTTTAAGGGCAGATATAGGTATACTATATCTAAGCAAGGGGTGATTACACGACCTTGCCCCAGCTGAGTGATCAGCCAGTTGTGTCTGATTGGAAGGCCAGACCAGGGGTGGCATAATACATGCTGCAGCCCCTGGGAGGCCTAGGGTACACCTATGCCCTGGGTACCTAGGGTTCACTGTACAGGGTGCAATAAGGTGATCCTTACCAATTGTGTATGTACCTAGGGTACATGGAGTCCATTTTAAAGAGAGAGCAGACAGCCTGAGACCCTGAATGGCAGGATCTCAGGCCAACTAAGTTGAAAAACCAGCTAGACACTAGGCAAAAAGTTGGGGTAACCATAGTCAGATATCCACCTTCCTACACTTTCAATAAGCCATAGACAGTTGTTGCACTAGGCAACACAAGTTAAACACAATTATAACATTGAGCTCAATAGGAATCTTAAAGTAAACACAATATCAATTACTTTGTATAGGTTTTTCTTACTCAGGGCTGAATCCTGGATTCAGCCCTGGTGCATCTCCTGTAAACAGTTGAAAGAAATCGTTTTTGTTACACAGGCGATTTTTAAGGAATATTTATATGTTTCAAAAATCGACACCGAAGAATTTCTGGCAAAAACCAGGCAATGTTATCCTATGGAGGAAAGTTTGGTTATCGGAAATCCGCAGTTAGAATTACTTTTCAGTGTCAGTGCTGGGCACAAAGATCCAGCACTGGGTTCTCTCCTGATAACAGGTGAGTAATTTCGTTTTTGTTGATCAGGTGATGTTTTGTGAATATTTAAAAGTTTCAAAACTCGACACTTTAAAGAATTTCCAAGTGAAACCAGTCAATGTTACCCTATGGAGAAAATGTAGGTTATTGGCTTTCAGGTAAGTACTCGACTGGCAGAGTTAAGGTTCTGAGCATAGACTTAGGGGTCTCCCAGGGTCAGGTAGGTACAGTTGTTACACCCTCAGCGGCACAGGGGCAGCCGGGTGCAGAGAGAGTTAGGCCCAATGTTTGCCTATGGCGGGCAGGGGGCCTTTGGTTGGTGGCTGCTAGCAGGCAGGCCACACGGCTGTGGGAGCTGGGCTCCTAGTCACTTACACAGGGCAAGTGAGGAAGTAGAATAGGACAGATGTTGCACTTCCAAGGGCACTCGGGCGGCTTGGTGCAGGTTGCTTTTGAGCCGTTGGGCGCTCAATGTATTTCAATGGAGAAGCTTCCAGATGAACAAAGGCTTCAAGCTCGGGAACGGAGATTCTTCAGGTGCGACCACCATTTCGAGAGGTAAGTTGGAAAGCTGTAGGTTAGGTAGGCACCCAGGAGCTGGGCACAGGGGGCTGGAGGGTGCCGGGTGCAGGGGTGTCTTTTGGTGTCGAGAAATCTTACCCTCTGCTGGTCGCGGTTGGGGGGTCCCTGGAGTTGAGGCTGCAGGCATCGTCAGGAGCATTGAGGAGGGTCCTTGGGTGCTGGATTCTTGGTCACAGTCGCCGGGGGGCCGTCCTCGTGGTCTTGGTTCACTCAGGCCCAGGTCGGGCTCGGCGGGTGCAGAGTGTGCTGGATTTGCGGTTGCTGGCTGGCACCAGGGGTTGTTGCTTGCTTTGAGCAGAACCACTGCTCGTGGGAGTCACAGTCTTTTAGATGAGCAAGGCAGTCAGGTCCCCTGGGGTTTTCGAGGTTGCTGACCACTGGAGCCGCCGGGGTTTAGCACGTGCAGGTTCGAGGGTCGAAAGGCCTGTAGAGCTGGGGCCAAGTCAGTTGGTGTCGCCCTCTTGTTAGCAGCTACACGGCAGGTCTTCTTTCTTCTTGGTCTTCTTCTTGTTTCGGAATCGGGATCTGAGGAAGGAAGGTTCAGGGTGCCCTAAATACTAAATTTAGGGGTGTTACAGGTAGGTAAAGGTCAGGGTCCCTTCCCTGGCGTGGGTACACCCCCTATCCTGCCACTCTCCAGTGGGAGGGAGGCAGGAGCCTAATCCTGATTGGGCAGGGCTCCCCATCCTCAAGATGGCAAGAGCCCGGGGTTGTGCTTCACCTCACCTCCCCCACCTGAGGGGTGGGGTTGACAGAGGCTGGCACACACCCTTTCCTCACTTTGGTTTTCCCGCCGATCTTCCCGCCAGAGGGGGGGTCAGAACCGGTGGGGGCCAGTTGCTGAGTACAGCAAGTGGCCTGGAGAAGCTCACAAAGGCGGCATGCCTTTGAAGCTTCCCCTACCCATCCTGGGGGAGGAGACCTAGCACCTCGCCCAGGATGTGCATTGTTGCAGACCCACGAGAGCGGATGACTCTCTACTTTGGTGTCCAGCAACATGTCTGCTGGGTGGCAGCCTAGGCAGCCTCTCAGTCAGGACGTTGGTTGTTGGTTAGTTTCAGGGGGCATCTCTAAGATGCCCTCTGTCGTGCATTTTACATTAAATCCCACGCTGGTATCATTGTGGGGTTAATGTGCTGAGAAGTTTGATACCAAACTTAGCAGTCTTCAGTGCAGCCATCATGGTGCTGTGGAGTTCGTAATGTCGACCTCCCAGCACCATATACTCTCAATGGCAACACTGCACTTACAGGGCCCGAGAATGGACCTGGGCACTGTAGGGGTACAGGGCTCATGCACCTCTACCCTCACCACTGGCATAGGGCACCCAGCTAGAGGGGTGACTGATGTATGCCAGGTCAGTTGTTTGTGGGCATGGCACACAGGGATGTGTGCCATGTCGTCTTGGTGTTTTGTTCTGCACCCAGACACTCAGCCGGCAGAGGCAGTGTGTGTGTGTCAGGGTACAGGACCTCTAAGGGTGGCACAGTAAGTGCTGCAGCCCTTAGGGGCCTTCTCTGGTCACAGTGCCCTTGATACCTATGGTACCATTTACCTGGGGCTGACATGTTGCCAGAAATGCCAATTGGGTTTAGTTTTCAATACAGTTTTAGGGAAGGAACACAGGCCCTGGACACCTGATTGGCAGGAGCCCAGGGCACACTCAGTCAAAGTACATCAGCAATTCAGCAAAAAGTGGGGGCATACCATGCAAAAAGATGGCACAGTGGCTCCGTGATAGCTCGTATTTCTGGTGGGATAGCCTTGTTCAAAACATCGTCTTTCTTTTAGCTCTGTTTGGGTCCAAACCAACTTTGCATCTCTGAAAGGCACGAATCTGGGCCCCTGTTCACATTCAACGTCTCCTATTTCCTCCTTGACCCACTGGTGATAAGGCAACAGCAAAGGTATTCTTTTGCAGTGGGTCGCGTGTACCCAATCCTTTCGACCAGCAACCTTTACAGCCGTCTGTGTAGTCCTTCTGTGTAGTCAGAAGGACTTGCTCAGGACCTTTGCATCAGGGTTCCAAATTTTTCTTCCTTTGAAAGTTGCAAATGAGACTGAAGTCCCTGAGCTGGATACTGTGGCACGGACTCTCTGGCTTCGGACGTTAGGAGTCTTGCACCTGTTGGTGAATAGAACACAAACTTTCCGTCAATTGCCCAAGGTAATCAAGCAATACAGGATATTCAATATCAGAAAAATTTCTCGGCCTAGGTACTCAGCAGGTATTTGCTGGCCGGCCGAAACCAATCTCGTAAGGTAATAAGCCTATTCTAGAATGTGATGTAGTTCTAGTAGACAACAGGGCCAAAGGAAGAGCCTCTGGCCATTGAAACCCAGTCGTCTCCTGAATTTTTGCCAATTTAAATTCCAGTGTCCCATTATACTTCTTGACCAAACCCGCTGAATGATGGTGATTGGCGGTATGAAATTTCTGTTTAATATGCAAGCCTTCACATACCAACTCAATCACTTTTCCATTAAAATGAGACCCATTGTCACTCCAGATAAGTCTGGGCATTCCAAAACGCGGGAATAACTCTTTAATAAGTACCTTTGCTGTTGTGATAGCTGTATTGTCTTTAGTAGGGTAAGCCTCCACCCATTTACTGAATATACATACAACCACTAGAACATATTTCAGATTGTTACAACATTCTAACTCGATGAAATCCATTTGAAGGACTTCAAAAGAGAATATAGGTGGTGCAAAGTTACCGGATGGTGTGGTGGTACCTTTCCCAGGATTGTGCATCAAACAAATCATAACATTTTTTACTAAGTGTGCAGCTGTTTTGGAAATATTATCATTACACCAAAATGGGGCCAATAATTTACAAATTGCTTTTGCACTTATGAGCTGGGCCATGAGCCATAGTAACCAGAGGGAGTACGTATGCCTTGGGTAGCATCCATTTCTGCTTTCCTGACAAATCAATCCGACATCCTTCTTCATCTAGACGTGCTGTACTCTCTTGCCATATAGCTAATTCTTCTATTGTGTCCTTGCTTTGTATCTCTTTCACACTGTCAACTGTGTTCTCAAACATAGTGTTCTCGGGAACCCATCTAGTTGGACCTGCAACAAACATTCTCTTCATCTTACTCTGAGCCGTTTAAATGGCTGTCCAATCAGAGAATGCATTCCCTCTGCCTACATCATCTGTCACTTTCTTGTGAGCACTTCACTTCACGATATCCATTTTCTCAGGAAATGCTAGTGCAGATAGTAATCATAATATCAATTGTCCATGTTGTGTCTTGGTACCATGCAAAGTAACAAAACCTCTCTCTGCCCACAGTCAACCGAAATTGTGCGCAATCATGCATACTGGCTGTCCCTGTAAATATTGACACCTAATCCTTCACTCAATTCACTAGGTCGTATAAGGGCAACAAGTTCTGCTGCCTGGGCAGATTGATAGGGGACTCGTGATGTCTCTACGACTGTACGCAATGTAGTGATAGAAGAAGCTGCAGTCGTGGTGCCATCTGATAGTTTAAAACAAGAGCTATCGACATATATTTCTCCTTGGGGATCAGATAAGGGAACATCAATCAGGTCTACCTGTCGTTTTGTCTCTTGCTCTGTTCAGAAAATACAATCATGTTTGTCAACTGCTTCATTCTCAGTTGTGAGGGGTAGTATCGTGGCTCGATTAAAAGTGGCACATTGTATGATCGTAATATGTTTGGCAAAGAATGTCAATTTTTAGCCAGTAAGACGTGCACTGGTGAGGTGCTGTGTCCTTGTTTTATTCAAATGTGTCTCCACAGCATGGGGTACCATAACTGTGAGGTCAGTCTTTAGTACAAGTCCAGCCGATTGTCTGATGGAAGTGGCCATGACCACAACGGCTCGCAGACAACTCAGGAGGGCCTTTGCATCTGGATCAAGCAAAGCAGAGAAATAAACGCAAATTCTCTGTCTATCACCAAGTTTTTGAGTCAAGACCGAGAGAGCACAACCAGCCATCTCGTGGACGTATAACACAAAAGGCTTGTTAGAGTCAGGCGTGCCTAGTACTGGAGCAGAGCAAAGCGTAGTTTTTAGTTCTTCAAAAGATTGCTGACAATCTGGCGTCCAAGGTAAAGGCTCATGGACGTCTTTTGTTGTTAATGCAAGCAGGGGTTTAATCAGTAATGAATAATTAGGCTTCCACTGCCGACAGTAGGAAGTGATGCCTATAAAAGCATGCATATCCTTTTGAGTTTGCAGACAGGGCATTTTATTAATGGTACTTATGCATTCTGGCGTTAACCTTCTACCCTCCTTCGACAAAAGGTGACCTAAATAGGTGACATCCTGTCGACAATACTGAAACTTCGAAAGAGAAACTTTGTTACCATGGTGTGCCAAGTGCAACAATAACTTCACCATACTATCCTTGCATCCTTGTTCAGTATCAGAAGGAATTAACAAATCGTCGACATACTGTACCAATGCATTGACTGGAGAAAGTGAGAGTGAATCCAACTGTCCTTTCAATGCTTGACTATAAATTCTAGGACTTTCAGTATAGCCTTGAGGAGCTCTGCAGAATCTGAAACGTTTGCCAGCCTGCAAAAACCCATACAAATACCTGCTGTCTGGGTGTATGGGAATGCTAAAGAATGCATTTTTCAAATCAATGACAGAGAAAAACTTAGGGGTAGATGGAATCATTGTTAAAAGTGTGGTGATATCGGGAACCACTGGTAATTGCGGAACCACTATTTTATTCACCTCGTGCAAATCAATCAGAAAACGATATACATCATCAGCACTGTCGGGAGCGCCCTTTTTATAACCGGAAGAATAGATCTACTGCATATTTTACCGGTGGTCTCTTCGACAACTCCCTTATGTATGTGGTCCTGAACAATATTAAGGAGAGCTTGTTCTCCTCCCCTTGGTATTCTATACTAGAGGATGTGTGGTAATGTGGCATTGTCCTTCACTTGTATAGAAACAGGGGCTATGTGCAATAAGCCGACATCAGTGTCACTAGTGGCACATAATGTGGGTGGTACTTGATCAAATTCAGGTTGAAGGGGCACATCTTTAGATAGGCATTGTCTAGTACCCACTACAGGAGCCATTGTAATATGAACACCATCTGGCGAAAAATACCCATTACATTTTCACCACAAATAGATGTTAAAAGGAATGAGGACTCCACAGTAACAGGGCTATCTGAAAGAAACGCGATAGTTATAGATTCCTTACCTTAGAATTACCCCCAGGCGTCAGACTGGATCAGAAAAGTTTTTTCATTAGCAGTACCTCCGCACGTCGAAGGTGGCGTCGGTCGGCTCTGCCTCCATCATCGGCGTCGTGGTCGCCGAGATGATGTCGCGGGAGCTACTTAGACGCCGCCTCGCGCGCTGACGTAAGTTCTTTCTTTTTCCGCGCCAGCCAGTGCAGATCCGGGAAGAGCGGTACCTCAGTCATTTTTTGACTACGTTTTTCTCGACTTTTGTCGACTTCTTGTTTCGAGTCTTTGACTCCGAACAGGTGCACGAGGGATGCCCAGTTTCAAGACCTGCAGTTCCTGTATCTGACTGATGTAGGTGACGAATCCACACTGGGTGTGCCTCTTTTGCCTAGAGCGCGACCACGACCCCCAGTCGTGCTGCGACTGTCGGTCGCTGGGGCCAAAGGCTTTGCAGGAGCGGTCACGAAAGCTGCTTGAACGCCAACAGTCGGCTCCGAGCCGTTCGAGGTCCCGGTCGAGAGGGAGGTTGAGGGACCGGTCGTGGAGCCACCACCATTCCGGTTCGAAATCATCGAAGTCTTCGCTCTCGGGTCGGGTAAGTCGAAGCATTCAAAGAAGCGTTGTGGCTCTTCGACTTCTCCTCGTCGGTCGGCCGATACCGACGAGGCATACAGGTGGTGTCTCTCCTGCGGCTCCTCGCACGGAGCCTGAAGTGTCGACTCCAAGCTTCTCTCCTTTTCCGGGACCCGGAGCGACCCCCACCCAGCTTTGTACGTTCTATGAGGCGATCCATGCCATCTTTGGGCGGACCGACCCCGCCGGCGCGCCTTCGGGCCCCACGGACTCGGTTGGGGGGCCTAGGTCTTCTCTGCCGGCGGCTCTGGCTCTGGCCCTGGCACCGCAGGCCCCCCTTGGATCCAGGCCTGGATCCGGATCTGCGCCGGTTGACCTCGTTACACCCCCCTATGCCACTTCCTATGGCACCACTACCGCGTTCGGCTCCTGTGGGCTCCCTGGCTGGCGTCGACCCCGGCCTCCATCCCTACGTGGACACAGAGCCGGACCGGCATCGTCCGATGTCAGATCCGGTGCCGGGTTGGGGTTTTAGTGCCCCTGTTCACTCCTGGGGTCGCTTTCCAACAACAGTGGCACCCAGAGGATGATGAGGAGGACTGGGAGTGGTCAGGTGACCCTTTAACTGACAAGTTAGATACTGAGCGGACTGGAGAGAGGAACTTGGGGATGCAAGTGGTCTTGACACTTCACCCGACCTTGGCATGTTTTCTCCTCCTACCGTGGCTACAGAGGAGGGAGCGTCATACACAGTGGTGTTGCGTAGGGCGGCCGAGGCTCTCAACCTCGAGCTTCCTATGGTGGCGGTGTGAGAAGTTGGCCTGATGTATGATGTCACTAATTCTAGTGTACACCTTATATCAGTCCAAACAACCCTTATGGTGATTGGTTGTAAAGTCAACCTTATAGACCAGCTATCCTAGTGGTAGCATGGACAAGAGCAGTCTTAGGCTAAACTCTGTATGGCATGTGAAGCCAGCTGTTATACCATTTGTAATCCCTTGAATACCAAATGAAAGGACACCACAACAGATATATATAAAAATAGAATCTATTTATTCTAGTCAAACCCTCAGCACTCTTTATGAGATTCGAGGTAAGTACAACACAGTCTTATTCAAGCATACATTAAGTCACACAGGTAAGTAATACAGTTAGGCCCTAGGGGCCACGCAAACCATATACTAAGTAAGTGGTATAAGAACCACTGTCACGAACACAGGATAGGCCTAGGCCTAGGGAATCGCTGGGGCTACACTATACTACCAAAGGTTAGGAAGTGGGAGGCCCACAGGATTCAGGCGCAGAGTGGAAACACTCACACGTAATGCGTAAAAGTTGATAGAAATAGTAGTAGTTAGAAAGTAAGAGTTTTAGGACACTTCTAGAATAGCTAGGAGTTTGAGACTTGGAAACTAGACCCTTGGATAGTCAATACCCTCGTGAGCACCGGAGTACCCAAGTTACCTAGCCCACGGGCTGCGGGTGCATAGGTGTGAACTTGCGTCGGGTTTCGTCGTTGACTCCTATGGATGCCTGAAGGAAAGTTGCTGACAGGCAGTCAGTGAAGAGTGTCCGGTGGATCCCAAGGCTGGGATCAAGAAGGAAGGATACCTGCAAGCAGAAGGGACAGAGTCTAGGTCACCAGCCAGGAGCCAGGAAGGAACCAGGAAGGAACCAGGCGATGTCGTGCAGATGCAGGTGAAGAGGTGAAGCTTGTCGCACGAAGGCTCTTGCTGTCGGCGTCGTCGATGTCGAGTTAGGACCCAACAAGCCTTGGCAAGTGGAACCCACGCAGAATGGAGGACTTGCTTCTGGTGCAGACCAGGAAGGTCTGGGGTGCTTCTCTTTCACAGAGGAGCGGGTGCCAGTCTGGAGGAGCCGGACCAGCAAGGTGAAATTAAAGGTTCGTCGTCAAAAGGGTCACTAGCCAACGGGCCAGCAACCGAACAACACGTCGAGCAGTTCAGGTGCAGAAGGTCCCCACGCAGAACACGTGAAGTGTGGGGAGCTGATCTTCTTTGCAGATGGTGCTCGGGATGGGGGCTTCTCAATTCCCCAAGCACAGCCTCGAGGAAGCCTCAGAAGTCGCGCTAGTCAGTTACTAGCCACTTTTCCCAAGTTGCCGGTCCCACGTCCCTCATCGCCTCCACGGGTCTCAGCTTTGCTGTAGATGTGGATCTGGTTCAGAGGTGTCTGGAAGTCTCGGCACTGGTCGGTCTCTGCAGTCGTCCCTCGTAGGATCAGTCGCAAAGCAAGCAGCGGTCGCTGGATGGTGCCTCGTTGCCCAGGGTGGTCACTCCTTGGCCACAAGGGAGATTTCTTCAGTCTTCTTCCTGAGGTCGAATGTCGAAGGTCCAGAGTTTCTGTTCAAGTTGCAGGTTCAGGATAATCTAATTCTGCAGGGCTCAGCTACCTACTGATATACTGGGCTAGTGGGCTGGGCTACCTGCAAGGTCCCTCCTATGAGTGGGACCAGGAAGGGGAGTGGTTACACCCCCTTTCCTTTGTCCAGTTTCGCGCCAGAGCTGGGGCTGGAGTGCCCCAGTGCCGGTTTGAACTGGACTATGCATGGGACACCTTGTGTGCCCCAGGCATGTCTCATTCCTTTCAGCCCTCCCTGCCCCAATACACTAAAGTCTGTCTGGGGAGGTGCTAGCACCTCCCCAAGCAGGAAACCTATTGTCCAAGCCTCCCTTGCCGGGATCACTCCCAGCAGCAGGAGGTCAGACTCGTGTCTGTGGCAGCAGCATCCATTTTGTGATGCTGAGTCTTTGGTCAGAGTTAAACAGCAAAGTAGGATTTTAACATGTCTCTCCCTCTAGAAGGGAGGAATAATATCCCCATCACCAGAAATGGTATGGGGGTATTATTCCAAAGTGTTAGACACCTTACACGACATGTTTTGATAAAGCCAAACCATAGTTACCATAACCATTTAAGATTATAAGGCAATTTAAGAGTATATGGTAGGCTATATCATAGAACAGCTATAAGGACATGGTTCCGAAAGCTGCAGACAGGCTCAGCTCATGCTAGAGCACCATCTCACATGTTACCAAGCACTCTGCCTCCAGGATTGTTAAGGCCTGCCATAGGAGTGGCTGATAGGTACACATGTGTCTATATATAAGGTAGGTATAGGGATACTACACCTAAGCAAGGGGTGATTACACGACCTTGCCCCAGCTGAGTGATCAGCCAGTTGTGTCATAATGGAAGGCCAGGCCAGGGGTGGCATAATACATGCTGCAGCCCCTGGTAGGCCTAGAGTACACCTATGTCCTGGGTACCTAAGGTACACTATACAGGGGTCAATAAGGTGATCCTTACCAATTGGGTTATGCACCTAAAGTACATAGTATTAATTTAGAGAGAGAACAGCTGGGCTGTGGGTCTGATTGGCAGGCCCACAGCCACATCTAAGTCGAAAACCAGTGAAGCAAAAGCAAAAAGTGGGGGTGAACATAGAAAGCAGACCCTACTTTTTACAGGCGGTCGGGACTAACTCCCTGACTGAGGTGCTTCAACCGGCTGTGAGCTCTACGGAGCCCCTTCTGCTGTTTAATGAGGCCCTCACCGACCTCCTTTTGGGCACGTGGTCCAGGCCCAACACGGGGGCTCCCGTGGACAGGATGATCGTCCGATGCCACTGCCTGGCTCCGGGCGACCCCACTTTCCTCTCCCAACACCCCACCCCAGAGAACTTGGTGGTTCAAGCCTCCACCTACAAAAGCCTCTTCCCTACCGCTCCACCGGAAAGGGAATCCAAGAAGCTGGACCACCTTGGCAAGAAACTTTTCCCTTCCACCAGCTTAGGACTGCTGTCCGTAAACACCGCATGTCTCTTGGCCTGTTATTCGCACTAAGTGTGGGATACGGTGGCGCAAGTGTTGCTTCAGTGTCTGGAGGAGACCCCGGCTGTGCTCTCCCAGGCTGTTGCCGCCAGGAGAGATGCAGCAATGTTTACAATCCATTGTGGGCTGAACACCACTGACTCTCTAAGCAGGACCATTTCAACGTCGGTAGCGCTTCGTCGCTACGCCTGGATGAGGTCAACTGGCTTTTCAGGGGATGTCCAGAACACCTTGATGGACATGCCCTTTGATGGCCGTCGCCTTTTTGGCGACAACGCATACAACGCCCTAGAGCGCTTCAAGGACTCACAGGCTACAGCCAAGTCCTTTGGCCTCTCTTCCTGTCCGGCGCAGTCTGCTTTTCGCCCCTTTCGTGGCTACGGAAGGGGTGCCCCACTACGTCCCACCCAGGGCCACAGGCCGCAGCAAGTTACCCAACCTTCGCGGGGACGTGGAATCAACCAGCGAGGTTCCGGGAGTCAGCGGGCAGGCCAGTCCACCAACCCTTCCTCTGCAGCAGCTTCCAAACCCTCCTAGTCCGACCTTTCAGGCCCATCAAACGCCTGTGGGCGGCAGGATTCACCAACACATCCCCTACTGGCGCAACATCACTTTGCACAGGTGGGTTTTGCAAATAGTCTGAAGGGGCTACTCCCTCCCCTTCGAGACTACCACTCCAGCCATGCCACCACGATAGCACTGCATGTTGGAGGATCATCTGGCCCTTCTCCAGCAGGGCGTTACGGCTCTCTTGGCCAAGGGTGCCATTGAGCACATTCCTGTCCCAGAAGTAGGTCATGGTTGTTACTCCCACTACTTTCTGGTTCCCAAGAAGAACAAGGGCCTGCGTCCTATCTTGGACCTCAGGGACGTCAATCGCTTCCTCCGGAAGAAGCTCAAGATGTTGACACTTGCTCAGGTCTTGTCTGCCCTCGACCTGCAAGACTGGATGGTAGCGTTGGACTTGCAGGTCTCTTATTTTCACATCCCTGTCCTGCCGGCCCACTGACGTTACCTACGGTTCACAGTAGGCCACGAGCGCTTTCAGTTTACCGTGCTCCCGTTTGGCCTTACCAGCACCCCTCGGGTGTTAACGAAAGTGACGGCGGTGGTCGCAGCTTATCTGCGCAGATCAGGGGTTTCAGCCTTCCCCTATCTTGACGACTAGCTGTTGAAGGCGGGCTCTCCCCAGGCAGTCGTCTCCCACCTCCAGTCTATGGCCGACCCCCTGCCTTTGCTGGGGTTCTCCATCAATGTGCCGAAGTTGCACCTGATTCCCTCTCAGAAGCGCCTCTTCATCAGAGTGGTTCTGGACATGACGCGGTTTCGGGTCTATTCTCCCGAACAGCGAGTCCGGGATATTCAGGCTATGATTCCAATCTTTCAGCCTCTATCCCGGGTTTCGGTCGGAATGACCCTGAGGCTGCTGGGCCTTGTGGCCTCCTGCATCCTGCTGGTCGATCATGCCAGGTGGCACATGCGGGCTCTGCAGTGGGACCTGAAGTTCCAGTGGGCGCAGCATCAGGAGAATCTGTCAGATTGCGTCCAGATCTCAGAGGGCACTGCTCAACAACTGCTGTGGTGGCTCACGAACCCGGATTGGGTCAGTAGCAGGTCCCTCGCCCTTCCCCAACCAGACCACCCTCTGGTGACAGATTCCTCCCTTCTGGGATGGGGCGGCCACATGGGAGAGGCAGAAATCAGAGGCCTCTGGTCTCCTTCGTAGTCCGGGCTTCACATCAACCTTCTGGAACTCGGGTGATTCATCTTGCACTGAAGGCATTCCTTCCCTCTGTCCAGGGAAGAGTAGTGCAGGTGTTCACGGACAACACCACCACCATGTGGTATTACAACACACAGGGCGGGGTGGGGTCGTGGAACCTATGTCAGGAGGCCCTCCGCCTCTGGACATGGCTGGAATATCAGGGCATTTCCTTGGTGGTTCAACACCTGGCAGGTTCTCTTAACGCCAGGGCGAACAAACTCAGCCGCAGGTGCATGATGAATCACAAAGGGTGGCTTCACTCGGAGGTGGTGCAAGGTCTCTTTTGACAGTGGGAAGAGCCTCGGTTAGATCTATTCGCCACCGAAAAGAACGCGCAATGTCAGCAAATCTGCACATTAGAATTTCTAATGCGGCACTCGCTCGGCGACGCTTTTCGTCGTGAGTGGAGTTGCGTTCTGTTGTACGCCTTTCCGCCTATACCACTTATGCCCAGAGTGCTGAAGAAAATCAGGCGCGACCGGGCCTAAGTCATTCTTGTGGCTCAGGATTGGGCATGAAGTGTCTGGTATCCGGAGCTGCTCAACATGGCTATCGATCCTCTGATCAGACTGCCTCTTCGGGAGGATCTTCTGTCGCAGCTGCAGGGTACTGCTCTCCACCCGAACCTGTCCAGTCTCCACCTCCTTGTGTGTAGATTGAGCGGTGGCAGTTGACATCTTTCGACCTGCCTCCTGAAGTCTGTGAAGTAATCTTGGCAACGAGGTGTCCCTCCACTAAGACGGTATGCGCCTGTAGGTGGAACAAATTTGTGGCATGTTGCACAGCAAAGGCTGTGGATCCCCTTTCTGCCCCTCTTTCTGAAGTACTCTTGTTTCTTCTCTTTTTAGCCCAGCAGAGCTCTGCTCTGGGCACTATCAAGGGCTATCTTTCAGCCATCTCTGCCTTCCTTCGGATGCCAGATCAGCCTTCTCTTTTTAAGTCCCTGGTAGTTAACCATTTTCTAAAAGGCTTAACGCATCTTTTTCCTCCAATCCCCTTCGTTACGCGTCAGTGGGACTTGATCCTTGTGCTCGCCTATCTCATGTGTGCTCCCTTTGAGCCACTGCATAACTGTCCTTTATGCCTTCTGACTCTTAAAACTGCTTTCCTGGTAGCTATCACTTCTGCAAGAAGAGTGAGTGAGCTCTAGGCTCTTTCTTCAAAACCTCATTTTCTGTCTGTTCATCTGGACAAGGTGGTTCTCAGGACCCGTCCATCCTTTCTTCCTAAGGTGGTCACTGCCTTCCACATCGGGCATACCATTACTTTTCCCACCTTCTTTCCGCCTCCGCATCCTTCAAAGGAAGAAGAGAGGCTCCACCGTCTGGATCCAAAGCATGCGCTCTCCTTCTACCTGGATCGCACAAAACAGTTCCGGGTGGATGATCAAATTTTTGGTGGCTACATGTGTGCCAAGAAGGGTCGGGCCGTACACAAAAATGCACCATTGCTCGATGGGTCTTGTTGTATATTAATGCTTGTTACTCTCTGGCTAAAAAGGAGCCTCATGTCGGGCTACACGCTCACTGCACTAAGGCGACAGCAGCCACTACTGCCTTGGGAAGAGGAGTGCCTCTCAATGACTGACTGACTGACATCTGTCAGGCGGCCACGTGTTCATCGCTGCACTCGTTCACCAAACACTACTGCCTGGACAGCCAAGTCCGGAGAGACGGCTTCTTTGGCCGTTTTGTTCTCCAGGATTTTCTGGTGTGATCCTGGTTTGCAGATCCACCACCGAGGTTGGTATTGCTGGGGTATCTATTCTAAGGTAAGGAATCCATAACTTACATGTTTCTTTCAGATGCACAAGTTAGTTACCTTCGGTAACGATATATCTGTAAGAAACATTAGTTAGTTATAGATTCCTTACCGCCCCACCCATCCTCGCCGTTCTGCGCACTGATTTCTAGGGTTAAGGACATCCTTTCAGGGCCCTAGTTTTGTGCACCAATGGTCAGTGTCTTGCATGGTTGTGTGTTTCTGGCGCGGAAAGTCGTGTATAGAACTGACGTCAGCGTGCGAGGGCCGCGTTTAACTAGCTGCCGCAACATCATCCCGACATCTACGATGCCGACGACGGACGCGGAGCCGACGGACGCCACCTTCCGACGCACAGAGGTACTGCTGACGAAAAAACTTGCCGGATCCAGTTTGACGCCTGGGAATAATTCTAAGGTAAGGAATCTATAACTAACTAATGTTTCTTACAGATATATTGTTACCCAAGGTAATGCAATAGTAAGAGCAAGAGGGCATGTGATGGGGCTTACAACCGGTACTCCTGAAAAACCCACCGGGACATTATTATGGCCAGACAAGGCCGCCCCAGGGACCAGGTGTCGGGGAAATAGAGCTCTTTGTGGCATCTGTGTCAACCAAAAATTCCTTAGTAGATCCTTTCAGATCCGCTTTGACGTAAGGGCCACGCTGATCTACAGGTATGTGAACTGGTCCCTTACCCTGTCCCTGGCTGTCCTACCTTAAAGAGATCCCTGTCACGTCATCAAAGTCATAAATGTCATTGTAGTACTATCCTTCCCTGGTGTCATCGAAATAATTTTTGGAACGGCCTACAGAGGCAGTAGTGTTGTTGTCTATTTGTCCCACGACCACTTCCTTTAGTCAACGAAACATTTTGCAAAAGTACAGGGCACTGGCTGCACCAGTGGCCTTCTTCCTTGCAGTAAGCACACTGATTCTGTCCCAAAGGTATAATGGGTGGCTGACTAGTGCGTGGAAGTTGTCGTTGGGATCCCCGTCCTCTAGTTTCACCTCAATATGCCTGTTGCAAAAATACCGTTGTCTTCAGATCCTTATTTATTTTAAGAGTTTTGTCTTTCTCTTCATAATCTCTATGCTCATAATATTGCGCCATATTTAAAATTACAGAGGGGGAAGAAGTGGACCATGTGCTTTCAGATGCTTGAATCCTACACAATATTTCGGGAAGATTAGTGACAAACCTATCAACAAATAAACAGACTCCCCCCTCTGTAGACATATCCTGCCCCTGTAATCCAAAAACGTCTCTTCGATGCTGGTGAAAAAATCAGAAACATTTTCGTCTTTCTTCTGCCGGCAGGCAGTCAGTCTGTCCCAACTAACTTTCTTGGGAGGGTTGAGTGTTTGTAGGTATGTAAATATGCGACGGGTCAGTCAAGCAACTCAGCACCTGTTTTGTCTCCTTTCTATCTATCTATCTATCTATCTATCTATCTATCTATCTATCTATCTATCTATCTATCTATCTATCTATCTATCTATCTATCTATCTATCTATCTCCAACCCATAATCACATCCTATGTTCCGCCCAGCTCTGCAATATGATCTTGATTATGAACCTGTCGCCAAATATCAATTGAGACTAGTAGGCCAAAAAACATTTCAATATCTGCAAGAGGCATCACACTAGAAGAGGGAGCTTCTGTCAATTCTTTATAATAGGCAGTAGTATTTTTTCTAGGATTGGGCAATGAAGCCTTCAGGGTCAAAACTTCCTCTTTTCCATGTAGCATAAACCCATTGTTCCTGAAAGCGGGCAGCCACAGCCGGTCTGGTAACAGCCCCATGTTTATCCATCACTGCAGGGATTTCCGGGTGGTAAATGGGGTGAACTTCTCGCATTGGGACCCGAGTTATTTGAGTGGGACTCTTATTATGTAGTAATCAGAGTTGAAATATTCCTGAACGCTTGGTCCGGCTCTATGTTAATTACATAAACGTTGTCACTAATATCGAATAGTATTTGAGGTGCCTCCGTGTTGATGTGTGTGTGCCAGAGGTCAATTAGTGCGGCAGACATGCACTTATGTGCATGTTGCTGTATGAAAGGGCCAAATTCTTGCATTAATAACCACTTGTCCTCAAGACTTTAAAGCAGGTTGCGAGCCCACCGTGTTCCGCAACTACTTATTTTTCTTCCCCCCCCCACCAGATTGCATTAACGGACCTAACCGTTCCCTGAATCTCGTCAAATCTCTATCGTCCGGGCCGCCCGCTGGTGTGTCAGTATCAAGTGTTGATGAAGGATGGGTGACTGTATCAGGGGAAACGGGAGTCGCCGCAGTCATACGTTGTGATGAAAGGGAAGGAGTAGAGGTTATGTTAACTGGGGCGGTAGGGGTAACAGTTTCAGAGACTGATGCACCTGTTAGGGGCTGTTGCTGCTAATGGGGAATAACAGGATACAGTGGTGGGGGTCAGGTATCTAACAAGGTCTCTATAAAAGCATCACCCTCTTCCTGGACCATATAGGAGTTATCCATGTGCAACCGAAATCTTCTGTCTTCGCGTTCTATTCCTGTCTCCTGTCTGGCTTAATCGTCAGCTACAGCCTTTTGTGTAAGGGTCTACATATTTCTTTTTCTGGTATCGTTCTCCATTTTTAATCACCTCTGTTTGGCCTCCTTCTGCCAAGTACGAATGGAGTCAAACATAGACTGTCTACTACGTCTTTTGAACAACTGTTCCTGAAGAAATCCTATCTTCTGTTTGTCAAAAAAGCCTGTCAAAGGCCACTGTAACTCTGCATTGTCCTTCGTATATGTATGCTATAATCTCCTAAACATAATAGGGCCAAGTCCATGTTTTACATACATATCAACATTAGGACTACCTTCAGGAGGTGCAGGCTGGGATTCTTCCAACCGTGCATCTTTAGAACACCAATAACAGCACAAACTCAGAATCTTACTAAAACCAGGCATTGCAAATTTTACCTGGCAAAGTATTTGCAAACACTTTTCACCAAAACAGTCCTAGTGGTGAAACAAAACCCATTTACGGTGGTACCACATAAACTGAAACAGACTCACCTGGTATCAGGCGCACCAGTAGACCTATTCTCCACTGCAGACTCTTCGGACGAAACAGGCAGATCAGGGGTTTGCCGTTCAGAACTCCAGTCGGGGTGACCACTGGGCAAGGCACCCTCCTGTACGACAGAGGCAGCTGCTGCGAGAAACGTATCTCTTCGTGCATGGATCCCTGAGCCATCAGTCCGACCTGATGCCGTCCTCGTCCTCCCTTCCGTCTGTGGAAAATGGATGGGTCATGCCCTGTAGGAGTCCCTGTTTGGGCGCCAACTGAAGGCAGTGACCCGATTAGGGCCACCCGGGTCACCACTGACCACCTCTCAGCCTTCCATGCTGAATGAAGAGTCAGAGAAACAGTGGAAAATATACACTAATGATCATTTATTGTATATGCTCAGAGAGGGGCCCCGTCTGCACAGTCTTGTGAGATTGCTACAGAGGGAACTGAGGAACTGTAAGCATAAAGATACATTATATGCATTGCATGGTCAACTAATAACACGCCCACAATGGAATTTTCCAAACAGATGTGGATGAACAGCGTAAAGACAAAAAAAAGCTTCTACTCCTATCTTGCACAGCTCAGAACACTTTCAAGGTCGTTCCACCCTGGGCTGCGATCAAACTGCCAGACAGGTGGGAAAGGGCCTTCTGCCAGGAGAAAGCTATGCACTGGCACGCTTGTTACAGAAACGAAACTGGGCAAGGGACATTTCTCGGAATCAAACATGATTAATTTCGAACATAACATAATGGCGCAAGAGAGAGAAAATGGCGTAGCGAATGCTAACTCATGCATGGCACTAAAGAGCACCAACAAGCATAATCTAACAGGGGCATTGGAGTGGCGTTATGGAGCATTACGTTTACGACCAGCAAGACTGTTGTGTTAGTATGGAGATTGGTCATCACTCACCCTTAACCCATGCACCTCGACTGCACAATGAAGAACGAAGAGGAAGAGCAGAAGCTGAAACATCCTCGGTGCAGTCTGCCCTACAGCCTGGACCACTGCGTCGAGGTGACCATCTCTCCAGCACCAGAAAGCAGCCATCTCTGTCCCAGTGGTTCGCTCTCCACTTCCTCTTACATTCTTGGAATCATTGCAGTGGCAGGTAACACAAGTTCCTTCAGCTGTCTGTCGGGCTGAACATGCCGTCTCCATTGATTACTATGGTGCACCCCCCCCCCCACCCCCCCCCTAGATATTGAAGACTGCTAAAGAAAAGAAAGGCATGTGGCCGTCATTGTTAAAGATCAAGCACTACATATATTAGTAAAAAATACAGTTGGGCTAGCCGAGCAAAATAACAAGGATACAGGGTTCTAGTTAGGCCACTGAAATAAAGAAGCTGCTGCTTGACATATGGATACCAGCAATGACTGTGAAAATCACTTGCAGTAGTCTGAAACTCTTGGAGGTCTTCAGAAACCCGAACTGTGGCTGTGAAGTCAGGCTAGATAGAGAACGTGACGCCATCAAAGGTAAGTTGTTGTTTGCTTCCTGCTATTCGAAGCGCCGCGTCTCGGTCCCTGTAATTGAGGAGCCTGCCGATTATGGGGCGAGGCATACTCCCCAGTGGTGGCCGAGGTCCCAAGGTGCGGTGTGCCTTCTCCACAATGAACTGGGGTGAGAAGGAGTCCGCTCCGATTGCCGAGACCAATAACTTCTCGATGTACTCCTCCATTTTACTGGTGTTGGTGGACTCCGGAATGCCAAGAACGTGAATGTTGTTGCTCCTGGCCTCCAAATCCTTGTTCTTGGCAGCTATAATTTTCAACAATTTGTCCATCTGCGCGATCTCTGTGGTGACCTGAGTGGTGGTATCCTCAGTGTCCGAGATACGGTGCTCTGCCTCCTTGATGCGTTCCTCGTGTTTGTCAATTTTGTGCACAATGGCGTCCATACGTGTAGACATGCAGTTAATTTTATCTGCCATGGTAGCGAAGCCTTGTCGGACCTCCTGAAGGATAGATGTCAGTTCTCCAGACCACGGGGTGGGGCCATCTGGGATGGTTTGACCCCCCGATGCGACCTGCTCTTCTTGGGGGACACAGTTAATTTTCTTTGCCTCAAAAGTGAGGCGCGGCTGCCTGGTATTTGGTTTCCCCATTCTGGGCTCGGCTGATGGATAGTTGCACCGCTCGCTCGGGTGAGATAGTTGTGGAAGTGGCTGCTGCACAGCCTGCAACCAGCACCAGGGGGGTGCAGCCGAGCGCCACGGAGGGTCTCTACCCCCACACCCCCCCTCTGGAAGCAGCCAGTGAGACAATCCGCGGCCACCGGGCAGCAGAGGCGGCAAGGGAGCAGCACCTAGGAGACACCAGGTGAGTGCGATTTCCTCGGTCTCTGGGCGGCGCAAGGGCTGCGTGCACTCTGAAGCAGGGAAACTGTGATGTCGGCAGCTACTACTATTCAGGAGAGTTCAGCACCAGAAGTAGATGCCCCCTTCAAAGCCACGAGGCCGCAAAGTCAATGTGGGTATGAAGAAAGCGCCTGGAAACAGGTATAAGGCGGAGAGCAGCAGCGATCCACGGTAGGATCTCAGGCGGTGCGCTGTGTGTTGTAGTGGCGGCCGCCGTGACCGTCCGGCAGGTCTTGCACAGGGGGGAGATAAGCTGGCCTCGTGCAGCGTGGAGCATCTCTTACCCCCTCTGCGTGCTGCAAATCCTTCCGCCGGCTCCGGGGGGAGCTCCGATCTCGCCGCGGGGAGCAGCCGTGTAGCTGACTTGTGCTCACCCGGTCTCGTATTGCCGATGGTAGGCCGGGAGGCCTAGACGCCGTGTGGTGCGGGCCGCTGATCCACACTCACCAGGAGGCCCCGGCAGCGTGAAGCAATCGAACCTCTCGCGGTCGGAAGGAGAGCGCCAGCCGGCCGAAACTCACACCGGCGGCACAGCCAGTGGCGGACTTGCGGTGCAGGCGTTCAGGGCAGGATCGGACCGCCTGTGGGCAGGATAGATATCAAATCTAGGCGCCGGGCGGCAGGAGCCTCACGATAGTGAGGCCATCTTGCGCGGCACCACCTAGCGCCCCCTCCAGGTCTTCAGAAACCCTAGGCTTCTCTTGAACAATTAAATTGGTAAGTTTACACTCACGGCCACTGGAATTCTGCAGCAAAGGAAGACCAACTTATGTGGCAGGGTTGACTAAATTATCCTGCAAGAAAAGGCAACCTATACGGCCTACTGCGGCACATCTTGTGAACGAATTGCTTGTTTATTTTAAAAATTTTAGGTCGAGCCTAGCGGCAGCGTGCATACACTGCTCGCTCTTTGGGACTGCTGTATAGAGTTTGGGAAAGAAGCCGCACCCACTCCCCCACCCATATTTTTCATTGGCTGTGTCATTGTCTTTCGTAAATGCTCCCTTCGGATTCGTTAATAGGCTTGTTAGTCCCTCTTTAGTACGGCTTTGTCTTCATTTGTAACCTCTCATGGCCACTGCCCCCTTTACTTCGGTTGTTACATGGGACCTGTTATTTAATCTGTAAGCACTATTTACTTTATTGAGTTTCTCTTACTGCAAGCCGGACATGTGCTGCTTCAGCTGAAACCGCTTGCGTTTTTCCAAACCGCACGGCCGCCCCGTAACACGGGTGCCTGCTTTCAATCACTTTAACCCGGCATTATCTTGTGTCTGTTTCAACACCCCCAAGTAAAATGGATTTAGAAATGATTAGTGAAGTAAGTCATGTGAATTCCAGGTAGCACATAATCGTGTGCTAATGGGTTAAAGCTTACAACAGAACATCTGTGTTACATGTCATCTGCACTAAAGCCACCTGACAGGTTGTTTTCAAAAGCCTGTTTTATGAACACCACCACCAATACCACCACCACTGCCACCACCAATACCATCACCAATACCACCACCACCAATACCATCTCCACCAATGCCACCACCAATACCACCACCGCCAATACTACCACCACCGATACCACCACCGTCAATATCACCACCACCAATACCAATACCACCACCACCAATACCGCCACCACCAATACCAGCCCCACAAATATCACCACCACCACCACCAATACAACTACTAATACCACCACCACCAATAACAATACCACCACCAGCAATAATACCACAAGTGTCACCAATACCACCACATATACATTTAATACCCCCACCACCAATACCACCACCACCACCACCAATACCACCACTACCACCACTAATACCAATACCGCCACCGGTACCATCACCACCAATACCACCAATACCAGCCCCACCAATATCACCACCCATACCACCACTACCAATACCACCAATACCAATACCACCACCACCAATACCACCACCTCAGTGCCTCTCGCTAAATAGTAATAGCAGGGGCACTGTACGAGGCTGGAGCTGCAGCCGAGACCATCCCTCCTTCTTTCCATGCCTGCCATAAAGCATAGCCCGCCCTGCACCAGGAGGTGAATCTAAGGCCCTACTACTGCTGGAGTGTTTTTAATAGGCCAAAGATAGCAATGACATTACGCAATGCCGCACTGCACACTCAAATCACAGAGAGGGCAGGAAATACCCCCCTCCCCCGCTCTTCCTCCTCAGTTGCGACAGTGTAATCACAAAGCGAAAGATGTTGGAGCACTTTGCTTGTGTTTATAGCTCAGATCATATGTAACTCTCAATTCACACTTTGTGTCTGTGTTATTTACAACACTTACCCATCTTCTTGGCAGCACTATTTATCACTACTTTGAAGACTTCGCAGGCCAGTCTCTTCCGCTGATATTTATAATCTAACAACCGGTCGAGGTGGCCCTTTATTGTAATGCAATAGGTCTCGCATTTGCGAGAGTTTAAGATATCAGTATTGTAAATGACAATGCCTTTTATTTATGTTTTTAAACCCAAAACATAAATAAAAGACATTTACAATGCCAATAGCTCAAACTCGCATAAATGCGAGACCTATTGCATTGCAAATGCTCGTTACAAATGCTAACATTGTGTGTGCAAAAAGTATGATAACCACCCACATACAGTAAAAGACAACAGAAAGGTGACTAGTCAACCTTTACATTCAGCCTTCTACTTTGCTGCAACACAAGTTGCTGCTATTTTACAAACTTTTGATCAGTTTCAGTTACAAACTTTTTTTTTATGGATTATGTGCAAATGTGACAAATCCATTTTTCAGACGTAAAACTGCATAATTCCAGTGGCCCTGGTTCTATCACATAATTATATGGGTTGTTTGCCAAGTGGTACACAAACCATATAGAGGACTTCCCATCCCAGGAAAGGGCTCCTTTACTTAACATAGCGGCCTTCTCAGCTGCATCAAATAAAAGACTTTGGTTAAGACCCTGTCAGCATTTTAAGGCCAGAAAACAGGTTTAAAAAAAATCTCATTGAGTTGAATCGCATGGTAACTGTCCCTTGTGTCCGATGCCAGATTTTCAAATCTACTTGCTAATTTTTTTTTTGTCAAACGTTTGTTTATTAATTTTTATTTTTTTTGTTCTTGGGATAGTCAACAATAAGGCTACCAAGTCGCCCTTCGCAGGGGGGATTAGCGGATGTAAGAAAAACATAAGCGGCTAGCAAGAAAAATTATACAATCGGAGTTCACTGCCGTCGTTGAAGGGTTATCAAATGAGGGTTACAGTTCCTTATAACGACGGGAAGCGAGATCAGCCAACCTCAAGTGGCAAGGGAAAGAGTACTTGCTAATTTTTAATCCATACATAAAACCAGTTACTATGGATACTCTATAGTGCGACATATTATACAAACCACAGAGCACAAATCTACTTTGACTTGTACTTGCGTAAGCAATCTATTTACTTACTGTTCTATTATGTGACTGTAAAATTAAACTTATCTTCTGAATTTTTCTAAAAACGTCTACACCTACAACAGACAAAACTACTGGTTTAGCCAATTGTTATTTCCTTTGTTGTGGAAACCAGTCAATACACGTGAATAATACCACCCAATTTCAGAAATGTATTAGTGGAGCCCCCGAGTGTCTCTCAATGCTGCTTTAGTCATTCTGGGGAACTTGTAGCTGTTCATTCCGATGGACCGTACTGCTTCATGAAATCATGGCGGGTTACCGAGCATTGGGTTCTAAAAAACCTAGAACACAGGTCCGAAATAAACGGTCATGCACCATATGCATCTTTAGAAATGCATAGTAAATTAAGGATTTTATTTCAAGTATAGAGTTTATGACTTCCTATAAATCAAGATAACGATTCCCTAGAATTCTAAAACAAATGGAAAACAATAAATAAAAGCACGTCATTGAGAATGTCTCTGCACTGAAAAGAACAACCGCTGAAAAAAACAAATCCACTTCTACTTCAAACAGATGTATAAATCGTGCACAGCTATGGGATGGTAGACACTGCTGAACTAGAAAGAAGGTATGGCGGGCGTGCCGGCCCCCGATGACCATACCGGGGCGGGCCTGTCGCGCGCTTTGATGACGCGACAGGTGCGCCCCCGCCATTAATTGGTCAAGGTCTAGGGGCGTGACCCAGAAGTGATTGAAATCACTTCTGGGTCACGCAGTTTGGCTAACGCCAGGCCAGTAAGAACTGGCCTGGCTGGAATCTGGGCAATAAAAGGCTGGGGAGCGGCGGAGTCTGCCTCTTTGCTCGCTGGTCCCTAGTCATACCAGCCTCGCTAGGAGGCTGTAATTTAATTTCCCCACCCACCGTCCCCTAAAAGCAGGGTTTACAGGGGGTATTGTTAGGAATTTTTATATTCAGGTTGAAATAGTTATGTTTATCATATGTATGATGAATTTTCTTTCCCATTGTATTATGAGGTTTTTTCCTTACACAGGTTGCGTATTGTCGTATTTTAGTGCTATTCCTTGGTCAGGCGGTAAGGTCATGATTGGTGAGCAGTAAATTGAAGGTCCTTAGAGGGCGGCGCCATTCTTGAATGGGGTCGCCCAAGGGGGAGGGACAAGTGGTCTCTCCTAGAACTCCTGGGGCAGTTACAGCCGGTTGGCTGGATGGGTGCGGGGGAGGGGGAGTTACGCTTTCCGGTAGGCTGCTTAGCCACCCCGCACGTGCACAATGGTGCAAATAAACGGCGCATAACTGCAAGGGCCCCATTATGGAGATAATCTACAGGGCGTACAGGGGTGACCTGCGGGGGGGAGTACCCCTCATGGTGAACGGGCCCCCTGCGCATATGCACTCTGGTTGGAGTGCGTGCATAATAGGATAAGGATCTGGCGCCAGTTATTGACCTTACCGTAGGCTCACAATAGGGATATGCAGTAAATAAAAAGAATTAAATATTGTTATTATGATTATTGATGATGGTATGTTTAGATTCGGATAGAAAAACCTTGTATTAGAGATATTTTAAGGTTAGCCATCTGACATCTGCACCTACCAATGTAATCAATGTAATGTAATGGTTTTCTGCGTATTGTGTAAATATTGTATATTACATTTGTTTTAAAAAATGTATGTTAATAAATACGGTGGGCGGTTTACGATCCCCTAATCCAAAATTCTTCTCATGTGATCTTGATATTGACAGGGAAAGAGGGGGTCTAGGTAGTACCTGGCCATATGGGGGGTGGGTGGTGGGTGTCGGGAAAGGCTTCTATCACCCACAGAGAGAATGGAGGTATAAACAAGCCTTACTACATAGCCACCCCACACATAGAGAAAATTCTCGTCCATGGCAGCGCAGTGCCTGCTCCTCCACTGACTGAAGGGCATGTGCAAGGGTGAGGGTCTCCCTTTCAACCGGCACCGTGAGAGGAGGGAGCGCCTGTGCTTTTCCACCACTACTGTGGTGTTTGCTTCGCTGCAAGGTGTCTACTCCAGTAACAGTGGCTGGTGGCCGCTGCAACGTAAGCCCCCCACATGGTGGGCGGCCAGGCCAGACTGCAGGTGCGAGCTGCACAGTCTGAGTGATAGGGGAGCACCTCCGAGCCAGCCTGAGCCGAGCACGGTGCACCATGAGTGCTGGCTGTACTGCCTCCATAGCAGGCTCCTCCATTCTGCCCTGCAGCCACTGATCTGTAACCTGAAGCTCCAGATTAATGTCCGGTGTCAATGCTGCGCATGTGCCCCATTGTGCGCATGTCTATTAGCGTGTCACTTCCTTTAACAGGCTTTTAACACTTGTGCTCTAACATCAATAGACAGACCCTCCAACATTTCGCAATTTCGCGATTCAAGAAATAATCGGGAAATCGGCTGAAAAGCGCGATAGCCAAGATATTTACTATTTCAACAGCAAAAACAGGTCTCCCGGCATTAAAAAGTGATGCCATTTAATTGGCTGTATGCATATACTTCACGACGTGAACTGGGCTGTACAGCCGTAATAGCTGGAAACAGGATAGCACCCAATATCTGAATTACAAAAAAGGGACAGCGGTTCCCAGTTCTTCTTCTTCATGTGTCTGTGGATGCTACTGTTCAGGTCTGGGGATGCCACCTAAATACTACGTTTAGGGGCGTTTAGAAGGGAGTGGCAGGTAGTGGCCTATGGGCCCTTACCTGGGCTGTCCACACCCTCTATTATGCCCACCTCTTGTGGGAGGGTGACATATCCCTAACCCTGAATGGAGAAGCCCCACCATGTTCAAGATGGTGGGCACTGAAAAATGTGCTTCACCTTGCCACCAGGATTTGAGGGGTGAAGTTGGCAGACAGGGGCACACCTTTGATTCTTTCTAAGTATCCCCACCTGTTTTCCGTCCAACAGGGGGTGAGAACAGGAAGCGGGCCTACTCCGTCTATCAGGAGAGGCTGGGGTCGCATTTCAAAGGTGGCAAGGTCTTTGTAGCTTCCTGCCACTGATTGCTCTTTCTGACCCTCTAAAGGGTAGTCTGAATGCAATTAGTAATAAATCTGACACTGGCATCAGTGCAGGTTTAGTAAGACAAGCTGTTTGCTGCAGATAGAGCGCCATGTTATTAGAAAAATTGTAGGGATGCATCATAATCACAGGTAGTCCGCACCCGCATATCTAAAGGAATGTATTAATGTGGCAGCATACATTAGTGCGAATAGAAATGTAATCATGTCATTTATGAAGATCAATGTAGTGTTTAATCGAAAATGTATTTTAGAGGATGCATAATGAATTAGTTCACATATAAAGTGATGCATTAGGTTTAAACGTGCACCATATTAAAGTCTGCACATGTAGTTTTGCTTATTCATGTATGAAGTATAATGAAATCAATGCTTATGTGATTTTAGAATTGTGTGTTTAAATGTGAAAAGGCCTGATCACATATATGTTTAAGAGAAAGGCCTATTTGTTTCTTATGTTAGCTGAATATTGTAGGCCGAAAAGTGTTCCCTTGGGAAGGCTCATTCAGAAGCGGTTAGCAAATTCTGCAAGTGGAAAGTTTTTCGTGTATACGTTTCTGTTGCAGGTGCAAGGACACATAGCTTGTTAGGAAGACTAATCCTTTGTTTTAGGACTTAGGATGGTAGGAGAAGTGAACATGGGAGTACACTGGAATGCAGATACGATACTTTCAGCGGAGAAGGTGCCTGGGACCCCAGGCCATTCCAACGGTCTTTGGATGAAGTAAGAGTTTCGATGGAAAAATGCAGAAGGAAGACCTGGCCGAAGAGGTGTGGCTAGGGCGTGTTCTACTGCTTTGTGATTTTGTATTAGGGACAGTGCCCGGAGGATGAAGCAGTTGAGGATTAGATGGGAAGCTAGAAGGAGCATCTCAGAACGAGCTCTATAGCTTTGTCTACTGATTTAAGCAAAGTGAGTGTACTTCTAAGGAAGTCTTCACTACAGACACCTTTTCTCTCTTGCCTGGGAATAATGCTAAGAAGGGATGTCACCTTAGAGATAGTGTAGGGATAGACTAATTACTTTTTCTTTTAAGGTTAATGAAGTCTAACATAGAGATTGGAGCAGTTATTGGTTGCCTGATGCTTTTGGTGTTAACTGTTCTCCTTATTCTGAGTCGGATGAGACACCTGCGTAGGATATTCTTTGTATTAGTGCCCATTTATTTTCTTAACCTCGTCATGAGTTGCTTGTATGTGCAACTATTTTTAACTTTGTAATAAACCCCTAAATTTGGAATTCGGAGTCAGTGATCTTTGGAGTATAAAATTGAAGTTTAATTGGCTATATACATAAATTGGATGTTCTTCCCTTCACACTATTCAGCAGGTAAAAAGGTTCAGTCGACCTGAGGATTCTTAGAGATGGTAAGATACAATAAGATAAGAATCCAGCTTTATCAGTTGGTAGTAGAGTAGGATGGTTTCCTCTGATAGTAAGGGGAGATCTAGATCAGGATAAGAGATTACTAAGTCCCATAGAGTTCGAGCGATGGTGATTCATTGGATTGTAAGCGGAAGACGACGGCGATTGATGGAAACCGACGGAGAGTAGCGGTGCGGCAGAAGTAGCAGTTCATGGTAGCGTGAGTATGAACAGGGTGATGTTTGTTAGATTGCGGTGTTGATTTGAGTGTGTGATGTCTTGCAGAGTTGGAATGAGAGTCGAGTGATTGAGGTTTGGACCGTGAATGCGCTCGGGCCCAGAGATTTGATTTTGATATCCCGGGATAAGAGATTGTGGAGAAGAAGACTCTCAGAGTTGAGATTGTTGACCAGAGATTGTGGGAGTTAATAGATGTCGTTTACAACCCACGGATGATGGGGAGTGTATGTGTGAGTGCGTGAGCAACCGACGCTGGTCGTAGGTTGCTGCATGTGGAACATCAAGAGTTTGAATCCTATTGATTGATTTAGAGGCGATTGTCTGGTCGTTTCGCGGACAGACATTTGCCAGATTTGAGGTCAACAGTTTTGAGAGACTGTCCGGTCGTTGGTGAACAGACAGTCAGAGAAGTGATTGTCCAGTCGTTTCATGGACAGATAATTACTTCAGAGTGTGAATGAGATGCATGTAAGGGTGAGAAGCGAATTGTAAAGGAGGGGAACTGCTGCGAGCGAAGAAAGGGTGACGTGAGACGGTGCCACGCTGCGATAGGTCGGTTGGTGTGAGTCGCGTGGGATTGGTGGATTGGCATCAGGAAGTAAATGAAGATCCTGTGTACGAACGAAATTCAGTTCCATCATGAAATGTTTTAAAGTTTTATGAGAATTCTGTAGAGGAGACAGACATGTGGTTACATGGGGAGGAGAAGAAGCCCCTCCCGAGGATACTCCAGCACATTACATGGCTAAGAATGTGGGGTTTCATACTATAATTGGCTTGAAAATTGGCATAAAATGACTCAAGGAGAGGGAGACTTGACTTTCCCACGATATGGTACTTTCAGGTTAGATGTGTTATTTCAGTTGAAATCTGTGATGTCTTCTTTGCGACCTCTGCCTAGACCAACACAATTTGAGGCGCTACACGCATGGATTAGAGCAGCGTATGACAAGAAAAGAGATAGAAGTCAGGAAAGAGTGAAGAAGTCGATCAGGGCATTCCAAGATGCGAGATGAGATGTGTTAGACCTCGTACCATTGGCACGAGTCTCCATTCCATTTTTTCTGATTGCCTCCTCTGTTTTTTATATGTTTTGCTGGTTTAGATGCTTTGGGCACTGTGCCACTGCTATTCAGTGCCACAGTGCAAGTGCTCCCGATGTTAAGTTGATGGATTGATTAGTGACTCCATGATTGGGTTATTTGATTTACTTGTCAGACCCTAGTACAGTGCACCATGTGTTCCCAGGGCTTGTAAATCAAATGCTGCTGGTGGGCTTGCAGCACTGGTTGTGCCACCCACAGAAGCAGCTTGTAAAGTATGTCTCAGTTCTGCCGCTGCAGAGACTGTGTGCAGTTCCTGACCGCCAGGTTGACTGGCCAAGTGCACCCACTTGCCAGTACCTAAACCTTCCCTTTTCCTCATATGAGACACCCCTATGGTAGGCCCAAGGGCAGGGTGCATTGTAAGTATAAGGTAGGACATGCCCTGGTGTGTGTGGCTTGTCCTATTAGTGAATTACAGCCATTTATGTTTTTAACTATTGCAAGGCTACCTGTTCCCCATAGGCCAGAATGGGCAGTTTGAATATTACAGCTTATAATCCTAACTGACTCAGGGAACTAGGTAGAAATTCGAGTTTAGTATGCCTGACTCAGAATGATAAAATACATCTTTTAGTGAAGTTGGTTTTAACATTCTTTGTTTGAAAATACCACTTTTAGAATGTAGCTATTTTCTTGCTTAACTGTCCAAGCCTGCCTCTGCTAGGTTGTGTATTGTGTGTCTGGAGTTTGAGTGACAGGGGATGGGGATTCCAGGAGACAGGGTGAGTCAGCACAGGGCTGAATAGAGAGACCTGCTTGTAGATTGGTGGGAGGAGTTGCACCTGAGAACTGAATAGGGCTGTGCCTTCCCTCCACAATGCTTGCTCCACCTCCTGCGGTGCGTCTGATGTCCCTGGCCTGCACTGTGAAAGGAAAGAAGGAGTCTTGTCAACAAAGTGCTCCAGGACTGACCAGAACTGGTTTGGACTAGGCAAAGGCCTCTCTGCCTTCAGAGAACAAAGAGAAAAGTAGTATAAATATGGGGACCCAGACCCCAAGACTTTAGATCACTTCTGGAACAACAAGACAAAACTCTGCCAAAGAGAAGACCCAAAGGAAGCTGTAGGAGATGGACTGCCCCCCTGCCAGTGTGCTGGGTTGGCCTACAGTGGTGTCTTCAGTGCCAAGGAGAGGAAAGGAACTATCAAAGGACTTTCATCATCTTGCAGAATATTTCTCCAAAGGCTTGAACTCGTGCTTGCCTCCTGCTGAAGTCTCAGGGACAAAAGACTTCACCACTAGCTCTCCTCTGAATTTCCTTTCTGGGAATTCTATCTGCAGAAGCCTGCGTGTCACTGAGAGCTGGAAGCGCGACACAACAATAAGAAGCGTGTCGCCGCCGCAGCTGTAGTCGTCACATCGCCGGAGAAGCGTGCCGCCGTATCTCCCAAGAAGCATGCCTTCGTCTCAGTTGTCTGCCAACGCATCACTGGAGAAGCATGTCGCCACCGTGAGGGTCGCCGTTGCATCACCAGAGAAGCGTATCGCAGGGCCAGTCGTAGCTCCAAAGTACAGAGTTGCCGCAAGGCTGCCAGGGCGTGCACGCATCGCCTTCACATCGTTGCATCAAATGCGCTATCTTACCGCATCACACCGGATTGTCGCATCGCATCAAGACAACATCTTGCCGCATCGCAACCGGGCCGCAGTACGAGAATCTACGTATCACCTGCTCTCCGGTAAGGATCAAGACGCATCCCCTACTCTGTGCAAGCATTGATGCGCGACACATCTCCCCCGAAGCAAGGAACCGACGCATCTCCAACGCTGCGGGCCTTTTGTTTATTTTGCTTTACGTATCCAGGTACTTCTGTGAGAACTGTGTCGCATTTACCATCAACTTGAACTAAGTTAATTCTACCATCTTTAAGTCAATTTTGAGTACAGTATTATGGATTGTTGTCGTTTGTGGTCTTGTGTTAAGTCTATATAAAGAGTACTTATTTTTATAAAACCTGTGTGGTGTCCATCTGTAGTGTTTTCACTGTATTACTGTATGTGTTCACAAATGCTCAACAAACTGCCTCTGAGATAAGCCTGTCTGCTCGTGCCAAGCTACCAAGGGGGTGAGCAGGGGTTATCCAGTAGTGCAATCCCCTTTCCCTGACTTAGAAGCAAGGGTCCCTATTTGGTCAAAGGTACCTACCTCTGCCAACTAGAGACCCCCAGTTCTAACATTGGTGGTCAGCGGTGAGGATTTGAACCTGCATTTGTGACTCATATACAGTAATTGGTGTACACTACTAGTGAGTGCAAACCAAACGCAACCACATACTTTTTTGGTAGAATTTTTTTCCTGGACTGTCAATTTTTCCTGAGAACTGCCAATTCTTACTGCCATGAGTAGGCCAGCATCTGTTGCATCTATGGATCTAGATTTTGAGGAAGAGAGGTTGGATACCTCCTCTTTGAAACAGCTCAAGCATCTCTGCAAGGAATTGAAAGTTGCTACACCAGGCATTTCTAAAAAGGATGACTACCAAAAGGTGCTGAGGGCCTGGGTAGAAGCAAGAAATACCCCTGAGTCGGTGGTGGAGCCAGCTGGGGATGCAGATGGGCAACTGGATAGGCCAGTGTTTCCAGCCAGGGAAGGGATACCGTCCCCACCTGGCAGTAGTATCTCTTCCAAAGACCTGTCCCCCAGAGAGTTGGAAGACAGGGAGAGAAATAGGGCACACAAGCTGGAGATGGCTAAGCTTAAGATGGAGAGTCAGAGAGAAATAGAGAATAACAAGTTGTCCTTGGAGAGAGAGAGAATGAGAATGGAGCATGAGAGGAAGTTGAGGGAGTTAGAGATCAAGGCAAAGGGCTCAGAGATCGCTCCCTCTGGTGGCAGCGCACCATCTGTGCCTTCAGAAAGCAGAGTGTATATTCCCAAGGATGTCATCAAAGATTTCCACAAGAATGAGGATATTGGCCAGTGGTTTGCAGCCTATGAGATAGCAATGTTGGCCCACCGGGTCCCAGAGAAGGATTGGGGAGCTGGGTTGTGGGGCCACTTTGTGAGTGAGGGGAGGGATACTTTGTTAGACCTGCCCAGTGAGAATAGGATGTCTTATGCCCACATGACGGAAGCCCTGATGACAAGGTATGGTTTGACCCCGGAACTCTATAGACAGAGGTTTAGGAGTTGCAAGAAGCTGGAGGGAACCACTTGGGTGGAATATGTGTCTTTCTGTTGCAGAGCTATGGATGGTTGGGTGAAGGGTAGCAAAGTGGATACTTTTGAAGAGCTCTATGAATTGTTTGCATAAGAGCACTTGTCTGCTAACTGTTTTCCAGAGCTACGCCAGCACCTTATTGATAGCAAGTTAACTAACCCTAGGAAGCTTGCTGAGGAGGCGGACCACTGGGTCAGTACCAGGGTCCACAAGGGTCATGTGGGAGATTCCACCAAAGGTTGGCAGGGTCCCCAGCAGAAGAGTGGGGGGGACAAGGGTAAACAGAGGGAGTTCCAGAAAGGGTCCCAAAGTAATTCCCAAGGGAACCAAGAGAAGGGTTCCCAGCCTCCCTCTGAGAAGAAGCAAGAGATCCTGACAGGTAAGCCTGTTCCGAGGGGCCCCTACAGGTGGTTTACGTGTGGTCAAGTGGGCCACCGTTGGTTTGATGCACAGTGTCCCATGAAGGATTCCAAAGCACCACCCCGTTAGATGGCGAGTGTAGCCCTGGGAGGGGAGGATATGGGTGCCCAAGGTGGGGGGTCCCGCTGAAGTGTCCCTTGTCTCATTAGGAGACTTTGAGATGGTCCCTAAGACTCAGCTGCCTGATAACACTAAAAAATACAGGCAGTGGGTGACCATCAATGGCCATAGAGTGGAGGCTCTGAGAGACACAGGAGCCAGTGTGACAGCTGTCAAGTGTCACCTGGTGTCTCAAGAGCAGGTTGTCCCCAATGCCTTTTGCCCAGTTGTTGCCGCTGACAACACAGAGAGCCACTGGAAGTTGGCTCAGGTTCCCTTTGAGTGGGAGGGGGGGGGGTCTCTGGTACTCTTCATGTAGCTGTGAGGCCAGCCATGCCTGTGGATTGTCTGTTGGGCAATGATTTGGAAAGCTTCCCTTGGGCTAAGGTGGAGAAGAAGGCTCATTGGGAGATGTTGGGTCTGCCTGAGTGGGCGTGTGTGACCACTTGGTCTATGACAGCCAGCAAGGGTGTTGAAGAGGTCCTGGAGCCTAAAAGTATGGCCCAGGGACCTGCCTTAAAGAGAAGAGGTAGGGGGCGCGGGAAACCAGCCCCCATTATTCCCACGGTCCAGGAGGAGGCAGACCTTAAGGGCGATGCCCTGGAACCTACAGGGGAACAGGTTGCTGAACTGGGGGACCTGCCTGAGCTGACCCATTGGCAGCAAGAAGGAGGACCCTCCAGGGAGGATTTTTGTGCAGAACATAAAAGTGCCCTTCTCTGTGGGTTTGCAGCAAAAGGCCACAAACCACGCGGCAGGTGATCAGTCTGGATCACATTGGATCTACTGGGAGAACGACCTCCTGTATACAGAGCCTAAGGTTGCTGAGCCTGGGTCAGCCTGTGTGCTGGTGGTACCCCAGCGCTTCAGAGCCTTCCTACTGGGGTTGGCTCATGATGTACCTTTAGCTGGACATCTGGGGCAGGACTAGACCTTTGAAAGGCTTGTCACCCACTTTTATTGGCCTCAGATGCAGAAGAGTTCAGACAATCATTGTAGGACCTGTCAAACTTGCCAGGCAAGTGGGAAAAGTGGAAGGAGGCAAGAGGCCCCTCTCCAACCTTTCCCTGTAGTCAGTACCCCCTTTGAACGGGTGGGCATTGACATTGTGGGGCCACTGGACCCCAAGACAGCCATGGGCAACAGGTTTATCCTCTTCTTGGTGGACCATGCTACCCGGTACCCGGAAGCCATCCCGCTCAGGACAGTGACGGCCTCCGTGGTGGGACGTGCACTGATGGGGATTTTCTCCCGTGTGGGGTTCCCCAGAGAGGTGGTGTCTGACAGAGGTTCCAACTTCATTTCCAGTTATATGAAGTCTCTGTGGAAGGAGTGTGGTGTTACATATACGTTCACCCCTCCTTACCACCCCCAAGGTAATGGGCTGGTTGAGAGATTCAACCGGACCCTTAAACGCATGATCATGGGTCTTGAGGAACCAATGAGTCGAAAGTGGGACTTCCTCTTGCCATGCCTTCTTTTTGCTTACCGTGAAGTGCCACAAAAGTCCTTAGGGTTCGGTCCCTTTGAACTGTTGTATGGACACCCGGTAAGAGGACCTTTGAGTCTGGTCAAGGAAGGCTGGGAGCAATCTCCCAGGAAACCTCCCCAGGATGTATACAGTTACATGCTGGCCTTCAGGAACCATACTCGGCGAGTCAGAGAGCTCGCCCAGGCGAATCTGGAAGCCAGCCAGGAACAGATGAAGCGGTGGTACGATCAGAATGACACTCTGATTGAGCTTCAACCTGGACAGAAAGTTTGGGTCATGGCCCCTGTAGAGCCTTGTGCGCTCCAGGACAGGTGGACCGGTCCATTTGAGGTGGTGGAGCGCAAGAGTGATGTCACCTACCTTGGTGAACTTGCGGTCTCCAAGGAACCCTTTGTGGGTCCTTCATGTTAACCGCCTGAAGCCCCACTTAGAAAGGTCCGAAGTGGGCATGCTCTAAGTAACGGATGATGGAATGGAGGAGGAGGCCGAGCCTCTTCCTGACCTCCTGTCTGCAACAGAGCAAGATGGGTCAGTGGATGGTGTCAGCCTCTCTGCCACACTGACCCCTGATCAGCAGCAAGATTGTCGTCAACTGTTGGGACAATTCTCTGATTTGTTTTCCTTGGTTCCTGGTGTCACTGAGTGGTGCGCCCATGATGTGGACACTGGGGACAGTCCTCCTGTGAAGCACAAGGCTTTCAGAGTGACTGACAAAGTCAGGGCTTACATCAAGGAGGAAGTCTCGAAGATGTTTGCCTTAGGGGTGATTGAGTACTCCAACAGTCCTTGGGCCAGCCCAGTGGTCTTGGTTCCAAAGGCTGTCGCACCTAGTGCCACACCCGAACTCCGGTTCTGTGTGGACTACCGAGGACTCAATTTAGTCACCAGGACTGACGTGCACCCCATCCCCAGGGCTGATGAGCTCATTGATCGGTTAGGGGCTGCACGGTACCTCAGTACGTTTGATTTAACGTCTGGGTACTGGCAGATTGCCTTAATTGATGGGGCCAAAGAGAGGTCAGCATTCTCCACACCAGATGGGCAATACCAATTCCGGGTTATGCCCTTTGGGATGAAAAATGCCCCTGCCACCTTTCAGTGGTTGGTCAACCAGGTGTTGGCTAGGCTGGAAGATTTCAGTGCCGCCTACCTGGATGGCATTGCAATGTTCAGCGCCAGTTGGGAAGAACATCTGCACCACCTCTGGGAAGTGTTGATGGCACTGCGCAAGGCAGGCCTCACCATCAAGGCGAGTAAGTGCCAGATCGGGTAGGGGTCTGTGGTGTACTTGGGGCACCAGGTAGGGAGCGGCCAGGTGGCGCCCCTAAAACCCAAGATTGATACCATCCTGGCATAGGAACCCCCAAAGACTCAGACACAGGTGAGAGCCTTTTTAGGACTCACAGGGTACTACAGGAGGTTTGTCAAGGGGTATGGCAACATTGTTGCACCCTTGACTGAGCTGACTTCCAGGAAGCAGCCCAAGAAAGTGAACTGGACTGACACCTGTCAGAAGGCTTTTGACACCCTGAAGACTGCCATGTGCACAGCACCCGTGCTTCAGGCACCTAACTTCTTAAAATAATTAATTGTTCAAACAGACGCCTCAGAGCATGGTGTGGGGGCTGTTCTATCACAGATTAATGAGGAGGGCCTAGACCAACCTGTAGCCTTCATCAGTAGAAGGTTACTTCCACGGGAACACAGGTGGAGTGCAATTCAGCGTGAGGCATTTGCTGAGGTCTGGGCGCTGAAGAAGTTGAGACCATACCTGTTTGGGACTCACTTCCAGGTTCAGACAGACAACAGGCCCCTCAGATGGTTGATGTAGATGAGGGGTGAAAACCCAAAGTTGTTGAGGTGGTCCATTTCCCTATAGGGATGGACTTTACGGTGGAACACCGCCCTGGTACAGACCACGCCAATGCTGATGGTCTGTCCAGATTTTTCCGACTTAGTGATGAGAACTCCCAAGGGGAAGGGTAGTCCTCCCCACATTTCAGCTGGAGGGGACATGTGTTAGACCTGGTACCATTGGTGTGAGTTTCCCTTCCATTTTTTCTGATTGCCTCCTCTGTTTTTGATATGTTTTGCTGGTTTAGATGCTTTGGGCACTGTGCCACTGCTATTCAGTGCCACAGTGCAAGTGTTCCCTATGTTAAATTGACGTATTGATTAGTGACTCCATGATTGGATTATTTGATTTACTTGTCAGACCCTAGTACAGTGCACGATGTGTGCCCAGGGCTTGTAAATCAAATGCTGCTGGTGGGCTTGCAGCACTGGTTGTGCCACCCACAGAAGCAGCTTGTAAAGTGTGTCTCAGGTCTGCCACTGCAGAGCCTGTGTGCAGTCCCTGACCGCCAGGTTGACTGGCCAAGTGCACCCACTTGCCAGTCCCTAACCCTTCCCTTTTCTTCATATCAGACACCCCAATGGTAGGCCTAAGGGCAGGTATAAGGTAGGACATGCCCTGGTGTGTGTGGCATGTCCTAATAGTGATTTATTTGATTATTACAGCTTATAATCCTAACTGACTCAGGGAACTAGGTAGAAATTCGAGTTTAGTATGCCTGAACTCAGAATGGTAAAATACATAGTTTAGTGAAGTTGGTTTTAACATTCTGTGTTTGAAAATACCACTTTTAGAAAGTAGGTATTTTCTTGCCTAACTGTCCAAGTCTGCCTCTGCTAGGTTGTGTATTGTGTGTCTGGAGTTTGAGTGACAGGGGCTGGGGAATTCCAGGAGACAGGGTGAGTCAGCACAGGGCTGAATAGAGAGACCTGCTTTTAGATTGGTGGGAGGAGTTGCACCTAAGACCTGAATAGGGCTGTGCCTTCCCTCCACAATGCTGGCTCCACCTCCTGTGGTGCGTCTGAAGTCCCTGGCCTGCACTGTGAAAGGAAAGAAAGAGTCTTGTCAACAAAGTGCTCCAGGACTGACCAGAACTGGTTTGGACTAGGCAAAGGCCTCTCTGCCTTCAGAGAACAAAGAGAAAAGTAGTATAAATATGGGGACCCAGACCCCAAGACTTTAGTTTGCTTCTGGAACAACAAGACAAACCTCTGCCAAGGAGAAGACCCCAAGGAAGCTGTAGGAGTTGGACTGCCCCCCTGCCAGTGTGCTGCGTTGCTGGGTTGGCTTACAGTGGTGTCTTCAGTGCCAAGGAGAGGAGGAGGAACTTTCACAGGACTTTCATCATCTTGCAGAATATTACTCCAAGGGCTTGAACTTGTGCGTGCCTCCTGCTGAGGTCTCAGGGACAAAAGACTTCACCACCAGCTCCCCTCTGAATTTCCTTGCTGGGAATTCTATCTGCAGAAGCCTGCATGTCGCTGGGAGCTAGAAGCGCGGCGCAACAAGAAGAAGCGTGTCGTCGCCGCAGCTGTAGTCGTCACATCGCCAGAGAAGCGTGCTGCCGCCGCATCTCCCAAGAAGCGTGTCTCTGCTCAGTTGTCTGCCGATGTATCACCGGAGAAGCGTGTCGCCACCGTGAGGGTCGCCGTCACATCACCGGAGAAGCTTGTCGCAGGGCCTGTCGTGGCTCCAAAGTACAGAGTCGCCGCAAGGCCGCAAGGGCATGCACACATTGCCTTCACATCGTTGCATCAAGGGCGCCATTTTATCGCATCGCTCCGGATTGTCGCATCGCTTTCAGGCACCATCTTGCCACATCACAACTGGGCCGCAGTATGAGAATCTACGCATCTCCTCCTCTCCAGTAACGATCAAGACGCATCCCCTACTTTGCGCAAGCACTGAGGCGCAATGCATCATTTCCCCCAAAGCAAGGAACCAACGCATCTCCAACGCTGCGAGCCTTTTGTTTATTTTGCGTTACGCATCCAGTTACTTTTGTGAGAACTGTGTTGCGTTTACCATCAACTTGAACTAAGTTAATTCTACCATCTTTAAGTCAATTTTGAGTACAGTATTGTGGATTTTTGTCATTTGTGGTCTTGTGTTAAGTCTATATAAAGAATACTTATGTTCGAGGCATATGAGCTGCAGATTACACACTTTTGCATAGATCGCCATCTGGTGTTGGGCCCGGATGTTTGCAGTTTGTTTTTCCTCTTGGAAAGTCTTTGGAAGGCACGAGGTCGGTGACTCCTCATTTGGATCGTATTGCGCATGGGCTTCGGCTCCATCCTCAGATTGTTTTTTTCCGCCATCGGGCTCGGATGTAATCTTCCCGCTCCGGTTCCGAACAGCTTTCAGTTCGACCATCGACGCGCAATCCTCACCCAAATCGCGGTATTGTTTCGATCGCGATCTCTCCAATCGACGCGCCTTCTCATCGGCACAGACCTTCGGTTCCAGGCGTCGACGGAGGCCTTCGGGCCTAACCAAGCTCCGGTCCCGGCTCCTGGAAAGACCTCCATTTAAAAAGTGCCCTCGATGTGGGTCCAAATTTCCCCACACCGATCTTCACGAGGTATGCAACCTCTGCCTCTCCCCTGAACATGAGGCTCGAGACTGTCCGGCGTCTAAGTCTTTCCGATCCAAAAAGACTATTCGGGACCGAAGAGCCAGAAGGAATATGGCACACTCCTCGACGTCGATTCCGGTCGACATTTTCGCAGACGACATCAACGATCCGAAACAGCATCCCACCAAAGAGGACCTCGTCAGCGCTTCCGAGGCAGACAAATCAGATGTGGAGGACATCACTCCGGCGCAGAGGGTAGTGAGTACCAATCTACCCCCCCCCCCCGCACACCCTCGCCGGCTCCGAAAATGGCTTCGGTCACGTCTTCACCTCCGGGTCTAGGTAAAACCAGAGATACTGCTTCACACTCCCCGCTTTCGGGCCCGGTGAAGAAGCCAAGTAAGCCTTCCGGCGGCTCGGGCTCGAGCCAGCCTACCAGCGGTGCCGACAAACACGCTTCGGCACCGAAAAAGAAACCGGCCTCCACTTCGACACCGAGCTCCGCACCGAAGCCTTCGGGGTCGAAACCTACCTCTTCGGTACCGATGCCATCTTCGGTTCCGACCAAACCACACAAAGCCACCGGCACCGACACTTCCAAGCCGAAACACATCTCGGCGCTGACCAAACGACCAGAGGTTTCCAAGCCGGGTTCCAAGCAACAAACCGGCACCGAAAAGCCGAAAAAGACAACGGCCCCGACGCCTTCGGCGCCGACGGACCAAACACTTTCACAGGAACTATTTACACCGGATCCCTTGCAAAAAACTCTCACCAAGGATCCAAAAACTGGACATTTGACACTCTCTACCAAAAAGAGACATTTGGACAAACCGGCTCCGCCTCCACCTCCAAAGAGGAAGGACTCTGCTACCTCTCCCTTCAGAATACCTTCCCCACCTCCTCCACCTCCACCCCCTCCGCCTTCTCCGCCCCCACCTCATCGCTCTCCGACCCCGTCTCCAGACGATGATGATCAGGGGGACCCATATCAGGATATAGGGGATGTGCCCCAAGACCCCACCCCTACAGGATCCCCAGACCCATGGGACGACTACAATAACCCAGATATCCCCGACATTCCACAAGATGACCTTTACCCCTCCAGACCATCTCCACCGGAAGACTCACTAGGGTTCCACCATCTACTTCAAAGGGCGGCACACTATCATGGGGTAGACTTGCACACTGACCCCGTGGAGGAGGATTTCCTCCTCGACACATTTGATACCACACATAGGTCTACCTCCATATTACCTATGCTTAAGGGAGTGGTAAAGCATGCGCCAGAGGTTTTTAAAGACCCAGTTAGGGCCAGGGTCATTAACCCACGCATAGACAAAAAGTACAAAGCTGCCCCCACAGATCCCTCCTATATCAAAGGGCCAGCGCCACTAGATTCCCTAGTGTAGGAAGGTGGATATCTGACTATGGTTACCCCCAACTTTTTGCCTAGTGTCTAGCTGGTTTTTCGACTTAGTTGGCCTGAGATCCTGCCATTCAGGCTCTCAGGCTGTCTGCTCTCTCTTTAAAATGGACTCCATGTACCCTAGGTACATACACAATTGGTAAGGATCACCTTATTGGACCCTGTACAGTGTACCCTAGGTACCCAGGGCAGAGGTGTACCCTAGGCCTCCCAGGGGCTGCAGCATGTATTATGCCACCCCTGGTCTGGCCTTCCAATCAGACACAACTGGCTGATCACTCAGCTGGGGCACGGTCGTGTACTCACCCCTTGCTTAGATATAGTATACCTGTATCTACCCTTAAAATAGACACATGTGTACCTATCAGCCACTCCTATGGCAGGCCTTAACAATCCTGGAGGCAGAGTGCTTGGTAACATGTGAGATGGTGCTCTAGCATGAGCTGAGCCTTTCTGCAGCTTTCGGAACCATGTCCTTATAGCTGTTCTATGATATGGCCTACCATATACTCTTAAAGTGCCTTATAATCTTAAACGGTTATGGTAACTATGGTTTGGCTTTATCAAAACATGTCGTGTAAGGTGTCTAACACTTTGGAATAATACCCCCATACCATTTCTGGTGATGAGGATATTATTCCCCCCTTCTAGAGGGAGAGACATGTTAAAATCCTACTTTGCTGTTTAACTCTGACCAAAGCCTCAGCATCACAAAATGGAAGCTGCTGCCACAGACACGAGTCTGACCTCCTGCTGCTGGGAGTGATCCCGGCAAGGGAGGCTTGGACAATAGGTTTCCTGCTTGGGGAGGTGCTAGCACCTCCCCAGACAGACTTTAGTGTATTGGGGCAGGGAGGGCTGAAAGGAATGAGACATGCCTGGGGCACGCAAGGTGTCCCATGCATAGTCCAGTTCAAACCGGTGCTGGGGCACTCAAGCCCCAGTCCTGGCGCGAAACTGGACAAAGGGAAGGGGGTGTAACCACCCCCCTCCCAGGACCCACCCATAAGGCGTGACCTAGCATGCAACCCAGCCCCCCAGATTAGTATAAGAGTGGTAGCTGGGCCTCAGGAGATTAGATTATCCTGAACCTGCAACTTGAACAGAAACTCTGGACCTTCGACATTCGACGAAAGAAGAAAACTGAAGAATCTCCCTTGTGGCCAAGGAGTGGCTACCCTGTGCAAACAGGCACCATCAAGAGACTTACCCTTTGCTTTGCTGAAGTTCTACGAGGGACCGACTGCAGAGCCCGACCAGAGCCTTGACTTCCAGACTTCTCCGACCCTGATCCACATCCACAGCCGAACTGAGATCCGTGGAGGCGACGAGAGACGTGGGACCGGCTACCTGGGAAAAGTGGCGAGTATCTTCCAGCGCAGCTTCTGAGGTACCCTCGAAGTTGTGCACCGGGGATTGAGAAGCACCATCTGCACCGAAGATCAGCCCCCCACACTCCACGAGTCCTGCGTGGGGCCCTTCTGCATTTTCCTGCTTGCCGCGCCTGTCCGGTTGCTTGCCCGTTGGCTAGCGGCCTCTGTGACGACACACCTTGAAATCTTCACTGCTGGTTTGGCTCCTCCAGACTGGCTCCCGCTTCTTTGCAAAAGAGAAGCACCCCAGACCTTCCTGGTCTGCACCAGAAGCAAGTCCTTCGTTCTTCGTGGGTTCCGCTTGCCAAGGCTTGGTGAGTCCTAGTTCGACTTCGACGACGCCGACAGCAAGAGCCTTCGTGGGACAGCTCGCCTCCTGGTCCTGGTCGTCCTCGACGTCTCCTGGTACACGTGGCTGCAGCGACAAGCTTCACCCTTCACCTGCAATCTTCACGACATCGCCTGGTTCCTTCCTGGTTCCACGTGGTCACTGGCTAGTGACCTTCACTCTGTCCCTTCTGCTTGCAGGTATCCTCTCTTCTTGATCCCAGCCTTGGGATCCACCGGACACTCTTCACTGACTGCCTGTCAGCAACTTTCCTTCAGGCATCCATAGAAGTCCACGACGAAACCCGACGCAAGTTCACACCTATGCACCCGCAGCCTGTGGGCTAGGTAACTTGGGTACTTCGGTGCTCACAAGGGTAGTGACTATCCTAGGGTCTAGTTTCCGAGTCTCGACTCTCTCTCTGCTTCAGAAGTGTCCTTAAACTGTTAATTTCTAACTGCTAGTAATTCTATCGACTTTTACGCATTACGCGTGAGTGTTTCCACTCTGCACCTGAATCCCGTGGGCCTCCCACTTCCTAACTGTTGGTAGTATAGTGTAGCCCCAGCGATTCCCTAGGCCTATCCTATTTCCGTAACAGTGGTCCTTATACCACTTCTTTAGTATATGGTTTGCGTGGCCCCTAGGGCCTAACTGTATTACTTACCTGTGTGACTTAATGTATGCATAAATAAGACTGTGTTGTACTTACCTCTAATCTCATAAAGAGTGCTGAGGGTTTGACTAGAATAAATACACTTTATTTTATATATATATCTGTTGTGGTGTCCTTTCATTTGGTATTCAAGGGATTATATATGGTATCACAGCTGGCTTCACATGCCATTCAGAGTTTAGCCTAAGACTGCTCTTGTCCATGCTACCACTAGGATAGCTGGTCTATAAGGTTGACTTTACAACCAATCACCATAAGGGTTGTTTGGACTGATATAAGGTGTACACTAGAACTAGTGACATCATACATCAGGCCAACTTCTCACACCTAGTGGTTTCCACTGCACGAATAAGAACAAATTCCCAGGCGTCAGGCGAAGCACCACCACCTGACAAGGAGTCAAAGCTACTGGACACATCAGGAAAGCGCACTGCGTCACAGGCAGCCAATATATGGTGTATCGCCAACACCCAAGCGCTATTGGCCAGATATGATAGGGCACATTATGATGAATTAGAAAGCATAATGCACCACCTCCCTGAAAAATATAAAGCTAGGGCCAATGAATTAATTCAAGAGGGTAAGACGATCACTAACACCTCTATACGCTGTGCCTTAGATGCAGCAGACACAGCTTCCAGGACCATTAATCCTAGCGTCCTCCTCCGTCGCCATGCTTGGCTAAAAATATCAGGGTTTAAACCGGAGGTACAAGCCTCCATCCTTAATCACCCCTTTGACCAGGATCACCTATTTGGCCCAAAGGTAGATGAGGCCCTGGAAAAAATGAAGAAGGACACGGATACGGCGAAGTCCATGGGAGCCTTACAGTCACACCCTCCTAGACGCTCCTTTCGCTGCTCTTCCTTTCGAAGTACATCTAGAGGCTACTCCTCAGATAACGCGTCCACTTCGTACAAATCCCCCACTCAGTCCACCTTCACAAGGGGTTATCAAAGAGGCGGCTATAGGGGCAACAATAATAAAGGCAGAGGCAAAACAAATACCGCCCGCTCTGCCACACCGCCTACCCAATGACTTCCCCCGCTCCCTCCAGACCATCCCACTCCGGTCGGGGGCAGACTTCAAAATGTCCTTCCGGTCTGGGCGACCATCACCTCAGACAAATGGGTGACACAGATAATTTGATCAGGCTACTGCCTAGAACTAAAATCTACCCCCCCAAACATTCCACCCAGACATCGCCCAATGTCACAAGACCATTTAAGGTTGCTAAAGCAGGAGGTAATCTCCATTCTACAAAAGCAGGCAATAGAACACGTTCCTGTCAAACAACAGAATATGGGGGTCTACTCCCTATATTTTCTCATACCAAAAAGGGACGAGACCCTACGACCCATCCTGGATCTCCGGCCCCTAAACACATACATACACTCAGACCATTTTCATATGGTAACACTTCAACAGGTACTTCCGCTCCTCTCTCAAAACGACTTCCTCACAACTCTGGACCTAAAAGACGCGTACTTCCACATTCCAATGGACTACGCTCACAGAAAGTACCTCAGATTTGTAGTGGACGGACAACACAACCAATTCAAAGTACTCCCATTCGGAGTCACAACAGCACCACGAGTATTCACCAAGTGCCTAGCAGTGTTGGCAGCACACTTGAGAAGACAACACATTCACGTCTTCCCATACCTAGACGACTGGCTAATAAAAGCCAGTTCATACAATCAGTGTGTACAACACACCTCCACCACAATCCAACTACTTCACCAGCTGGGCTTCACCGTGAATCACCAAAAGTCCCAGCTACAACCATCCCACATAAAGCAATACCTCAGTGCCACCATAAACACCTCAAAAGCGCTAGCCTACCCCAATTCGGCCAGGATAGCAAGCATTCAGGCTTTACGCGCCAAATTCATAGCACAACACTCCCTTCCAGCTCGAGTGTTCATGCAACTAATAGGGATGATGGCCTCTTGCATTTTCATAGTACCTCACGCAAGACTCCAGATACGTCCTCTCCAAGAGTGCTTAGCGCACCAGTGGAACCAGGCCCAAGGTCAACTGACAGATCTGGTGTTGGTAGACGGTCGCACCCATCGCTCTCTGCAGTGGTGGAACACCACAAACCTTTCCAAAGGTCGACCGTTCCTGGACCCGGTTCCTCAGATAGTACTAACAACGGACGCATCGCTCTCCGGCTGGGGAGCTCATCTATTGCACCTCACCATGCAGGGCACATGGACACCTCAGCAAAAGTTACTCCATATCAACCATCTGGAGTTACTAGCAATCTTCTTAGCCCTAAAATATTTCCAAACACAGATTTCAGGCAAGGCAGTCCTGATTCGCACAGACAACATGACAGCCATGTATTATATCCAGAAACAAGGCGGCACACACTCTCCACAGCTCTCTCAATTAGCACAGAGCATATGGAGATGGGCAATACCCCACAAAATCTTTCTCCTAGCTCAACATGTCCCAGGAGTCCAAAACACAGTGGCAGATCTGCTCAGCAGACAGGCACAACAGATCCACGAGTGGGAACTTCACCCAAAAGTTCTTCGTCCATTCTTTCAAATGTTTGGGCATCCACAAATAGACCTCTTTGCCACCCACGAAAATACAAAATGCCCAAGCTTCGCCGCCAGATACCCACACCCATTATCCAAAGGAAATGTGATATGGATGAACTGGTCAGGCAGATTTGCGTACGCTTTTCCGCCTCTCCCACTCATTCCACTAGTGGTGCGCAAACTACAGCAACACTCCCTCACACTAATCCTAGTAGCTCCAACGTGGGCCAGACAACCGTGGCACACCACACTACTGGAACTATCTGTAGTACCGCACCAAAAATTACACCTCTCACCATGCCTCCTAACCCAGAACCATGGGTCTGGCTCCTGAAATCCTAGAATTCGGGTACCTAAATCGTCCCCCTGACTGTATGAACGTCATCAGAGAAGCTAGACGCCCTACCACTAGAGCGTGCTACGCCGCCAAATGGAAACGCTTTGTTGTCTATTGTCATAACAACACCATCAATCCCCTGGACGTGTCCATTCAACACATCATAGGCTACTTGCTCCACCTACAAAGGTGCAATCTAGCCTATACGTCCATTCGAGTACACCTCGCAGCTATTGCAGCTTAGCTACAAAACAGGCAACATCTATCACTCTTTAGAGTACCTGCCATTAAAGCCTTCATGGAAGGCCTAAAAAGAATAATTCCCCCCAGAGTACCACCCTCACCGGTGTGGAACTTAAACATCGTTCTCACGAGGCTAATGGGGCCTCCCTTCGAACCTTTACACAAATGCGAACTACAATTCCTAACGTGGAAAACAGCTTTCCTTGTAGCCATCACTTCCCTTTGAAGGGTCAGTGAGATACAAGCATTTACCATACAAGAACCTTTTCTTCAAATGCACCATAACAAGGTTGTTCTCCGTACCAACCCAAAATTCCTACCTAAAGTCATTTCCCCTTTTCACCTAAACCAATCGGCAGAACTACCAGTATTTTTCTCGCAACCACAGACCGTTGCAGAAAGTGCTCTACACACACTAGATGTCAAACGAGCCTTACTCTACTACATCGAGAGAACACAACCTTTCCGTAAGATCAAACAACTGTTTGTCTCTTTCTCTCCACCACACAAGGGCAACCCCATCTCAAAATCAGGGATAGCTAGGTGGATTGTAAAATGCATTCAAATTTGCTACCACAAAGCAAAACCAACACTATCTGTTCCCCCTAAAGCCCATTCTACATGAAAGATAGGGGCTTCCATGGCATTCTTAGGGAACATTCCATTAGATGATATCTGCAAAGCAGCTACATGGTCAACACCGCACACTTTCACCAAACACTATTGTGTAGATGTGCAAACTAAGCAACAAGCCAGTGTGGGCTAGGCTGTACTGAAAACATTATTTCAAACCACTGCAACAGATACGGGTGGTCGCCGCTAAGGTTGGTCCTATTTCTGATTGAATAAACATGGGGAGAGACTCTGTTTTTCAATGAGGTTAGTTCCTCGTTATGACTTTATGAGCACACAATAATTTGTTTTTATTCTGCAATATGCATATACTCCAATATGATCGGGATGATTCTTCTGGTGGTGTCTCTCTATACTCTAATTCTAAAACTTTTTCACCGGCTGTACATATATAGTTTTTTCTAATTTATCCATTGACACTAGCCCCTCATATGTATTGAGTGTCAAGACAAAAGGAATTGATACAATACAAATGTATGTAAATTTGTCTTTGTGGAAGAGGACTTTTAAACCAATACTGTGTTTTTAAATAATACATTTTGTATATCAAATGTTTCTATGTGATTTGTAATATGTATATTTGTATCCATTTGTTACAGCCTTGAAAAAGTCCGGATGGACGAAACATGTGTCGGCTGTTATGTGTTGTAATGATATTTGGACAATACAAGAAAATAAAAATAAAAAATGAGAATTAATGAAATTCTTTGATCTGTTTGTGGACTTTAAAACTCTCTTCGACTTTTTGATATATGAAATTTATGTTGGACTAATACCTATAATGTGCCTCAACTGATGGGTAACTAGTGTGGTGACCTTAGTGGAATATCCTTTGGGCTTTTCTACGGGTCTATTTTCCTTCTACAAGCAGAGGGGGAGGTTAGGTTCGAGAGCACTATAGGTCAAACAGGAGATAAAACGTTCAGATAACTGTTGTGAAGTCATAACTAAAAACGAGTAATGTGGATGTGCATGTAAATTCGGGCAGACTGCTGCTTAGGTTCATGTGTGTTAAGATCCAATCGGCAGAACTACCAGTATTTTTCTCGCAACCACAGACCGTTGCAGAAAGTGCTCTACACACACTGGATGTCAAACGAGCCTTACTCTACTACATCGAGAGAACACAACCTTTCCGTAAGACCAAACAACTGTTTGTCTCTTTCTCTCCACCACACAAGGGCAACCCCATCTCAAAATCAGGGATAGCTAGGTGGATTGTAAAATGCATTCAAATTTGCTACCACAAAGCAAAACCAACACTATCTGTTCCCCCTAAATCCCATTCTACATGAAAGATAGGGGCTATCATGGCATTCTTAGGGAACATTCCATTAGATGATATCTGCAAAGCAGCTACATGGTCAACACCGCACACTTTCACCAAACACTATTGTGTAGATGTGCAAACTCAGAAACAAGCCAGTGTGGGCCAGGCTGTACTGAAAACATTATTTCAAACCACTGCAACAGATACGGGTGGTCGCCGCTAAGGTTGGCAACTGCTATATAATCTATGCAAAAGTGTGTAATCTGCAGCTCATATGCCTCGAACGGAATATGCTACTTACCAGTATGCATCTGTTCTTGGCATGTAGAGCTGCAGATCTACACACGCCCACCCGCCTCCCCAGCTACCTGTATCTGTTCCAGTTTATCTTATTTAGATACACACACATGGGTTTCTTCACTGTTATTACTACGCTCCATCTTTCCCTGCTGGCGAAAAACAATCTGAGAATGGAGCCGAAGCCCATGTGCAATACGATCCAAAGGAGGAGTCACCGACCTCGTGACTTCCAAAGACTTTCCAAGAGGAAAAACAAACTGCAAACATCCGGGCCCAACACCAGATGGCGATCTATGCAAAAGTGTGTAGATCTGCAGCTCTACATGCCAAGAACAGATGCATACTGGTAAGTAGCATATTCCTTTTATAAAACCTGTGTGGTGTCCATCTGTAGTGTTTTCACTGTATTACTGTATGTGTTCACAAATGCTTAACACACTGCCTCTGAGATAAGCCTGTCTGCTCGTGCCAAGCTACCAAGTGGGTGAGCAGGGGTTATCTAGTATTGTAATCCCCTTTCCCTGACTTAGAAGAAAGGGTCCCTATTTGGTCAAAGGTACCTACCTCTGCCAACTAAAGACCCCCAGTTCTAACAGGATGCATTGGAGAAAAGGTGGAGAGTGGAAACGATTGAGGGGGATAGATTATATCCGGTAATAGAAAAAACGGGAGATGTGCAGGCAAAGAGCGTGGAGGAAGATGACAGTGATTCGGATGACAGCTTGGTGGAGAGATTGTTGTCAGAAAGACCACCTCCATTTAATCCAGATTCTTATGAAGGAAAGTCGACACCAGTAGAAGGGACTGGTGGATCACAGACTCAGTCAAATTTGAGAGTAGGACATCAAAATACAGTCTCCAGTAGGTACAGAAGCAGCCGGAGTTGTGATGTTTCCAGATACTCTAACAGTACTGGTTACCATTGGACCCATAGCATCGGTATATGACCTAGACCAAGTGAAAACTGGCAGTCTAGCACAGTCAGCTGCAGGAGAGAGAATCCCTACCGAAGGGAATGTCACAGTGAGTGAAATAGCAAAGGCTCCGATACCTATAGAATGGAGTACGCCATTGCCAGCCACTGCAGACTCCTCTAGAGGACAGGTGGATGTGAGACCGGGGAGACCAAGGTCTTTGGCCGAGTCGAGATCAGTTCTGAGAATGTGGGTACCACCTGTGAGGAATCAGAATGGTAGGACGACAGGGAATAGTGAGCAAGATGATTCAGGAAACAGACCAGTCTCTAGGAACATATCGGGAGAGAGTAGGTCTCGAGATCAGTGCTGCGAGTATGATGAACGGAATGGTGCAGCTTGTCGAGAAATGTTGAGAGGTGCCATGAGGGCAAGAATGTTGTATGTAGTGAGGTTAAAAGCAGAGGTAGATGAAATAATTAATGGAAATCTGCTTTTGATAAGAATAGAAATTTATGAACAGGATGAGCTGCTTTTTGTAGCAAAAGCTGTGACTCGTAAAGCGAGGACTGCACATGAGAAACTGACTGATTTGGCAAAAAGGTACACGGTGGATTTGTCCAAAACGAAGGTGTTGCAGGGAAGCCATAGGTTGCAGTATAGCGATCAAGAACTGGAAGAAAAGAGGGTCATAGGATTGAGGACACACATCAGAGATTTGATTGTAGGGATGCGTGTATGGATCATTCTTGATAAATGGGAGGAAAGATGGTCTAAGAAGAAGAGCTCCAGAAAGAATGTAGGTGAGACACCACCTCCGGGTGAGGGATGTTAGGGGTAGAGAATTACCCTTTGCGAGAGGTTCAAAATGGAGGATACGTGCATGTGCCTTGGAGTAGGGGTGATTTGGCTGCGTTTGCGAATGATTTTCCTCGGCTGAGGGAAAAGCCTGTAGAATGGTACAAACAGGTTTACCGTTTTGTTAAAATCTCGAAAGTGTTGTGGATTGATTTGAACACATTGTTTGACATTGTAGTACCAGGTGATTTATGGTCAGCTTGTAAAGTTGCTGTTGAATGACCAACTTCTGAGTCAGACAGGGATTCTGTCACGAATGGGCCGTCACCTATAGTTATGAGAAAGTTTGAACAAGTGATCACATGGTTGAAGTTGAAGATCTCACCTCAAGATATTGATTGGGTTAAGATAGACTGAACTGTTCAGGAACCAAAAGAGACAGTGCATGAGTATTATGAACGGTTTTTGCAAGCCTTCAAACAGTAAAGTGGGCTAGACACCTTAGACCCCAAAGATACGGGACAGTTTGTTTCGAATTTTGTTTTGGGACTGAGGCCAGAGGTTAGTCTCATGATACAGCAACATTTGATTTGTTGGCAGAACAAGCCAGTGGATGAAATTTTGCGGTATGCAAGGCACTGTAGTGACGAGGTAGACTCGAAGCATCGGAAGTTGAAAGACAAACTGATGCTCGTCCAAATGCAAACGGTTCAGGTCCAACCTAGTGGAGGGACGCTGGGAAGAAGACAGGGAAATAATCAAGGGAATCAGAATGTGCAAAGTCAGAGAAGAGGAAAACCTGTAGACCCTAAGACGGGAATGGATGTGGCGACATTGAAGAAGACCACTGCGTGTCATCTTTGTCACCAGATCAGACACTGGAAACGCGAGTTTTCCTTGAACCCGGCAAACCAGGTGCAGCAGGAGGTAGAGGTAGCTCAGGTACTTGTACCTGAAGTGGTCAATACAGTGACAATGCCAAGATTGATGAAAAGGGGATGTTCAGTCCGCAGGTACAAATTCCCCAGCCACCGAGTGTCCCACAGGGAACTCGGACCTACCAGCAGATGCCTCTTTTTGAAGGGTATGATGAGTATAGCCCAGACCCGTTAGCATGATGGTACCTGAGGGGGGAGGAGGACTGCACACTTGGAGCAGTCCTGGAGGTAGACCAGAGGGGACCGTTTGTGGAAGCAGAGTTTGACGGTCACCCTACCACATTTTTGGTTGACACTGGTGCTACCTGATCTACTGTGAGATCAGCAGTAGTTCCTAACCTACCCCTCTCAAGACAATCGATCCAAGTTGTTGGAGTAGCGAACAAGAAAATGACTAACCCATTGACTGAACCGATCCCAGTGAAAATAGGTACTTTCCGAGACCGACATCAGTTTGTGGTGTGCGACTCAAGTCCAGTCTGACTGTTAGGAAGAGATCTATTGTGCAAGTTAAATTGTACTATCTATTGCAAACCTAAGGGAGTTGAAGTACAAACAAAAGACGACGATGCCACCTTTAAGGTTGCCAGTCAGCATTTGTGTATAGAAATGTATCCTGCGTTGATAGTGGGAGAGCTTCCACTCGATCTGAGAGATTCTGTGTCACATGAAGTGTGGGACTTCACCGGAGAAGAGATTGGCTTGATCAAAGGTGTAGAACCAGTGAAGATTCAGGTCACACAGAATTTAGAATTCCCTAGAACGCTTCAGTGCAATTTGTCACCCGAGACTATTGCAGGGATCAAACCTGTAATCGAGTCTATGATCAAGTAGGGGATTCCGAAGGAGATAATGGGTATCCCATGTAACTTGCCTATCATGGGAGTACAGAAACCGAGTGGGAAATTCAGGATTGTGCAAGACCTGCGAAAAATGAACACAATAGTTGTTCCATGTTGTCCAGTGGTACCGAATCCATCAATGATATTGTTTCAGATCCCATGTCAAGCTGAGTGGTTTACAGTGATTGACTTATGCCAAGCATTCTTCTCGATACCGCTCCATGAGGAAAACCAATTTATTTTTGCTTTCCGGCTGGAAAATCGTGTGTTAATGTGGTTTTGTATCCCTCAAGGGTATACAGAGAGTCCATCGATCTTTAATCAGATCTTGAAGAAGAATCTTGAGAGTCTCGTGTTGCTGCAGAACTCAGTTCTCGTGCAATATATAGATGACCTGCTCATTGCCTCAGAAACGGAAGATGCTTGTAGGATTGATACAATAGCCCTATTGAATAATTTGGCAGAGAATGGACCCAAGGTGTCTCCGAACAAGTTGCAGTACTGTAAGAGCGAAGTGCAGTACTTGGGCCACAGAATTGAGAAAGGCAAGAGGAAGGTGTCACCAGACCAAATTGAGGCAATTATGAATATGGCTGTGCCTACCACTCAGCGGGAGGTCAGAATGTTCTTGGGGATAGTTGGCTACTGTCGTCAATGGATTCCCAACTTCTCTTTTGAGGCGAAGCCCTTACAGAGGCTGACGCACAAGGATGTGAGCGATCCGGTACCATGGGACCACGACTGTTTGGTGTCGTTCTTAAAGCTGAGAGAGGCCTTGTGTCGTGCCCCGGCTTTGGGAATGCCTGATTACAACAAGGCTTTCTCGCTATTCTGTTATGAGAGAGAAGGTTGCACATTGTCAGTCTTGACTCAGAGTCATGGAGGTGTCCGTAGACCAGTTGCCTATTTCTCAGCTACTTTAGATCCAGTAGCTTCTGCGTTGCCCGGATGTCTCAAATCCGTTGCTGCAACAGGTGTCAGCATTGAAAGATGTGAGAGCATTGTGATGGGGCATCCCTCGACCGTGTACGTACCACACTCTGTTGAGTTGTTAATGACAAGGACTAAGACACAGCACCTAACGAACAATAGATTAACACGCTACGAGCAAGTCATACTTGCCGCAGAGAATGTGACTCTGAGAAGGTGTTCTGTCCTTAATCCTGCTACATTGATGCCTACACCGAATACAGATGATATAGATTGTGAGGACCATGATTGTCTCGATGTGACTGAACTATGCACCAAACCGAGACCTAACATTGTCGAAGAACCACTTCATGACCCTGATGAAATATTCTTTGTAGACGGTTCATGTCTAAGAGAATGTTGGTCAGTTGAGAGCAGCATTTGCTGTATGTATCATCACAGGAGTTGTTGAGGCTGCTTGTCTAGAAGGAGTACACTCCGCACACAGGTAGCTAAAATCATTGCCTTGACTCGTGCCTTTTTAGCCGCTGAGCAAATCCGAATAACGATGTACAATGACAGCTAGTATGGGTTCGGTGTGGTTCATGACTTCGGACAGGTATGGTCCCAGAGGGGATTCATGACATTATCTGGTTGGCCCATTAGGAATGGGGAGTATGTGAGACAACTACTAGATGAATTGCAATGTCCCAAGGAAATAGTGGTTGTACAATGTGCAGCTCATGGGAAGGGGACTGATTTTGTCTCCTTGGGCAATAATTACACCGATGAAGTTGCCCGTTTCTGTGCAGAGCAAGGAGGTATATTTACAGGAGATTACATAGGAGAGAGCCAAGAAAGAACCGAGCTCAGCATGATGTTAGCCATGGCAGACACTTGGGAGGAACTAAAACGACTGCAGGATGAGGTTACCGAACAGGAACGAGATGGATGGATCAGATCTAGATGTGAGAAAGGAGATGTTGACGTTTGGGTTTCAAGTGATGGTCCAGCAGTGTTTATTGAGCCCAATGGCAAGGCTGATACATGGTGCAGTACATCTTGGCAGAGATGCAATGGTGTGAGTGTTTAGACAGACATGGTACAACCCGAAATTTTGTGCGGTTGCTGAAGCAGTGTCAGAGGTGTGTTACTTGCCAACAGACGAATGCTGGAAAGAAGACTGTGGTTACTTTGAGTCACATTGGGAGGTCGGGAGGACCTTTCAATAGGATGCAGTTGGATTTCATTGAGATGCTTAAGTGTACGGTGTTGAGGTATATTCTGGTGGTGGTGTGTGTTTTTTCACAATTGGTGGAGGCTTACCCAACACTTAGGTGGGCCACTCTCACTGTAGCTAAGCTGTTATTGAGGGAGCTTATCCCGAGGTTCGATTTTCCGACCTCTTTGGAATCGGACAGGTGGACGCATTTCCACAGGGAAATATTGAAGTTGCTTTGTGCTGCATTGAATGTGGACCAGAGGTTACATTGCAGCTATCAACCAGAGGCTTCTGGGATTGTAGAGCAGGTTAACAGGACTTTGAAAGCCCGCATGGCAAAAGTGTGCACATCGATGTAGGAAGGTGGATATCTGACTATGGTTACCCCTAACTTTTTGCCTAGTGTCTAGCTGGTTTTTCGACTTAGTTGGCCTGAGATCCTGCCATTCAGGGTCTCAGGCTGTCTGCTCTCTCTTTAAAATGGACTCCATGTACCCTAGGTACATTCCCAATTGGTAAGGATCACCTTATTGGACCCTGTTCAGTGTACCCTAGGTACCCAGGGCATAGGTGTACCCTAGGCCTCCCAGGGGCTGCAGCATGTATTATGCCACCCCTGGTCTGGCCTTCCAATCAGACACAACTGGCTGATCACTCAGCTGGGGCAAGGTCGTGTAATCACCCCTTGCTTAGATATAGTATACCTATATCTACCCCTAAAATAGACACATGTGTACCTATCAGCCACTCCTATGGCAGGCCTTAACAATCCTGGAGGCAGAGTGCTTGGTAACATGTGAGATGGTGCTCTAGCATGAGCTGAGCCTGTCTGCAGCTTTCGGAACCATGTCCTTATAGCTGTTCTATGATATAGCCTACCATATACTCTTAAAGTGCCTTATAATCTTAAACGGTTATGGTAACTATGGTTTGGCTTTATCAAAACATGTCGTGTAAGGTGTCTAACACTTTGGAATAATACCCCCATACCATTTCTGGTGATGAGGATATTATTCCCCCCTTCTAGAGGGAGAGACATGTTAAAATCCTACTTTGCTGTTTAACTCTAACCAAAGCCTCAGCATCACAAAATGGATGCTGCTGCCACAGACACGAGTCTGACCTCCTGCTGCTGGGAGTGATCCCAGCCAGGGAGGCTTGGACAATAGGTTTCCTGCTTGGGGAGGTGCTAGCACCTCCCCAGACAGACTTTAGTGTATTGGGGCAGGGAGGGCTGAAAGGAATGAGACATGCCTGGGGCACACAAGGTGTCCCATGCATAGTCCAGTTCAAACCGGTGCTGGGGCACACCAGCCCCAGTCCTGGCGCGAAACTGGACAAAGGGAAGGGGGTGTAACCACCCCCCTCCCAGGTCCCACCCATAAGGCGTGACCTAGCAGGCAACCCAGCCCCTCAGATTAGTATAAGAGTGGGAGTTGGGCCTCAAGACTTTAGATGATCCTGAACCTGCAACTTGAACAGAAACTCTGGACCTTCGACATTCAACGAAAGAAGAAGACTGAAGAATCTCCCTTGTGGCCAAGGAGTGGCTACCCTGTGCAAACAGGCACCATCAAGAGACTACCCTTTGCTAAAGTTCTACGAGGGACCGACTGCAGAGCCCGACCAGAGCCTTGACTTCCAGACTTCTCCGACCCTGATCCACATCCACAGCAGAGCTGAGATCCGTGGAGGCGACGAGAGACGTGGGACCGGCTACCTGGGAAAAGCGGCTAGTATCTTCAAGCGCAGCTTCTGAGGCACCCTCGAAGTTGTGCACCGGGGATTGAGAAACCCCAAGCACCAGCCCGCCACACTCCACGAGTCCTGCGTGGGGCCCTTCTGCATTTTCCTGCTTGCCGCGTCTGTCCGGTTGCTTGCCCGCTGGCTAGTGGCCTTTGTGACGACGCATCCCGTAATCTTCAGCGCTGGTTTGGCTCCTCCAGACTGGCTCCTGCTCCTTTGAAAAAGAGAAGCACCCCAGACCTTCCTGGTCTGCACCAGAAGCAAGTCCTCCGTTCTTCGTGGGTTCCGCTTGCCAAGGCTTGGTGAGTCCTAGTCCAACTTCGACGCCGCCGACAGCAAGAGCCTTCGTGGGACAGCTCGCCTCCTGGTCCTGGTCGTCCTCGACGTTCCCTGGTCCTCGTGGCTGCAGCGACAAGCTTCACCTTCACCTGCAATCTTCACGACATCGCCTGGTTCCTTCCTGGTTCCACGTGGTCACTGGCTAGTGACCTTGACTCTGTCCCTTCTGCTTGCAGGTCTCCTCTCTTCTTGATCCCAGCCTTGGGATCCACCGGACACTCTTCACTGACTGCCTGTCAGCAACTTTCCTTCAGGCATCCATTGAAGTCCACGACGAAACCCGACGCAAGTTCACACCTATGCACCCGCAGCCTGTGGGCTAGGTAACTTGGGTACTTCGGTGCTCACAAGGGTAGTGACTATCCTAGGGTCTAGTTTCCGAGTCTCGACTCTCTAGCTGCTTTAGAAGTGTCCTTAAACTGTTAATTGCTAACAACTACTATTTCTATCGACTTTTACGCATTACGCGTGAGTGTTTCCACCCTGCACCTGAATCCCGTGGGCCTCCCACTTCCTAACTGTTGCTAGTGTAGTGTAGCCCCAGCGATTCCCTAGGCCTAGGCCTATCCTATTTCCGTGACAGTGGTCCTTATACCACTTACTTAGTATATGGTTTGCGTGGCCCCTAGGGCCTAACTGTATTACTTACCTGTGTGACTTAATGTATGCTTAAATAAGACTGTGTTGTACTTACCTCTAATCTCATAAAGAGTGCTGAGGGTTTGACTAGAATAAATACACTTTATTTTATATATATATCTGTTGTGGTGTCCTTTCATTTGGTATTCAAGGGATTATATATGGTATCACAGCTGGCTTCACATGCCATTCAGAGTTTAGCCTAAGACTGCTCTTGTCCATGCTACCACTAGGATAGCTGGTCTATAAGGTTGACTTTACAACCAATCACCATAAGGGTATTTGGACTGATATAAGGTGTACACTAGAACTAGTGACATCATACATCAGGCCAACTTCTCACAATCGACGTCTCTGAAGTGGCCTGATGCATTGCCCCTTGTGCTCATGAGCATCCGCAGTGTTCCAGACAGGAGAACTTGGTTGTCCCCGCATGAGATCCTGATGGGGAGGGCGATGCGATTGCCAGCAGTACCAGCTACAGCTTTCATTAACCTCACTGATGATTTAATTCTTGATTACTGCAAAGGACCAGCTGATGTGGTCCGTTCTGTGTCCCAGCAGGTGCAAGCAGCAACTGTTCCACCCTCGAGTGACCTATGCCACGACCTGTGTCCCGGGGTTTGGGTGTTTGTTCGTAAGCACGTGAGGAAGAGTTGCCTGGATGTTTGGTGGCGAGGCCCTTACCAGGTAATACTAGTAATGAACACAGCAGTGAAGTGCGGAGGATTGCCAAACTGGGTGCATGCCTCCCATATCCGCAGAGTTCCAGCACCCTTGGAAGAAACAGCCCCTCTTGTGAATGAAAATCCAGCTGATGTGGCAGGGCCTCATGAGAGGGCAAGTCAAGCTGTGAGGGTCGCTGACACAGCTGGTCGTGCGCCAGAACAAACTGAAAGGGGTTGCGTCAATCAGAACACCGATTTCGACTCAGTTGAAGGAGGTGTTGCTGTGGGTGGAGTAGAGTCAAATTCAGCAGAAGAAGGAAGTGGTGCACAGGGTATTCAGGCAAAGAGCAGAAGTGTGATCAGAGCAGACGAGGTTTGGCCTGCAAGTCAGAGGCGACTGAATCTGAGGTTGACACCTGAAAGAGACCTTGCTCCGGTGTCTGAGATGTCTGAATCGGAAGCAAGTGACAGAGAACAGGCTCAAGGAGGTCCGAGAAGGTCAAGAAGAACAAGAGTGCCGTATCAGAGATACGCCACCCCGGAGTGGACATACGTTGTGACTGATGCCAGGAGTGGTGAGCTTAGGGAGGTTGAGGTACGTGACAGTGATCAGCAAGATTACTGACGTGAAAATCGACGTGGGATTGTTGGCTCCAGGACTTCAAATCGAACGAGTGCTGACTCTCACGATATCGAATCCCCCACTTCTGAGTAGAGTAGAGTTCGCCATCTGATATTGCACAGATTGACCTTTCCGACGTTTGGTTTTGAGCCACCGTCTCATTAAACAATAATTCTTCATCTTGAACTTTTGCAGTATTTTTTTAGAGATTCTTGGAGCTGATCTTATTTTGGACTAGGAGTAAACCCTGTTGTAACTAAGAGTCTACAAGGAAGATCACCTAGGCCCGAGTGGAAGAAGAAAGTATTGAGGGACTTTCCGCAGAAACGAAGAAGAAGGGCTAGGGTAGTCTTTTTGTGGACTGTGTAAACAAGGAACTGAAATTGCAAAGGGGATTTCAAGTTTTTCTGAGTGTTGTTCGAACTGGTTAACAAGCGACGCGTTCGTAGGTGAAATTATAGTTTCTATAATCATAGTAGTTTTGGTTTCGTATATAGTCCCACATGAGCAGGCAGTGGAGGTTCAAGGGACTCCTACACCCACCACTCCTAGCAAAAAGGAGGTCTCCATAGGAGGTGAAAGAGCTTTACTAATCGAAGAGAGTTGTAGATTTCACATAGATATGTCTAGAGGTGATTTTAAGCTTAATGCGTACGCCAGGCTGCTACTTGAATACGTGGATGCGATGGATGCGAAAGATTGGTATATGCGTATGCAGTTAACCTGCTTTAGTGGATGAGGGCATTAGGTATTATCACCTTCCACTGACGTATGGGATTTCATTTAGTTTGTTTCTCAGTATATTTTATGGAAGAGGTCAGTTTGAGTATTTATTTTCCAACTATGAGGAATACAGGAACAATCGCCCTTCGGGCGTACTGCAACGCAGGGGGAGGGGGGAAGGCCCCGTGATGGTAGTAGAGGTCACACTTACACAGCCGTTTAGCCGACATCCCGGAGGACCGGCGGCGTTCCCACCGTCAATAAATTAATAGCACCCAAGTAAAGTCTCGGCTACAGCCGGATCTGTGGCAGACTCCCCGCTCTACGATAGTGTGGCCGCGGTATTCGTAGGCACCCACGCGCCCACCACAACCCTCATCTCTGACGTAGCCCCTGAAAGCTCCAACCGTTACACACGCACTGCCGAACCCCCGTGTCTCTGACATGCTCGCACGCTTCTGTCGTCCCGCCATCCCGGCGCACATAGACAAAGTGCCCACCCACAGTCAGACTACAATCATCCCGACAGCGCGTTCACCCCTAATCTAGTCCAGTCGGGAACCCGACCCAGTCGATCTAGGAACTCGGCTATCCGCACTCACTGCATGCAGCACTCTCTACCATTCTGTACAACTACGTGTCTCCCGGGCGCCCCTCCCCGGCTTCACGACCGAGGTCAGCATCTCCCCCCGCCACCACGCCCCCACTAGGTACTACATTCTGTGTCCCCCCCCTGACTATCCACCTCAGGGTCCCCTGGCTTCAACGACGCGCTATACAGCCCCCAAAAATTCTTGGGGCGGCTTTTAGGCGGAAGCAATTCGCTGTATATCTCTGCTTGCGTACTACAATACAACATGTCGCTGGCCCATCGCTTTTTGGTGGGCAGAGGTCCTCTCATCCAGCAAATCGCCACCACTCTCCTGGCTATTAACAGTGCAATGTCCGCTAGTCGACGCAGTGCCGGCTTGAGGGGTCGAGAGTACCCCAGCAACGCCAATGCGGGGCTAGGGGGAATCTCCACTTCCAGTATCTTACTGAGCTCCCGGAAAACCTCTGCCCAGAACCTGGCGACCCCAGGGCAGCGCCAGGCCATATGCATGAAATCTGCCTCCGGGTAGTGGCAGCGCTCACACTCCGCAGACTGACGCAGCCCATACCTATGCAATCTCTGCGGAGTGTAATATACGCGCTGCAAGAATTTAAAATGCACCAATCGGTGCCGGCCATTTAATGAGACCGTCTTGGTGCTGGCGCAGCAGTACCTCCACATATCATCTGTGATCTCCATGCTGAGGTCCGTTTGCCATGCAAGTCTCGCCGCACCGCACCGGTGCGGTATATGCTGATCCCCCAGTCGTTTGAGTGTCGTGACCAGCTTGGCGGACGCCGCGGTCTTTATTACATAGGTGAGTTCCAGAACCTCCGGGGGTTCCGCCATCCCCGGCCCCAGAATGACCGAGTGTGGAAAAGAACAATGGTTCGGGTTGGCCTGAGAAGGTCCGGTGAAATGAACAAGCCCTTAGGAGGGCGAAATGATTTGGTATAGGTACAAGGACTCACATTCGGAGAGTGATACTTAATATAGAGGAACAAGGGACAAGGGAGGTCAGTGTATGACACTTATTTATTGAATAAAGATTGAATTCAAAGTGCTCACATATTTAGTGACAAGAAAGCGTGGCATGCAGGTGAGGGTGGAGTCTTTAAAAGAGAACATCGCATTGGCAACAATTGAGAACCATTTTAAATTAAATTAGTACAAAATAGGTTCGAGTTGCATAGGGTCGACGGCGTTTCGAACTCAGTTATTTGAGTTCATCATCAGGACAAAATGTGAGCATATGAACTCTAAAGGTGAGAAAATTACAGAAAAAACAAATCAATAACCAATTACAAAACATAAATTAGTCCCTGAACTTTAACAAGCATCACAAGCAATTAATGAGCGGTACATAGTGTTCTCCAAAAAAGGGTGATGCAATTACACAAAAATGAAAAATCGGTAACCTGGCAGAGTCAGCAAGGTGAAGGAACTGAGCAGTCTAGTGCCCTGAAGGAATGCGCAATTACATGAATAGGATGTGAGGAACTCCGAGCTCATAGTGACGAAGTAACTTATAGCGCTAGGGGCGGAGGTAGGGTCATCTTTACACGCGCATGAAGTGAAACACTTACTGAGTATATGAGCGGTAGAGTGACCGAATAGTCGTCAGCGAAAAACGTGTTCGTCGCGGGAGTGGACGTCTTGATTTGAAACCATTAGTCTAGAAAAACGGAGTGACTATGGGTTACAACTGGACAAGGTGCGTGGTGATTGAAGCAAGAATACCGCGTGGTGTCAGGGTAGTGAAGACACTTACTGAAGTAATAAATTGGGTCCAGACTTCTCAATGAATGGAAGCGCGGTGTCAGTGCCGAAACATATTCAAGCAGGTATCTTACCTGCTTGAATATGTTTCGGCACTGACACCGCGCTTCCATTCATTGAGAAGTCTGGACCCAATTTATTACTTCAGTAAGTGTCTTCACTACCCTGACACCACGCGGTATTCTTGCTTCAATCACCACGCACCTTGTCCAGTTGTAACCCATAGTCACTCCGTTTTTCTAGACTAATGGTTTCAAATCAAGACGTCCACTCCCGCGACGAACACGTTTTTCGCTGACGACTATTCGGTCACTCTACCGCTCATATACTCAGTAAGTGTTTCACTTCATGCGCGTGTAAAGATGCCCCTACCTCCGCCCCTAGCGCTATAAGTTACTTCGTCACTATGAGCTCGGAGTTCCTCACATCCTATTCATGTAATTGCGCATTCCTTCAGGGCACTAGACTGCTCAGTTCCTTCACCTTGCTGACTCTGCCAGGTTACCGATTTTTCATTTTTGTGTAATTGCATCACCCTTTTTTGGAGAACACTATGTACCGCTCATTAATTGCTTGTGATGCTTGTTAAAGTTCAGGGACTAATTTATGTTTTGTAATTGGTTATTGATTTGTTTTTTCTGTAATTTTCTCACCTTTAGAGTTCATATGCTCACATTTTGTCCTGATGATGAACTCAAATAACTGAGTTCGAAACGCCGTCGACCCTATGCAACTCGAACCTATTTTGTACTAATTTAATTTAAAATGGTTCTCAATTGTTGCCAATGCGATGTTCTCTTTTAAAGACTCCACCCTCACCTGCATGCCACGCTTTCTTGTCACTAAATATGTGAGCACTTTGAATTCAATCTTTATTCAATAAATAAGTGTCATACACTGACCTCCCTTGTCCCTTGTTCCTCTATATTAAGTATCACTCTCCGAATGTGAGTCCTTGTACCTATACCAAATCATTTCGCCCTCCTAAGGGCTTGTTCATTTCACCGGACCTTCTCAGGCCAACCCGAACCATTGTTCTTTTCCACATTGTATCACCCCAGGTTCGCATAAGGGGTACCCTTGTTCTTTAAAACACCAGAATGACCGAGAGCGCAGCTCGCACTCTGTGGAACTGAAATCGCTGTAGTGGCGTGGGAATCGGCGGCGCCGATCCAAGCTGGTCCCTCGTCTTGGCCGCCCCGTTAACGAACAGATCCTCCATCCGCGAAATGCCCAACTTGCTCAGCGCCCGTATCACACCCTTTTCTCGCAGCGGGGGGAGCCACACCGCCCACTCCACCGGCAACAACGGAGAGTACAAAATCTCGCTGCCCCGGGTTGTCGCCAACTCCCGCCAAGCATGAGTCGTGGCCTTAAGGGAGTCCAGGCTGCCCACCCTGCGATCCACCTGTTGAAAGGCAATCGCCGGCAAGGGCAGCGGGTCCGCGAACAATTTCTCAAGGATCACGTGAGGGATCCCCGGGTCAGCATGAATCCACGTATGTAGATGCGCCGCCTGCGCAACTCGGTAGTACCGTTCCAAGTCCGGCGCCCCCAGTCCCCCCAGCTCGTACGGTAGTGTCAACACCTCCCATCGCACTCTAGGCTGCTTGCCACCCCAGGCAAGGGCAATAAGCGTTTGTTTTAGCTGCTTGAAGAACGCCTTGGATAGCACAATGGGGATATTATTGAACAGGAACAGAAATCTCGGCAGGACTACCATTTTCATGATTGCTATTCTGCCCAGCAATGTCAGGGGGAGCCTATTCCAGGACTCCACGTCCTCTACCAACTTGCTGTAAGCCACTCCATAGTTTTCCCGAATGAGCACCTCCGGGTCTCTGTGCAGCTGTATCCCCAGGTACCGTATCAAGTCTGTTGTCCACTGCAGGGGGTACTCCATGGGGAACGGCAGCGTCACCGGCGACAGAGGGAACGCCAACGACTTACTCCAGTTGACCTTAAGGCCAGACAGCGCCCCGAACCTGACCACCTCCCTGAGAATGGAGGGAAGATTCACCTCCGGGTCCCTGACATACAGGAGGGTGTCATCAGCATATGTTGAAATGCCAATCTTATAGGTGGGGAAGCAGATGCCCTCATAACTATGATATTCTCGGATAGCGCAGGCTAAAGGCTCCGCCACCAGGGCATATAGGAGCGGGGAAAGGGGGCAGCCCTGCCGAGTGCCCCTGCCGATGTCAAAAGCGTCCGTGACTCGGTCCCCGATACGCAGCCTAGCAGTGGGGCGCTGGTACAGAGCTCCCACCATCTGCAGGAAGGGCTCACCCAGCCCAACCTTACGGAGGACACGCACCATGAATGGCCACTCGACCGAGTCGAATGCCTTCTCCATGTCCAGGAAAAGCGCTAGAGCCTTGCAATCCGGGCGCACATGTTGCATGGCTCCCAGTACCGTACGAATGTTATATGTGAGGTTCCTCGATGGGATAAAGCCCGCTTGCTCCGGGGCCACGAGCTCCGGCACCAGCAGAGCTAGGCGCGTGGCCAGGACCTTAGCATACAGCTTGGCGTCCACATTGAGCAACGAAAGGGGTCGGTAGGACCCGCAGACGTTTGGGGGCCTCCCGGGTTTCAGAACTGTGACAAGCAGTGCCTCTCTCATCGTGTCCGGCATGCACCCCTCCTGGCCTATCTCATCAAAAAGCGTGATCAGGTGCGGTAGAAGCAAGTCTAGAAATGCTTTGTAGAAGGCCACCGTCAACCCATCGGCGCCTGGGGCACTGCTCGACCGCATGCCCCCCAGTGCCTCCCGGATCTCGTCCAGTTGTATGGGCAGCATCAGAAACTCCCTCTGTGAGTTCGACAAGAAGGGCATTTTGATGTAGCTGAGGTAATCATCTATTTCCTCCTCCTGGGACGACTTAGAGGAATAGAGGTCGGCATAGAACTCCCTGAATTCGGCCACAATCTCCTCTTGGTCTGTGAGGACTGAGCCTGCGGGGGTTACGAGCTCCTCCACCACCAGGGGCCGTCTGCTATTACGCAGTAGTGTCGCCAATAACGAGCCCGGACGCTCACCCTCCCCGTAGGTACGGGCGGTTGCATACTTGCCCATGTGCTTCACCTCGCTTCGCTATTGTATTCAGTGACCAGTTCACTAATCCTAGTCTCGACCCCGGCTGCCGGAGAGCGCAGCCGTTGCTGTTCAAGCTGCGACAACTGCGACTCAATGGACCGCATTCTTAGTCGGATGCACTTAAGGACACTAGAGTGTTTGGCCATAGCCATGCCGCGAATGTAAGCCTTGAACGAATCTCACAGTGTGTGGAAGCTCTGCACTGAACCCAGGTTCTTATCGAAGAACGCTTCTATGTCTTCCGCCAGCTCCCCTCTAAAAACCTTGTCTAACAACGAATAGGGCGGCAGGCGCCAGGTGAACGGAGGTATCCTCCTAATCGGGGAGTCAAACGTTAGGAGGAGTGGGGAGTGATCCGACAGCGTACAGGGGAGCACTATGCACCCCCTAAGCGCCGCCAGCAGGGAACGCGACACCAACCAGTAGTCAATTCTAGTGCGCACGTCGTGGTGCGCAGAATAGTGCGTGAAGCCTCCCCTCCCCGAGTGACCATGCCTCCAGGCATCCACCAGATCAAACCTAGTCATCTCTGCCTGCATATGCACGGCCGCAGCTGCTGGGCGCCGCACCGTCCTCGATGAGCGGTCTACCGACGGGTCGAATATAAAATTGAGGTCACCCCCCCACACCATTCTGGCAGGGGCGTATTGCCTACAAAGAGTAGCCAGCATGCCGTAAAACTCTGGATCGTCAAAATTGGGACCATACACGTTAACCACCACCAGGTCATGACCCTGCCCTGTACACCTAGCGAGTAAATACCGCCCGTGAGGGTCAGCCTCCAGCACCGTCAGCTTCAATTTTGAGGACGGGTTTACCCAAGTGACCACCCCCCGGGAGTGCGTTGTAAAGCCGGCCGCCACACTGTTGCCCACCAGGCCTCGTGCCGAAAGCATTTTGCTCCCAAGTGGAAGGTGCGTTTCCTGTATTAGAGCTAGGTCAATGCGGTGCCTGCGGAAATAGTTGAGCACTTTCCGGAGCTTACGGTAGTCATTCAACCCTCTGACATTCCAGGTAAGCGCTCTGAGAGTGCCTGCATCACTTTCACCATTCACCACTCCAGGGGCAGCCATCGAACATCCACACTGCATCCATGCTCACAGGGGGGATTCTACTCCAGTGGTCCGTGACTGGGCGAGTGTCAGTCCTCCACCCCCAATATGCCAGAAACACATCAAAACACAGGTCTCGCAGCGCGTCGTGTACCCCTCCACCCCAAATTTCAAGAACTCCCCCCCCCAACTGCAATCCCCCCCACCCACAGCCGACCTCCCCCAACCTGGCCAGACAGGACCCCACACCCACCCCCCACCCCTCTAAACCACAAACATCACTCAGTAACATTGCCCCTAGCAGCCCCAGCAGGGACCACCGAAAGCCGCAGCGTGGGGGCAGAGATTGCCAGGCGCCAAACTCTCCCAAGTAGGTAGCACCTTCGGGCAACGCATACCCACCTCGCCCTGCCCTCGTACACCACCCCACCTGGGCGACCCCATCGCCACCACCCCTGGGAACCCGGGTAGAGACTCTGATCACTCCCTCGAGGACCCCAGACAGGCACTCCGTGCAGCGAGCACTCTCAGGCCGCGCCGCCCGCCAGCCCCCCACCCCGGGGAAACACCCATCATAGTCAGGAAAGCAGGGAACAAATCTCGCCCCGGGAGCCAGACTACGCATGTCAACCTCCGAGCAGGCACCACGTGTCGCCGCCCCTTATATCTAAACCTCCGGGCCCCCAAGGCTCCCACTAAGCCAAGATATCAGAAAAATCTCACCGGGAGGCAGCGACGGCGTCGCCATGTGTGGCCACACCAAACTCAGCCAGTCGGATAGTTCCAATGTCCCTTCCGCAGTCCAGGCCACAATCAACCCCCCCACTCAGCAGGCAAGAGGCAGCCCACCCCTTCGTACCCGGGGTCTGGCCGTCCACCCTGGGCTAGTCCTGGTCCTCCAGACGTGAGGTCTCGTCCGTGGAGTCGCTGTGGCTGCGCAGGTCGCCCCGTTGCTCCTTAGACCAGTCCTTCAAGGAGCGCTGCAGCTCCTTCGGATCTGTGAAGAAGTGAGAACGGCCCTGCCAGTTGATCCGCAGTCGCGCAGGGTAGAGCATCACATAGTCCAGGCCCAATTCTCTGAGTTGTTTTTTGTATGGGGCAAATTGCCTGCGCTCGTCCTGCACCCTGGCCGTGAAGTCGGGGAAAATGGAAATGTCCATACCTTCGAATTGGAGCTTGCCCTTTTCCCTGGCCACCCGCAGGGCCACGTCCCGGTATCTGTAATTCAACAATTTTGCAATTATAGGCCTCGCCGGTGCTCCAGGTTTCGGGCGCGGCCCCAGCGAGCGGTGCGCCCTTTCGACCACGAACATGGGAGAGAACACGTCCTCCCCCAGCAGGGCCCGCAGTAGCTTCTCCACGAATAGCTCCATCTTCCCGGTCTGCGTTCTCTCCGCCACCCCCGTGATGCGGATATTCGATCTCCGCGAGCGGGCCTCTAAATCTTCCGCTTTGTCCTGGATGACCTGCAGCAGTCTGTTGAGTTGCTTCCTGTCCGCGTCCCACTCCGTTTGCGCATCCTCCACGTGGGACACTCTTTTTTCCGCCATGTCTAGGCGCTCCGAGTTCTTGTCCACGCGCTCCGACATGCGGTCCATCCGATAAGTGAGCGCATCCAGCTTAGCGTCGATTGTCGTGAGGCTGCCCTGAAGGCCCTTCTCCATCGCCACCAGCATTTCTCGGATGTCCGCTCCCGCGGCGCCTCCCACGGCAGGGGCGCCCGCCGCGGCCTCTGCCGCCCCCGCGGCTGGCCCCTTCGACCTGCGGGGGTCGAAGGAAAGTTTAGGCTGCGACTTGTCCGTTTTCCCCATGGTGGCGGTCCGAGGCCGGCTCTCCCACAGGTCCGGGCACCAACCGCTGGCCCTAGAGGCTATCAGACCCCGGAGCTCCTCGTATGTGGGGGGTCCCCACTGTTACAGGCCGGCGCCGGCAGGGGGACGGTCCGCAGCCGTCCGGTCCCAGCAACCACTGCACTCACCGCGTTGGCACACGCACCCGCCTCCGGTACGCTGTGCCGCGACAAGGCCTAGTCTCTAAACCACTCCCAGGCACCTCAACGTTGCAGGCATGGGCTCATCCGAGGGGGCAAGTCCGGGCTCTTCGCGCCACCCGGGGCGGTCTCCAGGCTCTGCCGAGATCAGGGGGGGGGGGGAGGGGGCAACGCGGCCACCACCTCCATAGGGTCCCCACCGCCAGCGCCGGCACCGCACACTGCACAGCTGGTCTCCGGGGCCCCGGGACTCTCTCAGGGACTCCTCCACCGGGCACCCCACAGCCGTCAATCACGGGTGTCCCGCCTCCCGGGCCGGCTCTCCAGGCGCTCAGGAGCTTCGCTGCGCCGCCGTCAGGGTCATGTGTGCCAGCTCAGTCTGCCGGGGTCGACTGCCCCGAGGTAGCGCCGTCCGGCGAGGTGTCCAGGGCCAGGCCCGCTCCAGCGGGACCACTTTCGATCTCACCGCCGCACGCCACAGCACGCACGGCGGACACGCCTCCAGGAGAGGCCGGGGATGTCGGCCGAGGCGGCAGATCACAGCATCGGCGTGCGCCTCAGCGCACTCGGCCCCCAATTCAGTCGGGGGGGGCACCTCAGGCGGTACCGCTCAGGAGAAGAAGGATTCCCCCGAGTTCCCAGCTAGGCAGCGCCGTGGGGAAGGATCGTTGGACGGATCATGAGAGGGCTTCAGCGAGGAGCTCCGCACTCACGCGTCCGCCATCGCCGCCGGCTGGCTCCGCCCCTATGCAGTGCTTCCTGAAGTTCCAGCCTACAAGCATTTGAACAAGTATGATTACTATAAGCAAGAAGATAGGCTTAGGAAGTATTTCATACCGTCTTTGGAACTAGATACAGCATATGCTGATAGACACAATTTAACATGCTCATTATCAGATGTAGAGAAAAAGTTTGCGGATCAAGTAGAGGATAGATACAGAAAACTGACACAGACACGAGATACAGGAGACAGTCCAGTAGATTGGACCGAAGAAGAAAGGTCTCACAGAGCAAAGGGGAGTTATGGTCCTATAGCATTGGACAAGGAGCAGAGAGGAAAGTTGTGTGTGAGACGGTATCAGACCTATTATGAGAATGTCCCAGTGGGACAAAGTACGTGTGATCACGTTTTCTCTATGGAAGATTCTGCTAAGAACTTTCTGCAAGGTTGTGTACAAGTGATACCAACTGTATATTATGTGTGAGGAAAGAATGCTTATGTTAGGTTGCCTGCGAATTGGTATGGTACGTGTTATTTGGGTATTATTTTTCCAAAGATCTACCATGCAGAGGATCTGGAACTTCTAGAAGGTGGAAAGCATTCGAGAGTGAAAAGAGCTGAAATTGCAGGAGCAGTGATTGGAGATGTTTTTGGAGCAATAATACCAAGTTTGGGAGTAATTCTAAATGATGTGAAGGTTGGCGACTGTGGTTGGTGAGTTGTCGATGAATACAGCAAAGTCGCTGTTACTTGTGAATGGAGAGATGTTGTCGATAAGGACAATGGTTTTAGCAAAAGAGGGCGGGGTCTGTAAATTGTTGAAAGTTCTAGAGTGCTGTACTTATATACCAGACAATAGCAAAGATCTGGAGAAATATATAAGTAACATCAATACGATCCACCATGAGATAGAGGATCTGACTGAAGAAGGAGTTTGAGAAAAGGTTGGTAAAGGATTTAGTCAGGTGGGAAGTTGGTTTGCAAATCTGGGCAGAGGCTTTCTTGGCTATGTATTGAGACCTCTCATCATTGTGGTTTGTGTGCTTTGCTTGTGGGGATTTATCAGAGCCTTTAAGTGATATAAAGGGAACAGATTTGAGAGAGCTCTTAGGGAGAATGATACGAGAATGGCTAGACTGCAGGACAGTCACTATCAGAACCTCAAGAATTTGGAGAGATTCCGACGGAGGGAAATGGCAACAAGTTCTGTTTAGTTTGGTTCTTTCTCCAAGGAAGTTGTGTAAAGGTGTGATGACACTAGTCATCAAAGGGGGGGAACTGATAGAGCGCCATGTTATTCGAAAAATTGTAGGGGTGCATCATAATCACAGGTAGTCCGCACCCGCATATCTAAAGGAATGTATTAACGTGTGGTCATTAGAAATGTAGTATTAAAGCAGCATACATTAGTGCGAACAGAAATGTAATCATGTCATTTATGAAGATCAATGTAGTGTTTATTTGAAAATGTATTTTAGAGGATGCATAATGAATTAGTTCACGTATAAAGTGATGCATTAGGTTTAAACGTGCACCATATTAAAGTCTGCACGTGTAGTTTTGCTTATTCATGTATGAAATATAATGAAATCAATGCTTTTAATGTGATTTTAGAATTGTGTGATTAAATGTGAAAAGGCATGATCGCATATACGTTTAAGAGAAAAGCCTATTTATTTCTTATGTTAGTTGAATATTGTAGGCCGAAAAGTGTTCCCTTGGTAAGGCTCATTCAGAAGCGGTCAGCAAATTCTGCAAGTGGAAAGTTTTTCGATTATACGTTTCTGTTGCAGGTGCAAGGACACATAGCTTGTTAGTGTGAGAAGTTGGCCTGATGTATGATGTCACTAGTTCTAGTGTACACCTTATATCAGTCCAAACAACCCTTATGGTGATTGGTTGTAAAGTCAACCTTATAGACCAGCTATCCTAGTGGTAGCATGGACAAGAGCAGTCTTAGGCTAAACTCTGAATGGCATGTGAAGCCAGCTGTGATACCATATATAATCCCTTGAATACCAAATGAAAGGACACCACAACAGATATATATATAAAATAAAGTGTATTTATTCTAGTCAAACCCTTATGAGATTAGAGGTAAGTACAACACAGTCTTATTTATGCATACATTAAGTCACCCAGGTAAGTAATACAGTTAGGCCCTAGGGGCCACGCAAACCATATACTAAAGAAGTGGTATAAGGACCACTGTCACGGAAATAGGATAGGCCTAGGCCTAGGGAATCGCTGGGGCTACACTACACTAGCAACAGTTAGGAAGTGGGAGGCCCACGGGATTCAGGTGCAGAGTGGAAACACTCACGATTAATGCGTAAAAGTCGATAGAATTACTAGCAGTTAGAAATTAACAGTTTAAGGACACTTCTGAAGCAGCTAGAGAGTCGAGACTCGGAAACTAGACCCTAGGATAGTCACTACCCTTGTGAGCACCGAAGTACCGAAGTTACCTAGCCCACGGGCTGCGGGTGCATAGGTGTGAACTTGCGTCGGGTTTCGTCGTGGACTTCTATGGATGCCTGAAGGAAAGTTGCTGACAGGCAGTCAGTGAAGAGTGTCCGGTGGATCCCAAGGCTGGGATAAAGAAGATAGGATACTTGCAAGCAAAAGGGACAGAGTCAAGGTCACTAGCCAGTGACCACGTGGAACCAGGAAGGAACCAGGCGATGTCGTGAAGATTGCAGGTGAAAGGGTGAAGCTTGTCGCTGCAGCCACGGGTACCAGGAGACGTCGAGGACGACCAGGACCAGGAGGCGAGCTGTCCCACGAAGGCTCTTGCTGTCGGCAGCGTCGAAGTCGAACTAGGACTCGCCAAGCCTTGGCAAGCGGAACCCACGAAGAACGGAGGACTTGCTTCTGGTGCAGACCAGGAATGTCTGGGGTGCTTCTCTTTTGCAAGGAAGCGGGAGCCAGTCTGGAGGAGCCAAACCAGCAGTGAAGATTTCAGGGTGCGTCGTCACAAAGGCCACTAGCCAACGGGCAAGCAACCGGACAGACGCGGCAAGCAGGAAAATGCAGAAGGGCCCCACGCAGGACTCGTGGAGTGTGGGGGGCTGATCTTTGGTGCAGAGGGTGCTTGGGGTTGGGGCTTCTCAATCCCCGGTGCACAACTTCGAGGGTGCCTCAGAAGCTGCGCTGGAAGATACTAGCCACTTTTCCCAGGTAGCCGGTTCCACGTCTCTTGTCGCCTCCACGGATCTCAGCTCGGCTGTGGATGTGGATCAGGGTCGGAGAAGTCTGGAAGTCAAGGCTCTGGTCGGCCTCTGCAGTCGGTCCCTCGTAGAACTTCAGCAAAGCAAAGGGTAGTCTCTTGATGGTGCCTGTTTGCACAGGGTAGCCACTCCTTGGCCACAAGGGAGATTCTTCAGTCTTCTTCTTTCGTCGAATGTCGAAGGTCCAGAGTTTCTGTTCAAGTTGCAGGTTCGGGATAATCTAATCTCCTGGGGCCCAGCTACCACTGTTATACTAATCTGGGGGGCTGGGTTGCCTGCTAGGTCACGCCTTATGGGTGGGACCTGGGAGGGGGGTGGTTACACCCCCTTCCCTTTGTCCAGTTTCGCGCCAGGACTGGGGCTGGAGTGCCCCAGCACCGGTTTGAACTGGACTATGCACGGGACACCCTGTGTGCCCCAGGCATGTCTCATTCTTTTCATCCCTCCCTGCCCCAATACACTAAGGCCTGTCTGGGGGGTGCTCGCACCTCCCAAGGCAGGAAACCTATTGTTCAAGCCTCCCTTGCCGGGATCACTCCCAGCAGCAGGAGGTCAGACTCGTGTCTGTGGCAGCAGCATCCATTTTGTGACGCTGGGGCTCTGGTTAACTTTAACCGGGTAAGTAGGTTACAACATGTCTTCTCCCTCTAGAAGGGAGGGATAATATCCTCATCCCCAGAAATGGGATGGGAGTATTATTCCAAAGTGTTAGACACCTTACACAACATGTTTTGATAAAGCCAGACCATAGTTACCATAACCGTTTAAGATTATAATGTACTTTAAGAGTATATGGTAGGCTATATCATAGAACAGCTATAAGGACATGGTTCCGAAAGCTGCAGACAGGCTCAGCTCATGCTAGAGCACCATCTCACATGTTACCAAGCACTCTGCCTCCAGAATTGTTAAGGCCTGCCATAGGAGTGGCTGATAGGTACACATGTGTCTATATGTAAGTTAGGTATAGGAATACTACACCTAAGCAAGGAGTGATTACACGACCTTGCCCCAGCTGAGTGATCAGCCAGTTGTGTCATAATGGAAGGCCAGGCCAGGGGTGGCATAATACATGCTGCAGCCCCTGGTAGGCCTAGGGTACACCTATGCCCTGGGTACCTAAGGTACACTGTACAGGGACCAATAAGGTGATCCTATCCAAATGGGTTATGCACCTAAAGTACATAGTATCAATTTAGAGAGAGAACAGCAGGGCTGTGGGTCTGATCAGCAGGCCCACAGCCACATCTAAGTCGAAAACCAGTAAAGCAAAAGCAAAAAGTGGGGGTGAACATAGAAAGCAGACCCTACTCTCCTACAGTTAGGAAGACTAATCCTTTGTTTTAGGAGTTAGGATGGTAGGAGAAGCGAACATGGGAGTACACTGGAATGCAGATAAAATACTTTCAGCGGAGGAGGTGCCTGGGACCCCAGGCCATTCCAACGGTCTTTGGATGAAAGAAGAGTTTTGATGTAAAAATACAGAAGGAAGACCTGGCCGAAGAGGTGTGGCGAGGGCGTGTTCTACTGTTTTGTCGTTTTGTATTAGGGACAGTGCCCGGAGGGTGAAGCAGTTGAGGATTAGATGGGAAGCTAGAAGGAGCATCTCAGAACGAGCTCTATAGCTTTGGCTACTAATTTAAGCAAAGTGAGGGTACTTCTAAGGAAGTCTTCACTACTGACACCTTTTCTCTCTTGCCTGGGAATAATGCTAAGAAGGGATGTCACCTTAGAGATAGTGTAGGGATAGACTAATTGCTTTTTCTTTTAAGGTTAATGAAGTCTAACATAGAGATTGGAGCAGTTATTGGTTGCCTGATGCTTTTGGAGTTAACTGTTCTCCTTATTCTGAGTCGGATGAGACACCTGCGTAGGATATTCTTTGTATTAGTGCCCTTTTATTTTCTTAACCTCGTGATGAGGTGCTTGTATGTGCAACTATTTTTGGCTTTGTAATAAATCCCTACATTTAGAATTCGGAGTCAGTGATCTTTAGAGAATAAAATTGAAGTTTAATTGGCTATATAGAGAAATTGGATGTTCTTCCCTTCACATTATTCAGCAGGTAAAAAGGTTCAGTCGCCCTGAGGATTCTTAGAGATGGTAAGATACAATAAGATAAGAATTCAGCTTTTTCAGTACCAAATATCTAATAATACAGTGAAGCCATCTAGGAGCTGGGAAACTCGTAATGACGAGTGTCAAGCCCATGTACTCTCTATGGCTTTGCTGTTTCCTTACAGCATCCAAGAATCTACATGGATATTGCAGATATGTCCTCAAAGCAGATATAGTGCACCCTGCCATAGGGCTATTAGGCCTGCCAGAGGGGTGTCTTACCTATATAACATGCAGTGTCTGTGGGCATGGCACACAGGGATGTGTGCAATGTTGACTCGTCGGTCTTGTCTGCACCAAGGCACACAGTCTGCAATGGCAGTGTGCATGGTCCTGGTGAGGGGACCCTATGGTGGCACAATTTGTGCTGCTACCGTTGGGGTCCCTCTTCAGTGCCAATGCCTTAGGTACCAGGGGTACTGTTTACTAGGGACTTGCAAGGGGTACTGAAGTTGTGCCAACAAGGAACCATTTTTACAGTTTACGGAGAGAGCTTCTGGAACTAGGGGACCTGGTTGGCAGCAGCCCTTTGTATTTCCATTCCAAGTTATGTCAGAAATGAGGAGAACGTGTGTTGGGGGGTTACTGCAAGAGATGCCCAGTTCTCACAGAGACTCTGCAGCGACAGGCCTGAGACATGTTTAAAGGGCTACTTGTGTGGCTGTCCCAATCAGTGCTCAAGACCCACTTGAAGGATTTAATTTACAGGCCCTGGGCAAATGTAGTATACTGTACTAGGGACTTACAGATAAATTAACTATACCAAACAGGTGTAAACCAATTATACCATATTTAAAGGAGAGAGCATATGCACTTTAGTGCTGGTCAGCAGTGGTAAAGTGCTCAGGGTCCTAAAGCCAACAAAAAGAAGGTCAGAAAATTTGGAGGAGGAATGCAAGACGTTTTCCAACAGGTTTGTAACGGGACCAGTCAAAAGACAAGTAGCTCCCGGGTCACTGATCCTTTGTCAAGCACAAGACACAGTGTTGTTTTGCCGATTATAGGTTCATATGCTGTTGAATTATCGGTCTTACAGTAGGTCAGGATTCCTGATGGTAGAACAGTACCAGCTCTGACATGATCCCTGATAAGGCAAAAATATTTGTACATAGCCAAAATTAAGTGTGCATGTTAGATGCCATTTGTGGTTCTACATTCAGCGTGATCATAACAAAATGGAAATGCCATGAGCAAACCAACAATAGTCAGTAGGCAAGGAAGACCGATTCATTACCACTATGTAGCTCTTCACTGACTTTAAAATGGCTCTAAACCTGAATCAATCACAGAAGAAGGCTGATCGAAAGCCTATCTAGAGGTATTAATTTGTATTATTTTATATATTTTTTGTAAAACATAAAGCTGTCGAGACTGCAAACGCTACCTCAAGGCCAGACCTAAAAATGTGTAGTCTCCGAAGGCACATGCAGACAAGCTGCGGAAGCTGCAAGTTGCATCTGTCATTCAGTCAAATTCACTTTATTCGGTTAATTAAAACCATAAAAGCATGCTGCATAAAAACGCAATAAATATTAAAATATTAAGATAACACAAACATCACAAAATACAGGAGGAAAGACATCTAGATCATCAATATACAGAGGAACAATTAATTGTATGATAACTTAGGATTCTCCCCTAATAATTAAAAAGTATTCTAATTGATAGCAATCCTTCTCTTTTTCCTTATTCTAACCGCTGCAGTAAAAAAACTAGCTATATTTAAAATTTCCAAAATATTGGTCAACATTTGTAAATATATCACAGCAGGTCTAGCCTGTATAAAACCTTTGCCCTTTAAAATGGGTAAAATGAACCGATTTCAGGTGTGCTAAAAATGCTCACAAAATAAGACAAAATGCATTGAGTCCTGAGTAGAAAAATTATCACAGGTACAAATACCCAGGTCCTCAACCTTTTTCCAACCCATTGGTTCAGCAAGAAGTAGATGCAATTGATTAAATCTAGTCTAAGGGACTACATTGATGTAAAACGCTCTCTGCTGTGGGTTTATTAAATAATGTGAAGGAAACATTGGATATGGCAGTTGCTATAGAGCTTGACTCAATACCCCTTTCTAGGTATTTCATTTCATTTTCATCACATGAGCTTCTCCAGGTAACTAGGTCTCTCTGTAGCCAGGCCTAAGCAGAATCCTTAATGTCCAATTGTAGATGAGCATGTCCTAATAAACTTTCCAGGTATTGGGGATTTAGCTAAAACCAATGGGTAACTGTGCCTAACGATGGTGGGCAAGTGTATAGGTTTATTTATCTTACTGGATTGTAGTTAATTGTTTAATTTTATTGAATTTTGACCCAAGAATTGATGTCAGTTTGAGTGGGGGTGCTTTCAAATAGTGTATCTGAAAGAGACTATTAGTAATAGATTCCTTACCTTAGAAATACCCCCAGGCGTCAGACTGGATCCGGAGATGTTTTTCTCAGCAGTATCCCTGCGCGTCACGTCGGTCGACTCCGCATTCGTCATCGGCGTTGTGATCGCGGGGATGACGTTGCGGTATCTACTTAGACGACGCCCCTGCACGCTGACTTCAGATCTTTCTATGTCTGTGCCAGCTAGCGCAGATCCAGAGAAAGCAGTACCCTTAGACACTTTTTGACTAACTCTTTTTCGACTTTTTGTCAACATCTTTTCGAGTCCTTCGACTCCTGGTGCACGTTGGGATATTCCATTGTCTGAATGGCTTCAAGCCTTGTGACTCCTGCCACAAGTTGATGTTGGTTACGGACCTACACCTCGTGTGCCTCTGGTGTCTGGAGCCCGACCACGACTGTCGGGCCATGACCCCGAAGATTTTGCGGGAGCGGTCCCGAAAGCTTCTGGAGGCCCGGCAGTCAGCTCTGCGCCACTTGATGTCCCGGTCGAGAGGAAGGTCACGGGACCGGTCGTGGAGTCACCACCATCATTTCTCCTCGAAGTCTTCGGGTAAGTCGAAGCACAAGAAGAAGGCAAAGAAGCACCGTCGCTCTTTGTCTTCTCTCCTTCCTGCGGCTGACGCGACGCGGGTTGTGGAAGGTCTTCGTCCTTCGTCTCTGCCCGTGGAACCTGTTAGGTCGGCTCCGAGCTTCCCTCCTTTTTACGGAGCTGAGTGACCCCAGCCCATCTTTGTACATTTTATGAAACCCTCCACGCCATCAATGGGCAGCCCGACTCAGTCGTTGCGCCTCCGGGCTCGGCGGACTTGGCTGGGGGTACTAGGCCTTCGATGCTGGAAGCTCCGGCCCTGACTCCATTCACGACACCGCGCAACCTCCAACGCCGGTTGTGTCCCCAGCCGGCGTCCTCCCCGGCCTTTCCCTCGACTTGGACATGGAGCCGTACCGGCGTCGAACAACACCGGTACTGGCGCTGATTGGTACTTTTGTACCACTGTTCTATCCTGGCGTTCCTTATTTCCCTGAGTGGCATCCAGAAGAGGTTGACGAGGACTGGGAGGGGTCTTTTGACCCTCTGGCAGACCAGCTTGAAGAGCCTGACTGGAGAGAGGAACTGGGTGAGGCCAATGGTCTGGATACATCCCCAGACCTTGGTATGCTTTCTTTCCCCCTACTGTGGCTACAGAGGAGGGAGCCTCCTATGCTGTGGTGTTGGATAGGGTGGCCGAGGCCTTGGGCATTGAGCTTCCTATGGTGACAGTTAGAACCAACCTCCTGACTGAGGTGCTTCAACCGGCAGCAGCCTCTTTGGAGCCCCTGCTGCCGTTCAATGAGGCCCTCACAGACATCCTTCTGGGCACTTGGTCCAAGCCCAGAACAGGAGCTCCTGTGGATAGGATGATTGCCCGATGCCACTGCCTGGCCCCGGGCGACCCAATTTTCCTCTCCCAACACTCTACCCCTGAGAGCTTGGTTTTCCAAGCCCCAACATCCAAAGGCACATTTCCTACTCCCCCAGATAGGGAATCCAAGAAGCTGGACCATCTTGGGTAGAAGATGCTTTCTTCTGCCAGCTTTGAACTGTGGTCTTTGAACACTGCATGTCTCTTGGGCCATTACACCCACTCTGTGTGAGACACGGTTGAGCAGGTGCTGACACAGTGCATGGAGGAGGCCCTGGACGTACTCTCCCATGCGGTCGCAGAAGGGTGAGATGCAGCAAAGTTCGCCATCTGATGTGGGCTGGACACCGCCGACTCGCTAGGCAGGACTATTTCAACGTCCGTAGCCCTGAGACGCTAGGCCTGGCTGAGGTCCACTGGTTTCTCGGGCGATGTCCAATCAACCCTTTTGAACATGCCATTTGATGCCTGTCGAGCGCTTCAGGGAGTCTAGGGCTACGGCCAGATCCTGGATTGATTTTCTTGCTTGAAAATTGTGATGTGGGTATTGTGCTTGCCAATCTTAAGACAGAACATGGTATTTGATGTGGGGGGGGTATGGCCCTGAGGAAAATCATTAAATGTTGTTCAAGTGTGTTATACTAATCTGGCTTAATATGCACTTCCCTCTGTATTTCTGAAGCCACTCTAGAACATTTAGCACTAACCTACATGTTTCAGATGACATCCATACAAGATAAATACATGATGCTTTAGTTTCCAATTTGATCCATAACTACCACCTGTCGCCCCACCACGTTCCACCCAGAACCACTGGCCTGCGCAAGCTACCCAGCCTCTGCGCGGCCAGGGACATGGGACCCAGCGCCGTGGGTCTGGGGTCAGCGGGTGGCCAGTGCCCCCACTGCAGCAGCATCCAAACCTCCCTAGTCTGACCTGAAAGGGCCACCAGTTGTCATTGGGCATCAGGATCCGCCATCACCTCCCCCACTGGCAAAACATCACGTCGGACAGGTGGGTTTTGCAGATAGTCTGAAGGGACTACTCCCTCCCCTTTCGAGACTACCCCTCCATCCATGCCACCTACACTTCATCGCATGTCTGAGGATCACTTGGCCCTTCTCCATCAGGATGTTCCAGGCTCTCTTGGCCAAGGGAGCTATCGAGCGAGTCCCTGTCCCAGAAGTAGGTCATGGTTGTTACTCCCACCACTTCCTGGTACCCAAGAAGGGCAAAGGCCTTTATCCTATCTTGGATCTCAGGGACATCAACTGCTTCCTCCGGAAGGAGAAGTTCAAATGTTATGTAATGTTAAAATTTCTTATAAAGCGCTCGTACACCGAGTGGTTTCTTGGCGCTGAACTTAAGAATTTTTGCTGGGGCCTCATGTGTTAGTTGTCAAGAGAGTCTAGTTATAGGCTTGGGTAAATAGCCAGAGAAGTTCAAAATGTTGACATCAGCTCAGGTCCTATCTGCCCTCGACCCGGGAGACTGGATGGTAGCATTGGACTTGCAGGATGGCTATTTCCACATCCCCGTCCTGCCAGCCCACAGGCGTCACCTACGGTTCACGGTAGCCTACGGGCATTTTCATTGTGCTGTGCTCCCCTTTGGCCTGACCAGTGCCCCGCTGGTGTTCATGAAAGTGATGGTGGTGATTGCAGATCAGGTATTCCAGTCTTCCCCTATCTCGACGACTGGCTGTTAATGGCGGGCTCATCCCAGGCTGTCGTCTCCCTCCTCCAGACTACGGCGGACCTCCTGTATTCACTGGGGTTCACTATCAATGTGCCGAAGTCACACCTGATTCCCTCCCAGAAGCTCCTTTTCATCGGTGCAGTTCTGGATACAGCGCGGTTTCGGGCTTATCCTCCTGAGTAGCGAGACCGGGATATTCGGGCCATGATTCCTATTTTTCAGCCTCTAACCCGCGTTACGGTGAGAAGGACTCTGAGACTACTGGGCCTCATGGCCTCCTGCATCCTGCTGGTGGATCATGCCAGGTTGTATATGCAGGCTTTGCAGTGGGAATTGAAGTTCCAGTGGGCACAGCATTAGGGGAATCTTTCAGATTGCGTCTAAATCTCGAAGGGCACTGTACACCAATTGCAGTGGTGGTTAACGAACCAGGATTGGGTCAACAGCAGATCCCTCTCCCTTCCCCAATCCGAGTTCACAGGGGTGACAGATGCGTCTCTTCAGGGCTGGGGCCGCCACATGGGAGAGGCGGAGATCAGAGGCCTTTGGTCTCCGGCGGAGGCCGGGCTCCACATCAACCTTCTGGAACTCCGGGCAATTCGTCTTGCACTTAAGCATTCCTTCCCTCTGTCAAGAGGAGAGTAGTGCATGTGATCACGGACGACACCACTGCCATGTGGTACTGCAACAAACAGGGTGGGGTCGGGTCGTGGACCCTATGTCAAGTGGCTCTGCATCTTTGGACATGGCTGGAACATCAGGGCATGTCCCTCGTGGTTCAACACCTGACAGGTTCTCTGAACGCCCGGGTGGACGAACTCAACCACAGGTGCATGACGGATCACGAATGGCGTCTTCACTCGGAGGTGGTGCAAGATCTCTTTCAGCAGTGGGAAGAGCTTTGGTTAGATCTGTTTGCCACCGAAGAGAACGCGCAATGTCAGCAATTCTGCACGTTGGAATTTCCAAGGTGGCACTCGCTCAGCAACGCTTTTTGTCGCGAGGGGAATTGTGGTCTCCTGTACGCCTTTTCGCCTATATCACTTCTGCCCAGAGTGCTGAAGAAGATCAAGCGCCACTGGTATGCCGAGCTCTTGTACATGGCCATCGATCCTCCGATCAGACTGCCTCTTCTGGAGGATCTTCTGTCGCAGCAGCAGAGGACAGTCCTCTCCCCGAACCTGTCTAGCCTCCACTTCCTTGCGTGGAGATTGAGCGGTGACAGTTGACAGCTTTTGACCTTCCTCCCAAAGTCTGTAATGTCATCTTGGCAGCCAGACTTACCCCCACTAAAACAGTATACGCCTGCGGATGGAATAAATTTGTGGTATTGTGCACAGCAAAGGCTGTGGATCCCCTTTCTGACCCCCTTTCAAAGGTTCACCTCTCCCTTCTTTCTTTGGCCCAGCAGGGCCCTGCTCTGGGCACCCTAAAGGCTATCTTTCGGCCGATTCGGCCATCATTCGCTTTCCTGATCAGCCTTCTCTTTTCAAGTCCTCTATTGTAAATAGATTTCTGAAGGGCATTACTCATCTCTTTCCTCTTATTCCTTTCGTAATCCCCCAGTGGGATTTGAATCTGGTCTTGACTTACCTTATGTGTGCTCCTTTGGAGCCACTACATAATTGTCCTTTCAGACTCTTGACTTTAAAGACTGCTTTTCTGGTTGCCATCACCTCTGCTCGCAGGGTGAGAGAGCTTTAGACTCTTTCTTCTAAGCTTCCTTTCCATTCATCCGTATAAGGTTGTCCTTCAAACTCAACCTTCTTTTCTTCACAAAGTGGCTACCCCTTTCCACATAGGGCAGGCCACCACTTTGCCCACCTTCTTCCCGCCCCTGCATCCTTCCAAGGAGGAGGAGAGATTCCATCGTCTGGATCCAAAACGTGTGTTGTCCTTTTATTTGGATCGCACAAAACAATTTTGGGTGGACGATCAACTCAAGTACCATGAAAGTCTGGCCCATGCAAAATCGGAACATCTCCAAATGGGTTGTCCTTTGCATTAAGATCTGGTATTCCTTTGCAAAGAAGGAGCCTCCAGTAAGACTGTGCGCCCATTCCACCAGGGCGATGGCAGCCACTACTGTTTTGGGTCGTGGAGTCCCCCTTGTTGACATCTGCCAGGCAGCCACATGGGCATCACTGCACATGGGGGGGCGCTAGAGAGCGCGCGGCCAAGATGGCTGCGTCCGAGTGAGGCTCCCGAGCAACGGAGCCGTTTTCCTGCAGTTATCCTGCCCGGAGTGTGCTGCGGGGCTGCCAAGACTACCTGTCCCTGCCCGTGGGCTCCCGGCACCCGGTGAATCGAGCGGTGGCGGCGGGGGCGGCCTCAGCCCGCGTGCCGCCCCCCTTGGGGATCTGACCGAAGGGCAACGCGGAGAGTGCTGGAAGCGGCTTTCGGCCGCGCGCATCACCCCACGCCGCGGCCTGCCACGAGGCGGCTGGGCCGCACGTCACGCAGCGGACCGGCAACGGGAGGACTGGGGACCTGCGAGGGGGTCCCCCTGGGGCGACGGTACACTTGACGCCTGCTGCGTCGCCGGCGCTGTGCTGGCACCCCTCACGCCGTGATTCTGCCAGTCCACGCATCCCAGGACATCGGGGGCCTGCCGTGGTGGACGGAGGAGGACGACATTGTGGCTGGAGGCGCTGAGGGGGGACGTGACGCCCGCACCGCCCGGTGGCCCGGTGAGTGACCTGCTGTGGAGGACCCCTCTCTAGGCGCGAGGCCGGGGACGGGCCCCTGGCGAGCGCCCGACTGCTGCCCCCCAGAGGCGAAGCGGAAAACTGTAGTGACGGAGGCGACCCTGGCGGCCACGGTGTGGCCCTGCTACCCACGCCGGTGGATCGGGATTGGGGCGAGGCTCCCAGGGGACTGACCGCTGGTCTGCTACTGGACACGGGGAAGTGGCTGCTACGGATCCGACGGAGTGCGACCCGGCGCACTTTGGCTACTGGTTGTCTACAGTTCGCGGTGCACCTCCCCCGCTGGCGACGCTGCCCTGCGCCCTGACACCCTTGGTGCTGGCCTGACTCGTGGCGGCGGGGCTGGACCCCCTTTGCTAACGGCGCCTGGTAGTGATTGGAGCCCCGATCGGCCTCGTGCATCACTGAGCCCTCTGAATGCCATCGGCGCAGCAGCTGGCCATGGGGCGGCTTCGGAACAAGCAGGCCGAGAACAGACTGAGAGTGGACAGCCCTGCTGCGACGACGGAGCGCCCTGTTGTGATCGCGGCGCCGCCCGCATCGACCCTGGAGGCCAAAATGGACGCCATGTTGGCGGCGGTCGACCGACTGAGTAACACGCTGGAACAAACCCGCACCTCACTGGAGTCCCGAATCGACAAAGTCACGGTGGACTTCACCCTGCTCCACGCCGATCATCGCCGGCTGGCGGACACTGTTGCCGGTCACGGCCAGGCGCTACAAGACGTGCAGCCGATAGTGCGCAATCACTCCGCCACCTTGCAGGATCTGATCGACCGCGTTAACACCCTTGAGGACCGCGCGGAGGATGCGGAGGGCCGCTCTCGGCGCCAGAACATACGCGTCGTGGGCCTGGTGGAGGGCGAGGAGGGACAGCGATCCGAGCAGTTTGTTGAGGACTGGTTACGAGATATCCTGCCCCCAGGAATGCTCTCCCCGCAGTTCGTGGTGGAAAGGGCGCACAGGGTGCCGATGCGGAAGCCTGTCCCCGGAGCCCGGCCGCGTCCTTTCCTGTTTCGCCTCCTCAACTACCGGGACGTGATCCTCCGGGAGACGCGGAAGATGGGAGCCCTTTCAATAGGGGGTGGCCCGGTGATGTTGTTCCCGGACTACACTGCGACTGTTCAGAAGCGGAGGAGCAACTACCTGGAGGTAAAACGCCGTCTCCGAGAGCTGCACATCCCATACTCGCTGCTGTTCCCCTCACGCCTCCGGGTGGTCACGAAAGATGGGACACGATTTTTCGATGCCCCGTCCGATGTCTGGGACTGGCTGGAGGAAACGGGCCAACATGGTGGCCCCCGGCCCGCGGACCCGGGGCCTATGGGGCGCAGAGAGAAGAGGCTGAGACGGCGGAGACAGAGGGACCGACGCAGTGGGATGGGGCCGAGTCCCCCGGCTGCGCCAAGTCCGGAGAGGATGCGTGTGGAGCGGCTGGAGGCTCTGGAGGCAGTGGCCACCCTGGGGTCTGTGAGCAGCCAGGGGGACGTGGCGGCTCTAATTCACAGTGACACTGAGACTGACCTGTCCTCCTCCCCGTCCATCCTGATTCCGGAGGACCAGGTGTTGCCAGAGGTGACCCCACAGACAGCCGACCTTCTGGGGTGAACTCTTGCTGGTTTGCATTGTGTCCACTGCAGGTACCCTGGGGGTCGGGCGGGTTGCTCCGAACTGCTCCCCGGGGGAGGGGGGGGGAAGCCTACTGCCTCTGCTGTCCCCTGGCCTGTGACTTCTGGGGCCCTGTTCATTTCTGTGAGTGAGATGGGGGGTTGCGGGGATTGAGGGGTAACATGGGTCCCCCTACACATGGGCCGGGGACCGGGGTTTCGGGCTTATTCTGGTTGCGGGGGAGCGGGGTGACAGCGATCCCTACACACACTCCCCTGGGGCACGATTGGGCGAATGGCGGCCCTACAGACACACGAGGCCCTGACGGGGGTAACACGGGGCTCTTGCAAGCCAGGCACAACGGTATTGCTCTTTAGCCCCTCGCCAACCCATCTCTGACCAGGTAGTTCACAGGCGATTGAGCCTTACATGTTTGGACGAATACCCGGTTCTGGGGTTCGCCCCTGTGGTTATGGAGTTCCTCTTATTCATATTGTTTTTAATTTTGTCTCTTTACACTCTGCAGTGTTCTGCAGTTTTCTCACACACCATGTTCTTGCAGCAGGGGATCTGGGTGGCGGTCCCTCTGGTCTTTCTTCCCCCTCCCCTTCCCCGGCTGGCCCGCTTCGGCCGATGAACCTAGTGTTGTCCGCGCTCTACCCCAATGGCTGACACTGCAATCGTCACTTGGAACATTAGGGGCATGCATACACCAACCCGCCGATATTCTGTTTTTGCCTATCTCCAGAGGCACAAGATAGGGGTGGCCCTTCTCCAAATGACACACATGACACGGCTGGAACTAGACAGACTGCGCGCCCGCTGGAGGGGACAGCTTTTCGGGACTACATACTCCGCGCATGCTCGGGGTACACTAGTTTGGGTACGGGCAGGCACACCCTTCATATGCTCCGAGACGGTGCTCGACTCTGACGGTCGATACACTCTGGTGCGGGGGCGACTCAATGGGCACCCTGTGCTCCTGGGTTCTATCTACGCCCCGAACGTTGACCAACCGTCGTTCCTTGATCGCCTCTCGGTGGCCCTGACCCCGTATGTGGGTCTCCCCTGGCTGCTGGGTGGGGACTTTAATGCCGTACTGGACATGAGCCTTGATAGATCCTATCCACCACTCCGCAGTACACAGGCGGTCTCGAATGCGAGGAGCCTCACTGATTGGCTGTCACGGTGGGCCCTTCATGACGTCTGGCGCACCTTACATCCCGCTGACCGGCTCTATTCCTATTATTCTGCGGTACATGACCTTCACGTCCGCCTTGACAGGGTGGTGAGCTCCCCGTCGCAGGACCCTTTCATAGTCCAGGCGGATTACTTGGGCCGGACTCACTCTGACCACAACCCTCTTCGACTGCGTCTCTGCTGGGACCCGGAGAGACCACCCATCCCCACCTGGCGCTTGCAACCGGCTGCTCTTGAGTACGCGGAGTTCCGGGCCTCGCTCGGCACGGCGGTCGAGCAGTTCTTTGACCTCAAGGAGGGCACGGCGGGGAGCACGTTGACGGAGTGGGACGCGCACAAGGCAGCCATGCGGGGACACTGTCTGGGGGCAACGGGGAATATCCGTAAGCAACTTACGTTGCTACTCACCACTTTGGAGACCCGGCTACTGGCATGCGAACGTCATGGCGAGGGTGGTGGGAGTGACTCGACCAGGCTGGCCCGGCTTCGGGCACGCCACGCTGCGCTGTTGGAGAGGTTGCGCTGCCACAACTACGCTGCCCATTCGGCACGGGTCCACGCCACATCGGACAGGGCGGGGCGATTGCTGGCCTGGCTGATCCAACAGGAATCGGGCTATACGCCAATAGCCTCCCTTCGCGGGCTGGACGGCACGCTGGTGCACACGCAGTGGGAGATCCACCAGACGCTCACGGCACACTACAAAGACCTGTATACCTCGGCGGGGCGACGGCAGGCACAGGATCTGGATCTGTTCTTAGGGGCTGCCGGCCTCCCCACAGTTCCGGATGCCCACCAGGAAACACTGGAGGGTCCCCTCACTCTGGAGGAAATAGGGGACGCGGTGGCCTCATTGGCCTCTGGCAGGGCGCCTGGACCGGACGGTCTCCCGGCAGAATACTACAAAGCATACCGGGAGTCTCTGGTGCCCCGTCTGCACGCGTTATATCTCACAGCCCTTGAGGAGGCCACCCTGCCTGCCTCCATGAGGGAAGCCTACCTGATCTCTTTCCCCAAGCCAGGGCGTGATCCTACTCATCTAGGGTCCTATCGCCCCCTTGCCCTCCTCAACACCGACTACAAGATCCTGGCCAAGGTCCTAGCGGAGCAGTTGGCCCCCACCGTGCCTGTACTGGTGCACAGGGACCAGAATGGGTTTGTGCCGAAGTTCAGTACCTCGCTTAATCTTCGCCGGTTCTTCCGTGTTGCCGTACACGGTGCACAGCACTGGCCACGGGCGGTCTGTCTAGTGTTAGACCTCGAGAAAGCCTTCGATAGCTTGGAATGGGGCTACCTGGTGGCAACCCTATCACATTACGGACTAGGCCTTGGGTTTCTGCAAATGGCGGCGCTCCTCTATAAGAACCCAGTGGTCCGGGTGAGAACTGGCCCGTACATTTCCGAGGCCATCTCGGTTGGCCGAGGTACCAGGCAGGGGTGCCCCCTTTCACCCCTCCTTTTCGCGCTTGCCATCGAGCCCTTGGCAGCCACCCTGCGGGGGGTGTTGACGGACGGCATTCCAATGGGCGACGCCACCCACCAGGTTTCCTTGTACGCGGATGACCTCTTGATCTTCGTGCGGGATGTGGCGAATATCTCAGGGGACCTTGAACGGGTTCTCACGGAGTTTGCAACGCTCTCCGGGTTAAGGGTGAACGCAGCCAAATCGTGTCTCTACCCGTTCCGTGATGATACCCTGGATCCCCGGTTTCAACTGGGAGGTGTGCCTGTCCGGTGGCAACCGGACACCTTCCGTTACCTGGGCATTCAGGTGTACCGGCGACCCGCTGACTTGGTGGAGGGTAACTTGGGCAGGGCGGTGACGGCGATCAGGGCCCAGATGCGTTTCTGGGGCACCCTTCCCCTTGCGGTCACGGGTCGCATTGCACTGGTCAAAATGGTGGCCCTGCCCAGACTCCTCTACTATTTTGCTAACCTGCCGACCTATATCCCGGCGTCCTTCTTCGCCGCCCTGGAGCGCTCCCTTCGGGATTTTGTGTGGGGCACCGCACTACACAGAGTGGCGCTCTCTAAGTTATACCTCCCCACGGGTCAGGGGGGACTCGCGATGCCCTGTTTTGCGCACTATTACCTAGCAGCACAGCTGCAATGGGTGGCCAGGTGGTTGGCCGACCGGGAGAGGGACAACACGGTGTCCGTGGAGCCACCGCTCCCCCTGACGGATGTCATCGCGTTGTTCCATCCGACGGCCAGAGCGACCAAGGCGGGGCCCCTTCTAGTGGCGGTGGCCTGTCGGTGCTATCGGCGAGCCCTCTACCTGACTCGAAAAGCGTTACAACAAACAAATGATGGACGGAATGCTGACAATGCATACATTCTCCCCCAGTCAAGAGATCTGGGTTAAATCCATCGTTCTTTTGCCCACTACACCACCCCAGTTTAGACATGGCCATATGCAAATCAGTCTTGACCCTGTGCCTCATGGGAACAGTCCAGCCCGAACTGCCAAGCCATGTCTTCCCTGGACCGGAATCAAGCATCCTAGGACCGGTTTCTGGCTATCAGCCGTCATCAGCCAGGATAGCTTGACTCCAGTGGCGTAGTGAGCACGGGTCCCACGTCTGGGAATACCCATCCCACTTAGGGCGAAAAGCGTTACAACAAACAAATGATGGACGGAATGCTGACAATGCATACATTCTCCCCCAGTCAAGAGATCTGGGTTAAATCCATCGTTCTTTTGCCCACTACACCACCCCAGTTTAGACATGGCCATATGCAAATCAGTCTTGACCCTGTGCCTCATGGGAACAGTCCAGCCCGAACTGCCAAGCCATGTCTTCCCTGGACCGGAATCAAGCATCCTAGGACCGGTTTCTGGCTATCAGCCGTCATCAGCCAGGATAGCTTGACTCCAGTGGCGTAGTGAGCACGGGTCCCACGTCTGGGAATACCCATCCCACTTAGGGCGAAAAGCGTTACAACAAACAAATGATGGACGGAATGCTGACAATGCATACATTCTCCCCCAGTCAAGAGATCTGGGTTAAATCCATCGTTCTTTTGCCCACTACACCACCCCAGTTTAGACATGGCCATATGCAAATCAGTCTTGACCCTGTGCCTCATGGGAACAGTCCAGCCCGAACTGCCAAGCCATGTCTTCCCTGGACCGGAATCAAGCATCCTAGGACCGGTTTCTGGCTATCAGCCGTCATCAGCCAGGATAGCTTGACTCCAGTGGCGTAGTGAGCACGGGTCCCACGTCTGGGAATACCCATCCCACTTAGGGCGAAAAGCGTTACAACAAACAAATGATGGACGGAATGCTGACAATGCATACATTCTCCCCCAGTCAAGAGATCTGGGTTAAATCCATCGTTCTTTTGCCCACTACACCACCCCAGTTTAGACATGGCCATATGCAAATCAGTCTTGACCCTGTGCCTCATGGGAACAGTCCAGCCCGAACTGCCAAGCCATGTCTTCCCTGGACCGGAATCAAGCATCCTAGGACCGGTTTCTGGCTATCAGCCGTCATCAGCCAGGATAGCTTGACTCCAGTGGCGTAGTGAGCACGGGTCCCACGTCTGGGAATACCCATCCCACTTAGGGCGAAAAGCGTTACAACAAACAAATGATGGACGGAATGCTGACAATGCATACATTCTCCCCCAGTCAAGAGATCTGGGTTAAATCCATCGTTCTTTTGCCCACTACACCACCCCAGTTTAGACATGGCCATATGCAAATCAGTCTTGACCCTGTGCCTCATGGGAACAGTCCAGCCCGAACTGCCAAGCCATGTCTTCCCTGGACCGGAATCAAGCATCCTAGGACCGGTTTCTGGCTATCAGCCGTCATCAGCCAGGATAGCTTGACTCCAGTGGCGTAGTGAGCACGGGTCCCACGTCTGGGAATACCCATCCCACTTAGGGCGAAAAGCGTTACAACAAACAAATGATGGACGGAATGCTGACAATGCATACATTCTCCCCCAGTCAAGAGATCTGGGTTAAATCCATCGTTCTTTTGCCCACTACACCACCCCAGTTTAGACATGGCCATATGCAAATCAGTCTTGACCCTGTGCCTCATGGGAACAGTCCAGCCCGAACTGCCAAGCCATGTCTTCCCTGGACCGGAATCAAGCATCCTAGGACCGGTTTCTGGCTATCAGCCGTCATCAGCCAGGATAGCTTGACTCCAGTGGCGTAGTGAGCACGGGTCCCACGTCTGGGAATACCCATCCCACTTAGGGCGAAAAGCGTTACAACAAACAAATGATGGACGGAATGCTGACAATGCATACATTCTCCCCCAGTCAAGAGATCTGGGTTAAATCCATCGTTCTTTTGCCCACTACACCACCCCAGTTTAGACATGGCCATATGCAAATCAGTCTTGACCCTGTGCCTCATGGGAACAGTCCAGCCCGAACTGGCCCGAACATGTCTAAACTGGGGTGGTGTAGTGGGCAAAAGAACGATGGATTTAACCCAGATCTCTTGATTGGGGGAGAATGTATGCATTGTCAGCATTCCGTCCATCAATTGTTTGTTGTAACGCTTTTCGCCCTAAGTGGGATGGGTATTCCCAGACGTGGGACCCGTGCTCACTACGCCACTGGAGTCAAGCTATCCTGGCTGATGACGGCTGATAGCCAGAAACCGGTCCTAGGATGCTTGATTCCGGTCCAGGGAAGACATGGCTTGGCAGTTCGGGCTGGACTGTTCCCATGAGGCACAGGGTCAAGACTGATTTGCATATGGCCATGTCTAAACTGGGGTGGTGTAGTGGGCAAAAGAACGATGGATTTAACCCAGATCTCTTGACTGGGGGAGAATGTATGCATTGTCAGCATTCCGTCCATCAATTGTTTGTTGTAACGCTTTTCGCCCTAAGTGGGATGGGTATTCCCAGACGTGGGACCCGTGCTCACTACGCCACTGGAGTCAAGCTATCCTGGCTGATGACGGCTGATAGCCAGAAACCGGTCCTAGGATGCTTGATTCCGGTCCAGGGAAGACATGGCTTGGCAGTTCGGGCTGGACTGTTCCCATGAGGCACAGGGTCAAGACTGATTTGCATATGGCCATGTCTAAACTGGGGTGGTGTAGTGGGCAAAAGAACGATGGATTTAACCCAGATCTCTTGACTGGGGGAGAATGTATGCATTGTCAGCATTCCGTCCATCAATTGTTTGTTGTAACGCTTTTCGCCCTAAGTGGGATGGGTATTCCCAGACGTGGGACCCGTGCTCACTACGCCACTGGAGTCAAGCTATCCTGGCTGATGACGGCTGATAGCCAGAAACCGGTCCTAGGATGCTTGATTCCGGTCCAGGGAAGACATGGCTTGGCAGTTCGGGCTGGACTGTTCCCATGAGGCACAGGGTCAAGACTGATTTGCATATGGCCATGTCTAAACTGGGGTGGTGTAGTGGGCAAAAGAACGATGGATTTAACCCAGATCTCTTGACTGGGGGAGAATGTATGCATTGTCAGCATTCCGTCCATCAATTGTTTGTTGTAACGCTTTTCGCCCTAAGTGGGATGGGTATTCCCAGACGTGGGACCCGTGCTCACTACGCCACTGGAGTCAAGCTATCCTGGCTGATGACGGCTGATAGCCAGAAACCGGTCCTAGGATGCTTGATTCCGGTCCAGGGAAGACATGGCTTGGCAGTTCGGGCTGGACTGTTCCCATGAGGCACAGGGTCAAGACTGATTTGCATATGGCCATGTCTAAACTGGGGTGGTGTAGTGGGCAAAAGAACGATGGATTTAACCCAGATCTCTTGACTGGGGGAGAATGTATGCATTGTCAGCATTCCGTCCATCAATTGTTTGTTGTAACGCTTTTCGCCCTAAGTGGGATGGGTATTCCCAGACGTGGGACCCGTGCTCACTACGCCACTGGAGTCAAGCTATCCTGGCTGATGACGGCTGATAGCCAGAAACCGGTCCTAGGATGCTTGATTCCGGTCCAGGGAAGACATGGCTTGGCAGTTCGGGCTGGACTGTTCCCATGAGGCACAGGGTCAAGACTGATTTGCATATGGCCATGTCTAAACTGGGGTGGTGTAGTGGGCAAAAGAACGATGGATTTAACCCAGATCTCTTGACTGGGGGAGAATGTATGCATTGTCAGCATTCCGTCCATCAATTGTTTGTTGTAACGCTTTTCGCCCTAAGTGGGATGGGTATTCCCAGACGTGGGACCCGTGCTCACTACGCCACTGGAGTCAAGCTATCCTGGCTGATGACGGCTGATAGCCAGAAACCGGTCCTAGGATGCTTGATTCCGGTCCAGGGAAGACATGGCTTGGCAGTTCGGGCTGGACTGTTCCCATGAGGCACAGGGTCAAGACTGATTTGCATATGGCCATGTCTAAACTGGGGTGGTGTAGTGGGCAAAAGAACGATGGATTTAACCCAGATCTCTTGACTGGGGGAGAATGTATGCATTGTCAGCATTCCGTCCATCAATTGTTTGTTGTAACGCTTTTCGCCCTAAGTGGGATGGTTATTCCCAGACGTGGGACCCGTGCTCACTACGCCACTGGAGTCAAGCTATCCTGGCTGATGACGGCTGATAGCCAGAAACCGGTCCTAGGATGCTTGATTCCGGTCCAGGGAAGACATGGCTTGGCAGTTCGGGCTGGACTGTTCCCATGAGGCACAGGGTCAAGACTGATTTGCATATGGCCATGTCTAAACTGGGGTGGTGTAGTGGGCAAAAGAACGATGGATTTAACCCAGATCTCTTGACTGGGGGAGAATGTATGCATTGTCAGCATTCCGTCCATCAATTGTTTGTTGTAACGCTTTTCGCCCTAAGTGGGATGGGTATTCCCAGACGTGGGACCCGTGCTCACTACGCCACTGGAGTCAAGCTATCCTGGCTGATGACGGCTGATAGCCAGAAACCGGTCCTAGGATGCTTGATTCCGGTCCAGGGAAGACATGGCTTGGCAGTTCGGGCTGGACTGTTCCCATGAGGCACAGGGTCAAGACTGATTTGCATATGGCCATGTCTAAACTGGGGTGGTGTAGTGGGCAAAAGAACGATGGATTTAACCCAGATCTCTTGACTGGGGGAGAATGTATGCATTGTCAGCATTCCGTCCATCAATTGTTTGTTGTAACGCTTTTCGCCCTAAGTGGGATGGGTATTCCCAGACGTGGGACCCGTGCTCACTACGCCACTGGAGTCAAGCTATCCTGGCTGATGACGGCTGATAGCCAGAAACCGGTCCTAGGATGCTTGATTCCGGTCCAGGGAAGACATGGCTTGGCAGTTCGGGCTGGACTGTTCCCATGAGGCACAGGGTCAAGACTGATTTGCATATGGCCATGTCTAAACTGGGGTGGTGTAGTGGGCAAAAGAACGATGGATTTAACCCAGATCTCTTGACTGGGGGAGAATGTATGCATTGTCAGCATTCCGTCCATCAATTGTTTGTTGTAACGCTTTTCGCCCTAAGTGGGATGGGTATTCCCAGACGTGGGACCCGTGCTCACTACGCCACTGGAGTCAAGCTATCCTGGCTGATGACGGCTGATAGCCAGAAACCGGTCCTAGGATGCTTGATTCCGGTCCAGGGAAGACATGGCTTGGCAGTTCGGGCTGGACTGTTCCCATGAGGCACAGGGTCAAGACTGATTTGCATATGGCCATGTCTAAACTGGGGTGGTGTAGTGGGCAAAAGAACGATGGATTTAACCCAGATCTCTTGACTGGGGGAGAATGTATGCATTGTCAGCATTCCGTCCATCAATTGTTTGTTGTAACGCTTTTCGCCCTAAGTGGGATGGGTATTCCCAGACGTGGGACCCGTGCTCACTACGCCACTGGAGTCAAGCTATCCTGGCTGATGACGGCTGATAGCCAGAAACCGGTCCTAGGATGCTTGATTCCGGTCCAGGGAAGACATGGCTTGGCAGTTCGGGCTGGACTGTTCCCATGAGGCACAGGGTCAAGACTGATTTGCATATGGCCATGTCTAAACTGGGGTGGTGTAGTGGGCAAAAGAACGATGGATTTAACCCAGATCTCTTGACTGGGGGAGAATGTATGCATTGTCAGCATTCCGTCCATCAATTGTTTGTTGTAACGCTTTTCGCCCTAAGTGGGATGGGTATTCCCAGACGTGGGACCCGTGCTCACTACGCCACTGGAGTCAAGCTATCCTGGCTGATGACGGCTGATAGCCAGAAACCGGTCCTAGGATGCTTGATTCCGGTCCAGGGAAGACATGGCTTGGCAGTTCGGGCTGGACTGTTCCCATGAGGCACAGGGTCAAGACTGATTTGCATATGGCCATGTCTAAACTGGGGTGGTGTAGTGGGCAAAAGAACGATGGATTTAACCCAGATCTCTTGACTGGGGGAGAATGTATGCATTGTCAGCATTCCGTCCATCAATTGTTTGTTGTAACGCTTTTCGCCCTAAGTGGGATGGGTATTCCCAGACGTGGGACCCGTGCTCACTACGCCACTGGAGTCAAGCTATCCTGGCTGATGACGGCTGATAGCCAGAAACCGGTCCTAGGATGCTTGATTCCGGTCCAGGGAAGACATGGCTTGGCAGTTCGGGCTGGACTGTTCCCATGAGGCACAGGGTCAAGACTGATTTGCATATGGCCATGTCTAAACTGGGGTGGTGTAGTGGGCAAAAGAACGATGGATTTAACCCAGATCTCTTGACTGGGGGAGAATGTATGCATTGTCAGCATTCCGTCCATCAATTGTTTGTTGTAACGCCCCTCTACCTGACTCGGTCACACACCCCATATGCCCCTGCCATGCCGATTGAGGGTTCACCTAGCGGTCGAGGGATATTGCGCTCGGCAGAGCTTTCCGACTGGCACGCGGCGGATATTTGCACGCTGGGGGACCTCTACCACGATGGTGTGCTTATACCGTTCGCTCAGCTGGCGGAGGAGACGGGGTTACCGGCCGGTCAGTTCCTCCGTCACCGCTCGCTAGTCGCGACGCTGACGAGTCGGTGGGGTGCCCTTCAGGAGGAACCGGCGCAACACCTCATGATGCAGTACCTCCACGTCATGGGACGGGGCGGCCACATGATTCGCTGGTTCACGGCCTCCTTGCGCATGATGGTGGCGGCGGACCTGTCTCCACTGCGGGGTAAATGGGAAGTGGATTTGGACCGTCCCCTGACCGACAAGGAATGGAGGGATACGCTACGGGGGCCCACACGGATCCCCAGGAATCTGCGGTTTCGCCAAATCCAGTACTTCATACTGCACAGAGCATATCTCACTCCCGACTCCATTAATCGCTATTTCCACCGGGCGGACGCTGAATGCCCACGCTGCAGGGCTCTGGATGCTGGACTAGTACACATGTTATGGAGCTGCCCAGCGCTCGACTCATACTGGCGGACGGTGCATGGAGCGCTACGTACTTGCGCCGGTCCGCTGGCGCAGCGAGATTGGCCCGCCTGTCTGTTACACTTGTTTCGTAGAACTCCCCCCACGAAGGTTGCCTGTCGCTTCCTCGATCTGGGCCTGATTGTGGCGAAGCGGTTAATTACCAAGCGCCGGAAGGCGACTGAACCCCCTCGGGCGCAGGCGTGGCGGAGTTCCTTGCTAGTGTGGGCAGGGGCGGAGGGCACGGCTCTCTTGCGAGAGGAAACGTTAGGCCTCAGACTCACACCCATAGCGAGTCAATGGGACGTACACGTGCAGGTCCTGATGCAGCTGGATGGGGATGCCCTGAGACTCTGTGGGACACATACTGCGAAGCCACTTCCTAGTGGGGAAGGGAATGGAGGTGAGCCTGGGAGACCCACTCCGGGGACTGGCGGGGAGGTCCTAACCGAACCGGGAGGATGTGCGGACACTGACATTTGCCTCTCATAGTATGATATGTCGCGGGGGGATGGGGGGGGCGGGGTTTGGGGGGGGGTGGACCGGGGGGGGGGGTATCCTGAGGGTCGTATGGTCTAAGATCGATCCTGCTGCTGTTGTTTCTGATGGACTTCTGTTGTTTAACCTATCTTCTTTTATTTAAGTTCGGTTGTTACATGAATCTGTTCAACTGCGGGCGGTGGCCCTGACACTTACTTGATTGCATCAATCCACGCCTCGTAGTGGCGCTGGATCTTGCGGCTCACCGCATTCACAATTAGTGGATACTCCTCTGAGTACCGGACTCATTGCCTGTGGGATATTACATTCATGATGTATGTTATGTCTATATCAACAAATGCTAATAAACAGATTTCATAATAATGGGCATCACTGCACATGTTCACTAAACATTATTGCCTGGACAGCCAAGTCCGGAGAGACTGCTTCTTTTGCCGTTCTGATCTCCAGGACTTCCTGGTGTGAACTTAGTTCGCTGATCCACCTCCAGGGTTGGTATTGCTGGGGTATCTATTCTAAGGTAAGGAATCTATAACTAATAGTCTCTTTCAGATGAACAAGTTACTTACCTTCGGTAACGATATATATCTGTAAGAGACATATATTAGTTATAGATTCATTACTGCCCCACCTATACTCCCTGTTCTGCGAACTGACTTCTAGAGTAAGGGACTACCTTTCAGGGCCCTAGTTTTGTGCATCAGTGGTCAGTGTCTAGAATGGCTTAGCGCTTCTGGTGTGGAATGTCGTGTAAAAGAACTGATGTGAGCGCTCAGGGATGGTGTCTAAATAGATACCGCAACGTCATCCGGGCGATCACGACGACGAACACAGAGCCAACCGACGCCACCTACCGACACGCAGGGGTACTGCTGAGAAAAAATTCTCCCTATCTAGTCTGACGCCTGGGGGAAATTCTAAGGTAAGTAATCTACAAGTAATATATGTCTCTTAGAGATATATCGTTACTTAAGGTAAGTATTTTGTTCTTTGTGGACATTCTAGTAATTTAGTATTAACCTCACCATCTTGGGCATCATATAGATGTAATGCAAATTCGATTTCCTGAGCTACAGTCACTTAGTTTCCAGCCACAATTAGTCTGAGCTACAGTCACTTAGTTTCCAGCCACCATATAGATGTAATACTGGTTCAAACTGAGATGAACAAGCTACAGAGTCAGGTTTAAGAGACAAGCTACATCACCTGTGATTCGCTACATATATAAACTGGTTTCTACCAGACTCTCCCATTCCATCCTACTAGAAACGTTTTGGTCCAAAATGATACAAAAAAAACCCAGTACTTTTATCGTAGCTCTCAGGTAAGCAGTTGATGATTGTGCTGTAAGATATAAAAATCTAGTAATGACTTTAATATCATAGCCACTTTAGGCTCTATGGAGTGGGTGCCTTTTCCTGATATCAGTCTGCCCTCCATGCTCATGACTAGGATGGTATTGTAGGGAGAATTTGGCTGGATCTCACAGATGTTTTTCTAATTGTTTGAAACTTGGAGGCCTCCAAAACACATCACAAGCATATCCCCATGAAAAATATTTGTTCACTTAAATGCAGCAAGTGTTTTTGCAGAGTGAAACAACTGGGCATCCTGATACACTATGCTCCCCTAAAAATATTATATGTTTTCTTGTGCTGATTCCTTATCTAGCAAAGTATGAACGTGGCTGTAATTCTTTTGGGATCCTCAGATCACTGGAATAACAGAGGCTGAAATCTATGCGCAGTACCCTGCGAGGGATCTTCTAATCTGGGCCATCATTCAGAAATTCTGGGATCTGGCTGATGTTTTCTGGGCACAGGTACAGAACATAACTGTCTGCTTTAAATAAGAAATGTCTAATTGGGAACTGTGAAGCAGTAACTTAGTTGAATTTGGTAGGTCAAAATAAAATTGCTGCAAAAAGTTGAAATTTGTGGAAATAGCAGCAATGATTTGATGCATTGATATTTTTGCTTGAAAATAGTGATGTGGGTATTGTGCTTGTCAATCTTAAGACAGAACATGGTATTTGATGTGGGGGGTGGTATGGCCCTGAGGAAAATCATTAAATGTTTTTCAAGTGTGTCATACTAAACTGGCTTAATATGCACTTCCCTCTGTATTTCTGAAGCCACTCTAGAACATTTAGCACTAACCTACATGTTTCAGATGACATCCATACAAGATAAATACATGATGCTTTAGTTTCCAATTTGATACAAAATTTGGATTTTTACTCTTGTTCTGCGTTTCTTTTTACACCCAATTCATTTAGCTTTAATTTCATTATATGCTTCATTTTTTACAAAAGTCATCAGAGGGCTCTCGAGTGTAGTAAAGAATTTGTATTTGAAACCCGTCATTGGATTCCTTAGGATCAAATAAATTGATTGACAATTGTATATATTTATATCTTGAGTAGTGTATTCCAAGTTCCAAAGTGATTGCCTCAAAATATTAGACCTGCTTCCATGCTTAAGTGAGCTAAAATTCTGGGAGATTTGATTAAGCTGTAGTGCGAGCAAAGGAGGTCAGAGCAGACTACTGTCAAAGTGTTGTTCATTCTGAAATATGAGGGGGTGTAGTTGGTAAACTTGGACTAGTGGGCCCTAACTGTGGGGGTTTGAATCTTATGCCTCTGATGTCCTGGAGAACGTCCTATTATGTCTCTGCAAACTGGGCTGCGAACAGCCACTTTAGCACTTGACTGTTGGTGATAACAATGGTGAGCAGCAACAGACTTCTCAAAGAAGAAGTGTTGGCAACCTCAGTGCTCATAACTCACCAGTCACCTAACAGAACAATAACTGATCATCAAACCCAGTGCTTTATGAAGAAAACTATTTTATTAATCCCATAAACTAGATACTACAAGAGTAATAGTGAACAGACACAATTTGTGGAATTTGGCACTTGGGCTACTGTAACTCACTTTGCTGTCCACTCCTCTCCCTCTGAGTTCCCCTCTTCCGCCATCAAGGCAGTTCTCCCCTCTGGGTAAGAAATTGTCTATCTGATAGGGACATCTAGCCACAGATTCCTTACCTTTGAATTTCCTTGGCGTCAGGAAGACTTTTACTCAAACAATACCCTTGAGCGTTGGTAGGTCGCATCAGTTGGCTTTGCATGACGTCGGCACCATCCGTGCCGGAAGTGATGTCTGCATCACTTAGAAGGCCACCTCCATGCGCTGAAGTCAGTTCTTTTGTTTCCACATTAGCTAGCGGAAATCCATGAAGAGAGCTACCCTCTGTTGCTCTTTGACAGTCTTATTACGATGGTTTGTCGACAATTTTTGGTATGTATGTTTTTTCCAAACATGTCAAAGAAGAATTCTGTATTCAAACCGTGCGGCACCTGCACCATGTCGGTGACAGATCTACACTTAATTTGTCTCTGGTGCCTGGAGCGGGACCATGACTCAAAGTCATGCTCTGATGCCAGGCCATGGCTCCAGAAAGCTTTGAGGGAGCAGTCCCTAAAGCTGCTTGCGGCTCGGCACCCCACCGTACGCACCGAAGGTCTTGTTCTCCATCCAGGCAAAGTGGAAGGTCCGGGCACAGCTATGGGAGTCCTAAGCCATCTACCTCCCACTCGAACTTGTCTTGTTGGTCAGGTAAGAGGCATAATAAACACAAAATGTCGAAGCGGGCTTTAACTCCTCCCCATCCGTCGGCCAATGTGACGGAGTAGTATTGATGCTCTAGGTGTCGTTCTGGGGAAACTGCCCTTGTGTCGGCTCAGTGCTTCTCTGCCTTTCCAGGACCTAGAGCGACCCCTGCCCAGCTTAAAGAATGTTATGAAGCCATGTATCTCTTATTTGGCAACCTTACCCTCTTGGCGTGCCTTCGGACCTCAGAGAAGATTCAGAAGTGGCTCCATCGGGCTCTGTGCTGGCTGCTCCTTTCCCCGGTCCCTGCGCCAAAACGTCAGACGCCGCCGGCGCTCCCTGGCGGCACCACCTCAATTCTTATCCCTGATGACCCAGACCGTATAGATGCTTACCGATGCCGATTCTGGAGCCCACAGCACCTTTGGGCTGTAGGTCACTTTCACAGCCTTATTTTGAAAGGCTAGGAATGGAGGAATATTGGGAGGGGTCGCTAGAACCATTACAGAAGCAGCCTGAACTCGAAATGGACGGGTATGAGGAATTGGATGAGGCCAGTGGACTGGATACCTTTCCAGATTCTGGCCTGCTTTCTCCCCCTAACTTGGCTAAGGAGGAATGAGATTCATATGCTATGGCAGTGAGATGGGCAGCTGAGGTCCTCAACCTTCAGCTCCCTTCGGTGGAGGTCAAGACGAACATCTTGACAGAGGTCCTGCAGCCGGGTGTCTCCTCCTCGAAACCCCTCCAGTCTTTAAACGAGGCCTTGACTGATGTCCTTCTGGGAACCAGGTCCAAGCCCTGCACGGGGGCTTCTGTGAATATGACAATCGCCTGCCTGCCATCACCCTGCACCGGGTGAATCAAACTTCTTCCCCAACCATCCTACCCCTAAGAGCTTGGTGGTCCAAGCCTCTGCCTCACAAGGTGCATTCCCTTCCAGACCCCCGGATAGGGAATCCAAGCAGCTGGATAGTTGGGGCAAGAAAGAAATTTCTTCCGCCAGCCTTGCATTGTGGTCGGTGAACGCCGCATGCCTACTGGGCCGTTACTCCCATTCCTTGTATGAAATGGTTGTGCAAGTTCTGCCGCAAGTCCTGGAGGAGGACCGGGCCCTACTCCCAAGCAGTATCGGAAGGGAGAGGTGCGGCAAAGTTTAATGTTTGCTATGGGCTTGACACTACCGACTCGCTGGGCAGAGAGATGTCACCGACTGTGGCTGTTCAATATGACACCTGGCTGAGAACTTCTGGCTTTTCTGGGTATGTTGAGGCTTTCCTTATGGACATTACCTTTAATGGCATCCTTCTCTTTGGAGACAAGGCAGACATGGACATGGAGCGCTTTATGGTCTCACAGGCCACTGCCAAGTTCTTGGGCCTCTCAGTGGCCACCCATCCCCGAAAGGGACTTTCAGCGTCACCAGCCATATCCCAGCCACAAGACTGCGCAAGTTCAATAACCTCTATGGGTCGGGCCGCCAGAGGTCGAATCAGTTCACTCCACCCCCTGCAGCCTCCAAACTTTCCTTGTATGGCTCTTCAAGGTCATGTGCGGCCAGTTGGTGGCAGGAGCAGCCATCACCTCCACCACCGGCAAAACATCACATCGGACATGTGGGTTCTTCAGATAGTCCGAAGGGGCTACTCCCTCCCCTTCAAGACTACCGCTCCCTCCATGCCTCCAACGTACGACTGGCTGACGGAGGACCATCTGAACTTGCTTCAGGAGGAAGTCAGGACTTTCTTGGCCAAGGGAACCTTAGAGAGGGTGCCAGCGCCAGAAGTAGGCTATGGTTGCTATTCCTGCTACTTTCTGGTCCCGAAAAAGGACAAGGGCTCTCTTCCTTTCCTAGATCTTCAAGCCCTCAACTACGTCCTCAACAAGCATTGGCATAGCCAATAGGTCTTGCTTTTGGGACCTTATAAGTATTTAGTTATGCAACTGTTGCATGGCTAAACACTTATAAGGTCCCAAAGGCGAGACCTATTGGCTATGCCAATGCTTATTTTGGTAGGCACAGGGAAATTAAGTGATTTGCACAGAATCACAAGATATTGAGCCGAAGCTGGAACCTGGATCTTAATGTCCAAAGTCAGCAGCTCTGGCCGTTACGCCACATCCTCCTAAATTCCTAACTCCTCGGATACTCTAATAAAAGAAAACATCAGGAGGGGAGTGTGCACTGCACACACTGATGATATGTTTGTTGTGCTTGCTAATAGAGCATGTTACAGGGGGAGGGGCACTTTTAGTCCGCCGACCTGTCATAAATACTACAGTGATCTCTCCACGAAGGGGTGAGGCATTCTCCTCGTGTTCGCAGAGTGCCGCCTCACTGCCTACGGGAAGCAGCTTTTCCCACATGACTGCGCGGTGTGCTGCATTTCCAACAGCGGGCGCGTCGCAGTAGCATGACTTTACATGGAAGGAATGCTAGCACATGCTATAATCACGACAATTCAACACTCGGATTATCTCAAGAGCAACAAGTGGCCACAGCATTCCTAACCGGCGGCCCTTGTCACTCCATTTCCTTTAATAAATAAAAGTAAAATATTGAGGCAGTGCGACCCTGTTCTCGGCGTCTTTGTGTAAACTTACTCCAGCGCGCGTTGTTTGAACAAAACATTGCAAACAATGTGGGTCTTGTATTAATGGGACCAATTCACAAAGATGTGTGCTAGTTCCTTCATTCAATAGGGGGGCTGTGCTTTTTGGGGCCGGGGGCTATGATGTGAAACATTGTACTATAGGTAATTAGTAACAAGCAGTAAAAGTAACGTCGCGCGGCCGTAAAAGCGAAAGTCATCGCGATCGCTCTGAAAGCGAAAGTCATCGCGATGACGCGCTAAAGCACGAGTTTTCAAAGTGCTGCTGAAGGCTAGCAGTTCGCACGTGCACGCTCGCGTGAACGTAAGCGCTAGGCCAGCCAGCAGCACTTTGAAAACTCACCTCCAAAATGTCTCTCCGAGCCAGCGCATGCGCTGGGCTCAGCGAGCCCTAAAAAGGCAAAGTTCAAAATGCTCACTCTGGATCAGGTCTTTTCTGCCCTAGACCCCAAAGACTGGATGGTAGCATTAGACTTGCAGGATAGCTATTTTCGCATTCCCGTACAGCCTGCTCATCTGCTTTACCTGTGGTTCACGGTAGGTCACGAGCACTTTCAGGTCATGGTGCTCCTCTTTGGCCTTACCAGCACCCTTTGGGTGTAACATTGAGAAAACTCGTTTTGGGACCCCCCTTTTTTCTCGGACTGCACTTGAGGGATCTCTGCAAACTTTCAACACAGCAGCTAGCTGAACCTAAAAGGGGAAGTTCTATGTAATTTTCATGGAGATTCATCAAGCGGTGCCAAAGTTATTGGCAAAACAAAAAACGCTTTTACTATGGAAACTTTGGTCCTAACTATAACTACCTATTGGCGACAACTGAAAAAAAACAACAGTGAAAGGATGATATAGTTAGATGATATTCTTAGTTAAAACATACCTTTTTAAACCTTCAAATCATGCCCTAAAGTAACTATAATTGGCGCCCCCACCATGTAATGTGTGGTCAGCAATGATGTCATTTCAGATGTTGCAGTGATGTTCTCAATGACATCATAAAACATGTCATAAGTGAGGTAGTGTGTGATGTAATTAGCAGTTCATGGTGAGTGCGTTTGTGATAGTTACTTTAGGGCACAAGTTATACTTACTTTGCCATTCGTTCAAAACTGCATGCGTTGTTAATTTAAAATGGTACGTTTTAACTGACATTTTCAAGGATTTTTCAAGGATTTTTTTTCAGTGAATTTCAATGTTTTTTAGGTAAACTAAGATGTTATTACAATTCCTAACTATAATATCACTTTAACCTTTTTTTTCCAGTCATTTTCTTTTTCACATAAAGTAAGATTTCAATCGCCCGGCGTGGGGTTGGGCACAGGCCACTTCCTGCAACTGACCCTCTACCATTCATGGTTCGCTATGTCGTGTAACAATACAAAGGATGTCTTTTAAGTAAGACAGACCTACAGACCTAACGGTTTTGTCAAAGGCTTATTGTCAGTGAAATTGCTCTCCCACGCTTGCAGCTGCACCATCAAGTGAGGCCCTCCTGAGCCCCTGCACACTCAAGTGTTGGTGTTCGAGGCCCTCCTCCACTCTTTCTCTCGCTCCATTTTTTGCTGCTTGCCTTTTCCTTTCACCTCTTTCCTTTCACCTTCGTTTTTCACCCTTTTACTATCACTCTCTTTCTATCACTTTCCATTCTCCTTTTCACTTTTACTCTGTTTTCACTCTACTCTCTCCTGCGTTTACCCGCATCTTCTGCCCCCGAGCCCCCAGCGCGACCAGCCCAAGCCAGTTTCCCCTTCGGCTCCTGTCTCCCAGCTGTCCAGCTCTCCCCGACCCCTACTTAATAACGGCCACTGCGGGGACAGGCGAGCATGACCACTGACTTATTGTCCGTGAAATTGCTCTCCCACCCTCGCAGCTCCACCATCAAGTGAGGCCCTCCTGAGCCCCTGCACTCTCGAGTGTTTGTGTTCGAGGCCCTCCTCTACTCTTTCTCTTGCTCCATTTTTCTGCTTGCCTTTTCCTTTCACCTTCGTTTTTCACCCTTGTACTGTCATTCTCTTTCTATCACTTTCCATACTCCTTTTCACTTTGACTCTGTTTTCAGTCTACTCTTTATTCTATGCACCATTCTCACGCTTTTTCCCGCCGCTGCTGTCCCCGCGGCCCCTATACCCCAGTGCGACCAGCCCTAGCCAGTTTCCCATCCCCGCTCCCAGCTGTCCAACTCTCCCCGACTCCTACTTAATGGCGGCCACTGCACGGGCGTATCAGTGGCATGCCCGTCTGCGACGTCCGCGACCTGCGCCAGAAACCATGGGCATCTGAACCGCCAACGCTACAACCCAGCGGCACTCTACGCACTCAATCCAGATTGCAACTACAACTGCAAGCTAGCATCACCAGCCAAAACTCATGGACCCTTCAGATGTCACTACTGCCGCCACTCCTGCAGCACCGCCAAGACCACGGATCCAGCACAACCCACCCGCAACAATGCAAGCGCACCAAAGACCCTGCAATGCATCCTCCTCAATGTCCAATCCCTCCACAAACATGCCACTGAAATCTGGGACCTCCTCGACAGTACCACCCCTGGCGTCGCATTCTTCACTGAAACCTGGACTAACACCACCTCGGGACCTGACATCGCCATCGCCATTCCCCAAGGATACAAGATCTTCCGGAAGGACCGCCCCACCCGCCCTGGGGGAGGTATCACCATCATCCACAAATCCACCCTTCAGACTGAACACACTTTCCGACGAGCCCACAGACCTGATGGAACACCTACACTTCAAGATACAGGCCAGCCCTACCACCATCATCCTGTGAACCCTCATCTATCGACCCCGCAGACCATTCACCAACGCCGTCACGGACTGCATCACCCCGCAGGCCATCGTGTGCACCAAATACACCTTGCTGGGAGACCTCAACCTCCACCTTGACAACCAACAAGACCCCAACACCACATCCCACCTGGTCAATCTCCACAATATAAGACTCAGCCAGATCGTGACTGAGCCCACGCACTCAGCAGGACACACCGTCGACCCCATCTTCACGACAGAAAACTCACTCGGCAACCCCAACCATCGCGGACAACGCGACCCCAACACCGCAGCCTGAACCTTGCACAAATGGGTCTCCAACTGCGCCAACACCATAGCTCCCCTCAAGAAGAACAACAACACACACATCTGGAAATCCAGCTGGTTCACCACCGAACTCCGAGAGTCCAGACGCACATGCCGCCGCCTCGAAAAGGTCTGGAGGAACTCCAAATATACAGAAGCCCACAACAATTTAGAGCCGCCACCAACGCTCACCACCGACTCATAAGAAATACAAGAAAGAAAGTGATCCAAGACAGAATCTCCACACACGCGCACAACAGCAAAGATCTCTTCAGCGGAGCTGCTGACACCATCGCCCCATGCTTCGCAACACCATCAACCGCTCCCTCACAAACGCCTCCTTCCCCTACGTCTGGAAGCACGCTGAGATCAACCCTCTCCTGAAGAAACCCTCAGCGGACCCCACTGACTTCAAGAACTACAGACCCATCTCCCCGCTCCCGTTCCCAGCGAAAGTCATCGAGGAAGCCATCAACAACCAACTCACCACATTCATTGAAGAGCACAACATCCTTGACTCCTCCCAATCCGGCTTCAGAAAGAACCAAAGCACGGAAACCGCCCTCCTCGCCACAACAGACGACATCCACTCCCTCCCGGATAGAGGAGAGACAGTAGCCCTCATCCTCCTCCACCTTTCAGCGGCCTTTGACACAGTCTCTCACCTCACCCTAACACGCAGACTTCACGACGCAGGGATCCGGGACAAGGCCCTTGACAGGATCCGGTTATTCCTCTCCGGCAGAACGCAGCGGTTCAGACTCCCTCCCTTCCTCTTGGACCCCACACCGACCACCTGCAGAGTCCCACAAGGATCCTCCCTCAGCCCCACGTTGTTCAACATCTACATGGCTCCACTCGCCCCCATCGTCAGAACCAACGGACTTAACATTGTTTTATACGCAGACGACACCCAACTCATCTTCTCCCTATCCAACTAACCCAAAGCAGCAAAACACAACTTTCAAAAAGGCATGGAAGCAGTCGCCAAATGGATGAAGAGCAGCTGTCTACAACTTAACACTGACAAAACAGAGGTACTCATCATGGGCCCACACCCCGACGCCTGGATGACACCTGGTGGCCCCCCGCCCTCCGAAGCCCGCCCACCCCCAAGAACCACGCACGCAACCTGAGAATCATCCTGGACTCTGACCTCAAAATAGACCGGCAGATCAACTCCGTCCCATCCTCCTGCTTCCAGACCCTCTGCCTCTTACGCAAGACCTTCAAATGGATCCCCCCCAACACAGAAAGACCGTCACACACACCCTCGTCACCAGCAGACTGACTACGGCAACGCACTCTATGCCGGAATCAACAAAAACCGAACCCCAACATAACATCGGTCCTTCTGCATGCAGCAGGAACATGGAGGACAACAGGCACCAGCACCAACAAAGTCCAGCCATTCATCAACACCTGTCTGAGGAAAACCCTCCAATTCCACTGGCCAAACACCATCAACAACAACGACCTCTGGCAACAGACTTTCCAACTCCCTGCTCACGAAGAAATCATGAAAAGACAATGGGACTGGATCTGTGACACCCTTTGCAAGGCTACATCAATAACCACCAGATAAGCCCTCACATGTAACTCTCAATGGAAAAGAAAAAGAGAACGGCTATGAAACACCTGTTTTTTAGATTAGCCGCCATGAAATGGCAGGCAGAAAGGAACATTGTAATCCCCACGGCGGTGCCTGAGCCGGCACCGCCCCTACTGTAGGGATTACAGTCCCTCCGACGGTCTGACAGGTTCAGCGTGGAGGACGGTCTCCCCGCCAGCCCACCATCCCCCCGCCATCGTAATGCGGTGGGCGGGCGGACCTGCAGGGGCAGATGGCAGTGGGACCACCACCGATGGCCTGATGGTCGCGGACCCACTGCCATCGTAATCAGGCCCTAAGTAATTTGTCTATGGTTACGTTTTGACGAATTGGTATCTACGCGTGACCAGGAATCTTAAAGTGCAAATAGTCATAAAACTGAATACCAATTTAACATGGGGGACTGGTGTGGAAAAATGGATAATTGAACAGAAACTTATATAGAGCATTAAGGATATTGGATTGAAAAAAGCCTTAATCATGGAGGATATGCAAGCCAAGTGGAGACTGGCTGCAGAGCGTACATTCATCGATGTAGCCGGAAACATCACAGAAAGTAAGAGACGGCAACCAAGGTACAAAATACCAGCACATCAAGGAGGAACTAAAAAGCAAGACAAATAGAATTTAAACAGTGGTGGGAGATGACATCCTTTTCAAGATATTTGGAATGTAAAAGAATACCTAGAGGCTTGCGATTCATGTTGCTTCCATCATATGAAGACATGGATGATGACCTCAGAAAGGAAAGGTGTGACAACACAAAGGAGTGTTCCATGAGTTCCATGAGGCTAATGAACATACTAATCAAACATGCTACAAGGAAAAGGGAGCAACAATCCTCAAAGTGGAAACAGTCATGAGGCAACTAGATAAAAATAAGGATGATGTGAAAACAAAAGAACTATTAACGAAAATGTAAAAGAACCTACAAGATAACGATGATGAAATAATTGAGAGGAAGGCAAGAAAATTTACCAAGGACATGCTCGATTGTCAATACAGACAGATCTATACTTATGCCAAGAAATTCAACAACTTGAGCATTAAAGAGAAGAATGACAAACCAATCACTGCGCTGCGCTGCCAAAGCGAAGTCAGCTCAGATGCGGGATCGAGCGCAGAAAAATGTTCTGTTGAATAGGTGGATTTTCACAGGTAACTGTGCATCATCCAGAGGACAGGAGGAGGAGGCAGTGCACAAAGAGGCTTCAGCAGGGAAGATGTAGGACAAGGAAGGGCTAGAGGAAGAGTACTGGGGAAAAACAGGGACTAGAAATAGGGCCCCTTGTAAGAACCAAAGATGATCTAACAGAAAAAGAAAACCGACTGGTAGTAGTCATCTCTAAAGTGGGGTTGACCCCCCATTCAGGAAAGAATTCTCAGTTTAGTATTAACGTTCTGTCCCTTAGCAACCCTAACTTCACAAATTATGAACTTGAGATGTATAAATACATTAGAAAATTGAAGTTACACAAGTATAATCAAATGAAGCCAAAGAAAATAGTTGCCAAAGCGCACACAATACGTAAGATCTTGGGGTTCAAGATTGGTGACATCTCGAATCTATTGGCGATCCATGACAACCAAATAAACTACACAAGATCTGGATGCAAACAAAGTCCAACCTGCTAGCCCTAAAGTAGCTCAGAGCAGTGAGCCATTGCCTCAGGATGAAGTAAGACTGAATAAGAAGGTGACTGAGAACACCAAACAGTTCTCAATGGAATTGATGTCAGACACTGGAACTCTGAATGAAATGGGGTTCATTACTGATGCACCAGCACAGAGTAGGTGTAGCCAAAAACCACATTTTGCACACAATCACCACCAGGCAATAAGATCGATCTATTTCATGAGCTTGTGGAGGGTGACATAAATGATGTAAGAAGAAGGTGCCATAATAACAAACCCAAGGGGAATTTTACACCAAAAGGATGGAATGCCATCATAGTCTTGAAGAGGAATCCTTCACTAATCATTAAGCCCCTTGTTAGAAATGGGATTTCTGGTTGGCTAGGGCTTGCGCCAAAGCCAGGCAGAAACCACCACTCTAGTCAGGGCAAGGAAGGTACAGGCCAAAGATAACCCCTGCTCACCCCCTTGGTAGCTTGGCACGAGCAGTCAGGCTTATCTCTGAGGCGATGTGTAAAGCGTTTGCGCGCGCACCCAGCAACAACACCCAAGGCCCACCACAAAGGAAACTCCACACAAGGTATTATATAAAAATAGCCTTTGTATTATACCAAACACATTAGATAAAAACACACACTTTACAATGTGCCAACAGGCACGGGCAGAATTTACAAGGGATTATATGTACAGGGGACAGGGCCACCTGGACCACTGTCACGAATTAGCACTTTGTAGAAATTAACACTTAGAACATAGGAATAAAATTACTGTAGCACAAAATAACATATATAGCACACAACCAGTAATTACTGGTATCAGGTAAGTACCACCTACGCAACCCTAACCACCTTAGGAAAATGCCACGCAGGGAACTAGGACCTCACTAGCATCACCTGTACTAGGAGAAATCAAACAACCACCGAAGTATCACAATACCTGTAGGGGTCTAAGCACATAAACACATGATGCATAAAATACATTCAGAGGTGTAAACACAATTTAGGAAAGAAAATATCATGAAGGTATTGCGCAGGCGCAAAAAGTACATGTATGAAAATCACCAAGCGCCCTAGGGGAGGGCACAACACAAGATAACTGTCCACAGGCCAACTGGCCTCTCAGGATGCAGAAATACCCAATATCCAGCGATATCAGGGAGCGACTACGCAGGCTGCGCAAGCCAGGCGCACAAGGCACAACCTAAACGTGGCAGCTGCCCACTAAGTGCTGGGCAGCTGTAGGGACTGGGGCCTGGGCACCTCTGGGCCCTTAGAACAATCTGTCGCCCTTGGAGCCTCTCTGGGCTCTAAAACAATGAAATGCCCCCTAGAGCCTGTCAGGGCTCTATGTAAATATTGCCCCCGTCGTTGGAGCGTACTCGCGCTCTGGACAACCACTGTCCCTTCGTTGGAGCGCCACTCGCGCTCGAGAAGAAGAATGTCCCCAACCGTTGGAGCTACACAGAGCTCGAGAACCAACCAATGCGGGCCTTCGTTGGAGCGCACCAGCGCTCTAAGCCAGCACGCACACGGAGTCCCCCCCAGCCCTTCCGCACTCACCGGGCTGTTGCACTGGGGACTCCCGCGTCGCCTTCTCTCTCTCTCTCCGGGGCCGGCAATCTTCCAGGGAGGCGGGGCCTACGGGCCCCGTACACGATGGCAGCTCGTCCCAGTGCGGGGTGGGCTCCCGCCTGGGTGGGACGTTTCTCCTCCGTGTGAGGGCACCGGGGCGCAGGGTAGGCTCCTGCCTGCTCCGGGGCCTCCAGAGCCAGCAGCGAGTCCTCGGTGGGAGGCGGGGTAGGTTCCCGCCCTCCTACTTCCTGTTCCTGTTGTCCCGGCGGCCCGCCCCCGGCCCGCCTGACTTCCGGGATGTCCCGGCCCGGGCTGCAGCGGTGATTTTTAAATCTCGGCAATAAGAGGGGTAGGCTCCCTCGTGATAATAAAACACTATCCCGCGGGGTGGGCACCCGCTTATAGTTACAGCAATGTCCCTGGCATGGTGGGCACCTGCCAGGAGACTCCGGACTCGGCGAAAACGGGGCAAACGCCGGGTGGGCACCGGCTAGCAGAAATAAAGCGCTCCTAGCGCAACGGCCAAAAGTGAAAGCGCTTCCAGCGCTGAAGACAAGTCCAGCGCTCCCAGGCGCTTAGAGAGGGAAAATAAAGCGCTCCCAGCACCTACAGGAGGATTCCAACAAAATCCAGCAAAGTTCTTCCCTGCATGCAGCAGGGCAGGGGTGGGGGGCAAGGCTGGACCCAGAGCCAGCTCACTGGGCCTCCAGGCAGGGAGGTAGTCCAAGTGGCGGTCCTCTGGTCCAGCGGCAGCAGCAGCAGCCCCCCTCAGGTAAGATCCTGGCAGAGAACAAATTGTAAGGGGGCATAGCCCCTTCTTATACTGTAAAACCCTTTGTTCTTGGTTCAGGGTGAGGGGGAAAACCAGTCGCAGCTGGTTGGGGAGCACCCTTGATGTGCTCAGCCCCTCACTCTATTCACTGGCAGGGCTAGGGTCGTCAGTCGCACCACAGGGGGCGGAGCCAGCATTGTGTGGGGAAAGCCCTGCCCTATTCAGGACCCAGGTGTACTCCTCCCACCCATCTAGCTGCTGATCTCCCTATTCACCACCGGGTGACTCCTCCTGACTCTGCGGAATCCCTAGCCCGTCACATGACCTCAGCCAGCCAATCACGCGACAAGGCACACATTTAACACTGCACACCGAAGTGCCCACTTCTAGAAGTGGCACTTCCACACTAGGTACATGCACGCCGCACACATCATCGCGCAGCATTCAATCACACGAGTCCGCACATACCAAACTCGGGCCTGCACACACCACGCATCAGGAACTACTAGGGACACATACATTCCCCATGCATTCCTATGGGAGGGCAGGCCTATCTCACCACATGCACTCAGAGTGTGCACGCACTTTACCCTGGGACACAGGGAAAGTGCGCAGAAACCAAAAATCACCACACCAAGTCACCAATAAAAAGCAAAAAGTTCAGGGGTGAACCTGCCAGAAGGGCCAAGTCCAACACCCCTCGACAAGGGGGGGGAAACATTTTGCTAATGAATCGAGATACATACTTAATGGAATCTAGATGACAGTTGAACAATACCACCCATTATGAGTGTCTTCTCCAAAACCAAATAAAATCAGTTAAAAAGGAATATCATCTGAAATTTAAATTGTGGCACAAGAAAGACCTTTTAGACTGGGATGAACACCATTATCGCTGTAAAGAGTATGCAAGGATGGCCACTATACATTTTCTTCCCAAACTCTGCCAGAGCATCAAGGCAAAACCTGGGAGACCAATTATCAGTTCCATTGGTTCACTCTTGGAGAACAGTTCAGGATACCTTGATTTATTATTACAACCGTACATGACTAGCCTGTCGTCATATTTCAGGGATTCTACTGATTTTCTAAAGAAAATAGATGGAATAACTTGAAAGCTGGGTATATTATGGCCATGTTTGAAGTTGTGTCACTGTACACCTCATTCAATCATAAGAATTGAATAAATGCCTTTGAGTACCTCCTGAGGGACAGATCGATTTAACACCTAGAACATACATTTATGATGATCGATATATTAAGGTTCTGTCTTACCCACTTTGTGTTCATGTTCAATAATACATTCTACTTACAACAGCAGGGCGGGGCAATGGGTATCTCCTTTGCCCCACCTGCACAAACTTGTTAATGGGCCTGCGGGAGTAGGAGGTAGCCTGGGCCAAGGATAAGGACCGCTACATGAAGAAAGTCACATTGTGGGTGCACTTTATTGACGATCTGTTCATCCTCTGGTGCGGAGTGGAATCAGAAATTCACAGCTTTGCACAGATATTGAATTCTAACATCCTAAATATCCAATATACTGCTACATACAGTAAAACACACCGTGACATTTTGGATATTGAGCTTAATGTGAAGGATGAGAAGTTAACGAAAAGCCACAGCCACAAATTCAATTCTGCTCGCAAACAGTGGTCATCCAGCTATGCTGAAATGGAGCATTCCATTTGGACAGATCTTATGGGCAAGAAGGATCTGCTCCACATCCAAGAAAGTTGAAAAGGAAGTACTAGCAATGGCGAAAGGATTTGCTCAACGTGGATATCCATCAAGCGTCTTGAGGCTTTTCAGAGAAAGGGACATTACAAAAAAGAAGGGATCATTTACTGTCCCAACAAGAGAAGGATATCACTCAGAAAGATGAGAAATTAAAGAGACTCTTCTTGAAATATATTCAGGATCAACCTAATATTAAAAAGATCTTGCGGAAAAACTGGCATATACTTGAGGATCACCTAAAATAGGCTATTGGTTCTGGTCCCCAAATAACCTCAAGAAAAACGAAATTGTTAGGTGATAACTTAACGCAAAGGTTTCTGGATCCAGGAAGTGAAAGAAATTGGTTGTCAAACAACATGAATGGTTTTATTAGGTGCAACTCTTGTAAAGCCTGCCAATATGGATCAAATCAGAAGTCATATGTAACATTTAAGGTCACAATATCATTATTCAGGATCATGCCACGTGCAACACTGAATATGTTGTTTATGTGCTGAAGTGTCATTGTAACAAACTGTGTGTGTGCAGCACGACCAATAGGCTGAGGATCAGGATTTTGTAACATGTAGGAGCTATACGAAATGGGAATAAGAGTTATCCCATGGCATGCCATTTTGAACAATAAATATCATGAGTGATCCTTGGCAGGTTTTAAATATTATGGGATTAAACATATCAAAAAGAACCCTCAGGGAGGTGACAGAGAATAGGAACTGAGAAGAGAGAAATTGAAACTCCTGGTGGCACAATGCAGAAGCGGAGCTCCATGTACATCTGTAATTGGGAGAGTACTATTATCCATGTGTACTTTGTGTATGATCTGATATGTACTTCTTGATCACCTCTTAATATCTATCCTCCTTGTATTATGTATGCAGTTTGAAATGCCCTTTAATCGCGGTTTATGAAATTGTTTTAGCCCCTAACCCCATTTGGGAATGAGTAAACACAATGCACTTTGTCATGTGGGCTGAAAGCTCATGTTTATTGAAGATTCAGTCACCCCTTCGACCTACCCCACCTTCGTTTTAACATTGATTCACAGCATACTGAGGATACAGCATCTTGCTGATAGTGATAGTGATGGTGTTAATTTGACGTGGGTACCTCCTTCAGGAGAACTTTTAGTCCTCCCTGGCTCTTGTTCTCCATGTCCTCTTCCTTCGCCCTGTTCATTCCATTCCTCATTCTTCTCCCTTTTTGATTGCTTCTTTACCAAATTCTCTTTCTTGGTTCCCCTCCATCCTGCCACATTAGTCAAGAGCTGAAGGAATCAATATGATGATGGGACGTTGAACAATCTTTCGGGAAGTACTTCACAGTGCACAGCTTCGCTGCAAACTTCACTTCACCTGTGCCATTGGAAGGGGACTCTAACCCCCAGAAGGCCCTGACTTCGTGCCTGGAGGCGCTGACGCTGCTGCTGTGCGCCGAGAGGGCGCTTAAAACAACTTGTGGCACCCGCTTCACCGCAAACTTCACTTTACCTGTGCCATTGGAAAGGGAATCCAACCCCCAGAAGGCCCTAACTTCGCACCTGGAGGCGCTGACACTGCTGCTGTGCGCCGAGGGGGCACTTAAAACAACGTGCCACAAACGTCACTTTACCTGTGCCATTGAAAAGGGACTCCAACTCCAGAAGGGACTCTAACCCCCAGAAGGCCCTGACTTCGCACCTGGAGGCGCTGACGCTGCTGCTGTGGACGGGGGGGGGGGGGGCGCTTAAAACAACTCGCCACAAACTTCACTTTACCTGTGCCATTGGAAGGGGACTCCAACCCCCAGAAGGCCCTGACTTCGCGCCTGGAGGCGCTGACGCTGCTGCTGTGCGCTGAGGGGGCGCTTAATACAACACGCGGCACCCTCTTCGCGGGACGCGTTCGGGCTCACGCCAGGCGAAGCCCAGGCCAAGGGCGGGCCCGTCTGCGCCCGTCAGCGACCGACTGAGACTGGACCGGGCCAACTCTCTTTCACCGAGACACCATCATGGGTAAGCAAAAAGACTTATGTTCTGCAGTTTCCACTAAATCTAAGGCAAAGATACCACGCAACTGTGCCTCCTTTATCTCATATTTGACTACAGCTGTGGGGGCCATAACCATTGAGATTCAGGCCGTGGAGGCTCAGCTGGGGTTGGGGTTGGGGACTGATGGAACGGTTGTCATTGCCACCGAGGATGCTCTATGTCTAGACCCCGTCCCCAGCCAAATAATAGACGTGGCTGCAAATAACATCACTAGAGACAATGACACTGCTTCTACGTCTTGCCCTAAAGGTCAATTGGAGGGCAAGGGGAGCCCGGAACTACCAAGAGACGGGGTCGTAGCCTTTGGTAAAAAAAGGAGGAAAAAATGTTTAAAAACAGGCCCCGCCATCAAGGAGCTATCAACACGGAAGGGGGGCGCTGATCACTGGCCTACAGAGGAACTGTCATCCTTTAATTCGACCAAAGTGAACGTGGACTCGGTTCTCTCACATATTGACATGCTTATTGGTTCACTCGAGGACTTATTTAAGTATGTTAAATCTGGTTTAGATCGTGTGATGGATAGGTTAATTAAAATAGAGTCCAAACTTGATGACCCCAGTGTGGGAGGGAGTCAGGTTCACAATGTAAATATCGTGGGTAACAGATCAGGTAAAGCTGAGGATGGCAGGAGCATACAAACACCCCATATTATGATCCCCGATGATGGCAGGTTACCGATTTTGATACCCTTGGGGCCCATTAATATAAATGATGCATGTAATGGCCCAACGGGCGGTACCGCTAAGGGAGTCGTGAGCACTCTCCAGCGGAACTCCAATATACAATTTTTGACAGGGTTAAATCTAATATCTTCAGGAGCACCTGTCAAGCAAGGAAGGCTGAATCTGCCACCGGAGGCTATTCCTCTAGTGGCAGTTTTAGTAGGGGTACCCCCTCTTAAAAGTAATAGCACTGAGGCAACTGAGGAACTTATTCGCAAAGTCATGTTCTGGTGCAGTAGGGCTTCAGAGGGGGGTTCAAGAGCATCTACACACATTATAATGGCCAGGCGGGTAGGTTGGGTGGCAAGCTGTCCTAAAACGGAAGATGGCGACTGCATAGTGATGAATTTTGATCGGATAGATGTGGCAGGCCGGCTCCTCCATGGGAGCTCTAATCGGGCCTGGGGAGGGATCACAGCTTTACCCCTGGGCTTTTTTTATCCCCCAGATATGGGTGATTGGGGTAGAGGCAGCAAGGGGCCACAAAGACACACAGCAGGAAAAGGGCCGTTTCGATCCATTTTTCAAACTGCGTATAATGCTTGCCAGTCCCTCAGTGTAAACACTATCGACCAAACCAGAGGCTATCTAAAAGGGACCACCATTGCAGACACCAGAATTAAAGAGAGTAGGTTTGCGACCCCAAACAGATTTGCCCTATTAAGTCAGCTGGACAATAATGACTGACCAGACCCCTGTTTGTCCTTTGAAGGGCACAACGGAGCTGGAGATAATAACATGATCTGTTTGAGCAAACCAACCCAGGGGTAAAAGAATAATCTGGGACAGTGTTCTAAAATATTAAGCTGGAACATAGCAGGACTTAAAAATAATTCAGATGACGATAGGTGGAAAGATTTCTTAAGTGAGTTTGACATGATTGGGCTACAGGAAACCTGGGAATCTGAGAATAATTTCTGGATGGATGGTTATACCACCTATTCGGAACCAGCTAAAGCATCAGTAACTGGCAGGGCAAAGGGCGGTTTATTGACCTTGATCTCTTTGAAAGTTGCAGGCAATCACTGTAAATTGGACTCAGGTTCACCGAATTGTCTGGCAGTACAGATCACTTTTACTAATGCACCATATTTGCTTCTTGTTAATTTTTATAATTCAAATCACCACAAATGAACATCTGGTTAGTCTGAATTGTTTCCTTGAATTGTATAGTGGGAAACAAACTACCTCTTATTCGGTTATTGTTTTAGGTGATTTTAATGTACATCGCTGCCAATCAAATTGTTACGTTTCGGACAGCTTAGGTCCTGTTAATCATTTAGAGATGCATTTTGAACATTCATTGCAGGGCGTTTTTTTGGAGAGCACCTTAGCGGACCATGGCCTATTCTATCCTAATATAACGCATGATGGTGATGACATCCCTACCTTTAAAGGCAGGGGAATGCACTCTACCATCGATTATATTTTTATTAGTGTAGCTCTGACCCCTCGGGTGATAGGTTACACCACCATGTGGTCTCAGTATAGTGACCATAATCCTATAAGTTTGATACTGGTGGGTGGTCTTAAGAAAACCCGAAAACCTAATAGATGTGCTTGTACCTCTAACATAAGACCTAAAGACCAGGCCCGTAGACTTAAATGGTGCTTGGTAGTGCCGGGGGATTTTCGGGCGAACCTGTTGCACACTGTTGGAAGAGAGATGAACCTCTGTCTAGATGACATCTCGAGGGATAAAGAGGTCCTTATGGTATATACCAAAATTTGCACTCAGGTGGCCTCTGATCTTAAACATCCTTTTAGGGAACATCACAATAAAGGGGAGAGGTGGTTTGATCGTAATTGTTCAGTTGACCATCAAAAGTTGCTAGTGGCCCTAAAACATAAACCACAAGATAAATGTGCCATAGCAGCTATAAGGAAAACATATACACTGGCAATAAATAAACGCAAAAACGAGATCAAACACAAGGCATGGAACGATCTATTGTGTATTGATGTTATTAAAAATAGTGCAAATTTTTGGGAAATTGTTAACAAACCCTTCTTTCAAGAATCTATGGATACTCCCCTTGACTGTAACATACAGGAGCAGGATTGGCACAACCATTTTAAATCTATATATGGAATCAAGGATCCTCAGGTACCACATTCGAAGTTGAGGCATACACTTTGATGTTCGCGGAGTTAGAAGTAGTGGAGGCCATAACCCAAATGACTAGCAACAAAGCCCCTGGACCAGATGGCGTTCCAGCCGATCTTTTTAAATCTAATATAATGCTTTGGTCTAAATTATTGGCCCATGTTTTTAATATGGCCTGTAAAATAGGTCTACCTAGATCATGGTCTGAGTTGGTCATTGTCCCGATTTTTAAAAAGGGTAATAGAGGGGACCCAAGCTGCTACAGACCAATATCGTTCATTGATTCTGCCGTAAAGGTGCTTGGAAGGGTGGTACTCAGAAAAACTCACAGCTTGGTTAACTGAATCCAATACCCTATCAGATCTGAAATACGGATTCAGGAAAGGAAGAGGCAGCACTGATCAGTGCCTTAACCTGCACCTATTAATTGGGAAGTACACCATTGCCAAGAAGGGAACACTCTACTTGGCGTTCATGGACCTTTCCTTGGCCTTTGACCGAGCGAATAGGTCCAAATTATGGGTTATACTCCTCAAGTGAGATGTGGATAGAAATATTGTTCACTTCCTTGCCGACTTGCATAGGGATCTGACCGCCACAGTGAGGTACGATCAAAGGGGGAACTGCACCCAGGGAATATGCATTGCTAATGGTGTTAGGCAGGGGTGTATTCTGGCCCCCTTACTCTTCACCCTTTATATCAATAACATGGATCAAGTCTTAGGGGAAGCCAGCAAAGATATTCCGCACATGGGGGAGCGATTGATTCCGGCACTCCTATACGCGGATGATGCTGCCCTTTTAGCAAGAACTGCAGTTGGCCTACAACGTCTTTTAAACTTTTTTGCTGCTTTTATGACATCCTTGGATTTAAGTGTCAACTTCTCAAAATCTCACACAATGATAATTGGCTCCAAGCCTAAAAGGGTTAAAACTCTCCACTGCAAGGGTAATGTGATTACCAGGGTTACCACTTTCCCTTACCTAGGTGTCTTATTCGATGATCGAGGTACGTGGATCCCGCAATTACATGCAAAGAGAAAGGTATTGGCTAGATCCACATCTGCAGTTCTAGGCTTCGCACGCAGGTTAGGGGCCAAACCAATGCAAGCTTTGCTAGAAATATATGGAGCAAAATGTACCTCCATTGCAACTTATGGTGCGGATATATGAGGTTTTAGAGAGGCAAGGGAAATTCATTTGTTGAGAACAAATTTTTAAGAAACTTGCTATCGGTGCCACAATCCACACATATATATAATCCATCAAGAGACTGGGGCAGGCTTTGTGGAGGATTTAATTGTAATAGCACCTCTTTTAAAATGGATTTCAACCTGGTTAAACCCCAAACTAGAACTAAATTGTGAAGTTATGAGAGGTTGTTTGGCTCTAGATCGAGTGAGCAGTATCCCCTGGCTGAGTCATGTCAAAAGGCTGGCAGTGAAACTGGGACGGCCAGAATTATTTAATTCACCAGACAAATTAGTAAAGGGTGATATGCAGTGGGTGAAGAAATCTTCTTTATATATGGCTTTTATGGAAAGAGAAGAAAGGGAGTTGGTAAAACCAATGGTACGTGCCCACCAATTGCTAAAAACGTCTTGTGCAATTGAACCTTATCTGAATGTGGTAACTAATTCTACCCACTGCTTTCTTCTGGTAAGATTCAGGCTGAATCAGCTACATTTTCTCCTTGCCGACCCTCCGGGATGGAGAAGGGTGGAGGACCCTGAAGTATGTTCATGTGATAATTTCTCCACCCAGGACACACTGCACTTTATTTTCTATTGTGAGCATTTTTTGCACATTTGGAAGCGTTTTATCCTCCCAATTCTAAAGGACAAAGGCTTTCTACAAGTAAAACCAGCACTTGGGTATTTACAGATGCTGCCCAATGTCTGGTAGATTTTTAGCATAGCGAGTTTCCTTACTGCAGCAGTTAGAATAAGTAGGGAAAAAGTGAGAGTGATTTTTACGATCTAGTTTACATTAATTAATTTTAACAAATTGTTTTTTTTTTAATGTCACATTTTAGATTGTTTGTCCTTGATCATTTAATGTTTATAATTAGTGTAATATATTTGCTGCTAACTAATGTTATTTCAATTTAAATTTTGTGTATATAATGCTTTTATGGTTTTAATTAACCGAATAAAGTACTTTTGACTGACTGATTAACATCTCCCTACCTATTCAAAAGCGCTTTATAACAGGCACACATCACTTTAAAGTAAACTCAAGAATGCAGCCTTAGACACTGCATAGCCATTGAACCTTTTTATAAAAATGTGTCTTAAGTCCTAAGTGCATAATTGCATGTGAAAGGGAATGTGCAATTTACATCCTATGGTTATCAATATGTAAATGGTGCATGTTATTCGATTGGTTAATCCAAACTATTCAATAACTTGCTATCTCGGTCTACCGTGCCATCAATTTGGAAAGAAGACATGGTAAGACCCATTGTAAAAAAGCCCAATGCAGATCCCAAACAGCACAATAACTACCGACCAATTTCCCTCCTACCTCTTTTTGGAAAAGTCCTGGAAGCACTGGTAAACAATCAACTATCTAAACACCTAGAGAGCAACAACCTGCTGGAACCCTCCAGTCTGGGTTCCGGGCCTTCCACAGCACCGAAACGGCACCACTGGAGATAGTCGATAACATCAGACTCTCCCTTGACGCCAGACAATCTGCCATCTTGGTCCTACTAGACCTGTTGGCGGCTTTCGACACCATCTCCCAAAGCATCTTCTTGGGCCGCCTGTAGGAGCTTGATGTTGAGGGCCCAGCGCAGAACTGGCTCAGTAGCTACCTTAAAGACCGTACATCCAGAGTCCAAATAGGAGCCTTCACCTCCAGTAGCCAACTCATTCACAAGGGTGTTCCCCAGGGTGCCATACTAAGCCCCACTCTTTTTAATTTGTATCTATCTCCCTTAGCCAAAATAATCAAAGCATACAGCTTTGATACTGTGTCGTATGCGGATGACACCCAACTACTAATCACCCTTGGGCCAGATCCCACCTCCACGAAACTTAAATTTAACCAATGTATGGCAGACATCAATGACTGGATGACAAATAATCACCTCCAACTTAACGCTGGTAAAACAGAGACCCTTCGGTAAGGCACAACAGTTATGGACCGATGACTGGTGGCCAGCCACCTTGGGCCCCTGCCCTCCACCTAAAACGGCAGCCCACAATCTTGGAGTGATAATAGACAACAAACTCTCAATGTCTGATCACATCAATCATGTAGTACGCACATTCTGTGGGCTAATGCGTAGCCTTAGGAAAATCTTTAAATGGATCCCATTGTCCTCACGCATGCCTTAAGTGCAGGGATTATTTTTAAGTCGCTAGGACTATGGCAATGCTCTGTTAGCATCCATAAATGAAACACACCTGACAAAACTCCAGGTTTTGCAGAACATAGTGGCCAGATTGATCCGCAAACTCCCTCTTCGCTCGTCCTCGGCCCCCAATCTGTAGACCCTTGACTGGCTTCACATCAGAAAGCGGATCACCGTTAAAATATGCTGCCTGATACACAAAACTCTAAACAGAAAGGGACCTCAATATCTAGCACAGAAACTAATAATATATCAACCAATAAGAAACCTTTGATCTGCCAGCAAAAAATTTCTAACCACACCAAAAGATCCGCACTGTCAAGAATGGAGGCAGATCATTTTCCAAAATCGCCCCTACGATATGGAACACGCTGCCCATGCATCTCCGTACAGAAACTGACCATAAGAAATTCCGCAGATCCCTCAAAATCCTGCTATTCTGAGTTCCACCCCCCTGGCAATTTTTCTTTTCTCTGTTCTCCCGGTTCCTGCACATGCTAGCGCTATGAGACCTATGGGTGATATATGCGCTTAACAAATGACAATAACAAGCTACCGGTATAGGGGTTGGCTGACTCCTATAGGAATTGAAGCACATGCCATTTGTCCGTAACACATTTGGGATCTAATGTTGCACCTCAGATATATGGGGAGAATGAAGTACAATAATGAGAATAATTAGATTTGGCCATTAAGGGCGATGTGCAACATACATTCTATTGAAGTTAATTGATCATTAAGGGTAATTTGAAAAATATATATTGTATTGAGGGTGTGTTTTGAACATGCAGACGTCACTTTGAAAATGCATTTGGAACAGGGCATATCATCTTTAAATACCAACTTAGACACTGTGATGGCATTAAGCTTCGGAAATTCTCTGTAAGGAGAATGTGTGCACAGTAGCCAACTCAACCAATTATGTGTTTTTATTGCTAGGGAAAGAATTGTGCAATATGTGTTCAAGAATTAAATTAAAAATGAGAAATTAATGAATGATGATTTTTTACATGAACATTGGGCGAAGATTAATGTTGTAGACACGGTGAAACCATTGAGAAACATCATTGGGGGACCTTGTTCACTGAAAATTAGGTAAAATGGAGGTCGAAATGGAATGCGTTGTGAATAAGAATGCTCTAGTGTTTCATCAGTCAGTGAAGTTATTGTAGGACTACCTAAAATGAATCATGTTCACCATAACGGTAACATAGGCCCAGTGGAAGGCATTTAGCCAAAACGTGTCGGCCGCAAAACTTTTCTTTTTTGTACTTTAAACTTTATTTGATGAAGCTTGCTGAGAGCATATAATAAAATATCCTGTTTTTTCCACCATCAACTGCCACAATTGAGTTCGTACTTTGTGCAGCCGCAACACGAGTTCGAACATGGAACTGTTGGCAGCCATCTTGTGACTCGGTAACCGAGTCACAAGAAAAAGGGTGAAACAAAGATAAATAATTTGCGGGGTCCCCCGCAGCCCCGGGGACCGCCACCTCCCCGGGGCTAATTTAAATGTATGCGGGGATACTGCCAATACTACTCCACAGGAAATTGTGTTTTTTGCTTTTGCAACTATTTTTCTAAGTACTTTTGCCGCACTATACATTTTTGCATCATACTGTACTGCAACAATCCATTACGGCAACATCTCAGATTTAGTCTATGTTAAATTGTGTTGGTCTAAGTCCAACAATGCTTAATATTGCAGCATAAAGTCCTAACAGGCTCGACAAGGGGACGGCCGAACAACGTATTGTGACGAGGTCAGGGGGAGCCACGGGCCACACCATAGGTGGTCACCGCTTTCTTCTCTCTCCCAACAGCCCCACGGGAACCTGTCTCCCACGCCGAGGTGGAAAACAGAGTCGGAAGAACAAAAAGGTGACTGCTTCTTTAATTGGGCGGAGCTCGGAGATCCCGGACCCGGCCCCCTGCGTGACGTGGACAGCCCGGAAACAGAAATAGCGAGACTGGAGAAAGAGAAGGTGTGTTTTACACCTGGTGAGGAGAAGCGTGGAGTGGAGCGAAGCGAACAGGAGAGCGGAGCAAGCGGAGCGGAACAGGCGAGGAGAGAGAGAGCAGGAGAGCAGGAGATCGGAGGAAGAGGAGCCGGCCGACCGAGTGGAAGAGTCGGAGGAGAGCCGGAGAACGAAGGAGATCAGGCGCGAGGAGGAAGCGGAGGAAGAGACGGGAACATCGCGGACGTCCAGAGGGCTGAGCCAGGAGGCCACCGTACCGGCGAATCCCCGTGCCACACTTCAAGGGAAGTGTGGCTACAACAGGTACGGGGCCGCATCAAAGCCTGGGTGGGTGGAAAGGGTTTGAAACCTCCTTGATCCCTACGTATACTGCTGACCTTGGGCGCCCTAACCCTGAGCACTGTTTTTTTCACTCACTATCTGGGTCGTTATAAGGAGAGCACTGCGTGATCCCCCACACCCTTCCCTATAAAAGAGCGTATCGTCCCTGAACCTGACGTCCCCCCATATCTTCTTTTCTTTCCTCCCTGGGTGACCCACCCCTCCGGAGACGTACCAACAAGCTGGAGAAGAGTCGTCACACGAGGGAGAGGAGAGGCCGTGCCAGTCCAGAGCCAAGCGTCCCAGATCTTCCCCTGCCTTGCTATAGGAGCACCCGCCTGCACAAACGCTCTGTAAAGACAATAAAAACCCTTATAAGCACATCACCAGTGCCTGTGTCTCCTTGCGACCCGCTACACGAATCAAAAGGATAGTTGGTGTAATGGATTGATGCAGTACAGTATGACACATAGATCTTAATGAACTGACTCTATAAGGACTCATTACTCTGCCGACAATAGACTTGCATATACGCCCCACTCCATACACAGCGCATAAGCACAATTTAGAGTGCGGAAAAAGTACTTAGAAAAATTGTTGCAGAAGCAAAAAACACAATTTCCTGTGGAGTAGTATTGGCAGTATTCCCTGGGTGTACCGATATTGGTCTTATATTTGGCAAAGGTCCTGAGCCACCGAAACGCGCGTCGGCCAATGCTGTTCAGATCCTGCTGAACGTGGAGATTAAAACAACTTTCTGTCTCCCACTCTCCATATATATGCATTTATGAATGTGGTATGAGTGTATTTGACGAGGAATGCATGTGAGGTAGTGTGTATGAATGTTCTATTCTTGTTTCTTTACCCGGGGGTTTATGATGTCAAGATGTTTACACCTGAAGAGGTCATGTCATTATTATGCAACACTGTGTGTAGATGTTTATAATATTGATTTTATATGTAAAAATATGTAAAAGAAAGTACAAAAATATTTTTGATAAAACAATAAATAATAATAAATAATGTGAATATGTATAAATATGATTATGTTTTTGGATTTTGTTGTTTTTTAGTTCTATTTCAGCACATGTTGAATTCATTTTCAATCAGATAAAAGAAATATAGGTCACGAGGGAGTGTTCTCAGATTGTATTGTTGTTTTCCCCTCTTCTCCCTGACCTCAAAACTTTCGCCTAGAGGGGGTCCCTATATCTTGTGTCGAAACCATAGACACACCAATACCAGTTACTACATACACACTCACTGATTCCTAGGTCTACACACACATCCACTCATTCAACCTTACGGTCACTCGTACATGCAGTCACTCATCAATACAGCACTCTCAAATGCACTCATACACCTATAGAGACACAGACACACACACCGCCACTCATCCAGAGTTACTCACACACCTAGTCAGTCATGCAAAGAATCAATCACACTTCTATTTACTCACCTATACAGTTATACACACACCACCTCACTTATTCATACAGATACTAACGCATACTTACTATCTTATACAATCACTGATACAAGTACACACTCATCCATACAGCCACTCTCACAATCACTGACTCTCACATATAGTCCTGTATATACTCCAACTCTCACATACACTGCCTTTTAGATATGTAGTTACTTGGACATGTACCACCGAGATGTCCATTCACTCACCAACGCACCCATACACACACCTACCCACCCATACAGCTGTTACCACATGCACTCTTGAACCCATACACCCAGTGAATCAACCACTCATACATCTATGCACAGAGTCACACACCTCCCACCCACCCCCACACACAGGCCCCCATACAAATACTCAGGCAACCAATCAATGACCCATATAGACACTCATGTAGCTACTCACTAACCCATGCAGCAGCTTACACAACAACAGACAGACTGATACAGACATTCACACAGTTTAGTCACTAACCCATGCATTCAGTAAGACACATTTAATCACTCACGTATCCAGACAGTCACGCATCTACTAAATCTTCCATCCAGAATACTATTAAGAAAGGCGGTTGCCGAAATGTGTCTTGTCGTGTTCGTTTTCATTTCCCAATAAAATCAGGGATTGGAACTGTTCCCGTGAGTGCTGGGAAGTATTTTACCCCGAGCTTGAATTTATGCGCGGTGTCTGTCACCGCGCTGTGCAGCACCCGACCTAGAGTGAAGGGAGGAAGACGGAAGCGGGAGTGTGAGATTATATATATATATATATATATTTGTTTTTTTTTTAAGTATTTCTCCTCCACAAACAAAAATCAGCCACTCCAATGAAGCTAAAAATGTTGTCAATGTTCTTTTATTGGCAATAAAAGAACATTGACAGAATTTTGAGCTTCGTTGCTGTGGCTGATTTTTCTTTTCTTTGTGGAGGAGAAATACCTTGGAATATTTGGCGGTGGCGACCGCCCTACCAGCCTCCGACAGGCGAGGCAACTTCATTACGCGACTTTGTCTGTGCTATAGATATACATATAAATATAGATACACATAATATATATTAAAGGGTCCCTTCGACCCCCCAAGAGGGACCCCAGAAGAACCATTCCCCTATGCCCCCGAGCGTAAACAAAAAATGAAATCATGAGGAGGAGCCTAGCGCGCAACCAAGATGGCCGCGTAGGTGCGAGGCTCCCGAGGACCTCCGCAACCTCCTACGATTATCCTGAAATTATCCTGTCCTGGATGAGGGGACTATGTTGGTGAACCCGAGCTGAGGTGGCACCCGTTTTCCGCTTCCGAATCGGACCTCGAACACCGGAGTGAGCACCGATTGAGGTTTGCGGCCTTCCTCTCGCCGGACCCCGGATTTGCGCTGTGGGGTGATCCAGTGACAAAGTGAACAACAGCGGCGGGCAGGGCCTGGCGACTCGCGTACCCCGCACTTTCGCTTTCGCTTTCGCACCACCTTGTCGTTTCTGCGAGGTTGGGTCGCGGAGCCATTGCTGTTGGTGTGGTGTGGCCTTGCTGGGAGATTCTGCCTGCCTGCCGGCTGTGATCCACCCCGCTGCTCTGAGGGGGCCCCCCCGGAGCTCGTGGCCCTGCTTTCCTGCCCTACACGACGTGGCTGGTGCGACTGGGAGACTGGTGGCCATGGCCACGAAACAAGATGGAGACCGGGCAAAGACCAAATCGACCCGGCGTGGCGCCGTCCATCAGGCCAACAGTATGGACCGCTATACCCTCCAGAAGGGATCTCCCGATGGACCGCGCAAGTCCCCTGAGAGCCCTCCTGATGCCCCAGACCTGCCCGCAGATCTGACTCTGCGAGATGTCATGGGCGCCATTGCCGAGATGAAGGCCTCGGTGGGCCAGCGGTTTGATACACTGGCGCAGAAGATTGACTCGGTCCTTGTGGATGTTGGCCTGGTGAGGGCCGATCTTTCCAAAACCAACGATCGAGTAGATTCTTTGGCCCACACCGCATCGGGCCTAACGACAGATGTGGCGGCCTTGCAAACAGAGGTGCGCCGGCTTAGTCAGGCGAGTGCGCTTATGGATCGACGCCTGGAGGACTCCGAGAGTCGGGCACGGAGGAACAACGTCCGCATTATTGGGGTGCCCGAGGGACGGGAGGAGGCGGCGGCGGATCTCTTTGTGGAGGACCTGATTGCTACCCATCTCCAGCCACGGGGCTGAGCAAATTCTTCGCTGTGGAGAGGGCCCACAGGGTTCCCGGGGGAAGGCCGAGGGTCGGAGCCCCTCCGAGACCTCTCATCGCCCGGATTTTCAATTTTCGGGATAGAGACGCTATCCTGCAAGCCTCCAGACTGCATGGACCGGTCAAGCTTGACAATATGGAGGTTAATTTTTATCCTGATTTCACCCCAGCGGTCCAGAAGCAAAGACTGAGCTTCCTAGGCGTCAAACGCCGTCTTCGGGACCTAAACCTCAAATACGCCATGCTTTTCCCGGCCAAGCTGCGTGTGGAGGTGGATGGTCGCACTCACTTCTTTGATCGTCCCGAAGCGGCCGGGGACTGGCTGGATACTCTGCCCGGGGATCGTGATCGGGGGGGCGGGGGGGGTGTTGCGGCGGGGGGAGACGGCACGCTGGATCGGGACTGAGGATCTAATATTGGGCCTCACTCTGGACGAAAATGTTGCCACTTTTGATTCTGCGTCAGTTTTTGTAAGATCCCCTCCTATGGAGGTTGTGTTGGGTCTATTGGGGGTTCTCCCTCCTCCTCTAGGGGGTTTAGTTAGTCTAACTATATATGGGGCGACAGGCACACTGCACGTTGGGGGGGCTGTTTGGGCTCATGCAGGGGTGCAGGGAGGGGGGAGTTCTGTTGGGGTGGGTGGGTAGGGATGGGGTGTTGTTCGTTTTTATCACAAGGCAAACGTATTTTTGTGTTAGTTCTAAAGTGCTCTCCGGGGGACGAATGATGGCTTCTGTACATGATGGGGGGTAGGGAACTAACTTTGTTGTCTTGGAATGTGAATGGACTGGGGGACAGGATCAAACGGGGTGTGGTCCTGCAGTTTTTGAAGCGAATCTCGCCCGATGTAGTCTTTCTGCAGGAGACACACCTTATTGGCAACTCCTTCTGCGCCATGAATCGGCGTGGTTATCGCCTAGTGGCTCACTCGGGCTTCACGTCCGGCTCAAGGGGTGTGGGCATCATGGTGAAGAACTCGCTCCCGTTGGAGCTTGATGAGGTGCTCCACGATGACAGGGGACGCTACACGGTCTTGGTGGGAAGATTGAAGGGCAAAGTGGTTGTCTTTGTGTCAGTATACATCCCACCGGGGCTGCAGTCGACCACCTTTGCGGACCTTGGGCGCCTTCTCCTTGGCCTTCCGGGGGGGCTTTTAGTTGTGGGGGGGGATTTTAATGCGGTGGTATCTGGGTCTGTGGATCGTCACCCCCCTAGGGACCTCCCCCGGGCACAGGCGTGGCTACCCGGCCTCTTGGATACATTTGGATTAGTGGACTGCTGGCGTTTAAAACACCCCACGCAGCTGCAGTACACTTTCCACTCGGGAGCCCATGGTAGTCTCTCACGACTAGACTATGTCCTTGTCCCGGCGGCCTATGTTGGGAGGGTGGGAGAGGTGCGCCACTTGCCACGGGGTATTTCGGACCACTCCCCGCTCCTACTGCACTTTGATGTCTTTCCGAGGGGTGAGGGTAGGGTGGTCCCAATCAATCCTTGGTACCTGCGCGACCCCACCATTCGCGCTGAATTGATTAAATCCCTTCAGCGATATTTTGATGAGAATGTGGGGTCTGTGCCTTCGGCTGTACCGCTATGGGAGGCCTTCAAGACAGTACTCCGAGGGGAGGCCCTATCCCTTATTTCCCACGCCCGGAGGCGCGAGCGGGAGGAGGTGACCCGGATGGAGGCTGAAATAGCCGAGTTGGAGGGTAATTTAGAAGGTGGGGTGACGGATGCCGCATTGTATGTCCTCCAACTCAAGCAAGCGGCCTATAGGGCCCTCGTCACGGAGGCGGCCAGGGGCCTCAGTAGAGAGCAACAGGGGCGACTGTATGATGTGGGTGATAAGGCTGGTAAACTTATAGCGTGGTTGGACAAAAAAGAGAGAGCGAATCGTGTGGTCCCGCTGATTGAGAAAACGGATGGTGTGTGTGTAACTGAGCCAGAAGAAATTGTCTCCTGCTTCGCGGATTATTTCCGTGGGGTGTATTCCCCGGTGTCTCCCTGCTCGGAAGAGGATTCCCGTGCCCTGCTCAGTGATATCGCGCTGCCGTCCCTCTCCGGGGATGACAGGGTGTCGTTGGACGCCGCTCCCACCTCCGACGAGATCGCCCTCGCCATACGCTCGGTCGCTTCCGGCAAGGCCATGGGTCCGAATGGTCTCCCTATCGAGTTGTACAAGTTGCGACCGGATACGCTGGCACCCCACCTCCTGGCTATGTTCCTGGCGGCACACTCGGTGGGCTCCCTCCCGCTGGACCAACGTCTGGCTACAATCGTGGTCATCCACAAGGAAGGGAGACCTCGGGACCGGGTTACATCCTATCGACCCATTTCGCTACTGAATGCGGAGCCCAAGATTCTTGCCAAGGTACTGGCCAATCGGCTGGTCGGTGTGGTGGGCGATTTGGTTCATCAGGACCAATCGGGCTTTATTCCCCATCGCAACACAGCCCTTAATCTGCGGCGTTTGCACGGTGTGCTCGCACGTGCCCCGTTCATACGGGAGCCGGCCATTTTGGCGTCCTTAGACGCCACCATGGCGTTTGACACGCTTGAGTGGCCATATATCTGGGCGATGCTTGCGAAGTTTGGATTCGGCCCAGGGTTCATCAATTGGGTCAAATTGCTGTATTCGGGCCCATTGGCGCAGGTGGTGGTGAACGGAAGAGTGTCAGCTCCGTTCGAGCTGGGCCGGGGCACACGGCAGGGCTGCCCCTTATCGCCGCTCCTCTTTGCACTTGCCTTGGAGCCCCTGGCGGAGTGGCTGCAGTGGGAGCCTTCCATCCGTGGTCTCCGCTGGACCCCTGAGTATGAGGACCGCGTATCCCTATACGCTGATGACATCCTCTTGTACCTAGCTTCCCCACGTAAATCACTTATAGTACTGGTTGATGTTTTGCATTCATTCGGTCGTAACTCCGGTCTGGTCATCAACTGGGCTAAATCATGTGTGTATGTTCTCTTTGGGGAGGCTCCTATCCTCCCGCGGGGCTGTCCGATCCAGGTCGCCCCGCAGGGATTTAGGTACCTGGGTGTCTTCATTACTCTGGACCCGGAGGCTCGGTATGATCGGAACTTGCTTCCCCCCCTCCAGCATCTGAAAGAGGATGTCGCGCGCTGGCGGCGTTTGCCGCTTTCGCCGCTCGGCCGGGCGGCATTGTTTAAAATGATGTCGCTGCCGCGTTTCCTGGACGCGTTGCAGAACACTATGGACCTCGTCCCGGCGCGCTACTTCCGCGAAGTGGAGAGTTTGCAGCGCCGCCTGCTCTGGGACGGGAGGCCACGTATTGCCCTGGCGAAGCTGACGCTCCCATGGTATGATGGGGGGATTGCCCTTCCAGATATCAAACGGTACTATTGGGCCTCCCAGCAAGCCGCGATTAATCAGGGCCTATATGGGCCCGCCTTAAACCCGGCATTTGAAATGGATAGGATGCTCCTCCCAGGTGGTGACCATAATCGAGCGCTCTATTCTAGCGCGCCTGATGCTCGCCTAACGGGCCCCACGCGTGTCATGGTGCGCGTGTGGCACGCGGCCAATGCAGCTATAGGATGGAAGGACCGTCTGACCCGGGCGTCACCACTATATGCGTCTGAGCGGTTGGGCTCCTTGTGGACCTCGAAGGGCTTTGAGCAGTGGGACTTAATAGGCATTAGCAAAGTGGGGGATCTCTGGACGAGGGGAGGATTTAAAACGTTTGAGATGCTGCAGACGGAATTTCAGTTGCAGGGCAGCGAGTACTTTCGGTATTTGCAGGTCCGGCATGCGCTGGGCTCCGTCTTTTCGGACGTTGCCTCCATCCCGGAGTGTTCCCCCCTGGAGGATAGAGTGCTGGACGGACACGTCCCTGACAGCACGATCTCACTGATCTACAAAAAACTGATCAACGACCGCTCAGACTTGTTGATTGCCCTTCGTGAGGCTTGGGTGGCCGATGGGTTGGAGCTGGACGACGAGGACTGGATCTCCGCGGTGGCCTCCCCGAAAGAGGTGGCCATACCGGCTCGCCTTCGCTTCGTCCAGCTCAAGATACTCCACAGGGTCTACATGACGGGGCCAAAGCTCCTGCGTATGGGCTACGCTGAGGACGGTTTGTGTAAGCGTGGGTGTGGTGCGCTGGGAACTTTTCTGCATATCTTGTGGGAGTGCCCGGAGGTGGCGGGGTTCTGGCGTGGTGTGCATGAGGTGCTGCGAGTGGTCACGCATGTGGCGCTGTTGCCCGAAGCGAGGAGATGCCTGTTGAATGTGTGGGAGCCTACCGATTACTCGGTGCCGCAGACGTGGTGGGCGACTCTGGGGTATATGGTTGCCAAGCGTGATATTGCCCAGCTGTGGGGATCCCAGAGGCCCCCGACTGTCTCGGCCTGGAAGGAACATATGGATTGGTGCATGTTTCGGGAAAAGGTGGTGTATGTGGCGAGAGGTAAGCCTGCGACATGGGTGAAAGTGTGGGGCCCCTGGTACGCCTACCGCGGGGGAATCTGTGCTCCACCGTTATTGCCCGATCCGTCGCCGGCCCCGTCCCCTTAGCCAACTCATCCCCCCAGTACCTGGGCATTAGGTGTACCCAGCCCTAGTTCTGATCTCTCCCCCCTCGTGAGATTCCTATGGATGGCTAGGATCCCCCCTCCAGGGGAGCACGTGTTGCTATTTCCGATTGAGGATTGCCTTGTGGGTTTGTTTGTATTTGTTGTTCTTTAAGTTTAAAATGGAACCGTATAGTGGGGTCTGGACAGTGTGGCTCGCAACGATGTTACCTCCTGTGCATGCTCGGCCGCAGCACCATGTGTTTTATAAATGTATATCGTATGCTCCTTTCACTGCTAGCGGCCGGCCGGAAGGTTGTAGGCCCATATTTGTATATTTTTGAGTCTTGTAATAAACGGTTTAAAAAAATTAAAAAAAAAGAAAAAAAAAAAATGAAATCATAAACGATTACTGCAATCCTGTGGGACTTCTGTGGAATTGAAAACCTAAAACAGCAAAATGGTGCTGGGGTGGCTTTGTTTTATTAATTGGAGGGGGCGCGCGGCCACATGGCCTCCCTCCCCCAGCTGTTACATGCCCTCGAGAGCCCACCCCTGGGAACAAAATTAATATATATGGGGAGGGGGCCATGTGGCCCCCTACCCAAGCCATCAGAGGCCCTGGGAAGACCATCCCTTGGGGTGAATTTGCTCTAAATGGGGAGGGGGGCCATGTGGCTATCCTCATGACAGGCCCCGGGGAGCTCACCACCAGGGATACATTTATCAGAATTGGATTATCCGGCTCTGCTTGCTGAGGTTCTAAAGACCCCGGAGAGCCAACACAGGGTCCAAAATTTCCCAAAATGGGGAGGGGGCCCTGCTCCAATAGAAACAGTCCGGAACAAACTGCCAAACCAGGTCTTCTCTGAACCAGAACACAACTAACCCAAGACCTGTTTTGCCCCAGTTATGGGCTCATCAGTCGGGTACAGCTTGGTTCCAGTGACACAGTGTGTATGCGATCCACGTCTGGGCATACCCGTCCCACTGACGGCAATAAAATAAGCATACAAATAAGTGATGATTGGAATGTTTGAAATCTAAGCCACTGGCAATCACTTGGCCCACATCCTAATCCATCGTTATTCTGCACACCATGCCACCTCAGTTTGGATCCAGCTATATGCAAATCAGTCTTGACCCTGCTCCAGTAGAAACAGTCCATCCTGTATTGCCAATCCAGGTACTCCCTGAACCGGAACACAAGCAATCCAGGACCGGTTTTTCTCTAGTTATGGGCTCATCAGCTAGGTACAGCTTGTTTCCAGTGACAGTGTGCACAGGACCCACGTCTGGGTATACCCATCCCACTTAGGGCAACACAATAAATATAGAAAACAGTGATGGATGGAATGCTTGAATTAATCTCAGGCAATGGTTATCAACTTTGTTTATAGGCTTCGTCGTGCTAGGATGGGAGGGTTTTTCTTTGCAGTCCTCACCAGCACTGAATAGATCCCGCTTCCTTTTTTCCTGCATGCCACTCATCACAAATCTTCTTTTAGGAAAGTGTTAAAAACTTACCTGTGTTCTACGCACTGATTTGCAAGTTTTGCTTCTGTGACAGGGACATTCCTTGGAGTAGCTGTGCACTGTAGAAATTCACTAATTTGTTCCTTCATTATGGTAATGGGGCATTCGTCAAGGCCAACCTGATTTTCACTTTCTGTGTATATATACTGAACTTTCTTGACCTATGTACCATGATAGAATTTCAGTCCAAACTTTCTGGTTAAAAGTCTATGTTGCTAAATAAATTTCGGGGAGCTTAAGTATGGTTGGAGGAATTTGGTTGTGAGAGAATTCTGTTTCAGAGATGGGTCCTCTATTTTCTTAGGATATTTAGACAGACTTTGAGATCCAGAATGCTTTTGAGGTGACACTTTCTGGTGTCACCACAGAAGTCCAAAGAGGGTCAAAGACTGTCATGAGCGCTCAAAAAATAAGCTGTTTTATTATTAAGTGGCTCTTACTGTTATTGCAAACTATATTTAGAGAAATTTGTCCATCATGAAATCCTGCCTAGCTATACCACCTACATCCAGTAATACGCCAAGAACCTTTCTGCTAGTTAACAGCCGCAGCCACCAGTTAATTGCCTCAATTATAGAGGCAGCGCTTTGGTGATGGTAGATGTGGCACATGGTGATGTAAGGAGGTGATGGACAGCTCAGCAAAGACTTCCAGGCTCTTCACACTGCTGTGCAAGCATGTGGGAGAGTCCCAGTACTTCCTCAGGGCCTGGGGGTTCCAAAGCACCATAGTATTCCTAAGCATTACCTTCCTGTTGGGGACACACCCCGCTCAGATATGATTACCAGGGATTCTCTCAGCTGTACCAGGCATGGGTGAGCAATCAACAGCATTTCACACGACCAGGAATCCTAGAGATTACCATGTTGCCTTACATTGGAAAAATAGAAATCCGTTGTGATTCCCTGAGCATGGAGTGGTGGAGACTGAAGGATACCAGCAGTACTATGATGGTGGGCCTTATAGTCGCCCCATCAACATCTCTCCACCCATGTGCACTAGGGTAAATGTGTGGTGATTAGTGCCACCTAGTTATCACTGGTCGGTGTTTGCCAAACCTCTGGCAGGGTGGCGTCACCTCATTTCCAATTAACACTGCCTTGTAAATGGTGCCTGCTTGACAGATTTCTGTCCTTAAGGAGCAGAAGTCTGCTGCCTCCCTCTGACAAGGTTAATATCTGACCTTTGTTTCAGGATATGTTATCTGGCATTGTAATACAATATCAAGCACAGAAGGGGGTTTGCATGTGCCAATTTGACAGTCACTTCCCAGGATTCTGTCCCTCAACTCTCTGTTACGTCTTGTTTTTGGCAGTCTTGTGAATGTCTTGTCCTCATACAATACTTAGGTTGTAGTGAAGCATCAACTTTCCCCACATGTGTAATCGTATGTATTTATTCCCTCTGTTTCAGAATGAGGACTGCATCGTGGCTGCCTTAGCTTGTCGCAAGATCCTTCTAAAGCTTTCCAAGATGGAGGAGCATGCAGAAACATCCAATGAAATGCTGGCCTTGGCAGATCATTTCGGGCAGCGGGCAGTCGGTCAGAGTGGAGTGCTTTTGGTATCACTATTCCTTTTAATGTATGAGATGGTATAGCCTCTAATGCCAGTGGGTCATGGATACTTATTTGTAATGAGGACTGGGGATGTAATGTGGCTCGATGTTTACTCTGTAGTGGCCCTGAAGCGACGGAGCAGACTGTGTTCACTGATGTCAGTTCCTTTCTTTCCCAGCCTTCTGATGAGGATCCTGAGCACTTCACTTCTCTTCATAGTTTTTTGACAACATCCAAAAACGTTTCCCACAGTGTGCTAGGGAACAAAGGACTATCACCTTGATATCTAGGTCTGGCAGGAAGAGCATTATGCACTCTTGGCTCTGCAAGACTATTTGATCTGAGCTCTTTGTACAGACCCTCGACCTGACAGAAACTGCCTTTGTATTTATTCTAAAATAAGAAATGTGAGGGGTGTGGCCAAGTTGGCGACCTGAGCAGTCGCAGGACTCAGAGGCTCCCCATTGCGGGTCCCCTTATCCAGCCAAACGCTTTTGAAATCCCCCCGTTGTGCCCCGCAGACAGCGAGACAACGAACAGAAATGCAGCGACATCCCCGAGAGTGAATACCGGCAAGGGGCGCTCCCGTACGACACGCTTTACGGTCCGGAAGTCAGCAGGTGGAAATGGCGCCCAGGCTGAGAGTCCCGTAGAGTGGTGGACCAGGGGAGAAGGACTCGACCCTTAGTTGGCGGGGGCGCTAACGGTACAGACGGTGGCAACCAGAGGCGGTGCACAGGCAGAGGTGTGTGAGTACCTACGGAGCAAGAGGCGGTTCCGAAGCAGTTGGGAGTGACGCAGGGGGAGACAGCGAGCCTCGCTTGGGCAGCGGTGAGTAATTGAGGGCGCGGCCTGCGGGCCTAGTTTGGCGCGCATCCAACACACGAAGCAAGAAGCGGGGAGGAAGCTGCGCTGAGGGCCCCCACCCGTGTGGCCCAGGAGAGGCGATCGGCTTCGGGTGGTCCCGCTGACACCAGCAAACCATCACCGCATCAGCCCCCAGGCCACGTGGGCGGTGAACACCAAGGCCGCAAATTGCGAGGTGTGAGTACCTGCGGAGCAAGAGGCGGTTCCGAAGCAGTTGGGAGTGGCGCAGGGGGAGACAGCGAGCCTTGGCAGTGGCGAGAATTCGAGGGCGCGGCCTGTGGGCCTAGTTTGGCGCGCATCCAACATCTGAGGCAAGAAGCGGGGAGGAAGTTGCGCTGAGGGCCCCCACCCGCATGGCCCAGGCGGAGAGGCGATCAGCATCGGGGGGGGGGCCAGCTGCCATCGGCAACTAATCACCACATCAGCCGCCAGTCCCCAAGCCGCGTGGGCGGTGCACACCGAGGCCGCAAATCACCAGGATCACTTGGCGGCACTGGCAGCCCGTGAGCCTCTCCCCTACATACAGCCACAGCCTGGGTGCTAACAAGCCCGGTCGCGGCGCTGTGAGGCCCAGGTGAGCACACAAGACCAACGGGCACGCACGGGATATTGCTTACACATCCGGCCAGACTGCAACAGGAAAGGCGCCAGGACAGTGCAGGGAGGGGGCTGCAAAGCCCGTGCAAGCGGCTGCCCTCCTTCTCAACGGAGGCAGCGGTGGAACCCTAAGAGCCACTAAGGACAGTGTGACGAACACTGGAAGCAGGGCCATAGCCGACGCACGATTACGGACCCTGGCGGCAAGGGTGAGATAGGCCCCGGGGCTTGCCGCCTGGTTGTCTCCACGGCCCAGAGGCGAGGCCTGCTAGTAACACAAGGAGGGAACACACGAGGATAGGTCGCACAGCCAGCACATCACGAAACTCCTGAGTCATAAGAAGTGCCGGGACACGAAACACAGCAGCGGGAGATCTCAGAGAACCCCCAGAAGCAGCTAAGCGCCCAACACGAACTGGAAGGGAGGAAGAATCCCATAGAAACATATTGCAGCGGGTCAAGCATCCGTTGGCCTTTAAGCACGTTCAGAAGTGTCCCCCTGCAACGCACGTGCTGACCAGAGCAGAGACACACAACCTGGGGACGGAGGTCCTCACAATGTCCACAGTGAGAAAGAAAGGGGAGAGATCGGTAAAAGAGATGCTTACCAAAGGCTCCACGACGGGGGGAAAAGGAGGTCGGGCCTCCCCAGCCCCTACATCTCAAGCAGACCGAGATGATGGGGAGGTGCCAATCACCCGGGCATTTCTCGAAACGCTCTTTAACACTCTAAGGGAGGATTTTCAAACGCTCAAAGACGAAGTGGCGAGTGAGGTGAAGGAGATACGCCATGATGTTGACGAGCTTGGAGAGCAGGTAGCCGCCATAGAAGAAGCTGAACAAACCAAAAGCGAGGAGATAGAACACCTACAGGAGGAACTCATACGCCTTAAAGACCAGCAGGTGGACTTGCAAGCTCACGCAGAGGACCTCGAAAATCGGTCAAGGCGAAATAACATCCGCGTTCGGGGGGTTCCACCGAAAGAAGAGGGGACAGATGTCGCCCGATACTTATAAGGCATGTCCCGAGAGATCCTGGGGGAAGCCTCAGACTTTGACATTCGCACACCGGGTGGGCATAGCAAGATGGGCGCCAGCCCCTCCACCGGACATTCTAGCCTTCCTATCCGACTTTCCACTCAAGGAGCGTATTCTATGCGAAGCACGGTTGAAGCAGCCCCTCCAATATCAAGGCCACCCCATAGCACTCTTTCAAGACCTGGCCTCCATTACCTTGCAGAAGAGGAAAGCATTCAGGGAGGTGACAACATTTTTGAAAGACAAGGGAGTGCCATATGCATGGGGTCACCCCTTCCACTTGATCTTCAAATGGAACGGTAAACTGCATCAAATGCGCTCGCTCCAGGACGCACAGGCGCTCCTCGGCCTAGAACAACAAAGCGCAGACGTGTCACCCAGCCACACACAGCGGTCTTCAGGGGGAGGATGGCAGAGAGTGGGCCTCAGGCATACGGCTCAGGTGGAATCACGACCGCATCTCGCCACCATGACGCAAGAAAGGACAGCAGCCCTAGAAGTGGTGTCATGAGATACCACATCGCCGGATTGTCTTTAATGGGCATGGGGGACACAAATGCTTTGAATTAACGCTGACTGGGGGGGTCGGGTCGCCTGGTTCACACGTTCACCCTACTTTTCACTTCCACATGTCTGCGGTTGTGGCTGCCGGGCATTGAACTATGGTAAAACATTTGGGGTTGTTTAGTTGGGGTTAGGGTGGGGGCGGGGGGTTATCGGGGGGCTAGGGTGGAGGGGGGAACACACATGTTGTTGAGGCTCGGGTGCCGGGGGGATCCGGTGTGCTGAGGGGGAAGGGGCATGGACGAGGGCCTGAATCAACGACACGGGGCTACAGGCACTCCAACAGAAAGGGAAGTTCTCCAAAGTCACAGCAGACATCACGCACTATGTCACGACCGACCATTCAGGTACTCACACTTAATGTGAAAGGGTTAAATAATCCTGTTAAAAGTCGAGCTATTTTGTCTTATCTTGAGAATTCCTGGGCGTCGGTGTACCTTTTACAAGAAACCCACCTGCTCTCCAGAGATTGGGTACAGAATGAGGTCCCGCGCTTTCCTCCAACAACTTTACTCTTCTACAACGGATAAGAAGGCGGGGGTAGCCATACTGTTTGCCAGACACTTCCAGGGTAAGGTGGGAGATAAAGTGGAGGTAATTAAGGACCGGCTACTGGCATACAGGATTTGGGTGGGTGGGATTCCCATGGTGGTGGGGTCCGTATATGCCCCCAATTCAAGTCAAGAGAACTTCCTCAAGGGAGCCATATCAGAGATTCTTAGCACCCAAGAAAGACAGATACTAGTAGGGGTGACCTCAGTCTGGTCATGGACCCAGAAAAAGACAGCTCGGGTCAACGCTATAGACAAACGGGGGCCCTATCGACAGACAGGAGGTATTGGCTGGGACACAGGGGGTTGGTAGACATTTGGAGGGAGGCCCACCCCCAGAGCACACAGTTCTCCTTTTATTCCCATGCACATCGCACGTATGCCAGACTGGACCACTTTATTGGGTCATCAGAGTTAAACGCACTAGTAATCTCAGTGGAAATTACCCCAGTGGCACTTTCTGACCACGTCGCGGTGATGGTGACACTCGACGTTCCCCCGACTCACAGACCGAAGGGGAGGTGGAGACTACGGGAGAATCCGCTTAAACGCGAAGGAGTATCCAAGCAGATACAAAAGTGCATCACTGACTATCTGGAGACAAGTGACAGCCCAGATACACCTCTGGCAGCAATATGGGGGGCCCTCAAGGCGGTGGTGAGGCGCAAACTAATAGATATCTCCACTGCGGAGGCCCGAGAGCGGAAAGAGAAGAGAGACTCACTCACAGCAAAAGTGGTGGAACTAGAGAGAGTACACAGTCGAACGGGTGCCACTCGGGTATGTCGCCAACTGAAGGCGGCCAGAGCGCAATTGGCAAGCTTGGACCTCGACCAAGCAGAATACGCGGCCCTGCGGCTCAAACATACCTATTACATAGGGGGAGATAAAACAGGACGTCTCCTGGCGAGTAAACTTCGAGCCCGCACTCAGCGCTCTAAAATCGCAGCACTTCAGACTACCACGGGAGAGAAGGTGGAGCACGATACCCAGATAGCGGAAGCCCTCCAGGATTTCTATGCCTCGTCATACAGTAAAGACCCACACTTAAATCTTGAGGGAGGGGCGTATCTTAAACAAGCGTCGACGACAGTGCTAAGCGCGGCGGGCGGAAGCGCTAGACGCACCGATTAGGATCGACGAAGTGGTAGGTGCAATCTCCCGTCTTAAGCCTCTGAAATCACCAGGGCTGGATGGCTTTTCAGCCGGCTTTTATAAAATGTTCTGCCCTGTCCTTGCCCCGATCCTCACTCGCCTTTTTAATTCCTTTCAGGGCCCTGGATCTATTCCCCAGATATGCTCGCGGTGGAAATAATCGTCCTTCCCAAGCCTGGGAAAGACGTTACCCAATGCGCCTCCTACCGGCCGATCTCCCTACTCAATCTGGACCTGAAGTTACTTACAAGGGTTCTCGCAGCTAGACTTGGTCCACGTATGCCAGGTATTATCGAACCAGACCAGTCTGGCTTTATTCCAAATAGACAGAGCAGTGACAACACCAAACGCATCCTACACCTTATTGATAAAGCCCATCGCACCAAGATGGATGCCCTGCTACTGTCGATAGCCACCGAAAAGGCATTCGACAGGGCAGATTGGGGCATCCTGGATGCAACGTTTGCACACTTCAGTATTGGAGATCGGTTCAGGGCGTGGGTCGCGAGCTGTTACGACACACCCAAAGCCATAATACGGGTGAATGGGACACTCTCGCAGCCCTTCGACATCCAACGGGGCACGAGGCAGGGGTGCCCACTGTCGCCCCTCCTTTTTGCGCTCTACGTTAAGCCCCTAGCACAGAGGATACGAGATAACCCCGATATCCTTAGCATTCCCTTCGGAGAAGAAAAGGCACACGATCAGTCTGTATGTGGACAATATTTTGGCGACTCTTGAAGCTCCCCAGCGCTCGATGCCGGCCTTCCTTCGCAATGAGGACCTACCCAAACGAGCGAGCAGGGCATATGGAGAGCTCCAACCCGAAGTCACGATTCCAAACTTGGGGTTAGTCCTGGCCCCTTCTACTCGGCAAACGGTCGCAACAAACTACGCCAACCTCCTCTCCCAAATACAGGGGGATCTTCGTAGATGGCAGAAGCAGCGTCTGTCACTCCTTGGCCGCATCGCCGCCGTGAAAATGTCCATATTGCCTAAAGTGCTGTATATCTTCCAGACCCTCCCGGTTGGGCCCCCTCCGGGCACCATCCATAAACTGAAAGGGGCAGTGCAACACTTTATATGAGCTGGGAGGCGGCCGCGGATGCACAGAGACTTAGCCTACCGTTCCCCAGATGAAGGAGGGTTAGGGATTCCAAATCTTTTGGAATATTTTTGGGTGACCCAACTCGGATAACTGGTCGAATGGAGTAGACCAGAGTCCGAGAAGAGGTGGCTGTTTCAAGACGGGCGTTGGCGCAGCTATCCCTTTGGAAGGTGCCCTTTCTAAAACGGTCAGATAGACCATTGAATCTCGACGGCTCCCCAATTACGAGTACAGTGTTGCGGGTGTGGGACACGGTAGTGGTCAAACGTGGCCTCACCTCTTTTCTCTCCCCATTAACGCCCTGTTTTGACAACCCGGAATTTCCGTCAGGGCTAGAAGAATGGGCGTTCCCGCAGTGGAGGGCCTCGGAGTGGAAGTCAGCAGGATATTTATTTGACCTAGACAGGTTCCTCAAGTTTTCAGACATGTCACGCATTCACGATATCAAGGAACCGAATCGTTTCCAATACTTCCAAATCCGTCACTGGATTTTGCACCCGGATGTGCGCCCAGTGGTTGGTAGAAAACTGAAAACCTATGAGAAATGGCTCCTAACCAAAACTTCAGACCAACAGATGATCTCTGAACTATATAGGATGCTCCGCCCGCCAGCTGTGCCAGGACTTTCAGCCGGGCAGAGGCGATGGGCAAGGGAAATGGGGAGAGACCTTTCGGAGAAGGAGTGGCATGATATCTATTTCAGGGCAAACCACACGGCCAGAAACACAGCAAGTAGAGAAGAAGTGGTCAAGGTGGCTACCTACTGGTACTTGACACCTGTCAGACTACACAAGGGTAACCCTGATCGTAGCCCGACATGTTGGAGGGGTTGTGACGAGGAGGGTACGCTGACTCACTTTCTCTGGGAGTGTAAGGAATTGACAGGATACTGGACTAACTTTCTAGACGACATTGACAAACAATTTGAGACAGACATACCTCGTTTCCCTGCCTATACCCTACTGGGGCTTCCCAACTCGCTCACCTTTCTACTGTAGTCAGTTAGGGGGAAACAAATGGGCCTGGCAATGGGAGTGGCAGTGCAACACATTCTTTCTCTATGGGGCACACAAATTCATCCAACACACACGGGATGGCTCCACAAGCTCTGGTACATCATCGGAATGGAGAGAATACAAGCTAACCTTACACGCTCCACAGACTCATTTAATACTATATGGCGCCCTCTATTATCTCTACTAGCGACGGAATTTAATGAAATAACATGTCCAAAATATCTTCGTCTTCTTCGTCTCACCAATGCTCAACGAGCAGGGGCGGCCCCCTAAGGCACGGCATGAAATAGGCCTCACACGCAACAACCTAACAAGGTATAGATTCAGCACACCGGTTCGGGGGGGGTTTGGACACTTGGAAGGGGTTGTTGGGGGTTTTGGTTATGTTGGGCCTTGCGTATTGCCTATTCCGAAGGGCCCATACCCTAGATCCGCCAGCTTTGGCAGAAACATTCATTACAGAACCATATGTTGGTCCTCAAGGACGCGAGGGAGTGGGGCTGGCTCAAGGGCGGAGGGGGTGGTCCTGGTTGTCAAAAAGTGGGACAATCTGCTGTATGCAATGTGCCTATTTTGTTGCTTGGAAACCAATAAAACAAAGTTAAACCTAAAATAAGAAATGTTTGGTTAGAAGAATCTGTGGAGTGATCTCTTTTTAACATTTGAAAAGGTCTCAATTAGTTCTTATCACATTGTAGCCAACAATCATCTGATAGAGACCTCTAGCCGCAGATTCCTTAACTTAGAATATCCCCAGGCGTGAGACTGGATCCGGATTTTTTTTTTGCAGCACCTCTGCGCGCCAGGGAACCGCGCCACACGACCCCGCCCGACGTCGTCCACGTAAGTGACGTCAGCGAGGTCATATAAGTCCCTCCCGGCACGCTGACATCAGTTTCCTTCCTTTCCGCGTGCAACGAGGATCCAGAGTGAGCTCCTCTGGCCTGTTATCAGGCCTCATTTTCGACGCTTCGCGGCGAGAACAGCGTGCGATGCTTTGGGCTTTAAATCTTGTAATTCCTGTTCACTGCAAATGTCCGCGACTGACCTTCATCTTATTTGTATGTGGTGTCTGGGCGAACACCATGACTCCACGGACTGTGACGCCTGCCAGCGTCTGAAACCTAAGCCTCGGCGGGAGCGCCGTATGAAGCTTCTTTCGGCATGGCTGTCCCGGTCGGAGTCGTCTCGCCCCCCGGCCTCGTCATCGACTGCAGGTCCCTATTCTGTTCGGTTCCGTCGTCGATTGCCTTCTGGGGTCCGGGGCCGCCGTTCTCGACTTGGTAAGTCAAGGCGCTTGTCGCCTAGGTCTTTGACCTCACCTTCTTCTGTTGTCAGGGGTGCTGGTTCCCGGACCTTTCTGGACGTGCGTTCCCGGCGGTCGCCCCCCTTCTATCCGCCCTTTCCGGGTGTAGGGGCGACTCGGGCCCTATGCTACGGTTTTGCAGGCCTCCCTTGGTTCCTCTCCCGTTCCTGGGGCATCCTTGGGACCTCCGCTTCTTGTGGGGTCTCCGACGGCCTCGCTGGCGGGTTCGCCCCCAGTGCCTCTTGAGCCCTTGCCTCCCAGGAACGTCGGAGACGTGGTGTCATTAGGGCGCGGCCCAGGTGGGTCCCCCTCTATGCTCCTCATGGAGTTGTTAGCGCGCGGCCCAGCTGGGTCCCCCTCTTCGGCTCACGGCGCCTCTGCCGCGCCGCATAGCCCCGCGGGGCTCCCTGTGGCGCCGCAGGTGGTTGCCAGTGCTCATAGCCCTGACTTGATCACACCCCGCCTGCCTCCTTGGCTTCGCCTCCGCTCCTTTCTCCGGAATCGGAGCCTGTTCTGGATGAGGCGGAGCCGGCACTGGGACGGCATCGGAAGATTGCCTTGGCGGCCCCGGCGCCCTCTCCTTCTTCTGAGGGGGAGTTTGTCATAGTTTCGGCGCCGGATGGCGCTGACTCGACGCCGGATGCTGCAGAGTCGGCGTCTGACGAGGCACAATCGGCACCAACATGCGTCGTTTCGGCGCCGGGTTCTGGACTCTTCTATAGAGGCCTCTGGAGAGAGTTTGGCGACGCCCTTCCGCCCGGTGCCACCGGAGTTAGTGTTGCCAGTGCCCCCTTTGGAATTTGTGGAGACTCCTCAGGAGCTCCCAGATCCGGCAGGCTGTTCGCCTCCCCAGGAGCCCCGTCAGGATCCTCACTCTTCCGTGGGGCTTCCTTCTGTGGAGCATTGGGCGCACCCTCAGTGTCTTGGGAGGGTCAGCTTACAACCCTCCCCCACTGATGAGCTGTTTTCCCCTCCACGGAGGGCTACCGAGGCTGGTGCGGCTTTTTTGAGAGTGGTCTCTTTGGCTACCCGCATTTTAAATATGCAACCCCCCTCTACCCCTTTGTCTGTGGACCCCTTGCTTGAGGTCCTCCACCGTCTTCTATGGTACTTTTTCATTTTGCATCCTTAGATGCACTCTGTGTTTACCATGGCCAGTGAGCCTTTCGTCTTCTTTTTTCTGTGGTCAAGGGTGCTTACCGTTTTATTGGCATGCCTTGGATGCGTTTTTGCTTTCAGCTGCCTGTTGGCCTTTTGTGGCTGTGTTCCACAGGTTGCTGTGTCCTCTGACTGTGGTATTCAGCCTTTGGCTTGGCTCGGTGATGTTATTTCGGCTCGGCACTCAGCTCACGGGTTCGGTTCGTTACTGCGTTCTTTTGGCCTGGCTTCTTGCCCTAAGAGATGTCCCTGTTGTTTGGGGTATACATACTCCATGTGGGGTACTTGTATGCTATTATATAGCCTTGCTTATCTCACCTGGGGGTCATGTGAGCTCCATGCGTCGCTTGGTGGTCCGTTGTACGGTGTTCTATGTCTTTCCCTGGTGCCATCTGCTTTCACCATGGTCATCCACCTCCTTTGGAGGTTTCATGGTCTCCTCTTCCAAAACAGCTCCTACCCGCCCTTACTGTTCCAGGTATGGTCCGGTATATACATTTTCATGCTCCTGGCTCGTTCTGTCTCTGCATAATTGTATGTTTATACATTTATGTCTACATGTCGGTTGCCTTGGTATCCTCTTCCTACTTTGCTACCTCTTGTCGCGGCTTTGAAGTCTGGACCAATATCTCCATGTGTGGGGGGGGGCTTTTCTGAGTTGTTGCAAGTTGGCCATCGGTTCCTTCTTGCTTCTGCTTACAGGAGTGGTTTTCCAAATTGACTTATGCTCCCTTTTTGTTGTTCGACGCTGTACGTGTCTTTCTGGAGTGTTGGTCTTGGATTCTGACACTTTTCCCACCTTTCGTTAACGTGTTGTTTTTGGCCTCTTCCTTCGGATATGTCTACTCTTGTTGCAGCTACGCCTGCGGGACAGTTCTTTTGATGGCAGTGGTCATTGATTACTGTCTACAAGTCTATGTTGTGGGTTGTTTCTCACTTTGACCTTATGCTGCCCGGTCGGGCACTCTTCTGTTCCTTTGTAAGCCACTTTAAGGTCTCTTTGGCCTTTTGCCGACGAAATATTATACCTGCTTCGGCGGGTCGGAGATTGGTGCTATTGTCCCTCCTTACCCCTTTTGGGGTTGGGTGTGCGCTTGGCATGCTTCTTGTCCTGCTGGGTTTTTCCCTACGCATTGCTCAGGTTCTGGCTCTTGCCTTTGGGCTCTTGCCACCGGCTCCTTCGGCTTCCTTCTATAGGCTTGTCTGTTAGGCGCTGGTTACATCTCTTCGAGTTCTTTTCAAGCTTGGGTCAATGCACTTATCGTGCGCCACTTATATGTGTAGACACTGCCTACACATATAAGTGGAAGCCGTGAGTAAGAGCCCCGCAAGCGAACGGAAGCCCCTTCCCGAGTGCAACAAGGGGAGAACATCTCGACAAAAAGAAACAGACTAATAGTGCCATGTGGAACTGTGCCGTCCACTAAGAATGGAACACAGAAAGAACGGTCCACTGTAGGAAAGAATGAGAAGACTGGCCCTTCCCCTCTAAAAACAGAGGTAGGAAACAGAACACAACAGACCCTCAAAGAGGATAACCACGAGGAGACCAGGGCCCTGAAGTAGAAGAGCAGGCGGATGGGAAGGGAACTGGAGAGGAAAACGAATTTCCACGTGAATCAAAGGCACCATATAACAGAAAGAAGCCCCCAGCAGAGACGAACTGTATATGAAAGCACCCAGGGGAGTGCAACAATCTGAACCCCTGTGATATATAACCCAATGGCAACCAAAGAGGCCAGCGGAAAACACCACTCGACAAGGTCCTCGCAGAACGGGGAGGCCGAAGGTAAGTAACTTGTACATCTTATAGAGACATCTAGCTGCAGATTCCTTAACTTAGAATAGATACCACAGCCATACCCCTAGGGAGGCGGGTTTGTGACAGGACTACATAAAGCACCAAGCATCTGATCCGGCAACAGAGTGACGGATAAGAGGGAGGGAAAGCTGTGGCAGAACAGCCCGACAGCAACCCCAGCAGCACGAAGAGCAGAAGTCACAGGATAGAAGAAATTTGAAAAACATTCCAGAATGGCGCCACACCATACCCGTATAAAAAAATGACAGGTAGAACGGCATGAGCCCTACACCACAGCAAGGAAAGAGAGAGAGAGCAAGAAGAATCACTTCCCGCTAAATGGCGCCAAGACTGGCAGTGTCTGAAAATAATACAATAGTCGAGGGAGCGCCACCATCTTCAGGAGCGCCACCCGGCCCGCCACCGAGAGTGGCAATGTACTCCAAATGCAAAACTGCTCCTAAGGCCTCGTATGGCCCTACCCACATTACCCTCCAACAAATCCTCTGGGTTATGATAAATGTTAGTGCCAAGGTAGGGTAAACATCGGGGCTCCCAGCAAATGCCCGAAACCTGGGAGGGACCCGCCTCAGACAGGACCACCGGAAACAAGCAAGTCTTTGCCCAATTCATCCCCAGCCCCGAGACCCTGCCAAAAGCATGGACTAAGTGCTTCGCTCCTTCTAAGGCCGTTTCCGTATTTGCCAGGAAAAGTAATAAATCATCAGCATATAAGGAGATAAACTGCTTATCCCCACAGAGATCTAACCCGGGGTAATGCCTCCCCAGTCTGGCATGGGCAGCCAAAGGCTCAATGGCTAAGGCAAACAACAACGGAGAGAACGGGCACCCCTGCCGTGTTCACCGCCCTACTAAACAAGATGGGGAGATCGTCCGTACTCGAGCCGTCGGCAATCTATAAAGGATCTCCGTCCACCCCACAAAGGATTCCCCAAGACCGAGTACGCGCAGGACCCGGAACAAGTATGGCCATTCTAGGCTGTCGAATGCCTTTTCAATATCTACCGAGAAGACCGCTGCAGTAGGAACAGTGCTATGATCTTCCCCCAATATGCGGAGGAGGCGTCTCACATTAGTTGCCGTGGTGCGTTTCGGGCCTGATCACTATGGACCAACTGCACCATATATGGAAGGAGCCGGGTCGCAAGGGTCCTACTAAGTATTTTATAGTCAGATGTTAGCATTGATAACGGGCGATAAGCCGACCTAGTCAGGGAGTCCTTCCCGGGATTCAGCAGAGGGATAATGGTAGCCTCTCGAGTGGAAGCATGCAGTCTCCCCAGGCCCCGGGCCTCTTGGAAAACCGCCAGCAGTTTAGGGGCCAATATATCAACGTACGTCGAATAAAATTCAAACGGTAGCCCATCTGTACATGGCGTTTTATTGCGCGCCATATGTTTAATCGCACCAGGTATTTAACAGCAGTTGTGTGTCAAACGCGTAAGAAATCACCTTTACCCCCGAGGTGTCAATTAGGATGGCAAGTGTGGCCAGGTAAAGATAGAAAAGCAGTGAACTCAAGGTAAAACCCTGAGGCACCCTGAAGACTAGAGGGTTGTAGGAGGAAGAGAAAGGGTGGAGATAGATACTTTGTGATAGGTCTTTCAAGAAAGATTTCAGCCGGGAAACTACTGTGCCCTGGAAACTGAACTGGCTTAATCTTTTCAGGAGGATGGTGTTATCGGTAAACGCCCTGAACAATGCCAGCAAAGCCACACGATAAGTGCATTGACCCAAGCTTGAAAAGAACTCGAAGAGATGTAACCGGTGCCGGGTTCCACTTTCAAGCAGCTTTGTTCCTTGGCTGGGGGATTTCTATGGGGGACTGGCAGAATATGGGTTGCGCTGACTACAATGATGCGCCCGAGAGCTGACGGGGGTATGGCAGTGTCAGACTTTGAGTTGTACTATTTAGCGGCTCAGTTACAGTGTCTCACTCAAGCGGTAGCTCGGGAGTTCCGGGGCCCGGACGGTCCTGAAGGACGGTGGGTTCCGCGCCATATTTTGTCCTTTATAGTGCTTCAGCAGCGGCTGCGCCTCAAGCTGCTTACTAGCAAAGAGCGGACACTGAGATTGTGCAGGAACCGGAGCCAGCGCAGAGCTGGGTTCGCCCGTCCGTATGCCCCGGAGATTCCGCTGGGTATGTGTACCGCCCTCCCACATGGCGGGGACTGGACGGCATTGGCCGAATGGGAGGTGCTAGGAGTGCAGATGCTGGGAGATCTATATGAAGATGAAGCCTTGTTACCGTTTCAGGCCCTGTAGGATAGATATGGCCTCCCTCGGGGAGATTATTTACTGCATTCAGCCCTAGTCTCGGCAATGCAACATTACTGGAAGGTGGGATTGTCGGAACCACAGACATCAATGGCATGCCAGTATGTGGTCATGGCCGCGGGAACCTTCAAGGCCATTACGTGCCTTTATAGGCGCATGCTGACTGAAGGGCTGGAGCCGTTGCGGGAGCTGCAGGGGAAGTGGGAGGCAGACATAGGCAAGGAGATCCCGGAGAAGACATGGGCCCAGTTAGTTAGGGGGAAGATTGGCTTGAGATTTTATAAGATATAATTCAGTTATTGTAACAGTGTTGGTTCTTGACTGCTAGCGGGAACTGAAATCATAGCTGGGCGGAAGGACTTCATACCACTAGGATAGGGATGTCTGTAATTTGGTGGTAGATATCACTATAGTTTTTGAATCATTGTGGTGCTGGTACTGGGCGTAAGGACAAGAGGGGCGGCAGGATCATACATTGGACAATTGCAATGCTGTAATAATTGCCAGTTGTTATTTGAAAAAGCAATAAAAACATTTTTTTTTTTTAAATGACACACAACTGCTGTTTTTAATTCGGGAGCACTCAGAAGCTGATTAAGTACTTTACTCTCCTCCGACACCTACTACATCAGCATGGAATCTGGGTTTCTTGTTTGACTACAATTTTCCCTTCACGACCCAAATCAGACAGATCTCCTCGATCTGCTATATGAAACTCAGATCTGTTAAATAGTGGAGTTATCTCATTCACTGTACTGACTGCAAAGCTCTGGAACACCTTACCGCTCAAACTTTGCATGGCTCAGTCAGTTGACAGCTTTAAAAAAGAGCTAAAAACCTGGCTGTTTGGTCAAGATTAGTCCTCATTGACCTGGTATGTTGTCACAAACTGCTTTGAGCACTGTCACACTTCTTTAGAAGCAGCCGAGCGCTGTATAAATGCACCTGATGGATTGGTTAATGAAGTGCTTCCTTTCTTTGAAATATTAGACCTCTAAGAGCTCCTGAATCCGTTTATGTGTAACAAAGTAAAGCCATTTTACCATTGACACATAGTTTGTAGATATTCTAACAGGATTGCCTGATAACTAAAATCATGGCCAAAGTCATGCATGAGTAAGTTCCATTATAATCCACGAAGGACAACGTCATGAGTAAATCCCATAATATTCAGTAATGGATTTAAATGAATGATGGAGTTTACAGCAGCAGAGATTCTACTAAAAATGGCTTCCCTCATTATTTTCAACACAGACAATATGAAAACATATGGAACTGAGCTCCTGAGCGTGACTGGCATCAGGGACAGAGTGCTGGAGACCCTGAGCCTGAATACCACTCACTAATATTCACAGAGGTTACACAAAAGTCAAATAATATCTTGTATTGAAGTCTAAGCTTAGACATTATAGAATGTTGAGGAATCCTAGTTTGTGAGTGAGCAATAGATGCTGTGTGTTTTTTTAGTTAATCATTCAGTCCATATGCCAGTCCATCAGGTCAGTCTCATCTTCTAAATCATAAAAATTGTCTTGGTAAAAAGTTGGAATTTTAGACTCTCAAAATTCATTTAAGATTGAACTAATGTAAGGCAAGAGCATTTGGTTGATATCGGGATGTTCAATTTTTAAAGAATAATTCAAATCTGCAGGTATATAAATAATTCCTGTTATGGATTCACATATTCTTTAGACAGTTTCTCAAAAGATTTATTAACCCCTGAAGGTATGATTAATGTATTAATTGTAAATTGGATTCTGGCCAAGAACTTTCCCCGGATAGGAATAGAAGTATTGAGAGAATCCGAGAGTATTTAGTAAGCCACAGAAGACTAAACAACCCCCCATCCTTCCCTCCCCCTCTCCCTGTCTCCTCCGCACCAAGAGTCCCGTGTCCTGAGGGTTAGTATGCCGGATGGGCTCAGTGGGATAGGCAAGGTGAGCCCTTTCTTAGGCAGCAATTTATGTTGTTCCCTTATGTATTCGGGGTAGTAGGCGCCGAATTTGTAAATATTTAGGGCAGGTCTCTTCCCTAAACTCTTTAGACAGAATCGTGACCAACGGAGCCCAAAGTTCTGCATAATCATCTGCCCTGTTATCGAACATCATCGACATTCCTTCCATTGTCAACGAACCCAGATTTTTCGAAGCCATGTCCCATGATCAGGGACTTCTTCTGTACCCCAGTGTGCCAGGAGGACTTGTCATGCAGCATTCAGTGCAAGTGCCGTTTGTCTGCCTCTAATTGAGCGCAGGAGAAAGGTCATGGGATTGGAGAGTCCTAGGATTGTGTATGTGGGGAATTGTGTCAAATGCATGATTGATGTCGTTCAACACCTGTTCCCAATATCTGACCCGCTTGGGACAGTTCTACAACAGATGAAGAAGGGAGCCCGTTTGACTACAGCCCAGACAGCATAAAGCAGATCGACCCTTGTTCCAGCCACAAATTCGAGCGGGTGTTAAATACCAGTAGGAGGCTACGTTATAAGCTGATTCTGTGCCCGACATATCGTGTGCTGTATTCGATTTTGTTTATTTTTACTTTTTATTTTATGGAATTTCATATAGCGCAAACTTGACCCGAATGTATCGGGTATCAGAGCGCTTTACACGAGCACCACTGCACCAGTTGCGTTATATAAGGACACATTCATTTTTGTTAGGCACGGGAAGATTAAGTGATTTGCCCAGAATCACAGGATGTTGCGCGTTCTTTCTGAGACTCGAACTTGGTTCCCCAGATTTGAGTTTGATCGCCCTAGCTGTTAGGCCAACTCCTCTCCGGCCAGCAGCAGAGGAATTTAGTCACGTCGCCCGGGTCGTGTCGGCTCCATCAGACGCAGTTTGTCACGTCACCTCGGATCATGTCGGGTTCCTGAATCGCGTCGAAGTTGGCTAAGGTGAGTCGACCCTGCCCCTGTGGATGTTCTACCTACCACCCGTTCACATACGGATGGGCTGCAGCCATGGGCGTCCGCAGAAATGTTTCCAGGGGGGGGCACATTTTTAACTTCATCACCATCCTCCGACATGATTGAGCACAAGTATTAAATACATTTTTAAAAAATCTAATAAGACAAAGAGCTTAAATAAACAAAGAAACCCATATGGGGAATAGAAAAATCTTGTGAGGCGCCACAACAGACAACCTGGCAACTACAATGAAACAGAGGGAAAAACTAAAAATGGCCGGAAAAAACTTAAAAATTCTAAATCAGGTTGATGTGGTTCTAGAGAGATCCACATCAGCAAACCTTTCAATGATGGTACAGTGGACGATTGTGTCAAATTCAAGAGCTAGTAGGATCAGCCTCGTAAAGCCACATCGTATCAAACAATATTAATGAAGCACCTCATCAAGTACCAAAGCCACGACTGATTCCATCTATCTACTTGGACAGAAACTCACAGAGGAGTGTACACAGCACTGAATTCTTCAAGATGGTCCGGAAGTTGTTCAGACATTATTTGCTTTGTCTTTTTTTCCAAAGTGGGTAACAGCACCATGAGATCAGAGTTATAAACATTTGGCACATCTAAACCATCTTTTGAAGGCAGAAGACTAACAACACTGGCTCTCCAAACTTTGGGGACAAGTCCAGCTGTCAACAATGCATTGATAATATGGGCAATTTCCTAGACACTGGCAGTAGATGTTCCTTGTAATATTTTCACACAGCACAATTCAGTGGGAAACCAGGTTTCAACATGGACAGAAGAATGCCTACCTCCTCTTTAGAGTCAGTGAAAAAGCAAGAGAGGGAAATCTCAGTGCAGAAGTAAAGGTCAGGTGCAGGAAAACTGAAACAAGGAAAGCAGGGGACTGATAAATGGGTAGGTTTTAGGTGTACTCTGCAAGTCATTGAACATGGAAGTGGCAGGGCTATATGTCCTCCAATGCACACCTCTTTAGAACAGAGGCAGAGACCAAAAGGCAAACAATAAGGATGGACAGAATAGAGTTCATGGGTTTGGTGAGATGGAGTTGTGAGACTTGAGAGTTATATTCAGCTAGGAGTAGGGGGCAAGAAAATGGAGAACGAGCTTAGCCCTATTTTACGTTATTCAGTGGCCCTGCCCATTCTAGGGAAGAAATCGTGTTTTGAGGTCACTTAATAACAAGCATTGGCATAGCCAACAGGTCTCGCTTTTTGGACCTCATAAGTATTTAGTTATGCAGCACAATATCCTTGGCGCAACAACATCAACTGTTGCATGGCTAAACACTTATAAGGTCCCAAAGGCAAGAACTATTGGCTATGCCAATGCTTTTTGTTCTTGGAAGCAGACAGCTTGTCATACCCACATGATCGCCCAGTTCACACAGTCAGGGGTATAGTACGGAATGCGATTTTGGTGCACGGGATGAAAGTTCCCTATTATGGACGCCTCCTGAGAGGTATACAGGCTTGAGATTGGTTGATAGCTCTTCCTTGACTGCACCCTTCTGCAATGGATATTCTAGTGACTTACTTTAACTGGGTCTACAGGGTTCCCAGAGGGGACACTTTTGCACAACATACAGCAGTTTGTAACATCTTGCACTAGGCATTTAGACACAGTGCTCTCCTATTCAAGATTTTTATATACCCAGATCAATTGAGTGACCTGTATGTCATTTGAAAAGAACCTGTTCACTGCCATGAAATGTATCTGAGGGGACCTGGGAAATCGATGGAGGGCAATTAAAAGTAACTTTCCACCCATAAGTTGAGATAGTCTGGGAGGCTTCATTCCTTCTTCATGGGTCACCATGGCCTGTTAGTCTGAAGGACTCTTCTATGTATCGCTGTGTCACTGCGTACCCTTGTGGCCTCCGTATTCACCCGCCTGCTGCTATGGATCACTACTGGCTTCCCCCTGGTAGACAAGGTTGAGGTTAATTGGTGGCCTCCATCCTTTACTCATTTCGTTCTGCAGTGGGGAAGTTGTCAGAGCCTGCTTCCCTTGCCAAAATGTTTTGTTATATTACATTATGTTATTAAAACCTTTATAGATCGCACTATTATCTGGAGGCCTGCTGGCAGTAAGGGGACCCTTGTGTTACGAAGTTATCAGATAAATTATCCAAAGATTTGACCGAAAAGCAGAGTTAAAATGCGTCTTAAGAGCAAGTGTGAAAGAATAGATGTGAGATGAAGAGGGAGACCTTGTAGAAACCTCAGAACCAAGGTCGAAGAATGGAATTCATTTATACATGGGCTAGACCTTGCTTCATTTGAGCCAGTGGGTGAGGGGGTGCGCACCGGCACTCATTTTTGGGGACCAGTACTTATATTTCTTTGTCAGACTTTTATCCAAAAGACACACAATTGATGGACGGAATGCAGAACAAATCAAAACATTCACCCCAAGTCAAGAGATCTGGGTTAAATCCATCATTCTTTTGCTCACCATGCCACCTCAGTTTAGACCTGGCTATATGCAAATCAGTCTTGACCTTGTGCCTCATTGGGAACAGTCCAGCCCGAACTGCCAAGCCAAGTCCTCCCTGGACCGGAAACAAGCATCCTAGGACCGGTTTCGGGGTTTCACCCCTCTTCAGCCAGGATAGCTTGATTCCAGTGGCACAGTGAGCCCAGGACCCACGTCTGGGCATACCCGGCACACTTAAGGCGAGAAAGCAAAAGACACACAATTGATGGACGGAATCCAGAACAAATCAAAACATTCACCCCCAGTGCATTTGTCACCCCGAGTGGGACGGGTATGCTCAGACGTGAGTCCCGTGCTCTCCATGCCAGTCGAATCAAGCTATCCTGGCTGAAGAGGGGTGAAACCCCGAAACCGGTCCTAGGATGCTTGTTTCCAGTCCAGGGAGGACCTGGCTTGGCAGTTCGGTCTGGACTGTTCCCATGAGGCACAGGGTCAAGACTGATTTGCATATGGCTGGGTTCAAACTCTAATGGCATGGTGAGCAAAAAAACGATGGATTTAGTCCAAGATCTCTGTACTGGGGTGAATGAATGACATTGTTCTGCATTCTGTCCATCAACTGTTGGTTTAGACTTTTATCCAAAGCAAGAGAGTGGAAAACACACAAGGAACAAAGGAGGAAGAAAAAGGCCGAAAAAAGTGACGAAGGTTCAAAGCAAGAACATGCAAGAGTGAGAGAACGGGACAGGAGGTTGTGGAACAAGGAAACAGGTGGCGGAATCAAGACTATGCAGCCATGGCTTTCAGCGTGCTGACATACAGCACCTCCTTCTGAGCAAAACTGTGAGCCCTGGGGCTTCTACTTACAAATTAAGCACTGGTCCTAGAGGAGTGGGAACAGTCAGTGGTGCTGGAACTGTGGATGCAGTAATTGATGAACCAATCCCATAAAACTTGAAAGATTTTGGTTGGAAAATTAACAATAGAACACCTTCATATGTTTTTCGTTTGTCATCATGTAGTATGTTTCCGACACAGACTGTTAAATATCAGGCACCCGTTTCTGGCAAACTGCTGTAATTATTCTAACATGATGACCTCTGTTTTAATTTCCTTTCTGTGACTGCCAAGTGAGGAAATGTTCTAATTTGAACCGAATCTCCCCGCGTAGAGGTGTATGAAAGGGGAACATTATATCCAGTTCAGAGATTAATTTGTAAAAAAGAAAAAAAGTCCCCGTCCCCAAACGTTTGTTAGTGGCCAGTCGGCCACTACCTCCACTTGCGTGGGCTGCTAGGCACCTTCAGATATTGTAACTGTAGCTCTACTTTGGTTGTGGCTGACGATCATGGTGTTGTTTCTCTCTTCAAATATTTAATGTTGTCAATCATAGGAGTTAATCTGTTTTCTGAGTCGGAAGGGAACACCTAGATTTATTTCTTTTTGCCTGCTCCCCACAGCAGCAAAAATGGTTACATTCTGCGTCTGTGAACTTCGAACACAACCAAAAAACGAAATCGGTAATCATCCATTGTGTGGCCAGAGACGTGCCATCAGGCTTTGGTGTGTGTGAATGATGCCTTTAGAATTGCCATGACCTGTGGCGTAAGGACGGGTAATGACCAGATCTGTCCAACGTTGTCTGGCACATTCATGTACCATAAGTATTGCTGCTCCTAGGGAAAATCAGACACAGGCCCTGCTGCACTGAACGAAGAATCCCAAGTAAAATCTCTCCCCTGTTAAAATAACATAGGAGGAAATGCAAGCTTGTCTCTCTGCTTGAAATTCTTCCTGCCTGCCTTTGGTTTGATTAGACGCCTCCTTACTATAATGAGGCCCTTGAAAGGTTAAGAAACTAATTTGCATCTTTCACTTTTGGGTAACAGGGCCCAACCCGGGCAGGGTTCCAGAATCCACCTGCAGACGACAATAAATGCTAGAGTAAACAAAACAGAATTGTAAAAAAATAAATAATAATAACCACCTCTCTCTCTCTCCGTTTTCTGCTCTTCTCCCTTTCCCTTCTTTGGAAGTGAGCAGAGCCCATTGTTATGTGAGTTTTTTGTTGTTGTGAGCCCTGCAGGATGCTCTGCGTTTCATTCATGCAGGGGCAGGGCTCACTTCACACCTCACACCAGTACAAGTGTCTGCCTAACGCTGTTATCATGCAGATGCAGTGATTAAGCTAAGATAAAGAGATGCAGGGAAAGCTAATCATGGCCACAAACCCTGCCCTGCCCAGTCTGCAGCACCTCAAAGGGATGCGTTGTCAGGTTGCAGTTTCAGCCCATGGCAGCAGGCCCCAGGAGAGGGCTCCCCTCTCACCCCCCCCACCCACGCCTTGTATCTTTCACAGTTCACCAAATCTGCGAACCCAAAGGGAGGGGGTTGCCCACCTGTAACTTGTACAATGGCACCATTTCAAAAGCATGACAGACTCGTGGGGGGGTCATCCTAGGTAGACAGCCGCGAGGCCCAGCTGCTCACACTGCCCGTGCCTAGCGCCGGCCCTGACTGGGCCCGCACCAGCGATCCAGGGGCGGACGCCCATGGCTGCAGCTTCAACCCGGCTTACAGGGGGGAAAGGGGCGGCCATCTCGGGTCTGGATAACTGGCCTTTCCCTCGGCAGTGGGGGCAGTCAAAAAACTTCACTGAGGGGAGCTCACATGGCTTGTTGTGGTGCACCGGGGAACACAATTTTCTAGGAGTGTGTCTTCGCGGCATTCTAACGGTCGGAGCGATTAGATGCGAGCCAGATGGCTGGGGGCCTGTCTCTGTTTAAATGTATTAAAGCACGGAGCCCTAGGGTTCGGCACCTATGGAGCCCATCACATGCTGTCATCCTGTATGGTGGCATGCGGTGTTTAGGCCACCAGATGGCACTGCTCCACTGTTTCGCAGGCAAAAACGAATACTTCTAAAATGATTATTGCACTTTGTACTCGAAAGACATTTGATCGTTGTTTTATATCTGGAAGAGACAATTAGTTACAGATTCCTCACCTTACAATTAACCCAAGGCGTCAGACTGGATCTGTAAAGTTGTTTAGTCAGCAGTACCCCTGCGTGTCAAAAGGTGGCGTCGGTCGGCTCCACATTCGTTGTTGGTGTTGGGGTCGCTGAGATGACGTCGCGGTAGCTACTTAGACGCCGCCCTCACGCGCACACGTCAGTTCTTTCTTTTTCCGCACCAGCCAGCGCAGATTCGGAGAGAGCGGTACCTCCAGTGACTTTTTGACTGACTTTTTGGCAACTTTTGTTGACACCGTTTTGAGTCTTTGACTCCTGGTGCTTTTAGGGATTCCCGGTTTCGAGGCTTGCGGCACTTGCCGACGGTTTAGGTCGGTAACGGATCCACACCCCATGTGCCTGTTCTGCGTGGAATACGACCACGACTCCAAGTCGTCTTCCAACTGCTGGACCATGAATGCAAAGTCTTTGCGGGAGTGGTCCCAAAAGCTTCTTGAGGCCCGACAGTCCGCACCGTTCGAGGGACCGGTCGCGGAGCCACCACTCGTCTTCCAAGTCTTCGCACTCCTCAGGTAAGTCAAAGCACAAGAAAAAGTCAAAGAAGCATCGTCACTCTTCAACTTCTCCCCGTCCGTCTGCCAACGCGACTAGGGATGCGGGTGGTGCCCCTCCTGTGGCTCTGTTTGCGGATCCTGAAGGGTCGACTCTCAGTTTCCCTCCCTTTCCTGGACCGAGAGCGACCCCTGCCCAACTTCGGAGTTTCTACGAAGCGATGCATGCCATCTTTGGGCAGCCCGGCTCTGGCGGCGCGTCATCGGGGCCCGCGGACTCGGCTGGGGGCCCTGGGTCTTTGATGCCGGTAGCTTCGGCCCTGACACCGCAGGGTCCCCTTGGATCCAGGCGCCAGTTAACCTCATAACACCTCGACCAGTGCCAATTCCACTGGCACCACGTCCGAAGCCAGTTTTGTCCCCAGCTGGCATTGACCCCGGCCTCCACCTCGCCGTAGACACGGACCGGACCGGCGTCGATGAATACTTTTGGGCCCCTGTTCTACCCTGGTCCTTTCAGGCCAGATTGGCAACCAGAGGAGGGTGAGGAGTACTGGGAGGGGTCTGGAGACCATCTGACAGACCAGTTGAGATATGACCTGGACTGGAGAGAAGAGCTTGGGGAAGCCATTAGTCTGGATACCTCCCCAGACCTTGGCATGTTGTTTCCTACCGTGGCTACGGAGGAGGGAGCGTCTTACTCAGTGGTGTTGCGTAGGGCTGCCGCGGCTCTCAACCTCGAGCTACCTATGGTAGCAGTCAGGACTAACCTCCTGACAGAAGTGCTTCAGTCGGCAGTAAGCTCTTCGGAGCCCCTGCTGCTGTTCAGTGAAGTCCTAACCGACATCCTTTTGGGCACTTGGTCCAGGCCCACCGCAGGGGCCCCTGTGGATAGGATGATTGCCCGACACCACCACCACCCGGCCCGGGCAACCCCACTTTCCTCTCCCAACACTCACCCCTGAGAGCTTGGTGGTCCAAGCCTCAACGTCTAAAGGCGCATTCCCTAACGCACTACCTGATGGGGAATCCAAAAAGCTGGACCATCTTGGGAAGAAGATGTTTTCTTCCTCCAGCTTGGGACTGCAGTCGGTAAACACCGCATGTCTGTTGGGCCGTTACACCCACTCTGTGTGGGATACAGTAGGACAGGTGCTTCCACAGTGCCCGGAGGAGACCCGGGCCTTGCTCTCCCGTGCAGTTGCTGAGGGGAGAGACGCAGCAAAGTTTATCATCCGCTGTGGACTGGACACCGCTGATTTGCTAGGTAGTACCATTTTAACGTCGGTAGCCCTTTGACGCTACGCCTGGCTACGGTTGACTGGCTTTTCCGGGGATGTCCAAAACACCCTGGTGGATAAGCCCTTTGATGGCCGTCGCCTGTTTGGTGACAAAGAAGACAGTGTGCTAGAGCGCTTCAATGACTCTCGGGATACAGCCAAGTCCTTGGGCCTCTCCACCACCCGCCCTGCACAATCTGCTTTTCTCCCCTTTCTTGGCTACGGAAGGGGTGCCCCGCCACGTTCCACCCAGAGCCACATGCCGGCGCAAGCTGTTCAGCCCCTGCAGCATCCTCCAAACCCTCCTAGTCCACCTTTCAGGCCCATCAATAGCCAGTGGGCGGCAGGATTCGCCATCACCTCCCCCACTGGCGCATCATCACGTCTGACAGGTGGGTTTGCAGATAGTCCGAAGGGACTACTCCCTCCCCTTTGAGACTACCTCTCCATCCATGCCACCTCAGTACCATCCCATGTCGGAGGATCATCTGGCCCTTCTCCAACAGGAAGTTACAGCTCTCTCGGCCAAGGGAGCCATCGAGCGAGTTCCTGCCGCAGAAGTAGGTCACTACCTTCTGGTGCTCAAGGAGGACAAGGGCCTGCATCCTATCTTGGATATCAGGAACGTCAACAGCTTCCTCCGAAACGAGAAGTTCAAAATGTTGACTCTGGCTCAGGTCCTGTCTGCCTTTGACCCTGGGGACTGGATGGTAGCGTTGGACTCGCAGGACACTTACTTTCCCATCCCTGTCCTGCCGGCCCATCGGCGTTACCTGCGGTTACATGGTACGCCACAAGCACTTTCAGTTTACCGTGCTTCCCTTTGGCCTTACCAGCGCCCCTCAGGTGTTCACGAAAGTGATGGCGGTGGTCGCAGCTCATCTGTGGAGGTCAGGGGTTCCAGTCTTCCCCCTATCTCGACGACTGGCTGTTGCAGGCGGGCTAGCCCCAGGCTGTCGTCTCCCACCTCCAGACTATGGCGGATCTCCTGCATTCCCTGGGGTTCTCTATCAACGTGCCGAAGTCACACCTGACCCTCTCCCTGAAGCTCCTCTTCATCGAGCCTGTTCTGGACACAACACAGTTTTGGGTCTATCCGCCCAAACAGCGAGTCTGGGATATTCGGGCTATGATTCTGATCTTTCAGCCTCTGTCCTGGGTTTCGGTCAGGATGACCCTGCGGTCTTGGGCCTCATGGCCTGCTGCATCCTGCTGGTGGATCATGCCAGGTGGCATATGCCGGCTCTGTAGTGGGACCTGAAGTTCCAGAGGGCACAGCATCAGGGGAACCTGTCTGATTGCGTCCAGATCTCGGAGTCCACTGCACAACAATTTCAGTGGTGGCTGATGAACTAGGATTGGTTCAACGGCAAATCCCTCTCCCTTCCCCAACCAGACTTCACAGTGGTGACCGATGCGTCACTTCTGGGATGGGGCGGCCAGATGGGAAAGGCAGAGATCAGATGCCTCTGGTCTCCGGCAGAGTCCGAGTTTCACATCAACCTTCTGGAGCTTCGTGCGATACGTCTTGCACTAAAAGCATTCCTTTCCTCTATCCAAGGAGAGTAGTGCAGGTGTTCACGGACAACACCACCGCCATGTGGTACTGCAACAAACTGGACGGGGTGGGGTCGTGGACCCCATGTCAAGAGGCCCTTCGTCTCTGGACATGGCTGGAACATTAGGACATATCCCTGGTGGTTCAACACCTGGCAGGTTCACTGAACGCCAGGGCAGACAAACTCAGCCGCAGGTGCATGATGAATCACGAATGGCGTCTTCACTCGGACGTGGTGCAAGGTCTTTTTCGGCAGTGGGGAGAGCCTTGGTTAGATCTATTCGCCAGCGAAGAAAACACGCAATGTCAACAGTTATGCACGTTGGAATTTCCAAGGTGGCTCTCGGCTGACACTTTTAGTTTCGAGTGGAGTTGCGGTCTTCTATATGACTTCCCCCCCCCATACCACTTCTGCCCAGAGTGCTGAAGAAGATCAGGCGCAACCGGGCCCAAGTCATTCTTGTGGCTCGGGATTGGGCATGTTACACATGGCCATCGATCTGCCGATACGTCTGCCTTTTCGGGAGGATCTTCCGTCGCAGCAGCAGGGGAAGGTCCTGCACCCGAACCTGTCCATCCTCCACCTCCTTTCGTGGAGATTGAGCGGCGACAGTTGACAGCTTTCGACCTTCCTCCCGAAGGCTTTGATGTTATCTTGGGAGCCCAGCCTCCCTCCGCTAAGACCGTATACGCCTGCAGATGGAACAAATTTGTGGCATGGTGCACAGCAAAGGCTGTGGATCCCCTTTCGGCCCCTCTTTCTGAGGTTCTCTTGTTCCTCCTTTCTTTGGCCCAGCAGGGCTATGCTCTGGGCACTCTAAAGGGCTACTTCTCGGCCATTTCAGCTTTTCTTAGACTTCATCAGCCTTCTCTTTTCAAGTCCCCTGTTGTAAATCGCCTCCTTAAGGGCATTACTCATCTTTTTCCTCCTGTTCCCTTTGTAATGCCCCAGTGGGACTTGGATTTTGTTCTTACATATCTTATGTTTGCTCCCTTTGAGCTGCTTCATAACTGTCCTCTCAGGCTTCTGACCTTAAAAACTGCCTTTCCGGTGGCCATCACCTCTGTGCTCAGGGTGAGTGAGCTCCAAGCTCTTTCTTCTAAACCTCCTTTTCTGGCTCTTCATCCGGACAAGGTTGTCCTTCAAACTCATCCTTCCTTCCTTCCCAAAGTGGTTACTTCTTTCCACATTGGACAGACCATCACTTTGCCCACCTTCTTTCCGCCTCTGCATCCTCCCAATCCACCGTCTGGATCCAAAACGAACGCTTTCATTTTATTTGGATCGCACAAAGCAATTCTGGGTGGATGACGAGCTCTATGTTGGCTACGTGGGCGACAAAAAAGGTTGGGCCGTGCACAAACGGACAATCTCCAGATGGGTTGTTTTGTGCATCAAAGCTTGCTATTCCTTGGCAAAGAAGGAGCCTCCACTGGGTGCTACGCGCCCATTACACCAGGGCGACAGCAGCTACCACTGCTTTGGGACGTGGAGTCCCCCTGAATGACATCTGTCAGGCATCTACGTGGGCATCGGTGCACACGTTCACAAAACACTACTGCCTGGACAGCCAAGTCCGGAGAGACGGCTTCTTTGGCCGTTCTCGTCTCCAGGACTTTATGGTGTGAACTTGGTTCGCAGACTCACCGCCGGGGTTGGTATTGCTGGGGTATCCATTCTAAGGTAAGGAATCTATAACTAATTGTCTCTTTCAGATGAACAAGTTAATTACCTTCGGTAACGATATATCTGTAAGAGACATAGATTAGTTATAAATTCCTTACCACCCCACCCATTCTCCCTGTTCTGTGAACTGACTTCTAGGGTTAAGGACTTCCTTTCAGGGCCCTAGCTTTGTGCACCAGTGGTCAGTGTCTTGCATGGCTCTGCGATTCTGGCGTGGAAAGTCGTGTAGAGAACTGACGTCAGCGCGCGAGGGCGGCGTCTAAGTAGCTACTGTGACGTCATCCCCACGACCATGACGCCAACGGCGAATGCGGAGCCGACCGATGACACGTTTGGACGCGCAGGGGTATTGCTAACGAAAAAATTGTCCAGATCCAGTCTGACGCCTGGGGGTAATTCTAAGGTAAGGAATCTATAACTAATCTATGTCTCTTACAGATATATCTTTACCAAAGGTAAGTAACTTGTTCTTTAAGGTACATCGGCAGACACGTACAGAACACTCCCCCACCCTCCTGGCCCTTCAAGGGCAGCAAGGCCCGAAACAACCAGTTTGTGCACCAGGACAAAAAAGGTGCGCAAGGGGAACAAGTGGTATGGTTGGTGACACTCGGGCAATGGCAGGAGGGGGGCCGTCAGCGCGATTACCACCGCAGTGATGAGCTTAGGCCAGACAGCGTGGCATAGCAGGGTTTCTGTTTCGGCCTCCGCCCGCCCCAACAGGAAGCAGGCATGGTAGTGACAATTTGTCTTTCAGTTTTAGAAGCAACCAAGCACAAAAATCACGCAGACACAATCGGTGGAAAACAGAGCCAAAAGAGACTTGGAGACAAGACGCAAGTACACCATTCAGCGAAGTGAGCCGGAGAGAGGTATTACAGGCTAGCTCGCTTCAAGCACGGGTGAACGAGTAAGTACTGGGCTATGGAACAGGGGCATAGGAGGGGAACAGTCAAGGGTAGGGGCCAAGTGCTGGAGATTAGGACAGCAGCAGGAAAAGGACAGCGCCTGGGCACACCCCCAAAATGGTGCGGCTGAGCGAAAACATAATCAGGCGAGAGATAGATGACTTTTACAATTTGTTCCAGGCAAGGGCAGCAAAGTAGAAGGCAGCATTCACATCGCCACGCAGAACCAGACAAGAATGGAGGAGCAAAGCAAACCAGCCCTATTCTCTATGGACGAGACCCCCGACCGTGGAGCAGAAACTAGTGAGGTGGCAAATGCAGCTCTATAGGCAGAATTTACGGGGTTAACGCAAGCTCGCAGAGCCAACTGGGCCATACCGGCCCTGGCGGATCAAGGAACCGCAACTCTCATGGCACCCCACAGCAGAGCAATGGGCAACTCTGGAAGACCACAACACTCAGACTCAGGCATGGCTTCCTTGAGCCAGGAGCCACCCACCACCTGCAAGAGGGGAAGGACAGCGAGAACCAGCAATACGCCCAAGCAGAGGAAGGCAAGGAAGGAACCACTACCTCAACCCCATCAGTGGTCGGTTTGCCGGAAGCCAGTTTGGCGAGCCAACAGAACTTGACACAGCCCCCGCAGCTGCCCAGCACAAGTGACAAGGCAAAACAACTCGGCAGCCAAAAGAAACAGACGATTAAGGGGAAGTTAGGTAAGATGGTGGACGTGATGCAAGGACTGATGGCCACGGTAAAACCCTAATCAAGTCCAGCGCGTTGGCATGCAGAAAGAGGGACAACGGGGGGCAAGGCCCGAGCTCTGTTTGGGGCCAGGGCAAGGGAGCACTGCACGCCAACTTAAAGGGGTACACCCCCACAATTGCTAGCACAGGCAACACAGAAGGTAGTGGCGCAGGGAGGACTACGACAGGTCAGGGAGGGAACATAAGCGTAGATACCGCACAGGTAGTCTACGCATTGCCAGCACATCGCTAGCATGGAGAATACCATTAGCCACAAAGGAGAGGATTTAGAAACTGGAATTTATAGATATTTTCTCATTACTTATGCGCAGCAAAGAGGGCACTGACACAACCATGTTGACAGGCAAGGAGGAGGAGAGGAAACCCAGGAGCAGACTCAGGCCCGAGCAGACGCTAGACAACTGCCTCGAAGCATTTTTAATCATGTGAACCATAATAATGGAAAAGTTTCCTGAGCAGGGCCACTCGTTATGCAGCTACAACAGGATAATCCAAGATGAGGGCAAGCTGAATGGTGGGACAGGGAGGCTAACATATGATGATTTCAGGCAGAAAATTGAATATACACACACAATGACATGGTACAGCAAGGACTTCGAACTATGGATGCAACACATGGGGGCCTGAAATGCTACCACCACCAGCAGCACCACCAGCAGGGACTGGGGACATAAATCTTATACATCAATGCAGGGTTTCAACAGGGGAAGCACATACTATAGGAAGGATTTCTCAGCATGGAGGCAGTCCTTTCGAGGGAGCAGGAGGGAGTTTGGCTGCAGGGGACAGCACACTTGGGAACAGTGCGATGCAGTATGCCGATTGTACAACGGGGCATGCACATGGGGGACAGCATGCAAGTTTAGTCACACATGTGCCAAGTGCGCCGGCACCCACCCAGCATCAGCTTGTGGGAGACGGGGCCCAGGGCAGGAAAATCATAGGGGTGCAGGGCCCAGCACCAAGCAGATTTAGTGTCAATCACACAATAACCCTTTCTCCCATTAAGTTTGACATCTTAGTGGCACTACTGGCGAAATACCCCTGGCATGACACACGAGATTTACTATTCGATGGTTTCAAGGATGGGTTCACAATCCCATACACAGGCCCACTAGTAGTGCGAAGGGCAAAAGACTGAGATCCGCCAGGGAACTGCTGTTGGTAGTAGACAGTTAATTGGCAAAAGAATGCCAGTTAGGGAGAGTAGCAGGCCCTTTCGAATACACACCACTCGAGAACTTGATTGTTTCACCACTAGGTGTTGTCCCCAAGAAGGAACAGGGTAAATTCTGCTTAATTCACCCTCTGTCTTTCCCTAAGGGTTGATCTGTGAATGACTGCATGTAGAAGGTACATGTTCAGTGACATATTCCTCCTTTGACAATGCAGTAGCACTGGTGTGCCAGCCAGGACCACTTGCATTGCTGGCAAAGACGGACCTAGAATCTGCATTTATCTTACTACCTGTCCACCCCAACATTTTCCACCTGCTCGGCATGTGGTTGCGAGAAAAATTCTGTTTTGACAAATGCATGCCCATGGGCTGTTCGGTGTCCTGTTCGTACTTTGAAGCATTCAGCTCCTTCCTGGAATGGGCACTCAAAACAAAGGGTCCCCTTGGGAGTGCCATGCACTACCTGGATGACTTCCTATTGGTGGGAAAAACAGGCACACACGAGTGCCAGGGGACATTATCTGGTTTTCAGTAACTCTGTAACGAGTTGGGGTACCATTGGCACCTGAAATAAAAACAAGGCCCCATCCATGCCCTCACATTCTCTGGCATAGTGCTAGACATAGCGAAGGGGATGTGTCGCCTGCAGCAGGACAGGATATTGACCCTTTGGACGAAGATCAAAAGCATGCTGACTAGGGAGAAGGTTACACTAGGAAACATCCAGGGCTTGTTAGGCATGCTCAACGTTACTGCCAGAGTAATCCTAGCAAGTAGACATCTGAAAGAAACACGTTAGTTAGATTCCTCACCTTAGAATATCCCCAGGCGTCAGACTGGATCAGGAAGATTTTTCGTCAGCAATACCCCTTGCGCGTCGCTAGGCGTCGTCTGCGGCTTCGCGTCCGTCGTCGGCGTCGTGCGCCGGGATGACGTCGTCGGAGTACTTAGACGCCGCCCTCGCGCGCTGACGTCAGTTCTTCTTTTTTCCGCGCCAGTAAGCGCAGATCCGGGAGAGCTACCCCTTTAGTCAATTTTTGACTAACTTTTTTGATCCTTTTTGATCGTGTCTCGACACCGGTGCCGGTAGGATGCCTGGGTTTAAAGCCTGTACGGACTGTAACCGATTGATGTCGGTTACGGACCATCACCGCCGGTGTCTTTACTGCTTGGGCCTCGATCACGACGCGGAGTCGTGTTCGGACTGCAAGGCCCTGACCTCGAAGGCTAGACGGGAGCGGTCCCGTAAGCTTCTCGAGATTCGCCACTCGGCTCCGCGCGCCTCTCGATCCCGGTCCAGGAGGAGGTCCAAGGATCGGTCGCGGAGCCGCAGCCGACGTCACCATCGGTCGTCGGGATCCAAGTCTTCGGGTAAGTCGAAGCATTCCAAGAAGTCCAAGAGGCGACATCGCTCTTCGGACTCCCCTCGCCGGTCGCACGACTCGGTCGAGGGTCAGGGTGGTTCCACCCCCGCGGCTCCGGCGGAGCCGCAGGCGCCACGCCCGTCCCCATACCCTCCGGTCCCTGGGACTGACGCGACGCCGGCGGAAGTCCGTGCCTTCCTCTCGGCCATGAGGAACCTGGCTCCGCCGTCGGCGCCCGCTGGTGCGCCTTCGGGCCCCGCGGACCCGACTGGGCTGCCTTGCCTGCCGATGGCTCCGGCCCCGGCGCCGTTGACGGCTCCGGCCTCGACGCCGCAAGCGCCCGAGGGACCCGTTCTCGAGTCCCCGTCGACGCCGGTCAACCTTGTCACGCCTCCTCCGCCGGCGTCGACACCGGTTCCACCCCCGACGCCGACGTCGACTCCGCTCGACGTCGTGCCCCAGTTCAGTCCCGCTCCGGGCCCGGCGCCGGTCCGGCGTCGATGGACGCCGAGATCGACGCCGCTAGAGACACATTTTGTCTACCGCCCGGCTCCGTTACATTCTCCTCTACACCAGGAGTCGGATGATGGGGACTACTGGGAGGGATCCGAGGATCCTATGGCCGCTCAGGCCCAACTGTCCCAGGACTGGGCAGATGAACTGGGGGAGGCCAGTGGTCTGGATACCTCGCCAGACACTGGATTCATCTCTCCTCCGACTGTGGCTTCGGAGGAGGGTGCTGCTTTCTCCGTGGTGCTGCGCAAGGCGGCCGCAGCCCTTGGGCTCGAGCTGCCTGCCGTGGCTGTGAGGACGAACGTCCTCACTGAGGTGCTTCAGTCTGCAGCAAGCTCCACTGAGCCTCTGCTGCCATTCAATGAGGCCCTCACTGACGTTCTACAGAGCACCTGGTCCAAGCCCTCCACAGTTCCTCCTGTGGACAGGAACGTCGCCAGGCGCCACCGCCCTGCTCCGGGCGACCCCAGTTTTCTGTCCCAACACCCTACCCCTGAGAGCCTGGTTATCCAGGCCTCCACCTCCCAATCCTCTTTCCCGACCGCCCCGCCGGACCGGGATTCCAAGAGACTAGAGCAGTTTGGCAAGAAACTGTTCTCTTCCCTTAGTTTGGGCCTGCGGTCTTTGAACACCGCTTGTCTCTTGGACCGTTATTCCCACTCTCTGTGGGATGCGGTGGAGGACGCGCTGCCCCTGTGTCCGGAGGAGGTCCGGACACGACTTACCCAGGCTCTGGCCGATGGGAGGGATGCCGCGCGACATGCTATAAGATGTGGGCTTGACACCACGGACTCGCTGGGTAGGGCGATTTCTACCTCAGTGGCGCTTAGACGTCACGCCTGGCTGCGGTCCACGTCATTTTCGGGTGATGTCCAGAGCTCTCTCATGGACATGCCCTTTGATGGCACTCGCCTTTTTGGCGAGAAAGCGGACAGTGCGCTGAATCGCTTTAAGGACTCCCGGGCTACGGCCAAGTCCTTGGGCCTCTCGGCCCCGCGGTCGCACACTTCCGCCCCTTTCGTGGCCAAGGAAGGGGTGCCTCCTCACGTACGCCTAGCCACCAGCCGCAGAATCAACCTGCGCGCGGTCGCGGACGTGGTTTCCGCCGAGGCGGTTCTGGAGGACGACGAGGTCAGTCCACATCCACCCCGGCAGCATCCGCCTCAAAACCTTCCTAGTCCGAGCTTTCAGGCCCATTCCACGCCAGTGGGCGGCAGAGTTCGCCATCACCTGCTCCACTGGCGGTCCATCACATCGGACAGGTGGGTGCTGCAAATCGTCCGAAGGGGCTACTCCCTCCCCTTCGAGACGACCCCTCCAGCCATGCCACCGCAGCACCACCGTATCTCGGGGGATCATTTGAATCTTCTCCACGAGGAAGTTTCCGCCCTCGGCCAAGGGGGCCGTCGAGCGCGTTCCGAGTCCAGAAGTAGGTCGTGGTTGTTATTCCCACTACTTTCTGGTTCCCAAGAAGGGCAAAGGGGGCCTACGCCCTATCTTGGACCTCCGGAACGTCAATGCCTTCCTCCGGAAGGAAAGGTTCAAGATGTTGACCTTGGCTCAGGTTCTAGCTGCCCTAGACCCCGGAGACTGGATGGTAGCGTTGGACTTGCAGGACGCATATTTCCACATCCCCGTCCTGCCGGCCCACCGGCGTTACCTGCGGTTCACGGTGGGCCCAGAGCACTTTCAGTTTACCGTGCTCCCCTTCAGTCTCACCAGTGCCCCTCGGGTGTTCACGAAAGTGATGGCGGTGGTCGCAGCTCATCTGCGCAGATCAGGGATTCCAGTCTTCCCCTATCTCGACGACTGGTTGTTGAAGGCGGGCTCGCCCCAGGCAGTCGTCTCCCACCTCCAGACTACGGCGGATCTCCTGCATTTGCTAGGGTTTTCCATCAACGTGCCGAAGTCACACCTGAGTCCCTCTCAGAAGCTCCTTTTCATCGGAGCGGTTCTCGATTCGGCGCAGTTCCGGGTCTATCCACCGGAACAGCGGGTCCGGGATATTCAGGCCCTGATTCCCATCTTTCGGCCTCTATCCTGGGTTTCGGTCAGGCTAGTGTTGCGGCTTCTGGGGCTGATGGCCTCCTGCATCCTACTAGTGCATCACGCCAGGCGGCGCATGCGGGCTCTGCAGTGGGACCTGAAGTTTCAGTGGGCCCAGCATCACAGCAACCTGTCCGACCATGTCTTGATCTCGGAGGGCACTGCACAGCAGTTGCAGTGGTGGCTCACGGACCGCGATTGGGTCAGGGGCAGAAGCCTCTCCCTTCCCCAACCGGAGCATGTCGTAGTGACGGATGCGTCCCTCCTGGGATGGGGTGGCCATATGGGAGAGGCGGAGATCAGAGGCCTCTGGTCTCCGGCGGAGTCTCGTCTCCACATCAACCTGTTGGAGTTGAGAGCGATCCGGCTTGCACTGAAAGCCTTCCTTCCCTCTGTCAGGGGCAGTGTCGTGCAGTTGTTCACGGACAACACCACCGCCATGTGGTATTGCAACAAACAGGGCGGGGTGGGGTCGTGGACCCTTTGTCAGGAGGCTCTGCGCCTCTGGACGTGGTTGGAACACCAGGGCGTCACCCTAGTGGTTCAACATCTGGCGGGCCCTCTGAACGCCAGAGCAGACGAACTCAGCCGCCGGTGCATGATGGATCACGAATGGCGTCTGAACTCCGAAGTGGCGCAAGGTCTCTTTCAGCAGTGGGGAGAGCCTTGGTTAGATCTATTCGCCACCGAAGAGAACGCGCAATGTCAGCAGTTCTGCGCGTTGGAATTTCCAAGGCGGCACTCGCTCGGCGACGCTTTTCGTCACGAGTGGAGTTGCGGTCTGTTGTACGCCTTTCCGCCTATACCACTTCTGCCCAGAGTGCTGAAGAAGATCAGGCGCGACCGGGCCCAAGTCATCTTGGTGGCTCCGGACTGGGCACGAAGGTACTGGTATCCCGAGCTCCTCAGTATGTCGACCGATCCTCCGATACGTCTGCCCCTTCAGGAGGATCTTCTGTCGCAGCAGCAGGGGACGGTCCTCCACCCGAACCTGTCCAGCCTCCACCTCCATGCATGGAGATTGAGCAGCGGCAGTTGATGCCATTTGACTTGCCTCCTGAAGTCTGTGATATCATTCTGGCAGCCAGGCGTCCCTCCACAAAGACGGTATACGCCTGCCGGTGGAACAAATTTGTGGCATGGTGCACAGCAAAGGCTGTGGATCCCCTTTCCGCCCCTCTTTCTGAGGTTCTCCTCTTTCTTCTTTCTTTGGCCCGGCAGGGCTCTGCCCTGGGCACCCTGAAAGGTTATCTTGCTGCCATCTCTGCCTTCTTGCGGCTTCCTGATCAGCCTTCTCTTTTCAAGTCCCCTGTAGTTACACGCTTTCTAAAGGGCATTACTCACACGTTCCCTCCTGTTCCGTTTGTAATGCCTCAGTGGGACTTGAATCTTGTCTTGACATTCCTGATGTGCGCTCCCTTCGAGCCTCTTCACAATTGTCCCCTTCGTCTTCTGGCTCTTAAGACTGCTTTTCTGGTAGCCATCACCTCGGCTAGACGGGTGAGTGAGCTCCAGGCTTTATCTTCAAAGCCTCCTTTTCTGTCTGTTCATCCGGACAAGGTTGTCCTTCGGCCTCGTCCCTCCTTTCTTCCGAAAGTGGTGACTCCATTTCATCTTGGGCAGTCTGTCACCTTGCCCACCTTCTTTCCGCCTCCGCATCCTTCCAAAGAGGAAGAGAGGCTCCACCGTCTGGACCCAAAACGTGCGCTCTCCTTTTATTTGGACCGCACAAAGCACTTCCGGGTGGACGACCAACTTTTCGTTGGATACGTGGGTGCTAAGAAGGGGAAAGCTGTGCACAAACGGACCATCTCTCGGTGGGTCGTTTTGTGCATCAAAATGTGTTATTCCTTTGCAAAAAAGGACCCTCCTGCTGGGCTGCGCGCCCATTCTACTCGGGCCACTGCGGCTACTACTGCTTTGGGACGGGGTGTCCCTTTGCAGGACATCTGTCAGGCGGCAACGTGGGCTTCGCTACACACGTTTGCCAGGCATTATTGCCTTGACAGCCAAGTCTGGAGGGATGGCTTCTTTGGCCGTTCTGTCCTCCAGGACTTTCTGGTGTGATCTTGGTTCGCAGACCCACCACCGGGGATGGTATTGCTTGGGTATCTATTCTAAGGTGAGGAATCTAACTAACGTGTTTCTTTCAGATGAACAAGTTACTTACCTTCGGTAACGATGTATCTGTAAGAAACATTAGTTAGTTAGATTCCTCACCGACCCACCCATCCTCCCCGTTCTGCGAACTGACATCTAGGGTTAAGGTTATCCTTTTCAGGCCCCTAGATTTTATTTTTGACACCAGTGTCGGTCTTTGCATGGCTCTGCGTTCCTGGCGCGGAAGGCTATGTACAAGAACTGATGTCAGCGCGCGAGGGCGGCGTCTAAGTACTCAGACGACGTCATCCCGGCGCACGACGCCGACGACGGACGCGGAGCCGCAGACGACGCCTAGCGACGTGCAAGGGGTATTGCTGACTGTGAGAAGTTGGCCTGATGTATGATGTCACTAGTTATAGTGTACACCTTATATCAGTCCAAATACCCTTATGGTGATTGGTTGTAAAGTCAACCTTATAGACCAGCTATCCTAGTGGTAGCATGGACAAGAGCAGTCTTAGGCTAAACTCTGAATGGCATGTGAAGCCAGCTGTGATACCATATATAATCCCTTGAATACCAAATGAAAGGACACCACAACAGATATATATATAAAATAAAGTGTATTTATTCTAAGCAAACCCTCAGCACTCTTTATGAGATTAGAGGTAAGTACAACACAGTCTTATTAATGCATACAGTAAGTCACACAGGTAAGTAATACAGTTAGGCCCTAGGGGCCACGCAAACCATATACTAAGTAAGTGGTATAAGAACCACTGTCACGGAAATAGAATAGGCCTAGGCCTAGGGAATCGCTGGGGCTACACTACACTAGCGTTAGTTAGGAAGTGGGAGGCCCACGGGATTCGTGTGCAGAGTGGAAACACTCACGCGTAATGCGTAAAAGTCAATAGCAATAGTACAGTTTAGAAAACGGTAGATTTAGGACACTTCCGGAGTAGCTAGGAAGTTGAGACTTGAAAACTAGACACTAGGATAGTCACTATCCTGATGAGCACCGGAGTACCCAAGTTACCTAGCCCACAGGCTGCGGGTGCATAGGGGTGAAGATGCGTCGTTTTCGTCGTCGACTCCTATGGATGCCTGAAGAAAGATGCTGACGGGCAGTCAGGGAAGAGTGTCCGGTGGGTCCCAAGGCTGGGATCAAGAAGAGAAGAAACCTGCAAGCAGAAGGGACAGAGTCAAGGTCACTAGCCAGTGACCACGTGGAACCAGGAAGGAACCAGGCGATGTCGTGAAGAGTTGCAGGTGAAGGTGAAGCTTGTCGCTGCAGCCAGGAGGACCAGGAAGCGTCGAGGGCGACCAGGACCAGGAGGCGAGCTGTCCCACGAAGGCTCTTGCTGTCGGCGGCGTCGAAGTTGGACTAGGACTCACCAAGCCTTGGCAAGCGGAACCCACGAAGAACGACGGACTTGCTTCTGGTGCAGACCAGGAAGGTCTGGGGTGCTTCTTCTTTGCAGAGAAGCGGGAGCCAGTCTGGAGGAGCCAAACCAGCGCAGAAGATTTCAGGGTGCGTCGTCACAGAGGCCACTAGCCAGCGGGCAAGCAACCGGACAGACGCGGCAAGCAGGAAAATGCTGAAGGGCCCTACGCAGGACTCGTGGAGTGTGGGGGGCTGATCTTCGGTGCAGATGGTGCTTGGGGTTGGGGCTTCTCAATCCCCGGTGCACAACTTCGAGGGTACCTCAGAAGCTGCGCTGCAAGTTACTAGCCACTTTTCCCAGGTAGCCGGTCCCACGTCGCTCGTCGCCTCCACGGATCTCAGCTCTGCTGCAGATGTGGATGAGGGTCGGAGAAGTCTGGAAGTCAAGGCTCTGGTCGGGCTCTGCAGTCGGTTCCTCGTAGAACGGTCGCAAAGCAAAGGGTAGTCTCTTGATGGTGCCTGTTTGCACAGGGTAGCCACTCCTTGGCTACAAGGGAGATTCTTCAGTCTTCTTCTTTCGTCGAATGTCGAAGGTCCAGAGTTTCTGTTCAGTTTTGCAGGTTCAGGATAATCTAAAGTCTTGAGGCCCAACTCCCACTCTTATACTAATCTGGGGGGCTGGGATACCTGCTAGGTCACGCCTTATGGGTGGGACCTGGGAGGGGGTGGTTACACCCACTTCCCTTTGTCCAGTTTCGCGCCAGAGCTGGGGCTGGAGTGCCCCAGCGCCGGTTTGAACTGGACTATGCAAGGAACACCTTGTGTGCCCCAGGCATGTCTCATTCCTTTCAGCCCACCCTGCCACAATACACTAAAGGCTGTCTGGGGAGGTGCTAGCACCTCCCCAAGCAGGAAACCTATTGTCCAGGCCTCCCTGGCTGGGATCACTCCCAGCAGCAGGAGGTCAGACTTGTGTCTGTGGCAGCAGCATCCATTTTGTGATGCTGAGGCTTTGGTTAGAGATAAACAGCAAAGTAGGATTTTAACATGTCTCTCCCTCTAGAAGGGAGGAATAATATCCTCATCACCAGAAATGGTATGGGGGTATTATTCCAAAGTGTTAGACACCTTACACGACATGTTTTGATAAAGCCAAACCATAGTTACCATAACCGTTTAAGATTATAAGGCACTTTAAGAGTATATGGTAGGCTATATCATAGAACAACTATAAGGACATGGTTCCGAAAGCTGCAGACAGGCTCAGCTCATGCTAGAGCACCATCTCACATGTTACCAAGCACTCTGCCTCCAGGATTGTTAAGGCCTGCCATAGGAGTGACTGATAGGTACACATGTGTCTATATATAAGGGTAGATATAGGCATACTATATCTAAGCAAGGGGTGATTACACGACCTTGCCCCAGCTGAGTGATCAGCCAGTTGTGTCTGATTGGAAGGCCAGACCAGGGGTGGCATAATACATGCTGCAGCCCCTGGGAGGCCTAGGGTACACCTATGCCCTGGGTACCTAGGGTACACTGTACAGGGTCCAATAAGGTGATCCTTACCAATTGTGTATGTACCTAGGGTACATGGAGTCCATTTTACAGAGAGAGCAGACAGCCTGAGACTCTGAATGGCAGGATCTCAGGCCAACTAAGTCGAAAAACCAGCTAGACACTAGGCAAAAAGTTGGGGGTAACCATAGTCAGATATCCACCTTCCTACACAACCCCCCCCCCCACAAACGAAAGGAGATAAGGCTGGCCTTGACAAGGTAAGCCTCTATTGCCTGAGTGGCCATATAAGGAAGAACCAGCACTGGCATGGTTACCCCCTGTCTCATGGTCCACTAAGCAATCCCTCATCCTAAAGATATCATAGGGTCTCCACCATAGGGAATCTCTACCTTTGGTGTGTCTTTGCAAAGTAAAAGGCTGGTGTTGAGATGGAGTACTGAAGTGAGTGTCCTCAAAGTGAGGCCTCAGCTTCCTCCTATCATCCTCCACCATGGATGCCTTTCTTTCTCTAACTGAGTTGCACTGTGCTCTCAGGGTCAGCCTCTGGCTACCTAAAGCTGGAGGCTGGGTCCCTTTTGTGGGCTTACTGGAGGGACAGGTCAGGTTTGGGGCCCTAAGGTCCCATGTTTGCCTGTGCCCAACAGAATCCCTCTGGGGGAGGTCCCTAACTACCTGTGAAGGGGATCCCTCAGGAATGTTTTTACCCATCACCTGGCTTGGGCAACTAACCAGGCAATCCTCATTCTTTTGATGGGGGGGTTCTTGTGGACAGGGGCCCTCTTGGGGTCCACTGGCCTCCCTGACCTCTGCAGCCCTGGGCTGACTGAGGCAGGGTAGAGAGAGGCAGGCTACCTGCACCAGACTGGGTCCCACCTTGGAAGGGGCCACTGACATCAGAGGCTCTGCCAGGCCAGGCCTGGCTACCTCTGGGGCAGTTCCTTCACAAGGGGTGAGGTCAGATCCCTGAGGAGGCTGACCTTTTCCTAATGTCTGGGGAGAGGGAGACTTTTCTACCTCCCCACTACTCTCTGTTTGTGTGGAGTGATCCATAGTTTCAGGCTTCACTACACCTATATCAGTCTGAGTGTGGGCTGAGACCATTACAGCCTTGCCAACCTTTTCAGGAAGGCACTCAGTTTGTGTTTGAGCTGTGACTGTCACAGCTCTGCCAATTTCTACAGGGAAGTCTGTCTGTGCCTGGGCTGTGGCTACCACTGCCCTTCCAACCTTTTCAGGGAGGAAAGCTACTTGGACAGGGGTTGTGACTGGCACAACCCCACTACCCTTTTTGGAAAGGCCTACCATTTAGAATGGGTGTCTTGTTCAACTCCAGCCCAAGCTGAGAGTTCTAAGTCATTCCCCAGTAAGCAGTCCACAGGCAAGGTTGGAGACACTGCCACCCTTTTAGGGCCAGTGACACCTCCCCAGCTGAGACATACCTCTGCCATGGGATGACTGTTCTGTTTGCCATCAATGTTAGTTACCTGGTATGAGAAACCAGGCAAAAGCTGCTCAGAGGGAACTAGCCTATGGGCCACCATAGTGATGCTAGCTCCAGTGTCTCTGTAGGCCTCAGCTTTTCTACCATTGATGTAGGGTTCTTGTCTGTACCTACCCAAAGTGTTGGGACAGGCAGTGAAGTTGGCAAACCCCATGCCACCATCACAGACAAGAGTAGCTGCTGCAGGGGAATTGGCTAAGCCAGGATCCCCCTGTGTTCCCCAAGAAAACCCAACCAAATTTTTGGGGGTACTCCCACCACCTGGGGGATTACTGCTGACAGTAATAGGTGGTGTGACAGGAGTAGTTGGAGGAACAGTTTTGTTTTTAGCCTGTGGACAACTGCTGTCAGTTTTCCAGTGCCCAGGTGTTTTACACACATGGCAGTAAGGCTTTTTAACTGTGGTAGATGAGGGAGCTTGGGACCCACCACCCTGTGTGGAGTTTTGGGGCCCTGAGGAAGATTTCTCTTTTGCTTTATCCCCACCCTTCTCTTGAGGCTTGGTGGTATCTTTCTTTTGGTCACCACCCTGATTTTTAGGCCTAATCCTGGTCCTGACCCATTTATCTGCCCTCTTTCCCAATTCTTGGGGAGAGGTCAAATCTGAGTCTACCAGGTGTTGATGGAGAAGCTGGTTCTGACAATTATTAAGGATCTGCTCCCTCATAATCAAGTTGTACAATCCTGTATAGTCCTGCACCTTGCTGCCATTTAACCAACCTTCCAAAGCCTTAGTGGCACAATCCACAAAATCAGACCAGTCCTGTGTCTGTGTCTTCTGGGTGTCTCTGAACAACAACCTATATTGCTCAGTGGTTAAGCCAAACCCATCTATCAGAGCACTCTTCAGGACTTTGTAATTGTTTGCATCCTCATCACTGACTGTGAGGAGCTTGTCTCTACCTTTGTCAGAAAAGGAGAGCCACAAGATAGCTGCCCACTGACTTTGGGGTACCTGCTGTACTTTGCAGGCCCTCTCCAAAGCAGTCATCCATTTGTGGATGTCATCCCCATTCTGATATGGGGGGACTATCTTGCTTAGGTTTCTATGGTCATAAGACCTATCCCTATCTCTAGGAATGTTGCTGCCACCAGTGGGTTCTGACCCACACAATTTTTGCTCTCTAGCCAGAGCAAGCTTCTCTTTGGCAAGGGCAATTTCTTCCCTCTGAATCCTCAGATTAGCTTCCCTCATTCTGGCTTTATGCTCCTTTCTCTCAGGTGAAGTCATTCCCCTGTGAGAGGAAGCATTAGAGATGCTAGAAACATGGGAGTGGATGGATTCCCTTGAAGGGGATCTGTCCCTCCTGCTTCTCTGTGAAAGCCTACTTGGGGGTCTGTATGGGGGGACCCCATGCAAACTCCCATGTAAATTAAGGTTAGCCTGGCTAAGTCTTCCTACTTGGCCCTGGCTGTCTACCTCTTCCTCTGAAGTCCCATCTGACTCATCTGTGGTGGGTAGACCCTTATCTACAGCTATGGCACCATCCCTGGCAGCTCTTTCAGCATCATAGGCCTCCAGAAGCTCCACTAGCTGTCTAAGGGTAGGGTTGGAACCCTGTTTTATTCCTCTGGAGGTACACAAATGTCTCATCTCCTGGAATGTGAAGGTATCATACCTAGAGGGGGTCTTCTGCAGACCTGCCCCTCCTGAGAGAGCATCTACTTGATCTCCTCCCAGAGGCATGATCTAGTGAGGGTGTGGTGTGTGCACCTACCTACACTAGTTGTATCTACTAAACCTCTCTAGTAGTTGTAGTCAGGGTGTGTTACTCCCTTCAACCTACAACTACAAAGTCCAGTAGGACTTAAGTATAATAATCTATGTTATATGTACCTAGACAATATCTGTGTGATCTTTCAATTTAGTATCTCAAGATTACAATGGTATTACAACAGCAAGCTCAGATCCCAACCGCTGCCACCAATGTGAGAAGTTGGCCTGATGTATGATGTCACTAGTTATAGTGTACACCTTATATCAGTCCAAATACCCTTATGGTGATTGGTTGTAAAGTCATCCTTATAGACCAGCTATCCTAGTGGTAGCATGGACAAGAGCAGTCTTAGGCTAAACTCTGAATGGCATGTGAAGCCAGCTGTGATACCATATATAATCCCTTGAATACCAAATGAAAGGACACCACAACAGATATATATATAAAATAAAGTGTATTTATTCTAAGCAAACCCTCAGCACTCTTTATGAGATTAGAGGTAAGTACAACACAGTCTTATTAATGCATACAGTAAGTCACACAGGTAAGTAATACAGTTAGGCCCTAGGGGCCACGCAAACCATATACTAAGTAAGTGGTATAAGAACCACTGTCACGGAAATAGAATAGGCCTAGGCCTAGGGAATCGCTGGGGCTGCACTACACTAGCGTTAGTTAGGAAGTGGGAGGCCCACGGGATTCGTGTGCAGAGTGGAAACACTCACGCGTAATGCGTAAAAGTCAATAGCAATAGTACAGTTTAGAAAACGGTAGATTTAGGACACTTCCGGAGTAGCTAGGAAGTTGAGACTTGAAAACTAGACACTAGGATAGTCACTATCCTGATGAGCACCGGAGTACCCAAGTTACCTAGCCCACAGGCTGCGGGTGCATAGGGGTGAAGATGCGTCGTTTTCGTCGTCGACTCCTATGGATGCCTGAAGAAAGATGCTGACAGGCAGTCAGGGAAGAGTGTCCGGTGGGTCCCAAGGCTGGGATCAAGAAGAGAAGAAACCTGCAAGCAGAAGGGACAGAGTCAAGGTCACTAGCCAGTGACCACGTGGAACCAGGAAGGAACCAGGCGATGTCGTGAAGAGTTGCAGGTGAAGGTGAAGCTTGTCGCTGCAGCCAGGAGGACCAGGAAGCGTCGAGGGCGACCAGGACCAGGAGGCGAGCTGTCCCACGAAGGCTCTTGCTGTCGGCGGCGTCGAAGTTGGACTAGGACTCACCAAGCCTTGGCAAGCGGAACCCACGAAGAACGACGGACTTGCTTCTGGTGCAGACCAGGAAGGTCTGGGGTGCTTCTTCTTTGCAGAGAAGCGGGAGCCAGTCTGGAGGAGCCAAACCAGCGCAGAAGATTTCAGGGTGCGTCGTCACAGAGGCCACTAGCCAGCGGGCAAGCAACCGGACAGACGCGGCAAGCAGGAAAATGCTGAAGGGCCCCACGCAGGACTCGTGGAGTGTGGGGGGCTGATCTTCGGTGCAGATGGTGCTTGGGGTTGGGGCTTCTCAATCCCCGGTGCACAACTTCGAGGGTACCTCAGAAGCTGCGCTGTAAGTTACTAGCCACTTTTCCCAGGTAGCCGGTCCCACGTCGCTCGTCGCCTCCACGGATCTCAGCTCTGCTGCAGATGTGGATGAGGGTCGGAGAAGTCTGGAAGTCAAGGCTCTGGTCGGGCTCTGCAGTCGGTTCCTCGTAGAACGGTCGCAAAGCAAAGGGTAGTCTCTTGATGGTGCCTGTTTGCACAGGGTAGCCACTCCTTGGCTACAAGGGAGATTCTTCAGTCTTCTTCTTTCGTCGAATGTCGAAGGTCCAGAGTTTCTGTTCAGTTTTGCAGGTTCAGGATAATCTAAAGTCTTGAGGCCCAACTCCCACTCTTATACTAATCTGGGGGGCTGGGATACCTGCTAGGTCACGCCTTATGGGTGGGACCTGGGAGGGGGTGGTCACTTGCCCAGCGCCGGTTTGAACTGGACTATGCAAGGAACACCTTGTGTGCCCCAGGCATGTCTCATTCCTTTCAGCCCACCCTGCCCCAATACACTAAAGGCTGTCTGGGGAGGTGCTAGCACCTCCCCAAGCAGGAAACCTATTGTCCAGGCCTCCCTGGCTGGGATCACTCCCAGCAGCAGGAGGTCAGACTTGTGTCTGTGGCAGCAGCATCCATTTTGTGATGCTGAGGCTTTGGTTAGAGATAAACAGCAAAGTAGGATTTTAACATTTCTCTCCCTCTAGAAGGGAGGAATAATATCCTCATCACCAGAAATGGTATGGGGGTATTATTCCAAAGTGTTAGACACCTTACACGACATGTTTTGATAAAGCCAAACCATAGTTACCATAACCGTTTAAGATTATAAGGCACTTTAAGAGTATATGGTAGGCTATATCATAGAACAGCTATAAGGACATGGTTCCGAAAGCTGCAGACAGGCTCAGCTCATGCTAGAGCACCATCTCACATGTTACCAAGCACTCTGCCTCCAGGATTGTTAAGGCCTGCCATAGGAGTGATTGATAGGTACACATGTGTCTATATATAAGGGTAGATATAGGCATACTATATCTAAGCAAGGGGTGATTACACGACCTTGCCCCAGCTGAGTGATCAGCCAGTTGTGTCTGATTGGAAGGCCAGACCAGGGGTGGCATAATACATGCTGCAGCCCCTGGGAGGCCTAGGGTACACCTATGCCCTGGGTACCTAGGGTACACTGTACAGGGTCCAATAAGGTGATCCTTACCAATTGTGTATGTACCTAGGGTACATGGAGTCCATTTTACAGAGAGAGCAGACAGCCTGAGACTCTGAATGGCAGGATCTCAGGCCAACTAAGTCGAAAAACCAGCTAGACACTAGGCAAAAAGTTGGGGGTAACCATAGTCAGATATCCACCTTCCTACACTGACGAAAAATCTTCCGGATCCAGTCTGACGCCTGGGGATATTCTTAGGTGAGGAATCTAACTAACTAATGTTTCTTACAGATACATCGTTACCGAAGGTAAGTAACTTGTTCCTTTTGCTCACAGATTGGCCAGGGTTGTGGTAAAGGCAGTCAGAAAGCATCACTTGGTTCCGCTGAACCAGGGGATCAAAAAAGACCTGATCATGTGGGCTGCATTCCTTAGAGACTTCAATGGGGCCCTGTTATGGTGAGCCCCACGAGCAACCAACCAACAGCTTAGGCTCTTCACGGATGCATCAGGGCACGAAGGTTTCAGAGCCATATTAGGATCCCACTGGTGCGCAGCAAAGTGGCCCAACGCCTGGCACAAGAGGGGCATCACAAAGAATGTTGCAGTCCTAGAGCTCGTCCCCAAAACATTGGTACTCAAGATATGGCCCAGGAAGCTACAATATACGGAGATAGGGCCAGATGTAGGTAAAGTCAGTTTTGCGAGTCCTTAATAGTGTTTTTTACCGAATCACTATTAAGGTCTCGCAAAGTGGAATGTATGTAGTAATAGCAATAATAATTGCGATTCCTTAATATTCCTTAATTGCGAATCGCAAATTGAGATTTGCTATCAAGGAATACCTTCCCATTCATTCCTATAGGCCAAGATGCCCATAGGAATGAATTAGATTTGCGTACGCATATTGCGAGTAACCAAGAGGTACTCACAAATTGCGTGTGCAATTTCAAGGGTGCAAGGGTTCCAAAAGGACACCCTGTTGCACCCCTGAAATGTGAATGTGTGCACATATGGTGCACATACATGCCCTAAGGGCATGTATGTGTGCCACATGGCACTTTGAAAAAAGCAAAAAAGTGCTTTTTGATAGGAAATCGTAAATTACCACCAACTTGGAGTTGGTGGTAATTTGTGATTCCTTAAGGCAATATCGCAAATTACGATGCCTGCTAGCATAGCATTTAGGTAGCATTTAGGTATCGCAAATTGCGATTCTCTAAATGCTTGCGCACAATTAGGAATCGCTATTTTTGCGAATCCTTATTTTGCGTGGGGTCTTTGCCTACCTACATTGCACACAGCCAAATTGCGATCGCAAACGTTGAAATTCTGTGAATTTCAGCTTTTGCGATCGCAATTTGGCTGCCTACATCTGGCCCATAGTCTTTTGGTCTGACAACTTCATTAGTGCATGCGATTAACGCCCAGACAGCAAAATGCCCCATCCTATTAGGCCTGATTGGAGAACTCTTCAAGGCTTGGCTTTACTACAACATTGACTTTCACGCGCGCCATGTGTAAGGCATAAAGAACACTGAAGCTGATGCACTTTCTCGTTTCCAGTGGGAGAGGTTCAGACTGGCATGCCCAGAGGCAGATCAAGTGATGACGCCTTTCCAAGAGGACTGGTGTAGTGGATCCCAGCCTAATGGCCCTAGGTGAGCAGGCACTAGCGCACAGCACCAGGGAGAGGTACAAGAAATGTTATACAACCTTCATGTCAGTAACAGCTTTACAGCATGGTAGAAACTCAGCCGAGATGGAAGCCAGGGTGCAGCAATTTGTGCTATGGGCAAAGGACAACAAGAAATCTCATGCCTGGGTATCCAGGCATGTGGCCGCGATCGCTTATCTCACCAAACTAGCAGGCTAGGCAGATCCCACAGATAATTTCCTGAGGGCAGCTTTAAAAGGGTGGGCACAGCAAGAGTCCCGGTCAGCGGACAGAAGGCTTCCAATTTGGAATGCTAACTAAGATATTGGACGAGCTGGGGGGCATGTGCACCAACAAGTACGGAGAAACACTGTCCAGGGCAGCTTTTGCACCAGCATGTTTTGGCGCCAAAGATGCAGCGAGCTCGTGGCACAGTCATAAGGGCACACACTTATGAAAGCACTGGCAGCACTGGATGTGGAAGTTAGGGAGACACTGCTGCAGTTCACGGTGAGAAGCTCCACAACAGATCAGGCAGGAAAAGACTCAACCATCACCCTGCAGCACCTAGAGGGGAGCAGGTACTGCCCAGTCGCAATAGTGTGGCGCTACATGCATGCACGCCCACGCACAGCAGGTTTCTTTTTTATACTTGCAGACGGCATACCACTCACTAAATTCCAGTTCAGCGTAATCCTGGCTCAAGTCCTAAATTAGGCAGGTTACACCAAGGGAGCCTACTCCGCACATTCATTTAGGATAGGAGCAGCGACAACAGCATTCAGAGAAGGCCTACCCCGTAACAAAATAAAAGACATTGGTTGTTTGACGTCAGACAAATACAAGCTTTATATTCGACCAGTGGCAGGGATGGAGATACACAGCGGCAACCGCCAGTCACCAGAAAAGTAGGGAAGCTATCGCGCGTGGTATTCTCCCCTCTCCCTCCCCCTCAGGAAAGCCGCCACACCTGTTTAACGACCAAGGTGGCTGCAAAGTGACAATGTGGAAAAAATGTAAATTGCAGTTGACTGAGAGTGCAATATAGAGGTAGATGTTTTAGGGTGTGCGGTGACAAATAAACCTTTTAAACAGAAAGTGTGTTAAATGTCATACCAAAGTGCCTTCGGTCAAGCTCGATGGGAGGAGTTAAGGGGTTAAAATCACAGTGAACTTGAGCGCAGCACAAAGAAGGAAGGGTTATAGGGTCATTACAGCCAGTGCGTCATTCTAAGCATTCCTTTTCATTGCATGCAGGTACAAGATTCTGGGTGATCGGCCACTCTTTCACGGTAAGGGCAGCAAGATGGGCAAGCACATGTGACATGGATCGACACTCTGGGCATGAAGTGGGCTATGCTAGAACCCAAAGTAAGGCATGCCAGGTTGGCAGGCGCAGAAGGGCCATTCATACTGGTGATACACCTAGGGAGAAATGATCATATCACACTTGGTAGGGGCCAGCTGCTGCACGACATGAAGGTGACAATGACTAGATTGGCAGCTGAATTGGCCCCCTGTGACTTAATCTAGTCAGATATAATACCCAGGGGTGATTGATGAGGGGCTGGCTCACAGTCGCAGTAGAAGCCTCAAGGAGAAGGCTGAATGCCGAAGCTCACAAGGAACTAAGGATTTGGCTTTGTGAAACACCGTCCGCTATGCACAAGGACACCTGGCTACTTTGCGATCGATGGAGTGCACCTATCATTCCAGGGCAATGAGGTGTTTGTGAGGAACATTTGGTAGGCCCTGAAGGCGTTTGGATGTGGTGATTGAATTCGAGAGCTACACAGGTGGGAGACTCAGGGTCGCGGTTGGCCACCCTGAGTCTTGGAGGGTCTTACGGGTGATTTTTATGCAAAAAGGCGATTAATACCCCATCAGAGGGCAGAGGGCCCGTAAGAAAAAATTTGATCCACAGTCCATAGGGGGCCATGAGAATAACGAGACGGCGACCCCATGATCCCTGAAGGGACAGTTGGTATCCTGACAGCTGGGGGTTGGCCTTACCTCGCTCTGTGGCATCACAGGTGCAGCAAACAGATCAAAAACCTTGGGCCGCAGCCCCAAGACGTAATATACAGCACCGGATAAATAATGATATGGCAACGCAATGCCTGGTGAATGTAGATTGTTTCAGGAGGGATGTCAGCTGTTAGTCCTTAATGGTGCTGCACTCGGATGATCACCCATAAGCTAACCCTATCTGTGTATATATGCATAACTGAGTGCGAATAAACTTGCGACAATTTTCCCACAAGAAAAGGTCTAGGTCTATTTTTATTTAATGCAACTGTATGTTCGAGGCATATGAGCTGCAGATTACACACTTGTGCATAGATCGCCATCTGGTGTTGGGCCCGGATGTTTGCAGTTTGTTTTTCCTCTTGGAAAGTCTTTGGATGTCACGAGGTCGGTGACTCCTCCTTTGGATCGTATTGCGCATGGGCTTCAGCTCCATCCTCAGATTGTTTTTTTCCGCCATCGGGCTCGGATGTAATCTTCGCTCTCCGGTTCCGAACAGCTTCCGGTTCGACGATCGACGCGCAATCCTCACCCCAATTCGCGGTATTGTTTAGATCGCGATCTCCCCACTCGACGCGCCTTCTCATCGGCAAAGACCGGTTCCAGTCGTCGACGTCGGCCTTCGGGCCTACCCTAGCTCCGATCCTGGTTAATGGAAAGGACTCCATTTAAAAAGTGCCCTCGATGTGGGTCCAAATTCCCCCACACCGATCTCCACGAGGTATGCAATCTCTGCCTCTCCCCTGAACACGAGGCTCGAGACTGTCCGGCGTGTAAGTCCTTCCGGTCCAAGAATACTATTCGGGACCGAAGAGCCAGAAGAACCATGGCACACTCCTCGGCGACGATTCCGGACGACATCTTCGGGGAAGGCGTCGACGCTCCAGAACAGCATTACACCGACGAGGGCCTCGTCAGCGCTCCGAAAGCCGACGACTCAGATGTGGAGGACATCACTCCGGCGCAGAGGGTCGTGAGTACTGATCTCCCCCCCACACACATCCTCGCCGGCACCGAAAAAGGCTTCGGTCACGCCTTCGCCTCCGGGCCTAGGCAAGAACAAAGACACTGCTTTACACACCGCACCTTCGGGCCCGGTAAAGAAGCCAAGTAAGCCTTCTGGCGGCTCGGGCTCGAGCCAGCCCACCGTCGGTGCCGATAAACACTTTTCGGCACTGAAAAAGAAACCGGCCTCCATCTCGACACCGAGCCCGGCACCAAAACACTCGGGGTCGAAACCCAGCTCTTCGGTACCGACACCATCTTCGGTACCGACCAAGGCACACAAGGCCACCGACACTTCGAAACCGAAACCCATCTCGGCACCTACCAAACAACCGGAGGTTCCCAAGCCGGGTTCCAAACAAAGAACCGGCACAGAAAAGCCTAAAAAACCAATGGCCCGACGCCTTCGGCGCCGACGGACCAACCAACCTCACCAGAACTATTTACACCGGATCCCTTGCAAAAAACACTGGCCAAGGATCCCACAACTGGACATTTAACGCTCTCTATCAAAAAGAGACAGTTGGAGAAACCTGCTCCACCTCCAAAGAGGAAGGACTCTGCTACCTCTCCTGTCAGAATACCTTCCCCGCCTCCTCCACCTCCACCTCCTCCACCTTCTCCTCCTCCACGCCTCCGCCTTCTCCACCCCAACCTCATCGTTCCCCGACCCCGTCTCCGGACGATGATGATCAGGGGGACCCATATGGTGACATAGGGGATGTGCCCCAGGACCTACCCACAGGGGACCCCACTCCTACAGGATCCCCAGACCCATGGGATGATTACAATATCCCTGATATCCCCAACGTCCCACAAGACGATCTTTACCCTTCCAGACCTTCTCCACCAGAAGACTCATTGGGGTTTAACCACCTACTGCAAAGGGCGGCACACTATCACGGGGTAGATTTACACACCGACTCTATGGAGGAAGACTTCCTCCTCGACACATTCGACACCACACATAGGTCCACCTCCATTTTGCCTATGCTCAAAGGAGTTGTAAAGCATGCGCCAGAGGTCTTTAAGGACCCAGTTAGAGCCAGGGTCATTAACCCGTGCATCGAGAAAAAATATAAATCCGCCCCTACAGATCCCTCCTACATCAGAGGGCCAGCACCACTAGATTCTCTGGTAGTATCCACCGCACATAAAAGGGCCAACTCCCAGGCGTCAGGCGAAGCACCACCACCTGACAAAGAATCTAAACTATTGGACGCATCAGGCAAGCGTACTGCATCCCAAGCTGCCAATATATGGCGTATCGCCAATACACAAGCGCTACTAGCCAGATATGACAGGGCCCATTATGACGAATTAGAAGGCATAATGCACCACCTCCCTGATGAATAAAGAGCTAGGGCCAACAAACTAATTCAGGAGGGCAAAACTATTACTAATACCTCCATACGTTGTGCCCTAGATGCAGCAGACACAGCCTCCAGGGCCATCAATACTAGCGTCCTCCTCCGTCGCCATGCCTGGCTACGGATCTCAGGTTTTAAACCGGAGGTACAAGACTCCATCCTCAAACATCCCTTTGACCAAGAACATCTATTTGGCCCAAAAGTGGATGAGGCCGTAGAAAAAATGAAAAAGGATACTGACACGGCAAAATCTATGGGAGCATTGCAATCACACCCTCCCAGACGCTCCTTTCGCCGCTCTTCCTTTCGGAGCACATCCAGAGGCTACTCCTCAGACACCGCGCCCACTTCATGCAAATCCCCTACTCAGTCCACCTTTACAAGGGGTTATCAAAGGGGCGGCTACAGGGGTAACAACAACAAAGGCAGAGGCAAAACGAACACCACCCGCTCTGCCACACCGCCTACCCAATGACTTCCCCCCGCTCCCCCCCCCAGACCATCCCACTCCAGTTGGGGGCAGACTCCAAAATTTCCTTCCTGTCTGGGCTACCATCACCTCAGACAAATGGGTAGCACAAATAATTCGGTCAGGCTACTGCCTAGAACTAATATCTACCCCCCCCAAACATTCCACCCAGAACACGCCCAATGTCACAGGAACATCTAATGTTACTAAAGCAGGAGGTAATCTCCCTCCTACAGAAACAGGCAATAGAGCACGTTCCTACCAACCAACAAAATATGGGAGTCTACTCCCTATATTTTCTTATACCAAAAAGGGACGAGACTCTACGACCCATCCTAGATCTCCGGCCCCCAAACAGATACATACACTCAGACCATTTTCACATGGTAACGCTTCAGCAGGTACTTCCGCTCCTCTCCCAAAACAACTTCCTCACTACTCTGGACCTAAAAGACGCTTATTTCCACATTCCAGTGCACAACGCTCACAGGAAGTACCTCAGATTTGTAGTGGACGAACAACACTACCAATTCAAAGTGCTCCCGTTCGGAGTCACAACAGCACCACGAGTATTCACCAAGTGCCTAGCAGTGGTGGCAGCATATCTGCGAAGACAACACATTCACGTATTCCCATACCTAGCCAGGTAATACAATCAGTGTGTACAGCACACGTCCACCACTATTCAACTACTTCACCAGCTGGGCTTCATGGTAAACCACAAAAAGTCCCATCTACAACCATCCCACGTGAAACAATATCTCGGTGCCACCATAGACACCTCAAAAGCGCTAGCCTACCCCAATCCCCCCAGGATTGCAAGCATTCAGGCTCTACGCCCAAAATTCATGGCACAACACTCCCTTCCAGCTCGAGTGTTCATGCAACTAATAGGGATGATGGCCTCTTGTATCTTCATAGTACCTCACGCAAGACTCCAGATGCGTCCTCTCCAAGAGTGCTTAGCGCGCCAGTGGAACCAGACCCAGGGTCAATTAACAGATCTGGTGTTCGTAGACGGTCGTACCCATCGCTCTCTGCAGTGGTGGACCACCACAAACCTTTCCAAAGGTCGACCGTTCCTAGACCCGGTTCCTCAGATAGTACTGACAACGGACGCATCGCTCTCAGGCTGGGGAGCTCACCTATTACATCTCACCATGCAGTGCAAATGGACACCTCATCAAAAGTTACTCCATATCAACCATCTGGAGTTACTAGCAATCTTCTTAGCCCTAAAACCTTTTCAAACACACATTTCAGGCAAGGCAGTCCTGATCCGCACAGACAACATGACAGCCATGTATTATATTCAAAAACAAGGCGGCACACACTCTCCACAGCTCTCTCAACTAGCACAGAGCATATGGAGATGGGCCATACCCCAGAAAATCTTTCTCCTAGCTCAGCATGTCCCAGGAGTCCAAAACACTGTGGCGGATCTGCTCAGCAGACAGACACAACAGATCCACGAGTGGGAGCTTCACCCGCAAGTTCTTCACCCGTTCTTTCAAATGTGGGGACATTCACAGATAGACCTCTTCGCCACCCACGAAAACGCCAAATGCCCAAGCATCGCCGCCAGACACCCACACCCATTGTCCAAAGGAAATGCGATATGGGTGAACTGGTCAGGCAGATTTGCGTACGCTGTTCCGCCTCTCCCACTCATTTCACTAGTGGTGCGCAAACTACAACAACACTCCCTCACACTAATCCTAGTAGCTCCAACGTGGGCCAGACAACCGTGGTACACCGCACTGCTGGAACTATCTGTAGTACCGCATCAAAAACTACACCTCTCTGCACGCCTCTTAACCCAGAACCATGGAGAGATCAGACACCCGGACCCAGCTCATCTCAACCTTGCAATCTGGCTCCTGAAATCCTAGAATTCGGGTACCTAAATCTTTCCCCTGACTGTATGAACGTCATCAGAGAAGCTAGACGACCTACCACTAGAGCGTGCTACGCCGCCAAGTAGAAACACTTTGTTGTCTATTGCCAAAACAACACCATCAATCTCCTGGACGTGTCCATTCAACACTTCATAGGCTACTTACTCCACCTACAAAGTTGCAATCTAGCCTATACGTCCATTCGACTACACCTCGCAGCCATTGCAGCTTACCTACAAAACAGGCAACATCTGTCACTCTTTAGAGTACCTGCCATTAAAGCCTTCATGGAAGGCCTTAAAAGGATAATTCCCCCCAGAGTGCCACCCTCACCTGTGTGGAACTTAAATATCGTTCTCACAAGGCTAATGGGGCCTCCCTTCGAACCTCTACACAAATGTGAGCTACAATTCCTAACATGGAAAACCGCTTTTCTTGTAGCCATCACTTCCCTTAGAAGGGTCAGTGAGATTCAAGCACTTACCATTCAAGAACCTTTTCTCCAAATGCACCATAACAAGGTTGTTCTACGTACCAATCCAAAATTCCTCCCTAAAGTAATTTCTCCTTTTCACCTAAACCAATCTTTAGAACTACCAGTATTTTTCTCGCAACCACAGACCGTTGCAGAAAGAGCTCTTCACACACTAGATGTCAAACGAGCCTTACTCTACTACATCGAGAGAACACAACCTTTCCGTAAGACCAAACAACTGTTTGTCTCTTTCTCTCCACCACACAAAGGCAACCCCATCTCCAAATCAGTGATAGCTAGGTGGATTGTAAAATGCATTCAAATTTGCTACCACAAAGCAAAACGAACGCTATCCGTTCCCCCTAAAGCCCATTCTACACGGAAGATAGGGGCTTCCATGGCATTCTTAGGGAACATCCCATTAGATGATATCTGCAAAGCAGCTACATGGTCAACACCGCACACTTTCACTAAACACTATTGTGTAGATGTGCAAACTAAGCAACAAGCTAGTGTGGGCCAGGCTGTACTCAAAACATTATTTCAAACCACTGCAACAGATACAGGTGGTCGCCGCTAAGGTTGGGAACTGCTATATAATCTATGCACAAGTGTGTAATCTGCAGCTCATATGCCTCGAACGGAATATGCTACTTACCAGTATGCATCTGTTATTGGCATGTAGAGCTGCAGATCTACACACGCCCACCCGCCTCCCCGGCTACCTGTATCTGTTCCAGTTTATCTCCTTTTTAGATACACACACATGGGCATCTTCACTGTTATTACGACGCTCCATCTTTCCCTGCTGGCGAAAAACAATCTGAGGATGGACCTGAAGACCATGCGCAATACGATCCAAAGGAGGAGTCACCGACCTCGTGACTTCCAAAGACTTTCCAAGAGGAAAAACAAACTGCAAACATCCGGACCCAACACCAGATGGCGATCTATGCACAAGTGTGTAGATCTGCAGCTCTACATGCCAAGAACAGATTCATACTGGTAAGTAGCATATTCCTTATTTTATAATAGATATCCTGGAAAGTGTGCCCCGTATTTCCTCCTCTCATCGGAGATGTCCTTTAGTCTTGGGGGGATTGATTTCAGTGGAAAGGAAAGCATAAAGTTCTTAGATAAGATGTTTGTCCCTGTCTTTGGATATGGCCCATTTTTCAAAACGGGTCAGAGGGCGAGAGGCCCAGGGTTCGCAGCCCAGAGAGATCACACTGTGTCTCACCAGCACATATGAGAATGAATCAGTCGCGATAAGCAAGTAATCTTATTGCAGATTGTCAACTATCGGCGTCATCGGTGAGGGAAATGTTGTTAGCTTATGCTTAAGAACGACCGCATCTCAGATTTTCAGGGTTTCAGCCGTTACCGGCGCTGAGTATGGCCTCCATGCCCTGTGCTTGCGAGGGAACAAGATCTCCCGCAAGATTTTGGCTCCAGCAATCGTCTGATCCATGATGGACTAGTGCTTTTCTGAAAGTTGTCGATTCCATTTCACTATAAATCGCAACTGCGTGGCTTGGAAGTACTGTGAGATCAGGGGCAGTCCCATACCTCCCTCCGTTTTGGGTCACGCGATTAGCTGTCGGCTAAGGCGCAGGTTCTTCGCTGTCCAAATGAACTGATTGATTCCGATTTGAATGTGACCGAGAATCGATGGGGGCGGGGTTAAAGGTATAGTCTGAAAAATGTAGAGGGTACACAGGAGAATTGTCATTGCTTTTCGGCCAGACCATGACAGTCCGGTGCGATTCCAGGTGGAGAGCGTCTTGGTTGTTTGATCTAGTAGGGGGCCTAATTAGCCGCCAGTGCCTACGCTGGTGTGGGAGCTAAGAGGATGCCCAGGTATGGCATAGGTTCTGCTGCCCACTCAAAGGGAAACCTTGCTCACAGTTCGGCTACTTGGGCTACGGCGATCGAGAGGTTGAGGATCTGCGAATTAGAAAGATTAACTTTAAACCCAGATATGTCACTAAATTCCCTGAATTCCTCCAGTAATGATGGAAGCGGAGTCTTTGGGCTTATCAAGTATAAAATTATGTCATCAGCATAGAGGTAGATAGTGTGGGTGTCTTCCCCAAGACGGAGCCCTGCGACCTGCGGGTTGACCTGTATCTTCTGCCCCATGGGCTCCATGTAGAGTACAAAGAGGAGCGGGGAGAGAGGACAGCCCTGGCGGGTTCCCCGTGCAGTGGCAAATGAGGCAGACATAGTTCCATCAACCCTGACCACCGCCTAGGGGCGCTGTAAATACAGCGTATTCATGCTATGAACCTGTCGCTGAATCCAAACCGACGGGGCGTAGCATACAGGTACGGCCATTGTACCCGATCAAATGCTTTTTCACCATCTACGGAGAGGAAGAGAGCCTCCCTCCGCAAACGTTGGATGAGGTCCGAGAGATGAATGAGGCGTTTTGTGTTGTCTCTGCACTGCCTTGTTGATACAAATCCTGCCAGATCTGGGTGCACTAGGCCCGGCATGAGTTGGTTAAGACACCTTGCCAGGATGCCTGTGAACAGTTTAGCGTCAGTGTTAAGCAGGAATATGGGCGGGTAGCCCCCACATGCCTTAGGGTCTTTATGGGGCTTAAGGATCACAGAGATGGATGCCTCCAGCATTGTGTCTGATAGGGTTCCAGTGTCCAGGAATGAATTGAACAGGGTACCCAACTTTTGGCAGAAGGTTTTGTAGAAAGGGGGGGTAAAGCCATTCAGGCCTGGCGCCCTAGACATATTAAGGTGCACTATTGCTGCCACCACTTCATCTATTCTGATGTGCTGGTCTAGCTGAGATGCAAGAGCCGCAGTGATGCATGTTAGTGGGCCATCTCCGAAGAAGGTCTCGATATCTCCGGTCGGGATATCATCCCCAGCAAATAACGCAATATAAATGGTCTGGAATGCCTCTGCAATCTCGGGATCTGAGTGGAGTTCCACTGCTTTAAGTATGCAAATCGATTCAATGGATCTGGCCACTGTCTTGCTGCGCAACCTATGAGCTAGCATATGGCTGCAACGATCGCCACTGACGTAGAATTTATGCCTAAGTGGCAAGAGGGCATATTCTGCCCGATCAAGATCAAGGCATCATAAGAGGAGCCGCTGCTTCTCAAGTTCCCTCACCACGCAAAGGGGATCCTGTGCTTTAGTGTATCTATTCAACCTCAAATACTGTTGTTCAGGTTGAGCATCAGTGCGCATGCGCTGTCTACAAGACCTGCTGTAATCACTCTACGGAGTGTAATTACAGCTGCTGCTTGCCTTTGGTTACGTTTTCCATCTTAGTAAGTTGCACTGTTTTTTTCATTACTGTGGCGCCCACTTTCGGAGTTGCCAAAGTAAGTTGCATGGTTTATTTTATTACCAAAGCGCCTACTTTAGGAACTGCTGCTTGCATAACTTGCATGTAGTGCAGAACACTGCAGCTCGCCTGGTATCCAATCCCCCCCCTCGAACAGCCTCCCTCCCCCTTCTGCGTCAGCTACATTGGCTGCCAGTGCGGATGAGGATTAGGTTTAAGATCTGTTGCACTGTGCACAAATCTCTGATCGGTAAAGGTCCCAGTTACCTAGCAGAGAAACTTACCAAATACATGCCGCCCAGGTCTCTTCGATCAGGGTCTTAATCTTTCCTAGTTGCTCCTCGCTATCAAAAAAAGTATGTTTAGTAGGTAAAGTTTCCTCCCATCTGGCTCCATCTTTTTGGAATGCACTCCCTGTACACTTGCGACAATGTTCAGATCACCTACAATTCAAAAGGCTCCTTAAAACCTTACTTTTTAAATCTGTTTCTTTAATGTAGCTGGCTGTAGCAATCCGAGAGCGCAGAGATACCCCTTGGAGGGTGATTCAGGCGCTTTATAAATAAAAATATCCAATCCTGTACACTGGCGCCGCACTTCATTTTAGCACGGCTCTCTCCTTCATGTTTTTTTCATGCACATAAAAAAAACACAGTCGCAAGTTGCACTGTTTATTTTCCACATACATAACTTGTACAGGGGCGTGCCGGCTTCGTTTTAGCACGGCGCCCGCTTTAATGTTTCTTTGCATGCACGTAAAAGGTAGCACAGGCGTTGCGCTTTACATCTGAAAGAGACTATTGTAGGAAGGTGGATATCTGACTATGGTTACCCCCAACTTTTTGCCTAGTGTCTAGCTGGTTTTTCGACTTAGTTGGCCTGAGATCCTGCCATTCAGGGTCTCAGGCTGTCTGCTCTCTCTGTAAAATGGACTCCATGTACCCTAGGTACATACCCAATTGGTAAGGATCACCTTATTGGACCCTGTATAGTGTACCCTAGGTACCCAGGGCATAGGTGTACCCTAGGCCTCCCAGGGGCTGCAGCATGTATTATGCCACCCCTGGTCTGGCCTTCCAATCAGACACAACTGGCTGATCACTCAGCTGGGGCAAGGTCGTGTAAGCACCCCTTGCTTAGATATAGTATGCCTATATCTGCCCTTATATATAGACACATGTGTACCTATCAGTCACTCCTATGGCAGGCCTTAACAATCCTGGAGGCAGAGTGCTTGGTAACATGTGAGATGGTGCTCTAGCATGAGCTGAGCCTGTCTGCAGCTTTCGGAACCATGTCCTTATAGCTGTTCTATGATATAGCCTACCATATACTCTTAAAGTGCCTTATAATCTTAAACGGTTATGGTAACTATGGTTTGGCTTTATCGAAACATGTCGTGTAAGGTGTCTAACACTGTGGAATAATACCCCCATGCCATTTCTGGACATGAGAATATTATTCCCCCCTTCTAGAGGGAAAGACATGTTAAAATCATACTTCACTGTTAGCCTCTGACCAAAGCCTCAGCATCACAAAATGGATGCTGCTGCCACAGACACAAGTCTGACCTCCTGCTGCTGGGAGTGATCCCAACCAGGGAGGCCTGGACAATAGGTTTCCTGCTTGGGGAGGTGCTAGCACCTCCCCAGACAGCCTTTAGTGTATTGGGGCAGGGTGGGCTGAAAGGAATGAGACATGCCTGGGGCACACAAGGTGTTCCTTGCATAGTCCAGTTCAAACCGGCGCTGGGGCACTCCAGCCCCAGCTCTGGCGCGAAACTGGACAAAGGGAAGTGGGTGTAACCACCCCCTCCCAGGTCCCACCCATAAGGCGTGACCTAGCAGGTATCCCAGCCCCCCAGATTAGTATAAGAGTGGGAGTTGGGCCTCAAGACTTTAGATTATCCTGAACCTGCAAAACTGAACAGAAACTCTGGACCTTCGACATTCGACGAAAGAAGAAGACTGAAGAATCTCCCTTGTAGCCAAGGAGTGGCTACCCTGTGCAAACAGGCACCATCAAGTGACTACCCTTTGCTTTGTGAAACGTTCGACGAGGAACCGACTGCAGAGCCCGACCAGAGCCTTGATTTCCAGACTTCTCCGACCCTCATCCACATCTGCAGCAGAGCTGAGATCCGTGGAGGCGACGAGCGACGTGGGACCGGCTACCTGGGAAAAGTGGCTAGTAACTTACAGCGCAGCTTCTGAGGTACCCTCGAAGTTGTGCACCGGGGATTGAGAAGCCCCAACCCCAAGCACCATCTGCACCGAAGATCAGCCCCCCACACTCCACGAGTCCTGCGTGGGGCCCTTCAGCATTTTCCTGCTTGCCGCGTCTGTCCGGTTGCTTGCCCGCTGGCTAGTGGCCTCTGTGACGACGCTCCCTGAAATCTTCTGCGCTGGTTTGGCTCCTCCAGACTGGCTCCCGCTTCTCTGCAAAGAAGAAGCACCCCAGACCTTCCTGGTCTGCACCAGAAGCAAGTCCCTTGTTCTTCGTGGGTTCCGCTTGCCAAGGCTTGGTGAGTCCTAGTCCAACTTCGACGCCGCCGACAGCAAGAGCCTTCGTGGGACAGCTCGCCTCCTGGTCCTGGTCGTCCTCGACGCTTCCTGGTCCTCCTGGCTGCAGCGACAAGCTTCACCTTCACCTGCAACTCTTCACGACATCGCCTGGTTCCTTCCTGGTTCCACGTGGTCACTGGCTAGTGACCTTGACTCTGTCCCCTCTGCTTGCAGGTTTTCTTCTCTTCTTGATCCCAGGCTTGGGATCCACCGGACACTCTCTCCTGACTGCCTGTCAGCATCTTTCTTCAGGCATCCATAGGAGTTGACGACGAAAACGACGCATCTTCACCCCTATGCACCCGCAGCCTGTGGGCTAGGTAACTTGGGTACTCCGGTGCTCATCAGGATAGTGACTATCCTAGTGTCTAGTTTTCAAGTCTCAACTTCCTAGCTACTCCGGAAGTGTCCTAAATCCATCTATTTCTAAACTGTAACATTGCTATTGACTTTTACGCATTACGCGTGAGTGTTTCCACTCTGCACACGAATCCCGTGGGCCTCCCACTTCCTAACTAACGCTAGTGTAGTGTAGCCCCAGCGATTCCCTAGGCCTAGGCCTATTCTATTTCCGTGACAGTGGTTCTTATACCACTTATTTAGTATATGGTTTGCGTGGCCCCTAGGGCCTAACTGTATTACTTACCTGTGTGACTTACTGTATGCATTAATAAGACTGTGTTGTACTTACCTCTAAACTCATAAAGAGTGCTGAGGGTTTGCTTAGAATAAATACACTTTATTTTATATATATATCTGTTGTGGTGTCCTTTCATTTGGTATTCAAGGGATTATATATGGTATCACAGCTGGCTTCACATGCCATTCAGAGTTTAGCCTAAGACTGCTCTTGTCCATGCTACCACTAGGATAGCTGGTCTATAAGGTTGACTTTACAACCAATCACCATAAGGGTATTTGGACTGATATAAGGTGTACACTATAACTAGTGACATCATACATCAGGCCAACTTCTCACAACTATTAGTTATAGATTCCTTACCTTGGAATTACCCCATGGCGTCAGACTGGATCCGGAAAATTTTTCTCAGTAGTACCCCGGAGTGTCGGTAGGTGGCCTCGTGATCGCCATGATGACATTGCGGTATCTACTTAGACGCTCCCCCTGCGCTCTGACGTCAGTTCTTTCTTTTTCCGCACCAGCCAGCACAGATCCGCAGAGAGCGGTACCCTTAGTCACTTTTTGACTAACTATTTTTCGACTTTTAGTTGACAGCTTTTCGAGTCGTTCGACTCCTGGTGTACGTAGGGATGTCCCATCGTCTGACCGGCTTCAAACCTTGTGACTTCTATCACAAGTTGATGTCGGTTACGGACCCACACCTTGTGAGCCTGTGGTGCCTGGAGCGCGACCACGACCCAAAGTCTTGCTCCAACTGGCGGCCCATGAACCCGAAAGCTTCTGCGCTGCTCGAGGTCCTGGTCGAGAGCGAGGTTGGGGGACCGGTCGCGGAGTCACCGCTATCATTCCTCCTCGAAGTCTTCGTCTTTGGGTAAGTCGAAGCACAAGAAGAAGGCAAAGAAGCACCATCGCTCTTCGCCTTCTTCCCGTCCGTCGGCCGAAGTGGAATGCGGAAGGTCGTCGTCCTTCTGCTCCCCCCACGGTGGCTGTTGGGTCGACTCCAAGTTTCCCTCCCTTCCTTGGAGCCGGAGCGACACCTGCCCAACTTTGTACATTTTACGAGGCCCTCCACTCCATCTTTGGGCAGTCCGACTCCGTCGGTGCGCCTTCGCGCCCCGGGCACTCAGCTGGGGGTTTTAGTCCTTCGAGGCTGGCGGCTCCAGCCCCCAGGTATCCAGCCATAGATACGGATCGGCGCCAGTCGACCTTACGACACCTCCTCTGGCACCGACTCCAATGACGACACTACTGCAACCTCCGACGTCAGTTGTGTCCCCAGACAGCATCGACCCCAGCTTTCCCCTCGACTTGACACGGAGCTGGACCGGCGTCAACTGATGCCAGTACCGACGCCGATCTGTAAGTTTGTACCACTGTTTTATTCTGGCATTCCTTATTGTCCTGAGTGGCAGGCAGAAGAGGGTGAGGAGGACTGGGAGGGGTCTGTTGACCCTCTTGCAGACTAGCTTGAAGAGCTGGACTGGAGAGAGGAATTGGGTGAGGCCAGTGGTCTGGATATATCTCCAGACCTTGGTATGCTTTCTCCCCCTACCGTGGCTACGGAGAAGGGAGCCTACTACGCTGTGGTGTTGCGTAGGGCCTTGGGCCTTAAGCTTCCTACGGTGTTATTCAGGACCAACCTACTGAGTGGGGAGCTTCAACCGGCAGCAGCCTCTTCGGCGCCCCTGCTGCAGTTCAATGAGGCCCTCACAGACATCCTTCTGGGCACTTAGTCCAAGCGCAGCACAGGGGCTCCTGTGGATAGGATGATTGCCCAACACCACCGCCCGTCCATGGCGACCCCATTTTCCTAACCCAACACCCTACCCCTGAGAGCTTGGTAGTCCAAACTTCAACATCCAAAGGTACGTTTTCTTCTGCTCCCCCAGATAAGGAATCCAAGAAGCTGGACCATCTTGGGAAGAAGATGTTTTCTTCCGCCAGCTTAGGACTGTAGCCGGTGAACACTGCATGTTTCTTGGGCCGTTACACCCATTCACTGTGGGACACAGTTGTGCAGGTACTGCCACAGTGCCCGGAGGAGGCCTGGGACATACTCTCCTCTGCTGTCACAGAAGGGAGAGACACAGCAAAGTTTGCTATCCGATGTGGGCTGGACACCGCCGACTCACTAGGCAGGACGATTTCAACACCAGTAGCCCTGAGACGCTACGCCTGGCTGAGGTCCACTGGCTTCTCGGGTGATGTTCAATCGACCCTTTTGGACATGCCCTTTAAAGGCCGTCACTTGTTTGGCGACAAGGAGGACAACGCGCTCTAGCACTTCAAGGATTCTAGGGCTACGGACAGATCCTTGTGCCTTCGCTTCCACCTAGTTCCCCGCGCAGTCTGCCTTTCACCCGTTTTGTGGCTACGGAAGGTGTATCCAACCATGTTCCACCGAGAGTCAAAGGCCTGCGCAAGCTGCGTAGCCTCTGCGCGTCTGGGGACAGGACATGAGACCCTCGGCCGTGGGTCTTGGGGCCAGCGGGCGAGCAAGTCCACCTGTGCCCCCACTGCAGCAGCCTCCAAACCTTCCTAGTCCGACCTTTCAGAGCCACCAGTTGCCAGTCTGCGGCACGATCTGCCACCACCTCCTCCACTGGCAAAACATCTTGTTGGACAGGTGGATTTTGCAGAAAGTCCGAAGGGGCTACTCCCTCCCCTTCGAAACTACCCTTCCATCCATGCCGCCAACACTCCATCGCTTGTCTGAGGATTACTTGGCCCTTCTCTGTCAGAAAGTTATGGCTCTCTTGGCCAAGGGAGCTATCGAGCGAATCCCTGTCCCAGCAGTAGGTCGTGGTTGTTACTCCCACTACTTTCTGGTAGCCAAGAAGGACAAAGGCCTGCATCATATCTTGAATCTCAGGGATGTCAACCGCTTCCTCCGGAAGGAGAAGTTCAAATGTTAAAATTTCTTATAAAGCGTGACATTGGCTCAGGACCTATCTGCCCTCCACTCTGAAGAACGGATGGTAGTGTTGTACTTGCAGTACACTTATTTTCACATCCAGGTCTTGCCAGCCCACCGGCTTTACCTACGGTTGACGGTAGGCCACGAGCATTTTCAGTTTACCGTCCTCCCCTTTGGCCCAACCAGCGCCCCTCGGGTGTTCACGAATGTGATGGCGGTGGTCGCAGCTCATCTGCGCAGATCAGGGGTTCCAGTCTTCCCCTATCTCAACGACTGGCTTTTGAATGCGGGCTCGACCCAGGCTGTCGTCTACCACCTCCAGACTATGGTGGACCTCCTGCATTCACTGGGGTTCTCTATCAACGTGCCTAATTCACACCTGAGCCCCTCCCAGAAGCTCCTCTTCATCAAAGTGGTTCTGGACACAACACAGTTTTGGGTCTATCCTCCCGAACAGCGAGTCCGAGATATTCGGGCCTATGATTGCGATCTTTCAGCCTCTGTTCCGGGTTTCGGTCAGGACGACCCTGCGGCTGCTGGGCCTCATGGCCTGCTGCATCCTGCTTGTGGATCATGCCTGGTGGCATATGCGGGCTCTGCAGTGGGACCCGAAGTTCCAGAGGACACAGCATCAGGGTAACCTGTCGGATTGCGTCCAGATCTCGGAGGTGACTGCACGACAATTGCAGTGGTGGCTAAAGAACCAGGATTGGCTCAACGGCAGATCCCTCTCCCTTCCCTAACCAGACTTCACAGTGGTGACCAATGCATCACTTCTGGTATGCGGCGGCCACATGGGGGAGGCGGAGATCAGAGACCTCTGATCTCTGGCGGAGTCCGAGCTTCACATCAACCTTCTGGAGCTTCGGGCGATATGTCTTGCACTAAAAGCATTCCTTCCCTCTATCCGGGGAGAGTAGTGCAGGTGTTCACGGACATCACCATCACCATGTGGTACTGTAACAAGGTGGGGTGGGGTCGTAGACCCTATGTCAAGAGGCCCTTAGTCACTGGACATGGCTGGAACTTTAGGACATATCCCTGGTGGTTAAACACCTGGTAGGTTCACTGAACGCCAGGGCGGACGAACTCAGCCGCAGGTGCATAATGGATCACAAATGGCGTCTTCACTCGGACGTGGTGCAAGGTCTCTTTTGGCAGTGGGGAGAGCCTTGGTTAGATCTATTTACCACGGAAGAGAACGCACAATGTCAACAGTTCTGTGTGTTGGAATTTCCAAGGCTGCTCTCGCTCTGTGACACTTTTGGAGTTGCGGTCTTCTATATGTCTTTTTGCCTATACCACTTCTGCCTAGAGTGCTGAAGAAGATCAGGCGCTACCGGGCCCAAGTCATTTTTGTGGCTCTTGATTGGGTACGAAGAGTCTGGTATCCTGAGCTGTTACACATGGCCATCGATCCGCCGATACGCCTGCCTCTTCGGGAGGATCTTCCGTCGCAGCATCAGGGTACGGTCGTGCACCCGAACCTGTCCAGCCTCCACCTCCTTGTGTGGAGATTGAGCGGCAACAGTTGACAGCTCTGACCTTCCTTCCGAAATCTGTGATGTTATCTTGGCAGCCAGGCGTCCCTCCACTCAGACAGTATACGCCTGCACATAGAACACATTTGTGGCATGGTGCACAGCAAAGGCTGTGGATCCCCTTTCCGCCCCTCTTTCTGAGGTTCTTTTGTTCCTCCTTTCTTTGGCCCAGCCGGGCTATGCTCTTGGCACTCTACAGGGCTACCTCACAGCCATTTCAGCTTTTCCTAGGCTTCCTGACCAGCCTTCTCTTTTCAAGTCCCCTGTTGTAAATCGCTTTCTTAAGGGCATTACTCATCTTTTTCCTCCTGTCCCCTTCGTAATGCCCCAGTGGGACTTGAATTTGGTTCTTACATACCTTATTTTTGCTCCCTTTGAGCTGCTACATAACTGTCCTCTCAGGCTTCTGACCTTAAAAACTGCCTTTTTGGTGGCCATCACCACTGCGCTCAGGGTGAGTGAGCGCCAAGCTCTTTCTTCTAAACCTCCTTTTCTGGATGTTCATCCGAACAAGGTTGTCCTTCGAACTCGTCCATCCTTCCTTCCTAAAGTGGTTACTTCTTTCCACTTTGAACAGACCATCACTTTGCCCACCTACTTTCCGCCTCTGCATCCTTCCAAAGAAGAAAAGAGGCTCCACCGTCTGTATCCAAAACGTACACTTTCATTTTATTTGAATCGCACAAAGCAATTACGGGTGGATGACCAGCTCTATGTTGGCTCCGTGGGCGCCAAAGAAGGTCGGGCCATCACAAACGGACCATCTCTAGATGGGTTGTTGTGTGCATCAAAGCTTGCTATTCCTTGGCAAAGAAGGAGCCTCCAGTGAGGCTACGCGCCTATTCCACCATGGCGACGGCAGCTACCACTGCTTTGGGACGTGGAGTACCCCTCAATGACCTCTGTCAGGCAGCTACGTGGGCATCGCTGCACACATTCACAAAACACTACTGCGTTAACAGCCAAGTCCGGAGTGATGGCTTATTTGGCCGTAGAGGACTTTCTGGTGTGAACTTGGTTCGCAGACCCACCGCTGGGGTTGTTATTGCTGGGATATCTATTCTAAGGTAAGGAATCTAGAACTTGTTCATTTATTTATTTATAAAGTTTTATATATCGCGAACAAGATCCCAAGGGATAACAGAGCGCTTTACAATATGATGGGAGGAAGGACAAAAGCAATATCTATAACAATATCCATAAGAGGAAGGGAGAGAAAATACAGTGCAAAATACAACTATGGGGGTAATACAATAAAACAGGTGTGGGCGGGCAGCAAGGGTGAAACACAGTGTACAAGGAGGAGCTGTATCAAAAATAAGAACAAAGTCAGCAGGTGCAATGTCAACGGGCCCGTGAGTCTAACCCTATTAGGGTATGCATTTGTTCATTAGGAATCTTTTGGCTTCCACTTTGAACGCTGTCAATGAGGAGATTCTGCGAACTTCCGGTGGGAGCGAGTTTCAAATCTTAGGGGCAGCTCCGGAGAAAGCTCGGTGACAACTTCTCATTTTCTTAAAGATGAGTGGTTTCAGGAGCAGGGTAGAGGCGCTTCTTGAAGCTCTTACGCCACAGTATAGTTTTTGTTCAAGGTACGTAGGAGTATTAAGGTGAAGGGCTTTGTGTGTAAGAACACCAATCTTTAATTGAATTCGTGCTTCGAAGGGCAACCAATTGAGGGATTTTAGGACAGGAGATATATGATCTCTTCGCTTGGTATCTGTAACCAGTCTAGTAGCCGAATTAAGTGCAGCCCTTAGTGGAGCCTGAGCGTATTTGGGAAGGCCACAGAGGGTAGCACTGCCGTAATCTAACCTCGGCAAGACAAGCGCTTGGACCACCTGCTTGAAATCATTTACAGGAAGGAAAGGTTTGATATTTCTGAGATATCTCATCAAGTGGTTAGCTCCTTTGCATACATTGCTGATATGACCTTTCATGTTCAGGTGCTTGTCCATGGTGATACCGAGAGACTTGGCTGCGTCTACGATGAGAGGCGTACAGTTGAAAGCAGTGAGGTGACTCAGCCAGACATCTAGCTTGGAGATGAGCAGGAATTCAGTTTTAGAGGTGTTGAGCAGTAGATGATTCTCCGTTAACCAGTTTTGAGTAAACGTTAGGGTAGTATTGAGTGAGATGATGTTTTCCGAGGATGAGATTTTCAGATATAGTTGCGTGTTGTCTGCATACATGTGGAAGAGAATGTCCATGGAATTTAGAGAATGTGCAAGAGGTTCCAAGAAAAGATTGAAGAGGATAGGTGAAGATTGAAGAGGATAGGTGATAGAGCGGATCCTTGGGGGACCCCCATGAGTACAGGAGAGGGCTGGGAGAGAGAGTGGTTTACCTTGATTCTTTGAGTTCTGTGTTGAAGGAAGGATGAGAGCCATTGTAACACCTGAGCAGAAAAACCCATTCTATTTTGGAGGATGGATAGGAGTTTGTCATGATTAACCGTGTCAAATGCGGAGGAAAGGTCGAGGAGGATCAGGAGGCAGGATTCATTTTGGTCGAGCATAGGTAAAATGTCATCAAAAACGTGATGGAGAGCCGATTCGGTGCTGTGCCACTTCCTAACGCCCGATTGATGCTGGTCTAGGAGTTGGTCATTCTCTATGTGGGCACAGAGTTGGGATTGCACACATTTTTCTAGTAGTTTGGCTAAAGTGGGGAAGTTGGAAATGGAGCGGAAGTTATTGAGATCAGATTTGTCAGCGTTAGGTTTTTATAGTATGGGTGTTACCTGAGCTGCTTTTTAAGCATTCTGGGATCATGCCTTGTGCTAGGGAAGCATTAACAATCCTAGTACATGTGGGGATCAGTGCATTCTTGATTTCTTTGAAGATAGAAGGGGGCAGCGGGTCGCTGAAGTGGTTGGAAGGGTTGATATTCTGAAGAATCTTGAAGATATCATATTCACTAAATGTGGTAAAGGTGCCCCATGATGCATTGTTCTTGGAATTCGTGAAGGTCGATTTATGCCTTAAAGAGGAGTCAATGGGTGAGGCAGCAATGGAAGAAGGTAGTTGAGCCTTCTTAGAGGGGAGGTCAATGGAGATGATTCTTGATTTCTCCGTGAAGAAGGCGGCAAGATCATCGGAAGAGGGTTGGTTGCCACCAGGATCAGATTGGTTAGACCCAACGACTGATTGTTGTTTGACCAATTCGAAGAGTTTCTTGGGGCAGTTTGCCACTTGATCCAGTTGGTGTCTGAAGTAAGTCGCCTTAGCACTCTTGATTTGTTTGTTGTATCGGCTCCTTGCATCTCTAAGGAGTTTTAGTTGGTCCGAGGATTAATTGACTCGCCATGACCGTTCCAATGCCCTAAGGTTGCGGCGTTCTGAGTTTAAGTTTTCGTTATACCAAGGTTTGGATATTTTTGTTGAGGCATTTTTTAGTTGGAGTGGAGCAATAATCTCCATGATGTTGGAGATGGTTGAATTGTAGGCGTCGGTGAGTGATTGTACCTCAACTATGTCAGCTTGGAAGGAGAGGGCAGATTTACAATGGGTAGCTAGTTCGTCAGAGTTTATAGCTCTTATGTCCCTTTTCCAAATCTTAGATTTTAGTGGTTGAGCCTTCCTCATCAATACCTCCCTGTTGATATAAAAGAGGATGCAGTGGTGGTCTGACCAGTCACAAGGGGTGATGGAATCTATGAAGATAGACTGCTCTTTAGAAATAATGAGGTCTAACGTTTCTCCTTTGTTATGAGTTGGTTGGACACAGTGCTGAGACAGATCTTGATCAATTAAGAAAGATTTAATGCAAGATACAGCGGGGTCGTTGGGGTTAGACCAATGAAGGTTGAAATCACCAAGGAAGATTTGGGACACCGCTGAGTCGACATTACTAGAGATGATTTCCATTAGCTGCTCAGTGACAGGGCGATTGTCACCCGGGGGGTGGTAAAAGGTGTGAAGTTTGCAAACCGGTAGGTTCATACTTGATATAGTGAGGCAGGCGTCGAGTCTGAGTGAGAAACCGAAAGTTGTCTCTTTCAGATGAACAAGTTAATTACCTGCGGTAACGAAAGATCTGTAAGAGACATAGATTAGTTATAAATTCCTTACCACCCCACCCATCCTCCCCGTTCTGCAAACTGACTTCTAGGGTTAAGATCTTTCTTTCAGGGCCCTAGTTTTGTGCACCAGTGGTCAGTGTCTTGCATGCCTCTGCGCTTCTCGCGTGGAAAGTCGTGTACAGAACTGACGTCAGCGCGCGAGGTCGGTGTCTAAGTAGCTACCGTGATGTCATCCCAGCGACCACGACGCCAACGACGAATGCGGAGCAGACCGATGCCACCTTTCGACGTGCAGGGCTACTGCTGACGAAAAAACTTTCCTGATCTAGTCTGACGCCTGGGGGTAATTCTAAGGTAAGGAATCTATAACTCATCTATGTCTTTTACAGATATATCGTTACCGAAGGTAAGTAATTTGTTCTTTCTGTAGTAGGGGATCTCTGTGTATAGTCATAATCTAGTGAATAGTCCCGCCCATGTGCGCGGACCCCGGAGCAATAAAAATAATCTCTTAAGTTGTCAAGTCATGCAGACCTGCATCTACACTTAAGAGAGAATTTCAAAGACAGATAATGCAGCCTATATCCACAGGCTACACTGTCCAGTACTTCAACTAGAAAGAATTCCACCAGCAACCACCAACAGCACTGCCTGTCCAGCTTTTTTCATAGAGAAAGAAACCTGCCTCTTCCAGCAAAAGCCTCTGGAATGATAGAGAGGAAGGAATGGACAGACAAGCCCCATAGGCTGCCATTATGTGGCTCAGAACAGGATATTGTGCCTTTAAGAAAACTTTCCAGAACTTTTCCAGTATCCCAGAATGCACAGCAGGTCCCTTTTACTTTCAGTTCTTTTTTCCGGCTCCTGCTAGCAGGACCCTGGAGCATTGAGCTCTCCCTTTTGAAGGGTTTATTGGTGTTTTTTGTCAATTTTTCAAGTGTTTAGTGTTCTGGTGCTGTCAACATGCCTGGCTTGTTCGACAAGTGCCCAGAGTGCGACAGGAAGAAGGCTAAGTCAGATCCACACAAGGTGTGTATAGGCTGCCTTCCCCAGTCCCATGTGCCTGAAGAGTGTGATATCTGCCACTCGTTCTCAGCCAGGACCCTGAGGGAAAGAATGAAGATCAGGCTCCAAGTCCTGGAGGACAGAAGGCTGAAGGCACAAGGTGGGTCAGGAGGGGCTGATTCTGCCCATGCTGAGGCCTCTGGGGGGCTCCCCAGGGGCAGGAAGACCGGCAAACGCCCCCACTCTCCACCGGCGTCGATGACGTCGACTAAGGCGTCGAGAGGGATGACCACGGTGTGTTTGCCGTCCCCCCAGGGCTCTGGGGAGAAGAGACGTCGACGTTCGACGTCGAGGGAACTAATCGGACCGCCGTCGACGACTTCGGCATCGTCGGTGTCGACGCCGTCAACGTCACCATCGAGGGGAGGTCGCCGTTCGCCGTCGGCGAAGAGGAGGCGTTCGCCGTCGTGGCGTTCGCCGTCGAGGCGTCACTCGCCGTCGACGTCGAGGAGGCGATCGACGTCACGGAGGCGATCGACGTCGAGGAAGCGATCGACGTCACGGAGGCGATCGACGTCACGGAGGCGATCGACGTCGAGGAGGCGATCGGCGTCATGGAGGCGATCGACGTCACGGAGGCGATCGACGTCGAGGAGGCGATCGACATCGAGGAGACGATCGCCGTCACGGAGGCGATCGCCGTCACGGAGACGATCGCCGTCACGGAGACGATCGTCGTCGAAGAAGGATTCATCGACGTCGAGGAGGCGCAGGGGGCGCCCGGACACCAGGAGTCCCTCGATGGAGTCCCCGGGCTCGGGGTACTCAGTGGTATATATGCCACCTCCCCCTCCGCCGCTGACGCCACCACCGCCAACTCCTCCTCCTCCTCCTCCTCCTGCGATTCCGCCTCGCAGGCCTTCGGGCCCACCACCGGTTTCTACGCGATCGGTCTCATTGCCCAGGTATCCGCCGCCGCCGCAGGGAACTCCTAAGCCGCGGCGCCAGGGTAAGCCACCGTCGCCGGGCCTGGCGAGGCCGGCGGACAGACCGAAGCCAAGAAGATCGCGCTCCCGCTCCGGACGGAGAGGGAGATCGCGGAGCCGTGGGCGTTCGTCGTCAACATCGAGACGGCGCCACCAGAGGTGCAGATCCAGATCGCAAACTCGATCATCGACCAGGGACTTCTCACCGACGCTGTCGGACTCACCCGGGACGAGGGTGTCGCCGGTTGACGATCTGGTCTCCTTCCAGGAGGTGCTGCTGAGAGGTGCAGCCAAGTTGGGAATCACGGTGACGGTACCGACACCTACGACGTCCGTGATATTCGAGACGCTGTGTGAGAAGTTGGCCTGATGTATGATGTCACTAGTTCTAGTGTACACCTTATATCAGTCCAAACAACCCTTATGGTGATTGGTTGTAAAGTCAACCTTATAGACCAGCTATCCTAGTGGTAGCATGGACAAGAGCAGTCTTAGGCTAAACTCTGAATGGCATGTGAAGCCAGCTGTGATACCATATATAATCCCTTGAATACCAAATGAAAGGACACCACAACAGATATATATATAAAATAAAGTGTATTTATTCTAGTCAAACCCTCAGCACTCTTTATGAGATTAGAGGTAAGTACAACACAGTCTTATTCAAGCATACATTAAGTCACACAGGTAAGTAATACAGTTTGGCCCTAGGGGCCACGCAAACCATATACTAAAGAAGTGGTATAAGGACCACTGTCACGGAAATAGGATAGGCCTAGGCCTAGGGAATCGCTGGGGCTACACTACACTAGCAACAGTTAGGAAGTGTGAGGCCCACGGGATTCAGGTGCAGAGTGGAAACACTCACGCGTAATGCGTAAAAGTCGATAGAATTACTAGCAGTTAGAAATTAACAGTTTAAGGACACTTCTGAAGCAGCTAGAGAGTCGAGACTCTGAAACTAGACCCTAGGATAGTCACTACCCTTGTGAGCACCGAAGTACCCAAGTTACCTAGCCCACGGGCTGCGGGTGCATAGGTGTGAACTTGCGTCGGGTTTCGTCGTGGACGTCTATGGATGCCTGAAGGAAAGTTGCTGACAGGCAGTCAGTGAAGAGTGTCCGGTGGATCCCAAGGCTGGGATCAAGAAGAGAGGATACCTGTAAGCAGAAGGGACAGAGTCAAGGTCACTAGCCAGTGACCACGTGGAACCAGGAAGGAACCAGGCGATGTCGTGAAGATTGCAGGTGAAAGGTGAAGCTTGTCGCTGCAGCCACGGGTACCAGGAGACGTCGAGGACGACCAGGACCAGGAGGCGAGCTGTCCCACGAAGGCTCTTGCTGTCGGCGGCGTCGAAGTCGAACTAGGACTCACCAAGCCTTGGCAAGCGGAACCCACGAAGAACGGAGGACTTGCTTCTGGTGCAGACCAGGAAGGTCTGGGGTGCTTCTCTTTTGCAAAGAAGCGGGAGCCAGTCTGGAGGAGCCAAACTAGCAGTGAAGATTTCAAGGTGTGTCGTCACAAAGGCCGCTAGCCAACGGGCAAGCAACCGGACAGACGCGGCAAGCAGGAAAATGCAGAAGGGCCCCACGCAGGTCTCGTGGAGTGTGGGGGGCTGATCTTCGGTGCAGATGGTGCTTGGGGTTGGGGCTTCTCAATCCCTGGTGCACAACTTCGAGGGTGCCTCAGAAGCTGCGCTGGAAGATACTCGCCACTTTTCCCAGGTAGCCGGTCCCACGTCTCTCGTCGCCTCCACGGATCTCAGCTCGGCTGTGGATGTGGATCAGGGTCGGAGAAGTCTGGAAGTCAAGGCTCTGGTCAGGCTCTGCAGTCGGTCCCTCGTAGAACTTCGGCAAAGCAAAGGGTAGTCTCTTGATGGTGCCTGTTTGCACAGGGTAGCCACTCCTTGGCCACAAGGGAGATTCTTCAGTCTTCTTCTTTCGTCGAATGTCGAAGGTCCAGAGTTTCTGTTCAAGTTGCAGGTTCAGGATAATCTAATCTCCTGGGGCCCAGCTACCACTCTTAAACTAATCTGGGGGGCTGGGTTGCCTGCTAGGTCACGCCTTATGGGTGGAACCTGGGAGGGGGGTGGTTACACCCCCTTCCCTTTGTCCAGTTTCGCGCCAGGACTGGGGCTGGAGTGCCCCAGCACCGGTTTGAACTGGACTATGCATGGAGCACCTTGTGTGCCCCAGGCAGTGTCTCGTTTCATTCATCCCTCCCTGCCCCAATACACTAAGGCCTGTCTGGGGTGGTGCTCGCACCTCCCAAAGCAGGAAACCTATTGTCCAAGCCTCCCTTGCCGGGATCACTCCCAGCAGCAGGAGGTCAGACTTGTGTCGTGGCAGCAGCATCCATTTTGTGATGCTGGGGCTCTGGTTAACTTTAACCGGGTAAGTAGGTTACAACATGTCTTCTCCCTCTAGAAGGGAGGGATAATATCCTCATCCCCAGAAATGGGATGGGGGTATTATTCCAAAGTGTTAGACACCTTACACGACATGTTTTGATAAAGCCAAACCATAGTTACCATAACCGTTTAAGATTATAAGGCACTTTAAGAGTATATGGTAGGCTATATCATAGAACAGCTATAAGGACATGGTTCCGAAAGCTGCAGACAGGCTCAGCTCATGCTAGAGCACCATCTCACATGTTACCAAGCACTCTGCCTCCAGGATTGTTAAGGCCTACCATAGGAGTGGCTGATAGGTACACATGTGTCTATATGTAAGATAGGTATAGGAATACTACACCTAAGCAAGGAGTGATTACACGACCTTGCCCCAGCTGAGTGACCAGCCAGTTGTGTCATAATGGAAGGCCAGGCCAGGGGTGGCATAATGCATGCTGCAGCCCCTGGTAGGCCTAGGGTACACCTCTGCCCTGGGTACCTAAGGTACACTGTACAGGGGCCAATAAGGTGATCCTATCCAAATGGGTTATGCACCTAAAGTACATAGTATCAATTTAGAGAGAGAACAGCAGGGCTGTGGGTCTGATTAGCAGGCCCACAGCCACATCTAAGTCGAAAACCAGTAAAGCAAAAGCAAAAAGTGGGGGTGAACATAGAAAGCAGACCCTACTCTCCTACACGCTGCACAAGAAGCACCTGTCTTGCCCCCTGCTGCCTCTCGTGCCGGGACTGGTGGAGCCCGCTGTGGAGTTGTTCCTCACTCCGGCAGTGACGAAATCCGCCCCCTCCCGGCTTATGAAGAAGTATCGGGCTACGGACTTGGACCCGACCTTTTTGAGGACGGACCCTAAGCCGGATTCAGTCATTGTGACGGCGGCGAGGAAGCAGTATGCTACCACCCCCTCATTGACAGTTCCGCCCGACAAGGAAAGCCGCTGGCTGGATTCGGCGGGGAGGAAGGTCTGTGGTACGGCTGCCACCACCACGAAGGTGGCAAGTGCCGGAATCTGCCTTTCTCCGGGGAAACCCTGTTCGGCCAGCATGCGGACGACGAGATGGCCCGCATGAAGACGGAGGCGGAGACCCCGACGGCTGTCGGTTTGGAGAAGCCAGAAAAGAAGAAACGCCCCTTCCAGAGACGGTTCGGGTCTGCGGGCAGAGGGCGTGGGCAGGCCTCGGGACAGCAGCAGTACCAGCAGCAGCAGTTCCGTAAAGCCTTCCAGAAACGCCAGAAGGGTAGAGGGGGCCAGCAGTCTGCTCCGGCTACCAAGGGCCCGGCCGGGTCGCGGCCCTGAGGATTTACTTCCCCTGCAACCGTTACCCACTCCAGTGGGGGGAAGCATTCATTTTTTTCCGGCAGAGTGGCGAAAAATTACTCAGGACAAATGGGTGCTGAATATTGTTTGCAATGGATACAGTCTTCGATTCATCAGGCCGCCTCCAGCGATTCCGCCGGTAAGCTCGCGGTATCAACTGCGAGAGCTCCAGGCGGAGGCAGACATCCTGTTAAGGAAAAAGGTGGTGGAAGACGTACCTCTGTCTCAAATGGGAAGAGGTCTGTACTCTCGTTTCTTCCTGGTTCGCAAGAAGGACAAGAACGAGTTCAGGCCCATTCTGGATTTGCGGCAAGCAAACAAATGGATTCGCAGAGAGAAGTTTCGCATGCTGTCGTTGCATCAGATTTACCCTCAGCTGCAACAGGGAGACTGGCTCTGTGCCATAGACCTACAAGATGCGTACTTCCATGTGCCCATTGCACGGAAACACAGGAAGTTCCTGCGGTTCCAAGTCGGCGCCAATCATTATCAATACACAGTACTGCCATTCGGGCTAAAGTCTGCCCCAAGGACCTTCTCGAAGTGCATGGCAGTGGTAGCGGCGCACCTACGAAGGAACAAGGTGTTTGTCTACCCGTACCTGGACGACTGGTTGATCAAGGCCTCATCTTTTTCGGAAGCGCAGGCGCACTTCCGGAGGACGTGCGTTCTCTTGAACAAGCTGGGGTTACACGTCAACATGTCCAAATCTGTCCCGACTCCGGTCCAGTGCATACAGCACTTGGGGGCCTCCATCGATACACGGTCAGCAAGCGTGTCTCCTTCGGAGAAGAGACGGTTATCGCTCCTTCGGAAGGCTCACGACCTCATGGCCGCTCCATCGGCGACAGTGAGGAAGGTGTCTTCGCTGCTGGGGTAGATGGCCTCCTGTATCTTCCTCACGCCGCATGCACGGCTGCACATGCGACCACTGCAGGAGTGCTTGGAGGATCAATGGGATCAGAGAACAGGTTCTTGGGACGACAAGATCCGGCTGTCTCTACATGCTCTTCAGTCTCTGAAATGGTGGTGTTCGGCGGAGAATCTCCTCAGGGGGGCTCCCTTCCACAAGGACATTCCCGAGACGACTATCGTGACGGATGCGTCTCTCCTAGGTTGGGGAGCGCACTCCGGAGACTTACAGATACAAGGAAAGTGGTCCCCGTTGGAGTCGACGTACCACGTCAATTTCCTGGAACTCAGAGCCGTGTACCTGGCGTTGAAGTCCTTTCATCCGTCCTTCAAGACCACCTCGTTGCTGAAACAGACGGACAATACAACCACGATGTATTACCTCAACAAGCAAGGGGGGTCGAGATCGCGCACTCTGTCGCAGGAGACGCAGGCGATCTGGCGCTGGCTTCTGGCCCGCGGACTGATGATCACGGCCACGCATCTGCCAGGTGTGCAGAATGTTCAGGCGGACGCGCTGAGCAGGCTGCTTCAGGAGAACCACGAATGGGTCATAAACGACGAGTTACTAGGAGAAGTCTTCGCAAGGTGGGGGACTCCAGACGTAGATCTGTTCGCCACCGCCGAAAACAGCGAATGCCGAGACTTCGCATTCAGGTACTACCAGAAGGGGACGCTGGGGAATGCGCTATGGATCGACTGGTCGAACAGCTTTCTGTACGCTTTTCCACCCATTCCCCTGATTCCGGCAGTGCTCATCAAACTGTCCAAGTCCGGGGCGTGGATGATCCTGATTGCCCCGGAATGGCCCAGGTAGTGGTGGTTCACGGATCTGCTTCACCGGTCTCTCCTTCCTCACATGCGGCTGCCGTGCAGGCCAGACCTTCTTACGAAGTTCGGGGGGCGGATGGTGCATCCCAACCTCTCGTCTTTGAGTTTGGCGGCATGGCTCCTGAGATAGTGCAATATGGCCATTTGAATCTACCAGAAGAGTGTATGGGCATACTGAAGGAGGCTAAACGTCCTTCCACTAGGACTTCCTATGCTTACAAGTGGAAGAGATTCTGCATCTGGTGCAAATCCAAGAACTTTGACCCGACAACATGTAAGGAAGATGTCATCCTTCCATATCTTTTACATTTGGCACAGTCTGGCCTTAATTTCCACTCCATTAAGGTTCATCTCGCTGCTTTGACTGCTTACAGGAAATGCCCTTCACAGACTTCCTTCTTTCAGATCCCTATGGTCAAGGATTTTTTGGAAGGCTTGAAGAAGGTGTTCCCTCCGGTCAGACTTCCCTCGCCTTCCTGGGAATTGAATGTGGTGCTGTCCAGATTGATGAAGGAGCCTTTTGAACCTATTCACAAGGCTTCGTTGCAGCACCTGTCCTGGAAGGCGGCGTTCCTTGTGGCCATTACATCGGCCCGCAGGGTGAGTGAACTTCAGGCGTTGTGTTGCCGAGACCCTTATACTGTATTTCATGCTGCTAAGGTTGTTATGCGTACTCACCCTAAATTTCTTCCTAAGGTTATATCTGATTTTCATGTCAACCAGACCATAACTTTACGTAAGTTTTTTCAGAATCCTTCTTCTCCAGCGGAACGGTCTCTACATTCCCTGGACATTCGGAGGGTGTTGAAGTTTTATCTTGATAGGACCAAAGATATTCGTAGGTCAGACCAATTGTTTATCAATTATGGATCAGTCAGGACCGGTCTTGCTACCTCCAAACAGTCCATCCCTCGGTGGATTGTGTCCTGTATACAGTTGTGTTACCAAAAGGCTAATAAGACCTTAGGGGGTAAACCTAAGGCTCATTCCACCAGGGGCAAAGCTGCCACGACTGCTTTGCTGCGAGGCGGCCACTTGGAAGTCGGTCCATACCTTTGCTGCGCATTACTGTCTGGACGCGGATGCTAGGGCAGATGCTCAGGTTGGGCAGGCTTCGCTGCGAAATTTGTTCGCACAGTAGTGGTATTATTTTGTAATCTTCTCCACCGCCGTTTTTGTGTGGGGGTGGGCTTGCCATTCTATTCACTAGATTATGACTATACACAGAGATCCCCTACTACAGAAGGAGTAGTTTCTTTTCTGTAACTCCAGCTCTGTAGTAGGGGTATCTCTGTTATAGTCATAAGCGCCCGCCCTCCTCCCCGGTGGAGAGATGAATGTTAATATAAGGAATGCTACAGGTCTGGCGTGCTACGCCTTCAAAAAGAACTGAAAGTAAAAGGGACCTGCTGTGCATTCTGGGATACTGGAAAAGTTCTGGAAAGATTTCTTAAAGGCACAGAATCCTGTTCTGACCCACATAATGGCAGCCTATGGGGCTTGTCTGTCCATTCCTTCCTCTCTATCATTCCTGAGGCTTTTGCTGGAAGAGGCAGGTTTCTTTCTCTATGGAAAAAGCTGGACAGGCAGTGCTGTTGGTGGTTGCTGGTGGAATTCTTTCTAGTTGAAGTACTGGACAGTGTAGCCTGTGGATATAGGCTGCATTATCTGTCTTTGAAATTCTCTCTTAAGTTTAGATGCAGGTCTGCATGACTTGACAACTTAAGAGATTATTTTTATTGCTCCGGGGTCCGCGCACATGGGCGGGACTATTCACTAGATTATGACTATAACAGAGATATCCCTACTACAGAACTGGAGTTACAGAAAAGAAACTACTCCTTAATATACATCGGCGGACACGTACAGAACACTCCCCTACCCTCCCGGCGCTTCAAGAACAGAAAGGCCCGAAACAACCAGTTCGTACACCAGGATGAAAAAGGTAAGCGGGGCGAACAAGTGGTATTGTTGGTGACACTCGGGCAATGGCAGGAGGGGGCCCGTCAGCATGATCACCACTGCATGGATGAGCTTAGGCCAGACAGTGTGACATAGTAGGGTCCACAAGCAGGCTGCAGATGTTTCTGTTTAGGCCTCCGCTCGTGCCAACAGGAAGCAGACATGGTAGTGACAATTTGTCTTTCAGTTTCAGAAGAAACCAAGCACAGAAATCTCTCAGACTCAATCAGTGGAAAACAAAGGCCAAAAGACACTAAGAGACAAGACGCACGTGCACCATTGAGCGAAGCGAGCCGGAGAGAGGTATTACAGGATAGATCGCTTCAAGCACGGGTGAACGAGTAATTACTGGGCTATGGAACAGGGGCATAGGAGGGGGGCAGTCAAGGGTAGGGGCCAAGTGCTGGAGATTAGGACAGCAGCAGGAAAGGGACAGCGCTTGGGCAAACCACCAAAACGGTGCGGCTGAGCGAAAACATAAGCAGGCGAGAGATAGATGAATTTTACATTTTGTTCCAGGCAAGAGCAGCAAAGTAGAAGGCAGCATTCACATCGCCACGCAGAACCAGACAAGAATCGAGGAGTAAAGCTCACCAGCCCTATTCTCTATGGACAAGACCCCCGACCATGGAACAGAAACAAGTGAGGTGGCAAATGCAGCTTTCTGCGCAGAATTTACGGCGTTGGCGCAAGCTCGGGGAACCAACTGGGCCATCCGGGCTCTTGCGGATCAAGGAGTCGCAACGCTCTTAGAACCCTACCGTAGAGCAACGGGAAACTCTGGAAGACCACAAGACTCGGACTCAGGCATGGCTTCTTTGAGCTAGAAGCCACCCACCATCCGCAAGAGTGGAAGGACAGCGAGACCCAGCAGTGCGCCCAAGCAGAGGATGGTAAGGAAGGAACCACTAACCTCAACCCCATCAGTGGTCGGTTTGCCGGAACCCAGCTCGGCGAGCCAACAGGTCTCGACACAGCCCCCGCAGCTGCCCTGCGCAAGTGACAAGGCAAAGCAACTCGGCAGCCAAAAGAAATCGATGATAAAGGGGCAGTTGGGTAAGATGGTGGACGTGATGCAAGAACTGATGGCCACGGTAAAAACCCTAACCGAGTCCAGCCCGTTGGCAGGCAAAAGGAGGAACAACGGGGTGCAAGGCCCGAGCTCTGTTTGGGGCCAGGGCAAAGGAGTACTGCATGCCAACCCCGAGAAGGGGGACACCCCCACAAGTGCTAGCACAGGTAACACAGAAGGTAGTGGCACAGGAAGGACTGCGACAGGTCAGGTAGGGAACATAGCGTAGATACCGCACAGGTAGTCTAGGCACCGTCAGCACCCATCCTATCCGCCAGGACATCGCTAGCATGGAGAATACCATTAGCCACAAAGGAGAGGATTCGGAAACGGGAATTTATAGATATTTTCCTATTACTGGTTCACAGCAAAGAGGGCACTGACACAACCATGTTGACAGGCAAGGAGGAGGACAGGAAACCCAGGCGCAGACCCAGGCCCGAGCAGACGCTAGACGACTGGCTCGAAGCATTTTCAATCCTGTGAACCATTATAATGGAAAAGTTTCCTGAGCAGGGCCCAGTGTTATCCAGCTATAACAGGATAATCCAAGATGAGGGCAAGCTGAATGGTGGGACAGGGTGGCTAACATATGATGATTTCAGGCAGAAAACGGAATATACCCACACAATGACATGATACAGCAAGGACGTTGAACTATGGATGAAACACATGGGGGCCTGAAATGCTACCACCAACAGCACTACCAGCAGGGACTGGGGACATAAATCTTATACATCACGGCAGGGATTCAACAGGGGAAGCAGATACTATAGGAAGGATTTATGAGCATGGAGGCAGCCCTTTCGAGGGAGCAGGAGGGAGTTTGGCAACAGGGGCCAGCACACTCGGGAACAGTGCGATGCAGTATGCCGATTGTACAACTACGGGTCATGCACACAGGGGACAGTGTGCAAGTTTAGTCACACATGTGCCAAGTGTGCTGAGACCCACCCAGCATCAGCTTGCGGGAGACGGGGCCCAGGGCAGGAAAAACCTAGGAGTGCAGGGCCCAGCACCATGCAGATTTAGGGTCAATCACACAATAGCCCCCTCTCACATTAAGTTTGACATCTTAGTGGCATTACTGGCGAAATACCCCTGGCATGACACACGAGATTTACTATTCAATGGTTTCAAGGATGGGTTCACAATCCCATACACAGGCCCACTAGTAGTGCGAAGGACAAAAAATCTGAGATCAGCCAGGGAACTGCTGTTGGTAGTAGACAGTAAATTGGCGAAAGAATGCCAGTTAGGGAGAGTAGCAGGCCCTTTCGAATACACACCATTCGAGAACTTGATTGTTTCACCACTAGGTGTTGTCCCCAAGAAGGTTAACAGGGTAAATTCCGCTTAATCCACTATCTGTCTTACCCTAAGGGTTCATCCGTGAACGACTGCATGTAGAAGGTACATGTTCAGTGACATACGCCTCCTTTGACAATGCTGTAGCACTGGTGTGCCAGGCAAGACCACTTGCATTTCTGGCAAAGACGGTCATAGAATCCACATTCCGGTTACTGCCAGTCCACCCCAACAGTGTCCACCTGCTCGGCATGAGGTGGTGAGAAAAATTCTATTTTGACAAATGCATGCCCATGGGCTGTTCAGTGTCCTGATCTTACTTTGAAGCATTCAGCTCCTTCCTGGAATGGGCACTCAAAACGAAGGGCCCCCTTGGGAGTGCCATGCACTACCTGGATGACTTCCTATTGGTGGGAAAAGCAGGCACTCACGAGTGCCAGGAGACATTATGTGCCTTTCAGGAACTCTGCAACGATTTGGGGGTGCGACTGGCATCTGAAAAAAAACCAAGGTCCCACCCATGCCCTCACATTCTTGGTCATAGTGCTAGGCACAGTGAAGGGGATGTGTCGCCTGCCGCAGGACAAGATATTGACCTTTTGTACGGAGATCAAAAGCATGCTGACTAGGGAAAAGGGTACACTAGGAAACATCCAGAGCTTGTTAGGCAGGCTCAACGTTGCTGCCAGAGTAATACCAGCAAGTAGACCTTTTACTCGCAGATTGGCCAGGGCTTTGGTAAAGGCAGTCAGGAAGCATCACTTGGTTCGGCTGAACCAGGGGATCAAGAAGGACCTGATCATGTGGGCTGCATTCCTTAGAAACTTCAATGGGGCCCTGTTATGGTGAGCTCCACGGGTAACCAACCAACAGCTTAGGCTCTTCACGGATGCATCAGGGCGCAAAGGTTTCAGCGTAGGATCCCACTGATGCGCAACGAAGTGGCCCAACGCCTGGCACGAGAGGGGCATCACAAAGAATGTTGCAGTCCTAGAGCTCTTTCCCATTACAGTGGCAGGTATCTAGGTACGCGGGGGCAAACGCCAGTCACCAGAAGGGTAGGGAAGCTTGGGCGCGTGGTATTCCCCCCCAAACCCCAGGCAAGCCGCCACACCAGCATAATGACCAAGGGGACTGCAAAGTGACAATGCGAAAAAAATATTAAATTGCAATTGGCTGAGAGTGCAATATAGAGGTAGATGTTTTAGGGTGTGCGGTGACAAATAAACCTTTTGTGGTAAATGACATATCGAAGCGCCTCGGGTCAAGCTCGATGGGAGGAGTTAAGGGGGAAAATCATAGTAAACTTGAGTGCAGCACAAAGAAGGAAGGGATATAGGGTCATTACACCCAGTGAGTCATTCTAAGCATTCCTTTTCATTACATGCAAGTACAAGAGTCTGGGTGATCGGTGACTCCTTTGCAGTTAGGGCAGCAAGATGGGCAAGCACAAATGGGTGGAGCGGACCCTCTAGTACGCATGTGATATGGATCGGCACCCTAGGCATGAAGTGGGCTATGCTAGAACCCAAAGTAAGGCATACCAGGGTGCCAGGCGCAGAAGGGCCAGACATACCGGTGATACACCTAGTGGGAAATGACCTTACCACACTTGGCAGGGGCCAGCTGCTGCACGACATGAATGTGACAATGACTAGATTGGCAGCTGAATTGGGCCCATGCGACATAATCTGATCAGAGATAATACCCAGGGTTGATTGATGAAGGGCTCGCTCACACTCGCAGTAGAAGCCTCAAGGAGAAGGCTGAATGCCGCAATGCAGAAGGCCACAAGGAACTAAGGATTTGGCTTTGTGAAACACTGTCCGCTATGCACAAGGACACCTGGCTACTTTGCGATCGATGGAGTGCACCTATTATACCAAGGCAACGAGGTGTTTGTGAGGAACATTTGGTGGGCCCTGAAGGTGTTTGGATGTGGTGATTGAACACAAGAGCTACACAGGTGGGAGACTCAGGGTCGCGGTTGGCCACCCTGAGCCTTTGAGGGTCTTACGGGTGATTTTTATGCAAAAAGGCGATTAATACCCCAACAGAGGGCAAAGGGGCCACTAGAAAACATTTGATCCTCAGTCCATAGGGGGCCATGAGAAGAACGCAACGGCAACCCTATCACCCCGGAAGGGACAGTTGGTATCCTAACCGCTGGGGGTTGGCTTTACCTCGCTCCGTGGTGTCACAGGTGCCTCTAACACATAAAAAACATTGGGCCGCAGCCCCAAGACGTAATATATAGCACCGGATAAATAATGAGGTGGCAACGCAATGCCCAGTGGCTGGAGATTGTTTCAGGAGGGGTGTCAGTGGTTAGTCCTTAACGGCGCTGCACTTGGATGATCACCCTAACCCTACCTGTCTATATATGCATAACAGAATGCGAATAAACTTGCAACAGTTTTCCCACAAGAAAAGGTCTTGGTCTTTTTTTATTTGATGCAACTGTATTTATTCTATAATAGATTTCCTGCCATTCCTTACTGGAGAGTGTGCGCCCTATTTCCTCCTCCCATCTGAGCTGGCCTTTAGTCTTGGGGGGAGTGATTTCAGTGGAAAGGAAAGCACAAAGTTCTTCGATAAGACGTTTGTCCATGTCTTTGGATATTACCCATTTTTCAAAACGGGTCAGGGGGCGAGAGGCCCAGGGTTCACAGCCTGAGGAGGTCAGCCAGTGTCTCACCAGAACGTATGAGAATGATTCAGTCACCATAAGATCATCTCAGATTTACAGGGTTGTAGCCATTACCGGCGCTGAGTACAGCCTCCACGCCCTGTGCTTGCGAGGGAGCCAGATCTCCCGCAAGATTTTGGCTCCAGCAATCGTATGATCCATGAAGGACTACTGCTTTTCTGATAGTGGTCGATTCCATTTCATTATAAATCACAACTGCGTGGCTTGGAAGTACCGTGAGATCTGGGGCAGTCTCATGCCTCCCTCAGTTTTGGGTCACACGATTAGCTGTCGGCTAAGGCGCGGGTTCTTGGCTTTCCAAATTAACTGCTTGATTGCGATTTGAATGTTACGAACAATTGATGCGGGCGGGGTTAAAGGTATAGTCTGTAAAATGTAGAGGATACGCGCGAGAATTGTCATTTTGACAGCCGTTATTCGGCCAGACCACGACAGGCCGGTCCTATTCCAGGTGGAGAGCATCTTGGTAGTTTGATCTAGTAGGGGGGGCATAATTAGCCGCCAGTGTCTACGCCAGTATGGGAGCTAAGAGGATGCCCATGTATGGTATAGTTTCTGCTGCCCACTTAAAGGGAAACCTTGCTCACAGTTCGGCTACTTGGGCTAGGGCGATCGAGAGGTTGGGGATCTGTGATTTTGAAAGATTAACTTTATGCCGGATATGTCACTAAACTCCCTGAATTCCTCCAGTAACGACGGAAGCGGAGTCTTTGGGCTTCTTAAGGATAAAATTATGTCGTCAGCATAGAGGCTGATAGTGTGGACGTCTTCCCCAAGACGGAGCCCTGCGATCCGCAGGTTGACTTGTATCCTCTGCGCTATGGGCTTCATGTGGAGCACAAAGAGGAGCGGGGAGAGAGGACAGTCCTGACGGGTTCCCCTTGCAATGGGAAATGAGGCTGACGAAGGTCCATCGACCCTGACCAAGGCCCCAAGGGGGCTGTAAATACAGCGTATCCATGCTATGAACCTGTCGCTGAATTCAAACCGGCGGGGCGTAGAAAACGGGTATGGCCATTGTACCCAATCAAATGCGTTTTCACCATCATTTTGTGTTGTCTCTGCACCATCTTGTTGATACAAATCCTGCCAGATCTGGGTGCACTAGGCCCGGCATGAGTGAGTTGAGACGCCTCGCCAGGATGCCTCTGAACAGTTTAGTGTCCGTGTTAAGCAGGAATATGGGCCAGTAGGCCCCACATTCCTTAGGGTCTTTATGGGGTTTAAGGATCACAGAGATGGATGCCTCCAGCATTGTGTCTGAGAGGAATCCAGTGTCCAGGAAGGAATTGAACAGGGGACCCAACTCTTAGAAGAAGGTTTTGTAGAAAACGGGGTTAAGCCATTCAGGCCTGGCGCCCTAGACGGTTTAAGGTGCACTATTGCTGCCACCAGTTCGTCTATTCTGATGTGCTTGTCTAGCTGAGATGCAAGATCCACAGTGAGGCATGTTAGAGGGCCATCTCCCAAGAAGGTCTCAAAATCTCCGGTCGGGGCATCATCCCCAGCATATAACGCGATATAAATGGTCTGGAATGCCTCCGCAATCTCAGGATCTGAGTGGACTTCCACTGCTTTAAGTATGCAAATCGATTCAATGGATCTGGCCACCGTCTTGCTGCACAACCTATGAGCTAGCATACGGCTGCAACGATCGCCACTGACGTAGAATTTATGCCTAAGTCGTAAGAGAGCATATTCTGCCCGATCAAGATCAAGGCATCGTAAGAGGAACCGCTGCTTCTCAAGTTCCCTCACCACGCAAGGGGATCCTTTGCTTTTGTGTATTGATTCAAGCTCAGATACCGTTGTTTAGGTTGAGCATCAGTGTTCATGTGCTGCCTGCAAGACCGGCAGTAATCACTCTACAGAGTGTAATTACAGCTGCTGCTTGCCATTGGTTAAATCTTCCTTTGCTCTTGTTTCCTGCCTCCTTATTGGCTGGTGCTCCAGATACATCACTTCCGTTTGTAAGCAAGGGGCACCGGCCAGCTACAGTTTCCTTACACTGTAGGGATTTAGGTGTTCCTCTAGGGACTGCCTGTTTTATTTAATAGTACTGTTAATGTGTGAGTGCCTATTTTTTTTAAGTTGCACTGTTAATTTCATTACCGTGGCGCCCGCTTTAGGGGCCGCCAAAGTAAGTTGTACTGTTTATTTTATTACCAAAGCACCATCTTTGGGACTGCTGCTTGCATAACTGGCATGTAGTCCAGAACACTGCAGCTCGCCTGGTATCCAATGCTCCCCGTCGAACAGCCTCCTTCCCACTTCTGTGTCAGCTACATTGGCTGCCAGTGTGGATGAGGATTAGGTTTAAGATCTGTTGCACTGTGCAAAAACCTCTGAACGGTAAAGTCCCCAGTTACCTAGCAGAGAAACTTACCAAATACATGCTGCCCAGGTCTCTTCGATCAGGGTCTAAATCTTTCCTAGTTGCTCCTCGCTATAAAAAAGTATGTTTAGTAGGTAAAGTTTTCTCCTACCCAGCGCCATCTTTTTGGAATGCACTCCCTGTACTCTTGCGACAATGTTCAGATCACCTACAATTTAGAAGGCTCCTTAAAACCTTACTATTTTAATCCATTTCTTCTATTTAGCTGGCTGTAGCAATCCGATCGCGTGGAGATACCCCTTAGGGGGTGATTCAGACGCTTTATAAATAAATAAACCAAATCAAATCCAATCATGTACACTGGCGCCGCGCTTCATTTTAGCACTGCGCTCTCCTTCATGTTTTTTCATGCACATAAAAAAACCACAGTCGCAAGTTGTACTGATTATTTTCCCCGCGCATAACTTGTACAGGGGCGCCGGCTTTGATTTAGCACGGAGCCCGCTTTAATGTTTCTTTGCATGCACGTAAAAGGTAGCACAGACGCTGCGCTTTACATCTGAAAGAGACTATTAGTTATAGATTCCTTACCTTAGAATTACCCCAAGGCGTCAAACAGGATCCAGAGAATTTTTCTCAGTAGTACCCCCACGTGTCGGTAGGTGGCGTCGTGATCACCGTGATGATGTCGCGGTATCTACTTAGACGCCACCCCTGCACGCTGAAGTCCGTTCTTTCTTTTTCCGTGCCAGCCAGGGCAGATCCGGAGAGAGCGTTACCCTTAGTCACTTTTTGACTAACTATTTCTCGACTTTTTGTTGACATCTTTTTGAGTCGTTCGACTCCTGGTGCACGTAGGGATGTCCCATCGTCTGACCGGCTTCAAACCTTGTGACTCCTGTCACAAGTTGACTTCGGTTACGGACCCATACCTTGTGTGCCTCTGGTGCCTGGAGCGCGACCACGACTCAAAGTCGTGCTCCGACTGACGGCCCATGAACCCGAAGTCTTTGCGGGAGCAGTCCCGAAAGCTTCTGGAGGCCCGGCAGTCAGCTCTGCGCCGCTCGAGGTCCCACTCGAGAGGGAGGTTGCAGGACCAGTCGCGGAGTCACCACCATCATTCCTTCTTGAATTCTTCGTTTTCGAGTAAGGCGAAGCACAAGAAGAAGACGAAGAAGCACCATCGCTCTTCGCCTTCTCCCCCCGTCCATCGGCTGACTGTGGGATACGGAAGGTCGTTTTTCTTTGGCTCTGCCCGCAGTGGCTGTTGGGACGGCTCCAAGCTTCCCTCCCTTCCTGGGAGCCGGAGCAACCCCTGCCCAACTTCATACATTTTACAAAGCCCTCCACTCTATCTTTGGGACGTCCGACTCTGCCGGCGCGCCTTTGGGCCGCGCGGACTCAGCTGGGGGTTTTAGTCCTTCGATGCCTGCGGCTGTGGCCCCCAGGGATCCAGGCCTAGATCCAGATCGGTGCCGGTCGACCTTACAACACCTCTTCCCGCACTGACTCCAATAACGACACCACCGCAACCTCCGATGCCAGTTGTGTCCCCAGCCAGCGTCGACCCCCTGAACTGACACAGAGCCCGGACCGGCGTCGACCAGTACTTTTGTACTACTGCTCTATCCTGGCGTTACTTATCTTCCTGAGTGGCAGGCAGAAGGACTGTTGACCCTCTGGCAGACGAGCTTGAAGAGTCTGACTGGAGAGAAGAACTGGGTGAGGCCAGTGGTCTGGATACATCCCCAGACCTTGGTATGCTTTCTCCCCCTACCGTGGCTGCATCGCAGGGAGCCTCCTACGCCGTGGTGTTGCGTAGGGCGGCTGAGGCCTTGGGGCTTGAGCTTCCTACGGTGTTAGTCAGGACCAACCTCCTGACTGAGGTGCTTCAACCGACAGTAGCTCTTTGGAGCCACTGCTGCCATTCAATGAGGTCCTCACAAACATCCTTCTGGCACTTGGTCCAAGCCCAGCACAGGGGCTCCTTATGATAGGATAATTGCCCGACGCCCCCGGTGATCCCATTTTCCTCTCCTAACTCCCTACCCCTGAGAGCTTGGTAGTCCAAATCTCAACATCCAAAGGCTCGATACCCACTGCTCCCCCAGATAGGGAATCCAAGAAGCTGGACCATCTTAGGACTGCGGCCGGTGAACACTGCATGTCTCTTGGGCCGTTACACCCACTCTGTGTGGGACACAGTTGCGCAGGTGCTGCCACAGTGCCTGAAGGAGGCCTGGGACATACTCTCTTCTGTAGTCGCGGAAGGGAGAGACGCAGCAAAGTTCGCCATCTGATGTGGGCTGGACACTGCTGACTCGCTAGGCAGGACAAATTCAACGTCAGTAGCCCTGAGACACTATGCCTGGCTGAGGTCCACTGGCTTCTCAGGTGATGTCCAATCGACCCTTTTGGACATGCCCTTTAATGGGCGTTGCTAGTTTGGCGACAAGGCGGACAACGCGCTCTAGAGCTTCAAGGATTCTAGGGCTACGGACAGATCCTTGGGCCTCGCTTCCACCTCGCGCCCCGCACAGTTTCCCTTTCGCCCCTTTTGTGGCTACGGCCATCATTTAGCCATACCAATTCAATCGAGTCAAGGAAGGGAAACCGATCAGAGTATGCTTCTGGCTGTCGCGCAGCATATAATGAGGAGTAGAAGGCAAGCGTTTCTGCTTGTCCAGCCTACTCTCCAACAACTAGTCCATCTTCACCGACGCGTAGCTCGCTAATGTATTCCTTTGCCCATGGCTTTTTGAGGAGGCCCGACAGAGTTTTCCCGGCTCGGTCTCCTTCGCCATATTGGCGGTCTTGTGCCACCTTTTCCCTAATTTGTCTTAGGGTCGTTAGCTGACTGGACGCAAAATTCTCTGATTCGAGCGCCCGTACCTCCCTCTCAAGGCGCCTGAGGTCACCTCTGAGCGAGCGCAGGACTCCCGCCTGCTTAGCAATGCCCCTGCCTCTAATAACCGTTTTAAATGCCTCCCACAACTTGGACCGGGAGTCCACCGAGCCAGTATTTATCTCAACTATTAAGTGATTGCAGACCTAATCTCCTCCCGGAAGACCTAGTCCCAAAGGGCGCCAGCTGGAAGCCTCCAGTTGAAAGCCCTGTTCGGGGCATCAGGCAGCGATAATTCTAGCAAAACCAGAGCGTGATCTTAGAGGGATCGGGCGAGATGAGCGCTGTGCAGACCCAAGTGTCTACATCATGTAATGTCAACCAAAAGTCAATTTTGGACCATGTGGGACCCACTGTAGATATGCAAGTTCCCTCCTTGCTGTGAAGATGTCGACGGCACCAGACATCTACCAATTCATGGTCCTCCATGAGGACCTGTAGCTGTTCAGCTGCATGGGGATGAGGTCAATGGGATCTGCCCGATCTATCCTCCTTCGGGTCAAGGATCACATTGAAATCCCGTCCCCATAAAACCACTCCGGGACCCAGGGACCCTGCCAGCTGCCAGATCTCACCAAAGAAAATGGGGTCATCTGTATTTGGGCCGTACACCGATATCATCCTAACAGGACAGCCTCCAAGCACCCGGGCAACTTCAACGTAGCGCCCTTGGGAATCGCATATTGTGGTGCGCTTGTGCCACGGGAGCTCTGTCCTAAAAATAATGGCTGTACCTCTAGCATAATTGGAGTAACCCGCTATGAATTTCTCTCCCATCCAACCCGCACGCAGGCACGTACAGCTGGCACCTGTCAAATGCAGCTCCTGTAAAAAGCAGATATCCGCACCAAGATGGTTAAGATATGCCGCAGCCAATCGAACCTTTCTGCAGTCGTTCAGGCCATGCACATTCCATGTTACAGTGTGGGCACTCTGCTAGCATTCTCACCCATGTGTGCAGTCCCATATTTTCATCTATGTCAGCCTTAGGGCAGCGGCCTTCACCTGTTGATGTGAGGCCAGAGATGGGAAGGGAAGTGGGGAGGGAGAAAGAACAGAAAAGGAGCAATACAACCAATTTAAACTATCCACCATTCAAAAGTCCCAACCCCACCCACTACAGCCAGCCAACATGGCTGAAAGACATTTCCCGTACCCCAAATGGGCCAACTGTTAGATACAACATGGGACTCGTGCCAGAGGGTAGCGTCAGGGGGCTTGGCATATCCAGCGTTTTGATGCTGGGTGGCTGGATGAAGAACGCTCGAGCGGGATAGCCTCTCATTCAGTCGGGCAGCCATGTTCGGCTCCTGTGTGATTAATGTGCAAGGGAGGTACAACCTGTGGAGGGGCACAGAGTGGATTCAGGCCCAACCAAGCTATAGAGACCCCAATCCAGCCTGCCTCTTGGTGCTCAGTCAGGTTCTCAGTCATTTTCGCTAAGAGGATCCTCTACCACTGGGTCCTTATCTGCAGACGCTGCTGATGTGGAAGGCTTGAGGCTGCGTACAAACTTGGCAGCAAGCTTAAGATCAGTGAAAAACGAAGTTTTGCCAAAATGGAAAATACGAAGCTTCGCGGGATAGAGCAGAGAGAACTTAATGTCCTGTTGCTGCAGTAGTCTTTTTACTGGCACAGACTCTCTTCAAGGTGGCTTGAACAGATAAAGTTAAATCGGGGGAAAAAGAAACTGCATTACCCTGATATCTGGTTTCCTGTGGATCTCGAGCCTCGTGGAGCACATCATGATCCCTATAATTGAATAGTCTCGCAATTATTGATCTGGCCGGGGCTCCCGGCGGGGGTGGGTCTTAGGACAAGGGATCTGTGGGCAAAATCAACTATGCAGACCGCTGACAGGGCATCACCTAAGAGGGATTGGAGCATTTCCTCAACGTAGTCCTCAACCCGGGTCATTGCTGTAGTCGCCGGGATTCCAAGAATTCACTAATTATTGCATCAAGACCTATCCTTGAGGTCTTCGTTTTTGTTCCTTATTACTTCCAGAGCATTTTCTATTTGAAGCAATTTCTCACGGGTCGTAGTTCCTTCATCTTCTAGCGCTGAGGTCCGCTGCTCGACCTCCGCGATGTGCTCATCGTCATTCAACACCTTGTCCCCGAGTGGTCTGACATAGTCAATTTTGAGGTCAATTAGCGACAGGTTTTGCTTTAGGTCCATTTAGCGGATGTTTGGCTCAGAAGTCGATGAGGGGTTCATGGCTGTTTCTGCTTGCTCCTCTGCTGGAGGGGTGTTCCCCCTGGGGGTTTTCCGCTGCTCAAATATGGTTTACCCATGGCTTGCTTCCTGTCCCACGTTCCAGGGAGTGTATTCTGCTGGTGGCTCTGTCCTACGGTGGTACGAGTCCTCACTAGGCCTTCCCGCCCGGGCAACAGCCCCTTCGTTGCAACAACAACGAGGCCTAGTGGGCCGATGCGGGGTCGGCCCTGGGTCTTCTTCACTGGGGTGCACCTGCAGTGCAGGTCTGCCCCTGTGGTCTACGACTGCGGGTGCCCTCCAACGATATCACAGCCCCCTCAGGGTCCGAGACCAGTTCAAGTACAACCGAGGGGGGAGCAAGGGTGCCCAGCATCCACCAAACTGCGCAACTCTGCCAGATCAGCCCTTTATGCCTAAACGTTGCCGCCTTAGTCAGAGCCTGTCGCGTCTTGGTTTTGCCTTGTTGGGCCCGGAACAGTCACGCAGCGCCACACCTCCCAGCTCGCAACTGCCACACTGCTCATTGCTGGCCTCAGTAGTGCTTGTCAGTCTCTGCTCCTTCGGACCACACGTGGCGAATAATGAAGCAAGGGGGGTCACTTTTGCAGCTGCAGTCCCTTCCCCCCACTGCTGCTGCCACTCCTATCTGCCCATGGGGTGTGCGCAGCGGCCCCGCGCCCCTCCACACCGGGTCCCCCATGGGCAATGGAACCCAGCACAATGGAGAACCCACTAGGGAGAGGCCGCGGCCCACTTAGGCCAGATGCAACATGCCGGTCCTCACTGCCAGCTGCACCAGTCGGGTCCCCGTACAGCCGCCGTGGCGTCCCGCCGTGAGGTCTCATGGCCGACTCCCCTCGCTTAGGCGCACTTTGTCTCACCTCCACCTAGGTCACTCTGGGGGGCTAGCTGCACACGAAAGTCTGGTGCGGTGTGTGCCTGCCGCCTCAGTAGGCCTCACAGGGATCCTTCACTCCCCGCACCACGGGGGCCGGAACGGGGATCGCCAATGAGCAGCTTCTCTCGGGCCGGAGGCAGTGAAGAGTCTCAAATAGCGCTGCCCGTCTTTTTCCTCGCCTCAGTCACTCCTCCACAACCCAGCAAATCAGCTATTTTCTTCCCGGCTTCTGCGCCTGGTCCGACCCCGCTACACCAGCTTTAATCAAATCAGGTTCTCCATCTTATCGCTCGCTGCAGACGGCTCTCGCGTCTCCACTGTTTCACCGCTGCCGCTCCGTCCGAGTGGTCTGAGTCACCCAGCTGGTGGTCATTGGCTGCTGTGCCTGGTCGGGAACAATTCCTCTCATTTGCGGGCTGTGATGGTCCCCCTATCCCCAGGATAATTATCGGATCGTCCATCCAGCCTGCAGACCCTCACTATGTGCCGGCCATCTTGCAGCCTGCACTCTAGCGCCACTAGTATTTTCTTATTTATTTATTGTGTTTAATTTTATTACATCTTTTTTTATTTAATACATTTTAATTTTCATTGAAAGTTTTAAAATTTTATTTAATTATTCTAAAAAAATCATTTTATCTATTATTTCCAGAGAAAAGTTATTTTAAGTCCCTGTTTCCATTGTTTTCTGTGGTAGCGTATTGCAGTAACAGTGAGGGGCCGTGTGTGTTGCGTGTTGCTGGACTTACGCCAAGACTCGCAAGAGTCAATTTACTACTGTTTTGGGTCCTTTTTGGCTGTAGTAAATTTAGAAGTGCAGTTTGTGAATACACATTGTCAAAGAACTCTTTCCCAAATGGAATACACCACAACTCTGTATTTGTGACTGCAGAACTATACATATGTCAGATATTTAACTTCCAAGTCCATGGAGTCCGACTTAAAGTGTACTTCTCTTTCTGTAGTCCGATCAGTAATATTTCATTAGACCTTTCTTCACTTACATCGCCTCTCAAAAGGTTTGTCCAGCTCGGTAGAGTACAAATTCAAGATAATACTCATTGCTCTGAACTGGTTGGTTGACTGGTGACATCCATTCTCTTGCAGGGGATTTCCATTTTTATTAAGCAGTTGATTGTGAAACACAGTTCTTTATCGGGCAGTTTGGCAAAAACATTGGTTGCCGCTCACAGGTGGCCTGGACATCGCCGATTTTCACTGTGGTACCCAATCCCCGAGAGTAGCATACTGCATTATGTGACAAGCTGGTAAGTCTCCATCTGCTTACCACTGTGACCCATATCCCACCCTACCTCCCTTCTCCTCCTTCTTCGTTAGCTACCCTGTGTTGCATCCACAGTTCCCAAATCTTTTTGACTTTGTGGGGGCAGCCTCGGACCCGGTATGTTTCACGTTCAGCTAATAGACACCAGTCAAGGTCTTCCTCCCTATCCCGGACTGTGGGAGGTCTATTCACTCCCCAGAGTCTAGCCAGGTGCGCTTTGCTGCCCCCGCAGCCGTGTTTAACCTGGTGTTTTGAGTGTATGGGCCACTTCTCTTCCCCTGCCTAGCAACAGCCACTTGGCCTCTAGTGCGATCGATAATCCTGTTACTTGCTTCATCACCTCTATCACCCCTTTTTCCAGTAATTTTCGATTAGTGGGCAGTCCCAGAGTGTGTGGTAGAAAGTGCCTATGCTGTCGCAACCCCTGGTGCACTCAAGCCGACATGCTGAGGCCCATCCTATGTATTCTGGACCTAGAGAGATATGACCTATGTAGCACACGAAGTTGCAGCAGGCGGAAGCGTGCTCGTATGGCTATCTCTTTGGGACTCTGCAGAGCCTCACTGCACTCATCATCTTGCAGGGGGCCCACCTTTTCTATCTGAGTCTCTCTCAATTGTACAAGGGTGTCTGGTGAGTTATTCATTATCTTTTTATATATTAGAGAGACTGCCTTGGTGGACATAGGATCTAGGAGCGGCCAGTCCTCCATGGGGCAGTAGTCCTGGATTTGCTCTCCCTTGGGCGGATGGCATTTTAAAGCATGCTGTAGTTGCAGGTATCTGAAAATCTCCCCCTGCTCTAGATCGTCCTCAGACTGCAATTCTCTAAACTATAGCAGTGTCCCCCCCAAGACATTTCCCAATTTGTCTATCCCCTATTGTGTGCCATCGTGTATGTATGCAAAGTTTTCTTTTCTCACCTCTCTCAGGCTGTCGCTGTCTCACAGTGGGGTTTCCGGTGTTAGTTGGCCGTTCCACCCCACACGTCGATTGGCTGCTTTCCATTCCTCAGTACTCTCTGGGTGTGGAATGGGAGCGATCCTTTCTTTGCCCTCCCGCGGAGGAGTGCCAGGTATCCCCTGTTCCCCATGGTTCAATGATCGATCCTGTATGCTGGTTCGTCTCTCCTCCCAAACACCCATTCATTCACCACCACCAACTGGGCCGCCCAGTAGTAGGCACGGAGGTCCGGGACTGCTAGGCCTCCATGAAAGACTTTGCACTGTAATTTCTCTAAGGAGATTCGTGCCGCGACTCAGCCCCACAGTGGTGAACTCAATATGCTGTTCATTTTGCAGAAGTAAGGGTCAGGGATTTTGTATGGTGTATTTTGGAGTATGTAGAGCATACGTGGGAGTGTCATAATTTGAAAGAGCACGACCCTTCCCGTTAATGATAGGGGTAATGTACGCCAGTGAGCCACGTCTGCTTGGAAGCGGTCTAGTTAGGGGAGCAAGTTGTGATCCAGAAAGTGTTTCTCATTTCTGGTTATGTTGTTCCTTAGGTATCTTAGCCCTTCCCTTTCCACCAGGGCTGGGCAATGGGGAAGCAGGGTCATCTCACCCGTCGAGGGCGGGAAAATCACAGACTTATCCCAGATAATTTGGTATCCTGCGTTGCTCCCAAAGAGGCCAGATATGTGGAGGATTCTCAGTATCAAGAAGCGGGGCTTTGTCACGTAGAGCAGGATGGCATTAGCGTAGAGGGATAACTTTTCCTCCCAATCATCTCCTACAGTAATTCCCCAAAAGAGTGGGTCGCCTCAGACCCAGGCTGCCAGGGGCTCCTGGGCTAGTTCAAAGATCATAGGTGACAAGGGGAATCCTTGTTGCATGCCCCTACCCAATTTGAAAATTTGGGAGGTGAAGCCGTTCACCCGCACTCTGGCTTGTGGTGCATTGTATAGCAGTCGGACCCAGGAGAAGAACTTGGGGCCAAATCCCAGTCGGGACACTACTGCGAAGATGTAGTCCCATTCTACGCTGTGGAATGCCATTTGTGCGTCTAGGGAGAGGATGGCTGCATCCTCTGTTCCCTGCTGCGCCATCAGGTAGACTACTTCGTATAGGCATCGCAGATTCAAGCAGGTGCTCCGTCTCTGCATAAAGCTGGATTGATCCGGGTGAATCACTGACGTTATGGCCCCCGATAGTTGGTTCGTGAGAACCTCAGCCTGTACTTTAGGTTCCATACTAAGAAGTGTAGATTTTCACCTTTCTTCAGTAAGGCCTGCAAAGACACTAAATAAAGAAAAACAGATTATGAAGCCTTTTTACCTATGCTGCAATGGCCAGATTCTTCATCTTGAAGAGAAAACAGGGGGCCAGAATAAATTAATTGTCATATCATTTTAGTGCCAAACAGTATAAATATCCCTCACAAACTCTTTTGTGTGATAGAGATGAGAATTATATTTCTAAAAAAGTGACTGTGCCTTTAAGAATCCACACACCACAAGTATCCCATCAAGCACAGAGGGCGGCAGTTACTTTAGTTCTTTTTTCCGGCTCCTGCTGACAGGACCCAGGAACATTAAGCTCAACCCAAATTGTTTTTTTCTTCAAATTCTTAAATGAATTTGACTAATTACTATTTCACTCAACGTTTTTTTATCTCTCCCAGTCTTTTTGTGTGTGTTCCTGACATGAATTACATGCATTTTGTCAGAAAACTGGCAGCTCTTTTTGACAAGTGCCCGGACTGTGGGAGAAAAAAATGGCAATACCGATCCACATGATGTGTGTATAATCTGACTTCCAGAAGACCACGTTCCTCTGTCTTGCCAGTACTGCAGGAACTTTTCCAGGCACACCGTCAGAGACCGTGAGCAGAGGAAAGAAAAAGGCAACATTTTCAGTCTAAAGGTGGGACCTCAGGGCATGGAGCGGGTCAGCCCTCTACCAGGTTTCTGTTACCAGCTTCTCGTGGACGTGCCAAGAAGAAAACGACGCAAAAACGTCATCAGTCCCGGTCGACGTTAAGGAGAGGTACGGCGCCGACCTGTTCGCCGTCTATTTAAGGTACGACATCAAGCAAGCTCCAAAGATCAGTGTCAAGGCAAAGACGATTGATTGCATCCAATGCTTCGTCGACCTGCAGGCCTGTTTCACGTCAAGGTCTCTATGGAGGTTGCTGTCGGGGTCCAGGTCGCCATTAAGGCACCACTGAAGATCGACATCGAGGCACCATGGAAGATTGACGTCGAGTCATACTCTTAGGTCGCGGCGCCGTTCACCGTTGACAAGTAGGTCAGCGTCGAGACCTCGAGGTTCGTCGATGTCAAGAACTCTTTGATGTCTTCCAGGCTACAGGAGGCTAGGAGAAAGAGAAGGCACATTTACTCCTCACCAGACTCGGAGTATTCGAGAACAAATTCTCCATCTTCTGGTCTTCATCTAGCTTCACCACCACCATTGCCACCACCGCTGCCACGGCCTCCACCTCCTCCTCCGTTGCCTCCTCTGCCATCCCCACAGTCTCCTCCACCAGTGGCGCCAGTTACACCACGGAGATAATTAACTATATCGCGCCACCGTTCCAGGCGCCATCATCATCACAGCTCACGGCATTCTTCGGCTTCTTTTAGACGCTCCCATCATCGTCATCATCATTCATGCTCTTGGACAAGATCCTCTCCAACACCAATGGCATTGATCATTTTCGAGACCCTGTAAGAGAGATCAGTTACTAGATCCTTGTTACCGCTAGTACCAGGTCTTCTTGAACCGATTATGGAGCTTTTTCTCGCATCAGCGTCTGTTCAGACAGCACCTTCCAGGCTCCACAAGAAATATCCTCCTCCGGAGCATAATCCAGCTTTCCTCCGCATAGATCCTACACCAGACTCTGTGATCATTGTGGCAGCAAAGAAACAACATGACACTACTCATTCTTCTACGGTTCCTCCTGACAGAGAAAATAGGAAGTTGGACTCTGTAGGTCGGAAGATGTGTGGGACAGTAGCAACTTCCATCAAAGCAGCTAGTGCCACTGTCTTATTAGACAAATATGACAGGGTGCTTTGGGAATTAGTAAACCAGTTTGTCGAACATCTCCCTAGGGACAAGAGGGAAGACTTTATGGAGATCCTAAATGAGGGTTTAATGTTCTTGAATCAAGTGATCAGTGCTACAGCAGGCTTCTTTATTAGCTGTTCATGAATACTGCCCAGGAGTAGCTCTTAGATGACACTCATGGCTACGCCTAACCTCCCTCAAGCCAGAGTCGCAACAGAGAATTTTAAATCTGCCTTTTTCTGGAACAACTGTTTTCGGGGCTCATGCTGCCGATGAAATGGCAAGGATAAAGGCAGAAATGGAAACTCTCAAGACAGTTGGCCTAGAGAGCCCCAGAGAGCAGAGGAAGTCTTTTCAGCCATACCAATGCTGTTTTTTTCTCTCAAAAAGACCAATCCTCTCCAGGGTATCATAACCGTCAGCAAACCAGTGTTCAACAACACCAGAATCCCTACCAGTCTTACCAAGGTTCGCAACCGATAGGGGGATCTACTCAACAGTCTGCTCAAGGAGGCCAACAGCCTTCTGGATAAAAGTCCTGAATCCTTACTTCCCCCTGTCCTGTTCCCTACTCCGGTGGGGGGAAGCATACAACATTACCTGGCAGAGTGGCAAAACATAACACAGGACTCCTGGTTGCTGAATATTGTTCGCAATGGATATTGTCTGTGGTTTATCTGTCCTCCATCGACCATACCTCTGAAATCATCCAACTACCAACTTCCACTGTTACAAGCGGAGGTCAACAACCTTTTACAGAAGTTGGCGGTAGAACCAGTTACACTCCAACAACGAGGAACATGCATTTATTCCAGGTACTTTCACGTCCAGAAGAAAGACAAACAAATTCAGACCCATTCTCGACCTCAAAAAAGCCAACTAGTGGAGTTGGCGAGAAAAGTTCTGGATGCTGGTGTTACACAAAATTTACCCCCAATTGCAACAAGGGGGATTGGCTCTGCTCAATTAACCTGCAAGATGCGTACTTCACATTCCAATCGCCTGAAAGCATTGCAAGTTCTTGAGGTTTGTGGTGGGACAGGACCATTACCAATACCAAGTCCTTCCATTTGACCTGAAGTCAGCACCCAGAACATTCTCCAAGTGCATGGCAGTAGTGGCTGCCCTTCTCAGGAGACACATGGTATTCGTCTACCTATGCAAATGAAGAATAGCGGTGCATTGCAAAATGATAGGTGAACAATTTCTCCGTACTGATCCTAAAGGTAATCAATGTAAGAAAATACAGTGTGCTAGGCAGGATTTGTGGGCTGCCTGTCCCACATGAAAAATTAATGTGAAAAGATCAATCACTTATATTGCTTGAAACACTACGTGCACTACTAAATAATGTTCATGCGAAATTTGACACTTTTACACTAAATGTTCTCAATCGAATTCCTAATGTATTCCAATAAACATTCCAACTCAAATTGATTCAAAATAATATTGTCTTTGTTGTATAATATCAAATACAATGAAAAAACATATCCGTAATGTGCAATGATATTATATTATACACATTCCAAAATACAAGTTTTGTTGTACTGCATTCATATCCATCGAAAATGGTACAATAAATTGGAACAAGCAGATCAGAAATGTGCAGCCCAATGCATTTTGGGACTGCTCGTCCCTTCTTCGGGGGCCACTGCAATGTAAACAAAATGATGGCCAAAAGTCATTGTGCTGCATGGAACCATTGTACTTACATAAACTATCAAAATGCAATGGCACCCATGACTATGAGAATGGGGTGTGAGAGTATGCATCCTTTGAGTGGTGTGGTAAAGAACGTGGTAGAGAACGTCCATGTGTTAGAATCCACACTGCGTGCAAAGAGCGAACTACGTATTTAGTTACTGCCACCAGTGCTTAGTGAACAGAAAGTGCCAAATAAAACAAAGTGCTCAAAGTATCACAGGACCGGAAGAAGAACCTTGAATGAACAGAGTGAAGGGATCATCGTAAATCTGAAGGGGTGCATATCCAGATGAACCGTGTACTAAGAATTCAGTTACTAAAAACGCTTACAGTAACGCACAACCGAGATCTGGCTACCGAGTACACAGGATACCATTGCATTTTGGTAGTTTATGTAAGTACAATGGTTCCATGCAGCACAATGACTTTTGGTCATCATTTTGTTTACATTGCAGTGGCCCCCGAAGAAGGAACAAACGGTCCCGAAATGCATTGGGCTGCACATTTCTGATCTGCATGTTCCGATTTATTGTACCAGTTTCGCTGGATATGAATGCCGCACAACAAAACGTGTATTTTGGATTGTGTATAATATAATATAATATCATTGCAAATTACGGATATGTTTTTTCATTGTATTTGATATTATACAACAAAGACAATATTATTTTGAATCAATTCGAGTTGGAATGTTTATTGGAATACATTAAGATTTCGATTGAGAACATTTAGTGTAAAAGTGTCAAATTTCGCATGAACATTATTTAGTAGTGCACTTAGCGTTTCAAGCAATATAAGTGCTTGATCTTTTTAAATTCGTCTACCCATACCTAGACGATTGGCTAATCAAGGCATCCGCGTATGAAGAAGCTCAGCTTCATTACAACTGTACTTGCAATATCCTACAGAGGCTGGGCCTTCGAATCAATCACATCTAGTCAATTTCCACCCCAGTACAAACCTTGCATTATCTGGGGGCCTCCATTGACACGGTAAGGTGAAGAGTGTGTCCTTCGGAGGAGAGGAAATGTCAGACTTTCACAAAAGCTTCCTATCCAACAGTGAGAACAGTATACTCCCTTCTCGGATCGATGGCGTCCTACATCTTTCTTACACCAAATGCCTGTCTCACATGAGCACTCTACAGGAGTTTTCTCGACCCGGGGGAACCAGCTAACAGGCAACTGGGAGTGCAGGATACAACTGTCCCTTCATGCAAAGTTTTCCCTCAAATGGTGGTGTTCTCCAGCCAGTATCCTCCAAGGCACTCCATTTCATCAGGAGATTAGGCGCCAACCCGTAGTCACCGATGCTTCACTTCTGGATTGGGGAGCCCATATGGATCACCTCCAAATCCAAGGAAAGTGTTCAGATCAGGAATCAATGTACCGTATCAATCTGCTAGAACTCCATGCAGTCCATCTGGCATTGAAAGCTTTTTACTTGTCGTTCACCTCCCGCTTTCAGCTTGTTCAGACGGACAGCGCCACAACAATGTACTGCTTCAACAAGCAGTGAGGGACAAGGTCCAGGCCCTTGTTTCATAAGTCCCAGACTATCTGGAAATGACTTCCAGCCAGGGGCCTGACGATCACAGCTACACACCTGCCAGGTGTCCAAAATGCAGAAGCCGACTCACTCAAATGAAAACCAACATCTATGGTGAAGGTGGAGTGATCAATACAAGTTGTCAAGCAAAGATTACAATAAAGAACAGTCCCACACAGACAAGCTGTGGGTATATTAATGTAGGTAATTAGGACCCCTTGTCAATATTTGAGATTCCTAGGACAGGGCAACAGTATTTTTGAGGTTAAATCCCCAGGTAATCAAAAGGTCAGACAACAATCAACGACTCATATCAAGAAACAAACATAATATTGTAAACTCAGTGTCAGTGCCTAGATGTATTAAAATGTCATATTTTATTCTTATTTTCTTGTTGAAAATGTATTTAGCAAATCATAAACATAAAACATAATAGACACAATATGTGAAAGCAATAACATGTAAAGTGCAGATTGACAAACTCCAGAAAATATATCAATAAACACCATGAACAAAATAGTTTATAGTTCTCATAAAGACAAAGACAAAAAAGGACAAAAGACGGTGGCTTAACGGTGGGCCTTCTACGCGCGTTTTGGCACACACTGCGCCTTCATCAGGAGTGCCACAAACAGTTTCCTACAAGTTAAATTGAAACCATGTAAAAAATTAACTGAGACGCTGAGTTTTAAGATACAAAAGATTCAATGATCAGCTACATACCTTCACTATGTTTATATATTATTAACATATACAATTCAAAATTAATCATACACAATTACATAAATGCTCAAAAGAAAATTACATTTTTAGAATATAGTAAGTTATTTACCTACACCGTGAATCCGATGTAATAAGTGAAGAAGAAGGAAACAAGAAGGGAAATGAGAAAGAAAAACAGAGAGAGTACTGCATATAAGTCATTCAAGACTTACAGAGAATAGAAAGTGTACCCGTGATGAAAACAAATGAATAAATGCTTCAAGGCAAAACAAAATTAATAAGGCTTACTTTTCCCGATTTAATCTAGATAACCACAAAGGATAAAGGGCTACCAAGACACGATTTCAAATCTATAAATTAAAACGTGGAAATTAATAAGAAAAACATACAATGTGTATAATGCAAGAACATGGTATATATTCATAGATGGTATGATGAAATAATTACCCTATTTAAAATAATGATATGTGAGCATTGAGCTGTGCAGAATTTCTTTGAGTCCACCAGCAATATGTCAGATATGACAATCTGGGCGTACAAACAAACAGGAAAATATGAATTTATGACTAAAATAAATACATTATGCTGATCTATCTCCTTGCGTAAGTAACCAGCAGTTTGTTCGTTATCAAAACGACAATTTTTTTTGCATCAGCGATTAATACCTGAGGCATGGAATACTTTAAATAAGTTCCTCCAGACGCTTGCTTATTTGTCGATAAAGTTTTCAATGACAATGATGTCTCTACAAGGGAACGTATGTCGATTAAATACACCAAATGCTATATTGCCGTCGTTCGATTTTTACTTAAGAGGTCTCCCTAGATTTATATTCTTATTACCTGTGATACGTAATGTGGTAAAGGAAGATACTCAGATTCAAAAGATGTCTCAAAAGGGAGGAGTCCGTGATCGTGGATCCTCACTGTCGACGGTACTGAAGTTAACCTACCCTTATACAAAATGACATAGAGCCCGTAAAGTATAGAAGGGAAATACTTTATGTATAGACTGTGTAGTTAATCACAGCTCTAGAGAGTTCAGGGATCTTACCGGTTCAGATGCACGGTAGTCGAATAGCACGGTGTCCGGCATTCTGATGAATTAACCGAGACCGCCATTGCCTGCGTTTAAATTACGTGAAGTAATCACCTGACTTCATGGTGACTAAAAATCACGCGAAATAAGTCGGTTAAATCACTTGCATGAAATATGGCTGATGGAGTAATAAATGCTCTAGAAATATACCTATACAGAAAGGAAATATTTTTATATTTGTCACGTTCGTAATTACATACTTAACGTAAGCATTTCACTAACTCCTGCTTCAACACCCTCCGCATGTGCCTCAAGATCTACAGGTGGATCCCGACAGATACAAGAAGAACAGTCACCCAGGCCCTCGTCAGCAGCAGACTCGACTACGGAAACGCCCTCTATGCGGGAGCCCCGACCAAGCTCATCAAACGACTGCAACGCATCCAAAACGCATCAGCACGACTGATCCTCGACGTACCACGCCACGGCCACATCACCCCCCCCCACCTGAGAAACCTGCCCTGGCTGCCCGTCAACAAGAGGATATCCTTCAAGCTCCTCATCCACGCACACAAGGCACTCCACAAAACCGGCCCAGCCTACCTCAACAAACGGCTTTCCTTCTATATCCCCTACCTCCAGCTCCGCTCCGCCGACCTCTCACTTGTCACCGTCCTGCGCATCCGAAGAACAACCACCGACGGGAGGTCCTTCTCCCACCTCACCGCCAAGACCTGGAACGACCCTCTCACTAAGCCTACGACAGACCCAAGACCTGCTGACCTTCAGGAGGCTACTCAAGACCTGGCTAATCGATCAGTAGCGCCCCCCCCCCCAGCACCTTGAGACCCTCACGGGTATGTAGTGCGCTCTGCAAATGTTTGATTGATTGACTAGTGGCTCGAACCGCAATATATGAAAAAGAGTGTGTGAAAAGATTTCATTACAACACCAATGATTAGGAGTCTACTTTACTTCCTAATCCCCAAAAAGGACTGGTCTCTATGACCAATCTCAGATCTCAGGCCCTTAAACCTATACATACTGTCGGAACGCTTTCACATGGTTACCCTTCAACAAGTGCTTCCACTTCTACAACACACCGACTTTATGTCGACACTAGACTTAAATAACGCATACTTTCATATTCCTATCCACTAAGGACATCACAAATATCCCAGATTTGTGATAGCAGGAAATCACTATCAATTCAGAGTAGATTCTATGTTTGCACCCCTCTGAGGCGGAAGCCGGAGGCTTGATTGCTGAGTAAGTTTTAAACTGTATGCTTTGTTGTGTGCTTCTATTGCACTCCGTGTTTTTAATCACACGCTTTTTTCACTCACCCTGCACTGCTGCTTCTACGCCCGCTCCTCGCGCTGACGATCTGAAGCTGACGCGCTGGAGGCAGGGCTTACCGCCGCTGGGGTTCGAGTGTCTCCACGCACCTGTGCTGGGATTAGCCCCGCCCATTTTGCCTACTTACTCTCTCACTCTCTCCCGCTCGCATCAGATTCGATGTTTGCACCCCTCTGAGGCGGAAGCTGGAGGCTTGATTGGTGAGTAATTTTAAAACTGTATGCTTTGTTGTGTACTTCTATTGCACTCCGTGTTTTTAATCACACACTTTTTTCACTCACCCTGCACTGCTGCTTCTACGCCCGCTCCTCGCGCTGACGATCTGAAGCTGACGCGCTGGAGGCAGGGCTTGCCGCCGCTGGGGTTCGAGTGTCTCCACGCACCTGTGCTGGGATTAGCCCCGCCCATTTTGCCTACTTACTCTCTCACTCTCTCCCGCTCGCATCAGATTCTATGTTTGCACCCCTCTGAGGCGGAAGCCGGAGGCTTGATTGCTGAGTAATTTTAAAACTGTATGCTTTGTTGTGTGCTTCTATTGCACTCCGTGTTTTTAATCACACTCTTTTTTCACTCACCCTGCACTGCTGCTTCTACGCCCGCTCCTCGCGCTGACGATCTGAAGCTGACGCGCTGGAGGCAGGGCTTGCCGCCACTGGGGTTCGAGTGTCTCCACGCACCTGTGCTGGGATTAGCCCTGCCCATTTTGCCTACTTACTCTCTCACTCTCTTCCGCTCGCATCAGATTCTATGTTTGCACCCCTCTGAGGCGGAAGCCGGAGGCTTGATTGCTGAGTAATTTTAAAACTGTATGCTTTGTTGTGTGCTTCTATTGCACTCCGTGTTTTTAATCACACGCTTTTTTCACTCACCCTGCACTGCTGCTTCTACGCCCGCTCCTCGCGCTAACGATCTGAAGCTGATGCGCTGGAGGCAGGGCTTGCCGCCGCTGGGGTTAGAGTGTCTCCACGCACCTGTGCTGGGATTAGCCCCTCCCTCTTTTACTCCTATATAATGGAGATTATGTCCCGTCCGCGCAGCGGGCGGGCGCAGCGGGCGCGCCAACGGCGCGCCGAGGGCGCGCCAAAGGCAAACCCGTCTGCGCCCGTCCGCGCCCTGAGGCGCCCAGCGGCCCGTAACTCTGCCCATTCGGACCCTCCTTCTGGTCGCTTAGTTCCCTACTCCTCTGAGGAGCTTCACAGCCTTAATACTACCTCTCCCTCTTGTACTCCTCTTGACTGCTCACTCATAACGTCTTCAAAATGCTTGCATTGCAACTTTGCTTTCTCCGGTTATACTGTACCTTCAGTACCATCAATCCCTCCCTATAAGTTTTGGAGTATCAATTGCAGATCTCTGCCCAAAAATAGTGATCACATTTTCGATTTATTGTCTTCCACCCAGCCAGATGCCCTATTTCTAACGGAAACCTGGCTTCAGGCGAGTTCCGTCCCTGACATAGCTTGTGCCCTGCCACCCGGTTACGTAATAGTCAGGCAAGACAGAGCCACCGGAAAAGGGGGGGGGATAGCGATTATCTTTAAATACACTTATTCCTGCTCTCTGGATGCTGTCCCTTTACCAAACTGTGAAGCCGAACTTTTCAAGATAGTTGTCTCTCCTCCACTGACACTATCAGGCTTACTTATTTATCGTCCCCCTGATAAACCCACACAGTGGCTAACCTCATTTGCGGACTGCGTAGCCCCCCTCGTCATGAAGGCAGCAAACTTCACCATCTTGGGAGACTTAAATCTCCATCTAGTTAACCCGCAGAATCGACTAAATTGCACATTTTTATCCGATTGCGAAGCTATTAATTTAATACTTCGCAATAAAGGTCCTACTCATTAGGCAGGACACTTACTTGACCCTGTCCTCTCTAACATTCTGCTCGATTGCACCTACCCTGCCCTCCCCCTTGACTGGTCCGATCACTATGCTATTCATTTCACTCTGCCTGCTGATCTCAATAAGTGCCTGCTCCTTCCTGGCACTCGAAATTACCTCAGAGCCTGGTCTAGGCTAAATATCTCGGCCTTTAACGCCTCTCTTGCGGCCAGTTGCCCCGATATCAACCTTGGGTGCACTGCTTTGGCTCAGGAAGTATCGCACTGGCTAACATCCAATATTGACCACCACCTGCCACCACGTCTTAGGCCATCTACCCCGCATCTCGCCCCCGCCCCTTGGTTTACAGATGCCTTAAAAGTTACTAAATCCAAATGTAAACATTTGGAGAGGCTGTGGCGAAAATCCTACGCCCCAAATGACAAATCAATCTACCGTGTAGCACTCAGGCAATACCATCAAGCCTGTCGTAAAGCAAAAGCACTGTTTGTCTCACAGTCGATTGAAAAGGCCATAAATCGACCGAAAGCCCTCTTCTCTACGGTCAAGAAGTTAGCTGGTTCAAATACTGTCCCCACTCCACCCGCGTTAGGGGAAGCGGAATGCAATGAAATTGCTGACTTTTTTATATCTAAAGTCGAAACTATCTACAATGCCCTGTCTCGAGCTTCCCCTATACCCCTGTCTGACTCCTCCACCTGGACCTTATCGAGCCTACCACCCCAGGACATATTGATCTCCGAATGGCCTCTGCTAGATTCCAATTCGCTGCATGCCTGTCTAACTAAAGTCAACTCAGGCTCTCCTCTGGACCCTATTCCTTTGAGCATCCTTCGACTACTTTCCCCTGATGCTCTACTAATTATTCAAGAGCTCCTTAACTCTTCATTGCGGGAATCCATAGTCCCGGATGAATGGAAAAGGGCTCTGGTAGTGCCACTTTTAAAAAAACCCGGTGCAGATCCCAAACCGCTTGCCAACTTCCGGCCTATTTCTTTGCTGCCCATGTTCTCAAAGATCCTGGAGCGGCATATCAACTTACATCTTACATCTCACGTGGAGACCACTGGTTTTCTACATCCATCCCAATCAGGTTTCCGCTCCCAGTTTTCCACTGAAACAACCCTTTTGGGGGTTACGGAGAACCTTCGTATACATCTTGATCATGGTTAGACCGCGGCGCTTATTCTTTTAGATTTAAGCGCCGCATTTGACACGGTCTCACATCCTATCCTTCTGAGAGCCCTGAGAACTGCGGGGGTGTCCGGCTCTGCTCTCGACTGGTGGCTTCTTTTCTAGACCATCGCACCTTCCAGGTTGTCTCGTCCGGTTCTTCCTCCTCTGTTCGTTCATCTGCGTATGGTGTTCCGCAGGGGTCCTCACATAGCCCTCTGCTTTTTAATATCTACGTGAGACCCCTAGCCACCATCGTGGAAGACTCTGGTCTTTCCCTTTACTCATACGCCAATGACACTCAGATTCTTTTTTCCCTTTCATCGGCCGCCGCTAACTCCCCTTCTGCTCTTAAACTAGGACTTAGTTGAGTTGCAGAGTGGATGCAGGCGAATCTCCTGAAATTGAATGGAGGTGCTCATCCTGGGCAAGCAAAAGCACCTCTGGGGCCCTTCACATTGGCCGGCAGAAATGGGCCCATTGCTTCTTCCAGCGACTCAGGTTCGCAATCTTGGATTTGTTATGGACGAATCACTCTCCATGCGACACCAGGTGGCTAAGGTAGCGGCCACCTGCTTCTCCATTCTGCGGTGGCTGCGCAAAATCTTGTGGATGCTCCCAGTAGGATCAAGACGCCAGGTGGTCCAGGCTTTAGTCAACTCTCGCCTGGACTACGGTAATGTGCTCTACCTTGGCATCACCCAGGAGCTCCAGCGGAGATTTCAGCTGGTACAGAATTCAGCGGCTCGCCTCTTTGTAAGGTCCTGTGGAGATCTTCAATCTCTCCTTTTCTTAGAGACCTTCACTGGCTCCGCATTACAAACCGGATTAAATTCAAGGCCCTCTGTTTTCTGCACAAAATCAAGCAAGGGCGGGCCCCAGGCTATCTTAAGGCCCTGGTTCAACCATACTTTCCATCCCGCACCCTTAGATCTTCATCTCAGGGCAACTTTGTGATTCCCCGTTTCAAACTTTCGAGAATGGGCGGCTGCTCCTTTTCTTACATCGCCCCCAGATTGTGGAACTCTCTTCCGGTCACATTGAAACTTGAACCATCTCTTCTGAAATTCCGCAAAGACCTTAAAACCTGGCTCTTCTCTCTTTAACAACTGCGATGGGTAATCATTGAATGTATTGGCGCCGGGAGACCCCTTGTGGGTAGCTGCGCGCCCTACAAATTCAATTACAAAATACAAATACAAATACTTCCATTCGGAGTGACTACTGCACCCAGAGTATTCACAAGATGTCTAACAGTAGTAGCAGCTCATCTAAGAAGACAACAAATTCATGTCTTCCCATATCTGGACGATTGGCTGATCAAAGCCAACACACTGAAGCTACCATAAACCTTCTCCATCAATTGGGATTTACAGTCAATGCACAAAAGTCCCATCTTTAACCCTCACAACTGCAAACATATCTGGAAGCAGTGCTAAACACTCACACAGCTATAGCTTCTCCTAATGCAGTGAGAATTCAAAACTTTCAAACTTTTTTATTACAAGTTCAAACCAATCAGTACCTAACAGTGAAGACTTTCATTCAGCTGTTAAGAATGATGGCATCATGCATTACGATAGTGCGTCACGCAAGATTACACATGCGTCCTCTACAGGAATGTTTAGCATGTCAGTGGAATCAATCACAGGGTCAATTAACAGATCTAGTGTTGGTAGACAGCCGCACTCATCGCTCTCTGCAGTGGTGGAGCACACAAAAGGGCGGCCTTTCATTGACCCCATTCCACATGTCATACTAACAGCAGCTGCACCTCTCACTAGTTGGGGTGCTCATCTGCAGCATCTAGCAATTCAAGGTTCATGGGACATCAACCACAGAAGTCGCCACATCAATGACGTGGAGCTTCTAGCAGTTCAACTAGCACTAAAAGCTTTCCAGCCCCTCCTAGAAGAGAAAGCTGTTTTAGTCCGGACGGACAATATGACAACAATGTGCTATATACAAAAACAGGTGGAGGACACACTCTCTACAGTTGTCATGCCTCTCTCAGACCATTTGGCGATACATCACAAAATTCATCTTCTAGCAGGAGACCTTCCAGGAATGCACAACCAGTTTGCCGACTTCCACAGCAGAATGTGGCAAAAAGTACACAAATGGGAACTTCATCCCCAAGTTCTCCTTCCGTACTTACAAAAATGGGGATTTCCGCAAATCTCTTTGCCATAGCAGAGAACTCAAAGTGCCCAAAGTTCGCTTCCAGATTCCCACACCATCTATGCAAAGGCAATGCCCTGTGGATGAACTGGTCAGGGATATTTGCTTACGCTTTTCCGCCTCTCCCTCTTCTTCCATTGCCGGTTTGGAAACTCAGACAGACATCACTCACACTAATTCTAGTGGCGCCCACACCTCACTTCCAACCTTCTCACACAGAGCCACTGAGAAATCAGACATCCAAGCCTCAAGGAGCTCAAGCTAGAGATCTGGCACCTGGCGTCCTGGAGTTTGGATATTTAAACCTACCTCCAGATTGTATGGCAGTCCTGAAAGAAGCAAGAAAACCTACCACTAGAGCATGTTATTCAGCAAAGTGGAAATGGTATGTCATCTATTGTAAAAATAACACAATTGATCCGCTCGATTCAGCTATCCAAAACATTATTGGTTATCTTTTGCATCTACAGCGAGTTGGCTTAGCCTATACATCTATTTGATTACATCTTGCAGCGGTAGCTGCATATCTGCAAAACAAACATTGGTCCCTTTTCAAAGTTCCAGTAATTAAAGCTTTTATGGAAGGCCTTAAAAGAATAATACCACTCAGGTACCACCTGCACCTATCTGGAACCTTAACATTGTTCTCAAAAGGCTTATCGGTCCACCATTTGAAACATTACACAATTGTCCATTACAATTTCTCTCATGGAATGTTGCCTTTCGAATTGCTATTACCTCACTGAGACGTGTTGGTGAGTTACAGGCATTAGCCTTAGGAGAACCCTTCTTTCAACTTCATAGAGATAGAGTGGTTCTTCATACAAACCCTAAATTCCTTCCAGAAGTAGTTTTTGCTTTTCATATTAACCAATCAGTTGAGTTAACTGTGTTCTTTCCTCAACCTGATTCAGTAGTAGAAAGGGCTCCACATACTCTTGATGTAAAAAGAGCATTGTTGTACTATATTGATGAGACAAAAGATTTTCACAAAACAAAACAACTTTTTGTTACATACGCTCTACCTCATAAAGGAAATCGTATCTCTAAATCTGGTATTTCTAGGTGGATTGTCAAACGTATTCAAACTTGCTATTCTAAAGCTAAAAGAACTCTATACCTCCTAGAGCACACTCTACTTGCAAAATAGGAGCATCTATGGTCTTTTTAGGTAACATTCCCATAGCTGACATATGTAAGGCAGCTACATGGTCTACACCACACACATTTACCAAACATTATTGTATGGGTGTATTAGCAGGTCAACAAGCTAATGTTCGAAAGGCAGCGCTAAAAACACTTTTTTTTTAAACTGCAACACCCATTGGATAGCCACCGCTTTGGGAGAGTACTGCTATACAATCTATGCAAAGCATGTATATCTACAGCACACATGCCTCGAACGGATTATGTTACTTACCCTGTAAGCATCTGTTCTTGGCATGTAGCGCTGTAGATTCACATACACCCTCCCCCAACACCTGTGGATGTTGCAGTTCTTATTATTTACATTACATACGCATGGACATCTCTGTACTACCCTCACTTACTCCATTCTCACCCTCTTCGGGAAAACAATCTAACAATGGAGTCGATGCCCATGCGTAGTATCAGCGAAAGGAGGGGACACCTTACCTCATGACTGGAAAAGTCTCATTCAAAGAAAAACAATTTGCAAACATCTGGACCCAACAATAGATGGCAGGAGTATGCAAAGCATGTGAATCTAGAGCTCTACATGCCAAGAACAGATGGTTATAGGGTAAATAACATAATCCTTATAAAGTGCAACGGTTACCCAAAGGTATCCTAGTACTTAGCGCAACAGCCAAGAAGCAGATTACAGTGAAAGACCCAGAATGAACTAACTGCTGAAAAGCCAAGTCTTCAGTGCCTTCCTAAATACCAACAGGTCAGGGGAGGCCCGAATATGGAAATGAAGCTCATTCCATGCCCTGGTGGTGCAGGTAAACAAGCTTCTACCACCCCAATTAGCTCTTTTGAATGTTGGGACTATCACCATCTTCGCTCTTAAGGAGCGAAGAGTTCAGGTGGGGGTATACCAATTGAAACATTGCTTAAGATGGTCTGGTCCTATGTCATGCAAGCTTTGAAGGCTGTGCAAAGTGATTTGAATCTGACCAGTTGCCTTCATGGCAGCCAGAGAAGCTTTCTAAATTTTGGAATACCAGTTAGCAGCCTAGCTGCCGCATTTTGCAATAGTTGAAGTTTGTTCATATGTTGCTGTTGAATATTCAGGTATAAGCTGTTACAATAATCAAGTTTAGATAAAATAAGGTAGCTAATTGCTATTTGTTGCCTTTCCTGAGTAACAGGTGTAATATTTATCTTATCATTCTAAGCGTCTGGAAAGTTACTGATGTGACTGCGTTCACCTGATCTCGAAAGGTAAGCCTATTGCCTATGACTGCTCTGGGGTCCCCGCACGTGGGCGGGACTATTCAGCACTTATGACTATAATGGAAATACCCCTGTGAGAGAAAAAGAGTTACAGGTAAGAAACAATTCTTCCAAGTTTTTTCTGCCCCAAAGAACAGACAGGAGAGCTCCTTGCAGCCTAGATCCCTTATTCAGGATGCCAGGTATAGCTTTGCACCACAGACTTGCATTGCTGAGCTGCACAAGTATGGTCAACGTTTTAACCACCTGGGCCTTCTGGAACAGAAGAGGTCATTGTACGTGTTCATGTAAATCAGATTAAGAACAGGCAGATTGATCTGATGATATGCAGTGTATGAATAGATTGTCTACATGTGACTTATTCCAGCAAATGTTTCATTCTGTCAAGTGATGTAATATTTATTAGAGGGGCCTAGAAAGTTTTACCTCGTGTCAGGTGGCACTTTCCCTTTGTTGCATATACTAGCAAGCTGCTGTTTCCACTTTTCTATGTATGTTTTAACTTTCAACAAAAGGGAGCTTTCTTAGTGTCTTTCAGACCTAGAAAGGTGAGTGTAAGTCAATCTCTGTTCCAGCATGAGCCTTTAGTTGTCTTGAATTACAATAGTGTCCTCAGTAACTCTCCTCTCCTTCTTTACAGTAGTCACTCAGACTCTTCATATTAATTAGGCCATTTTAGTACCGCTTGTCTTCCTGAACCCATTCTCCCCAGCACAGAGGTTGTTTGATACCTTAGACGTAAAAAAAAGCCCTAATATATTAACTTAATAAGAGTTAAAAGAGCCCTAATATATTAACTTGATAAGAGTAGAGACGTACACATGTCAAAACAGTAATTTGTAAAAGGGGAAAGAATCTGCACTGGTTTGTTGCAAAGTGGATAGTTTCTTTGAACTTTTTGTGTAATCAAAGGATTAAGTTTATAGCCTCCCTCTGCTGGATAGTCTATGAGAAAACTCACAACCTTCAACATGTGCCTATGATCGCTTGGAGGGCAGCATTTTGCATTGAATCTGATCCCTAGACATGCACAGTGTTGTTTCAGGCCTTTCTGCACAACCTATGTGCATAATTCAATCTGCTTTATTCTCAACATTTTCCCCTGGCTTTCTCCCCTTTTTTGTTGATAGATGAGCATACTATTCCATTCTCATGTTTATGAATATCAAATAAGATAGAGAAGGAAAGGTTGTTTACTTGAAATATTGCTTCGCCTTCAAGGATGTCTTCTTTAGATTCATAAACAACCCATCCTCATCCCAGTAAAAGTGAAATGGAACTAGAAACACGACCGGTTGGTCTTGCTCTGTTTCTCTGGTGTAACTGGACTACCCTAACTAACTCAACATTGCCTTCTATGTTAGTGTGCCCTGTAAAGGATATGTGCCAAACATGTTGTATATATAACTTGGGCCTAGTTACATCATTTCGTACTTTGTTTTCACTTTGTGAGGAGCGTTTAAAGTAGCAAAATATGTTACTGTTTATTTCATACTAACTTTGTTTTTAAAACAAGACAGCTTGCTTCCTACTTGAACATATTTTGTGTAATTATTCAAAAAGTGAAATTAGTATCTTCTGCAGAGGTGTTTTGGGATCATGTACACATGTCAAGATATTATCTATTTATGAATTAAAAAATGTAGCCCAGTGGGAGAACTAAGATTACCCTTGATTTCTGATTGTGTTCTTGGTGATTTTAGGGGTGCTTTCAGAGTGCTGTGTCAAAAATGAAAACTATGCAGAGGAGCTCCTGACACGAGTGTCTGTTGCTTGGGGAGGAAGCAGTTGCCTGCAGCTAGCCGTGGATGCTAATGCTAAAGACTTTATGTCCCATGGGGGAGTCCAGGTCCGTTCTTTCAATATTCTTTTTCTTGTATTCAGTTAGTTCTTATTTGTAAAGTGAGCTTTCAGTGTTATGCATTCAAACTCATTTTTCTCAATTCTGCAGAGGCATAATTGTGTTAATTGTGGCATTTGTTTTATCTTAAAAGGATAGTGATTGCAACAGGTATCATGTTAACAATGAATGTGCCTCTGATCTCCTGTCACCATCTATCTTTAGAGGCAGAAAACTCAACTTCTAATACATTGAACTAAATCGGAACACAAGTGGGTAGATTTTCCCCGGAAACCCTGTTCACTTAACCTTCTGTTTTTTGACGAAAGGGTCTGACACATAGCCAATGACTAAAAGAACAAGTTACTTACCATCTGTAGTGCTCTTTCTGTTGGATACACTATTTAAAGAAGGCACTTTCGGTGATGAAAAATCCCAGGGATGACAGAAAGGTGACCATCGTCCGAAGATGTGTGACTGAATGTGGCTGACCTACTTTGTAGAGCCAATCGTTGAGGTGTGGGAATACATGTATACCCAACCAGTGAAGAGGGGCCCTGACTGTGGCAATTAGCTCTATAAATACCTGAGGATGGAGGTGAAGTTGAAGGACAGGATGGCAAATCCGTAATACTCTAAGCCCACCACAAACCAAAGGTAGCCTCTGGGGGACTGCAGGGGGCAAGGATCCACAATCATTCTGAGCCTTCATATTTCTTGGGCACCAGGACGTCCTCTGCCAAGTCCAATACCTTCTTGATTGCTACTTTGACCAGAAACAACTTGACTTTCTTGGAAGAAAGCATGATCTGCAGAAACTTGAGCAGACATGGGAAGTATATAAGGGTTTGATTAAATAAATGACATAACCTTTTATATAAAATTTGCACCACCCACCGATCTGAAATGATCGTTTTCAGCTAGGTAGGCAATCTCACATCCTGCCGGCTGTATGTGGTCCTGTAAGAGGGAATCAGAAGGGCTTGGAAGTCATTGGCACTGGTAAGGAGGATGTGGAAGAATAATCCAGGTGCTGATGTCCATGGTATCAGTCACCACTACACCGACTAGGGATGTGAAAAGTCTGCCTGGCTACTGAACTGGCTGCAAGGTCTGCTGCTATTGATAGGCCATACCTAGCAGATAGCCGCTAAACGGTATGCACTACTGGTGAAACTGACAGACTGGTGAGAGGAAGCCTAGGGATTGGGCTTTAACCTAGCTATTTTTGAAGCTTTCTAGCATCTGGTTGACATTTTCCCCAAAGAGTTTGGCTCCATGTTCATTAAAGATCCCTGGACATCGTCTGACTGTCCAGTAGGGCATATAGGCATGACTCCTGAGCACAGCACTGGTGGCCATGGTATTGCCATTGTGCGACCCTCAGTACATATTTGGCAGTATCTATTGCATCCTGAATCATTTGGGGAAAGGTTGTCCTGAATTCCTCATTTCAATTTCTCAAGTAAGTAACATCTAGAGGTGGGCAAGACTCTTAAAGCTCAAGCTAGCAGGCCTTGAAAAATCATAACAATTTTACCAGACCTGCAGGTCTAGTGACTTAAATAATCTACTCAACCAAATTGTAATGCTCTTGATCCATAAACTGGTTTCAAATTATGTGATCCTGGGTAAATATTTTAATTCAATGAGTCACCCTTTTCTTCATCATCCAGTATAAGATCACCTTCAAAATCGTGAGTACAGCATATATGCTTGATTTAATAGACTAAACGTTTGCTCCATTCATAATACACATTTAGACACATATGGATACACATGACCCCTGACTTGCCTCTTAGTTCTTTAACAGCACTGTCATCAGGGTGGGGGAAAAACGTTTCTCAAATCATGTTTAAAAACTATCACTTTTAATGAATACATAACTAAAGCATTAAGTGGTAGCACTCTGTCATTAGCAATCAGATTTCCCATTGAAATGACCACAATATTTCCCACTGACATGCGGTTTTACTGATAAAACTAAATAGTGTAAAACAATGTTTGGAAATTGAGTTTCTACAAATATTTCCCATTTGCACATCACCAAGTAAAGTGTTCTGATTTGTTTTGCTCCTATTTACATCTTTGGTTGCATCACACTTTTTAATTACCCCCCAAAAACTTTCATAATTCCTGCTATATTTTGGAATATTTGTTGTATTCATTTACAAGCTATTTAAATGCTGTGTGAAAAACTGACATTCTATAGTGTTTTGTTTCGCAGACAGCTTGACAAAAACCTCTAACTGTAGTAGGAGAAAAAAGTAAAAACCATTTTCCAGGTTAAGATAAGCAGCAATTAGTCATAAGACAAACTGGCACTTGTCCTCTGTCCTTGAATAGACAGAAAATGTGTCAAGATAAAACAAGATTTAAAGGCATCTTTATTGCTCATTCACTTTCTGAAGGAACAGAACACCTGTTCCTTTGCAGCCAAAGTTCACTCGCCAGAACTGACAAGTAGGTCCTCAAAATTGCTCGACCTGAAAAAATCTGACTCGCCATAGCCAGTAAGAGAGTAGATTTTTCGCAGTCTCTCTAGGCTCGAGTCTAAAGCCTGACTCTGGCTCAGCTGGAAGTCCCGTTGGAACCTCGAGCCCATAACACCTGAGCTTTTATGTGGCTTCTGCCTGCCTCCCTCTCCAGACCCTGGAGGTGGTGTTGGTACTAGAGCTGGCATCTCCCTGTTAACTTGTTGGCTTACCCACCTTCAGCAAGATCTTGCTAGCCATGCCTCAAATAGCCTGCATACAGCTTCCCAAAAGGTAGATCATGGGAATAAACTGGATGATCAAAAATTATTTCTTGCCGAATATGCCAATGGACTTCGACTCCCTACCTGACAGAGTAGAGGACATTCGGTTTGACTTTCCTGGTGGAGTCTTGCACCACCAGACTTACGGGCTCAGATGTTTGGTCCAGGTACCTTTGTTGAACTGGGCATTCTGGAATCATTAAGATCATTCTGGCACTGGCTTAATTCGGGTGAGTAGAACAACCCAAATCAGTTTAATGGAAAGGTGTAGAGAAGATTCTCTAACCAGCTGATCATGAACAGCATTCTGGTGTGTGCTGGTTGGTATTATCTGGATATGGAAGTTTATGATTTACAGATTTTTGCCACTGTTAGCATGCCTGGCTGCAGGAAATCCCAATTGAAAAAGACATTCTGCAGAACTTAAGTTTTTCTTGGAATAGCCTACTGAGCATCTGTTTCCACATTATCAGCAGGAGATAGACTGATGTTTTTTTTGCCAGGTTTTGACTGTCAGTTAGCTCCAGATGGCCTAGCCTTCAGAGAGAAGGTTCTCCATATTGTCACACTCATTTGTTTTGATTATAATTTTATGTTTGAAGCAGTATCTATTCAGTATTGATCGATGGAAGAAAATATTCCAACACTGTATGAAGTGCACAAAGCCTCAGAAGGTTTGTGATATAAATTTGGTTTTTGAGATGAGATGCTAACGTTTTTGGAGCAGACACCTGACTTAAACAAGCATTGGCATAGCCAGTAGGTCTCGCCTTTGGGACCTTATAAGTGTTCAGCCATGCAGCACATTATCCATTACATTAATTTAGCTTTTAAAGACATCAAAGTTTGTGGTAAATTAATGATAGGAGACATAATTTATATGCTGTTGGAAAAAAAAGCCATCAAATAAATAAATATGTAAGCACATTAGTAATAATTATTCTTTTGTCAGAAGTTGATTGAAACGTTGATTAAATGCCAGAAGGCATCGGACCAGGTGTTGAGTATGAGCATCTTTGATTCAGTGTTCTTTCAACATCATGCTGCATGGAAGGCACAGACATACTCATTTATCACAAACCGCTTGCCTTAAAAGCATTGCCAGAACATCCATAGCACACAGAAGCAGTCTGTGCAGCGCTTTGCAGAGTACTTCAGCAAGCACATTCTATGCCTTTTGCAACCTAGAGGTAGGATGAATTAATTTGAATAATGGGCAGAGTTGGTTGTCCTTTCTATGTACGGGGGTTCCCACTGCCTTTATGTGAAGAAACTTATCTTTATATGGCACTTTTGTGCATTTTCATGGCTTTGTAAGTACTGTGAATAAGAGAGGTATTACTGAAATGAAGTAACTGGTGCGTGCCATGAGAGAGAGAAGTGTTGGTGTTGTATTGCGGACAGTTAATAGAGGTGTGATCACTGGAGGTTCAGGCACGTCCTGCGAAATGTGTAAAATGGGCAGGTTCACGTTTAGGTATCTGTGACGTACACTGGAATAGGTAGGAGAGTTGAAGAGCACAAGTGTTGCCTGAGCTTGCCGACCAGTGAGTGGAGATATCCATCTCCACATATAGCTCTTTATAACAGTTTATAAATGTTGTCGTGTTTGGCAGATAACGCAACTTTGCCATACGTGCCTCATTTGATGCACCCAGGATCACACGGCATGGCAAAACCTGTCAGTGAAGCTAGGAAGCCATGTTTGTTTATTTCACAGTCAACTAGTTATTGGGTAATATCATTTTCATATCCGGGCTATTAAAGATTAAACCACGGTGATATCTCCCACTAAGCCTTTGCGGTGCAGCATCTAAAGGCGCTGTCTTTTGTTTTCGGTCACTATAATGATTGCCGCAATGCTTCATAATCAGTTGGTTTGCACTTTTGGTGCGTGTGCCTGGAAGCGTGGTTGAGCAAAGAGGGGAAGCTACTCAAAAAAACACACAAATGGTCGGATGGAAATGAAGATGCTTACCGATTCAGAAGAAGGGTATTTGCACTTGGTAAAACTGCAGCATGAAACCACTTCCGGCAATAAGTCCAATGGCTGCAGTTGTCCTGTCGTCCGAGAACTGTGTTCATGCCAAGATTTATCTCTGTTCTCAAGTTCAAGGGTAGATGTAGTGCCTTTTTTTAGCATTAAAAAACTCAACATGGTAAACTAGAATACAATTCATAGTGTTACAGTGGTTCTCGGCTTTCCTCCACCACAGATCACAAAGAGTCGAGGCAAACCGCACTCTCTCCCAGCTCTCTCCAGTACTCATGGGGGTCCCCTAAGTTTCCGCTCTATCTCCTATACTCTTCAACATGTTCTTGGAACCTTTAGCTAATACACTAAATTCTACGAACATTCTCTTCCATATGTATCCAGACGATAGTCAACTTTATTTGAAACTCTCCTCCCCGGATAACTTCATCTCACTCAACACTATCCTAACATCTACTCAAAACTGGTTAACCGAGAACCACCTCCTGCTCAACACCTCCAAAACAGAATTCCTTCTCATCCCTCCTCTGAACCACATCCCCAAGCCACACCTTTGGCTGAATCACCTCACTGCCTTAAACTGCTCCCCCCTCATTATAGACTCAACCAAATCTCTCGGAATCACCCTGAACAAACATCTGAACATGAAGAATCATATCTGCAAGGTGTGTAAGGGAGCTAATCATTTGATGAGGACTCTCCGAAATATCAAACCATTCCTTCCACCATCTGATTTCAAACAGGTGGTCCAAGCGTTTGTGTTACAGAGACTTGGTTATGGCAGCTCTACGCTCTTTGGCCTCCCCAAATATACCTTGGCTCCACTAAGGGCATCTATGAACGCTGCGGCTAGACTGGTTACAGGTACCAAAAGAAACGCGCACATATACCCAGTCCTAAAATCCCTTAAATGCTTGCCTTATGAAGCTTGAATTCAGCTAAAGATGTCTTGTTTGGCACACAAAGCCCTCCCTTTCAAACCCCCCAGATAACTAGCGCAAAAACGTGAGCTATCTGGGGGTGGTAGACCCTCACAAATTTAAAACTCCTTCCTCTTAAAACCACAAATCTATAGAAAAAAGAGAACCTGCCAACGAGCCTTCTCTGGCGCTGCCTCGAAATGTGGAACTCTCTTCAACCGAAAGTACGCAGACTCTCCTCCACGGCTGCTTTCAAACTGGAGCTAAAAGATTCCTAATGAACAAGTTCTTACCTTAAATAGGTTATGATCATCCGCTCAAAGTCTCTGATCCTACAACCATTAGACCTTCATTTGATGCTACTCTTCTGACCCTTACCATTTGCCCTTTTCTTAGCCCACTATATACTAGCCGTTGTATTATTCTCCTTTGACCCCTTTGTACGATAATTATTCATGTTTTTTATTCTTTTGTTGATGTCGATATTGCACGTATTACCTTCCTTCCATCTTTTTGTAAAGCGCTCTGATATCCTTCGGGATCTTGTTCGCACTACATAAAACTTTATAAATAAATAACATATAACTAAATAGTACAATGTCTAATAAAAAAACAGCATATTTCTAATTAAAAACAGCATATTAAGATTAAAATCCTGAACACCAGAGCAGTACGAGGGCTAAGAGAAAATAGACAAAGTTTGACCAAAGACGACGGCACCTTTTGAGCAGAGAAAAGTGAGATGTATGTCTGAGCGCCTGCGGCTCTTAACAATATAAACATGGGCAGTGCCAAGGTTACATGTGCACCCAGGTGGTGGCTGCAGACAAATGTTTAAGGGAAGTCTTAGGGCGCTTCATGTGTGTGTGCTAGGTCATGAACCTCTACTCAAGACAGGGCTAAGTGTTAAGGGGACATGCTTGCAGAACAGATGAGGCACAGCAATTCCCATGGTTATATTTCGTCAACCTCCTCCTGCTTCTATCATCCGACTCATGTCACTAGGAACGGAACCACTATCCTCAATGATCCTCTCTCCCCTTCCGTGAACAATTCAGTAGTAAAATTAAATCATAAGTGGGAAGGGCAGAACACGATGTCACTGCAACTGTTGCACAGCAGATACCTATACTCCTGATTCCTGTCATCGTAGTTACCTAAAACTGTCCTGGCTACTCCCAGTGACATGGCTGCATCACAAGTTGCACCCAGGGCCATGGTAGAACCACCTGAGTGTCAAACTAAAATGAATCCAAGGAGAGGGAGTAAATAGCTCGGTCTGGGTATGGAGTCTTATTAAAGCTAGATGTGCAACATTCAGTGAGTTAAACAAAACTCGTCAAAGCTATGGATCCCACAGCAGGATCCGGCTGCTCATCTAGGATACACTGAAAGCTCGCTCAGGCAGGATGTACAAAACCATACACTGCATGAGGCAACCCAAGCTGTTGTGCACACCTTACATCCTGTAATGAGACCCACTAGGCTGTAAAACCCTATGTTGCAGTAACTGCAAATAAACACAAGCATCGCACAATGCACTGGATTCAGAGACCCCAGCGATCCTTTCTTCAGATAGCGCCAATGACGTCTGAGGGTAGCACACATGTGCTCTTGTACACAGGCTGTGGGAACTGGATGCGCCTTCAGGAGAGCATGCATTGTAAACTAGCAGCACAGACAGGCTGCGTTGGCTCTTGCAGCTTCACTGTCAGACATGGTAAGAATTTTTATTGCTTTGAAATGAAATTTGTTTCGGCTGAATGGGATTTAACTGCTAGATACTGGCTGTTTTTTTTTCTTTTAAATCAAATGGCTGCATAAATTAAGTCTAGACAGAATTTTGCATGTCGAAAGATTTTAATTAAACCGTGTAAAATGGGCAGTAGCCTTGGAAGGGAATGACATACCTAAAGGTGGCAAAAATAGCCTTGAATTACCAATAAAAAGTTAGGAATTTAGAAAGGCACACAAACCAACCAATGGCAAGCGATGGGCGTGCTGAAAGCCCACAGAGGTGATTCAGTATGTCGGGAGACAGTACATGCGTGCTGCCTAGGCTCAACCTAAAAAACAATCATAACCACAAAAGCTACTAAAACATTAATCTACAAATCTACAATGGCATATACAGCCTCTGTTATAACAAATGACAAAATGTCATCATCATAACAACACAACGTTTAATAAGTTCCTAAGTGTTGGATGCTGTAGCAAAATGCTACATTCCTTTGCAAACAACTCTTCCACTTTTACCTATTCTTTTGGTGTCACCCCAACTGCTTAGTCACACACCCATACAGAGTTTCAACAACCCTAAATCTACCTACTCAATTCTAACATTCAAATCTGATTTCCACTTTTACAAGTGATGGCAAGGGTTAATACAATGGGAGCAGGAGATTAAATGATAGTACCTTAACTTTGGAATTTTTATGTTTTGCTCCATAGCCTTTCAAGTCAAGTCAAGTCAGGAGCATTTGTATCGCGCACATATCACTCACACGAGTCTCATGGCACTTGCAGACGGCTCTGATAAACGGACCAGATCTAGTTTCCAAAAAGCCAGGTCTTCAACTCTTTACGGAAATTACTGTGTTCTGGAATGCTACGAAGGTAGAGAGGCATTTTATTCCACGATGATGGTGCCAAAAAGGAGAACGAACGGCCTCCTTGCCTGACAGTATTGATTCTAAATGGGGTCAGCAATGCCGCATCGCTGGAGCGTAGCATCCTGGATGGGTGATACCAATGTAACTTTGTCAGCCAGTATTTTGGACCAGTTCCATACATATGCTTGTGAGTAAGACATAGTATTTTAAAAAGAGTTCGTTTTTTCACCGGGAGCCAGTGAAGAGTGTTTAACCATGCTGCAGAAGGAGATCTGTATGGGTGGTCAAGGACTAATCTGGCAGCAGTGTTCTGTAGAACCTGAAGTCTATTTATAAGATCTTCATTTATTGACAGCAATAGTGCGTTGCCATAATCCATTCTATTGATGATCAGTCCTTGTGTCAAGGGTTTTCGTGCCTCTAGGCTCGTAGGCTACGCATAACACCAAAACAAGTGCCAACGACATGGTTAACATGGCCCCGCATGGATAGACAGTCGTCCATATAGAACCCTAGATTATGGACCACGTTCTTTGGGGCAGGACATGAGCCAAGCCTAGAAGGCCACCAATCGTGCGACCAATGGTCGCTAGCTTTACCAAAGAGCATGATCTCCGACTTGCCCCCGTTAAGTTGGAGATGGTTTGATCTCATCCATTTGTCAACATGGGTAAGACAGTTTCCAAAACGTTGCTTAGTGTCATTGGGATCGGGCCTAAGGTGACCAGAATCTGCGTGTCATCTGCGTAGGATATGACATCAAAACCATGTGATCTGATCACCTCAGCTAAAGGGGTCATGTAAAGATTAAAAAGAGTGGGGCTTAAAATAGAGCCCTGTGGAACTCCCATCTTTACCGGTCTCTCACAAGAAATAATGTTTCCCATCCGGACAGTAGTTGTACGTTCTGATAGGTAGCTGATAAACCATTTAAGAGCATTCCCCCTGACACCAACCTCCCAGAGTCTTTGTTCAAGAATCTTATGGGAGATGGTGTCAAAGGCAGCAGACAGATCAAGCAAGACGAGGATGACCGATTGATGTTTATCTAGAGCTAGTCTGATATTATCAGTGACCTCAATCAGCGCTGTCTCCGTACTGTGCGCCGTTCTAAAGCCGGACTGAGAGGAGTCTAAGAGTCCAAGGCTCTCAAGATGGTTTACCAGCTGTTGATTCACAAGGGACTCCAGCATTTTCCCAAAATAGGGAAGTAGTGAAATAGGTTGATAATTTAGAAGCACTTTAGGGTCGGCTGTCGGCTTCTTTAGAATTGGTCTAATTCTGGCTGCCTTCCAGACAGAAGGAAAATCAGCTTCAGAAAAGGACTTATTGAAAAGATCAATTAATTCATCTAAAACTGTAGGTGCAATAATAGAGAAAAATTTTGAAGGAAAAGGGTCAGCGGGGGAACCTGATTTTATCTTTATCATAGCCGAAGTGACAGACTTACGGTTATGTAAGGGTAGAAAAGTCTGATGAATGTTCATAATTTTTTTCTCAAAGAATTCGGATAAAGAGTCGATCCAGTTTTGAGAAGCAGACACAGTGGGTAGATTAGTAGGAACAGTAAATTCTTTTAAAATATGATAGAGTTCCCTGGAGGAGTTTTCTGCCTTTTTTATCCGATTGATCAAAAAGGATTTTTTTGCCAATTTTATTTCATTCATATAGTTGTGATGCTGTTTCTTATAGCTTTCACGGTCTGCAGGGTTTCTACTTTTTCACCATAATCTTTTGGCAGTTCTATACAGACTTTTAGTGGTTTTTAATTGATCGGTAAACCAGGGGGCAATTCTAGTCTTAAACTTAACGTTATGTAAAGGGGCAATTATGTCTAGAGGGGTCAAAATGGCTTTATTAAGTTGTAATTCCATATGGTTGACACTTGCTACTGAGTCTATAGGATCAGAGCAGAAATGTTTTTGAAAAAGGGACGGAGGTACTTTGCACCAAGATCTGCGCAACACAAGTTCGCTATCTAATTTTTTCTTTTAAAACAGTGGGAATAGCGAATTTCAATAGGTAATTGTCTGTCCATAATAACGGTTCAGGGGATTCCATAGTCATTTCGGATGCATTCGTAAATAGAAGATCCAGTGTGTGGCCAGCGCAGTGGGTGGAACCAACCACCGACTGAGCAAGACCAGGAGTACTCATATTAGAGATTAATTTGTCAGTGTCGTGGTTTAATAGCATTTCTGCATAGTGATTAAAATCTCCAATCAGGAACAAATTGTCAGAAGGTAAGACATGGGGCGCAATAATTTCTAATAGCTGATTTGAGAAGTCTCCTTTTATACCGGGGGGTCGGTAAACCAGTGCCCCTCTCCAGGAACCATTGGAGAGGCCAGTGATCTTAAAGGTACATATTTCTATTTGACTTTGTTAATGTATCAGTCAATTTTAACTTCCTTTTTATCTTTTCCTTTTTGTTGTGGGTAATATATATAGTTCCTGAAAAGAGCAACAGTTTAAGTGACATTATAATTAGGTGAAAATGTCTGGTAAAATACAATTTTAAACAAAAAAAAAATGAAATTCACAAGTTAACTGAAATAGCTACAACTTTCACAGTAAAATCATTAATAAAGTAAATTTAGATGTCATCAATTATATCAAAGAACGTCATGAGTGATGTAATAATATGTGACGTCATAAGCAGTATATTGTAAGTGGGCAAGTTAACTATAACTGGTGAACTTCAGTGTTTGTTGAGGTTAAAATGGTATGGTTAACAGAAATTTTCACCTAACCAAAACATCACTTTAGCCTTTGTTTTTGTCACAGAATTTCTAAGGTTATTTTAACCCCTTCAGTGCCCGCCCCTTTCCCCGCCCTGTGCCGGCCGTTTCATTAGCGGGCGGGGTTTGTGACGAGCTGGTCTCGTCATGGGCACAGCGCAACCGCGGCCCATGACGAGACCAGCTCGTCACGGGCATTGAAGAGGTTAATTGAAAGTAAGGTATAACCGTGTCTAACTATAAAATCATGTTGGCCTTTATTTTTTCAGTGAATTTCTAGTTTTTTTTATTATCATACCTAAATATCCAAATAGAGGAGTTGGCCTAACGGCTAGGGCTGTCGACCTCGAATCTGGGGAACCGGGTTCGAGTCTCAGCAATGACGCTGAACATCCTGTGATTCTGGGCAAATCACGTAATCTCCCCGTGACTAACAAAAATGAATGTCTCCTCATGTAACGCAACTGGTGCTATGTAAAGCGATCTGATACGCGATTCCGGTTCAAGTTCGCGCTATATAAAACTCTGAAAAAAATAATAAAATACCCTGCAGTACATGTGTGGCGGAGGGTTGGGCGCAGGCCCTGACCTGACCTGGTGCCAGACCCTGTGCCCAACCACCCAAGGGCAACCAGCATGTTGCAGCGATCAGCCTTTGGTTGTGTGAGCTGTAAGGTTGGACGCCCAAACCCTGTCGTGCATAGCCTCAGCTGTGCATGGCTTAGGGTTGGATGCAAGGCCTAGCCTCTGGCGGGCCCTGTGCCTGACTGCTGGCCAACCCCTTACTGCAGGCAACACACCATGGTTGTGCAGCACCAACGAGCACCCACCCAATTTATTTTGTTTTTGTTTTTGACCCACGGCTATCACACTGTACTCCTGTGAATTTTGGTGAGGAGACAGTGATGAGTACCGCAAGTCTGCAGTGAAGTGATTTTTTTTGTGTGCGTTTTTAACCTTATTGGGCGTTTCTCTAGGATCATTCCATGAGTACCAGGGGGTCAGGGTAGCCCTCCTTGCTATTTCATTTACATTTTCAAACCATGGGGACCATTTTTCAAAGTCCTAAATTGGCAGCGCAACATTTCAATTAAGGTTATGGCCAGCCAATCGCAGCGCCCAGTCCCGCAGACAGATGGCTTTATTTGTAGTTTTTTTCCTCAGTACTCCCTTGGTACTCCCTCAAAAGTACCACAAGTCCTCTGCGACACAAATTTTTTTTTGCTCTTTGACCACACGGGGAGTCACAAGGTCCAGGGGGTCAGAGTATCACCCTACCCTCTTACATGTTGTTTCATTTCAATATTCAGGACTTGGGACTGAGTTCCCAAGTCCTAAAATGTGGCCACAACATTTCTCTTCTTGTCACAGCCAGCTCATTAAAGCGCATGGGTCCACAGGACCAGCCAATTAGAATGCCTTATTTGTCTTTTTTTCTCTCAGTACTACATCAGTACTCCGTTTGTACTTCCTCTGTTATTGAGGGTCGCTAGATATCTATAAATTAATTAATGTTCGAGGCATATGAGCTGCAGATTACACACTGTGCATAGATCGCCATCTGGTGTTGGGCCCGGATGTTGCAGTTGTTTTTCTCTTGGAAAGTCTTTGGAAGTCACGATGTATGTGACTCCTCCTGTGAATCATATTGCGCATAGGCTTCAGCTCCATCCTCAGATTGTTTTTTTCCGCCATCGGGCTCGGATGTGTTCTTCGCGCTCCAGTTCGGAACCGTTCCAGTTTCCCTGTTTGGCGCGCAATCCTCCCCCCCCCCCCCTCTTGACGGGATTGTCTCGATCGCCTTCTCCACACTCGACGTGACTCTCAACTATCGAAGTCTTCGATTCCGGTCGTCGACGAAGACCTTCGGGCCTACCTGGGCTCCGGTCCTGGCTGATGGAAAGGACACCAGTTAAAAAGTATCCTCGATGTGGGTAGAAGTTTCCCCACACCGATCTCCATGAGGTGTGCAACCTCTGCCTCTCTCCAGAACACGAGGCAAGGGACTGTCCAGCTTGCGCCTCCTTCCGATCGAAGAAGACGATCCGGGACCGACGAGCAAGGAGAACAGTGGCTCACTCGTCGACTTCGATCCCTGACGACATCTTCGAAGAAGGCGTCGATGTTCCGGAACAACAGCACACCGAAGAGGGCCTCGTCAGCGCCTCCAAAGCTGACGACTCCGACGTCGAGGACATCACTCCGGCACAAAGGGGCGTGAGTACAAACGTCGACCCCGACTCCGACCCTAAACCCCCCTCCACGCCATTGAAAAAGGCTTCGGTCACGCCTTCGCCTTCGGGCCTAGGTATGCACCAAAAGTCTGCTTCCCATACCTCGCTTTCGGGCCCGGTTAAGAAGCCCATCAAGCCTTCAGGCGGCTCGGGCTCGAGCCAGCCTACCCTCGGTACCGACACCAGCACCGAAAAAGAAAACACTCCTTTCCTCATCCGCGCCGAGCTTGACACCGAAGCCCTCGGCGCCAGAGACTGGCACCGGCTCCTCGGCACCGATAACATCCTCGGAGCCGAGCAAGAAGCCGAAAAGCCTCAACTCCCAAACCTCGAAGCCGAAACCCACCTCGGAACCGAGGAAGTCAAAAGACACTTCCAAACCAAGAACCAGTGCCGAATCGACGCCTAAAAAACCCACGGCGCCGACACCATCGGCACCAAAGGATCTGCCCCCTACAGAGGAACTGTCTCGACCCGATCCTTACCAAAAAACCCTCGCAAAGGATCCAAAGACTGGGCATTTAACGCTTAGCACCAGAAAAAGATCACTGGACAAGCCTGCACCAGCTCCACCCCCAAAAAGGAGAGACTTCGCCATCTCCCCTTTAAGGATTCCTTCACCTCTTCCTCCTCCTCCACCTCCTTCTCCTTCTCCTCCTCCTCTGCCTCCCCCACCTCATCATTCTCCCACACCATCTCCAGATGAGGATGATGATGACATCCCCTACGACACAGGGGACGGAGCCCGTAGAGGAGGACTTCCTCTTAGATACATTTGACACTGCACAGAGGTCCACCTCAATTCTGCCGATGCTTAAGGGGGTTATTAAGCACGCACCAGAGGTCTTTAAAGACCCGGTTAGGGCCAAGGTCATTAACCCACGCATTGACAAAAAATATAAGGCCGCCCCAACAGATCCACCCTACATTAAAGGCCCCGCACCACTAGACTCCCTAGTAGTCTCTAATGAGAGGAAACATGCCAATTCCCAGGAATCAGGTGAGGCTCCACCGCCAGATAAGGAGTCTAATCTCCTAGACGCCTCTGGCAAACGGACGGCATCTCAAGCGGCCAAAAACTGGGGTATCGCTAACACCCAAGCGCTCCTAGCCAGATATGACAGGGCACATTATGATGAGCTGGAGTCAATAATGCAACACCTCCCTGACAAATATAAACATAGGGCCAATGAATTGTTTCAAGAGGGTAAAACCATCACGGACACTGCTATCCGTTGTGTCCTCGATGCAGCTGACACCGCCTCCAGGGCAATAAATACCAGCATCCTTCTGCGTAGGCATGCCTGGCTACGCATTTCAGGGTTCAAACCTGAGGTTCAAAGTTCCATCCTCAACCACCCCTTTGATGAGAAACATCTGTTTGGCCCTAATGTCGATATAGCCCTCGAAAAAATGGAAAAGGACACAGACACGGCAAAATCTATGGGAGCCTTGCAGTCGCAAGCTCCCAGGCGCTCCTTTCGCCTTTCTTCCTGTAGAAGCAACACCAGAGGCTACTCCTCCGACAGTGCCTCCACTTCCTACGAAACCCCTACCCAATCCACCTTCACTTGGGGTTATCAAAGAGGCAGTTACAGAGCTAACAACAACAAAGGCAGAGGCAAAACTAACACCTCCCGCTCTGCCTCCGCCCCCACCAAGTGACTTCCCTCCACTTCCCCCAGACTATTCCACTCCAGTCGGGGGCAGACTCCACAATTTCCTTCCTGTCTGGGCTACCATCACCTCAGACAGATGGGTACAACAAATAATTCAATCAGGCTACTGTCTAGAGCTAACATCTACCCCCCCCCCCCAACCATACCACCCAAACAGTGCCCAATGTCACAGGAACATTTGTCACTTCTAAAGCAGGAGGTAATCTCCCTGCTACATAAAAATGCAATAGAACCAGTTCCTACCCACCAACAAAACAAGGGAGTTTACTCCCTATATTTTCTCATACCAAAGAAAGACGTCTTTCTAAGGCACATTCTGGACCTTAGACCCCTAAACCAATACATATACTCAGACCACTTTCACATGGTCACACTCCAGCAGGTGCTTCCTCTGCTCTCCCAAAATGACTTCCTGACCACCATAGACCTCAAAGAAGCCTATTTCCACATTCCTGTTCACCGCTCACAGGACGTTTCTCAGATTCGTAGTGGACGGTCACCACTACCAGTTCAAAGTACTCCCCTTCCGAGTCACCACAGCGCCACGAGTGTTTACCAAGTGTATAGCAGTAGTGGCAGCACACCTTAGAAGACAACACATCCACGTCTTCCCATATCTAGACAACTGGCTCATAAAAGCCAGCTCCTGCAACCAGTGTGTACAACACACTCACGCCACTATCCAACTACTTCACGATTTGGGCTTCACAGTAAACTACGCCAAGTCCCATCTGCATCCCTCCCACGTACAACAATACCTCGGTGCCACCATAGACACCTCAAGAGCGTTAGCCTACCCCAGCCTTGCCAGGATAGTAGGGGTTTTAGGAGACAAGGGTACCCCGATATGTGAACCTGGGGTGATAATGAAGAGTTAAGAACAATGGTTCAAGGATGGCCCAAAAGGGTCCAATAGAAAAGGTGACCCAGGCAGGGTCACTTGTTTTTTAAGATAAGTGAAATCAATTCCGTAGGGAGCAGGAGACAAAGTACGTAAAGGGTCATGTAGGTCAAAAGATAGCAGGTATTTATTTAAACAAAGTCAATTTTAGAATGCTCACAAAATAAGAAAAGCGTGGTGTGAAATAGTGATAGTAGTTTTTAAAAAGACATCGCATTGACAACAATATAGTAGTTGAATTCCATAATTGATCTTTACAAGTTATAAAGAATTCATGTTGTGGGGTGGTCGACGGCGTTTCGAACCCAATTATTGGGGTTCATCTTCAGGACAGTGGTGAGCATGTATTTTGAAGTTAAACTGCCCGTAAAGTTCCTAGAGTCTCCAAAGTGGGAGGCAGGGGCTTCAAAGGTTAATTATTTGAAAACAAGCAGCTTGGCAGTACATAGATCCGCCTGGAGAATGTAATTTTCTTTAGAGGGGCGACAGGGCAGTGAATGGGAGCCTGAGGCCGAGCAGTCAGAGACGTCCTGCAGCTGTTGGGGCTGGCTGATGAATGCGGCATTCATCAGCCAGCCCCAACAGCTGCAGGACGTCTCTGACTGCTCGGCCTCAGGCTCCCATTCACTGCCCTGTCGCCCCTCTAAAGAAAATTACATTCTCCAGGCGGATCTATGTACTGCCAAGCTGCTTGTTTTCAAATAATTAACCTTTGAAGCCCCTGCCTCCCACTTTGGAGACTCTAGGAACTTTACGGGCAGTTTAACTTCAAAATACATGCTCACCACTGTCCTGAAGATGAACCCCAATAATTGGGTTCGAAACGCCGTCGACCACCCCACAACATGAATTCTTTATAACTTGTAAAGATCAATTATGGAATTCAACTACTATATTGTTGTCAATGCGATGTCTTTTTAAAAACTACTATCACTATTTCACACCACGCTTTTCTTATTTTGTGAGCATTCTAAAATTGACTTTGTTTAAATAAATACCTGCTATCTTTTGACCTACATGACCCTTTACGTACTTTGTCTCCTGCTCCCTACGGAATTGATTTCACTTATCTTAAAAAACAAGTGACCCTGCCTGGGTCACCTTTTCTATTGGACCCTTTTGGGCCATCCTTGAACCATTGTTCTTAACTCTTCTTTGCCAGGATAGTAAGCATACAAGCTCTTCGCGCCAAATTTCAACCACAACACTCTCTTCCAGCCCGAGTGTTTATGCAACTTATAGGGATGATGGCCTCTTGCATATTCATAGTACCTCATGCAAGACTCCAGATGCGTCCTCTCCAAGCACGCCAATGGAACCAGGCTCAAGGTCAGCTAACAGATCTGGTGTTGGTAGACGGTCGTGCCCATCGCTCTCTGCAGTGGTGGACCAACAAAAACCTTTCCAAAGGGCGACCGTTCCTAGAGCCGATTCCTCAAATAGTTCTAACTGCGGACGCATCGCTCTCCGGCTGGGGAGCTCATCTACTACATCACACCATGCAGGGCAGGTGGACACCTCAACAGAAGTTACTCCACATCAACCATCTGGAGTTACTGGCCATATTTCTAGCCCTAAAAGCCTTTCAAACACACGTCTCACGCAAGGCTGTCTTAGTCCGCACAGACAACATGACAGCAATGTACTACATCCTGAAACAGGGCGGCACACACTCTCTGCAGCTCTCTCAGCTAGCACAGACCATATGGAGGTGGGCCATTCCTCAAAACATTCTTCTCCTAGCACAACATGTCCCAGGAGTCCAAAACACCATTGCAGATCTGTTGAGCCGTCAAACTCAACAAATTCACAAGTGGGAACTTCATCCACAAGTTCTTCAACCATTCTTTCAAACGTTGGGGGGAACCACAGATAGACCTCTACGCCACCCACGACAATGCCAAATGCCCAAGCTTCGCACACCCATTATCCAAAGGCAATGCAATATGGATGAACTGGTCAGGCAGATTTGCGTACGCTTTTCCGCCTCTCCCACTCATTCCATTAGTGGTGCGCAAACTACAGCAACATTCCCTAACTCTCATCCTAGTTGCTCCAACTTGGGCCAGACAACCGTGGTACACCACATTGCTGGAACTCTCCGTAGTTCCGCATCAAAAATTACACCTCTCTCCACGCCTCTAAACCCAGAACCATGGAGAGATCAGACACCCAGACCCAGCTCAGCTCATCCTTGCGATCTGGCTCCTGAAATCCTAGAATTTGGTTACCTTAATCTTCCCCCTGACTGTATGAACGTCATTAAAGAAGCTAGACGACCTACCACTAGAGCTTGCTACGCAGCCAAGTGGAAACGTTTCGTGATTTATTGTCACAACAATAATGTCAATCCCTTAGATGTGTCTATCCAACACATCATAGGCTACTTACTACACCTACAAAGATGCAACCTAGCCTACACGTCTATTAGACTACACCTTGCTGCCATAGCAGCATATCTACAAAATAGACAGCATCTATCACTCTTCAGGGTTCCTGCCATAAAAGCCTTCATGGAAGGCCTTAAGAGAATAATTCCCCCCAGAGTGCCACCCTCACCGGTGTGGAACCTAAACATCGTCCTCACAAGACTAATGGGGCCTCCATCTGAACCTCTACATAAATGTGAGCTTCAATTTTTAACATGGAAAAAAACTGCTTTCCTTGTAGCCATTACTTCCCTCAGAAGGGTCAGTGAGATACAAGCACTCACCATTCAAGAACCTTTTCTGCAAATGCATCATAATAAGGTTGTTCTCCGCACTAATCCACAATTCCTTCCTAAAGTTATTTCTCCCTTTCACCTCTATCAATCTGTGAAACTGCCCGTATTCTTCTCGCAGCCACAAACCATTGCAGAAAGAGCTCTACACACCCTAGACGTCAAAAGAGCTTTACTCTACTACATTGAGAGAACACAACCTTTTCGCAAGACCAAATAACTATTCGTGTCTTTCTCACCACCACACAAAGGCAACTCCATCTCCAAATCTGGGATAGCTAGGTGGATTGTTAAATGCATACAGATTTGCTACCACAAAGCAAAACGAACGCTATCTGTTCCCCCTAAAGCCCACTCTACACGTAAGATAGGGGCTTCCATGGCATTTTTAGGTAACATCCCCTTAGATGATATCTGCAAAGCAGCGACATGGTCTACACCGCACACGTTCACTAAACACTATTGTGTAGATGTGCAAACTAAGCAACAAGCTAGTGTGGGCCAGGCTGTCCTCAAAACACTGTTTCAAACAACTGCAACAGATACTGGTGGTCGCCGCTAGGAGAGGGTACTGCTACACAATCTATGCACAGTGTGTAATCTGCAGCTCTTATGCCTTGAATGGAATATGCTACTTACCAGTATGCATCTGTTCTTGGCATGTAGAGCTGCAGATCTACACACGCCCACCCGCCTCCCCGGCTACCTTTATCTGTTCCAGTTTATCTTATTTAGATACAGCACACATGGGCATTTTCCTGTTTCTTACAAAGCTCCATCATTTCCCTGCTGGCGAAAAACAATCTGAGGATGAAGCCCATGTGCAATATGATCCAAAGGAGGAGTCACATACCTTGTGACTTCCAAAGACTTTCCAAGAGAAAAACAACTGCAACATCCGGGCCCAACACCAGATGCTCAGTGTGTAGATCTGCAGCTCTACATGCCAAGAACAGATGCATACTGGTAAGTAGCATATTCCTTCTCTAAAATGGCTAAATTAATGTTTACCAAATCACAAAAAGCACTGTTTCTGGGTAAAGATTTAGCTTTCTGCCAAATCTGCTCTAATTCATTTCAGTCATTTTGGATATAGCGCTTATCAATTTTCCTTTGGGAAATTGCATAGGAAAATAATGTGTTTTGGACACCCCCTCTTCCCCCCCCCCCCCTTTTCCCAGCTCCCACATGCTTGACTACCCGTATACATTTCATGAAGGAGCTGAATTGTATGCAGATATGGAATGACCAATTGTGTTATGACATAGTCAGGGAATCATCTAGGCACGGGAATCATCTAGGCACTACTTACATCCTCAGAGCAACCTAGGCACTACCTATGCACTCATTCAGGAATCCAGGGAGTATTGATGTATTCAATTACAAACCCATGTATTTACAAGTTTGTTCATGGTATTGATTAAAGAGGATGATGTTATCAAATGAAGAATTGGTAGTCCTATAGAAAAAGAGGTGATGATACCTAGAAATGTAGAAGTTATTGAAGAAAAAGTACAAATAAGGCGTAGTCAGGGTACTGTATACAAATTGAATTGTAGTAGTGTTTTTAGTATTAGGCAGGAATCTATTGTTAAATGGAGAAAATTCCTACGTATCTTTCCAAGGCAAAGTTTAAAACACAAAATTAGTTATACCACTCAACAATACGTACTTTAGGTGGGAGTCTATATTATGTGAAAACTCCTGCTTTATGTTAAGGAGAAATAAGTAGAGTACTTATGCATGGTAGTGTGGCAGACGTGGAAAAGGTTTGTGGTGAGGTGCAGTTTCTGTTTTTTTGGTCCTGAGCAGGATTCTAGGGATAATGAAGAGTTGTTAAGAGGAGAAATTGCAGAACAAGACACGTATGTTACAGTTGATAGTTTTCAAAAAGAGATTAATGTAACGGAGTGTTCTGTAAGAAACCAGAGTATGTTTGAATATGTTATTGATGCATTTGCTAGAAGATTTAAACACAGGCTATTGACTTATATTTAAAAAGTGAAAACGAAAATGATGATAACTGGCAATAGTTAGCTGTGTATTTATTTGTAGAGGGATGTTTTGACTTGTCTATATGGCAAGTTATATGTAAGTAGTGTTACAATAAATTGGAAGATAATAAAATGAACAACAAATTGGGGAGAGGAGTTGGCCTAATGGCTAGGGCGCTTGACTTCGGACCCGGGAAACTGGGTTTGAGTCTCGGTAATGACGCTGAACATCCTGTGATTCTGGACAAATCACTTCATCTCCCCGTGCCTAACAAAGAATGAATGTGTGTCCTAATGTAACGTAACTGGTGCTATGTAAATCGCTCTGATACCTGATTGGATTTGGGTCTGGTTCGTGCTATGTAAAAATCTGCAAAAAAACCAAATAGATATTAGATGCCCATTTTGTAAGATAATAAAATGCCTGCTAATGTAGAAAGTCTATGAAGGTCAAAAATAAAGAAAAATCAACATTTATTATTCTTTTCAGCATTGCGAAGGGCCGTTATGTACTGCTCTCTAGCCCTAACTACAACTCCACAATCAATGCAGTAGGACGCCATCAGGGAAAACTGTGGAGCCAAATCTTGAAGTTGAGCTTGGACTTTTGAATGGACCTCTGCAACAAACTCTGATTCTACTTCCATCTCAAGTCCCTCTACGACAACTTCAACGAACAAACACCTAACGCCGAAACCATGCCCACCGCCAGCAACGCCAGTCAGCCTACCATCTCTGCCTGGACCCCGGTCACCACCGAAGACACCGCCACGACCATGAAGAGCATTCACTTAGGAGCCCCCACGAACCCCTGCCTGTCGCACATCTTCCACAGAGCCACCACTGCCATAGCGCTTGAGCTATGACGCATCTCCAATGCCACCTTTCAATCCGGCACATTCCCCAACGACTGGAACCATGCAGAAGTCAAGCCCCTCCAGAAAAAGCCCTCCGCAGACCCTACCGACCTCAAAAACTACAGATCCATCTCTCTCCTTCCCTTCGCGGCTAAAGTCACCAAGAAGATCATCAACAGCCAGCTCACGAATTTCCCAATCTGGATTCCGCAGTAACCACAGCACCGAGACCGCACTCCTCGCCGCCACAGATGACATCCTCACTCTCATCTTACTTGACCTCTCCGCAGCCTTCAAAACCGTCTCCCACTGCAATCTTAATGCCAGACTCCACGACACCGGCATACAGGGAACTGCCCTCAACTAGATCCACTCTTTCCTCACTGGCCGAACCCAAAGAATCAGACTCCTACCTTTTCTCTCCGAACCCACAGAGATCAACTGCGGAGTACCCTAAGGATCGTCGCTCAGCCTCACGCTCTTCAACATCTACATGGCCCCCCTCGCTGCCATCGTCTGAGAGCATGGACTCAGCATAGTTCCTACGCTGACAACACCCAGCTCATCCTCTCCCTCACGAGGCAACCTGACACCACCAGACTCAGCTTCCAGGAACAAATGAAAGACGTTGCATCCTGGATGAGCAGCAGCTGTCTGAAGCTCAACTTGGAAAAGAGAGAAGTCCTTAGACTCACCCCCTCAGCATGGGACAACACCTGGTGGCCCTCTGCTCTCGACAGCCCCCCTACTCCCACGGACCATGCCCAGAACCTCAGCCTCTCACTCGACTCCTCCCTCACCATGACTCAACAAATCAATGCTGTCTCCTCCTCATACTTCACCACTCACCGCATCCTTTGCTAGACCTTCAAGTGGATTCCCCCGAATCAAGAAAGACCGTCTCCCTCGCTCTCATAACTAGTAGACTGGACTATGGAAATGCCCTCTATGCCGAAATCAACAAATCCCTGCTCCGGAAGCTCCAGACCATCCAGAATACCACTGCCAGACCCTCACGGATGAGTTGCACGCTTTACAAATCCCTGATTGATTGATCTCTGCTTTGGTATTGGGGTGCTATTGAAATTGAGGGTACTTCAGCTTTGTGTTGCCTTCTTGCTGCTCACTATGAACTCCTTTTATGAAATGTGCAATAAAATATAAAAGGAGGAAAAATATACCATGTATGATTTTTGGCAGCATTGTGAATAGCTGTAACACACTGCTCATCAGCTGTTATAACAACACTACAGTCTATGCAATACGTGGCCATTTTTTAAAACTGTGGAGTTATATCCTTTGTAGTAGTCTGTACCTCTTAAGGGACTTTCTGGCCGGGTATTGTTGCTGTTGCCACTGATGTAGATGGTCCTCCAGCTTCCCTCTTGTAGATCGCCAGTTGGAGACATTTTCTATAATAGGTTTTAAGATAATATGAGATAGACGTCGTCCCACATGAATATTATTTGTTTGTCCTTCTAGAGAGGGTCCTGTCACACATTGTCCATTGCACTAGTTTTGCAGCAGTTTTTGATTCCCCATAAGTTTAGGTAACAATGGATAGTTTGATGTTTGTTTGGAAGTTAGGTTGTGTTCGTACGTTTAGATTTTGAAAGTAATTTTTTTGAAACTGTTTTTTTTTTTACAAATATGTTGTTAAAATAAAGTTTAACCAATATGTTACTAAACAGCTAGGCTCACACATTGTGTACAATATGTATATATATCTGTTTTACACTTTTTCATTTGTATTTGTCCAGAGGCACTGCGTGGTGTGGCTGAAATGGATGTTTGTCCCTCCTGTGAAGATGGGGTCGAGGGATAGGAGACTTCTACGAGGAGAGTTCCATGATCCTGTTTCATGAACTCTGGGAGAGATATGACTTGCCCGGTGGTGATTTCCTATTGCACTCAGCACTCACAGCAACCATACGGAAGCACTGGGGGAAGGGACTCACAGAGCCGCAGACATGAGCAGGGTGCCAATATGTGGTGACAGTGGCAGGCACCTGTAAGGCGGTCACGTGCCTCTACAGACGCATAACGCAAGAAACACTATTGTCCCTGACAGAGTTGCGGCAAAAATGGGAGGCGGACCTGGGGGAGGTTATTGCAGAAAAAACATGGGGAGAACTAGTAAAAAGAGAATGGAAGAGCACCAGGAATGCTAGATTGCAACTAGTACATTTCTGTGTCTTGCACAGAGCATACCTTGCCTTGCTTGCCTGTGTTGCAATAATGAAGGAGCAGAATTCCGACATATGTTTTGGGATTGCCCGATGCGATGCTGGGAATCTTTTGGGAAGGGGTAACCACATTATTGGCCGATATGACCGATAGAGAAATAGAGGCATCACCTGGTTATTGCCTATTGCATTGGTTCCCCCACACCACCAAGGAAAAGGTAAAGAGCAAGTTTTTAGATTTGGGATTGATTTTAGCTAAAAGAGACATCATCATGTACTGGAAAGCGAAAGGGGGCCCGAGTGTAGCCATTTGGCAAAAATAATTTGTTAAATGGGCAGAATGTAAGCGGACAATTAGAATGCAAATAGCATAAAGAACGAGGAGTGAGAGGGCATTGGAGATACCCAGGGCATGGGAAGCACTAGTTGAACTGCTACGTAACCCGGAACACGGGAGGGACAAAGACCAAGCAGAGGAGGCCACTGAAGGAGAAGGTTGATTTATATACCCCAAAATAGGACAGGTGTTGGTTATTAGGATAAATAAAGTGATGGAATTCCCTCCCAGCTGATAGCTTAGCAGTGGCGAATTGGAATGGCAACTTAATGAGCGCAGATTGGAGCAACCCGGATAAAGAAGGATATAAGACTGATTGCAAGTGACACGCCTTTGGAGTGGAAAGGGTGGGGGATAATTGGGGAGGGCAATATAGAATAGAGATTGCATGGACCATTTAAAACTAATTTTATGAACCACAGATGTGTATTACATTATTTAATTGCAGGGGGCGAAGGGTTGGGGCTTAGTCCAATGATAAGATATTTCTAATGGACTCTGTGAGTAATAGAAGTTTACTGGATGAAGCTCCTGACTAAATATGAATTGCATTTAAACAATTACAGATGTAAGCTTATGTAAAACTCAATAAAGTTTGTTTAAAAAAACGTGCTTGAGGTTAAGGTGCCAAAAAAGACTGCAAGTCTTGCCCTCACATCAATAGGTGGGAGGGGCGGGTGTTTCAACTCCCCGTCTCGTCATGTACCTCAAATCATAAACTGTGAGCAACATTGTTCTACCTCCTCACAGTTTCACTAATATCTGTATTCATGCCTGTAAAATACATAGTATTAATCCCCTCAAATATCCCAAAACTCTTTCCTTCTTTTTTCCGTGTGTGTGTGTGTGTGTGTGTGTGTGTGTGTGTGGGAGGGGAAAGGGAGGTGTGGGGATGGTTTTTTATTACTCTTCTAGTGACCTACTCTTAGAATGCAAATAGCATAAAGAACGAGGAGTGAGAGGGCATTGGAGATACCCAGGGCATGGGAAGCACTAGTTGAACTGCTACGTAACCCGGAACACGGGAGGGACAAAGACCAAGCAGAGGAGGCCACTGAAGGAGAAGGTTGATTTATATACCCCAAAATAGGACAGGTGTTGGTTATTAGGATAAATAAAGTGATGGAATTCCCTCCCAGCTGATAGCTTAGCAGTGGCGAATTGGAATGGCAACTTAATGAGCGCAGATTGGAGCAACCCGGATAAAGAAGGATATAAGACTGATTGCAAGTGACACGCCTTTGGAGTGGAAAGGGTGGGGGATAATTGGGGAGGGCAATATAGAATAGAGATTGCATGGACCATTTAAAACTAATTTTATGAACCACAGATGTGTATTACATTATTTAATTGCAGGGGGCGAAGGGTTGGGGCTTAGTCCAATGATAAGATATTTCTAATGGACTCTGTGAGTAATAGAAGTTTACTGGATGAAGCTCCTGACTAAATATGAATTGCATTTAAACAATTACAGATGTAAGCTTATGTAAAACTCAATAAAGTTTGTTTAAAAAAACGTGCTTGAGGTTAAGGTGCCAAAAAAGACTGCAAGTCTTGCCCTCACATCAATAGGTGGGAGGGGCGGGTGTTTCAACTCCCCGTCTCGTCATGTACCTCAAATCATAAACTGTGAGCAACATTGTTCTACCTCCTCACAGTTTCACTAATATCTGTATTCATGCCTGCAAAATACATAGTATTAATCCCCTCAAATATCCAAAAACTCTTTCCTTCTTTTTTCCGTGTGTGTGTGTGTGTGTGTGTGTGTGTGTGTGTGTGTGGGAGGGGAAAGGGAGGTGTGGGGATGGTTTTTTATTACTCTTCTAGTGACCTACTCTGTAGGTGACAACAGAATCATTAATTTAGCTATAAGAACAGCATAGTCTGAAATACATTAGGACCGGATAAAAAAATATTTGCGCATCACCACATATTCTCCACATTACAGGAATATTGACACAGTTTGCCTTCTTGTGTTATGTCCAAATTAAATAGATCTCCTGGCCTCTTATTTAGACACCACAAAATCTCAGTTCCAATTGTTCTGATCCACTTTGATTCAGCCTTCCTTAAAGTCAATTCACAATCTCCCCCTCTGATCTTCTGTGGGATATGCTCAATGCCAGAGAATGTAAAATTGTTCAAACTGCCATTATGTTCCTTCCAGATATGCCTGGACATTACATATGTAAAATGTTTATTCGTAATCACTCTCATATGTTGTAAACTGCACAGTTTTAGCTTATTCACTGTGCTGCCAATATATTGTTTACTGCGCCTGTACTCCAAAATGTTGGCACTGTTGGCAGCCAGGATGCTATTTCAAGTGGTCGATATGCAGAACAAAGTGGTACAGATCTTCCCATTTTCTGTATATACTCGTATGTCCAAATAATCAAGTTCTTGCTTGCTGATCGTATAGGTAAATTATAATATAAGGGCATTCTGATTTAGGGATTGTAAAAAACACTCCTACTCTTCTGTTTCTCCTTCCCCCATTAAAAACAGGTCGTCAATGTAACGTACCCAAAAGACCACTTTTTCCGTTCTGTCATTGCTCTCTTTTGACTAAAATACATTCTGCCTCTCTGTAGTGCATTGTCAGATTTGCATTTGTGGGCGCAAATGAAGTGCCCATGGCCGTACCCATCAAAGATAAATACGTTGTTCGTTAGGTAGAAGGACATCATCTCTAGAAGCATTTGTGTATGGTCCAACAGGACCCTGTTATTAGGAAATACTCACTTGCTCTCAAGCCATCCTCATGGACAATAGATGTGTACAGCAAGGCCACATCTATTGTGGCCATTACATATCCTGTCTCCCATGGTATTCCGCTTATCCGGTTCAAGAAATCTAAAAGATGTATGGAATACCTCCATGATCTGTTAAGTAGGATTTTCCTTCAGTTTTTCATAATTAGTGGGGTCATTCAACTGCCATTTAACCTCTTGGTGGTATTTCTGGCAGTCCATCACAACTATATTTCCACCTTTATGAGCTGCTTTTATAATTATATCTTCATCATTCCATAGATCTGTCAGAGTCCAACAGTCTTCAGCCTTCATGTTCTGCTGTATCCGAGAGTTTATCTTTTTTTTTCTCTTAATGAAATATCTCTCAGATCTTCAATTATGAGTTGATGGAAAATGTCTATTCTTCTGCCTGGTGGGAGCTGGGGGCAGAATTTCGATTTGATCTTGCATTTGCTGCTCACATATTTATTTGTTTTAATGCTAAGCATGTTGCAGCACTCAGTGTTGGTCATTTCTCTCGCTCCCACTTCTTAGTTCTCATTCTCCACTTCCAGGCTGTGCAAGGTTTTTAGGGGCATTATGTCCTCTGATGTTAGTGGTGACAACTCTTGGAGGACTTGAGTGTTCTTTTCCATATGAGTCCTAGTCGCTAAGTGTTTCTTTAGTTTCAACTTGCGACAGAAGTTTTACAAATCCACTCTAGCTGTTGCTAGATCCATCCAATTCGTAGGACAAAAGGTTAAACCTTTATTGAGAAATTTTTTATGTTTTTTATTCACATTTTTGGATGATAAATTAATGACCAGATTGTCTTCCACTGGGGTTGGTATTATTGGCAGGCTCTTTTACTTCTTTCCACCTTTAGCGCCCCTTCATTTGTTTTTTCCGGCTCCACCTATCTTTGTTTGCTCTCTCCCCATTGGGGCTCCTCTGCTTTTTACCCCGAGTTGTCATCCAAAGGAGGCGCATCTCCCCCGAAAAATCCATCCTTTGTCAAGCATTTGCGGCACTGGAAATTCTCATCTGCTCCCGTCCCTGTACTTAGTCTATTGTTTGTTTATTGTAATTGTTGTCATAACGACTGACAAACGTATATACTCTGCCCATAGCATAATCAATTTTATCTCGATTGAATTTTCTTTATTTGTATCTCCTTTTCATGTTTTGCCAACCTTTTCTCCAGTTCCTCAAAAAGTATTTTTTTTTTTAAATCTCTTTATTCAGTTTGACATTTTTCCCCAGAGATCAGCCCAAATTACAAACAAATTCAAAATACACCAGTACGAGGTTTTTGAGAAGAATCATAAAAAATGTTACATAAACTTATTGCAAAGCATCAAAAAAAGGACAAATCTTAAGCGGAGGGAAACAAATATCTAACAAAAAAAACATGAATCTGAATTCACAAAAAGACCATTTGAGCTAAAAACAGCACAGTTAATGCCACCCTCCTACTCAGCTTATCTACCTGAATTGCAACAATTTCTATTGATCCTTCCATTTTGCTAAGGGGGCCCATATACTCCGTCCTAGCAATTTCGATTTTTTCCCCTTCCTTTTGTAAATAGCTCTTTCCATTGTATATATATTGTAAGTAACCGCACAAGCCATTGATGAAAGGTGGGGGGTGAAGGATCGAGCCAGGCAGAAGCGATATTCATCCGTGGTACGGCCATAACCACAAAAAGAAATTGAGAAGCCATATCATTTAGTTCCCTACTAGTTACTCCCCAAAAAAACAAAGCGGGGGTTAATGTAACTTTTAGCCCCAGTGACAGATCTAAAAATCTCGTAATAGATTCTAACAAGCACTGAAGATGTGGGCAGGATGCAAACATATGCATGAGGTCTGCTGCCACCACACCACACCGTGGAAAGGTAGTCCCAGATAACTCACCCCACTGCGCTAGTCTCGCCGGGGTAGAATATAAGGCAAAAACAGTTTTGAAATGTTGCGCTTGAAGCCCAGCAGAGCCCAGCACCGTCTGAGCTAATTCTAAAGATTCTACAAACGCCTCTGGCGAGGCTCCCACACATTCCACCCATTTATTCTCGTGCTTAACTAAATCGCCCTGTTTTAATGCTATCAGTTCAGCATACAATAGCCTGAGGGTGCCCTTAGTACTACCTCTAATAATATCTATAATTTTCTTTCTACTAAATCCACTAACCCCCCCCCCCCCAACTTTTTACCCAAAAAACTACGCAACTGCAGGTATTTAAAGAAATTGCCCCTTTCCAACCCGAATTCCAGTTGAATATCGCCAAATTGGCAAAACCCTTCATTCAATATTAAGTCCCCAAACATCCGGACTCCCTTTGTTGCCCAGACTGCCATGACCTCATCTGAAAAGATTTCCGGAAGGGTGGGGTTTTTGTAAAGCAGAGTATACTGATTAAGTCTCCCCAAACCAATCTTTTTTTTTAGTTCCCCCCTCAGATCTTGAAGGCGGATAGAAGAGTCTTAATTGTTGTCCTTTTATAATAGCTGGGCTTCTTAAACTTCCAAAAACAATTCTCAGCATGCTCCCCTAGTAACAGCTTATAGCCATCCGGGAGCTCTGTTTCCCCATCCAGATCCCTGGAACATGAACCAAACAATATATCCATATATTGGAGAGCAGCAGCCCAATAATAACTTCAAAAATCAAGAACTGAAAACCCCCCTTTCTCCTATGGTAAGGACATAAACCGGAGAGCCCTCCTAGATTTCCCGTGTGCCCAAATAAATCGATTAACTATACCTTCCAAAATAACAAACCAAGATTTTTGAAATTCTAACGGAATTGCCCTAAACAAATAAAGAATTTTTGGTTAAAACATAATCGTCACCGCGTTACAACGTCCAAAAAGTGATAAGTGAAGATTATTTAGTCTATCAAAGTCAGCTCTCGCCTTCCTGATTACTGGCTCGATGTTCTTGGCTACCAAGTTCTCTAGATCAGGCATGATCGTAATTCCCAAGTATACTGCCGAGTCTGTAACACGAGGATCTTCAGTATTAACAAGCTGATTCTTTATAACTTGAGTTTTAGTTCTATTTCACATCGTCGGCGTAGTCTAAAACTTTAGATTCAATGCCCTGACTAAGGATTGGGAGGATTCCATTGTTGGCCTCAAATAGCCGTATTAAAGGGTCCATATATATAGCAAATAACAGGGGCGAAGATGGACACCCCTGCCGGGTCCCCCGCTGGATATTAAAAGGCAAAGTATGACCACTGTTTAGCCTTAAGCAAGCTGTGGGTGCAGAATAAAGTACCTGAATAGCCTTAATAAAACCCTACCCCAACCCAAACCATCTCATCGATTCCCACAAAAAATCCCAGGAGACCCTATTGAATACCTGCTCAGGATCCAGTAACAAAGCAGCCATAGGTTCTCCTGAGATCTCTTTTGCATCAAAACGTGTTATCACACACCGTACATGCTGTGTAGTTCCACGACCCATTATGAACCCATGTTGACAGGGGTGAATCATTTTCTTTAATATATTATTTAGCCTTGTGGCCAGTGCTTTCGAAAAAACTTTAACATCACTGTTCTATAAGGTTATGGGGCGATATGAACCTGGCTCCCTAGGTGGCTTATCTTTTTTTAAGAAAACTATGACATGCGCTCCGGCCCAGCAGGATAACATCCATCAGGTCTGGTCCAATAATGTCTATGAATACTTTGTAAAACTCTAACGGAATCCGGTCAGGGCCAACTGGTAAATCTTGCAAAGTCCCGATTATTTCTTCATGAGACAACACCCTCTCGAGTTTCTCCTTATCCGCAGAATCGACATTATGTACAAATATTCTATCTAAATACTTTCGTATATCCAACGACGCCTCTGATGATTCTCTGCTGTACAAATGTTGATAAAAAAAGCCTAAAGGTCTCTCGAATCCCTAGAGAGTCTGTTATAACCTTCCTATCAGCATCATAAATTTCAGGGATCTCACCGGCTGCCGTTTTTTGTCTTAGTCTTACGGCCAGAGTACGCCCCACCCGCTCATTATATTCGTGACAATGCTCTTTTTTTGCCAAATACATTTCTGCCACTTTCGCAGCAAAATGATCAACAGCCTTAGCCTTGTTTATAGTTAGCTGAAGTATTATTTCTTCAATCGGCCCTCCCGTGCTAATAGCAATAGCCAAAGCTCTTCCAGCTTAGTTAATTTATCTTTAATCACCGCCTTCCGCTGTAGCTCCTTCTTCTGGCGATGCAGACTATAACTAGTAGTTTTGCCTCTGACCCCCGCTTTAAAAGCGTCAAAAACTATTCCCGCATTTGTGCTCCCACTATTAAAATCCCCAAATTCTTTAATTCAACCCTTCATATGTGAAACATAGTCAGGATCATACAGCAACCTCCGTTCAAAAGTCCATCCCCGGAGTTGCTTATCCCCCCCCCAAAAAAGTTAACTGTAAAAACTAATGGATTGTGGTCCGACAGTATCCGAGGGTGCCTCTCAATACGAGAGTTGGAAATAAACTGGCGAGTAACAAACACATAGTCTAATCGGGAGATAACCTTGTGCGGTGCAGAAAAAAAGGTACTACCTAAATCTGTAGGTTTCATACATGCCCATACGTCTGTTAAGCCATTATTAATAACTAAGTTTGTTAAAGCAACACCAACCCTTCTTTTCTTCCCAGAATATTTACTTCCTGGCATGCCCCACTGTACCCCCAGACCATTAATGTTAAAATCCCCGCAAACAATCATTGGGGTGGGCCACAGTGCAAAGTTAGAATCTAAAGCTTCTAGCATTTCCGGGCATCACATGTTGATCCATAAAGAGAACATAGTGTAAATGTATTACTATTTAACAAGAATTCAACCACCACCCAACGACCCCATTGGTCAGCAGACTTTCTTAAAACCTTTACATCATTCCTCCGGGTGAGAATTGACACCCCCTTGTGCGAGAACCCTGTGTCGTATGCACCATAAGTTTAAAACCCAGTTGTTCCAAAATACGAGCTCTGCTACCTTCTATATGTGTCTTTTGCACAAAAAGAAGATCTACGCCTAAAGACTTGAGCCAAATTGCCATCTTATGCCTCTTATTTTGATCGTTTAATCCACAGATATTAACTGTTATAATCCGTAGGTAGACTCATGAATTAGCATGTCCCCTTTCCTTATAGTGAACCCACATCCTCCTGCTCTCATTTAATCTCTCAGTGCTTAAATTTATACTAATCACCATTGTTCGGTCACCGTTTAGTAGCCAGTTACAAACACTTTGCCTCCAAATACGCAGCTCCTTCTTTAACCTCACAGATCATACTAACTCATATTGTGCTGCTCCCAGACCAAACCCCCACAGTGACTACCCTTACCGCCTCACTACAGATCTCTGCTGTATCCTCATCCTTCGCTAGCGCAGACGGAGGCAGCTTCCGCCTAAATCATACACAGTCCAAGATGCGGGAATTCGAAAGCCACCTCTGGTCTGGGTGCACGATTTGCGTGGTCCGACTCCACGTTGCACAGATTACACACTCCCACCCACTGCCAGAAAATATTTCCAATTGAAATTGGATTTCTTCAGCCGTAATCTTTTATTTTGATTTTTTCATGTTTTTCTTCATTGAAGAAAGTGCACGTGCAACAGAAAGAAACATACCTACACTTTTAGGCAAAGGCCTTCAACTGGGTCATAGAGTTCTTGTCCAGATTGTTGTTTTTAAAGGGCAACAGCTCTCCTCCCATCCCTAATTAAAATCAGATATACTTTTTTTACATGGAAATGGACCAAATTTTTCAATTATCCTTTAACATATATATGGTAACAAAGTGCATAACACTTTCTAAAGAACTCATATTGGTACAGTACATTTAGCTTTTACTCTTTGTGTAAAGTACAGGATTTGTGAATATGTACACGATTCAACAACCTAAGGCTGAGCAAAAACTTTGTGGTATGTCACAGTTAATACCCTTCAGGGAGATGGATGTCATTCTGCCTTAAGCCTATCAGTCCGGGGGGGCGGCCTATTAGTCCGGGGGAGCGGTCAATGGCCGACACCCGCACTACCTCCCTAGTGCATGAGCTGGCCACTGTTCGGCACTGTGGAAGGCTTAAAAAGATCCTGGTTTGCTAGTACCGAAGGATAAAGCAGGGGGAGACGTGGAAGAGAGAAGCTGGTAAGCTTTTTCTCTCACACCTGTGGGGGGGGGAAAAGGCTAAAACAACATCCCCAGCTTTCAAGGAGGCCTTGTTAGAAAGGGGAGAGTCTTCCCTTTCAAACAAGGCCTTCTGAAAGGGTTTCCTGGCTGTGGACCACAGCCAGGAAACCCCGCTAGATGTCAGGGAAATTACTTAAGGGGTTGGCCCTCTTGGTAATTATATATATATATATATATATTCTTTTTTTCCCTAAGGTTTGGGGGAAACACAGAATCGCCTCTGCCCCCGTGCCCCCCTCCTTGCCCATCTGTTGTTGCCCACTAACGTAAAAAAAAAACACCGGAGCTGAGAAGCAGGCAGACAAGCCTGCTGCTGCCACATCTGGTGGGGGTTTCCCTGTCACAGGCACTTGGCACACTCACACACGTGAGGTACTATTTTTATCAGGCAACCTGGGGGAACACTGGGAGGTAGGAAAGTTGTAAATGTGCCTGCCTGATGATCCCATAACTATCCCACAGAGAAATATGAGGAAAAGGTGACTTTTTAGCTACATTTGATGTTTGCAGGGGATGCTGGGTAAAAAAATGTTGGGGAATCCACACCTCCCTTGACTCCTCCAGGTGTCTAGTTTTCAGAAATGTCCGGGTTTGGTACATTTCCTTAGAAGGTTGCCGAGCCTGGGACCAAAAACGCAGGTGCTCCCTTTGGAAAATCGGGTAGTTTTGTGATCGATGATTTTGATGTCTCCACAATACGTTCTGGGCCCTTCCCTGATACGAGCACGTGACCCACCCACACAAGTGAGATAGCATTTTTATCAAGAGACCTGGGGAAACGCTGGATAGTAGGAAATTTGTGCCAACCCAGTGATTCCGAAACATTCCCACACAGAAATGTGACTTTTTCGCGATATTTGAGGTTTGCAGGGGATTCTGGGTAAGACAATGTGGGGGGGATCCACGCAAGTTAACAACTCCCTACACTCCTCCAAGTGTATTGTTTTTAAACATGAGTTACTTTGGTAAGTTTGCCTAGGTACCAGCTGAGCAGGTGCCTAAAATCCACAGCTACCCACATTACAAAAAACACATTGGTTTTCGGTGGAAAAATGCGATATGTCTGCGTTGCTTTTGGTGCCATTTTGTGTTGAGGGCACTTGGCCCTACACACACAAGTGAGGCTCCGCTTTTCTCAGGAGACTTGTGGGGACGCTGAGTGGTAGGAAGTTTGTGACTGGCTGCAGATTCCAGGACTTTTCCTCACATAAATGCAAGGGAAATGTGTTTTTTAAGCAAAGTTTGAGTTTTGTATGGAATTCTGGGTAAAAAGCACTGGTGAGAGCCATGCAAGTCACCCCACCCTGGACACCCCCGGGTGTTTTGTTTTAAAAAATGTGCAGCTTTGGCATGTTTACCTGTGTGCAGGCTGAGCTGGGTCCCAAAATCCACAGCTTCACCCATAGCAAAAAACACATACTTTTGTCACATTCTGTGCTTCTTGCATGGTTACTATGCTCCCAGTAATATAAAACACGTATTTTAGGTGCAGGGTTTCTTTCTCTGTTAGATATATCTCCTACTACTTAAATGTTGTACCTGTTGTCTATGTTGAAATCCTTGTTACATTTTTTATTTATTTAGTAAACCTTGCATGGGGGGCCTGCCTCTTAAGGCGTCAAGATAAATGAAGGAGCGCTGGAGCCGTAATATAAGCGGTTGTCATCATGAACTCGCTGCTTGGTTTTTCAGTTCCTGCATTGTGGGAGGACCATGCCCCTGTTGTTGTGGTGCGCTGATTCATGCATCGCTTCCATGTCCTGGGGGAAGAGTCTAGCTTTCTTTTGTTCTTTCCTGACTTCCCGGTTACGTTCTTGAAGAGAATGCTTCCGAGGCTCCCGGTGAGCAGCAGCTTTTCGAGATAAGGATTTGAGCCTTTAAATGCTGTCATTGAACTCTTTCCAGCGCGTTGTTATGTCTTGAACATTTGCGAAAAGGGACTCCAGCAGAGCGGTGCAGGGGCGGCTCTAGGCTCATGGTGGCCCTGTGCAAGGAGCGTAGGTAGGGGGCCCCGGAAGAGGGGGTTCGGGCGGGGCGGAGCTCAGGAAGGTGTTTTAATAAAACGTCCAGAAAAGGCGTTAGATGACCAGTACCTGCGGCTGCTCCTACCCTTCCGAATTCGTCTCAGAACGAAAACATTTAGGATTAGGAGGAGGAGGAGGAGGAGGAGGAGGAGGAGGAGGGCATTGTGACACACGACGTGAGGGACTGGCACAGGCGGCTGCAGGGCCATGACAGGTCCTGTGTCCTCTGGTTACGCGGGGAGCGATGTAGTAAATAAGGGTTTGTTTTTACCCAGGCACACCAGGTAAACTGCAAAAGAAACGGATTTCCGCAACCTCAGACCGTGACGCACTACTCATGTTTCCCTACTGTTTACCAAAAACCTATCATGCTTCCCTTTCTTCCCTTTTTCACCTAAAATGTTTTTTTCTTTGTATTTAAAAAATTGTAAGACTCACTGAGACACACCTTCCTACCACAGTTTGGCAATGTGTGACAGCTAGATGGCACCGCACGCGTCGTCACGTTCCGAGTCCGACCACCAGAAAGAATGCAGACTGATGACACACGCCACGCCGCACACAGGAAGCAGTTTGAGGAGATTGAGTCTGCGCAGATCACTCTATCCCCACAGAGACAGAAACACTAATAGGCAGCGTTACTGACCCAAAAAGAAAGACAAAATGACAGACAGCACTGACACATCCAGAAAAATACAGGGAGTAAAGGAACCCTGCATTCAGAGACACACATGCCTGTTGCCCGCTTCATCCGCCTGGAAGGCAGATGTCTCACCTGCATCCAGTCACCACTGTGCCGAGTGGACAGACAGATGGACGTGGTCCGGTATGCGGCCCTCAGGCCGATAAGAGCTTGTGACAGGGCTCGGCCGGACGCGGAGGCTCTCAGATCTCGCGGACGCCACCAGCTCAGCTGTAAAAGGCTTCGTCCCGAGCCGCGGACGGACAATAGAAGACCAGACAGACAGACAGAGCAAGATGGCGGCGTCCGCGAGCGCGCCGCGCGACTGTTGCGGGGGAGGCGCGAATCAGGAACGAGGCACACAGGTGTGGGAAGGGGGGGGTGACGGTCAGGGTGTTTGCAAGTTAGTGGAAGCCGGAGGCCGCCAAATCCCTGCCAGGGGCCGCCACGAATATGTATTGTATCCAGTGGTCGAAGTGGGGAAAAAAAGTAGGGGAACTGTGGGCGGAGAATCAGAGGGCGGGAATAACCTGAGGATTGGTTCAGTGGGCGGAGTTAGAGGTGTGGCCAGGATTGCCAAAACATCCCAATCTTTAGTATTTGTTTGGCATTTCACTGACCATTTACAGCTTATTATGTTATGTAATTCAACCAATGGATATTATGTTATGTAATTCAACCAATGGATACACATGGATTTAACGATTAATATGATTATTGACATTAAAATAAATTCACAAAGTGGGATATGTTTCTAATCACAGAATGTCCCAAATATGCTTAAAAGAGTTGTTTTTGAGCCATGGATTTTCTGTTGTCAGCAATATACTCAGAGACAATCAATTTTACGTGTGTAAATCACTGTATGGGAAATGTTACGTCAGACAAAGGACTACAAGGTGTAGGAGTCACATGACAACCATATTAGTAGGCAGTATAGTTTAATAGTGATTGATCTGGAGAAACACAAACTCAGAATTTAAAACTTGATGCCATGATTGGAGGTTCCCTTTAATAATCATTATTGATTTCTATCCAAATGAACACTTTTTGCAACATTAGGATAATCAAAGGCTTAGGGAAAAAAAACATAAAGCTCTAGTTTATACCTTGCAGTTTGCTTGCAGCTCTAAGATGAAAGCTAATAGCTCACTGTTCTTTGTTAGGATTTTAACTTATAAAGTGCAAGTAGCAAAAGGATCTTACTGTCAAAAGCAGTAACCCACTAACCTATTTACAATATGTGCACTTTGTGATGGGCATGGTACATGTTCTTAGCAGCAGGCACATTAACCCTCTGCGCTATCTTTCCATGAGTCAAAACTTCCACTAGACAAAACTCCGATCTCGCTCTAGTAAGACGTTTATTCACCGAAGTTATCATGACATTTTTATTATTGCCGAAAATTGCTGTAGGCCAGGAAGGAGGCAGCAAGTGCTTTTAAAACCATAATAAACAATGACCCCACTCAAAGTCAGCACTCGTTGCGGTCACACCGGTTGCATCACCCCAGTGCCAGCTCTTCTCAGGGTCCTGTGACCTCACTGTTGCTCTAGGGTCTGCTACTTCTTAGGCCTGCCAGCAAGACTGGAGGTGAACTTCAGTATGGATTGTGGTGGGCAAGCCTTCAAGGTGAACCCACACGCCACTGCTAGGGTCCACCTGCTGGTGTTAAGACACCAGGGCTTTTCCAGATTTGCAGGGTCTTCTAAGGTCTAGCGTGGGAATGTACTCCCTCAGGAGAGTGGTCTGGGGGACTGCTCATGAAGGCTGAACCTGGTTCCTCAGTTCTAAATTCGGCAGCTCTGCCCCCAGTGCTACATCCGCTCTCTCACTGAACACCATACTGCCCCACTGAGAGAAATTCACATTGCCTTCAACTACAATCCAATTTGACCTGCTATAAACAACTGGATGCGACTCAATTCAAATTAAGCACCGGCAAGAGCAATATGCTCCCTAAAGGAAAAAGTAACAACATCCTGGAAAAAGCAAACACTCATTGGGAATTAAAGATTAAATAAAGCTTGTGAAATGTAAGCAGGAACAACATGGTGAACTCAACGCTTTTACACTCACTATTCAGAAATCAGTGAGTGCTTCTGCCTGAAAACTACAGGGCCCAGAAAGGACCCATTTCAATGTCCACTGCTTATATGCTTACAAAACGTAAGCAGTATGGTTTTAAAAGACCACATTCATGAACACAAAGCCGCCATACACATTTTGTTTTCCAATCCACCCATCAACCAGGTATCGCAGTACCTCCAGGTTTGGCGCACTTCCCCACCGGGGGAAAACAGCACTTGACGCTAAAGATTTTGGGGTTTGAATAAAACCGATCTGGGCACTTTAAGAACATTCCGTCTTGCTTTATTTATTGATTTTTCATATTTTGAACCTTTTATTTCCGTGGCTGCACTTTGGAATAGAAAAATGTCAAAACGGCATTTCCAGCAAAAGTGTTTTTCTTTTTTGCATCCATTTCAAGGGCGAACAAATGAACGACGGGAAGAAAGAGTCGGATTCCGATTCCTCGTGGCGGCCCCTGGGGTTTGGCGGCCCTGTGCAGGTGCACAGCTTGCACATGCCTAAGGCCGCCCTTGAACGGTGAGACGAGTCTGGTCTACTGTTTCGTTTATACTAGGAAATTTGTTTTGTACTTTTGAGCCTCATTTTATTTAATCAGTGCACTGACAAAGACTGCATTCGTTGTTACAAAGCTAGTCTGTATTTTTGTTTTAAATATCTCTTCTTGGAACAGTAATATCTACTGCTATTTTTGGAGGAACTTTCATTTTTTGTTTTCTTTTACCTTACCATCCTCCAAGTAAAGGATGATAATTTGGCGTGAGTGTTGATAAGGTACTTACACAGAGAAAACCACACAGTGAGAAGAGTGTTATTAGTGCTATTAATGACTGGACAGCTAATAGTTTTTTTTTCTTTTTTTTCTTCTGTTCCTTTTTAGAACCCTCTTTATCTAAAAGACAAGGGCTTTTCTGGAGTGAAACAAGTGTTGTCCAGGGTCGGGATACACCTAGAAATATTCCTCAATGGATGTGGTTCTCAAGTCCTACTTTGTCCTATCTCCAGGTGGAAAATAGCTTGCTTTGGTGTTTTTGAGTCATGTGTAAGCATTCCTCTTAAGGAGATAATAGGGCCATCTTCGATTCTGTGGATTCTCAGCTTGCTACTATGGGAGTTCAAGCACTGTGGTGACAATGGGCGACAGTTTTCTAGTGGAAAAATGTTATGTTTGTACGTTGCGTTTGGCACCCTTTCGTGTCAATGGCACTTGCCCTACCCACAAGTGAGGCACCGTTTTTCTCTGAAGACTTGGGGGACTGCTGGGTGGTAGGAAATGTGTGGCTGTCTGTAGATTCCAGGACTTTTTCTCACAGAAATGGAAGGAACATATGTTTTTTTTAAGCAAAGTTTGAGCTTTGCATGGGATTCTGGGTAACAAAAACAACTAGTTAAGAGTCACGCAAGACAACCCATTCTGGACTCTCCGGGTGTCCTGTTTTCAAAGGCATGCTGGTTTGGTAGGTTTCCCTTGATGCCAGCTGGCCTGGGGGTCCAAAATCCACAGCGAGACACCTTGTAAAATAACATGCATTCTTCTGGGTAAAATGTGATGTCTCCTAGGTCACGTTTTGAGATTTTTTTTGTGTTTCAGGCGCAATGCCCAGCCACACAATTGGGGTACCATTTATATTGGGGGACGTGGGAATAAAGAATAGTAGAACATTTGTTATTACCAAATTAATATCTCTACGTTTGTGCCTTTCAAATGTAAGCAACTTTGTAACGCAGAAGACATTTTAAAATATGCCCTCTTAAACACATGCCAGTATGGGTACCCATAAGTTCAGAGAGGTATGGGTACCCATAAGTTTAGAGAGGTACAAACAACCACTGCTCCTCAGCTCAGTATCTAGTGTACATTTCAGTAATGCAAAATTTTCCTTCATACCCTTTTTCTATTCTTTATAATTCACTATATTAATTGCTGAATAGTCGGTACACAATCAATTACCATTGGTAGGTGCAGTTCAGTTTTTAGCTCTGTGTACCTCATGGAGAACCCTACAGGCCCTATTTATTGCCGCAACCAGAAGGGTCTTGCAAACGTAATGGTGTATTGCTTTTGAAAATCTGCCACAGTAAGAAGTTAAAGATGAAAACGTAGACACATATGGCTGTTTTTTTCATCTCAATTTCAATATTTCTTATTTCAACTTTTACTTTTTATAGGAAAACCTTGAAGGGTCTACACAAATGAGCCCTTCCCTGAATTCAGAACCTTGTCTAACTTTCAGAAATGTATGGCTTTCAGGGATCCACCATTGGTTTCTTAACTGTTTCCACCACAAATATGACGGAGGTTTAAAGTTTAAAAAAACAGGAAAAATGGCCTATCTCCCAGTAAAATGCTAAGACTGTGTTTAAAAATTTGGTTTTCTGAATCAAATCTGCCTGTTACTGAAACCTGGGAAGATGGTGATTTTAACACCGCAAGTTGATGCCTTTTGCATTAAATAAACAGACGCCTTCTTTTGCAGCACTTTTATCCCATTTTACCGCAAAAATCGAAAATGCTTCTATATTTTGGCTAATTTCTCAGTCCTCTCAACGGGAATCCACAAACCTGGGTGCCTTTAAAATCCCCAGTATGTTGGAAAAAGGAAGCAAATTTGGTGTGGATACCTTATGTGTAAATAAAGTTATGGAGCCCTGAGCGCAAAGTACCCCAAATAGCCAAAAAGGTCTTAGCAGTGGAAGGGAAATGCCCTGCAGCTAAGGGGTTAAACTGTGCACACTCATCCGATGCATGAGTTTGTGTTTGTAAGCTTTCTGCTGCTTTCTGCAGCTCCTCCTTTACAGTTGGAGGTGTAGTTGTTTTTGGAACATAACAGCTTATGTATCACTTTTCAGAGCAGTTTAAGGTTTTTCACTTACTACACCTATTCTATTTGTTTTAGTGTATTGCCATATTTGTCATCTTCAACCTCTCTATTTTTTTGTTAATTCAACACATTGGAAATGTAATCATATATTGATATCTCCAATACTGCCTAAAGACTACCCCTTCACCCAAGCCACCTACCTGTGACAGGCTGGTGGAGCACCATCTTTCTTTGTTCCACAAGGAAGTGACAGCTCTCTTGGCCAAGGGAGTCATAGAGAGGGTGCTGATGCCAGTATTAGGTCGTGGTTGCTATTTACACTACTTCCTGGTGCCAAAGAAGGACGGAGGCCTTTATCCTGGCCTGGACCTGTGCCCTCTCAATTTCATCCTCAAGAAGGAGAAGTTCTAAATTCTCACTGTTGCTCAAGTCCTGTCTGCCCTGTATCTGGGAGATTGGATAGTAGCTTTGGACTTCCAGGATGCATATTTCCACATTCCCTTCCTGCCTGCCCACAGGCATTACCTGTGGCCCACGGTGGTCTATGAGCACTTTCAGTTCGCTGTGCTCCATTTTGGCCTTTCCAGCGTCCTTTTGATGTCCACCAAGGTGCCGGTGGTTGCAGCTCCTCTGCAGAGATCAGGGTTTCCAGTCTTCACCTATCTCGACGTCTCTCTGTTGAAGGTGGGTTTGCCCTAGGCTGTCGTCTCCCACTTCCAGACTATGGCGGACCTCCTGCATTCGACTTTGTTCACTATCAGCGTGCCAAAGTCACACCTGACTCCCACTCAGATGCTCCTTTTCATCGGAGCTATTCTGAAAACAGTGCTGTTTTGGACCTTTCTTCCTGAGCGGCAAGTCCAGGATATTCAGGCTATGATACTGATATTTCAGCCTTTATCCTAGATTTTGGTAAGACTGACTCCTAGGTTGCTGGGCCTCCTGCATCCTGCTTGTGACACATGCCTGCTGGCAAAGCGGGCTTTGCAGTGGGACCTAAAGTTCCGAAGGGAGCAGCATCAGGGAAATCTATCAGCCATGGTCCAAATCTCAGAGGTAAATGCAAAAGAGCTGCATTGGTGGTTAACGAACTGCAAAGGTGTCAGCGCCAGACCTCTCTCCCTTCCCCAACCAGATCTGACAGTGGTGACAGATGCATCACTCCTGGGATGGGGTGCCCATCTGGGAGAGGTAGAGATCAGAGGCCTCTGGTGTCTTCTGGAATCCAGACTCCACATCAAACTTCTGGAGCTCTGGAAGATCCAACTAGCATTAAAAACTTTTCTACCCCCTATCAAGGGAACACTAGTGCAGGTGATCACGGAACCCAACCAACATTTGGTACTGCAACAAAAAGGGCGTGCTAGGGTGATGGACCCTCTGTCAAGAGGCCCTGCGTCTCTGACATAGCTGGATTGACAGGGCATATACCTGGTGGCTCAACACATGGCAGGCTGTCTGAACACCAGAGCCGGTGGTGCAAGATCTCTTTCAGCAGTGGGGAGAGCCTTATTTAGATCTGTTCGCCATTACCAAAACGCACAATGTCAGCAGTTCTGGGCACTGACGTTTTCAAGGAAGCTCTCGCTCATAGATGCTTTTTGTCTTGAGTGGAGCTTAGTCCTCCTGTTCTCCTTTCCACCCATAGCAAACACAATAAGATGATGGACGGATCGCTGAAACTTTTCAGACACTCACCCCAGTCACTTTTATATCTGGGTTAAATCCATCATCATTCTTCTGCTCACTTTGTCACCCCAGTTCAGACGCAGCCATATGCAAATCAGTCTTGACTCTCCTCTTGGAAACAGTCAAGTCCAAACTGCCAGGCCAGGTCCTTCCTGGACCAGAAACAAGCATTCTGGGACCCGTTTTGGGGTAACACCCCTCATCAGCCAGACTAGCTTGAATCCAGTGGCAAAGTGAGCAAGGGACCCACGTCTGGGCATACCCTGCCAACTTAGGCCGAACAAAGCAAATACAATAAGATGATTGACGCAGGGCTGAAACCTTTCAGACACTCACCCCCATTCACTATTAAGATCTGGGTTAATTCCATCATCATTCTTCTCACTTCGCCACCCCAGTTAAGACCCAGCCATGTGCAAATCAGTCTTGACCCTGTACCTCCCATACCACTACTAACCAGAGTTCTCAATAAGATCAGGAACGACCAGGCCAAAGTCATTCTTGTGGCTCCGGACTGGGCTACGAAAGTTTGGTATCCCGAGCTGTTAAGCAAGTGCATTTGATGTCCAATCAGGCTGCCTCTTTGGGAGGATCTTCTGTCGCAGCAGCAGGGGAGAGTTCTCCACCCGAGTTTATCAATGCCCCTCCTTCTTAAATGAAAATTGATCAGCAACATTTGACAGCTTATCACCTCCGCCCGAAGTCTGCAATGTTATTGTGGCAGCCAAATGGCACTCCACCTAAACAGTTTATGCCTGCTGTGGGGGCAATTTTTTGGCATGGTGTGCAGAAAAGCAGGTTGACCCTTGTTTTGCTCCCTTTTCTTAGGTTTTCTATTTATTCTTTCCCCTTCCCAGCAGGACTCTGCTCTGGGCACCTTAAAGGGTTATCTTTCTGCTTTATAAGCCTTCCTGTGTTTGCCGAGCCAGCCATCCCTCTTCAAATCCCCTTTTATACATAGGTTCTTGAAAGGTTGCAACTTATCTTTCCTCCTTCTCCCTTTATCATGGCTCAGTGGGACCGTAATCCAGTCCTGATGTTCCTTATGTGTGCTCCCTTTGAGCCCTTGCACATCAGTCTTCTCAGCCTCCTTACCATCAAGGTGGCCTTCCTGGTGACAATAACATCTGCCTGCAGGGTCAGTGAGCTACAGGTTTTGTCATCCAAGTCTCCATAATTGAACATCTACCCAGAAAAGGTGGTTCTTCAAACTCAAGCTCTCTCTATGCTGAAAGTCGTCAATCTCGTTCATCTAGGCCAGTCCATCACCTTGCCATCTTTTTACACTCCGCCACATCCTGCTAAAGAAGAGGATTGGCTTCGCCAACTATAGCCAAAAATAGTGTTTTTGTTCTTCCTTGACTGCTCAAAAGAGTTCTGGGTGGACGACCAACTCTTCGTGGGCCATGTTGGAGCGAAGAAGGGAAAGACTGTGTGGAAGTGGGCTATCCCCTGATGGAGCGTGCTCTGCATTAAGATCTGCTACGCGTTGGCCGTTTAGTAATGCAGGACGTTTTGGTATGAAATTGTTTCACAGATTCACCTCGATGAAAGGTAATGTTTAGGTATCTATTCTAAGTCTGTGGCTAGAAGTCTCTATCAGATAGACAAGACTCTATCTAGCTGCAGATATGTTACCGACCTTCCCATACTCCCCACACTGCAAACTGATTTCTAGGGACAGGGCTGTTCTGTTTTCAGGGCCCTAGTTTTCCACATCAGTGGTCAGTTTTCTGTGTGGAAAGTCACAAAAAGAAACTGATGTCCGTGAGCTGGGGTGGTGCCTATATAGGCACTGCTCACATCACATCCAGCGTGGACGACACCACGGCCAAATTGATTGATGCCACCTATCGGCTCGCAGGGGTACTCCTCTCAAAAACAAATTTGGATCGAATCTGATGCCTGGGGATAATTCTAAGGCACGGAATCTGTGGCTAGATAGCGTCTCTACCAGATAAGGCATTACCGTAGATAAGTAACTTGTTCTTTCCTGCCAGAATGCCTGGCATTTTGTTTTTGGTTGTACAACAGCTGCTGACTCATTATACACTTCTGAGCACTTAAAGACTCCTATCTCCTGCTGCTCTCTATTTTCCAGCCAGAATGTCTGGTATTTTGTTTTTGTATGTACAACAACTCCTTACTTAGTAAGGGCCTTTGTTTCCTGCCCCTGCTTCCTGTTGTAGACTGGCTTCAGGATTGGCAGCCAGCACTCTCCATGAGTCCTTTAGTATTGTATGTGCCTAGAAATATTTATTTAAAAAGATGTTAATGGTCTGATTGCAGCTTCTCTAATATGGTCTCTGAATGTGTTGATGTCCTTTTTCTCAAACCCATCTCCTATCATAAGGCACCCTTCTCGTTTTCCAAGATTCAAGTCTTCCTTTGTCCATTCCAGGTGTTAAGTTTGGATTTGTCTGAAAAGAGTTGTGTGGACCTAGCTGTCCTTAAAAGCTGTGTGTGACTGCAATGCGATCCCATATCTCAAAAGCAGATTGTGTTACTTCTGAAATATACAAGGACTTGGGTCTCCCCCCTTTGTTTAGCCATGGCAGGTCCTAAACATTGCTGCCCATCATCTCTCTGTCCATGAAAAGCATTAACTTCCAATTCTCTTGCCGACTATTCAACTATTATCCCGCAATGTCCTACAGTGTTTTAAAGAGAGCTGAGCCATGGGCTCATGTTCCACAATCTCCCAGACAGTTTCACCCTTTTTTGTGGATATGCCAGAGGCTTGGTATATCTTCTGCCCCAACTACTTTTATAGTCATTGCTGTGGCCCCAAAAGACAGTGCCCAGCCATCAGGCACAACGCATGTCTCAGTCCGTGTCCCTCTGGCAATAACCTCAAAACCTCTTTATTACCTCCTTAGTTGCACACAACCGCCCTGTTGAAGACAGCATCCCCCTCTTCCTCCATCTGACTAATGGGTCCTTCAAATGTATCCAATAGGGCTACGCCTGTGATTTCTCCTCAACCCTCCACACCTTCCACTTTAATCAGGGCAGCTTTTTGAGGACCAACTATCCATTTTGCATTTCCTGGCTCTTTTGTGCAAAGTAGCCATAGAGATGGTACCGGCTTCGAAATGTTGTCATTGCTGATTTCAAATTAATATAATATATGATCCTTTAATGTTTAGCAATTCAAATCTATTTCTGCTCTATATTAGCTGGATGTTATTTCCACTACTTCCTTGGGCCAAAAAAGACCATCTAAATGCCATCTTGCAAAAGAACAAATTTTTGATGCTCACAATCGCCCGGGTTCTCTCTACCCTGGATTCAGGAAACTGTATGTTGGCGTAAGACCAGCATATCTGTAACTGTGCACCTATGATGGTTTGTTCAAATCCTCTCACATTATCCGTGGTAAAGCCATCATTCTTCACAGTGATACACTAATATTCATCTATTGATGTACCTACATTTTGAGCAGCTCCCTGTCAATGTTGAACCCGTTTGGTTTTTTGGTTTCTGTCCACATAACTATATACTAGGACTATTCAGTAGTCGAAATTTCATTTGCCTGTCCCCAACTGTCAAGACTGTGTGGTATAGTGTCCACTCCAATGTATATTAGTGAGTCAGTGTTGTTATGGTATTGAAGTATTGTGCTTCTGCGTAGTTTACATCCTTTACTTTGGAGCGTTTTTATGTTATTTAATTTGAAAAAGCACACTGCCTACATATCTCTGCATTCTATGATCTGTATTACACAGTCACTTCTACATGTGATATGGGGCCAGATGTACAACACATTTTACCGGTTGCGAACACTAAAATGCATTTTCAAATGTACAAACACTTTTTTGCAAGTTGGTAACCTATTACCGACTTGCAAAATAGTGTTTAAAGTCCCTGTTAGGAAGGGACATGCCAAGGGCATTGCTTCCTATTAGCGAGTTGCACTGTTCTATAGAAACGCTTTGCGATCATAAATGCTGTCTCAAAACATTCGTAGTTTACCACCAATTTCAAGTTGGTGGTAAGCCATTCGCAACCTAGAAGGGGCCCGCAACGAACACCTTCCCCTTTGTGAATGGGGGCGCTAAAAAAAAGTTCAGAGCGGACAGTGGCCCTATTACCACTGCCCACTCTGAAAAAATGAAAAGAAGCCTTTTCATTTTTATTTTTTAAAAGCATTCAGTTTTCCTTTGAGAAAAACGGGCTGCATTTAAAAAAGAAACTGATTTATTTAAAAAGCAGTCACAGACATTGTGGTCTTCTGACCCCAGCAGGCCACCATCCCTGTGAGTGCTGGCCATTCCCAATGGGTCGCAACTTGTGACCTACCTCATGAATATTAATGAGGCATGTTCCATGAGCCCCATATGGGAATTGAAACAGTGACACTGCTGTGCATCAGGATTTGCAACTCGCAAATTGAGGGTCGCTAAAAATCGCAATTTGTGAATCACAAACCTTGATGGTCGTAAATCTGGCCCCTAGGGTTTTTAATGGATATCTCTTTTGTTTAGAGCTGACAATTGTAGGCCTCTTTATTCCCATTATTTTTTAAATATTTGCAGTATTTACAAGGAGTAAAACCAACTTCTGTCTTCATCAGTATCAGGTCATATCTGACTGATCCAGCTTGTTTCTATGTTATTTGCAGCCATTGATAATCTCTCTTTCTAAAATTGGGCCAGACATTGAGAACATCTCAATGTTTTGTGATTATGGGCCAAATGTACTATTTTTTTTAATGGCCACAAGCTCTGCAGTTTGCTAAATCAGGGGTGTGGCAAATCCTTAAATAAATATTTGTAATGTAGTAAGTCAATCAATCATGAACTTTATTCGATTTGACAAGCAAATCATAAAAGTACATGAATGACACTACATTCAATATAAAATATGTCATGAAGCAAAAAAACATAATTTAAGTAAAATACTCAAAGTTATTAAAAGACTAGGAAATTCTATAAAACCACAGGGAATAAAAACAAATAAAATAAAAAGCAACATTGCATTATTCAAATGTACATTTCTTGGCAACTCTGTCATAGCCTCCACAGAATCTCATTTCCCTCCTGCAAGAAAGATAGAGTGCATATGTGAAAGGGAGGAAGAAAAGGTGCTATAGCATGCGCTATAAATTAATGGACTCAGTTATCTGTATCGATATTATATTAGAAGGGCTCCTCTTATAAAATTTAAGACCACAATGCAAATATCAACAGAATAGAGTGACTCTAGTAAATCTATTTATTTATTCATTTTTCTGAATCTTTAAATGGGTTTAAAAATGTGTACTGAGTACAGTCACAAATCATTTAAAAGTTGCATTGTTCTAAGTTGCATGATAACTGATTCGCAAAGGGGACGGGATCCAAGAGTGACCCATTTTGAGTTGTTAATTATGGTGGCGGAGTCAGGGAGTTGAAACACAACTTGCGACCTCTTTTCATGACCTGTGTATTTGATCCCATATCTCTTATTTTTTTAGATTTAAGGCTGTACATTTTTGTCAGCCTCAGACTGTATAGATCGTCCTCACTTCAACCTCTCTCTGTTCGGAACAAGAATTCATTTCTGAGGCTAAGGTCTGCTCTATCTGTGGCAGTATCTAGTACATTTGAAGTATCATATTGATATCCAGTGATCTAACATTTGTTTCCGAATTTCAGTTTTTTTGTTGCGCTGCAGTTGTCATTAGCTCCATGTAGCTCTCTACAGAGAAGTGGTGTGTGGTAGTCATTTAGAAGATGCTACTACCTTCAATGATAGGTGGTCTCTGATTAACCATTTTGCATTTCTATTTTAAAAACCATTAATGTGATTTCATAATAAATCATATTAGTAGTCAAAGATAGTTGCAGATTATTAAAATGTATCAAATTCATGTACTGGTTTCAGAGCATGTGACCAAATCACAAAGAAAACATTGACATACCTCTACCAGAGAAAAACATAATTTGTATAGTTCTCGTTATGTTGTGTCCAACTGATTGTCCTTTCCACTATCCCATCTGAAGTTTTGCATAGCTTAGCATAAAACACATAATGGTTTATTGCAGTTCTTCAAACCCTCTAATTTACAGTTCTTCTGAAACAAAAATATATTGTAATGTAGGCAAATGTTTAACTTAGTATCGTTTTGTTGTGCTCCAAATAATAGAATGTTTGTCTTTTTAGAAGTAGTCCGATCCTTCTCCGCTGTCCTCATTATGAATCCTTGTTTATAATAATGAAACATCAATAGTGATCATGAGATGCACCTTATGCCATGGGATATTGTACTGCCTCAGATATAGGGCTGAAGAGAAAGTAGATGTGTTTGGAGGGTGTGGTCTACAAATTTTGACATGGTTTCCAGAAGACTATCAATCTGAGAGATTATAGGTCGTCCTGGTGGTCTAGTGACACTATTATGGATCTTTGGTATAAAGTAAATTGTAGATATTGTTGCATGTTCTTTCTTCAGATGTTGATATTCCTCAAGTTCCAATAGTCCATCTTCATAACATTTGTGAAGACAATCATGCAGTTTTCATAGTTGTAAACCTCATAACATGTAGATTATATAACTTGACTTTGCCTTCTCAACATAGTTTTTAGGTCGAGCCTAGACATTGCATTTGCTGTTTGGCAATCTCTTGTCTGTACTTTGTGGGGGTCTGACTACTCCACTTTTGATTACCTTTTTTGTATGTCACTTAAAAATCATAGCCTGCTAATGGTGGTGGCATATCCCACCTTTTCTGAGAAGTTCACTCCCAGGAAGTATTTCCTTTAGTACGAGCAGCGACATGCAAGCAGTCCCGAATTGAGTGTACTGTTAACCCCTTTGGTGCGTCGGACGGCCAGGGGCCGTCTAACGCACCAGTGCTCATGTGCGTAGGACGGCCCCTGGCCGTCTTCACACATGGCACAGGGAATCGCTCTGGTGCGGGCACCAGAGGGATTCCCTTTACCCCCCAACAGCCTCGGGAGCTGGGGAAGAGCTTCCCCAGCTCCCGAGGCTGCCTGCATGGTTTCCCTGAAATGACAATCAGTGCGCACATTGCGCTGACGTCATTTCAGTAAAACCGAAACTGAAATGAGCCAAGAGGCTCATTTCAGTTTCGATTTCTACATGCTTAGTGGGTATATCAGCCCCCTGAGCACTTAGAAAGTCAGGAGGGGTATCGTTGGAAAGGGGAGACCTGGAGAAACGCTGTTTATCCACGTAGATTCCAAACTCTCCCACACAGAAATATTTGTTAAAAGTGGTTTTTTTCAGCTAAATTTGAGGTTTGCAGGGGATTCTGGGTTGGGAAATGTTGGGGGGTCTACGCAAGCAATACCATGTGTGAGATTGGTAGGTTTCCAAGATAGCCGCCGAGCCCGGGGTCAAAAACCCAGGTGACTCCTTCTTGGAAACCAGGTTATTTTGTGACAGGTAATTTTGAAGTCTCCTCAATACGTTTTGGACCCTTGCCTGTCGCGAGTACTTGACCCACTCACGCGAGTGAGGTACCATTTTTATCGGGAGACCTGGGGGAACGCTGGGTGGTGGAAAATTTGTGCATACACGTTGATTCCAGAACTTTCGCACACGGAAATTTGAGAAAAAAGTGTTTTTTTCAGCTAAATTTGAGGTTTGCAGGGGAGTCTGGGTAGGAAAACGTTGAGGGACCCACGCAAGCCATACTTTGCTGAACTCCCCTGGGTGTCTCGTTTTCAGAAATGTGTGGTTTTGGTAGATTTCCCAAGATGGTACTTGGGGTACCCACATAATTGAGGTACCATTTTTATTGGGAGACGTGGGGGAACGCTGGGTGGTAGGAAATTTGTGGATCCATGCAGATTCCAGAACTTTCCACCACAGAAATGTGAGAATTGTTTTTTTGTTTTTTTTTTACAAAGTTTGAGGTTTTCAAGGGATTCTGGGTAACAGAACCTGGTTAGAGCGAGACAAGTCACCCCATCCTGGATTTCCCTGAATGTCTATTTTTCAAAAATGTATAGGTTTGCTGGGTTTCCCCAGGTGCCAGCAGAGCTAGGGTTCAAAATCTACAGCTAGGCCTTTTGCAAAAAAAGGGTCAGTTTTCACTGTCAAAATGTGGTGTGTCCACATTACGTTTTGGACCGTTTCCTGTCGCTGGCAGTAAGCCTACCCACACAAGTGAGGTATCATTTTTCTCGGAAGACTTTGGGGAATGTGGGGTGGGTGGAATTTTGTGGATCTACGCAGATTTCAGAACTTTCCACCGCAGAAATGTCAGGAAAATGTGTTTTTTTGGGGGACAAATTTTGAGGTTTGCAAAGGATTCTGGGTAACAGAACCTGGTGAGAGCCAGACAAGCCACCCCATCCTGAATTTCCCTGGGTGTCTAGTTTACAAAAATGTATAGGTTTGCTAGGTTTCCCTAGGTGCCGGCAGAGCTAGGGTTCAAAATCTACAGCTAGGCCTTTTGCAAAAAAAAGGGTCAGTTTTCACTGTGGAAATGTGGTGTGTCCAGGTTGCGTTTTGGGACGGTTCTCGTCACTGGCACTAGGCCTACTCACACATGTGAGGTACCATTTTTCTCGGAAAACTTTGGGGAATGCAAGGTGGATCGAATTTTGTGGATGGACGCAGATTCCAGAACTTTCCACCACAGAAATGTGAGGAAAATGTGATGTCTTTGACAAATGTTGAGGTATGCAAAGGATTCGGGGTAACAGAACTTGGTGAGAGCCAGAGAAGTCACGCAATCCTGGATTCCCCTGTGTGTCTAGTTTTAAAAAATGTATAGGTTTGCTAGGTTTCCCTATGTGTGGGCAGAGCTAGGGTACAAAACCTACAGCTAGGCACTTTGCAAAAAAAGGGTCAGTTTTCACTGTGAAAATGTGGTATGTCCACGTTGCATTTTGGCCCATTTCATGTGGCGGGCACTAGGACTACCCACACAAGTGACGTACCATTTTTCTCTGAAGATTTTAGGGAATGTGTGGTGGGTGGCATTGTGTGGATCCACGCAGATTCCAGAACTTTCCACAACAGAAATGTGAAGAAAGTTTGGTTTTTGGACACATTTTGAGGTTTGCAAGGGATTCTGTGTAACAGAAACTAGTGAAAGCTGTAGAAGTCACCCTGTCATGGATTCCCCTGGGTGTCTAGTTTTCCAAAATGTATAGGTTTGCTAGGTTTCCACTGGTGCTGGCTTAGCTAGGGTTTAAAATCTACAGCTAGGCACTTTGCAAAAAAAGGGTCAGTTTTCACGGTGAAAATGTGGTGTGTCCATGTTGTGTTTTCGGCTGTTTGATGTCGCGGGCACTAGGCCTACCCACACAAGTGAGGTACTTTCGAAAGACTTTGGGGAATGCGTGGATTATGGAATGTTGTGGATCCACGCAGATTCCAGAACTCTCCACCACAGAAACGTGAGGAAAATGTGTTTTTTCTTTTTTTTAAATCTTGAGGCTTGCAAGGGATTCTGGTTAACAGAACCTGGTGAGAGCAAGACAAGTCACCCCATCCTCTATTCCCCTGGGTGTCTAGTTTTAAAAAATGTATAGGTTTGCTAGATTTCCCTAGGTGCCGGCCGAGCTAGGGTTCAAAATCAACAGCTAGGCCCTCTTCAAAAAAGGGTCCGTTTTCACTGTGAAAATGTGGTATGTCCACGTTGCGTTTTGGGCCATTTCCTGTCGCGGTCACTACACCTACCCACACAAGTGAGGTATCATTTTTATCGGGAGACTTAGGGGAACACAAAATTGTGGAGCACCTGTTATTAGCTATTGACTTTCAATGCATTTCTGCCTTCCAAATGTAAGACTGTGTAAAAAGGAAATCACTTTGAAAAATGACCTATAATTCACATGCTGGTATGGGTACCCACAATTTCAGAGATGTGCAAATAGCTACTGTTTCTAAACTCTATATTTTGTTCCCATTGCAGAAATACATAGGTGACTTTCATACCGATTTTTCCCTGTTTATATTTTTCCAAATAAATTACTATATACCCGGTACACAATAAAAAAATGTTGCAAGACGCTGCTCAGTTATTGGCTCTAGGTTGGTCGGGTTCTTGGTGAACCTACAAGTCCCATATATCCCCACAACCAGAAGAGTCCAGCGGATGTAACGGTATATTGCTTTCAAACATCTGTCATACTTAGTAGAAGTTACAGGTGAAAACGTTGACATGTTTTTTTTTTAACTCATTTTAAATTTTTTCTATTTCCAACTGTTAGTTTCTATACAATAACCTTGAAGAATCTACACAAATAACCCTATGCTGAATTTAAAATGTCGTCTACTTGTCAAAAATAGGCTATGTCCCAGAAAATGCCAAAACTGTGTAAAAAATGTTGGTTTTCTGACAAAAGTCTGCTTGTCCCTGAAAGCTGGTAAGATGGTAATTTCAGCACCACAACCCATTTGTTGATACCATTATCTGAAAGAGACACATTAGTGATAGATTCCTTACCTTAGAATATCCCCAGGCGTCAGACTGGATCTGGAAAGTTTTCGTCAGCAGTACCCCTGCGCGTCGGTAGGGGTCGTCGTACGGCTCTGCGTACGTCGTTGGCATCGTAGCCTCCGAGATGACGTCGTCAGAGCTACTTAGACACGCCCACGCGCGCTGACAGTTCTTTCTTTTTCCGCGCAGCACCGCAGATCCGAGAGAAAGTGGTACCCCTAGTTAAAAGTTTTAACTTGGTTTCTGACAACTTGATTTGTTGTGTACTTGACTCCTGGTGCAATAGAGATGCTCGGGTTTATGTCCTGTAGGGCCTGCCGTCAAAACATGTCGGTATCGGACCCTCACGACGTGTGTCTCTTCTGCTTGGGGCACGTCCCCTGACCCCGAGGCGTGCCCCGATTCTCGGGCCATGACGCCGAAAGCTTTGCGGGAGCGTTCCCGAAAGATGTTGGAGGTCCGGCAATCGGTTCCGCGCCGATCAAGGTCCCGATCCCGTGGGAGGTCAAGGGACCAGTCGCGGAGCCATCAGCATCGCTCGTTGGAATTGGGGACAGGTAAGTCTAGGCGCAATAAAAAGTCAAAGAAGCGACGTCGCTCTTCCTCTACCCCTCACCAGTCACGGGACGCGGTGGAGGGGCGGGCGGTAACTCCTCCGCGGCTCCGTTGGAGCCTCCATCGTTGCCTGCGGCCTACCCTCCCTTTCCAGGGCCGCACACCACTTCGAAAGAGGTGCAGGCCTTTATGTCGGCCTTGCGCCTTTTGTTTGCCCTACCGGGTCCCTCCGGAGCGCCTTCCGGCCCCACGGATCCGTCAGAAGGGTTTGCCCCGGTGGCGCCTCCTCAGGCCTCGGCTACGCTGGCGCCATACCCTGCGGTGCCGCCGGCTCTGGCCCGGGCCCCGGCGCCAGCCCTGGATCTGGCACCAGCAGCCGGCCGTGCCGCCGCTGATGCCGGACGGCGCTGACCCGGGACTGGTATCTTACCCTTGCATTCCATTTCTTGAAGGGGAGTTTATCTAGTTTCCCAGGGCACCTCGTCCTTACCGGCCTCTTCAGCAACCGGTGGACGAAGGGGAATACTGGGAGGGGTCTGAGTACCCTCTTGCAGCTCAATGCGAGGATGAGCCTGAGTGGGAAGGCAATGTGGAGGGTCCAGTGGATCTGGATTTCTCTCCACACCCTGGTACTCTGTCCCCTTCTTCCGTGGCCATGGAGGAGGTTGGGACTTTTTTGGTGGTTTTGCGTCGGGCAGCTAAGGCTCTTAACCTCGAGCTCCCTTCTATACATCTCAGGACCAATATCCTGACTGAGGTCCTGCAGCCGCAGTTCTCCACTGCAGAGCCGTTACTGCCCTTCAATGAAGCGCAACACAGGAGTCCCTGTAGACAAGGGTGTGGCACGCTGCCATCGCCCGGCGCCGGGCAATCCCAGCTTTCAAAACACAACACCTGACGCCTGAGAGTCTGGTTGTCCAGGCTTCTGCCTCGCCGAGTGCGTTCCTTCTGCTCCTCCAGACAAGGAATCTAGGAAACTGGAGCAATTTGGGAACAAGATTTTCACATCTGCCAGCTCTGGGTTGCGGGCGGTGAATACTGCGTGCCTGCTAGGCCGCTATTCATATTTTGTGTGGGATACTGTGGCACAGGTGCTGCCTCAGTGCCCTGTGGAAGCATGGGCGGTTCGCTCCCAAGCCATAACCAAAGGGAGAGATGCTGCAAAATTTACTACTCGTTGTGGACTTGACACGGCCGATTCTCTCGGTAGGGCACTTTCCACAACTGTGGCGCTCCGTCGTTATGCTTCGCTCCGAACTACTGACTTTTCTGGGGATGTCCAGAACACCCTGTTGGACATGCCCTTTGATGGTGCACGCCACTTTGGTGATAAGGCGGATAGCGCCCTAAAGCGCTTTAAGGACTCTTGGGTTACGGCCCAGTCCTTGGATCTCGCCACCACGCTTACTCCCTCGGGGTCTACTTTTCGGTCCTTTTGAGATCAAGGTCGGGGCGCCCAGGCGCGTTCTTTTCAGACCCGCAAGGCTGCGCAGCCACTGTCTCAGCGAAGCCGCGGATGTGAGAACCACCTCCCCTGCCGCCTCTAAACCTTCCTAGTCCGGTGTTTCAGGCCCACCTGACGCCAGTGGGTAGCAGGATTCGCCATCACCTTCCCCACTGGCGCTCCCTAACCTCCGACAGGTGGGTTCTGCAAATAGTCCGCAGGGGCTATTCCCTCCCCTTCGAATCTACCCCTCCAGCCATGCCACCTCAGTACCACCGCATGTCGGGGGAACACTTGGCACTTCTCCAGCAGGAAGTTACGGGCCTCTTGGCCAAGAGGGCCATCGAGCGCGTTCCAATGCCAGAGGTAGGTCGTGGTGGTTACTCCCACTACTTCTTGGTTCCGAAGAAGGACAAATGTCTGCACCCTATCTTAGACCTCCAGAACATCAATCGCTTCCTCCGGAAGGGGAAGTTCAAGATGCTCACGCTAGCTCAGGTCCTGTCTGCTCTAGACCCGCAAGACTGGCTGGTAGCGTTGGACTTGCAGGATGCTTATTTTCATATCCCCATCCTGCCAGCCCACCGGCGTTACCTACGGTTCATGGTGGGCCACGAGCACTTTCAGTTCACCATGCTCCCTTTCGGCCTTCCAAGCGCCCCTCGGGTGTTCACGAAAGTGATGGCGGTGGTCGCAGCTCATCTGCACAGATCAGGGGTTTCAGTCTTCCCCTATCTCGACAACTGGCTGTTGAAGGCGGGCTCGCCCCAGGCAGTCGTCTCCCACCTCCAGACTACGGCCGACCTCCTGCATTTGCTGGGGTTTTCGATCAACATGCCGAAGTCGCACCTGATTCCCTCTCAGAAGCTCCTCTTCATCTGAGCAGTTCTGGATACGGCGCAGTTTCAGGTTTATCCTCCCAAACAGCGAGTCTGGGACATTCGGGCTATGATTCCGATCTTTCGGCCCTGGTCCTGGGTTTCAGTCAGGAAGACACTGAGGCTGCTAAGTCTCATGGCTTCCAGCATCCTGCTGATCAATCATGCCAGATGGCATATGCGGGCTCTGCAGTGGGACCTGAAGTTCCAGTGGACGCAGCATCGGGGAACCTGTCTGACTACGTCCAGATCTCGGAGGGCACTGCACAGGACTTGCAGTGGTGGCTCACGAACCAGCGTGGGGTCAGTGGTAGATCACTCTCCTTTCCCCAATCGGAGCACACAGTGGTGACGGGCGCATCCCTCCTGGGATGGAGCGGCCACATGGGAGAGGCGGAGATCAGAGGCCTGTGGTCTCCGGCGGAGTCCAAGCTCCATATCAACCTTTTGGAGCTCAGGGCGATAAAACTTGCACTCAAAGCATTCCTATCCTCTGTCAAGGGGAGAGGAGTGCAGGTGTTCACAGACAACACCACTGCCATGTGGTACTGCAACAAGCAGGGCAGGGTGGGGTCGTGGACCCTATGTCAGAAGGCTCTACATCTCTGGACGTGGCTGGAACGTCAAGGCATTTCCTTGGTGATTCAACACCTGGCAGGTACCCTGAACGCCAGGGCGGACGAACTCAGCCAAAGGTGCATGTTGGATCACGAATGGCATCTTCACTTGGAAGTGGTGCAAGGTCTCTTTCAGCAGTGGGGAGAACCTTGGTTAGATCTATTCGCCACCGAAGAGAACACGCAATGTCAGCAGTTCTGCGCGTTGGAGTTTCCAAGGAGGCACTCGCTAGGCGACGATTTTCGTCGCGAGTGGAGTTGCGGTCTGTTGTACGCCTTTCCGCCTATACCACTTCTGCCCAGAGTGCTGAAGAAGATTAGGCGTGACCGGGACCAAGTCATTCGAAGAGTTTGGTATCCCGAGCTACTCAGTATGAGCGTGGATCCCCCAATCCGACTGCCTCCTCGGGAATGTTCTCCTGTCGCAGCAACAGGGGACAGTCCTGCACTCGAACCTGTCCAGCCTCCACCTCCTTGCGTGGAGATTGAGCAGCGACAGCTGATTCCATTTGACTTGCCTCCCGAAGTCTGTAATGTGATTCTGGCAGCCAGGCGTCCCTCCACTAAAATGGTATATGCCTGTCAGTGGAAAGAATTTGTGGCATGGTGCACAGCAAAATCTGTTGATCCTCTTGCTGCCCCTCTTTCTGAGGTCCTATTGTTCGTCCTTTCTTTGGCCCAGCAGGGCTCTGCTTTGGGCACTCTTAAGGGCTACCTCTCTGCTCTTTCAGCCTTTCTTAGGTTGCCTGATCAGCCATCTCTTTTCAAGTCCCCAGTTGTCAATAGATTTCTCAAAGGCATTACTCACCTTTTCCCTCCTATTCCTTTTGTGATGCCTCAATGGGACTTGAGCCTGGTTCTCACATATCTGATGTGCGCTCCATTTGAGCCTCTTCATAACCGTCCTTTGCGGTTACTGACTTTGAAAACTGTCTTCCTGGTGGCCATCACCTCCGCTCGGCGGATGAGTGAGCTCCAGGCTCTTTCCTGCAAACCTCCTTTCCTGGCAATTCATCCGGACAAGGTTGTGCTTCGACCACGTCCCTCCTTTCTACCAAAAGTAGTCTCTGCCTTTCATCTCGGGCAAACTGTAACTCTGCCCACTTTCTTTCCGCCTCCGCACCCTTCAATAGAAGAAGAGAGGCTCCACCGTCTGGACCCAAAACGTGCACTTTCGTTCTATCTCAACCGCACACAACAGTTCCGGGTTGGATGACCAGCTCTTTGTTGGCTACGTGGGCGCCAAGAGAGACCAGGCTGTGCACAAGCGAACTATCTCCCGATGGGTTGTCTTGTGCATTAAAGCCTGTTACTCTCTGGCTAAAAAGGAACCTCCGGTTGGGCTGCGTGCCCATTCTACCAGGGCGACAGCGGCTACCACAGCATTGGGACTCAGTGTCCCCCTGCAAGACATCTGTCAGGCGGCTACTTGGGCCTCGTTGCATACTTTCACTAAGCACTATTGCCTTGACAGTCAGATCCGGAGAGACGGCTTCTTTGGCTGTTCAGTTCTCCGTGACTTTCTGGTGTAATCTCACTTCGCAGACCCGTCACCAGGGTTTTTATTGCTTGGGTATGTATTCTAAGGTAAGGAATCTATCACTAACGTGTCTCTTTCAGATGCAGACGTTACTTGTGTAACGATATATCTGTAAGAGACATTAGTTAATGATTTCCTTACCGCCCGCCCATCGTCCCCGTTCGGCGAACTGTTCTCTAGGGTTCAGGTCATCCCTTTCAGGGCTCTAGTTCTATTGCACCAATAGTCGGTCTCTGGCATGGCTCTGTGCTTCTAGCTTGGAAAAGTTGTGCACAGAACTGACAGTGGGCGTGTCTAAGTAGCTCTGATGAAGTCATCTCGGTGGCTACGACGCCAGCGACGTACGCGGAGCCGTACGACGACGCCTACCGACACGCAGGTGTACTGCTGACGAAATCTTTACGGATCCAGTCTGATGCCTGGGGATATTCTATGGTAAGGAATCTATCACTAACTAATGTCTCTTACAGAAATATTGTTACACAAGTAAGTAACTTGTGCTGCAGGGAAAAAATCGGACGCTTTCATCTGTAGCCCTTTTTTCCCATTCTTCCAAAAATCAAAACAAAATTTTGCTGTATGTCGGCTAATTTGTGGGTCCCCTCCAGGGGAATCCATAAACCGTGGGTACCTTTAGAATCCCTGTCATGATGGAAGAAAAGGACACAAGTTTGGCGTGGATACCTTATGTGGTCAAAAAGTTACAGGGGCCGAAGCGCAAACTACCTCAAATAGCCAAAAAAAAGTCTTAGCGGGGGGGGATAAGGCCTAGCAGCGAAGGGGTTAAGCGAGGAAGCAAATGTAGCGGTCGTTTTTATAGTGAATCCTTTTTTTTAAAATAAGAATTTGTTAATTTTAGATTTTACATTTGTTGACATAAACAATGTTAACTCGTATAACCATTATAAACATGAAATAAACTTTATAGCCATTCCACCCTTTCTCCCTGCAGTATGGATTTGTGCATTCCCATTTTTTTAAAGGCCTTCAAGGATACAGTACATGCACTACGTGCGGTCCGTAGAGGAAGTTCTTTTGTTATTAGGTTCAAGACTATTCGTAGGCGAGGCCCCCCCCTCCGCAACAGGGCCTGAATTCCCTTTATTCTGCTCAGTTGCTATTGTTGTTTCAAAGTCCTCTATGGCCTCTCTCCATAATACCAATTCATCTTCTGCGTGCTCTTCTGCCCTATACCCGGTTAGCCATAGTTCCTCTGCTACAGCCCATTCTTTCACATCTTTACTCCACCTTAGGAAATGAGCATCTCCAGTACATATCCAGGTCATGGCTTTTCGCTGTTTCGCTAGTGATAGCGCCAATTGTGCGAATCCCCATTGCATTTTTCCTCCCTATGTTGCTTAAACTTCCCCAATAGACAAGCCATGGGTTCTGGTTTTATTGTTCTTCCCCCATTGTTTCAACTACCTTGCCCCAATAAGTGTGTACTGTGGGACAATACCAGGCCACAGTGAATCCTTTTAACAGATTGCATGAAGCTTTTCAAGTATCTGGAAAGGATGTGGCAATAATGCTGTTTAATTTGCAATGTATATCGTAAGCAAACCTCTAGCAATAATATTCATGTTTTATTTAGAGTATATGTCCAAAGGCGTACTGTCGTTGTTTCCTATCAGTGCTCTTCATTTATTACAGCACGATATTACCAGTTTTATGAACTTGTTTTCTCAGCAGGTGATAGTCGGACAAGGGGTTTCCTCTTCCGGGTTAGTGACAGAAGAGTAATTTTCCTCATCCGCAAGAGCTTGGAATGCTGAATAGCTGTAGAGGTATTTATTTATACCTTGTGTTGGACTTGGCCCTTATTGTCCTAACATTATTCGCTTTTCCCAATAGCCTTTTTACTGACAGGGTGTGTCTGAACTGACAATGATTAATGCTGTGCAGTGGTGTACGCACCTTTATTTCCACCAATGTAGAAATGCGCCTTTGTAAAATGTTACTTTTAAAATGGACGCTATTTCTGTCTGCTTGTGCCGCCTGCCTGAGGTGGGTTGGCGGTCTAGTGTTTGAAGTGACAGGACAGTTGGGAACTGCCAGGAGCCCTCTAGAAGGTTCTAGCCCTTTTTGGTAGGTGGGAGGAGGGGTGGATATGTAGAGGAGCTGTGCCTCCATGTGCGCAGACTGAACGTGGACTTGATTGAGAGGGAACACTCTGCCAGGAGGTTTCGCCGCAAGGGCCTGCGTGCTGGCCCTTGAGCCCATCTGTACCCCTCTGCTGTCCACAGGGCCAGTGAGAGCCTTTGCTAGAGTGAAGACTGCTATGTCAGGAGGAGTGCCACTTTATGGGAGATGACTGCTTCTAGGAGCTGCTGTCCTGTACTGATGAGTGCCCACTGTCTGCTGATCTTGCCCAGCCTGGCCTGCCTGCTCTGCTGCCCTAGCGCCTCGTGAGCGCTATACTTTGACTGCCTGTATTCCCAGGAGGTGAGGAGTGTGGGCACTACTTCCTTGTGTGGGACTCTGGATCCTTGCCAGCTCCCTAGCGCCTGGGAGGCACTACTTTCCTCATTGCCAGAGGAGGAGCTGACGCCTGCAGCGCGGTGCTGTCATAGCTCTATATCTCCATCCCCAAAGAGAGGAGGAGCGTGGATCCTGCAGCTGACGTCTGGTGAGGTAGTCCCCCTGCATGTTCCCCTAGCACCTCGTGGGCGCTATATTTGGAGTGACTGGGCTCTTCCTGCTGCCTAGCGCCTTGTGAGGGCTGCAGCGCTATCCAAGCCCCTAAAAACGTTCCTGCCGCCTAGCGCCTCGTGAGCGCTATCTTCTGGTTGCCTGCACTCCAAGGAGGTGAGGAGTGTGGGCGCTAGTCCCTCGGGTGGGACCCTGGGACTGTGAACCATCTAGCACCTCGTGAGCGCTGCCTCCGGCTCCTGCCCAGGAGAAGAAGGTGCGTGGGTCCTGCAGCGCTGTGCTGCCAGAGTGCTATATTCACACTGACAGTGCTCTGCTTGCTGTCTAGCGCCTCAAGAAGTGCTACAACTGTTTTCCAGCCCCTAGGACTCTAAGTCCTGCATCCCGCGGACAGCGCTGCATTTATTTTACACAAATGCCCTGCTGGACAGTGGGCAGCTGCCAAGGTTGGGCATTCCTCCGCATGAGAGTCTCCGGAATGGGGGCTCCAGTTTGTGCATTGGTGGGGTCACGTGGTGTGGCCTGCTGATTTCATGTGGATTGCTTCATGCTAATGATTTCATGCCCAGGTGTATTTACAGAAGGTGCCCTGATGTGATGCATAATGACATGCTCATGATGTTGCCCATTGCTGAGGTTATGGTGGTGCATAAGCTGTTTAATGGCCAGTATTAATGTCAGACAGTGGTATTTTCATTCTAGGCCTATCGCCAACGTGGTTTCGTGCTAATGTGATGCATAAGGGATTTGTGCCTAATGTGGTGTTATGCCTGAGCTAAGGTGCTCCATGCCTCATGCATTTCTGCTAAGAAGGTGATGCCTGATATACTGCCATGAGGCTTATCTCTTGTGCCTACTGCTTATGGTTTCTTTTCCCCTAAGGCTACAGTGTTGGTGTTCTGTATACTATGCCTAACCTGATATAGTCGTCATGTATTCATGCTAATGGGATTTATACCTAATGGTTTCTTTCCCCCTAATGTGTACATGATGTTGATGTTCTGCCGACAGTTTTTGCCCTCAAGGATGCCTAATGCATATGGTTAGGCCTAATGTGCATATTACACGCCTTCATGCCATGTTAGGACGCCTTTATGCTCACACGTCTAGGTATAATGAAACTAATGTCAATAAGGTGATTTATGCTCACAATTTATGCTAATGTTATTGAGGCCACTAAAGTATTGTTGGTATGCCTAATGTTCGCATGTTTAGGCCTATTTAGAGGCCTCATGCAACTTTTGCCTAATGTCATGCCATGATGTTTTCATTGCAGGTTTGATGCTAACGTTATGCCTGAGCTACTGTGGCGTATGCTTACTGCAATATTGCTGACCTCATTATTTTACCAGTAGGTACTGGTTGGTTCACATTCAGTGTTATGCATAATGTGCTGATCCTGAGTTTACTTCTCTTACCCCGTAGGTACGGACTGTGATACCTTTATTGCATACCGACTTTCATTTATTCGTGGACTCACGATGGTTCTGGCAGCGGCCCAATTGGCCCCTGCCCTGTAAATAGTCCCCTTTGTAAATGGCTACCTGGTGCCAGTTGGCGCCGTGTTCACAACTGTGATTGCATCCTAGTGTGTTTTTCATAATACACAAGTTATTTTTCACCTAATATGGTGTGGAGCCTCTTTTTGTAGTGTGCCTGGTGCGTCGCCTGTGTGTGCTGCGCAGATGCTTTACACATTTCCTCCGGAGTTTGGCCCGCCTGCTCTGCACCACGCTACCCGGTTCTAACACCTTGCATACATAGCCTGCTCTTAAGGAGGTGGAGTTCCACGTCCTTCTTTATAAATGAATCCCATAAACAGTGCCAATGTAATGAGTTTGTCAGGCGTGAGAATGTTTCTAGAATTGTTTTTATTTCATGTGTTATCCCAGCAGGGTTGATAGTTGCAGGTTTTAATGTGTGTGATTATGCACACTAATGTAACGAACGTCCTCCTGTAAGCAAAGGGCACCACAAGGCCCTGTCTGCCGGGAAGTGCTGTTCATTCATATCCGATTTCCTCCACAATGCTTCTGCGTCTCGGGCGCGATAAATCTGAATTGCATGGCTTGTTGCTTGAAATAATAAATATTTTTTTCAGTGGCAACAGGGAAACTGTCCTCCAGCGTACAAGGGTTGAAGCCTTACACCAGCTACATTTACTTCCTGAATAACGAACAACCAGTGCGTTCACTGCTTCTGAGAGAACTAAAGTAGCCTGGTGGCAGGGAAGATTGAGGCTGCCTGCAACACACGCAGTGTGCCCACTCAGGACAGCCACCCTAGTGCCTCCTTAGGCACAGCAACATGTCTAGTGGTTGGGACCCTCCGAAGTCCCCTAAGTCCGGCGCACGCCACGCGTCATGTCCGGCGCATCAGAGGGTGGGGGCAAGGTACTTATACCTGCCCCAGCCCATCTGGCTTTCCTTTTTAAGTCTCGCTGAGTCAGCGCGCATGCACTACTCGGAGAGTCATTTAGTAGGTGAGTTTTCAAAGTGCTGCTGGCTGGCGACAAGCTTGCGTTCACGCGAGCGTGCACGCGCGCAGCCAGCAGCTTTGCAATATGTACAGCCGCGATCACTTTCGAGCACGCAGCCTACTTTCACTTTTCCCATCGCGCGTGAATGCGCGCAACACTCGTGTCCACTTTTTGTCCACTCCTTGTCTTCTCAAGAGGTGTTACTGTCTCCCTTTCACCATCTAACAATGGAGACATCCAAGCAGGATACATTTTAGTGCTCGCTGTTCTTTCCTTTCCTTGTCGCCAATCTTATGAAGTACACGCCTTCATACTTCTTGTTACTATCTGGCACTCTGGAAATAAGTGACGGGTAAAAATAAGTGCCAGACCGGTCCCCAAACATGTGTGCTGGTGCCCCCCCATCCGCAGCCACAGGCTCATATTAAGCACTGCTAAGTTATCCTTGTACAGCGCCGAGTGCACCGCGGGCTCGGCAGCCAGCAATGAGGGTGTAGTTTTAGTGGCGCGATGCATGAGGCAGAATTCATGCTTGGGTCAGCTCCAGCACAGATGCTCTGCTTACTCCTCTCTCCCAATCCTGGTTATTTCCCATACCCCTCTCCCCATCTCTTGTCCTGCCCTCCATCCCACCCCCTATCTGCTCCTCTTGTCATTATGGCGGCCCCCAGAAAGCACCAGCTTGTGTAATTGCTTCATTTATCCTGTCACTTGACCGGGGTCAGGCACAGGTAGGAGCCCTTTAAGTACAGCAGCATCATCGGCTGCTGACCACAGGCCACATGACCTGTGAGGGCAGAAATAAAGACCAGCTGCTGGATGACTCAGCAGTGAGGGACCAGAGCCCTTAAAGAGACTGAGATCCATGGGGTCCGGAGAGAAGCGCACCAGGCGAAGATACAAAGAGTTCCTGAGAGTTTCAGAACATTGTGCTGCAGCATACATTGCACATTGTGTTGTTTCATACAGTGCACACTCATGAGTGTCATTCTTTATGCAAATCTGTAAGATTGTAGGAGCCGCACCACACTAAGGTGACGTGATCTGTATCCCCTCACCAGTCATGTGAGCCAATCCACTCCTAGAGGTGGCACCCCTGTACCCAGTGCAGGGACTGAGATACAAAGGCTTTCATTGGTGTTACAGCCACACTGACACTCAGTGGGTGCTTTGAAGCATGCACTGTAGTGCTTCAGCATGGCCGGTGACCAAGGTACCAAGGCAGAGCTGCTACAACACATATGTCAACAGGTGGTCGATTGTGACGCCCCCTTAACAGGGAAGAGCATTGGCACCCCCAGCTTCTAGCTATGCAGCGGCTCTGAAGCACTTCAGGTGCATGCTGCCAGGAACACCGCCTCTATAACCACAAATCTACCTGCAGCACCCTCTGTGCCCCATAAGCTGCCTGCTGCTTTCCCCTCCTCCCCTTGTGACATGATTTCTACAGGGCCCCTTTACACTACTCTCGCCTGGTCCCTTTTGACTCAATCTATCCTATTCCCTTTTCAAGTGCTCTCTCGTAGTCCCTTTTGGCATATTCTCCCCTGCTCCTTTTGACGTCCTTTTCCTGGTTACATCCTACATACTCTCGCTGGTCTCTTTGATACGCTCTACTAGGTCATTTAATATACTTTCTTTGGCCCATTTTATATGTGGGCTCAACACTGCCACATTTCCATACTTGCCTAGTCACTTCTTCTGTACTTATTCTTCATGGTTCCTTTGCTCACTTTTTTGTGCTCCCCAGCCCCCTTTTATATGCTGTCCCTGCCCCCTTTGATCATTGATCCCTCATAATATATACTCCTGACTGTCAGGTTTATATACCCCCTGTCTCCTTTCATATGCCCTCCGTAGTTCATTGGATGTACTCCTCCTAGTTGTGACGTATACAAGCTTCAGCTCTCTATTGAAACACAGTCCCTGGTACTTTCATGGCAGCTCCTGCCTAGTCCACTCTGGTCCTCCTACTGGGCCTTCTGACATAACCCCACTTATTAAAATGAACAGTTCCCCGTTCCCAGGCCCGTCCCAAGGTGGGATGGATGGTACCTTCATCTTCATGAGGCTTGCTTACTTTGCTTCACATGTCATGTGCCTGCAGTTTGGCAGACACTTTTTATTTAGTGTGCAGTTCATATAATTTTTTTAATGGATACAATTTGGGCTTGATATGACCCTACACATATTCAAGAAATAAGCTATAGTTGAACCACCCAGGATAATGTACTGCATGGTTAAACACTTATAAGGTCCCAAAGGCAAGACCTATTGGCTATGCCAATGCTTGTTGTGGCTTCTGGTCACGCTGTGTATCATTGCGTTCCCGGGTCCAGAGGTACCGCGGGCGTTGTTTGGTTATGGTGAGTTTGGGCTTCCTGGGCCTGTTGTCCCTGTAATATTCACAACAAGGTAGACTGGGCGTGTATTTTCAGGCTTCGATGCAGTCTGCAGCACATGCAATTGTTTTCCAGGGTATTGTTGCGCAGTGTATTTCTTTTTGTCCCGTGTCGGAGTGGGTATGCAAATCGGCTCGCGGGGTATCCTTTGGTGAGTTTGGGTGCCTAACTACTTCTCTTAGGACCAGTCTAGAAATGGTCTGTATATTTAAATGTCCAGCCCAATGTAGTAAATGTCACTGTTAACACCTTACTCAACTGCTGTTTAAGACCGCAGACTGGTTCATTGTGTTCCTCTTTCTCGCCATTTCCGGTACATGCTGAGTTCAGGTTTTATGCCGGGTCCAAGGGTGGGCAGGAAAACTCTGCATCACACGTGTGATAGAAACGACTGCCAGAGGTACTGTCTCTGGAGTCTGCGCACGTCTCCGCCGCAACTGCTCAAACCCTCGGATCTATGCCTGGCTGCTTATACCGCAGACCTTACCGGTGTCCTCCTGGTCACGGGGGTGGGGGGTCGTCGCGTGCTCGCCATGCAAGACACGGGCGAACCAGGCGCCCGTTTCAAACATCAACAGTGAAGAGCCTGCCGGGCTCCTGAGCTGTGTTGTGGCATGAGAGAGGCCTTCATCTGTCGCGGTTCCTACTCAGTGGGTGGGGGGGCGCTGTTGTGGCACTCCCAGACATGTGCTACAGTTCGAAAGGTGAATGAGCCGTGGAGATGCCTTGAAACATTGCCTTTGTCTTGTATTTGCTGTCTGTTCGGGCCGGATGTCAGGCTGGGCTATCTGACGGTTTGCTGGGTGTGCTGGGCCAGTAAGAGGGCAGCCCTCTAGTGCCATCGTGGCACCCCGCACCCCCCTTATGGGCTGGGACTCAGGGAGGAGTCCCCATCCCCCCCCCACCTTGTTGCGGCGCGCAAGTCAACCGTCACTTTCTGTGCGCGAGGACAGGGGGATGTGTATATATGCCTCCCCCACCATCTGGACGTCCTCTTTTGCGTACTGGACACGCCGTCTTGTGGTCGTCTATTCGTAATCTCAGGAGCTGTTTTAGGCGGTGAGTGTTGTGTCCCAATCTTCGCCCCCCCACTTGCTTAGTTGCAGGGCCGTGTGACCGGCTTCAGCTGGGGCAGTGGCTTGCAAGTGGAGCTGGGGAGGCAAGCTCCAGCGAGGACCATAATTGAGTCCTACCGTCGACGGCTAGGATGGTGCTGACCTGGGGAGGGCACCGAGTTGGGGGCTTAGGTCGCTCAGCTTGGGAGCGTGGCCCGTGGAGTGCCAGGGGTGCTGCGGGGCTTTGTGGTGTGATTGTGCTGGGTTAACCAGCTGGGGTGGTGGTTCGTTCTGGGAGCGGGCGATGCGCCTTGCGTTGGGGGCGCCCCACTTCCCCCCCCCCCTCACATGCCATATACTCGGCGGGACTCCCTCCTCCCGGGGCACTACTCCGGTGTCTGCCTGCGGAGTAGTCAGATCCCCAGGGGGCGGCGCTCCTCATGCACGGCGGTGTACGGAGCTGTCCATGCGGTGTGGGCCCGGTAGTTACGGGCCGCTGGGTGGGCCAGTCAGGAAGGGCTGCGGGGCATCCCCATCGAGAGGGGCTCGGGTGGCAGCTCTTCCCAGTCCGTTTTATGCTGCTGGTAGCTGTTGGTTCACAAGCAGAGGGTCTACGGGCCCACCAGCTTTTATCCATGCCAGTGGGCGACCTCCAGCTCACTTACAGCCTGTTCCGGAGCCTTATAGGGTACTATTTAGAGCTCCGACCACCGCCCTCCCGCCTCTGTTGTGTCGGGGGCGCCCCGGTCACGGACACCAAGTGGTTTCCGCGTGAGTGTGGCGGGCCTGGCCCAGGTGTCCGAGTTCACATGCCCTCAGTCACTGGCCACGGGAGGAGTACTTCCTCGCGAAGCGGGCGGCTCATCCTTGCCCTTACATGCGCCGACGTCGGGGGAGGGTTATTTCCCGGGTGAGTTTGAGTCTGCGTGCCCTCGGGTACTGCTGCGAGGTTTTGTGCAGGTTTGGGCGGCATGGATGATAGCGATGGGGGTGGACCTGCCCCGTGGGCACCTGTTGGCTGCAGGCCTCATTGTTTGGGGATCTGCGCCGGGGTTGATTCCAGGGTCGCGGTGGCATCCCCCACCGCGGCTCTCCGCCGCTTGATCCCAGCGCTGCGTGAGACACCCCTCTCCCCCGCGCTATCATCTACCTGGCTGGGCCTCCAGCGCAATGCTGGCGGCAGCTGCCAGGCACCATCTTCAATCAAATTAAACCGTTGTCTTTCAGCTACGGGGTGGGGCGGGGGGGGGATGTTCAGTAAAGCACCGTCTCTTCCGGTTCTGGCCATGGGCAAGGTGTGTGTATTGATGTCCTGATTTCTGTAACAGGAGTTCCGCAGGCCACGTGTGGGCTGGAGCCCGTTTGACCTTTGAGTCAGCGGGGTTGAGGCCCCGTCCCCCATACCCACTTCGCATGAATGCCCCAGACTGGGGTTGTTGTTGTCCTCCCCGGCATCAGACCAGGTAACTGTGCCTGTATCTGGCTGCGCGGTCGAGTGCGAGCGGAGTGACTGCACTGTTTTACAAGCGGTGGGTGGGGGGCATAAGAACACTGCACGGCAGGCCCCCGCGCCCTGGGTGTGCCCGTAACCTGACTGGGCCAGCCGCGCGCCAGTGTTTCAGTTGCATCGTGATGCCTGGTCGCCCCTAGCTGATCATAGGCACACATCTACACTTATGGTTGATAGCGCATGTAGGAGAGTAGGGTCTGCTTCCTATGTTCACCCCCACTTTTTAGGTCTCGCGAGCCAAAGGCTCGAAGAGACATTTTATATGTGGGATTTTCAAAGTGCTGCCCACAGTCTTTTGGCTGGCCTAAACCTTGAGTGCACGAGATCACATGCACGTGCACAGCTCTGCTCATTGCATTCCCCCCTCCCTTCTCACCCAGCCCTTTGATGCTCTGCTTGATTACTTTCACTTTCGCCCGCTTTGACCCTTGCATTCCCCCCTCCCTTCTCACCCAGCCCTTTGATGCTCTGCTAGCATCTCCCTCCTCCCTGGGCGTGAAGGGAGACAGAGCCATCATGCTTGATTAATGGCTTTTTTATTTTACTGCTTCAACAGAACCAGCAGGCCACCAGTCACCCACTTCAGCTCTGTCAGTGCCCCACGGACTTTCGGTTTATGCTGCTGAAAGAGCATACAGTGAAAAGACTATGTGCCAGCTGATACGTTAAGAGCGTCTCACTCTGGGGCTCTGTTCAGTAATGATGTAGCTTTAAATTAATGTCTGCCTCAATGAGTACTTAATAATGATGAAATACAAGTCAGATAAAAAAACTTCCGCATTTCGGTAGCAACATTATCTAAGAACACAGAAGATCGTATGGCCTGTGGAACAAAGAGTTGTTTTTGTGCGACTTCCTTGTTTAAAGCACATAGTCATGGGCTCTCAATCACATGCATGATCAAACAGGGACATGCAGCTGAAATGTGATAAAAAGTTCCACACAAATTTCACAAAAGAAAACCACAAGGCTTGCGTGCAGATCAAAGACAGTTTATATGCAGCCAAAAAGGATAGTGCTGATCTCAAGGCATATGACTAACTAATTGACTCACTCTCACTGACTCACTCTCTCTCTCATGACTCACTCTCACTGACTCACTCTCACTAATTGACTCACTCTCACAGACTCACTAATTGACTCACTCTCACTGACTCACTCTCTCTCTCTCACTAATTGACTCACTCTCACTGGCTCACTTGCTCACAAATTGACTCACTCTCACTGAGTCACTCTCTCACTAATTGACTCACTCTCACTGACTCTCTCTCTCTCTCATGACTCACTCTCACTGACTCTCTCTCTCATGACTCACTCTCACTGACTCAATTTCACTAATTAACTCGCTCTCACTGACTCACTCACTAATTGACTCACTCTCAATGACTCACTAATTGACTCACTCTCACTGACTCACTCACTCTCTCACTAATTGACTCACTCACTGGCTCACTCTCTCTGACTTACTCTCACGGACTCACTAATTGGCTCACTGAGTCACTCTCTCACTAATTGACTCACTCTCTCACTAATTGACTCACTCTCTCACTAATTGACTCACTCTCACTGACTTACTCTCACGGACTCACTAATTGACTCACTCTCACTGACACACTCACTAATAGACTCACTCTCAATGACTCACTAATTGACTCACTCTCACTGACACTCTCACTAATTGACTCACTCACTCTCACTGACTCACTCACTAATTGACTCACTCTCACTGACTCACTCTCTCTCACTAATTAACTCACTCTCACTGGCTCACTAATTTACTCACTCTCACTGAGTCACTCTCTCACTAATTGACTCACTCTCACTGACTCACTCTCTCTCTCATAACTCACTCTCACTGACTCACTCTCACTAATTGACTCACTCTCACTGACTCACTCGCTGATTGACTCACTCACTGAGTCACTCTCTCACTAATTGACTCACTCACACTGACTCACTCTCTCTCTCATGACTCACTCTCACTGACTCACTCACTAATTGACTCACTCACTGAGTCACTCTCTCACTAATTGACTCACTCTCTCACTAATTTCCACACTCACAGACTCACTCTCACTCACTCATTGGCTCACTCTCACTGGCTCACTCTCACTGGCTCACTAATTGACTCACTCACACTGACTCACTCTCTCTCTCATGACTCACTCTCACTGACTCACTATCACTAATTGACTCACTCTCACTGACTCACTCACTAATTGACTCACTCACTGAGTCACTCTCTCACTAATTGACTCACTCTCTCACTAATTTCCACACTCTCACAGACTCACTCTCACAGACTCACTCTCACAGACTCACTCTCACTCACTCATTGGCTCACTCTCACTGGCTCACTCTCACTGGCTCACTAATTGACTCACTCTCACTGGCTCACTCTCACTAATTGACTCAGTCTCACTGACTCACTCACTAATTGACTCACTCTCAATGACTCACTAATTGACTCACTGTCACTGAGTCACTCTCTCTCTTATGACTCACTCTCACTGACTCACTCTCACTAATTGACTTAGTCTCACTGACTCACTCACTAATTGACTCACTGTCAATGACTCACTAATTGACTCACTCACTGAGTCACTCTCTCACTAATTGACTCACTCTCACTGGCTCACTTGCTCACTAATTAACTCACTCTCACTGAGTCACTCTCTCACTAATTGACTCACTCTCACTGACTCACTCTCACTAATTGACTCACTCTCACTGAGTCACTCTCTCACTAATTGACTCACTCTCACTGACTCACTCACTAATTGACTCACTCTCACTGAGACTCTCTCACTAATTGACTCACTCTCACTGACTCACTCACTAATTGACTCCCTCTTACTGATTGACTCACTCACTAATTGACTCACTCTCACTGACTCACTCTCTCACTCATTGACTCACTCTCAGTGACTCACTCTCACTCACTCATTGACTCACTCTCACTGGCTCACCATACCACAGGAATGTTCCACAGGCAAATATAAACTTTCTTTACAGTATTCTTGTTGCATCCTTTTGTAGTGTGATCGAAGTATACTACAGTTACACATATAAAGGAATCAAGGCCGAAAGCAAGTACATTAAAATGAAGTAAATATTGCCTACTTGACACTAGAGATGTGGGAAATAGTAACTGTGGTTAATTTATATCATCTATTCACATTAAGTGGCGATTAATGGTTACTTTAGTTACTCTTTTCCCTTGCTCCGTGCCATAAGCAGTGACTTGAAAAAAAGACCACTTATGCCATAGGTTGACTCACTCACACTGACTCACTATCACTGACTCACTATCACTAATTGACTCACTCACTGACTCACTCACTAATTGACTCACTCAGTCACTCTCTCACTAATTGACTCACTCTCTCACTAATTGCCACACTCTCACTGACTCACTCTCACAGACTCACTAATTGACTCACTCACTAATTGACTCACTCACTAATTGACTCACTCACAGACTCACTAATTGACTCACTCACTAATTGACTCACTCACTAATTGACTCACTCACTAATTGACTCACTCTCAATGACTCACTAATTGCCTCACTCTCACTGAACTCACTAATTGACTCACTCCCACTGACTCACTCACTAATTGACTCACTAATTGACTCACTCTCACTGACTCACTCTCACTAATTGACTCACTCTCACTGACTCACTCACTAATTGACTCACTAATTGACTCACTCTCACTGACTCACTCTCACTGTGTGGTAAATATTCTTTGTTACCTAATACTGAATTTCATACGGAATCTTTAACATAAAGCAAAAATAGCTCAGAATAACAAGAGGCAAAATCCGTGGTATAAGAGGTTTTCTAAATGGGCTTTATTCCATCAAAAATGGCCGACTCGAGTCGCGGCCTTCAGGTTCCGTCACCACGAGGGTTCAGGAAGTGAAGTACAATACTTTATTGACAGACATGCATTTTTATAATAAGTACATTACAATGAAACGAATGTAGAAGGCGTAACATTTGATAAGAAAAGTGACATGACAGGTACGTAATCGAAACTAGGCGTAATAAGGAATTAAAGAAACATGATTGGTTAGGATTATCAGACATAGGTGGATCTATAAAATAATACTTGGCATAGATGCGCGTGCAGCAGCATGACGTGTGATTGACGTGCAACTAGGGGGTGAAGGGGACTTGACATTTAGCTCTACATGTGGAGACGAGAAGTCTGGGGGGTCAAGTCAACCTAATCCCAAATCATATCTAACATCCTATGTTTAGAGAACTATGTTATCCACAAGGAAGGACTCTCGGACAGAATCTATTCTATACTGACTGTGTGCGTGCACAAAACGCCCAAATGTCTATGTGAGATGCGAGGGGTAGAAAACTTTCCATGGCAGCAGGGCTATGAATCACTTGCAGGAGGACGGAAAGGCTAAGTCCTTTGCTTGTGAGCTAAAGGAAATGTTTACCTAAATCACTAGACAGGAATGCATCGGCTGAAGAGAAAAATAGATAATTCGAAGGTGAAATACAGCTTCTTGGCAGGCAGGCGAAAACTGGCCGAGGCAGGCACTGTTAGCTGCACAGGGAGTAGGACAAAGTTCATGGATACAGATGCGAGCTCAAGCTGAAGCTGTCAAAGACAGAGAGCAGGGAAAGGCTTTGAGGACAGAATCGGGCCTACTTGCCTGAACTGTAAAAATGGAGTAACTAAGCCATATAAAGTCGGTGGCCTTTCATGCTTAGGAAGCGAGTATCCAGCCCATTGATGGCGGATCTGACAGAGAACATGTTGACGGTAGACACACATGTGTTTGCGTCTTAGAAACTGGAACTGGAGGGAACATACATGTACTTGTAACATGCATATAGAACCGTTGGGGTCCAAGATAGGGGACATAACTGATCAGGAAAATCCACATTTCCACATTCCCTCCTTGTCCCCTACTTGCCCTTCAAGAGATATCAATCTTCATCATTTCATTGATTTGCTCATGGAGCATCATTTCTTCTTCCTTCTTCTTCCGGCATTTTGAACGAGAACTTTGATGTGGAATACACGATGTGGCACACAGACCACAAATCGCTGGTCCACATTGCAGGCATAAACAACAACTGAAGATCATAAGAAGGCCAATACCTAGGAAGGATAGAACTCTCCATCCCCAGGCTGATACCATACTCCAAAACCACCCGGACCACGTCCAAGTGCCTGGATTCTCGTGTATCTGGCTTACAATCTTATGAAGGCGTGTTATAGCTTTATATACAGATGGCGAATTTTCTGGTATGAATATGCAGCAGCTGGATCCGATGACCCTGCAAGCTCCGCCCCTATCGGCCAGGATGACGTCAAGGACAAGACGATTCTGGAGAACAACAATTCTCATCACTGATTGTTCCTCTGTCAGATTGCCTAGGGCGGCTATAGTCTCGTTTACTACAGCTTCAAGAGTCTTGGTGAGTCTGCGTATCAGCTTACTATTTGATACGGTACCTATATAGGGAAAGATACCTTTATTGAAATCTACATACTTGTCCCATGCCGTCTCAGTATAATCGACAACTGGGAGATCTCTACGCTCTCTATTGTGTACTAAATGAACATTTTGATAATAATCAGGGGGAGCTAGGAAAACAGGTGGCAAAAGGAATGCTATGTAACAGGTACCATCCCAATCTAGAGGCAGACGCATATATGCCGTCTGATCACATATAAAGTAAGAGTGGCGAGAAGCTCTAAATGAAGATTTACCTTGATCACTATATTCTACTGTAGTAACGCATTGGCTATGGCCCATATGTATGGAACCAACTTTTCTTACACATAATTCACCCTTAACTGGAAATACTGACATAGTGGGCAGAATTAGTTCAACTTCGGTTTTGACATTCAGAATCATAAGATTAGGTGTAAAATTACCTAATTTATACACTTCATTTTCTAAATCAGTTCCTGTTCTACTGGGGTGACCCTCCTTATTAGGGTGACAGACTTTGAATAAAACTAGATTCAGATTTCCCCATATCCAATGTTGTTGATAAACTGCTGTGTCTGGGTCTATGGAATTTAATAAACTAAACCATGCTCCACAGGAACCATTGTGTGTGAACGGATGTGGAAAGAAAGGCAGAACTCCTTTGTTATTCTGATAGGGAGGGAGTCGGCCACACACCCAACAATTGGTAGCATTACTAGTCTGATGGGAATGATGTAACATACTAATGAATGTGTTATTGCGCAGCGCAAGTCTATAGGACAACTCATGTGGGGGTAGGTCACTAAAAGAATGTTCATCAGTTATATTGAAAGCACGTTTAGAAACAGGATAATACATATGCAACAATATGCTTGCAGTAACTATTAAAAAACTCAAGGAAAACAAAATTAATAAAATCACAATACAGTGGCTACGCAGTAATTTACAATAAGCATGTCGTTTCATTATGATTCTGGACTCTACATCATTCAGACCTAAGGGATACATGTCGGGACAGATTCAACCGCTTCACCTTGGAGAGGACTTAAACAATCAAATCGTCCGACAGTTTGGGTCTGGACCTGAGTTTCTGCTTATAGAGTTCGGTGCTACTGGCCTCAGCCAAAGGTAGCTTTGAGTCAATGGGGGAAGACACACGGGGAGTACTGTTTGTGTCAGGAGGAAGTCCATGACATTTTTTTATATGGCTGGAATGCACCCAGCCTTTCCTCCCTTCGATCTTCACAGCTGTTCTGGTCGTCAGCAGGACCAACTTAGGAAGCCTCCACCTTGGCTCCAGTTGGGTTTTCCGATCAAAATTCCTGACGAGAACATAATCGCCGGGAATTACGTCATGAGGTTTCACCTCGGTGTTGTCGGGAAAAGCTGCGACTACCTGTGAACGACAAGATTGTAGTGCAGACATCAAAGAAGCCAGGTAATCTGTCAGCATATTACAGTCAACATCAGTTATTTTACGGGGTATAGGCGTCCCCCACATATTCGGTGGTCTACCAAAGATCACCTCATAAGGGGATAGCCCTGTTCGAGAGTGTGCTACCATCCTCATGTAAAATAGCGCAACTGGTAAGGCTACTATCCAGTCCACACCTTTTTCCTGACATATTTTAGACAATCTGATTTTTAAAAGTTGATTATGTCGTTCCACGAGACCTGCTGCCTCGGGGTGTCGGACACAGTGGAATTTCCACTGATATCCCAACAAAAGTGAGACATGTTTCATTAATTCGGATGAGAAAGGCTGACCGTTATCTGAATATACAACACGTGGTAGCCCGTACCGTGGGAAGAATTCTCGAACTAACTGTTTGGCAGTAGTCGGGGCCGTGTAATCTGATACGGGGTACGCCTCTGTCCAACGGGAGAGAGCGCAGACAACTACGAGGACATATTTGAATCCTCGACAACGTTCCATCTGAATATAATCCATCTGGAGGACTTCAAAAGGATGGTCAGGAGGCTGAAATCCACCCTGCTCTACGGGAACACTCTTTCCTGGATTAAACTGACAACATATCATACAGGTACGAACCTTTTGTTTAGCTGCTGCTCGTAAATGTTTGTTAAACCAAATGTGCTGAATGCTGTCTAGCATAGCCTTCTCTCCTAAATGTGCTGGACTGTGAACTGTAGCTATAATGGCTTGAACCATGGAATCAGGGAGAAACCATACAGATTTCTCCTTCGTCATCCATCCTTGATCTGTCTGGATCCCTCCTAGTTCAGTCCACTTCTTTATTTCTTCTGCTGTGGCGTGTGTCTGTATGTCAATTACGTCAAGTGCGGGATCCTTAACTGTCATACACTGTGTTGGTGTCTGAACTATTGGCTTTGTCATGTCTAATGTGCGATTCTGAGCAGTCTGTTTAGCTGTTCTATCAGCTAAATCATTGCCTTGAGAAATGATATCAGTAACCTTCGTGTGTGCTTTACATTTCATAATCGATATAGCAGTGGGTAGATGTATTGCGTCTAACAAGGCATGAATGAGAGGTCCGTGCTGAATGTGGGCACCATGGGAAGTTAAATAACCTCTCTCTCGCCACAGCACGCCGAAGTCGTGTACAACTCCGAATGCATAACGTGAGTCAGTGTATACATTAACTTTCTTATTTGTGGCTTGAATACAGGCTTGTGTTAGAGCAATAAGTTCTGCTGCTTGGGCTGACAAAGTATCTATACAATTTGTCTCAATAACTTCAGTGTCTGTTGTGACTGCATATGCGGCCACTAAATCTCCTGTACTTGTTCTCATGCACGATCCGTCTACATACAACGTCAGGTCTGGATCTAACAATGGAACGTCTGTCAGGTCTTGTCTGGGTTTCGTCTTTATTTTAATGATTTCAACACAATCATGAGCTAGTGGGTCCGTTCCAATTACAGGTAATAGTGTAGCAGGATTCAATGTATTACACCGTCGGATCTCTATGTGTGGTTGAAACAATGTCAGTTCATAACCGGTAAGTCTTGCTATGGTCAAGTGTTGTGTTTGTGTTCGGTTCACAAGAACCTCTACTGCATGTGGTACTTGTACTGTCAATGGATGTCCTAACACTATGGCATCGCTTTGTCTGATTGCTAAAGCTGTTGCTGCCACTGATTTCAGGCATGCAGGCAAAGCCTGAGCTACGGGATCTAATGTACTGGAAAAATAAGCACATGGCTTGCGTGATCCTGCTTGATCCTGAGTGAGTACTGACAAGGCAGTACCTTCGCGTTCTGTGACAAAGAGTGTAAAATGTTTGTTATAACATGGTGTTGCTAAAACAGGTGCTTGACATAAAGCTTCCTTTAGGCTTTCAAAAGCTTGTGTATGTTCCTGAGTCCAAGGGAGAACAGTCGATGTGGCTGCCTCCTGTGTGGTTAACTGAATGAGTGGTTTTGCTAGAAATGCGTACTGAGGGATCCACTGCCTACAATATGAAGTGAGGCCTATGAAAGCCCGCACCTCCTTTTGTGACTGGGGTATTGACATGTTAGCAATTAACTGGATGCGATCTGGTGTAAGCTGCCTTCCCTCCTTGGACAGCGAGTGACCAAGATAAATAACTCGCTGGACACAGAATTGCAGCTTAGAAGGAGATACCTTGTGCCCCTTGTCGGCCAGAAAATGTAAAACTGTCAGAGAAGCCTTTTCACATTCAGGTTCGCTTCTCGCGGTGATCAGCAGATCATCGACATATTGAAGCAGTGCAGTATTGACTGGCATGTGGATACTGTCAAGTTCTCGTTTCAGTGCTTGGCTGTAGATGCTGGGGCTTTCTGTGAATCCTTGGGGAGCGCGTGAGAATTTAAAACTGCGCCCATTTAAACTGAATCCGAACAAATATTGGCTTTCCGGATCTATTGGGACGCTGAAAAAGGCATTCTTGAGATCAATTACAGTAAAGAATGTTGCTTCGGAATCAATTGCTGTCAACAATGATGATATATCAGGGACCACAGGGAATTGTGGTACAATGCACTTGTTTAGTTCACGCAAATCAATAACCAATCGGTACACTGGTGGGGCAGTAGGATCAGTTCGTTTAAGAATCGGAATTATCGGTGAATTACATACATTGGAGTCTGTTTCTACAACTACTCCCTGGACAATCAGCTCATCAATGATTTTCAGCAAAGCCACTACAGCATCATGCGGTAACTTGTATTGTCGCATTCGTGGTAGTACCACTCCTGCTTTCAGTGTGACTCGATAGGGTGTAATGTTCATGCAGCCAACATCCGTAGGGCCTTGTGCCCATAGATGTACTGGTAAAGTCTGTAGTCGGGGATCCATGTCTCTAGACACATAGTGACCTTTAAAATCACGTAAAAACAACCTTACTCCTTCCGGAGAACAACATATTATGGCTCCTAGTGCTTTCAGAGTTTTAATTCCTAACAGATTTTCTGGGCATGATTTAGTAAGCAGTAAATCTGTAGTTCGTGTCAAAGGTCCTATCGTAAGTGGTAGAGGCTGTGATACTTCATTAACAATAGGTTTTCCTGAAAAACCAAGGGAAACATTTTGAGAGCCTGAGAGGGGTACCCCTGGAACTTCACTACGTTTTATAGTTGTTCGACTTGCCCCTGTATCGAGTAAGAATTTTCTATCTTGACCTAATAATTCACTATGTACATAAGGTCCTTCTTGATCTACAGGAATCTCGATAAGTGGTAAGTCAACTTCCCTCTCTAGGCTGGTTCATGCGTAACGCTGATACTCAGGGTATTCATACTGTGCAGTCTGATACATTTGTCGTGTTGTGGTTTGAGTGGCAGTAGCAGGCAACGGTGGTGCAGCTGGCACAAACTGTATGGGTTGCTGTGAGGCTGGCATGGACTGTTGCTGAACTGGCATGGACTGTCCATGCTGCATAGCTCCTTGTTCATTCTGATCGTGTCTAACTAAACGTGGTCTCTCCTTTGCAATGCCTGTAGCTATATTACGTTTCAGGACTGGACAATCGTGTACATAATGGCCTAGTTGTTTACAGTAATTGCAGGTTCCTTTTACAGGAACTGCAGAATCACCAGAATGTGTCACACCCTTTTTGTGACCATCTGCTGGTACTGTCTGAGAAACTAGCATTTTCATTTTTGTATCTTTCATGCGTCTATGCTCGTGTTCTTGTTCATCCCTAATTCTATTGTGATGATACTGTAACATTTGTAGCATTTGCGACGGAGTGTTACTTTGCCAGGTACTCTCGAATTTCAATATTCTATTCTTTACTGGGGGCAATGCATTTTCCACTAATTTTGTCACAAATAAATGTGGATATGAGTCACTACTTGCTTTTATACCACTATTTATACCAAAACATTTTTCAAAACGAGCATAATAATCACTTGTGTCTTCATCTTGCTTTTGTTTGCAGGCTGTGATTGCACCCCAATCTTCCTTTTTTGTAGTTAATAAACGTGGCAGTACCTGTACTAGTAAACCTGGTAACAGTTTAACTTTATCCCCGAGCCCTGAACCTGCAGTTCGGCCCCTTTCTTCCTCTGCTAATGCTGTCCAGTCTATCTTTTGGTCTCCCACTTCCCACTCTTTTTCTTTCAGTTTTTCATAAATGCCAGCAGGCAAAAGCACCTTTAATATCGTCATAATATCAGGAAAGGTGTACTCTCCCATCAGTAACATGTCTTTAATTTCTCGGTGGAAACCCGCTGGGTCTTTGTCATGACTAGGTACTACTTTTTTCATTTCCAATAATTCCATTTTTGATATGGGTGTGTAAACAAATACACGGTGAAACTCATTGTCTTCGCCTTTTATTGGGTGCACTTCTCGTAAGGGATTTTGTCTATCCATATAGTACGGCGCTCTTTCTCTGCGGGGCAGCGAGAGAGAATCCGGACTTACAAAAAGGACATACTGTTTACGTGACACTAATATCTCTTTAATTAGCTTGTTACTAGAACCTCTCCATCTGTTCATGAGTAGTTCCGTTAATATATCAGGTAAAGGACCAGGGTCAGCATGTTGGCTCTTATATAATATAAGGAGTTGCTGAATCATATAGATTCCAGCTAAACGTTGTTCATCTGTACTGAGATTAAAAAACGTGTGTGCTACGGTCTCATCACCATATTTTTCAGGACTTTCAATCCAGTGGACAGCTGATCTGGCTAATTCTTGCTCATCCATGGAATCGAGGAGGTGGTAACCCCTTCGTTCTCGTAGTATTTTATCTGCGACTTGAAACGAATGTTCAGGAGACTTCAGATTTATTACAGGCGTCGGATACGTTCTGCTATTATTTGGACACACAGAGTGTATGGGATCAGAAAAACATCTAGTATTATCACAGGATCTTCCTCTGCCTACATAGGCTATGGTCTCTGACTGTCTTGCGGAATTCCCTGATTCGGACACTTCATCTTGCTCGAACTCGTCTGTTCCCAATCTCTCTTCATGAATACGCTCTATTTCTTTACGGATTTTTCGGCACATGGCTATTATACAATTTTGCTTATCGTGTCTCCCTTCTGATATATTCTGACTCCATTTTGTAAGAATAAGCATTGCCTTCGGGTCTACCCCCGGACGGTCTTGATTTCTGATCACACAGTTTATGAGGAAACGTAACAGTTCCCCCTGTATCTCTACTTTCTGAAATTCCATAGCTCTGTTAATACATCCTGGATCTCGCCCTGTTTGAACAAAATGGTATATGTTATCTAGATGCGTAATCATCCCTGGTAACCTTGCTAAATACTCTGCGGCTCGCCTGATACGTAATGATGCCAGGACCATTTCGTCCTCTTTTCCAACCACCGGGTCATATCTACAATTAACAAGGAGTTCCTTAAGCGTACGTTCACTTACGAATTTAGGTGTACGTGAATGCGCTGACTCTTGAAAAACAAGTTTATTTATTCTAGGTGGTGTAAAGGTACTGCTAGCACCTCCCGTGGCCCCATCTGGGGCGTCGGGTGTGAATGGATTCGTTGAACGTGACACAGCAACTATGGGTGTCGATACCCCTGTAGGATCGACTGCGGGGACAGATGCGGAAACAGATGTGCTTGCCGAAGCTTGTGTCGGGACTTGCTGTTGCACGGGAACAGATACCTGATCCTGAAGTTGTACCCCTCCGCCAGACGGTCTATGTGGTGTGGCGTTAGCATACTCGGGAGCTGCGTCGTCCAGATATGAGGAAAGAAAGACATCTTCTGCGGTTCTGGGATGCCCTTTTGGATGTACCTTAATTGGAAATAATGGGGGTGGCAAGTCTTTTGGTATCTCTGGAGCAGCCTTAGGTAGTCCTTCGGCTAGGAGGGGATACATACCATTCATAAGAGCATTCCTTTTTCTATTTACTTGTTCTGATTTCACTCGGATACCTTCCTCAATTAATAGTTTTTCTTGAACTTTATTTGAACTTTCTTTACTCCTCTCTTCTTGTCTACGTGCTTTTTCTGTGCGTCTATGAGATTCTTTACGCCATAACTCAACAGCGTCTTTCTGTGACTGTCTGACCTTTCTTTTCCATAACTCTTCCTCCACTTTCATGATGCACTCTGCATCCCAGGTTCCCGCTGCGGGCCACCTTTGACTTTCCGGCAATCCCTTGGTATAATCTACCCATAGATCAAGAAACAATATGGCATCTAAGCCATGCTTATGGTACATAAAATGCCCTGGAGTGTCCCTAGGAGGAATAGGAACTGCTTCTTCAAGCACCCCTTTTCTGGTGGTAATCTGTCTTAACTTCGAGAAGAGCGGCATATTGACAACTGATCTGATACTTACTCTTGAATTCACTTAATACAAAAAAAAAAAAAACAATAATGAACAGTGAACAATGAACGATCATTCATACCACAATATTTGAACACTTTAAACATTAAACATTAAACATTTTTAACAACGACCGACAATGATGACAGTCTGCCTAACTAATCACCACGCTGAATTCTTGACAGTAACTGAATACTTCGGAATACTTGATATACTGCTAAAACTTCGGAATACTTGATATACTGCTAAACAGTACATATACACTGCTAAACAGTGCAGACCGGATTTGTGTACCCAAATCCGTCTTGACCGGCACAACCTATGTGCACGTCAACACGCCTCCCCGGCGATGGTACTCACCGAGTAGCTCCTTGAAACGGAAGGCCTCGGAGAATGGACGGGACTTGATGACTGCGGACAGCGGACCTTTTGGACATCGGGACTTCGGAAACCTGGTGGGCCTCTGTATACCTCGGATCTTGCTCTCTCAGCTAGGCTCTGGTCGGGATACTTCGCGCTTCTCACCGCCTCGTCTGGGTTGATCGCAGCCTCAGTCGCCCCCGCTTGACCGGAGGGAGCTTACAGGAAATCCTGCTGGTACGCGTTTATGGTCCGTCCAGTTGTGGCAGGAGACCGGGCCTGCAACGCACCGCCGGCGCGTGAGATGAGAAAGTGTCCCTGTTCGGGCGCCATTATGTGGTAAATATTCTTTGTTACCTAATACTGAATTTCATACGGAATCTTTAACATAAAGCAAAAATAGCTCAGAATAACAAGAGGCAAAATCCGTGGTATAAGAGGTTTTCTAAATGGGCTTTATTCCATCAAAAATGGCCGACTCGAGTCGCGGCCTTCAGGTTCCGTCACCACGAGGGTTCAGGAAGTGAAGTACAATACTTTATTGACAGACATGCATTTTTATAATAAGTACATTACAATGAAACGAATGTAGAAGGCGTAACATTTGATAAGAAAAGTGACATGACAGGTACGTAATCGAAACTAGGCGTAATAAGGAATTAAAGAAACATGATTGGTTAGGATTATCAGACATAGGTGGATCTATAAAATAATACTTGGCATAGATGCGCGTGCAGCAGCATGACGTGTGATTGACGTGCAACTAGGGGGTGAAGGGGACTTGACATTTAGCTCTACATGTGGAGACGAGAAGTCTGGGGGGTCAAGTCAACCTAATCCCAAATCATATCTAACATCCTATGTTTAGAGAACTATGTTATCCACAAGGAAGGACTCTCGGACAGAATCTATTCTATACTGACTGTGTGCGTGCACAAAACGCCCAAATGTCTATGTGAGATGCGAGGGGTAGAAAACTTTCCATGGCAGCAGGGCTATGAATCACTTGCAGGAGGACGGAAAGGCTAAGTCCTTTGCTTGTGAGCTAAAGGAAATGTTTACCTAAATCACTAGACAGGAATGCATCGGCTGAAGAGAAAAATAGATAATTCGAAGGTGAAATACAGCTTCTTGGCAGGCAGGCGAAAACTGGCCGAGGCAGGCACTGTTAGCTGCACAGGGAGTAGGACAAAGTTCATGGATACAGATGCGAGCTCAAGCTGAAGCTGTCAAAGACAGAGAGCAGGGAAAGGCTTTGAGGACAGAATCGGGCCTACTTGCCTGAACTGTAAAAATGGAGTAACTAAGCCATATAAAGTCGGTGGCCTTTCATGCTTAGGAAGCGAGTATCCAGCCCATTGATGGCGGATCTGACAGAGAACATGTTGACGGTAGACACACATGTGTTTGCGTCTTAGAAACTGGAACTGGAGGGAACATACATGTACTTGTAACATGCATATAGAACCGTTGGGGTCCAAGATAGGGGACATAACTGATCAGGAAAATCCACATTTCCACAACTGACTCACTCTCACTGACTCACTCTCACTGACTCACTCTCACTAATTGACTCACTCTCACTGACTCACTCTCACTGACTCACTCTCACTGACTCACTCTCACTGACTCACTCTCACTGACTCACTAATTGACTCACTCTCACTGACTCACTCACTAATTGACTCACTAATTGACTCACTCTCACTGACTCACTCTCACTGACTCACTCTCACTGACTCACTCTCACTGACTCACTCACTCTCTCACTAATTGACTCACTCACTGGCTCACTCTCACTGACTTACTCTCACGGACTCACTAATTGACTCACTGAGTCACTCTCTCACTAATTGACTCACTCTCTCACTAATTGACTCACTCTCTCACTAATTGACTCACTCTCACTGACTCACTCTCACTGACTCACTAATTGACTCACTCTCACTGACTCACTCACTAATTGACTCACTAATTGACTCTAACTGACTCACTCTCACTAATTGACTCACTCTCACTGAGTCACTCGCTGATTGACTCACTCACTGAGTCACTCTCTCACTAATTGACTCACTCACACTGACTCACTCTCTCTCTCATGACTCACTCTCACTGACTCACTCACTAATTGACTCACTCACTGAGTCACTCTCTCACTAATTGACTCACTCTCTCACTAATTTCCACACTCTCACACTCACTCTCACAGACTCACTCTCACTCACTCATTGGCTCACTCTCACTGGCTCACTCTCACTGGCTCACTAATTGACTCACTCACACTGACTCACTCTCTCTCTCATGACTCACTCACTGACTCACTATCACTAATTGACTCACTCTCACTGACTCACTCACTAATTGACTCACTCACTGAGTCACTCTCTCACTAATTGACTCACTCTCTCACTAATTTCCACACTCTCACAGACTCACTCTCACAGACTCACTCTCACTCACTCATTGGCTCACTCTCACTGGCTCACTCTCACTGGCTCACTAATTGACTCACTCTCACTGGCTCACTCTCACTAATTGACTCAGTCTCACTGACTCACTCACTAATTGACTCACTGTCAATGACTCACTCTCACTAATTGACTCACTCTCACTGAGTCACTCTCTCACTAATTGACTCACTCTCACTGACTCACTCTCACTAATTGACTCACTCTCACTGAGTCACTCTCTCACTAATTGACTCACTCTCACTGACTCACTCACTAATTGACTCACTCTTACTGATTGACTCACTCTTACTGATTGACTCACTCACTAATTGACTCACTCTCACTGACTCACTCTCACTCATTGACTCACTCTCACTGGCTCACCATACCACAGGAATGTTCCACAGGCAAATATAAACTTTCTTTACAGTATTCTTGTTGCATCCTTTTGTAGTGTGATCGAAGTATACTACAGTTACACATATAAAGGAATCAAGGCCGAAAGCAAGTACATTAAATGAAGTAAATATTGCCTACTTGACACTAGAGATGTGGGAAATATTAACTGTGGTTAATTTATATAATCTATTCACATTAAGTGGCGATTAATGGTTACTTTAGTTACTCTTTTCCCTTTCACCGTGCCATAAGCAGTGACTTGAAAAAAAGACCACTTATGCCATAGGTTGACTCACTCACAATGACTCACTATCACTGACTCACTATCACTAATTGACTCACTCACTGACTCACTCACTAATTGACTCACTCAGTCACTCTCTCACTAATTGCCACACTCTCACTGACTCACTCTCACAGACTCACTAATTGACTCACTCGCTAATTGACTCACTCACAGACTCACTAATTGACTCACTCACTAATTGACTCACTCACTAATTGACTCACTCACTAAATGACTCACTCACTAATTGACTCACTCACTAATTGACTCACTCTCAATGACTCACTAATTGCCTTACTCTCACTGACACTCACTAATTGACTCACTCTCACTGACTCACTCACTAATTGACTCACTAATTGACTCACTCTCACTGACTCACTCACTAATTGACTCACTCTCACTGACTCACTCACTAATTGACTCACTCTCACTGACTCACTCTCACTAATTGACTCACTCTCACTGACTCACTCTCACTGACTCACTCTCACTAATTGACTCACTCTCACTGACTCACTCTCACTGACTCACTAATTGACTCACTCACACAGACTCTCACTAATTGACTCACTCACACAGACTCTCACTAATTGACTCACTCACTGACACTCTCACTAATTGACACTCTCACTGATACACTCTCACTAAGTGACTCACTCTCAATGACTCACTAATTGACTCACTAAATGACTCACTGTCACTGAGTCACTCTCTCTCTTATGACTCACTCTCACTGACTCACTCTCACTAATTGACTCACTCTCACAGACTCACTTACTAATTGACTCACTCTCAATGACTCACTAATTGACTCAAACTCTCTCTCACTAATTGACTCACTCTCACTGGCTCACTTGCTCACTAATTAACTCACTCTCACTGACTCACTCTCACTAATTGACTCACTCACTGACTCACTCACTAATTGACTCACTCTCAATGACTCACTAATTGACTCACTCTGACTTACTGTCTCATGACTCACTCTCACTGACTCTCTCACTAATTGACTCACTCACACAGACTCTCTCACTAATTGACTCACTCACACAGACTCTCTCACTAATTGACTCACTCACACAGACTCACTTACTAATTGACTCACTCTCAATGACTCACTAATTGACTCACTCACTGACACTCTCACTAATTGACACTCTCACTAAGTGACTCACTCTCAATGACTCACTAATTGACTCACTCTCAATGACTCACTAATTGACTCACTCTCACTGACTCACTCTCTCTCATGACTCACTTTCACTGACTCACTATCACTAATTGACTCACTTTCACTGACTCACTATCACTAATTGACTCACTCTCACTGACTCACTCACTAATTGACTCACTGAGTCACTCTCTCACTAATTCACTCACTCTCTCCCTAATTGCCACTCTCACTGACACACTCTCACTGACACACTCTCACTGACACACTCTCACTAATTGACTCACTCTCACTGACACACTCACTAATTGACTCATTCTCAATGACTCACTAATTGACTCGCTCTCACTGACTCACTAATTGACTCACTCTCAATGACTCACTCTCTCATGACTCACTCTCACTAATTGACTCAGTCTCACTGACTCACACTAATTGACTCACTCTCAATGACTCACTAATTGACTCACTCTCACTGACTCACTCTCTCTCACTAATCGACTCACTCTCACTGGCTCACTAATTTACTCACTCTCACTGAGTCACTCTCTTACTAATTGACTCACTCACACTGACTCACTCTCTCTCTCTCATAACTCACTAACTGACTCACTCTCACTAATTGACTCACTCTCACTGACTCACTCTCTCTCTCATGACTCACTCTCACTGACTCACTATCACTAATTGACTCACTCTCACTGACGCACTCACTAATTGACTCACTCACTGAGTCACTCTCTCACTAATTGACTCACTCTCTCACTAATTTCCACACTCTCACAGACTCACTCTCACAGACTCACTCTCACTCCATGACTCATTGGCTCACTCTCACTGGCACACTCTCACTGGCTTACTCTCACTGACTCACTAATTGACTCACTCTCACTGGCTTACTCTCACTAATTGACTCAGTCTCACTGACTCACTCACTAATTGACTCACTCAATGACTCACTAATTGACTCACTGTCACTGAGTCACTCTCTCTCTTATGACTCACTCTCACTGACTCACTCTCACTAATTGACTTAGTCTCACTGACTCACTCACTAATTGACTCACTGTCAATGACTCACTAATTGACTCACTAAATGACTCACTGTCACTGAGTCACTCTCTCTTATGACTCACTCTCACTGACTCACTCTCACTAATTGACTCACTCTCACAGACTCACTTACTAATTGACTCACTCTCAATGACTCACTAATTGACTCACACTCTCTCTCACTAATTGACTCACTCTCACTGGCTCACTTGCTCACTAATTAACTCACTCTCACTGAGTCACTCTCACTAATTGACTCACTCTCACTGACTCACTCTCACTGATTGACTCACTCTCACTGATTGACTCACTCTCACTGATTGACTCACTCACTAATTGACTCACTCACTAATTGACTCACTCTCACTGACTCACTCTCACTCACTCATTGACTCACTCTCACTGGCTCACCATACCACAGGAATGTTCCACAGGCAAATATAAACTTTCTTTACAGTATCCTTGTTGCATCCTTTTGTAGTGTGATCGAAGTATACTACAGTTACACATATAAAGAAATCAAGGCCGAAAGCAAGTACATTAAAATGAAGTAAATATTGCCTTCTTGACACTAGAGATATGGGAAATAGTAACTGTGGTTCAAGCATGCAGACAGCGGGCTTCTTTGCAATTACATTAGAAATGCTAAATTAACAAGTGTCAGCAGGAAACAGACCAGAGGCGCCACTAGGGCAGAAGCCAGACAGAACCATCCTCCTTGATTGCTGTTTCCCCTCAGCGGTGTCCGTGCTGCATATACTTAAGGAGCCTGCGAGGTTAATAAGGTCACATTTAAAATTTTGCTTTGGCTTACAGCGCTTCATATTTCACTGCTCCCACACGCAGGGGGCCAGAAGCAACGGATATGGTGTGATACATAGAAGTAAGAGGGAACAACTGTCAAAATTGAAATGACAAAAAAAGGAGTTTTAATAAAGGCGCGTTGTTAGAAACCTGCATGCCACTGTACAACATAAACGTTACACAAATATACTAAGAAATATACAATTTTCTTTGTACAATATTTCTATAGTGGATTAAAAACTTTAAAGTTTGGTGAATGGGAGCCCCACCATAAATCAGTGTGACTCTGGCCACACCTAACACATGGCTACCCTGCCTCGTCTAACATATAGGAAAACATCTACAAAAAATGCTTTCATTTATTCCAAATTATAAACACTTAATTCTGATAACAGAAATCTACACATTTTTTTCATACGGTACCATACGAAAATGCACCTCCTTATAAACCTTCCGTTTTCCTTCTGCCTACATGGAATGGTCTTTTCCCTGCTCCTATGGGACAGAACAGCAACTTCTCAAGGAGATAGCAATCTTAAGTGCCAGGCCACATGTCTTTTATTATGCTGCCACAGTCTAAACAATTGGAACTTTTGACACCACGCCAGACTTCTTGGGGCAGGGAGGAACTGATAACAGTCAACAGTTGTACACTGGCTCAGTTACTGCTCACACATTAAGCCACGGGTCACGACAAAGGAACATGGAGCTTTGTTATACCCTACATCCTTATATCCCAACTTTTAAGTGTGCTGCCTCAGTCTCTAACAGAAGTACATTTAAGAAACAATTGCAACATTTCACACCACGCCACACTGCTTGGCACATGTTTCTTTCTTGAAGCACAAGGTGTGAATACATTTAAAACAGACTGAACTGATAGAATAGCCTAAAGGCAGCATTACGTTTTTAGCCAATTACAACGCAGCTTTCTAAAACAAGCATTTGCAAAGCAATATGTATCGCATTTGCGAGAGTTTAAGCTTTTAGCATTGTAAATGGCAATGCTTTTATTTATGTTTCAAATACCAAAAAATAAATAAGAGGCATTTTCATATACAATGCCAAGAGCTCAAACTTGCGTAAGTGCGAGACCTATTGCATTGCAAATGCTTGTTGCTTTTGCTTTACTGGTTTTCGACTTAGATGTGGCTGTGGGCCTGCTAATCAGACCCACAGCCCTGCTGTTCTCTCTCTAAATTGATACTATGTACTTTAGGTGCATAACCCATTTGGATAGGATCACCTTATTGGCCCCTGTACAGTGTACCTTAGGTACCCAGGGCATAGGTGTACCCTAGGCCTACCAGGGGCTGCAGCATGTATTATGCCACCCCTGGCCTGGCCTTCCATTATGACACAACTGGCTGATCACTCAGCTGGGGCAAGGTCGTGTAATCACTCCTTCTTTAGGTGTAGTATTCCTATACCTATCTTACATATAGACACATGTGCACCTATCAGCCACTCCTATGGCAGGCCTTAACAATCCTGGAGGCAGAGTGCTTGGTAACATGTGAGATGGTGCTCTAGCATGAGCTGAGCCTGTCTGCAGCTTTCGGAACCATGTCCTTATAGCTGTTCTATGATATAGCCTACCATATACTCTTAAAGTGCCTTATAATCTTAAACGGTTATGGTAACTATGGTTTGGCTTTATCAAAACATGTCGTGTAAGGTGTCTAACACTTTGGAATAATACCACATCCCATTTCTGGAGATGAGGATATTATCCCTCCCTTCTAGAGGGAGAAGACATGTTGTAACCTACTTACCCGGTTAAAGTTAACCAGAGCCCCAGCATCACAAAATGGATGCTGCTGCCACGACACAAGTCTGACCTCCTGCTGCTGGGAGTGATCCCGGCAAGGGAGGCTTGGACAATAGGTTTCCTGCCTTGGGAGGTGCGAGCACAACCCCAGACAGGCCTTAGTGTATTGGGGCAGGGAGGGATGAATGAAACGAGGGGCACACAAGGTGTCCCATGCATAGCCCAGTTCAAACCGGTGCTGGGGCACACCAGCCCCAGTCCTGGCGCGAAACTGGACAAAGGGAAGGGGGTGTAACCACCCCCTTCCCAGGTCCCACCCATAATGCGTGACCTAGCAGGTAACCCAGCCCCCCACATTTGGATAAGAGTGGTAGCTGGGCACCAGGAGATTAGATTATCCTGAACCTGCAAACTGAACAGAAACTCTGGACCTTCGACATTCGACGAAAGAAGAAGACTGAAGAATCTACCTTGTGGCCAAGGAGTGGCTACCCTGTGCAAACAGGCACCATCAAGAGACTACCCTTTGCTTTGCTGAAGTTCTACGAGGGACCGACTTCAGAGCCCGACCAGAGCCTTGACTTCGAGACTTCTCCGACCCTGATCCACATTCACAGCCGAGCTGAGATCCGTGGAGGCGACGAGAGACGTGGGACTGGCTACCTGGGAAAAGTGGCGAGTATCTTCCAGCGCAGCTTCTGAGGCACCCTCGAAGTTGTGCACCGGGGATTGAGAAGCCCCAACCCCAAGCACCATCTGCACCGAAGATCAGCCCCCCACACTCCACGAGTTCTGCGTTGGGCCCTTCTGCATTTTCCTGCTTGCCGCGTCTGTCTGGTTGCTTGCCCATTGGCTAGCAGCCTCTGTGACGACACACCTTGAAATCTTCACTGCTGGTTTGGCTCCTCCAGACTGGCTCTCGCTTCTTTGCAAAAGAGAAGCACCCCAGACCTTCCTGGTCTGCACCAGAAGCAAGTCCTCCGTTCTTCGTGGGTTCCGCTTGCCAAGGCTTGGTGAGTCCTAGTTCGACTTCGACGCCGTCGACAGCAAGAGCCTTCGTGGGACAGCTCGCCTCCTGGTCCTGGTCGTCCTCGACATCTCCTGGTACCCGTGGCTGCAGCGACAAGCTTCACCCTTCACCTGCAATCTTCACGACATCGGCTGGTTCCTTCCTGGTTCCACATGGTCACTGGCTAGTGACCTTGACTCTGTCCCTTCTGCTTGCAGGTATCCTCTCTTCTTGATCCCAGCCTTGGGATCCACCGGACACTCTTCACTGACTGCCTGTCAGCAACTTTCCTTCAGGCATCCATAGAAGTCCACGACGAAACCCGACGCAAGTTCACACCTATGCACCCGCAGCCTGTGGGCTAGGTAACTTGGGTACTTCGGTGCTCACAAGGGTAGTGACTATCCTAGGGTCTAGTTTCCGAGTCTCGACTCTCTAGCTGCTTCAGAAGTGTCCTTAAACTGTTAATTTCTAACTGCTAGTAATTCTATCGACTTTTACGCATTACGCGTGAGTGTTTCCACTCTGCACCTGAATCCCGTGGGCCTCCCACTTCCTAACTGTTGCTAGTTTAGTGTAGCCCCAGCGATTCCCTAGCCCTAGGCCTATCCTATTTCCGTGACAGTGGTCCTTATACCACTTCTTTAGTATATGGTTTGCGTGGCCCCTAGGGCCTAACTGTATTACTTACCTGTGTGACTTCATGTATGCTTAAATAAGACTGTGTTGTACTTACCTCTAATCTCATAAAGAGTGCTGAGGGTTTGACTAGAATAAATACACTTTATTTTATATATATATCTGTTGTGGTGTCCTTTCATTTGGTATTCAAGGGAATATATATGGTATCACAGCTGGCTTCACATGCCATTCAGAGTTTAGCCTAAGACTGCTATTGTCCATGCTACCACTAGGATAGCTGGTCTATAAGGTTGACTTTATAACCAATCACATAAGGGTTGTTTGGACTGATATAAGGTGTACACTAGAACTAGTGACATCATACATCAGGCCAACTTCTCACATTGGTGAGCAGTGGTTGGGATCTGAGCTTGCTGTTGTAATACCATTGTAATCTTGAGATACTAAATTGAAAGATCACATAGATATTGTTTAGGTACATATAACATAGATTATAATACTTAAGTCCTACTGGACTTAGTGGTTGTAGGTTGAAGGGAGTAACACACCCTGACTACAACTACCAGAGAGGTTTAGTAGAAACAAAAAGTGTAGGTAGGTGCACACACCACACCCTCACTAGATCATGTCTCTGGGAGGAGATCAATTAGATGCTCTCTCAGGAGGGGCAGGTCTGAAAAAGACCCCCTCTAGATATGATACCCTAACTTTTCAGGAGATGAGACAACTGTGTACCTCCAGAAAGTTAAAACAGGGTGCAAACCCTACCCTCCTTCAGCTAGTGCAACTCCTAGAGGAATATGATACTCTTAGGGCCTCACAGGCTAGTAGCCTACGTACAAAGGAGGGTCTACCCACCACAGATGAGTCAGGTGGGACTTCAGATGAAGAGGTAGACAGCCAGGGCCAAGTAGGAAGACTTAGCCAGGCTAACCTAAGCTTGCATGGGAGTTTGCATGGGGTCCCCCCATACAGACCCCCAAGTGGGCTTAACCAGAGAAGCAGGAGAGACAGATCCCCTTCAAGGGAATCCATCCACTCCCATGTCTCTAGCATCTCTAGTGCCTCTTCTCACAGGGGAATGACTTCCCCCAGGAGAAAAGAGCATGAAGCCAGAATGAGGGAAGCTAATCTGAGGATTGAGAGGAAAGAACTTGCCCTTGCCAAGGAGAAGCTTGCTCTGGCTAGAGAGCAAAAGTTAAGTGGGTTAGAACCCACTGGTGGCAGCAATATCCCTAAGGATAGAGACAGGCACTATGATAATAGAAACCTGAGCAAGATTGTCCCTCCCTACAAGTGTGGGGATGACATCCACAAATGGATAACTGCTTTGGAGAGAGCTTGCAAAGTACAGCAAGTACCCCAAAGTCAGTGGGCAGCTATCTTGTGGCTCTCCTTCTCTGAGAAAGGTAGAGACAAGCTCCTCACAGTTAGTGATGAGGATGCAGACAATTACACTGTCCTGAAGAGTGCTCTAATTGATGGGTTTGGCCTAACCACTGAACAATACAGGTTGTTGTTCAGGGATACCCAGAAGACACAGACTCAGGACTGGACTGACTTTGTCGATTGTGCCACTAAGGCTCTGGAAGGCTGGCTAGTGGGAAGTAAGGTTAAGGACTATACAGGATTGTATAATTTGATCATGAGAGAACAAATACTTAACAACTGTCAAAACCAGCTACTGCATCAACACCTGATTGATTCTGATCTGACTTCTCCCCAAGAATTGGAAAAGAAGGCAGATAGATGGGTCAGGACTAGAGTTAAGCAGAAAAACCAGAACCAGAGCGGTGATCAGAAAAAGGCAGACCAGAAGGGTAATGATCAGAAACAAAAAGACCAGAAGTCTTCACCAGGCCCCCAAAAGGCTCAGGGGAAGGGTGGTCCCAAAAAGGATAAAAAGAAAGATGGCCAAAAGAAACCATGGTGCAACTATTGTAAGTCCAACTCACATTGGTTTAGTGAGTGCACCAAAAAGGATAAGCCCTCAGCCACCATTGCCCCTAAGGCAACTGTACCCCCTAGTTCAGCTGTAAGTGGTGGTTCCCAGCAAAAGGGTGTAGTAGGGTTGACCCTGGGAACTGAGGAGGATTCTGGCCTAGTCAGGATACCTACTCAGGCTGTTCTGATCTGTGATGTGGACTTAGCTTTGTCCTCTACTGTAGGCCCCAGTAACCTGGGCAAGTACAGACAGACTCCTTTTATTAACCAAAGAATGGCTCAGGCCTACAGGGACACTGGGGCTAGTGTCACAATGGTGACACCTGCCTTTGTGGACCCTGGACAGATCATACTAGGTGAGAATTACCTAGTGACCAACGCTAGCAATGCCACTACCTCCCATAGTGTGGCTATTGTTAACTTCTCCTGGGGAGGGGTAACTGGCCTCAAGAAAGTTGTTGTTAGTTCAGACCTTGCTGTAGAGTGTTTACTGGGCAATGATCTTGAAACTTCAGTTTGGTCTGAAGTGGAGTATAGGACCCATGCAGAACTGCTGGGGATAGATGCACATGTCCTTGCTGTGACCAGGTCACAGGCCAAAATGTGCACCACTGAACAAGTGCTGGATCCTGAAACTATGGACCAGTCACAACCCAAGAGAATGAGCAGTAGGGTAAAGGCTGTGCCTTCCCCCCTGCCTCAGGCACTGGATCAGCCCTCACAGGAGGATGATTCTGAGAGCCCTGAAGGAACTGTCCTAGAAGAACTTGAACCTGATCAGGTTGAGTTTCTTGGGATAGGGGGACCTTCAAGGGCAGATCTGAGACAGGCTCAATTAGACTGCCCCTCTCTTGAACCCCTCAGACAGCAGGCTGCTGCTGAGGCTGCAGGGAATGCTCAAGGTACCCATAGAGTGTATTGGGATGAAGGGCTACTGTATTCAGAGGCTAGAGACCCCAAGCCTGGTGCATCCAGGAGGTTGGTCATACCACTGAAGTTCAGAGGCTTACTTCTAACCTTGGCCCATGATTTTCCCCTTACAGGACACTTAGGCCAGAACAAGACTTGGGACAGGCTTGTCCCTCACTTTCACTGGCCCCATTTGTCAGAAGATACCAAGGAGTTTTGTCGCTCCTGTGTCACCTGCCAAGCCAGTGGCAAATCAGGTGGCACCCCAAAGGCCCCCCTCATACCACTACCTGTGGTGGGGGTTCCCTTTGAAAGAGTGGGCATAGATAGTGTAGGACCAATGGACCCACAAACAGCATCTGGGCACAGATTCATACTGGTGATAGTGGACCATGCCACCAGGTATCCAGAAGCTATTCCCCTGAGGACCACGACAGCTCCTGCTGTGGCAAGGGCCCTGCTTGGAGTATTCTCCAGAGTGGGCTTTCCAAAGGAGGTCATTTCTGACAGAGGTGCCAACTTAATGTCAGGATCCTTGATTGTAATGTGGAAGCAGTGTGGTGTGAACTACAAGTTCACCACACCCTATCACCCACAGTGCAATGGGCTTGTTGAGAGATTCAACAAGACCCTAAAGGGAATGATAAAAGGTTTACCAGACAAGCTTAGGCGAAGATGGGACATCCTTTTACCCTGCCTTCTGTTTGCTTACAGAGAGGTCCCACAAAAGGGGGTTGGCTACAGCCCTTTTGAGCTTTTGTTTGGGCATCCTGTAAGAGGACCCCTATGTTAAGTAAGGGAAGGATGGGAGAGACCTCTCAGACAACCCAAACTTGATATAGTGGATTATGTATTTGGTCTCCGCTCCAGGATGGCAGAGTATATGAAGAAGGCTTCTAAAAACCTTGAGACAAGCCAAGAACTCCAAAAAACTTGGCATGACCAAAAGGCTGTGCTGACTGTTTACCAGCCAGGGCAGAAAGTGTGGGTGTTGGAGCCAGTGGCCCCAGCAGCACTCCAAGACAAATCGTCTGGACCCCACACTATTGTTGAGAAAAAGGGAGAAGTCACCTATTTGGTGGACCTTGGGACTCCCAGAAGCCCCCACAGGGTGCTTCATGTCAACAGATTGAAGGCATATGTTGACAGGGCAGACATGGGCTTACTCATGGCTACAGATGAGGGGCAGGAGGAAGAGAGTGACCCTCTCCCAGACCTGTTGACTCAGAACCCTGATGATGGCTCAGTTGATGGTGTGGTATTTTCTGACAGCCTCACTGTCCATCAGCAACAGGACTGCAGACAAGTTCTGCAATCCTACAGACATATGTTCTCTCTGACCCCAAGTCAGACAAACTGGTGCACCCATGAGGTGGACACTGGTGACAGTCTGCCTGTGAAGAGTAAAGTCTACAGGCAACCTGACCATGTCAGGGACTGCATAAAAGTTGAGGTACAAAAGATGTTGGAGCTGGGAGTCATTGAACCTTGAGAGAGCCCTTGGGCTAGTCCTGTAGTCCTTGTGCCAAAACCTCACACCCATGATGGTAAGAGAGAGATGAGGTTTTGCGTGGATTACAGAGGTCTCAATGCTGTCACTAGGACAGATGCCCACCCAATACCTAGGGCAGATGAGCTCATTGACAGACTGGCAGCTGCTAAGTTTTTGAGCACATTTGACCTGACAGCAGGCTACTGGCAAATCAGACTAGCTGAGAATGCAAAGGCCAAAACTGCTTTCTCGACCCCAGGAGGACATTTTCAATTTGTGATAATGCCCTTTGGTTTGAAGAATGCACCTGCCACTTTCCAAAGGTTGGTGAATCAAGTCCTTACTGGGTTGGATGATTACTGTGCAGCTTATCTTGATGATATTGCTGTCTTTAGCTCCACCTGGAAGGATCACCTGGTCCACCTGAGGAATGTTTTAGAGGCCCTGCAAAAGGCAGGCCTCACTATCAAGGCCACTAAGTGCCAGATAGGGCAGAGCAAGGTTGTATACCTGGGCCACCTAGTTGGTGGGGGTCAGGTTCAACCACTGGAGAGCAAGATCCAGACCATAAAGGACTGGACTCCTCCAACTACCCAGACTCAAGTCAGAGCTTTCTTGGGCCTGACTGGGTACTACAGAAAGTTTGTTAAGAACTATGGGTCCATTGTGATGCCATTTAATGACTTGACCTCCAAGAAAATGCCAAAGAAAGTTCAGTGGACAGTAAGCTGTTAAAAAGCATTTGATGACCTGAAGCAGGCCATGTGCAGTGCACCTATTCTGAAAAGTCCAGACTACTCCAAAGAGTTCATTGTCCAGACAGATGCTTCTGAGTTAGGTGTGGGAGCTGTTCTTTCACAACTTAATATAGATGGTCAAGACCAGCCCATTGCTTTTATAAGTAGAAGGCTGACCCCTAGAGAGAAACGTTGGTCAGCTATTGAGAGGGAGGCCTTTGCTGTGGTTTGGGCCCTGAAGAAGCTGAGGCCATACTTGTTTGGCACTCACTTCAAGATTCAGACAGACCATAAGCCCCTCTTGTGGCTAATCAGATGAAGGGTGAAAATCCCAAACTTCTTAGGTGGTCCATTTCCCTACAGGGGATGGACTTCACAGTGGAACATAGACCTGGGACTGACCATGCCAATGCAGATGGACTCTCCAGATATTTCCACTTAGAACATGAAGACTCAACTGGTCAAGGTTAGTTTAATGTCCCTAAGTTTGGGGGGGGGGGGGGGTTGTGTAGGAGAGTAGGGTCTGCTTTCTATGTTCACCCCCACTTTTTGCTTTTGCTTTACTGGTTTTCGACTTAGATGTGGCTGTGGGCCTGCTAATCAGACCCACAGCCCTGCTGTTCTCTCTCTAAATTGATACTATGTACTTTAGGTGCATAATCCATTTGGATAGGATCACCTTATTGGCCCCTGTACAGTGTACCTTAGGTACCCAGGGCATAGGTGTACCCTAGGCCTACCAGGGGCTGCAGCATGTATTGTGCCACCCCTGGCCTGGCCTTCCATTATGACACAACTGGCTGATCACTCAGCTGGGGCAAGGTCGTGTTATCACTCCTTGCTTAGGTGTAGTATTCCTATACCTATCTTACATATAGACACATGTGCACCTATCAGCCACTCCTATGGCAGGCCTTAGCAATCCTGGAGGCAGAGTGCTTGGTAACATGTGAGATGGTGCTCTAGCATGAGCTGAGCCTGTCTGCAGCTTTCGGAACCATGTCCTTATAGCTGTTCTATGATATAGCCTACCATATACTCTTAAAGTGCCTTATAATCTTAAACGGTTATGGTAACTATGGTTTGGCTTTATCAAAACATGTCGTGTAAGGTGTCTAACACTTTGGAATAATACCCCCATCCCATTTCTGGGGATGAGGATATTATCCCTCCCTTCTAGAGGGAGAAGACATGTTGTAACCTACTTACCCGGTTAAAGTTAACCAGAGCCCCAGCATCACAAAATGGATGCTGCTGCCACGACACAAGTCTGACCTCCTGCTGCTGGGAGTGATCCCGGCAAGGGAGGCTTGGACAATAGGTTTCCTGCCTTGGGAGGTGCGAGCACCACCCCAGACAGGCCTTAGTGTATTGGGGCAGGGAGGGATGAATGAAACGAGACACTGCCTGGGGCACACGAGGTGTCCCATGCATAGCCCAGTTCAAACCGGTGCTGGGGCACACCAGCCCCAGTCCTGGCACGAAACTGGACAAAGGGAAGGGGTGTAACCACCCCCCTCCCAGGTCCCACCCATAAGGCTTGACCTAGCAGGTAACCCAGCCCCCCAGATTTGGATAAGAGTGGTAGCTGGGCCCCAGGAGATTAGATTATCCTGAACCTGCAAACTGAACAGAAACTCTGGACCTTCGACATTCGACGAAAGAAGAAGACTGAAGAATCTCCCTTGTGGCCAAGGAGTGGCTACCCTGTGCAAACAGGCACCATCAAGAGACTACCCTTTGCTTTGCTGAAGTTCTACGAGGGACCGACTGCAGAGCCCGACCAGAGCCTTGACTTCCAGACTTCTCCGACCCTGATCCACATCCACAGCCGAGCTGAGATCCGTGGAGGCGACGAGAGACGTGGGACTGGCTACCTGGGAAAAGTGGCGAGTATCTTCCAGTGCAGCTTCTGAGGCACCCTCGAAGTTGTGCACCGGGGATTGAGAAGCCCCAACCCCAAGCACCATCTGCACCGAAGATCAGCCCCCCACACTCCACGAGTCCTGCGTGGGACCCTTCTCCATTTTCCTGCATGCCGCGTCTGTCCGGTTGCTTGCCCGTTGGCTAGTGGCCTCTGTGACGACACACCTTGAAATCTTCACTGCTGGTTTGGCTCCTCCAGACTGGCTCCCGCTTCTTTGCAAAAGAGAAGCACCCCAGACCTTCCTGGTCTGCACCAGAAGCAAGTCCTCCGTTCTTCGTGGGTTCCGCTTGCCAAGGCTTGGTGAGTCCTAGTTCGACTTCGACGCCGCCGACAGCAAGAGCCTTCGTGGGACAGCTCGCCTCCTGGTCCTGGTCGTCCTCGACGTCTCCTGGTACCCGTGGCTGCAGCGACAAGCTTCACCATTCACCTGCAATCTTCACGACATCGCCTGGTTCCTTCCTGGTTCCACGTGGTCACTGGCTAGTGACCTTGACTCTGTCCCTTCTGCTTGCAGGTATCCTCTCTTCTTGATCCCAGCCTTGGGATCCACCGGACACTCTTCACTGACTGCCTGTCAGCAACTTTCCTTCAGGCATCCATAGAAGTCCACGACGAAACCCGACACAAGTTAACACCTATGCACCTGCAGCCTGTGGGCTAGGTAACTTGGGTACTTCGGTGCTCACAAGGGTAGTGACTATCCTAGGGTCTAGTTTCCGAGTCTCGACTCTCTAGCTGCTTCAGAAGTGTCCTTAAACTGTTAATTTCTAACTGCTAGTAATTCTATCGACTTTTACGCATTACGCGTGAGTGTTTCCACTCTGCACCTGAATCCCGTGGGCCTCCCACTTCCTAACTGTTGCTAGTGTAGTGTAGCCCCAGCGATTCCCTAGGGCTCGGCCTATCCTATTTCCGTGACAGTGGTCCTTTTACCACTTCTTTAGTATATGGTTTGCGTGGCCCCTAGGGCCTAACTGTATTACTTACCTGTGTGACTTAATGTATGCTTAAATAAGACTGTGTTGTACTTACCTCTAATCTCATAAAGAGTGCTGAGGGTTTGACTAGAATAAATACACTTTATTTTATATATATATCTGTTGTGGTGTCCTTTCATTTGGTATTCAAGGGATTATATATGGTATCACAGCTGACTTCACATGCCATTCAGAGTTTAGCCTAAGACTGCTCTTGTCCATGCTACCACTAGGATAGCTGGTCTATAAGGTTGACTTTAGAACCAATCACCACAAGGGTTGTTTGGACTGATATAAGGTGTACACTAGAACTAGTGACATCATACATCAGGCCAACTTCTCACAGCGCACACCGGGCAGCGCCCCCTGCCTGGTTCCAACAATTATCACCCCGAGTCGGGGCAGAGGCATCAGGGCCCACAAGCAGCAGCAGTTTAGACCCCCCCCGCCAAGTTGACCTCCCATTACGGCGCAGAGGGGCAGGCCAGAGTGGGAAGAGTCCAAGTTACAAAGGCTTGAGGGACAAGATGTGGGCAGCTATTGGTCAGTGTGCCCCCCCCCCGGGCGGTTTGCTTGGTCTCCTGGTGATGCCTTTTAGGACCGGCTGTCCCTGCCTGTGGGTACTTGGGGCAGGTCTGACGACATCGGGCGGGGGAGCAAATTGAGTGGCACATTTGCAGCATATGAAGGGGTGGGCTCGCACACGCCGAGTGCCGTGTTTTACATGGGATGGCATCGTCACAGAGCAAGCCTGCCGAAATTGTCTCCACTAGGTCCGCATGAGGGGCCCCAGCTGGAGGCAATCTCACTATGCGCAGGAGGCAAGGGCGATAATTTTTGCCTCTTTCGCTATATATGTAGGTTGAGATTACGAGTTATATATCTGGATGCGATGTAAGAAAGAGCCAGATCTAGGTGGGTGGCACACCACTCTAATCACAGATTTTAGCACATATGCAGGAGGCAAGGGCGATAATTTTTGCCTCTTTCTCTATATATCTAGCAATAACTTGTTTGCTTGACAGTCGCCTTTCTTAGGCGCCAAGGGAAATTCACAATTGTAAAGTGCATTTTAGGTATAAGCCATAGTATCAGGATTATATTTGACTCGATAGTTACAGGCACTTTGGTGTTTGCCAATATGGAGTTACTAGGAATTACTATGCTGCGTGGTTTCCATTTAAGCCATCAGCCCTGACTTGTGCGGGTTGAGGTTACGAGTTATATCATATATCTGGATGCGATGTAAGAAATAGCCAAATCTAGGTGGGTGGCACACCACTCTAATCACAGATTTTAGTGCATGTGTTTTAAATGTTTTACAGACAGAAGTAAAGGCATGAAATCTGTTGTGTGGTAGAATAGGAGACCACGCAGCGCAGTGGTGTATCTGAAAGAAACACGTTAGTTAGATTCCTCACCTTAGAATAATCCCCAGGCGTCAGGCTGGATCCGGAAAGATTTTTGTAGCAATACCCCTTGCGCTTCGCTAGGCGTCGTCTGCGGGTCCGCGTCCGTCGTTGGCGTCGTGTGCCGGAGTACTTAGACACCGCCCTCGCGCGCTGACGTCAGCTCTTCTTTTTTCCACGCCAGACAGCGCCGATCCGGGAAGAGCTTGCCCCATAGTCACTTTTTGACTAAACTTTTTTTACTCTTTTTGGTCTTCTGTCGACTCGACTCTGGTGCCGGTAGGATGCCTGGTTTTAAGGCCTGTGACTCCTGTCATCGACTGATGTCGGTGACGGACCACCATCGCCGGTGCCTTTACTGCCTGGGGGCTGACCACGACGCGGAGTTGTGCCTCGATTGTCAGGCCTTGACCTCGAAAGCTAGGCGGGAGCGGTTCCGTAAGCTTCTCAAGCTTTGCCACTCGGCTCCGCGCCGCTCACGGTCCCGGTCCAGGAGGAGGTCCAAGGACCGGTCGCGGAGCCGCAGCCACCATCATCGCTCGTCGGGCTCGAAGTCTTCGGGTAAGTCGAAGCGATCAAAGAAGTCCAAGAGGCGACACCGCTCTACGGACTCCCCTCGCCGGTCGTGCAACTCGGCCGAGGGTCAGGGGGGTCCCACCCCCGCGGCTCCGTCGGAGCCGCGTCCGTCCCCATACCCGCCAGTCCCTGGGACTGACGTGACTCCGGCGGAGGTCAGTGCCTTCCTCTCGGGCCATGAGGAGCCCGGCTCCGCCGTCGACGCCTGTCGGCGCGCCTTCAGGCCCCGCGGGCTCGACTGGACGACCTCGCATGCCAGTGGCTCTGGCCCCGGCGCCAACGACGGCCCCGGCCCCAACGCCGCAGGTCCCCGAGGGATCCAGGCCTGGATTTCTGCCGCCGCCGGTCGACCTCACGGCGCCTCCTCCGCTGGCGCCGACACCGGTTCCACCTCCGGCGCCGTCCCCGGACGACGCCATTCCCCGGTTTAGCCCCGGTCCGGGCCCGACGCCGGCGCGGCGCCGCTCAACGCCGCATCCGGCGCCGATGGATGAGCAATTCATCTACCGCCCGGCTCCGATTATTCCTCCTGTTTATCAGGACTCGGATGACAGGGGCGACTGGGAGGGGTCTGAGGATCCTATGGCCAGACAGGCCCATCTTTCCCAGGACTGGGCAGACGAATTGGGGGATGCCAGTGGTCTGGACACCTCCCCGGACACTGGTTTCATCTCTCCTCTGACTGTGGCCTCGGAGGAGGGTGCAGCTTTCTCAGTGGTGCTGCACAAGGAGGCCGAAGCCCTTGGGCTGGAGTTGCCTGCTGTGGCCGTGAGGACTAACGTCCTCACAGAGGTGCTTCAACCGACAGCAAGCTCCACAGAGCCTCTGCTGCAGTTCAATGAGGCCCTCATCGACGTTCTGCAGGGCACTTGGTCCAAGCCCTCCACAGTACCTCCTGTGGATCGGAACGTGGCCCGGCGCCACCGCCCTGCTCCGGGCGACCCCAGTTTTCTGTCCCAACAGCCCACCCCCGAGAGTCTGGTTATCCAGGCCTCGACTTCCCAATCCTCCTTCCCGTCCGCTCCTCCGGATCGGGAATCCAAGAGGTTGGAACAGTTCGGAAAGAAGCTGTTCTCTTCCCTGAGTTTGGGGCTGCGATCTTTGAATACCGCTTGCCTCTTGGACCGTTATTCCCACTCTCTGTGGGATACGGTGGAGGACGTGCTGCCCCTGTGCCCGGTGGAGGCCCAGGCATGACTCACCCAGGTGCTTGCTGACGGGCGAGATGCAGCACGGCATGCCATACGGTGTGGACTAGACACTACGGACTCGCTGAGTAGGGCGCCACGCCTGGCTGTGGTCCACGTCTTTCTCAGGGGATGTCCAGAGTTCTCTCATGGATATGCCCTTTGATGGCACTCACCTTTTTGGTGAGAAGGCGGATAGTGCGCTGGCTCGTTTCAAGGACTCCTGGGCTACGGCCAAGTCCTTGGGTCTCTCGGCCCCACGGCCGCAAACTTCTCCTTTCGTCCCTTTCGTGGCCAAGGAAGGGGCGCCTCCTCACGTCCGCCTAGCCACCGGCCGCAGAACCAACCTGCACACGGTCGCGGCTTCCGCCGAGGCGGTACTGGAGGACAACGTGCCGGTCAGTCCACATCCACCCCGGCAGCATCCGCCTCAAAGCCCTCCTAGTCCGAGCTTTCAGGCCCATTCCACGCCAGTGGACGGCAGAGTTCGCCATCACCTGCTCCACTGGCGGTCCATCACTTCAGACAGGTGGGTGCTGCAAATCGTCCGAAGGGGCTACTCCCTCCCCTTTGAGACGACCACTCCAGCCATGCCACCACAGTACCACCGTATGTCGGAGGATCACTTGAATCTTCTGCGGGAGGAAGTTACGGCCCTCTTGGCCAAAGAGGCCGTCGAGCGCGTTCCTGGTCCAGAAGTAGGTCGTGGTTGCTATTCCCACTACTTTCTGGTTCCCAAGAAGGGCAAAGGGGGTCTACGCCCTATCTTGGACCTCAGGAGCATCAACGCCTTCCTCCGGAAGGAACGGTTCAAGATGCTCACTTTAGCTCAGGTTCTGGCTGCCCTTGACCCTGGAGACTGGATGGTAGCACGGGACTTGCAGGACGCCTATTTTCACATCCCCGTCCTGCCGGCCCACCGGCGTTACCTGCTGTTCACGGTGGGTCAGGCGCACTTTCAGTTCACTGTGCTCCCCTTCGGCCTCACCAGTGCCCCTCGGGTGTTCACGAAAGTGATGGCGGTGGTCGCAGCTCATCTGCGCAGATCAGGGGTTCCAGTCTTCCCCTATCTCGACGACTGGCTGTTAAAGGCCGGTCGTTTCCCACCTCCAGACTACGGCCGACCTCCTGCATTCGCTGGGGTTCTCCATCAATGTGCCGAAGTCGCACCTGAGTCCCTCCTAGAAGCTCCTCTTTATCGGAGCGGTTCTAGATTCGGCGCAGTTCTGGGCCTATCCTCCGGAACAGCGGGTCCGGGATATTCAGGCCCTGATTCCCATCTTTCAGCCTCTATCCTGGTTTTCGGTCAGGTTGGTGCTGCGACTTCTGGGGCTGATGGCCTCCTGCATCCTGTTGGTGCGGGCTCTGCAGTGGGACCTGAAGTTTCAGTGGGTCCAGCATCGAGGCAACCTGTCCGACCATGTCTTGATCTCGGAGGGCACTGCGAAACAGTTGCAGTGGTGGCTCACGGACCGCGATTGGGTCAGCGGCAGATGCCTCTCCCTACCCCAACCGGAGCACGTAGTAGTGACCGATGCGTCCCTCCTGGGATGGGGGGGCCATATGGGAGAGGCGGAGATCAGAGGACTCTGGTCTCCGGCGGAGACTCACCTCCATATCAACCTTTTGGAGCTGAGAGCGATCCGGCTTGCACTGAAAGCCTTCCTTCCCTCTGTCTGGGGAAGTGTCATGCAGGTGTTCACGGACAACACCACCGCCATGTGGTATTGCAACAAACAAGGAGGGGTGGGGTCGTGGACCCTTTGTCAGGAGGCTCTGCGCTTCTGGACATGGCTGGAACACCAGGGCATCATTCTGGTGGTTCAACATCTGGCGGGCTCTCTGAACGCCAGAGCAGACAAACTCAGTCGCCGGTGCATGATGGATCACGAATGGCGTCTGAACTCGGACGTGGCGCAAGGTCTCTTTCTGCAGTGGGGAGAGCCTTGGTTAGATCTATTCGCCACCGAAGAGAACGCGCAATGTCAGCAGTTCTGCGCGTTGGATTTTCCAAGGCGGCACTTGCTCGGAGACGCTTTTCGTCGCGAGTGGAGTTGCGGTCTGTTGTACGCCTTTCCGCCTATACCACTTCTGCCCAGAGTGCTGAAGAAGATCAGGCACGACCGGGCCCAAGTCATCTTAGTGGCTCCGGATTGGGCACGAAGGTACTGGTATCCCGAGCTACTCAGTATGTTAATCGATCCTCCGATACGACTGCCTCTTCAGGAGGACCTTCTGTCGCAGCAGCAGGGGACGGTCCTCCACCCGAACCTGTCCAGCCTCCACCTCCATGTGTGGAGATTGAGCGGCGACAATTGATGCCATTTGACTTGCCTCCTGAAGTCTGTGATGTCATTCTGGCAGCCAGGCGTACCTCCACAAAAACGGTATACTCATGCAGGTGGAACAAATTTGTGGCATGGTGCACAGCAAAGGCTGTGGATCCCCTTTCCGCCCCTCTTTCTGAGGTTCTCCTCTTTCTTCTTTCTTTGGCCCAGCAGGGCTCTGCTCTGGGCACCTTGAAAGGCTATCTTTTTGCAATCTCTGCCTTCTTACAGCTTCCTGATCAGCCTTCTCTTTTCAAGTCCCCTGTTGTTTCGCGTTTTCTCAAAGGCATTACTCACACGTTCCCTCCTGTCCCTTTCGTAATGCCTCAGTGGGATTTGAATCTTGTCTTGACCCTTCTGATGTGCGCTCCTTTTGAGCTTCTTCACAATTGTCCCATTCATCTTCTGACTCTTAAAACTGCTTTCCTGGTAGCTATCACCTCGGCTAGACGGGTGAGTGAGCTCCAGGCTGTGTCATCTAAGCCTCCTTTTCTTTCTGTTCATCCGGACAAGGTTGTCCTCCGGACTCGTCCTTACTTTCTACCGAAAGTGGTGACCCCCTTTCACATCGGGCAATCTGTCACGTTGCCCACCTTCTTTCCGCCTCCGCATCCTTCGAAAGAGGAAGAGAGGCTCCACCGTCTGGACCCAAAACGTGCGCTCTCCTTTTATTTGGACCGCACCAAACAGTTCCGGGTGGATGACCAACTTTTTGTTGGATACGTAGGTGCTAAGAAGGGGAGGGCTGTACACAAGCGGACCATCTCCCGGTGGGTCGTTTTGTGTATAAAGGTTTGTTACTCTTTGGCAAAAAAGGACCCTCCTGTTGGGCTGAGAGCCCATTCCACCCGGGCCACAGCGGCTACTACTGCCCTGGGACGGGGAGTTCCCTTACAGGACATCTGTCAGGCGGCGACGTGGGCTTCACTGCACACGTTTGCCAAGCACTATTGCCTGGACAGCCAAGTCCGGAGAGATGGCAACTTTGGCCGTTCTGTTCTCCAGGACTTTCTGGTGTGATCTTGGTTCGCAGACCCACCACCGGGGTTGGTATTGCTGGGGTATCTATTCTAAGGTGAGGAAGCTAACTAACGTGTTTATTTCAGATGAACAAGTTACTTACCTTCGGTAACGATGTATCTGTAAGAAACATTAGTTAGTTAGATTCTTACCGACCCACCCATCCTCCCCGTTCTGCGAACCAACATCTAGGGTTAAGGCTATCCTTTTCAGGGCCCTAGATTTTTTGGCACCAGTGTCGGTCTCTTGCATGGCTCTGCGTTCCTGCCGCGGAAAGCTATGTACAAGAACTGACGTCAGCGCGCGAGGGCGGTGTCTAAGTACTCCGACGACGCCATTCCGGTGCACGACGCCAACGACAGACGCGGAGCCGCAGACGACGCCTAGCGACGCGCAAGGGGTATTGCTACAAAAATCTTTCCGGATCCAGCCTGACGCCTGGGGAATATTCTAAGGTGAGGAATCTAACTAACTAATGTTTCTTACAGATACATCGTTACCGAAGGTAAGTAACACTTTGCTCTGCTCACAGCGTATTTCAAGGTAGTAGTGCATTTGGATCCTGTAGTGCGCACGCTCCTTCCTTCCCTAATGCTAACTTTTGAACATGGAAGTTTCTGGTTGGCTTGAATATGTATGTTTCTCTTGGCTCGAATGTGTTTCTGCCTGCAATGCTGAGGTGAAGGGCAAAGATGGCTTGGTCACTAGACACTATGAGAGATACGTCGGTACAGAGTATTCATGAAACAGAAGTTTCCCTTGATGAACATCGTATCGTCTCCTCATATCAGGGCCTTGGGGTGCTGTTAAGTTACCCATATAGGTTCAGTTCCACAGCCATATGGATGAACCTATTTTGGTAGGTTGGGAAGGGGTGGTTTTTCCTTGAGGAATCACAGGTTTAGGGTACGTGATTGAAGCAATAATGTTTTCACTTGTAATGCACAGGTGCCACGTAAGGAGCAATTTACAGCCGGTGTGTCCTTTCGTTTGCATGTGTTGGCTCATGGGTGGGGTCCACGAGCCGGGGGTGTGGCAAGTGGCGCCATCTGGGGGGTTACTATAACTATATATTATATACCGTACACGGGTATGTTTGTGTAATTGCTGATATCGATATGTCTCCCTCATCTTCATAGTTTGATTTTGCTCACCCAAAAAAAAAAAAGGTGTCAAGTTATAGGCCTTTTAAATGTCCCTCATAGTTGCAATGATATGATGAAAATGTCACACATAGCAAACTGAAACCTTGCCAGCTATGGATGGGGGCGGCTAGCTCTTGATTGGCTATGCAACTGAGCCAGTATTGTGGCTTAATTGTCTGATGCAAATAGAAGCATTGACTAAGCCATAAGATGGACTTGTAGGTGTGGTGCCCCTAGTGTATTGATTACAGGGTTGCAATGACATAGCGGCAAAATACTAAGCGGCCACTACATAGCGGCAAACCACACAGCGGCCACTAGGCTAAATTACAGCACAAAGTTTACTGGGTAATTTGACCAAGTGGGGGCTGGTGCGCTGCATGTGACTTAATTGCTCACTGGCGCTTGGGACAGTCTGCCACAAGTTGGCGCTGGCTGTCTTTTGTAGAGATGACCCTAAAGGCATGGATTAATGCAATTGGCATTAAAATCACTGTTGCCAGCTGCCCAAGCCATTCTTTTAGTTTTGAGGGCTTGAAATAGGCGGAATCTTCACGTTTGCATGAGTATCCGGGTTAGTAGTTGTGATGTTACTATGATTGGCAGCACGGCAGGAGCAAGGTGTGGTGCAAAAGGAAGTGGCCGCCTAACATTTGTCCTGGCTTAAAGTGGCACAATTGTCAGGTATTCCTTAGAACTGCCTTGCGGTATGTAGCGCACGCGTATGCCGTATGCCGATTCTAGTTTTGCGCAATACTGGGCGTCACTATGTATGTGTCGCCGCAAACAGCCCTAGGTCAGAAATTGTGTTTTACCCTGCCTTCAGTTGGCATTGCGGTACGTCTGCCTTGGTGGTTACCGGACAGGGTGCCCTGGGTGGGGCAAAACTTTATATCAGTTTGGGGTTAGTTATTGGTGCTCTAAACCAATTTGTACTGCCAGGGTGCCATTAAGTGGGAAGACCACTTGGGGGGCAGTCTCTCACAATTTGGCTGTACATGAATGAATAATGTCTTCATTCACTAGTTCCGATAATGGGCATCGCTCCATCCATCTCAGCAAGGTAGACCTAAGTGGGTAGTTATGTCCTTTGACTTTGAGGAGCTATTCTTTCAATGCTTTTCTCCATAGAACTGTTCTCGCCAACTTTGTTTCAGTAGTTTGGATGGTGCCTTTGTCTCAAATCCATCAATATTTAACTGACTATCGGGTGACTTGCTGTCCACTGGTCCTTGTTCAAGACCGTCTCATGGCGCCCGAGTTAATCGTGGACCATGTAGGTTTCAATTGTTTCAATATCAGTTCTCTCTGGGCAATCGACTCAATCGGGGTTGCGAGTGACCACCCAGTTGGTCATTGTTTCCCTGCCCTATACCAGCGTTCGTGCATGTCAGTGGGGACAAGGTGGGCGCTCCAGTGAGGTCCACCTTCTCTTTAGTTTTGTGGTTTAGAAGTAGGCAGGAACTGTGCTTCTCCCCTCAGGGGGCTTTAAACCATAGCGGGCTCTTCTTGGACGTGGCACGGCTGTGTACGGCTGTCCGTTTGTTTGCATTATATCAATGTGGGGTTCTAACTTAGTATTAAGCCCGGGTGGTAAGGATGGAATTCGCACGTTCTTTCACCTTTAAAAGAGTCGCTTGTTTGCCTCCCCGGGTGTATGTCTGGATTGCGATTTCATGGGGGTTACTGGTTTGTGGCCGATTTTCGGGGAAGTGGCCCTTTGGCCAGTTCCTGCATAATGCAGAGGTTTCCTGGCGGTTCTTATTTGCACTAATGCTTTAGACCTCTATTCCGACCATTACCTCTTCAGACCACTACCTACATGCCACGTTTTTTAGTATAACATCTGTTGCATTGCGACGCAGTGCTTGCTGCACAAGCCATGGTTGAGCTTGCTTTTCTTTGAAGAGAGACATTTATGCTTGTTCAAACACATAAAGGTGACAGTTCCACCATTTCAGAATGGAAGCATTTTCAATATGCTATGCAGCGAAGCCAAAATTGTGGCTTCAGTTATCTGATACAACTAACAAGCACTGTCAAGCCATTGGTACTGGCGTGTTGTAGGTGTTGGTGTAGCGTGGTCCTGTATTATATATCTTGAGGCAATGTCAGAAGCCACAAAATACCAGCCGGCAGCCCACTGAGCTTAGCATCTACCCAAAGCTAATCCTTTATGAGGAACATTTGCTGGCACCATTTAGTAACAGGTACAGATATACACTGGGAGGCATTCCTCTGCAACCAAGGGCAGGTTCCAGGTCGCTTCAGTTAAGACATATTCACCCGCCCTTTAGCCAGGGCAGCAGGTGGGTGGTGTGGTTGTCATCTAACAAGCGTGCAATGGTGCAAAATAGTCCGGTAAACGCTTCGTTTGAGCCAAATGGCGACACGGTTATTATTGACCATTCGGCATTGTAATACTTAGGAAAGGGCAGGTATTTGCTCTGATTGTTCCCGTATGGTTCCCACATACTTATCTGCCCCCTGGTTTATCCGTCTATGGGTCAGAACCTGAGACTTGAAGGGGCACCTTCTGCCCCGGTGTCCCAAACACGTTGATAGTCAACGCTGGGGTAGATGTACCTTGAAGGGCCTGATTTCTACTTGGGTTTTCCCTACGTTTTGGGGTCAACCTAGATGGGAGCATTAAGTCTACAGTCCTTATGAAGCACCCAGCTTTCCTTCAATCCAAGCAGGAGCAGTTAGCGATAGATAAGTTTCAGCGTGTGGGTAACAGACACCGGCTCTTCACCAACATCGTGCCCCGGGGGCACGCGGGCTGCACAAACACAGAGCTTCAACCACAAGGGTGCCAAGTAGCATAAACCAGTTAATAGGTTTAAGAGGTGTTTCTTTGGCCTTACAGCTGTGTGAAGCCAGCTCCATTTAGAGGTACGCCCAGGTGAAAATTGGGGGCTTCTTAAGGTTCTCATGACCAATGCTGTTTGTGGTATCTCCCAGCGAGTCCACTGGAAGTGTACTGCAGCTAGCATGAAACAGGGAACCTGGGATCCGACACTTTTACCACCCTTGGTGGGGATGCGGTCAGCCAACATAGTGTGCTGCTGTCCCAATAATTAGGGTAACAAGGTGTCGGGCACAATGGGCTACTATGTCAATAGAACACTTGGCACATCCAGTGTTCAACTAAAACTAAACTTTAACGGAGCAGATCATTTTCCCCACCAGGGATGCTCCGGGTTGGCAGTGGGTACCCCCCGACCCCCCCATTTGGGAAATATTCTAGGATGGGGTAAAGTAGGACCTAGTCAATCTTCAATGTTAGGCACCATATTGCAGATAGTGCGCACTGCCTAATCAGACAGATTCTCTAAGCTGGTATGCCTAAGGGGTTCCACCTCAGAGGGAACTAAGCGGGCAAAATAAGAGAGACATGGCAAGGGCCGGTGGGCCCCCACCCTTGCCACACACTTCTAGCTACGAACTCTCCTGTGCGTCATGATTTAGCATGCATAGGGCCTGTGCTAAGGTTTATTTATTTATTTATAAAGTTTTATATAGCGCTAACGAGATCCCGAAGGATATCAGAGCGCTTTACAAAAAGATGGAAGGAAGTGTAATATCAACATCAACAAAAGCATAAAAAATATGAATAATTATCGTACAAAGGGGTCAAAGGAGAATAATACAACAGCTAGTATATAGCGGGCTAAGAAGGGGCAAATGGTAAGGGTCAGAGTTAAGTATAATCCTTCTCGCCATAATAGCCAAAGTAGGCAGGCGGGTTGGGGAAGGGGTCACCCAGCAAGTGGGCTGCTGTCCCATAGATGGGGCACGCAGGTGTTCAGGCACACACGGAGCTAGAAGGGTGGCGGCTAGGTGAGATCAGCTAATACATGGGGCAATGTGTGCCATAGTGAATTCTTTCTGCCCATAGTGGGCACGGGGTGGAGTCGTGAGGCAGTGGAACTTTCACGCAGCAGGGTGAATAGTTAATTGCACAAGTCACAAGCCAAAGCTAATCCTGGCTATCGTCAAGGACTATGATAGATGGGGTTCATTTATCACCGGTAGGGATGTATACCTTTCTTCTAGATTAGCGGGGAGGCTCTAGGGAGGAGAGGTTGCAGGTAAGACCATAGCTGTTTTGGTGGGGGGGGCTCTGGCGGTGACGGTGGCCACCTCCAGATCTGTGGCGGAGTTACAGGGCGATCTGGAAGCAAATGGGTACAGAACGGTACCTCTGCGCGGCACCATAGGGGTGCCAGAGCCAAAGCCCAGGAGTCTCATGGGAGGTTACTGGAAAACCGTGTCAGCGCTCCGTTAGTCCTTCGGGCAGTTGTGGGCCTGAACAACCGGGGGCTTGCCTTGCTACGCTCCGCCCTGAAAGGGGCGTGAGTAATAAGGGACCATGTGTCACGTGATCCAGGAAGAGGATCACCAGAGGGGGCAGCACAGATAGGGTTCGCCCCAGTGCTGCTTGGCTCATCAGGCGGCCCAGATGGTTGCCTGCCCTTGGATCGCCCGTAAAATAACCCACCAGATTACATAACGGGGTATGTAATAAATCTGCAGCAGTTTTACCCAAACAAAAAATGTGTGGTGTGTTTATTTATTAGCATACATGCTATGTGTGGTGGGGTGGGGAGTGTTGCCAATGATGGTGCTATGCAGGATGGGTGGAGGCGAGGTCTGTTTGTAGGAAGTCAACATTTTTCCAGCCGGGGGTAATTTGGATAAAAGTACATGTACAAATGTTTCAGGGTATACAGGAAGTTGAGAAAGCACAAATGAGGTTCTGAGGTGTGACGAAGATATCACACTTGGTGATGTGCAGACAGTGGTCGGGCCGTTGGTGCCTTATATAGTGTTGTCAGTGGAGTTGCATGTCTGAGAATTATTCCAGCGTCACTGGAGAGGGTGTGCGGGAGGAGTAGTGGAGGAAGCGCCACGCTTGTTGTGTGGCCCACATGGTTCGAAAATGCACCATGGATCATCCGAGCATGTGGGGGACACGTCATTGCCCCTCTGAGGCAGGACCCCCAGCCCCATGGTACCTCATGGGAGCCTCGATGCAGGGCACATAGTGCGGGCCTGACGGTGAGCACTCGGGTGAGGCCTTTGACCTGGGCGTTCGCTATCCTTGCCGTGTTTGCACAAAGCTGAATTGCCAGTCCAGGGTTTGGGATGAAGGCAGCACTCATTTGTCACAGGGTACGGCCTTCTCGCGTTCTGGGACAGGTTTGGGTCTGGAATCCAAGGCCCCCCCTCCGCCAAACGTCTGTCCCGTCACAATAGCCATGCTGTGTTGAGGGCATGTCGCCGACATTCGTGCTGGGGCTGCGTGGACGTCTGGGGTGGGCTTCGTGTGCTCACAGGGAGATTTGAGTGCCTTCTGAGATTTCACACTGCTGACTGATGACATTTCCATGTTCTTCGCGTGTTCATGTGACATTAAAGGGCCTTCTGAATGACACTGGGTGATCATTTAGCACAAAAATCATGCGCATCAAATGTCCGGATGATGCCCCTCACCTGTGTGGTGGCCAGTGGAAGGGGTTTGTCTCTCACTCGAGAGAGGGCTACAGGCTTGGCTTTAAGTGGGCCGTGTCCTGCTGGTGCTGGGCACCAGATGTTGTAAAAGGCAGGCGCCAAGACGGGTTTTTACCTCGTACGGGTTATCGGCCAATGTCTTGTTGAAAACTGCCGGTAGAACGACTGAGCAGCGGAGTGAGTGCAGGTAGTTAATTGGTGGTACTGTTAAGTATGGTTTATTGCATGTTCGGTTTCGCATCCAATACTTGTGAAGGATCCGTTTGGAGTAGCATTCCTGAAGCTTGATCATGGCTTCCTTAGTTCTGTTGGTGTCTGTAGAAATAAAAGGAAAGTCTCGTAGACAGGATCTTGTAGTTGTAGTTTATTCCATAGTTATGTCCTTACGGAAATGCACTACATTAAAAGCAGATTACTACAGTGTCTTTTTATACTGGCCAGGTTCTTGGGCATACGTGTTCCACAATAGGGCCTCTCTTGTGTGCATGGTGCTCTCGCTCGGCAGTTCAGAGGGGTCCAGGGTTTGGTACAGACCCTCTCATGAGTCATTGGCAACATCCTTACAACGAAGCCATATGTTGTTGCTTATTTACCTTAGGAAACTAACAACCGTTGACAAAGTCAATAGTCTTGGCTTGCTGTAGGTTTAATGTTACTTGTTGATTATATATCTGGATACAATGACAGAAGAGGCAGAACTAGGCGACACACTATGCTAAGAAAAGATTTCCAGCCTAAATGTTTTAATCCACGCCCTTCATTTCATCGATCATACCCCACCTTTTGAGAGACCCAGTTTCTCCATCCCACTGAAACCCCTAGCTACAGGTGTGGACACAGTTTAAACTGGAGGAAGGATTGCTTCGTTTTTGTTCAAAGGGGTGTTTTCTTCTGTTAGGAGGGAAGAGTGCCTGAAGTCCCGGTAGTTTATCCTTTGATCAGATGTTTTGGCTCTGGCACAAGAGTCGACTGGCGTGCTTATGGCCCCGTTATTGTAATAGGTACGCCGCATGCGTATAGGTGGACTGAATATTGTACCATCAGAAGAGCGGCGGTTTCATGGAAAGAGCTCAAGTTTTGGGGAATTGTGCGGCTATATGGGCAAACCTTCATTTGGAGGTTTGTCGAATTACTTCCACTTGGGTCCATGTGCGTCTGTAACTCGAGCGGTAGGGTGCCTGGGGAGGTGACCTGAGAGAGATTTTGATATGGCATTGTGTGGATGGTGGGCCCTGTGGGGCGACACTAGCCGGTGGGTATAGGCATCAATGGGCGTGCCTTACAGCCGATGGACAGTTAGTCCACAAGCAAACTGCAGCTGCATCCCTTTGACTTGAATTAAAACTGGGGCAGACGAATGCTCAGGCACAAACTCTTCATGCCGCATGCCACAGGGGCATCGTGATGGGAGAAGGGGAGTGCTGTTTATTTAATGATGTTGACCAAATACTTCGCTGCTTGGCCAACTAAGGGCTTGTGCCACCAGGAGTGAACACACTTTGTCTTCATTTACTTATAGAAGGAATGCTCCCACTGTACAGATGGAGCAAAACATGAATCTGCTGGGATCAGGAGGGCTCAGCAAGAAGGGATGAAACTTCCTCACAGTTGGGGTTATGACGTGTGATCAGGAGGTGGAAGGACTGGTTGCAGACCCTTATAAATTTCTAATAACAAGGGTCAAAAACTCACATCGCAAAAGTCCTAGAGACGTAGTAGCGCGCACCAAGGTCCCCTATCTGCGGCTCTTCCCTGTTCTCATAAAGGCACCATACGGCTTCTTGGTTAATATCTGGAGGTTTCCTTCGGCAAATTCCTCATATGTGTATGCCTCAATATTGGCTTAAAGCAGAGATTGGAAGGGACATTCTACGCAGCCTGCTCACATAATGGCAGGTCTATTCAGCTTTTCTTGGTTCCGGGGTCGATAAAATAAGTACAATTGAGTTTTTTTTATCAAGGAACAGGATACCCTCTAGTTGATCGTGCAAACAAGCACATGCTATAATAAGCACAGCCAGCAGCAATACTTATAGGCTTGTCAATAGCTCCCCTGATTGGCCATCTCTCCCAGCTGCGGTTAACTCCTTCGCTGCTAGGCCTGTCCCCCACCCCCCGTGCTAGGCCTTTTGTTTTGCTATTTGGGTAGTTTGCGAGTAGGCCCCTGTAACGTTTTGACCACACAAGGTATCCATGCCAAATTTGATTCCTCTTCTTCCATTATAACAGGGATTCTAAAGGTACCCAGGGTTTGTGGATTGCCCTGGAGGGGACCCAGAAATTAGCCAAAATACAGCAACATTTTTCATTTTTTTTTAAAAATTGGAAAAAATGGCTACAGATGAAAACATCTGTTTTTTCCCCTGCAGATGGTAATAACAAAGGGGTTGTGGTGCCCGCGACAGGAATCTGCCCAAAACGCAACGTGGACTCACCACATTTTCATATTGAAAATGGACCCTTTTTTTACAGAGTGCCTACCTGTTCATTTTGAACCCTTGCTCTGCCGGCACCTAAGAAAACCTATACATTTTTTAAAACTAGACACCCCGGGGAATCCAGGATGGGGTGACTTGTCTGGCTCTCACCAGGTTCTGTTACACAGAATCCCATGCAAACCTCTAAATTTGTCGAAAAAACACATTTACCTCACATTTCAGTGGTGGAAAGTTCTGGAATCTGCATAGATCCACAAAATTCCACCCACCCCGCATTTTCTAAAGTCTTTTGAGAAAAATGGTACCCCACTCGTGGGTGTAGGCCTAGTGCCCATGACAGGAAACAGCCCAAAACGCAACGTGGACACACCACATTTTCACAGTGAAAATGGATCCTTTTTTTTCAAAGTGCCTAGCTGTAGATTTTTAACCGTAGCTCATGCTGGCAGCTAGGGAAACTTAGCAAACCTACACATTCTTTTAAACTAGACACCCAGGGGAATCCAGGGGGGCAGAAAGACTGGTATTTTTTTCAGGGGATGTGGGCATTGGCATGGCCCTTCTGGGCTGACCTCACCCCTGAATTAAAAAAATAAGAGAAATTCCTGAGACCTAGTGGGCTTTCTGCCCCCCCCCCCCCCCGGGGGTCAGATAAGGGGCTATTGCCCCAATATTCCTCCAGGGAGGGGCAGAAAGACTGTGGTAATTGTTTTTGGGGTGAGGGCATTTTCATGCCCATTCTGGGCAGACCCACCCCTATATTATAAAACAAATATTCCCTGGTAGATCAGGGGCTATTGCCCCATCTGCCCCTGGGGGGAGGAGAAAGACTTGCATTTTTTGGGGGGGGGGGGCTGGAAGCATTGGCCTGCCCATCTTGGGCAGCCCACACCCCTACATCAATAAAATAAATCCCTGTTTTCTAATGGGCTTTCTGCCCCCAGGGGGGGGGGCAGAAAGACTGGAAATTCACTGGGGATGGAGGCATTGTCTTGCCCTTTTTGGGCAGCCCCCACCCCAACATCAAGAAAAAAAAATCCCCGGTTTCTAGTGGGCTTTCTGCCCCCTCGGGCGCAGATTGGGGGCGACTGCCCCCGTCTGCCCCATGGTGGGGCAGAAAGACTGACATTTCTGTGGGAGGGGGGCATTGCCATGTCCTTTTTGGGCAGCCCCCACCCCAACGTCATTAAACATATCCCTGGTGTCTAGTGGGCTTTCTCACCCCCGGGGTGGGGGGGCAGATTGGGGGCTACTGCCCTCGTCTGCCCCCTGGCAGGGCAGAAAGACTGACATTTCTCTGGGGGCATTGACATTCAGGGATTGTTGCTGTTTTCTGGGCAAATTGACCTAAAACAGGCCAAACTGCCCCCAGGGGAAGCAGAAAACAGCCACTACTGCCCCCCAAAAATGGGGTGCGATCCTTGCCCAAGGGATCGCCTCCAATCCTAATTTAAATAATCCCTGGCTCTAGTAGGCTTTTCTGGAGGCAGAAAGGCCAAAAAAAACAGCCGATCTGTTCCCAGGGGAGGGGGCAGAAAAGTCTGCAAAATATTGTGCCCCTTTAGGAAGCGACCATTGCCCAAGGGGTCGCTTCCATTTCTTCAAAAAGAAATCCCTGGTGCCTAGTGGGGGCATTCCTGCTGCACAATCGCGACGCCATGCACGACCGTGCAGCAGGAATGCCCTGCAATGAGATATCAGCGGAGAGGAAAAACTCTTTCTTCTCCCCCAATAACTCAATGCATCCCATTCCCCCCCCCCCCCCACTCCCCTTCCCCCACTGGAGCAAGGAAACTCACCTGTTTCCTGCTGGACGCCTGGAAGCAAATGGCTTCCAGTGCGTCTGGCTGCTCCTGATGACGTCTCCGCGCGCTGTGCGCATTGACATCATGGGATTGCCTGGGGAGGGATCTGGAGTGGCAGCGGAAACTCATCCGCTGCATCCCACTTTGTGGCGGCTAGACTGGCTGCCCATGAGGGGAGTGCCATGGTGGGTGCCATGATGGAGCGGTTCTGTCATGACCACACGCCCACTGTGGCTCATGACAGAATCGCTCCGTTATGAGCACCGAAAGGTTTAAGGACAGCAACATATACAGATATTAGATCTGGCAATGCCAGCGTTGAGATGACTGAGCATGGGCTGATGCACTATGTAAAACACGTTTTGTTGTAATTCAAAAACTGGGGTTTAAACGGGATCAGTGGCAAACACACCTTTGCCCTACCACAGACGCAGAAATCTCCTGGTAAGGGCATTACTGGCGTCCAGAACAATCTTTCAACAAACGTCTGAATATACAGTCTCTTCATAATTGATAAGGCAGTTGTCTCTCATTCATTTGGCTATGTTGGTAATTGCGTTTCAGAAATTGGTTTTGGCTTTGGAGGAGTCCTCGGTGAGCGAGAGGATCAGTTAAGTGTCATCTGCATAGTATATTATGTTGTGTCCGTGGGATCTGACGACGTCTGCGAGGGGGGGTCAAGTAGATGTTGAACAGGGTAGGGCTGAGGGATGATCCTTGTGGCCTGCTGCATAGGATGTCTTTGGGTGCGAAGGTGAAGGGAGGCAGTCAGATGCTCTGTGTGCAACCTGTAAGGAAGGAGGTGATCCACTTGATGCCTGTATGCTGTAGAGTCTGTTGATGAGGGTGTTGTGGGAGACTCTGTCAAATGCTGCTTAGAGGTCGAGGAGTATCAGGGCCACCATTTCTTCATGGTCGAGGAGTGTTCTGACGTCGTCTGTGGTGGCAATCAACATGGTGTCCGTGCTGGGGTTGGCCCGGAATCCTGATTGAGAGGCGCCCAGAAGGTAATTTTGTTCCAGGAATTTGGTGAGCTGCTGGTTGATGGCTTTCTCGAGAACTTTGGCCGGGGAGTGTAGAATGGAGATTGTATGATAATTGTTTAGATCAGTGGGGTCAGCTGAGGCTTTCTTTAGAAGGGGGTCTGACGTCTGCATGCTGCCATCTGTCCGGGAAGGTTGCTGTGGAGATGCAGGTGTTGAGGATGTTGATGAGTTATGTGCTGATTGGGTTCATTGTGAGATTGTAGAGGTGGTGGGGGCAGGGGGCAGTGGGCACCCCAGAGTGGATAAAAGACATGATGGCTGAGGTGGTAAGGGCGGTGAGCGTTGGCTGGTGTTCGGTTAATGTCGTTGGGGCTGGCAGTGGCGGATTGAATGTTGAAAATGTTGTAGATGTTGGTGATCTTGCTGTGGAAGTAGTCTGAGAGGGTGTCGCAGAGTTCTTGGAAGGGGTGGATGGTGTTCTCTATGGCTGTCGGGTTGGAGAATTATTTGACTATCTTGAAGAGTTCCTTTGTATGGTTGGCTGCGTAGTTGATGCGGATGGTGATGGCTGCTTTTTTGGCTTCTTTGATGTGCTGTGATAGTTGCTGAGGGCTGTTTTGTGAGCTTCTCAGTCGGCGGGGTTCTCGGTGGTGGACCATTGTTTCTCCAGTTGATGGCAGTTGTGCTCTGTGGTCCTGAGTTCTGGGGTGTATCAGCTGGCATGGTATGAGTTTATGTTGGATTTTGTAGGTTTCAGTGGGGCGACTTAGTCGGTGATTCAAGTTCTGGATGGCCTGGTGGAGATCTGTTGAAGCCTTTGGTTGTAAGGTGGTGAGGGCCTATGACCACTGAGTTCCTGTGACCTTGCTCTAGCTGCGGTGGGAGAAGATCTCACACCTGGTGATGGTGTGCTGGGCATCGGTGATGGTGAAGTGTACAATGGTGTGGTCAGTCCAGGTGAGTTCTGTGGTGTGTCTCAATTTAATTCTGTCTCGGGGGTGAAAATGGGTCGAGTGTGTGTCCAGCTTTGTGCGTGGGTTCAGTGACCAGTTGGGTGAGGCTAATGTTGTCCACGTTCACCGGGAGGGTGATAGAGTTGGCGTCATCGATGTGGAAGTTGATGCCGCTGAGTAGGACGTAGTGGTGAGAGTCGATTGCTAGGTGGGGATGGGTTTGCAAAATGTTGCTCGGGGTCCCGGGGATCTGTAGATGAGGAAGCCTCATATTGTGGTCTTCATGTCAGTTTGCAGTAGAAAGTTGAGGTGTTAAGGGGCAGCAAGCAGCGCAGGGGCAGCAGGCTGGCACAGGGGCAGCAGGCAGCGCATGGGCAGCAGGCAGCGCAGGGGCAGGAACAGCAGGAAGTGCAGGGGCGGTGCGGTACAGTACCTTAAGCTGGAGGTCAGATGAAGAGGAGTGCAGGTGAGCTTTATCCTGCACAGGGAGGTGCAAAGTGACGACCAGTTGGCCCCGCCTCCAGGGATGCTGGGAGATGCAGTCCAGGCCGGCTGGCTGGTGTAGTTGAGTGGTGGGAGGGGGTGTAGAGGCGCTCTCTGACTGGTGCAAGCAGGAACAGGAGTGGAGACACCTCCCGAAATGAAGAGCCGAACGCGGCTTCCTAGTTGTATACTTGTCATTCTGTTGTGTCCAACTGATTCTGCTTTCCATTACCCCATAGAAAAAGAGAGCCATGGACTCACTGTTGAGAATATCAGGTTCACTGGCATGGATAGCAGCATCTACCTGTGCACTAATATTTTATCTACTGTCTTTCTATGTCAATCGGTTGAATGTGTCTAAGGCTCTTCCTTTTACTATTTTGCATCACCCAAAGCCTACAAGAAGCTGATTGCAGTGGAAGGCTTTGGCACTAAAAATAAGTAAAGTAGATGTAGAGGAATGTCCTTTGTGTGCTAAAAGATCTTTATGCCAGCACTGTACCCTCACCTTACGATAGGGAATGAGTGAAGTTCGATTTTCCCCTTCTTTAGTAACTTAAGAGTAATCAGTCTATATTTGATTAGTATGCCATTGACTTCTAGAAGCATTCATTTAGAATTCATTTTCTTTTCCTGCCATTCCCTTCCTCTAGCAGGCCTATTTAGTGTCCCACAAATGTCAGCCTTTCATTGTACAGCGAAAATTAGTTTTCTCTATTTGTTCTCTTCTGTTTCTGGATGCTTTATTTCATCTGACTTAGACCTGTTAAAGTAGTAAATGTATGAGAGAAATATTTCTAAGAAAATGCTGTATTATTTTCCCACAGATGTTTCTGACAAAGATTTGGTGGGGCAAGCTGTCTACAATTAATAGTACATTCACTGTCATCTTGTGTGTGCTGTTTTTACCATTGATTTACACTGATCTCGTCATCTTCAGGTAATATTCACATGTAAATTCCATTAACCTATTGTGAAGTGCCTTTGTGGCAACTGTTATTCTGGCAAAATTCTATAGAAGCAAAGTAATCTGCATTTTATTCAATATAGACAATCTTCCTAAATGTATATGCTGAGTTTCACAACCCATGTATATTAGTATGTGCAGCTCGAGCATGCCTTGCTGACTTACTCCCTAGACGTAACAAGATTACCTGAGTCCCCTATAGAGTAGGTTCCTGACGGAATACCTAAAAAAGGGTGCCATATCTTGGTGACATTAAAATGTCAGCTCGCAAATTTTGGAATCTATAACATTTCAGAATAAAAAAAGGTAAAGGGTAAAGTTGATTCATACCACAAAATGTATAAGCACATGTGTGCATATTTGTCTGTGTGTGTGTGTGTATGTGTCAGAAGTTCCTCCTGGTGAAGATGGAAGTATGAACTCCTCGGGATCTGAACGTTGCACAGTAGGTCCACCTCTTGATACCCCCAATTCAGATAATAAACACAGAATTTTAGGCTGATCAAGCGAGGGAAGGGATAAGAAGGGAACAGCAGGGAAGAAGGTGAAGAACCTGAAAGAAGAAATAAAAGAAGAATTAACCAATATGTTTATGTCTACTATAAATTCTCACTAATAGGAACACATCACATACCTCAATAAAACACAGGGTTATTGTTCACTTCTTCCACACAATCAGCTGATTTCCCCCATTGGCTAGTTTCTCTATCTCTTAAACCACAAAGAAGAAAAAACATGAATAATCGCACATATCATGGCCATAAACAAAACAGGTTATCATGCGCAGCTCTCTCTTCAAACATACCCAAAAATACATGGTAATCTTTGTAAAACAAATATCGGTAGAAGCCTTCAAAGTCAAGCAAATAAGGTTTTCACACAACTGTAGTTTCTGGACGAATAAGAGCAAACAGGTGAACCATTGTCTATGAGCAGGAAGTAAGTTCACTCAATGAACCTTCACAGTCCACTACGAGTGAGGTTGTTCCTTTCTAGAGTGGAACAGTAGTTCAGTATATCAGCACAAACAAAAATAGATGAAAGAAAATAAAGTGAACCACAACAGGTTAATTCCACATCTGCTCAATAGCGGCTTTTGGAAGTTATCAGAAAGAGCTTGAATGGCATCTGGAAAAAGGGACCAAGCTATATAAGCAAACACGGTACCTTTGTACTCTAAGTGCTGTCTTCCAGTGTTCAGACAGCGGTTGTCCGCAAAGGATTCTGTAGGTAGTAACACAACTCCCTTCCTCATGGGAGGAGGCGGAGCCCTGTATCTCCTCCCGATAGAAAGGCCAACAATTCCCACAGACGAACAGGAAACTGGTTCTCACCCTCCTCACCCCGCAACCATGTACAAACTAGCGGGGCTGACCACAGGAGACATCACAGAAGATTCCATCAAAGAGCATGATCAAAAACTCAAAGACCAAACTGCAACGAATTACGCACGCCAGCCGGCGAGCATCTCGCCTATTTATCCCCATCCGATTGGACGTGGCCAAACTACATGCCTCCCATTGCTTCATGGGAATTGTAGTTTAGTTATAGGTAATAATTAAATCTCAACACGTAATGTGCCCTGTAAGGCGTCCTTGCGTACTCTTCGCAGGCGCCATGCTGTTATTTCCCGACAGTAAATCCTCCTCCCAGGGCTTCCTAGGACCCGGTTTAAAAGGATGTCGCACGTGGAAAGCTCGCACAATCCTCAGAGCCTGAACATTGGTACAGGGTTCACACAAATCGTCCTCAGCCGTGTATCCCTTCCAAGACACTAAATACCACAGTAGACTCTTGCGGTATTTAAGAATCCTCGAGGCTCCCCACTTCGTGTTCCATCTGTTCATCAGTCATGACCTGCGGAACCGCTTTCCGTTTAGAGTGACCTGCAGGTTTCAGCAAACTACAGTGAAAGGACGGGTAAATCCTCATAGTGATGGGCTTCAGTTTATACACCACAGGGTTAATCTGCTTAACCACAGTTTGAGGACCTATGAACCTATAGTGAAAAACACTACGAAGGTTGAAATGTATGTTTTTAGTGGACAACCACTTTTTGTCCCCACCTGAGAATTAGGTCCTTCCCTACGTCGTTTTTTGTATTGCATCTTTGCATGATTCAGATGAACTTGTATCTTTTTGTGAACATTACTTAGTTCACGAATCCATGCTCCCACGGACGGCACCACCACATGTGAAGCTGGGAGAGGAACAGGAAGGATCCATGGATGGAATCCATAATTGGCGATCAACTGAGACACCCCGATTGCACTATGCACTGCGTTGTTGTATGCACGTTCAGCCATCCATAACAGATCCACCCATGATTCCTCGGCGTCTTCCGCATAACATCGCAGATGTTTCTTTAGCGGTTGATTGAGCCTTTCGGTTTGCAGATCCGTTTGCTGATGGAAACTTGTGGACAGAGCAGAAGAGATTTGCAAAGTTTTACACCAGGATTACCAAAACCTCGCTGTAAACTGTGGATCTCTGTCCGAAATGATCACTTCTGGTAAGCCATGTAATCAAACCACATTTTGTAACATTAACTGTGCTGATTGCCCTGCAGTAGGTTAGGTGGGATCACCACCAGAATAGCTGTATACCCTTGATTCTTGGGTAATCCTGTGATGAAATCAATGCTTATGCTCTTCCATGGCTGATCTGGGGTAGGCAGAGGTATCAGTTGTCCTGTGGGTTTAGCAGTACTCCCCTTAGCTCTAACACACACACATACCACAGTTCATGATCCATTTCCGCACCTCTTTTACTATGGATACCCACCAGAGGTAGCGCTGAGGAAGCTCCAATGTCTTTGTAGATCCAGGATGGCCTGCCATCTTAGCTTCATGACACCATTTGAATGCTTTTGACTGAGTTTCTTTAGTGAGTAAGAACAACCAATTCCTATAAAAGGCATCCCTAGTTTGAGACTCTGTTGAACACCTTGAGAGGCCCAAGAATTCCGGGTAGAAGATGGTTTCGCTTTTTAACTTCATCCGGGAATGTATGGTGAGTGTACACAACACCTTCCACGGTTGTATGATTGTTTCCATTGTTGCTTCTTGCAAACTAACGTCTTCAGACTGTCTGGACAAGGCATCCGCCTTTCTGTTCTCAGTACCTGGCTGATAGGTGACGATGAAATCATAATCAGCAACAAAAAACATCCAGCGCATCTGTCTTGGAAGGATTTTGTTATAGCCAACAGTTCCTTCTCAGCTATAGTATAGTTCATTTCTGCGGGATTCATCTTTTTAGACAGGTATGCTATGGGGTGGAGTTGACCAGTGTTTTTGTCCCGTTGTGACAATATTGCACCAACAGCCACATTAAATGCATACACTTCCACTATAAAAGGTGCTTCTGGGTTGCCATGGCCAAAGTATTGGAACAGCGTGTTTTGAAAACCCTATCAAACTTAATCGAGGAACTCCAGGTGCGACAGGCAGGTTTCAGGGCTCACCACAGCACAGAGCTGGTAATGCTGGCAGTGGTGGACGAACACAGACTTACGGCCGACAGCAGGAAGCCATGCGCGTGGGTCCTATTAGCCCTATCCGCGGCAATGGATACGGTTAATCATGAACAACTATTGTTGTAGGTTTTAGAGCTGGGCATCCATGGGCTGGCACATCAGTGGATTTTGTCCTTCCTGTCAGGCAGCTCCCAAAGGATCCAATGGCCGATCGGGTGTCCAACATCGGTGCATTAACGTGCGGAGTCCCACAGGGGTCAGCACTGTCCCCCCTTCTCTTCAACATCTATCTCGAGCGCCTGGTGGCTGCTTTGGCCCGCATGGAGTGCCAAGTATTCAATTACTCCGATGACACGCAATTATTCATCCAGATCGACAACTTCTTCCTGACCCACGCATGCATGCAAAACATACTCGGGTACACAGTCAATGTCAGGGTTGTCCAACCCCAATTCAGAAAAACATTGTTGAAAAACACCGTAAGATTCAAATCAACAGGAAGAATAGGGAAGACTAAGGACCAATGTAAAAGATGGCCCAAGACTAATGCTAAGATGGCCGCCAAGGATTTCCTTTTAGGACAGCGTGTTGGCGCTCTAGTGTTTACCCGCAATCAGGCAGATCCAGGTGAGGCGCCCGCTCTGTGGCGCACTTCACCTGAGCATTGAGGGAGAGTAGGCTGCTGAAGGTCGTCGCGGAGTTTTCTCAGGAAAAGACTTCGTCACACCTAGCACGCCTTTTCCCCGTTCCAGAGTTTCCTGAGGAGAACGTTTGAGGAGAGCTTCGAGCCAGTCCATGAAGATTCATGTTCATAGAAGAGTGCGGTAAGACTGTTCCGTGAGGAACAGTGGAATGCGCACTAGTCTTTAGATAAGGTGTTGTTTAGACCTCGACGCAGTAGTAGAGAAAACGCTAAGAGGTTTAGCCAACAACATTTTCTGAGTAGATATCAGCGGAGAATTTAGCCTAGCTGGTAATACGAGAGAGAAGCAAGTAATTACAACCACAATCTTACAAGGCACGCTTATGGAGAAATTGTAAGAAGTAAATTCGCATAGACTTTTCCAGAACGAAATTCATTCTGCAACCCAAGGAGTAAACAGTAAAATATTCATCTGCAGAGTGCAACAAAATATTAGAAGGAGTAGCAAGCAAAGGACACTTACTTAACAGAATCCCAATTACCGCCCAGCTGTAAACTCCATAGGTGAGGAACCAGAAGAGTAGAAATAGAATTAGAAAAGAGAAAATTCAAATAGGGAAAATTAACTCACACTATCACTTCAGTTACAGCACATTGAAGCAAGAAAAGAAAAAGTGAAAAGAGAACAAAGATACACAACAGAAGAGAGGCAAGGGTCACACACAGACAGGGTAGGTAATCCAGTGAAGGTCCTAAAATAGCGAGAGAGAGAAGTAAACAGACTTAGGACTAATTGTGTTACTTATATTTACAGTCTATAAGCTGTCGCGCTAGCCAGAAGAAGACAAGAAAAAGAACTCAGAAGAAAGAAAAAGACGCAGCAGTGTGGCCGTCTCTTCTCTGTCCAATTCCCCTTTCCCCCCCTGGGTTTGTTTGGCACTCGCGCAAATACTGTGCGGTGCTGAAGAATCTGGGAGGGGCATTGGGAGCTTACGACGTTCTGCTCCTGTGCATTGACTCGAGTCAGCGGTTTGACAGAGTGAAGTGCCCACGTTGTAATAGCACCTGAGCAGAATGGCGGAAGGTTTGGATTTGAAGAAACTAGGGGAAATTTTGGAAGGTATACAAAGGGAGTTAATCACAGTTCGGGAAGAGAACGGAGAGATTAAAAAAGAAACTACAGATTTGGCCCACAAAGTGAGTGGTATCATGTCCGGACCTAGTGTAAGTTTTCCAGTTCCACAAGAAGGGAATCTTAGTGACACTGCAGCTCCCCACCCCAAGATAACAACTCAAGTTATTCATTCTTTGTCTCCGGTAATTCCGTTGGCACCTCCTGAGCGTTTTGGAGGAGATCCCCAGCAGGCTCAAGTGTTCATAACACAGTGCACTCCACACTTCATGTGTCGTCCAGCAGTTTTCCCTGATGCGCAGTCTCAAGTGGCTTTTATGTTGTCGTATTTAAGCGGGGATGCGGCGTCCTGGTCAATGCCCTTGGTGACCCGAAATGACCCAATTTTATACGATCTGGAGGAGTTCAAGAAAGAATTTCTTCGAATATTCGACCGACGAAGGGTTTCACAAGCTACCGACAACGAACTTTTGGAAATAAGACAAGGCAATCGAGACTTGGTGGCTTACTTGGCCCAGTTCAATAAGCTAGTAGTAGAGACTGAATGGCCAGAGAATAAAAGAGCTGCAGTATTCTATCGAGGCTTAAAAGATGAACTGAAGGATGCCTTAGCTCAAGTGCCCAACAGACCCACAGAGATTTCGGCGCTAATAGATTTGGTGTTAGAAATTGACTTCCGTCAAAGTGAAAGGAGAGGAGAGAGAAAGAAGGAGTATCGTCCTAGTGTACCGAGATTTGATAGAATCAGAACCGAAGGGAACAAGGATGGTGATTTAGCCAAGGGAGGGGAGCCAATGCAAATTGGAACCATTCGAGGTCCTCTCTCTAAGGAAGAGAAGGAGAGGCGAAGAGTGAACAAACAATGTCTATATTGTGGAAATGGGGGACATTTTGTTCGTAATTGCCCCAAGAAACCCAAACAATCACCGGCGGAAAACGCCATGCACCACCAGTAAATGGAGTTGGACTGGTGGTCGCAGAATCAAAGACAACTCCAGAAGCACATACCCTGGCTAATACCCTGCAATCCGCATCTCCACATATGGTGTTAATGATGACTTTGCGGTTCCGTGAAAAGGTGTTAACACAAGTCACTGTCATGATCGATTCAGGGGCCACGGGCAACTTTTGTGATCTTAAGTTCGCTGAAAAGATCGGATTGAAGGCCATCAAGAAAGAGAAGAGTGAAGCAGTGCGAGCTGTAGATGGGACGAATCTCTCATCGGGACCCATAGTGAGTCACACGGAGCCTGTAGAGTTAGAATCTGAAGAAGGTCATTTAGAAGTTTTGGAATTCAATTTAATTGATGCTCCACAGTTTCAGTTGATTCTCGGTCTCCCATGGCTAACTGAGCATAATCCCACCATTGATTGGGGGGCACGAACAATAGCCTTGAATTCAAGTTATTGCCAGTCAAATTGCAACCGGGGATGTAAAAGAAATCGAGAGAAGACGTCGGCCTATCATTTGAGTGAAAAGGAGACAACCATTTGTGTGATAAGCACCATTAAACTACCCGAAGAATACAATGAATTTCAGGATGTTTTTAACGAAATGGAGGCGGAAAGGCTCCCTCCGCATAGAGACTACGATTGTAAAATAGATCTAGAACCCGGGTCCAACCTTCCCTGCAGTAGAATCTATGCTTTGACTGAGCGAGAAGATGAGCATTTGAAGAAGTACATACAAAGATATCTAGAGAATGGATTCATTAGACCATCCCAATCGCCGGTCTCATCTCCATTATTTTTTATTCCTAAGAAGAACGGAGAATTGAGAACGTGCATAGATTACAGGGCGATCAATCGTATTACCATCAAGAATCGTTATCCATTGCCTCTCATACCTGTGCTCTTGGACCAAGTGAAAGAAGCAAGATTTTACACAAAACTAGATTTGAGAGGGGCTTACCATCTTGTCAGAATTCGTGAAGGAGACGAATGGAAGACAGCATTCCGGACCAAACATGGGCTGTATGAGTACCAAGTTATGCCTTATGGATTGTGCAACGCCCCAGCCGCCTTTCAACATTTCATAAATGATGTTTTGAAGGAGTTCATAGATCAAAGTGCTATAGTATATATAGATGATATACTGATTTATTCTGACACCGAAGAAGAACATAAGGTGCATGTTAAGAAAATCCTACAGAAATTACGAGAAAACAGCTTGTTTGTCAAGTTGGAGAAGTGCGCTTTCAATGTAACTACAGTGGAATTTTTGGGGTTTGTGCTGGCACCAAGCGGAATAACCATGGATGGAAATAAGATCAAGGCCGTCATCGATTGGGAAACTCCTAAGTCAGTGAAAGAAATTCAAAGTTTCATTGGGTTCGCGAACTTCTATAGGAGGTTCATACAAGACTTCTCCAAGAAGTTAATCCCCATTACAAGACTGTTAAAAAAGGGGGTTCAATTTGAATGGTCAAAGGAAGCAGAAGAGGCATTCCTACAACTAAAGAAAGACTTTACAACAGCACCAATCTTACTCCATCCTGATCCTTCTGAGCCCTTCTTCGTAGAAACTGATGCGTCGAATTTGGCCTTGGGAGGAGTATTGTCTCAAAGACACAAGACAACAGGGCAATTGCATCCAGTAGCCTTCCGTTCTAGAAAATTGACACCAGCTGAGATAAATTATACAATCACCGAAAAGGAGTTGTTAGCCATCAAGGATGCTTTTAAGGATTGGAGACATTATTTGATGGGAGCCAGGCATGTGGTCACTGTGTATACAGATCACCGGAATTTGAAATTTTTAAAGTCAGCCAGAACGTTAACCCCCAGGCAATTGCGATGGTCATTGTATTTTGCAGATTTTGACTTCGTAATAACCTTTCGACCAGGATTACAGAATGGTAAGGCCGATGCCCTATCCAGATTGGGTACCGAAGGAATCTTGGAAGAGGTCAAGGATCAAGCTATTATCCCAGCAGAGAGGCTGGTAGGAGCGATCTTACAGGAAACCCAGGAGAAGGAGAATCTGAATGCAATGACTTTGGTGGAAATGAAAGACTGGTTGGAAGGAGATTCAAGGCGAGAAATTCGTGAAGGTTTACCATATCACGATGGGGCCCTATACTTGCCCACACCAGAAATGCAGCAGAAGTCCTTGAGGGAATGCCATGATAGCATTTTGGCAGGTCATAAGGGCATGACGAAGACTGAAGAATTGGTGAGAAGACGATTTTGGTGGCCGGACGTGAGAAAAGATATACGACAGTATGTAGCCACATGTGAGATCTGCGCTAGGGGAAAATCGGACCGGCAAGCACCTCAAGGGTTATTGCGACCCTTACCCACACCACCTTACCCCTGGCATACTGTAACTCTAGATTTAATTGTAGATTTGCCATCGAGTCAGGGGTTTGACACAATATTAGTCTGTGTGGATGCCTTTACCAAGATGGCACATTTTGTGCCTCTAAAGGGTGTACCAACAGCTAAAACCTTAGCACATACTTTTAGTCAGAATATTGTTCGAGCACATGGGATTCCTAAGGTTTTAATATAAGACCGGGGTTCTCAGTTTTTGTCCCATTTCTGGAAGGCCTTCACCCAAAAATTGAACATAGAAACTCGATATTCCACTAGTTATCATCCTGAATCTGATGGGCAGACTGAGCGTGCTAATCAAGAATTAGAGCAGTATCTAAGACTATGTTTGTTAGATCAAGAGGGAGACTGGCCAGATTACCTGTGGGCCGCAGAGTTTGCACATAATAACGCTAAGAACATGTCCACTGGTTATTCCCCTTTTTATTTGAACTCGGGTAGGCACCCCCATCATGCATTAAGTTTTCAGGAAGTGGACGTTCCAGCAGTTACAGATTTAGTTGAACACCTGACACGAGTGCATAGCCTAGCCACAAAAAATCTAACCAAAGCAAAAGAAAACTACAAACACTATGCTGATAAAAAGAGAAGGAGGGAGCCTGAGTTACAGGAAGGTGATAGGGTTTGGCTGAATACAAGAAATTTGAAACTAAAAGGGGTCAGGAAGTTTCAACCAAGATTCATAGGTCCCTATCAAATAGACAAAAAATTGAGTACCCTGAACTATCAATTAAGGTTGCCCAAAGGATTGCGCATACATCCAGTATTTCATGTTTCTCTATTAAAAAAGACCTTGAGTGGGTCCCGGATCAACAAACCTCCCAAACCAATTCAAACTGAGATAGGTGAGGAGTTTGAAGTACTGCAGATAGTGGATTCTAAGTTGCGGAAGGGTAAACTGTACTACCTGCTAGATTGGAAAGGTTATGGCCCCGAGGAAAGGTCTTGGGTGTTGTCCTCAGACATTCATGCCTCTCGATTGATTAAGGAGTTCCACCGTAGATTCCCCAAAAAACCCAAGCAGAAGGGAAGCTCTTTGAGGGAGAGTACTGTCAGGGTTGTCCAACCCCAATTCAGAAAAACATTGTTGAAAAACACCGTAAGATTCAAATCAACAGGAAGAATAGGGAAGGCTAAGGACCAATGTAAAAGATGGCCCAAGACTAATGCTAAGATGGCCGCCAAGGATTTCCTTTTAGGACAGCGTGTTGGCGCTCTAGTGTTTACCCGCAATCAGGCAGATCCAGGTGAAGCGCCCGCTCTGTGGCGCACTTCACCTGAGCATTGAGGGAGAGTAGGCTGCTGAAGGTCGTCGCGGAGTTTTCTCAGGAAAAGACTTCGTCACACCTAGCACGCCTTTTCCCCGTTCCAGAGTTTCCTGAGGAGAACGTTTGAGGAGAGCTTCGAGCCAGTCCATGAAGATTCATGTTCATAGAAGAGTGCGGTAAGACTGTTCCGTGAGGAACAGTGGAATGCGCACTAGTCTTTAGATAAGGTGTTGTTTAGACCTCGACGCAGTAGTAGAGAAAACGCTAAGAGGTTTAGCCAACGACATTTTCTGAGTAGATATCAGCGGAGAATTTAGCCTAGCTGGTAATACGAGAGAGAAGCAAGTAATTACAACCACAATCTTACAAGGCACGCTTATGGAGAAATTGTAAGAAGTAAATTCGCATAGACTTTTCCAGAACGAAATTCATTCTGCAACCCAAGGAGTAAACAGTAAAATATTCATCTGCAGAGTGCAACAAAATATTAGAAGGAGTAGCAAGCAAAGGACACTTACTTAACAGAATCCCAATTACCGCCCAGCTGTAAACTCCATAGGTGAGGAACCAGAAGAGTAGAAATAGAATTAGAAAAGAGAAAATTCAAATAGGGAAAATTAACTCACACTATCACTTCAGTTACAGCACATTGAAGCAAGAAAAGAAAAAGTGAAAAGAGAACAAAGATACACAACAGAAGAGAGGCAAGGGTCACACACAGACAGGGTAGGTAATCCAGTGAAGGTCCTAAAATAGCGAGAGAGAGAAGTAAACAGACTTAGGACTAATTGTGTTACTTATATTTACAGTCTATAAGCTGTCGCGCTAGCCAGAAGAAGACAAGAAAAAGAACTCAGAAGAAAGAAAAAGACGCAGCAGTGTGGCCGTCTCTTCTCTGTCCAATTCCCCTCCCCCCCCTGGGTTTGTTTGGCACTCGCGCAAATACTGTGCGGTGCTGAAGAATCTGGGAGGGGCATTGGGAGCTTACGACGTTCTGCTCCTGTGCATTGACTCGAGTCAGCGGTTTGACAGTCAAAAGGATGATAGCCAACTCACTCAAAATTAATCCTGACAAAACCAAGATACTGGCCATTATCACTGGAAACAACCCATGGAGCGACCTTTTTTGGCCACAAGAGTTGGGTACCACCCCCACACCAGTCCCAGTCATAAAAAAACTCGACATAAAAATAGATGCCAAGCTCTCCGTGTCGACCCAGGTGTTCACCGTGGTGGGGACATGTGTAGGCTTACTGAGACATCTGCAGAGACTTGCCCCCCCTCCTCTCATTTACTGCACTACAGATGGCCGTGTCGGTAATGATCGTGTCACGGTTGGACTATGGCAACGCTCTGTACATTGGCCTCCCTGAGAAGCTGCTTACCAAACTCCAAGTTGCCATGAATGATGCAGCTAGACTAATCTTCAGGCTCCCAAGACAGGCACATGCCACCCCCCTACTGCAGCAGCTGCACTGGCTCCCTATCAAACAGAGAGCTAGGTATAAAGGTCTTTGTAAAGCCCACAAAGCTATCCATGGCCGGGCCCCAGTTTACATTAAAGAGCGTCTTAAAAACTATGTGCCAGGACGTGCCCTTCGATCATCTGAAGCAGGCCTATTGGCCTGCCTGCGCTTCAGTACGACCTTCAAAGGAGGCAGAGCCTTTTCTGTAGTGATTCCTCAACTGTGGAACAGGCTGCCGGAAAACCTTCGTAGGGAACCTACCCATCCTCCCATTTAGGAAGAAACGTAAGATGCTTCTTTTTACTGAAGCCTGAGGCACAACCTAGGCCAAGTCTTGTGCATGTACATGCTGATCCTGGTGAGGTTTAGTCTCTCTCTCTCATAGCGCTAAGAGACCTGTCGGTGAACATGTGCTCTATAAGTTCCAATTAACAATAACAATACTGGTGCTGAAGTGAATGCTTGCTTTAAAAAACTGAAGACTTCCGTGGCTTCGCCAGACCACACAAAAGGGACCCCTATTCTCAACAACCTAGTGTGAGGGGCCACAACCTGCGAAAACTGATGTATGAACCTCCTATAATAGTTTGCAAAACCCAAACAGTAATGCACATCTTTCACACTGCGTGGTTCAGGCCATTCTTGCACCGCTTGTACCTTTCGTTCCACCATACGAAACCCAGCAGGGCACAACGTGACCCCTAGAAATTTCACTTCCAACACATGAAACTCACATTTGCATAACTTGCAAAACAAATGGTGTTGTCTGGGTTTCTCCAACACTAAAACCACATGTATCCTCTGCTCTTTCTCATCAGCCGAGTATATCAGAATATCGTAGATATGCACGACCACAAACTTATCCAAATACTCCATTAACACCTCATTTAGGAAATATTGAAATGCCGCTGGCGCATTACACAGGCCGAATGCCATGACTGTATACTCAAAAAAACAGTATCAGGTTTCAAAGGCAGTCTTCCATTCGTCCCCAGCACTCATTCTCACCAGATGGTATGCTGCTCGTAAATCCAACTTTGTATAGATTTTTGCTTCTTTGACTTGTTCCAATAAGACAGAGATCAAAGGGAGAGGGTACCTGTTCTAACTGTGTTTTTGTTTAACATACGAAAGTCAATTCAGATACGCAACTCACCATTTGTTTTAGAAATGAAGAAAAGAGGAGAAGCAGCAGGAGATCGAGAAGGTCCGATGAATCCTATGGAAGTGTAGTGGTCTAAATAGTCTTTCAAATGTTTTGTTTCTGGCTCCAACAAAGCCTTAACCCTAAACCATTCAAGAAGGTAAAGTAGCTTTAGGAACCAGATCTATTTAGCAATCATATTCCTGATGAGGGGGCAGTGTCTCTGCTTGACTCTTATTAAACACATCCCCATAATCCCCATAACAACTGGGTAACACAATCTCCTTCTCGGCTGCAGTTGCTATCAAAAACGGAGGTACTGCTGCTAAGGACTGTACATGAGAGTCTAGAAAACAATCTGACTGGCAATCCTCAGAGAGAAACTCTATGGTTTTCGTTTTCCAATCCATTAAAGGGTTATGCAACCTAAGCCAAGGCATACCCAATATTACTTCGTACTGCGTGGCTTCAATGATATTTAAAGCAATGGTTCTACATGTCTGTGCTCTCTGTCTCGTATCATTAAAGTAACCGGTGTGGTTTGTTCGGTGATAAGGTAGGACTTTAATGGCTCCCCATCCACCGCTAAAACCCTTTCGGGAACTGCTCTAGTTACTCTAGGAAGAGATAACTTCTGCACCAAAGCAGCATCAATAAAGTTCCCAGTGGCTCCTGAGTCTATCATGGCTTCTATTTGCTGTCAGATGTTGTCAACCTGCAGATCTACTGGCACCAATATATGTGACTCAGTTTCTTCCCCGAGGTGAGCTGCTAACAACAGTACTTTCCATTCAGAGTCACGGACCAGTATAACCTGAGGGTCGCTATTTGATGGAAGAACCGACACAGCTAGATTCTTTTTCGTGTATTTCTGTGATTGTGTTTTGGGTATCTTGAGACATTCTCTGACATAATGTCTCTTTTTACTACAATACACGCATAATCCCTATTATCTACGCGTCTCTCTCTCCTCCTTGGTAAGAGGCGCCCATACAGCTCCTACCTCCATAGGCTCCGAAACAGTCTCACTATTCCCTGCAGGCTTGCAATATGTTCTATCGTACATACCCCCTGACCTCTCGCTTCTCCTTTTCGCACCTGCCCTCTCCGTCAATCTATGATCAAGGCGTAACGTCAAATTCATTAAATCTTTACAGTTTGTTGGCTGTGGTTCAATTTGCGCTAAGGTATCATTCATGTTCTCCCGCAGTCCCTGATAGTGCAATGACTTTCTTTTTTCCTCCGGCCAAACTGCCTCAGCAACTAAACAGGTAAAAGATCTGTCTTCCCTTGTCGCAATTCTAGCAGCTCCCGGTAAGCGCTAAACGTGGTAGCTCTCCTATCGAATACTCCTTCGAATTCAGACCAAATAGCATTCCAATCCTATAGCACCGCATCATTGTTCTCAACTAATGTAACCACCCAATTGGCCGCATCACCTGCCAAATAGGAGATGGCAAATGCTACTCTTGAGTGGTTTTTGGAGAAGGCAGCAGGTTTACATGAGAAATGTAACATGATCGGTGTTAAAAATACGTGCACCTTATGAGAATCACCAATGAACCTCTTAGGGGAAGCTAAAGGTATATGCGGGGGTGCATAGCGCCGAGACACCCACGGGTATTTGCGCGCTCTATAAATTGCTTAAAACATAAACATGTACTCTGCATCTTCTCTACTTCATCTTTAAGGGCGTCGATTTCTGCTCTGGAATTGACTAGTTCCTGTTGAACCGCTTCTAATGCCTGAAGGACATCATTCATGGTGGCCATGATTATGAAACGCACAGACTAGGAGGAGTTAAAATTCGTGGGTGCATAATTCTGTCAGAACTTCCTCCTGGTGAAGATGGAAGTATGAACTCCTCGGGGTCTGAACGCTGCACAGTAGGTCCACCTCTTGATACCCCCAATTCAGATAATAAACACAGAATTTTAGGCTGATCAAGCGAGGGAAGGGATAAGAAGGGAACAGCAGGGAAAAAGGAGAAGAACCTAAAAGAAGAAATAAAAGAAGAATTAACCAATATGTTTATGTCTACTATAAATTCTCACTAATAGGAACGCATCACATACCTCAATAAAACACAGGGTGATTGTTCACTTCTTCCAACACACTCAGCTGATTTCCCCCATTGGCTAGTTTCTCTATCTCTTAAACCACAAAGAAGAAAAAACATGAATAATCGCACATATCATGGCCATTAACAAAACAGGTTATCATGCGCAGCTCTCTCTTCAAACATACCCAAAAATACATGGTAATCTTGGTAAAACAAATATCGGTAGTAGCCTTCAAAGTCAAGCAAATAAGGTTTTCACACAACTGTAGTTTCTGGACGAATAAGAGCAAACAGGTGAACCATTGTCTATGAGCAGGAAGTAAGTTCACTCGATGAACCTTCACAGTCCACTACGAGTGAGGTTGTTCCTTTCTAGAGTGGAACAGTAGTTCAGTATATCAGCACAAACAAAAATAGATGAAAGAAAATAAAGTGAACCACACCAGGTTTATTCCACATCTGCTCAATAGCGGCTTTTGGAAGTTGTCAGAAAGAGCTTGAATGGCATCTGGAAAAAGGAACCAAGCTATATAAGCAAACACAGTACCTTCGTACTCTAAGTGCTGTCTTCCAGTGTTCAGACAGCGGTTGTCCGCAAAGGATTCTGTAGGTAGTAACACAACTCCCTTCCTCATGGGAGGAGGCGGAGCCCTGTATCTCCTCCCGATAGAAAGGCCAACAATTCCCACAGATGAACAGGAAACTGGTTCACACCCTCCTCACCCCACAACCATGTACAAACCAGCGGGGCTGACCACAGGAGACATCACAGAAGATTCCATCAAAGAGCATGATCAAAAACTCGAAGACCAAACTGCAACGAATTACGCACGCCACCCGGCGAGCATCTCGCCTATTTATCCCCATCCGTTTGGACGCGGCCAAACTACATGCCTCCTATTGCTTCATGGGAATTGTAGTTTAGTTATAGGAAATAATTAAATCTCAACACGTAATGTGCCCTGTAAGGCGTCCTTGCGTACTCTTCGCAGGCGCCATGCTGTTATTTCTCTACAGTACATCCTCCTCCCACGGCTTCCTAGGACCCGGTTTAAAAGGATGTCGCACGTGGAAAGCTCGCACAATCCTCAGAGCCTGAACATTGGTACAGGGTTCACACAAATCGTCCTCAGCCATGTATCCCTTCCAAGACACCAAATACCACAGTAGACTCTTGCGGTATTTAAGAATCCTCGAGGCTTCCCACTTCGTGTTCCATCTGCTCATCAGTCATGACCTGCGGAACCGCTTTCCGTTTAGAGTGACCTGCAGGTTTCAGCAAACTACAATGAAAGGACGGGTGAATCCTCATAGTGATGGGCTTCAGTTTATACACCACAGGGTTTATCTGCTTAACCACAGTTTAAGGACCTATGAACCTATAGCGAAAAACACTACGAAGGTTGAAATGTATGTTTTTAGCGGACAACCACTTTTTGTCCCCAACCTGAGAATTAGGTCCTTCCCTACGTCGTTTTTTGTATTGCATCTTTGCATGATTCAGATGAACTTGTATCTTTTTGTGAACATTACTTAGTTCACGAATCCATGCTCCCACGGACCGCACCACCACATGTGAAGCAGGGAGAGTAACAGGAAGGATCTGTGGATGGAATCCATAGTTGGCGATCAACTGAGACACCCCGATTGCACTATGCACTGCGTTGTTGTATGCACGTTCAGCCATCCATAGCAGATCCACCCATGATTCCTCGGCGTCTTCCGCATAACATCGCAGATGTTTCTTTAGCGTTTGATTGAGCCTTTCGGTTTGCAGATCCGTTTGCGGATGGAAACTTGTGGACAGAGCAGAAGAGATTTGCAAAGTTTTACACCAGGATTACCAAAACCTCGCTGTAAACTGTGGATCTCTGTCCGAAATTATCACTTCTGGTAAGCCATGTAATTAAACCACATTTTGTAACATTAACTGTGCTGATTGCCCTGCCGTAGGTTAGGTGGGATCACCACCAGAATAGCTGTATACCCTTGATTCTTGGGTAATCCTGTGATGAAATCAAGGCTTATGCTCTTCCATGGCTGATCTGGGGTAGGCAGAGGTAGCAGTTGTCCTGTGGGTTTAGCAGTACTCCCCTTAGCTCTAGCACACACACACCAGTTCATGATCCATTTCCGCACCTCTTTTACTATGGATACCCACCAGAAGTAGCACTGAGGAAGCTCCAATGTCTTTGTAGATCCAGGATGGCCTGCCATCTTAGCTTCATGACACCATTTGAATGCTTTTGACTGAGTTTCTTTAGTGAGTAAGAACAACCAATTCCTATAAAAGGCATCCCTAGTTTGAGACTCTGTTGAACACCTTGAGAGGCCCAAGAATTCCAGGTAGAAGATGGTTTCGCTTTTTAACTTCATCCGGGAATGTATGGTGAGTGTACACAACACCTTCCACGGTTGAATGATTGTTTCCATTGTTGCTTCTTGCAAACTAATGTCTTCAGACTGTCTGGACAAGGCATCCGCCTTTCTGTTCTCAGTACCTGGCTGATAGGTGACATTGAAATCATAATCAGCAAAAAAAACATCCAGCGCATCTGTCTTTGGGTCAGCTGTCATGCAGTTCTCATAAATTGCAGGTTCCTATGATCTAAATATACCGTGATGGTGTGTCTTGCCCCCCACGGGTGCTGTCTCCATTCTTGGAAGGATTTTGTTATAGCCAACAGTTCCTTCTCAGCTATAGTATAGTTCATTTCTGCGGGATTCAACTTTTTACACAGGTATGCTATGGGGTGGAGTTGACCAGTGTTTTTGTCCCTTTGTGACAATATTGCACCAACAGCCACATTAAATGCATCCACTTCCACTATAAAAGGTGCTTCTGGGTTGGCATGGCCAAAGTATTGGAACAGCGTGTTTTGAAAACCCTATCAAACTTCATCGAGGAACTCCAGGTGCGACAGGCAGGTTTCAGGGCTCACCACAGCACAGAGCTGGTAATGCTGGCAGTGGTGGACGAACACAGACTTACGGCCGACAGCAGGAAGCCATGCGCCTGGGTCCTATTAGACCTATCCGCGGCAATGGATACGGTTAATCATGAAAAACTATTGTTGTAGGTTTTAGAGCTGGGCATCCATGGGCTGGCACATCAGTGGGTTTTGTCCTTCCTGTCAGCCAGCTCCCAAAGGATCCAATGGCCGATCGGGTGTCCAACATCGGTGCATTAACGTGCGGAGTCCCACAGGGGTCAGCACTGTCCCCCCTTCTCTTCAACATCTATCTCGAGCGCCTGGTGGCTGCTCTGGCCCGCATGGAGTGGCAAGTATTGAATTACTCCGATGACACGCAATTATTCATCCAGATCGACAACTTCTTCCTGACCCACGCATGCATGCAAAACATACTCGGGTACACGGTCAAAAGGATGATAGCCAACTCACTCAAAATTAATCCTGACAAAACCAAGATACTGGCCATTATCACTGGAAACAACCCATGGAGCGACCTTTTTTGGCCACAAGAGTTGGGTACCACCCCCACGCCAGTCCCAGTCATAAAAAAACTCGACATAAAAATAGATGCCAACCTCTCCATGTCGACCCAGGTGTCCACCGTGGTGGAGACATGTGTAGGCTTACTGAGACATCTGCAGAGACTTGCCCCCCCTCCTCTCATTTACTGCACTACAGATGGCCGTGTCGGCAATGATCGTGTCACGGTTGGACTATGGCAACGCTCTGTACATTGGCCTCCCTGAGAAGCTGCTTACCAAACTCCAAGTTGCCATGAATGATGCAGCTAGACTAATCTTCAGGCTCCCAAGACAGGCACATGCCACCCCCCTACTGCAGCAGCTGCACTGGCTCCCTATCAAACAGAGAGCCAGGTATAAAGGTCTTTGTAAAGCCCACAAAGCTATCCATGGCCGGGCCCCAGTTTACATTAAAGAGCGTCTTAAAAACTATGTGCCAGGACGTGCCCTTCGATCATCTGAAGCAGGCCTATTGGCCTGCCTGCGCTTCAGTACGACCTTCAAAGGAGGCAGAGCCTTTTCTGTAGTGATCCCTCAACTGTGGAACAGGCTGCCGGAAAACCTTCGTAGGGAACCTACCCATCCTCCCATTTAGGAAGAAACGTAAGATGCTTATTTTTACTGAAGCCTGAGGCACAACCTAGGCCAAGTCTTGTGCATGTACATGCTGATCCTGGTGAGGTTTAGTCTCTCTCTCTCATAGCGCTAAGAGACCTGTCGGTGAACATGCGCTCTATAAGTTCCAATTAACAATAACAATACTGGTGCTGAAGTGAATGCTTGCTTTAAAGAACTGAAGACTTCCGTGGCTTCGCCAGACCACACAAAAGGGACCCCTATTCTCAACAACCTATTGTGAGGGGCCACAACCTGCGTAAACTGATGTATGAACCTCATATAATAGGTTGCAAAACCCAAAAAGCATTGCACATCTTTCACACTGCGTGGTTCAGGCCATTCTTGCACCGCTTGTACCTTTCGTTCCATCATACGAAACCCAGCAGGGCACAACATGACCCCTAGAAATTTCACTTCCAACACATGAAACTCACATTTGCATAACTTGCAAAACAAATGGTGTTGTCTGAGTTTCTCCAACACTAAAACCACATATATCCTGTGCTCTTTCTCATCAGCCGAGTATATCAGAATATCGTAGATATACACGACCACAAACTTATCCAAATACTCCATTAACACCTCATTTAGGAAATATTGAAATGCCGCTGGCGCATTACACAGGCCGAATGCCATGACTGTATACTCAAAAAATCTGTATCAGGTTTCAAAGGCAGTCTTCCATTCGTCCCCAGCTCTCATTCTCACCAGATGGTATGTTGCTCGTAAATCCAACTTTGTATAGATTTTTGCTTCTTTGACTTGTTCCAATAAGACAGAGATCAAAGGGAGAGGGTACCTGTTCTAACTGTGTTTTTGTTTAACATACGAAAGTCAATACAGGTACGCAACTCACCATTTGTTTTAGAAATTAAGAAAAGAGGAAAAGCAGCAGGAGAATGAAAGGTCCGATGAATCCTATGGAAGTGTAGTGGTCTAAATAGTCTTTCAAATGTTTTGTTTCTGGCTCCGACAAAGCATTAACCCTAAACCCTACAAGAAGGTAAAGTAGCTCTAGGAACCAGATCTATTTAGCAATCATATTCCTGATGTGGGGGCAGTGTCTCTGCTTGACTCTTATTAAACACATCCCCATAATCCCCATAACAACTGGGTAACACAATCTCCTTCTCGGCTGCAGTTGCTATCAAAAACGGAGGTACTGCTGCTAAGGACTGTACATGAGAGTCTAGAAAACAATCTGACTGCTAATCCTCAGAGTGAAACTCTATGGTTTTTGTTTTCCAATCCATTAAAGGGTTATGCAACCTAAGCCAAGGCATACCCAATATTACTTCATACTGCGTGGCTTCAATGATATTTAAACCAATGGTTCTACATGTCTGTGCTCTCTGTCTCGTATCATTAAAGTAACCGGTGTGGTTTGTTCGGTGATAAGGTCGGACTTTAATGGCTCCCCATCCACCACTAAAACCCTTTCGGGAACTGCTCTAGTTACTCTAGGAAGAGATAACTTCTGCACCAAAGCAGCATCAATAAAGTTCCCAGTGGCTCCTGAGTCTATCATGGCTTCTATTTGCTGTCAGATGTTGTCAACCTGCAGATCTACTGGCACCAATATATGTGACTCAGTTTCTTCCCCGAGGTGAGCTGCTAACAACAGTACTTTCCATTCAGAGTCACGGACCAGTATAACCTGAGGGTCGCTATTTGATGGAAGAACCGACACAGCTAGATTCTTGTTCGTGTATTTCTGTGATTGTGTTTTGGGTATCTTGAGACATTCTCTGACATAATGTCCTTTTTTACTACAATACACGCATAATCCCTATTATCTACGCGTCTCTCTCTCCTCCTTGGTAAGAGGCGCCCATACAGCTCCTACCTCCATAGGCTCCGAAACAGTCTCACTATTCCCTGCAGGCTTACAATATGTTCTATCGTACATACCCCCTGACCTCTCGCTTCTCCTTTCCGCACCCACCCTCTCCGTCAATCTATGATCAAGGCGTAATGTCAAATTCATTAAATCTGTACAGTTTGTTGGCTGTGGTTCAATTTGCGCTAAGGTATCATTCATGTTCTCCCGCAGTCCCTAATAGTACAATGACTTTCTTTTTTCCTCTGGCCAAACTGCCTCAGCAACTAAACAGGTAAAAGATCTGTCTTCCCTTGTCGCAATTCTAGCAGCTCCCGGTCAGCGCTAAACGTGGTAGCTCTCCTATCGAATACTCCTTCGAATTCAGACGAAATAGCATTCCAATCCGATAGCACCGTATCATTGTTCTTAACTAATGTAACCACCCAATTGGCCGCATCACCTGCCAAATAGGAGATGGCAAATGCTACTCCTGAGTGGTTGTTGGGGAAGGCAGCAGGTTTACATGAGAAATGTAACATGATCGGTGTTAAAAATACGTGCACCTTATGAGAATCACCAATGAACCTCTTAGGGGAAGCTAAAGGTATTTGCAGGGTGCAAAGCGCCGAGACACCCACGGGTATTTGCGCGCTCTATAAATTGCTCAAACATAAACATGTACTCTGCATTTTCTCTACTTCATCTTTAAGGGCGTCAATTTCTGCTCTGGAATTGACTAGTTCCTGTTGAACCGCTTCTAATGCCTGAAGGACATCATTCATGGTGGCTATGATTATGAAACGCACAGACTAGGAGGAGTTAAAATTTGTGGGTGCATAATTCTGTCAGAACTTCCTCCTGGTGAAGATGGAAGTATGAACTCCTCGGGATCCGAACGTTGCAGAGTAGGTCCACCTCTTGATACCCCAATTCAGATAATAAACACAGAATTTTAGGTTGATCAAGCGAGGGAAGGGATAAGAAGGGAACAGCAGGGAAGAATGAGAAGAACCTGAAAGAAGAAATAAAAGAAGAATTAACCAATATGTTTATGTCTGCTATAAATTCTCACTAATAGGAACACATCCCATACCTCAATAAAACACAGGGTGATTGTTCACTTCTTCCACACAATCAGCTGGTTTCCCCCATTGGCTAGTTTCTCTATCTCTTAAACCGCAAAAAAAGAAAAAACATGAATAATCTCACATATCATGGCCATAAACAAAACAGGTTATCATGCGCAGCTCTCTCTTCAAACATACCCAAAAATACATGGTAATCTTGGTAAAACAAATATCGGTAGAAGCCTTCAAAGTCAAGCAAATAAGGTTTTCACACAACTGTAGTTTCTGGACGAATAAGAGCAAACAGGTGAACCATTGTCTATGAGCAGGAAGTAAGTTCACTCGATGAACCTTCACAGTCCACTACGAGTGAGGTTGTTCCTTTCTAGAGTGGAACAGTAGTTCAGTATATCAGCACAAACAAAAATAGATGAAAGAAAATAAAGTGAACCACACCATGTTTATTCCACATCTGCTCAATAGCGGCTTTTGGAAGTTATCAGAAAGAGCTTTAATGGCATCTGGAAAAAGGAACCAAGCTATATAAACAAACAAGGTACCTTCATACTCTAAGCGCTGTCTTTCCGTGTTCAGACAGCAGTCGTCCGCAAAGGATTCTGTAGGGAGTAACACAACTCCCTTCCTCATGTGTGGAGGCAGAGCCCCATATCTCCTCCCGACAGAAAGGCCAACAACTCCCACAGACAAACAGGAAACTGGTTCTCTCCCTCCTCAACCCACAACCATGAGCAACCCAGCGGGGCTGACTGCAGGAGACATAACGGAAGACTCCATCAACGGGCACGATCAAAAACTCGAAGACCAAACTGCAACGAATTACGATGGCCAGCCAGCCAGCATCTTGCGTATTTATCTGCATCCGATTGGACGCGGCCAAACTACATGTCCCCCCCCCCCATTGCTTCATGGGAATTGTAGTTTACTTATAGGAAATAACTGAATCGTAACACGTAATATACCCTGTCAGGCGTCCTTGCGTACTCTTCGTAGGCGCCATGCTGCTGTTTCCTGACAGTATGTGTGTATGTATATAATATGTTGCTCGAGTGGTAAAAGTGGTAAAAGGCTTTTGTCATTTTACAGCTCTGCATGGATGGTGGCATTGGGCTAATCCTAGGCTTAAAGACTTTGCTGTTGAAATGGCAAAAGACTTAGGGCCTGATTTAGATCTTTGCGGACAGGTTACCCTGTCACACTGGTGACGGATATCCCGTCTTCCGAAATATAAATCCCATAGGATATTATGGGATTTAAATTTTGGCAGACAGTATATCTGTCACCTTTGTGATGGAGTAAACCCGTCCGCCAAGGTCTAAATTGGGCTCTCTGTCCCTTTCTAGCTCAGGGTGGATGGCACTGTTCTAACCCTCTGCTTAAAAACCTTGACACATTTGAAGTTTGCAGATTCAGAGTGTCGCAGGTGTTGTAGTGTGCTCTCCACCTAACCTTGAGAACAACCCAGAGTTCTCTGATATATATATATATCCAAAAAAATCCAAATATAGTCCCCAACTGTCACCAGGCAACAAAATTGACTCTTTCTCTGAAATAATTATGAATGAAATTGATAAAATCCATAAAACAAGGAACAACAAAACCAGGGAAAATGTCTCCAAAAAAGAAAGTCAAGCAATTCACAACCTGGCAAACAATCCCAACATTATTATAAAACCGGCTGATAAGGGCGGCAACATCGTGATTCTCAACACCAGGGACTACGTAGAAGAAGCCTATCGCCAATTAAGTGATACTGAGAAATATGCTAAACTCACCAACAATCCCATTTTTAAAATGCTTCAGGAGGTTGAAAAGAACCTGAATGAGTGGCATGAACACAACCTACTCAACATTGAGGAAAAGAAATTTCTACTCAAAGAAAATCCAACAATTCCCACGATATATTTTCTGCCGAAAATACACAAAACACTGATCAAACCACCAGGGAGACCAATCGTATCCTCTTGTGATTCAATATATGAGAACATCTCGATGTATATTGACCGGTATCTCGCACCTCTAGTAAGAAACTTGTCTTCATACATTCAAGACACGAGTGATTTTTTACGGATTTTGGCTAACACATCGTGGAACCCCAACTACCTCATGGCAACCATAGATGTAGTATCGTTGTACACTTCCATAGAACACACCATTGGCCTGAATGCTTGTGCCTACTTTTTACGTCAAAAGAGCATACATGAACTGGAACACTCAGCCATGTTATTGACCATGATTGAAATCTGTCTAAAGAATAATATATTTCTTTTCAATCATCAACTGTACCATCAATTATGTGGCTGTGCCATGGGAATTTCCTTTTCGCCCAATTACGCTAACCTCACAATGGGATGGTGGGAGAAGAAATA